>NC_066317.1:37210005-38520719 GCF_022539315.1 Serinus canaria
TTTTTTATAACTGATTTCATACTTAATTTTTCTCATTTAATCCTTAGCAATTTTAGGGAGAACAACTATGCTTAATTATTGTCTGCAGGGTCTCAATTTCAGGAATAGCTCTGTCAGCCAAAGTTTATTCTTTTTCCAGCACCAAACAGAATTTTTAGGTTTATTTGGGGGTTTTGGGTAGGGGTTTTTTTTTTCTGTTTTGGTTTGAGGGGGGTAATTTTTTTACATCACACATTTCAGGATGGAGTTGATTTTTTCTATGTGTTTCTTTAACATATTAGATATCAGTGTTTCAGAATCCAGTGTTATTTTGGAAATCATATTTTTTTAGCTAAAAGAATCCCACTTTACTGTTTACAAGGTATTTGTCTGGCCACTTTTGAAAGTGACAATAAATGGCTAACATTCAAGTTTTTCTATTGCTGACTTACAAAGACATAACATAAAATATATGGTTTTTTTATGCTTAAAACATTTGCATTAAATTTACACTGTTGCCATTTTACAACAAAATTTGAGGAGAAACCACAGCTGTGCACCACCAAAAATTGCTCTCTTAGTGCCCTTTTTTTTTTTCAGCCATTCAATGAAGTGCTGTTGGAACTTGCATGAGTTGTCTTCCACAATTTGGTGGAGCTTTCAACTCCATTTTCTCTGAGGCATGTTCTTAGAGGGTGTTTAAATGACAGCCAAAGGTTTGACAACAGCTCAGGTAGATGTCCCTAATCAGCTGGTCTTGCTAACAGGGCAGCTGCCACAGCGTGGAGCTCCGTGTGGCCGGCTGCCAGCCTATCTGCTCAGCTTCCCGGAATAATCTGAGCTCTATCTGGGTTTCACAGAGCACTGTATCACCCAGAGTGAAAATGGCAGCTGACAGACCTTGCTATAATTAATGGAAATTCAAATTCCGTCACCGAAATAATGTTGTTCGACCAGAAGAAAGAAAAATCCACCTTGCAGTCAGTGATGTGCATAAATGAATAAAGAACATTTAATGACCACATCCATGCACAAAACTTTCTAAGATGTCCTACTGAGTTCCTCTGTAGTTGACTGCAATATTTGCTTTGAAAGATGAAAACTCGCAGAAATCCCAGTATATTCTAAATTCTAGTATGTCAGTAGAATTAACCAGACTACATTTCAATATTTTTGTGTCCCTTTTACCACGTTTTTATTCCTGAGACTAATCCGTTTTTTAGGTTGTCTCAGAAAATGTCAACATGCAAAGTAATTTTAGCACGTGTATATATGTAATATTTTCATATATTTTTAAAATAAAATACTTTTCATTTTGTCTCCTTAGGAAGGATGTATCTAGAAGGAAATATCTCCAATAATCATGTGACAAAGTGGCATGGTCAATTCTAGTTTTACAAGTCTGTACAACAGAACATCTAGACAGACAAATCCTAGAAGCAGTTCACATAAATAACTTAAAAAAACCCAAACAAATCCACAAACTTTAAAACAATTACTTCCTTACCTTTCTAACTGTCATAGTTCCTTAGCACATCTTTTTCTTGCATCACAACATAACAGGCTACCAGAAACTTGGCTTGCTGTTTTTTTCACACTTTGTCATTTACGTACTCTGTGAAGTATCTAGTATCACCTCAAGAAAATTTTTCTGGGGAAAAGCTTCCACATTATTTCTCAAAAGGTTCTTTAATACTAAGGATTTGTTGGTTAGTGTCTTTTAGACAACAGCTCCTAATGTTTCATAACAATGTTTAGGTAATATACCTCTATAATTAGGTTTGGTTTTGTTTTACATAAAATATAGCCTTTCTGTGAATTTATATTGTTAAACCACTCCAGAATAATTGTAATGTGATATCTTTTCCATTATGTTATGTTTTCCTTTCATATTTTCCTGACTGGAATAAATAGACAGGAAAGAATTAAAACTTAATTACTCTAATGGAAAAGAAACATTGTCTTTCATGTTTTTTCTTTCAGTTCTATTGATAATTTGTAAAATTTAGTAATCTGCAATGTGACTCCCAATGAATAGTATAAATGAAAAAGCTTTTCATGTTCTGGCCTGCGAAGAAGTACGTTTTTTTTTTTTTCTGGAATTCCTAAACTCAGTCCTGACAATCTTTCTTGGCCAAACTCAGGGTATTAAGCTGGTTCTTAGTTTAGTTCTTTCTCAGGATGGGTTTAAGCCATGTGTATATTACTGGGTTGGCTACTCCATCCTCTAGTTTTCACTGAACTCTTAGATGAAAACAATCTGGTCCTTTGATTGATTTCAGTTGTGTTCTGAAGTTATTCCACCAACTCTTTTTGATCCCTTTATCTCTGTAGTGGTTTTACTCTCATTACCTGGGAAGACTAATCTGAGGATAGTAATGTCCTCTTTGGTACAGACCCCTGCCAATAAATCATTTACTTTTCCTACAGACTTTTGATGCTCTTTGATTGCACTCTGGTGGTCTAAAAGATTCTGAGTCTGGCTTATGGGATTTGTTTGATATATTTGAAGAGTTTTTGATACGTTTGGTCTGTTTGTTCTTAAATCTTCCCAAGTTTTTTAAAACTCACATGTCAAGCACTGTGTTTCAGAGACAGTATAAAGCAAGGGATAAAATACACAGGTAACATATTACCTACTAATAAAGCAGCTCATCTCCCCTCTTTTACATTTCAGTATTTACCTAAAGTTCCTTCTGTTTCCATTTTCTTTTATCTTAGTACTCCTAGGAACAGAGGTACATGCAGAGCTATTTCAGACAGGAGAAATTGTTGCTTCCTCAGTACGAGGGAAAGTGCTAGGAACAAAGGAAAGTCTTAGCAGAGGAAAGCACTAAAATACTGACTTAGGTAGAACATGGAATGTTGTGATGGGACAATGACTCTTGTAGTCAAATTGCAATAGGAATGCCTGCAGATGGATATGGACTTGTTCTTTCCTGGGAATGACACAGTATTCTATTCCACATGCAGCCTTTTCAGTTCAAGTAAACAGAGAAAAAAAAAATCCTTTGGAAGAAAAAGTTCTCGAAGTCTCATCTATAAATCTGTCAGGGTAGAGATGGAGTGAAAAGGAGATGTTACTCTTTAATCACAGACTGCAGTGAGGGGCTGCAGAGGCAGCATCTTGGCTCTACAACCTTGCTTCCAAGATACAGGGGAAGGAAACATTCTGGGTGAGAACAGAGTAAGATACTCAGATGCTCAGTAAGATGCTACAGAAATTAAACCTAATGAGGAAAAGTGGTTCTGAATCACATCCCCTTCAACAGGAAACCCTCAGAGAAGGTTTGAAGCATAAAAAATTTGTCTAACATATGTGCTAAAACATTAATTGGCTGCTGTGTAATATTGAGTAAGGGAGGTAGCTTTTAATCAATATGTAAGTAATTTTGTTCTCTTGTAAAAAAAAATAACAAAATCATCTTTTACCTATTTGATTTTAAGTTAAGCAGAGAACTGAATATCTCTATTTCAGTATAAATACTGGAGAGTAAACACTGCAGGTCTGCATCATGTAGAAAATACTCTTGAATTATGACTTTAAACCAGAGATTTTGGTTTAGAATTGATATAAAGATGTTATTCACATATATATGAAGAATAAAAAATATTTTAAATGTAGAATAGATGTAAACATAAGTGGTAAATGAGTCTCTGCAACAAGGGAAATATTTATTTATTTATTAGTAACACCTTCAAATGAATTGTAAACAAGTGAAGAATTTTACACAAAATTGCAAAAAAATACCTTGAGGGCACATGCTAAGAAGTGAGAAAGAAAAGAATAGCTAGAGGAGTTAAAAAAAAAAAAACCAGCAAATCAACCAATAAACAAACAAAAACTCTCAAACCTGTATCATTGTTATGGCACGGTAAAAGAGGAAATAATGGTTTTATTCTACTGACCTGGGGAACCTCAGCTGAGGTAAATTACTGTAGCTTATTTCCAATGGAGCTATGCCCATTTCTAGGAGGTGGAGCTTGGTCTCACTGGCTCACAAAAATAATTTCTGGGAAAATGAGAGCTAAAAATATACATTTCAATAATAAACTCTTATATATAAACATCTTTGTTTTTGATGTTGCTCTCAGCTGCTGTTTTTGTGGAACACTTAATGATAAATATGGCAAAATGATTGCACTTTTTTTTGGTAAAAATAATTTATTAAGTATCAGGGTGATCAAAATCCCCCACAAATACTTTGCTTTTCAAAATTTAGCAAATGTTCTGTTCATTTATGAACTCTTTCCACAGTTCATAAATAGACAACTTCTCCTGCTCCTCCATAAACTAATAACCTCCTCATACTTCATTTTAGTAATAATTTTGGTCTCTGACTCCAAAAGCAGTTTATCATCCGTTGGTTTACAGTAAATATTTGACTTTTTTTTTAGGGGGAAAAAAAAGAGACTGTTCATTAAACAGGTATTTTCTTTTGAATAGTGCCATTTTCAATCCAGTAGACCTGATGAATTTTATTCAACTGATAGACATTGCAGTATTCAAAAAAGTGAAGTTCCCATACTTATACCTCTGACCAATTTCTTTCCCAATTTTGTTTAAACTTCATCTAAAAAAAAAGTCTATGTTTTCAAAATCTCTTATCAGAATGAATAACCACCACTCCCACCTAAATCTTTGGGTTTTGAACATTTTTCATTCCCTCATGCCAAATATTGTTGTTATAAATCCAGTTTGTGTATATCTTGTGTGTGTTTACAGCAATGGGGAGGAATGGCACAATTGTTGTGTGCTTCATCTGACCCCAGCCCCTACACAGCTGAGTATTAAGAAGCACTGGTTGGGTTCTGTAGTGTTAGAAATATGCTTGACAGCAAAAGAAGCCCTGCCTTGGGAAATAAGATTAATGTTATATGGTGTATTCTAAGCTCAGGTGCTAGCAAATGGAAATTTCTGGTCACACGGCAGGTTTGGTCTGTTTCACTTGAAACATACTTTGAGGAAATGGAGGTATTATTATTATTGTTGTTGTTGTTGTTGTTGTTGTTGTTGTTGTTGTTGTTGTTGTGTGTCCAGATTCCTTGATGGCAAGATTTCATGTGTGGGGAGCAGTTGAACCTCTATATTTCCAAGTGGGAGTTATTTGTCAGGCTATATATTGTATTTTCTGCAATAATATTATATTTCAAAAAATTGCTCTGTTGATGTATGCAGTCAAAATTAAATTAATTAATGCAGTTTTGATGCATATAAAAGACAATCAGATAATTATGATAAGTATAAGATAATTAGATAAGACAATCAGATAATTATGATAATTATGATAAGTTTTTTGCAGATAAGTATTCCATACTTTTCTGCAAAAAATAGGTCTCTAGTTTACTGTTGTAGATTAGGGATAATACATTTTTGATAATGGGAAATAATCTATATATTCCAGTGAAGCAGATAGCATTACAGTAATTTGTGTGAGAAGCATTTTGTAAAGTGTACTGTTGCAGTGTCTCACAGAGAATATAAAGTGTTGGAATTACCAAGTGGTAATAACTAGCCTTCCCTGTGAAATTTCACAGGAACAAATGTGACACAAATGCTCAGGACCCTATGTCTGAACCTGCTAGGGCACATTTTGTGGCCTCGTTTCTTAAGGAGTACCTGTGTTTAAGAAAACAATGGGAAAAGTGGAAACCAAATAAATGATCAGTAAACAGTAAGATGATAATTTAGCTAAATCTAGATACTGCTTTCATAAATTCTATGGCTTTTCCTTAAAGCCAATCCAGAATACTAAAACAAGTATTTTTCTTTTTTTTGTCCAGTTAGTTTATTTTTTTTTTTACAGAAAAACAGAGTCAGATACTTTTAAAGCCCAAACCAATGATTTCTCATACATATATTCATCCTGCGCACATTTCGGTCACAAATTTCAGTAGAGATGCTGAAGTCATTTGGGATCCTAATGAAGAGCAAGCATTCCCTGCTTAACCTTGCCAGATGCAAAAAATTTCTGGTTTTCACATTACTGGCAAGAAATCCTCAGCAAAATAAACCCCAGGGACTGAACTACTGTGCTCAAAATAAATCATAATTACAAGTGTACTTTGTTTTTCATAGTCTATACCTCAAGGATAAGGTGAACATTTCTTTCTGTTTAATGTAGCTGCAATGGTGTATTATAGCATTTGTAGGTTTTTGTCTCATCTTAGGCTGGGTAGGCAGACAAATATCAATCATTTTGAGCTGTTTCATTTGCTGATGCTGCTTTGAAATCTTTTTATACTCATGCTTCTGAAAGAGATACCTTTACTTTTTTTGCTTCTCAAAAGATGGGGTTTTTTGTCAAAGGAAGCAGGTGATAAAGAGAGAAAGAGGGTTCTTTATGTTATAAAATATTTTTATATCTCTAATTTGTTGTCCAAGCAGAAAACAGGCTGCCTAAACTGAGGTATTTAGTATTCAGTGTTAAAGTGGATGTATCTCAGTTCCTGTTCCCCACTTCTAAAGCAAGGTACAAAATTTTCATTTCTTTAAAACATCACAAGCCCACAGAGACTGGTAGAAAAATCCTGTTGTCTTCCATGAATCTTGGATCAGGTCCTAAGTAGGTAGTTCTGCTGGCCCTGGAAAGATGGGTGTTTTTGCATGACTTGGTGCAACATTCTCTGAAAAAATGTGTAGAAATATGTTGGAAATTCTCTTCCATTCTTCACTGACTCCTGAATAACATTGGAAATAAAGTCTATTATAAAAATTCCTTCTTCTTTTCCTGAGCATAAAAATTGAGTGAACAATCTAAAAATAATTATTGATTCAATGGTATTTCGTATTTGAAATTTGTGACTTTAGAAAATAGTTACAAAAAGTGCTTTATGGAAAAAAAATCTATATTTAAGAAGAACATAACTAATGAGAAAAAAAATAGGTGAAATACAATAATCTACTCATTAGAAGCATCTTGTGTGTGATGATTAGGTGAATAGGCTATGAAGGCTATAAGCATAAAAAAAAGGAATAACTGTCAGCTCAATAAAGAAAATACAGATTTTGGGATTTTGGTTAACGGGTTAACAGTCTTGGTGATTTAAATAGCCATATCTACCATTAAAATCTAAGATTTATGTAGACATTTTTTCTATCAAAACGTATGATATTCGAAATGAGAGGTTCAGTGGAACACCTAGGGAAAAATATGAAAGAGCTTTCTAATTTCAAATAAATATATATAACTCTGATCACCCTCAAGGATTGCATCTTTTTATTCCAGTTTTCATTGACACAGGACTTGAACTTGCTTTTTATTTGTACTGAGGACTCAAATGTTTGTGCATTCCTGGAGTTAGTAGGAAAGGCATGTTTTCTTTCCTCTCAATTGCAGCCAGATTTTGCACTATGACGTTCATGAAATTTTTTGTTTATGAATGGCACGCCAGTGACCCATTAAAGAGCAGCTGCTGAAGCAAGTGTAGATGTAAAATACCCTACTGACTGCGGCAGAGCTGAGGAAACAGGCCAACCAGTAAATCCTGCAGAATCCAAGCACAGAAGAGTGAATTTATCCAATTTCCCCTTTTACTATTTTATCTTTTGAATTATATGTGGGAGCAGAGTCTCTCACAGACTACCAGTGTGTTCCAGAGCACTCAGGCCTTAAGAACTCATCAGAAAACAAAACAAATACAGGAGTAATTATTAGAGCCAAGGACAAAAACCATCCCAAGGAAATGGTTTACTTTTGTTTAATTGGCTGTACTTTAAAGTATTGCACATGGTGAAATCTACATCTGCTTAAGATGTGGTAAAATCAGTAATCATCAGAAAGGACAGAATTTTTCATTCACTTAATTTAATGAATGGCTACTCAACCATTTTATGAAGGAGGAAAAAATTGTCAGGGATGTTGCATAAGACTGAAAATATAATCCATACTTTAAAGGGGATATTTAAACAAAAGGGTTAAAAAGGGACACCAGGCAAACATTTTTTTGTTTTCATGTTTTTCTCAAAGATAATAACTGTATATATATATTAACTTCACCAAAGCTGACATTACCAATGTTTTAAAACAATATAACTGGAGGATAATAATAATACTAATAAGGATCCTTGAAATGCATTATGTATTTGAATTTTGCATTTTCTGAGGACAGGAACTCTTAAAAATTGGGGTGTAATGGTGTGGGACGCTGGGAGGACAGATATATTACTATTCTTCCTAGAGTCAATTTCATAAAGTCGGATTCATTATGGTTTGCTCTACAATAATAAAAGTGACATATGAGTAATAAATACATTCAGAAGCTTGATTCTTGTAATCATCTTCATAGCCTAGATCCAGAAGTACTCCCATCACACATCCAGGGATAAAGAACCAACAAGTTCAAGCACAACAGTGATCTCAATGCAAAAGACCTACCATTTGATGATGTTTTACCTTCAGGATGAAGGCAAAACTTTAAATAACAGGGGCACTAGAAAATACTTCTTACATGGAAAGAAAAGTGTCCATGATTCCGTTTCAGTCAATTAAAAAATAAATTACTATGTAACAACAGGGTAAAAATGAAAAAGGGAGGTAGGCTTTCTTGAAGGTAGATAAGATCATCTGAATTACTTGTGGCATTTACCATCTAATACAACAACGTCTCAGGACAAAAGCAGAGACAAAGTTGCACACACTTAGGCATTACTGAAAAACCCAAAAAATTCATATTGTCATTTTTATATGCTCATACTCTTGCAGTGTTAACACAATTGTAAAAAAAAAGTGCATACGGGCTGGCAAGATTTCCAAGAAGAAGCACTTATTTCCATAATTAATATTTTTTTTCCCTTTCATCATTTTGCACCACTACTTGTGTTATTTTTTTTTTTAGAAGTGTTTAATCTTCTTCAGCTGTATTCATGTGTTGCTGACTTCAACAATAAGACACTTGATAATAATATCCTATGGTGACACAAACTTATTTCTCCTGTTATCCCAGTCAATAAGAAGTTCCTGGGAACACAGTTCAGGGTGATTAATAGCACTCTATCTATAGAGATTTCAACTGTTCATAACACTAATGTAATTGAGTACTCATAATGCCAGGTTTTGGTGTGTGATAGTTACCATCACAACAGGCATTTCATGACCTTTTTGAACCTTTGCTCATTTAAGAATGGAAGATAGCATGACAAACATATACTCCCTTGAAAAGTAGAATATTCACCTACAAACACATTGTTCTTATAAGTCTTTGAAATAAGTTGCAGCTGTTGCTCTTCTAAAAGAAAATTCATGGTCAGAATGTAAGAGGAAATTTTTTTTCCCAAGCTGAATCGTGCTTATGACCAGGATTGTATGGACAGAACTGCTTCATATGCCAGAAAATACATGTAATAGCTTTGCATACTGGCAGTTTGAGACTATTCATTGTTAAAACAAATTTGTGAGAGGTCACTTAAAATGAGACTGAAATCTAATGCCAAGCCAATGGCATTAGATTAATGGATCGTTAAAACTTCAAATCTACATCTGAGTTATCCATAAGGAAAAATTTGAAAGAAAATTTTAATTGTTTTCATGGTATTTTTTAATAAAGATTTTTTTCCCCTCCTGCAAAATTGGTTTACTAGAAACTTTGGGATATGGTAGTCATGGTTTGAGCAAACCTTCAGCAGTAATTCAAAATTGTTCAAATTAAAAAGCTGTTGAACCTTTCTTAAAGTTTTTAGCAAGCTGTCAATATCTGCAGAGTTGTATTTATGTGCCTTTTCACTCTGAACCCCATCAGTGATATTCCTTTCTTCACAGTGAAAGATAAATTGTAATACAATCCACAGAGGGTAAAAGAATCGTAAAGACCTCGTAGGAGAAAGGGAATGGTTTCTGAGATGGGGAAAGGTACACAAAAACTTTTGGCAATATATTTTGCTACCTGAAGATCTTATATGGATGGTCAAGGCACTGATGTGCAAGGTACTGCTGTGCTATAACACCACCACATTATCAAAAATGTGTACCTTATGGATGGAGTAAGAGAGGCTGCAGTACTTTTTAAATTTTGATGATCAGGAACGTAAATAGACTACCAAGATTTTTTACTCAATCTATGGCATGTCCATCCAACAGAGCCAAATAATTTCAGGTGATTTTTTTCCTACTTCATTCCAGTCAATTAGATTACTTAATTAAGAATTCATTCCACAATTTCAGATGTATTAAGATTTTCTGATGTTACTATATATTACTGAAGAACATATGAAAACTCTGTCTTTTCATGGGTAGTTTTACCACAGTTAAAATAGTGTTTTAGCAGTAATGATATGTGTCTGAGTCTTCTTTTTTGGGATTTTCCTTTGTTTTTGACACATAAGAATTATTATGGTTGTAATGATATTGGCATATAGGAAGTATTAGTAGAAAACCTATTTTAAAATTATAATTAAAGGTTTTATGCACAGTACTTAAATTTACTGCTGATCTCAGAATGCTTAAAAACTATTTCCTCTCCTCTGACACCTTTTATTATGTGATCATCGAAAATATTGTAGCTTTATCTTCTCTTCCACTTTTAGAAAGGCAGTATGAGTGCAATAGTCAGATGATGCACAGTAACTGGCTTCCTAGGTCTCCTGCAGCCAAATAGTAAATGCAATATAAATTTAAGATCATTTCACACCCTTGAAAATCCCTGAAGAAACATACCTGACAAACAAGCCTACCTTATATGTGTGACAGTCTTACGTTTGCTCCTTCAAATACCCCCACAGCCAAGACTGAATTTAATTTAATGTGGATTGTATTTTAATTTTTTTACACAATCCACAAAAATCTTGAAGTCAGTTTTATTATTCTTCTGTTCTAACCTGCTCTGGGTGCTATACCAGGGAATTAATGCTTAAAAAAATCTCAAGGGATAATTTCTTCCTTCTTCATAAAAAGACACCACCTTCACACTGTTGCTATTAAGTCTTGTGGGATTTTGTGTTTCTTGACAATAGCAAACTATATTTAATATGCAATTAAGATGTAATAGTAAGAGACAAGCTGTGCTTCAGACTGATATGTCCCTATTTATTGTTCCCTGCCTTTCTCTTCATGCCAATATTTGTCACTGCCTTATAGTACACACCCACATGGCCTCTCATTTCCTTCATTGTGCATATGGTGTGAAACAGCTATCCTTTTTATTTACCATACTGTAAATTATTCTTAACTGTGATACAGATTCCACAAGTGATTCATTTCTTTTAAAATTGGTAATGTGCTCTGGGTAAACAGGGAGCTTGTTCAGAATTCACCAAAAGATTCTCAGTGAATTTTGTATATATATATGTCTATATCTATACATGTAAAATATATAGATATGTGTATGAGGGTATTTCAAAGCTTCTATTTCTAGCTGTCAATGCAAATAATGCTTAGTTTTCAAGTGACTTTAAAATGCTGAAACATTTGGTTTTGGTTGCCTATGTGAAGCAGATTTGTGTGCAGCCTGCTTATGTTAGAAAGCAGATCATAGATCAGATTGAGTGCAACTAGCACTAATTGGCAAACTTGGCAGGTTGATCAGAAAGGCTAAAAACTAAGTGGGCAACGGAACTGACCTTCTTTTATAAGTTAACACCAAAACACTCTGCTGAGAAATCTGCTGGAGCAGAGAAATCTGTTGACCCCATCACTTTTCTGTGTAGGGTTTTCTTCTCTGGGGCTGTCAATCCAATCTTTTTCAGTACCACTAAAACTATGAATAAATAAGTGTAGAAATACACATCCAAAGAGTAGAAATGTCCACATTCCCAAAATTACTTAGAAGGTGAGATTCTAAATATATATCTAAAATGCATGTGATACAATAGTGTGGTATGGTGATGCAATTGTCATCTATCTTCAGTGAACCTCTGTTGAATAAAGTGTGTCCTGTGAGTTATAATTGGGAAGGGGGAGATGGAGGTAAGAGATCTTTTTCTTAAGAATTTTGTGTCATTTTTGAGGGGAAACTTCAGAGTACACTGAGTTGAAAAATAATTAATCAGTATCTTGATACTCTTAAGCCTCCACAAGGCTTTTTCAAGCTCCTTAGGTGGGAAATATACTACATTAATACTGTATTACTCCACCTTACTAGGAAAAAGAGAGCTCCTGCCTCACCAGTCCTTTGTCCACAGCAACTGTTTCCTAGTTATGGCACAGAGATATTTCAGTGGAAAACTTTCATGGCTGTGTGCATTATGTCTCATTAACTATGTTTGTATCTTGCATTTAGCACACAGAACTGAAGCTGATATTTTTATTTGGCATTTGGTTTGCAGATTCAGTTGTCCTTGAGTACTTCCAGATCAGTCTTTGTAGCCTGTTATCTTATATTTATTCAATGGTTTTGTAGTACCTCTGGTGAAAAGATGTAAATACATCTGTATTCCTAAATATCATAATACTTCATCTGTTGTTCTTTACTCTCCATAGGCATTATTAGCCCTAGAATAGCTGTGCTTTGTTGTTTGGGAAATCTCCCTGGGAATGCAATTTCTTCAGATGAGTGGCAAGCCTTTATCACCTCCTCCACCCCCTACCATTTTCTGGGTTGCTTAAGGGACTCCAGAATTTCTGCTTCAATGGATGGCAAATACCTTTTCAGCACATGAACAATGTCCTTGTTTAGAGAAGAAATACAGGTGAAATTTGAAGATATGGATCTGATGGTTTTACTGTCTGAATACATTAATGATGTGTTTTCCTGCACCCATGAATGAAAAAATGAAAGTAAAAATCTTTACTTTGTGGAGATTCAGGCCATGTCCTTCTCAAACAGAATCAGCAAAAATTCTTTTCCATCATAGAAGAAAAA
The DNA here is from genome assembly GCF_022539315.1 of Serinus canaria. Classification (NCBI taxonomy): domain Eukaryota; kingdom Metazoa; phylum Chordata; class Aves; order Passeriformes; family Fringillidae; genus Serinus; species Serinus canaria. The sequence goes on from NC_066317.1 coordinate 37,222,780, forward strand.
GATGGATGCAAAAACCACCAGCCAATGTGCTGTTTGTAGTCCTTTGACCAGTCATTTCTCTTTAAAGTATATTGGTTATACATTCAGTTTTATCTTGGAAAATGTTTTGGTTTTGATTTCAGTTTTGGCTTTATTTCTTTTTTCCTTGTGAACACAAGCGAGCAATTTTAGTTTGTGATTTGCTAATTTATTTGTTCAGATTTATACACATACTCTAAGTATTTTGAGGGCCTTTACTCAGGCCTGCAGTTTATACTATTTACTATCCTTTTTAATTTACATAATATCTACTACTAATGATTTGTAGAGCAGAACAACAAATTACCTTACCTCTGTATAAATTGCAATAAATTGCAATTCTATTAGACTACAAGAGGTAGGAATCTGGTCCGAGAAATTAATGTCCAACAATATAACATGGCTGCTTCCTTGGTCTTAAAGTGCTATTTAGTTTTAGAAGAGTAGGATTTTTCTGCACTAACCCTCCTCATTTCTGTGTTGCATTTCCTGTAAAATTCTTTGAGTTTCATTAAATATTACAGTCCAAGTAAACTTTGGTTCATTGACTTCAAAGCTACAAGGAAAGATTATTTAGTAAATTTTCTATTTTAACCGTTACAGACCAATATTTGTCCACATATCCTATATTATAATATTATCATATCTGAAATGCATACGAAAAGTCTGTACACAAACTGCAATTTCTGGATTACAAATTTAGAAACATTGCACAAAACCACAGAGCAAGCCAGGCCATATTCCAAGATATTTATACAACCTTTCCCTGTCTCAAAATCCTCTGACACATGGTTTTACAGGAAGCATTTTGGTCACACTTAAAAGGACCTGTGTCTGTCCATGGGAAATATATAATGTTGGAAATATTGTCTCATCTGTGAAGATGACATTTGGGATTTTTATTTGCCTCAAGGCATCTGTTGGCCTTTTACAACATTTTCTTTTTATTGGTGTCCCTAATCGAATATAAGTGCATATTGAGAAGAAAGTTTTATTACATCAACATTGCCTCCTTTATTTAGAGTAGTTAATTTATATATTTAATCTGTCACTCTCTCATATTTTTGGCTGCTCTGCAGAGTCTCTTATTTTGAATTTCTGTATCTCTTGCTGGTCATAGAAACCTTCTTTGCACATCCTGGAGACCATCATGCTCAACTTTCTGACAGGTAATTAGTGATCAAAACTGTGATTAGTATTTAAGTGCTCTTAGCTTATTGAAAAGAAAGTAAAAAAGAAAGAAGAAAAAGGAAGGAAGGAAGGAAGGAAGGAAGGAAGGAAGGAAGGAAGGAAGGAAGGAAGGAAGGAAGGAAGGAAGGAAGGAAGGAAGGAAGGAAGGAAGGAAGGAAGGAAGGAAGGAAGGAAGGAAGGAAGGAAGGAAGGAAGGAAGGAAGGACATCAGGGTGTAAGATGGAGGGGAAAATAAAAAGAATTTTTAAATTAAAAATTAATATATAATATAAATATATACTGTAACTATATAATGAATATATATAATTACATACAACACAATAATGTAATTAAACAGTATTATGCATTTTAATTATACTGAATTATATTTTTAATATATTATTTATATGTATTTGTATGTATGTACTGTGGACCTCCATCCTCCTCAGGCTGTTGGTGCTGTTTGTGCCCATTTGAGTGCTCTGTCTGTCTGGGATCTGTGTGGCTGGGTGAATACACATGTGGTGCACACAGGTGCTGTGTGTTTGTGCCTGCTGGGAGCACACCCCCACTGCTGGTTGGACCAGGGACACCTCTGGAGCTGCTGAGTGCAGTGTGGTAGATTTTCTTCTGATATTGCTGCAAATTATGACAATGGTGATGATGATGATGATAATAACAATAAGGATAGCAGTAATAAATGTTGTAGAAAACGTTTCTACCTTTGTGCTTAGTTCAGGAAGTGGGATCCCAGCAGTCACTCTGATGTGTGTTTCAAACAAACTGGTCCAAAATCCTTTGAGTTTAGGAAGAAGAATGATGAAATCCATGCTTTTCTTTTATGGCTATGAACACCAGTGAAAGCTATCTTGACTAAAGGTACCCCAGGTACATCTGTGAGACAACTAGACAACTGCTTTTGAAGCAATACCCTAACTGCAGTGGCCTAAGGCATGTAAGTGGAACAAAATTTTCAAGAAGTAATAGATTTATTGGATGTAGCTGGAATATGTAAGCAAGCTTTTGGACATATTTTGCTCCCTTGTCAAGCTGCAGCTTAGCAAATTTATTCAGGCTAATGCTCCTTGGTCAAACAGATTGAGCAATGAGATAGGGTACCTTTGGGCAGCATCTCTACTGTCAGAGAGATGAAATCTCTTGGATATCTCCCACCTTTCTGCAACCTGCCTAGCTCTGCAGTAGCACTTGCTAAGTAATTAAAGCTGTGAGAATGACCTGAGATAGTTGTCTTGTAGGACCTCTGAGGGCTCAGAACTCAGAGCTCTTTTTAGCGTGTGCCTCTGGTCTGTGTTTGCATACCCAGCTCTTTACTGTTGGACTACTATTGTTTTAGCATAAGGCCATTAAATGTACTACGCTTCCAAAAAGTACTACAATAATAATTTCATGTTGTTTGTCTGAATGTGGGTGTTATAAACATAGACTATATAGCTCACTGGAGACTTTTATTTATGTATTAAAAAACTTATTTTTTTCCCAATCCTAGCTAAACTTTTAAGAAGTAACTTGCCTTTAAATTTCTCAATATTTAAGAAACAGTTTCACCTACTTTCTCCAAACACTGAATATTGTAATAATTTATAGTTTTGATACAAAGCATTCTAGAAAGTTAAACACTCCTCATTATTTTAAAAACACCTTTAAATTTACTTCTCATCATTTATACTCTGGACTGACCAAACCAGTTTTCAGACAACTGTTATGTTCAAAACTGTTGGTCATAAAATACTATGATGAAGGCTGAGTAGTGTATAAATCCAGGGCCAAATTACATCTAAAGTTGAAAAGATTTCTAATAGATTGAAAATAGTTTTGGTCTACCAAGTGCAGTAGTATTTACAGAAGGGTTATTCTGATATATCAAGAATTCCTTCCTTTTCTTTTCAAAGTTCAGGAATTATACTTTTTTGATTGTTTGCTTACTTGCTTATCAAAAACATATATTATAAAATTAAAACTGTTTCTGTTTGTCCTCCTGCCTATTTTCCTTGGTTAACTAAGGTTTTGCTGAGAAGAACTGCTTTTAGCAGTATTTCAAATAAATAATAATTTAAATTATTTTGCTGTGGGTTTTTTTTTTTTACTCACAAATGAAAAGAATACTGATTGCTGCAATTTTGGGTATATGGAATTATATAGAGTTAAGAAGAATATAGAATTTGAATGCTTTGAAATTTTGTCGTGCTTAGATTATATTGCATACTAAACATAAAACATGGCTTTAGAGGCAGAGCATACTGTGAGCTATGAGTGCACTGTTAGAGTGCACCTGTGAGTTAATTAATTGAGGGAGTAGCAGTATGATAAATGGGATATGAGTTACAACTCCAACAGGATTTGATCTGCTAAGAACTCCATCCTGTCTAATCAGGAAAGGAAGCTATCACTCAGTTTTGAATATGCTGGGAGACATGCAGTATCACACAATGATAAAAGAGCCTTCAGTCTCACCAAATCATGATAGAGTCATCTAAATTTTCTATTATACAGTTATTGTCCCTTTACACAGTGAACTGAACTTGCATTAGCAAGTCACTCCTATTCCATAGCAGGATTTAAAATTGTAAACTAAGTATGGTAAACCTGAAGCTTTGTAATCCATCTGTGGATTGATGGGGTGAATGCTGTTCTTCGATCTTGTCTTTGTGTGTATTTCCAGAACTCAGCCAGGTTATCCAATCTTTATGTAAGGAAGAAGGGAATTCAGTCAAATGAATAAGACAAATGGACATTATCACTTCTCCAGAGAGTTACATCTTTATAAGGGCCCTTCAGACTACAAAGGTATCTTGTGTTTTGCTACATGAAACATAAATAAAACAGCTGGTTTCAATACTGTTATCAAAATTCTACTGATAATATAAATATATATATATATATATATATATATATATATACATACGAATAATATAAAATATATATTGAAATAATCTTTTCTTCTATGTTCTTGTAGAATATCTTAAGGATAAATGAAACTGGCAGCAATCAAATACTCCCTGAATACCTAAACAGACTGTAAGTATTTGCAAGGTGTTGCATTGCAGTATATCCTAGGAACACAGTAATGTTCTCATGGAATTTTGATGAAGGTTATGCTATTGTTCTTCCAAACTCTTTATGTACCTATCTTGAAGAAATGCTAAGAGACTCAAGCTTAGCATCTTACCTTTTCTGCTTTGATTGAAATTTCCTACTGAATTTGATCTTTTGCATTTCTAATAGAATCATGATGGTCATTAATAACTTCACATTTTTTCAAAACTGTCACCACACAGAGAGGTTAATTACCCTTGGAGAGAGTGAAAAGGTATAAAAAGAACAAGGTTGCCAACATGGCTGAATCTAAAAAAAGACTGACAGGACACCTTTGTTAAAACTTCACAACTCCCCAGTATATGTTCTATAAAATTTTAATGTTAATACACATACTTTAGACAGAGACTTAAATGCAATCCAGTGAAGACTCTTTAGGACATGCATATCAAATACTCAGCAGAATATCGGAGGCTAAAAATTAATGACACTGACTGGATTGAGAGAGAGCTGAGAAGGACAGGTGAAGGTAAGTTTTATTTTCATCTTTCCTGACTTTGTCTTTAAACAGTATCTGTTGCTTTCTCTTTTTTATTTTTTTAGCATTGTTTATTATCCTGTTCTTAATCCTCCATCCATGTGTATTATTTATTTTTTCTGCCTTTTTTCTCTATTTACAGGATCTCTTAACTTGGTCATCAGAGTTCCTCTATTTTCTGGGTCAGCATCTCCAATAAAAATAACAAACAACATTATCCCAGTTTATGCTTTAAAAAATCTAATAATCCTTCTAAAGCTCTACAATTTTCCTGACATAATAACCATTTCCAGGTTCTCCTTAGTGGATGTTGTAATTTAGGAGTGGCACCCATTAATTCAGTGCTCTCTTCTCCTCACAGACTCACTCACTACCCTTCCTGCTCTGGTGGGAGATACAAAAGATATTGCACATTGAGATAAAAACAATTTACTGGAAACAGCTATGAGACAAGTAAAGATGAATAGTAACAGCAACAATATTAATAACCAAAATGCACAAAAGAGAGTGATTTACATGCTAAATGCTCACTGAGTCCAACCCAAAGCAAGGAGACTGCAGCCAGCACCACCCCATTGCTCCCTCCATTGAGTTTTTTCCCATATGGAAAGGATGCCAGTTTTCTTGGAAATGCATAGGCCCTTCTTGCTGGCCCCTGGCCATGAGGTGGGATGGTCTTGAAAAACCTCTTAGACCAAAGACTTTCAGTCAGTCCATTTAATTCTACAACTTTACTAAAATATATGGCACTTAAAAAATATAATTCAATTCTTTTTTTAACATATTTGAGCCTGGATGTAGCTTTCAAACAACACATGACAAATTCCTTCACTGATGTTAGAACTTCAGGGTATATATTATTTTCAGCCATAGGAGTTAGAGATTTAGGTTGAAGTTTTGACTTAATAATAATTAATATCAGCATTCCTAGCAATGTCAGTAGGAACAGATATTTTTACTCTTATTCTTATTAATTTCAGAAAAAAAAGTGCATTTTCCTTAGTATATTAAGAAGTAAGAACTGTTATTTTTAATACTGTATCCTTGGAAGCTCATGAGGGAGGAATAAGTTAAAGCATACATAACATAACTGTGGCTCTGCACTTTTTTTTTCAATTTTAAGTTTATTGATTTGAAGTACACAAGGCCAGAAGGCATCGTGGTATCAGCTACTCTGTTGTATTATATATCACAGGCCATTACATTTCAGACAACCTCCACTGAACTTGATAATCTGCATTTGGATATGGATCATTGGCTAATACTTGTCTTCCAAGAAATATAATTTTCACTAAAAGACACCAGAAGACAGAGAATCTATCACTTTGTTGCTTGTAACCAAGGTTAATAATGTTATTAAAATATATTGTGCTTTACTTCTAATTTCAATTTTTCTCACTTCAGCATTGATTCTTGCTATACCTTTCTGTTCCAAGCAAAGAAGCCCAATGATAGCTACATTCTCCCCCATAAAAATTGGTAACTCCTTTTCTGTAGGCATTCAGTGTCTTTATCTGAAATTGTGATGAATGCATATCTGCCAAACCAGCCCAAAATACTGTTGTGCAAATCTGCTTTTCCTTGTCCTTTCAGCAGACTACTGGTTCACACTAGATGTTTGAAAAGCCTGTAACTATTTTATGTCTTTTAAGTTGTGTTAGCTTGTAATAGGCCCATGATGAAAAGGACATACTCTAATCTCTTCCCCTGTTCCCCCAAAGTTTGACATATTAATTCCTCATTCTCCGATCCCAGTATGGTCTTTTGAGCTGTTATTCCAGAATCTTATAAATTTCCCTCACAGAGAGAGCAGAAAAATGATTTCTAGGTAAGAACATAACTTGATTTTGAAACAGAATGTGGTATATTATTAACGCCTCTTGAGTCAGTAATGTTAGTGCCTTGAAATAACCCATATAAATAATGAATCAAAGAAGGGATGTACAAGCTCTTTCAGCAGGTACTTACACAGGAATAAACTGCTGGGGGTTTTTACCTCTAAGTCTGATTGTATTGGTTTTAGAGGTGGGGAACTCTGTTCCACAGCAGAACACCTTCAAGACTTAACTGTAGAGGACAGATGCACCAGTCTGAAGCAAAAATGGCATCTGTAGTTATTAACTATTCATGCATATAAGATTTTTTACAATTTTCTCAATATGTTCCCATTTACATGATTTTTATTTTTTTTCATCTCTGCTGATGCCTACATTTTTAGCTTTTTCATATATTTGTAGCTCTGTAGATCTTTAATCTACATTTATATATTTTCTAGTACTTTTCCTGTCCTTTCTCATATTTTAGAACAATAAGCTAACCCTTTCCAACACTTTCTGTTTAGTCTTATTCCCAAGAAGAGAATTTCTAACAAAGACATATTGTTTTTTGCCAGAATTTTAAAGACTTAACAAGATATAGGACAAAGAACCCCTTGGACTAGCTCCAAAAGACTGACCCAAGGGTGTGTTGCTGGGGCAACTGATCTCTTATTGGATGTACCTGCTAGATGTACAAATTAATTTACCTTATAAAAACTGTAGAAATCCTGTATCATGTGTGGGCATAGCCCTATTTGTTCATCAGAAAGCTTTCATTAAAGAATTGCTTATTATCTTACCACCCAAAATTGTTTGGAAAAGTTTTGTCTTTTGAATCTAGGCAGCACAGCAAAGATCAGAAGTTGAAGAGTCAAAATAAACAAATAAATCTTGCAAGCAACTTTTAATAGTTTTCTCACGGTGACAATAAAAAAAAATCAGGAAATATTCTATTCATCTGGTATTTTTCTATTCAGCATCCCTATGGCCATTTTAGTTTGGGCTGACTTGAGGAGTCATGTGTGTTTTTCTCTACTCTGGCTTCTGAGCCAGGGCATTCCCAGTGCTTGAGAGAAACAGATTTGGCAGGGAAGTTCATGTTTAGCTGAAGAGCTACAGACACCTTGGCTAAACTAAACTGCCCAGCTTTGACAACTTGAGGTGCAAATCAAGGATCTGTGCTCATAAGAGCAGTTGAGATGTAACCAAGCAATGAACCAGGAAGCAGGGCAGGAAAATTTTAGGAGTCGTAGGTAGTATTGCATTCATTGAAGCTGCCTGTGCCTTGGAGTATGGAAAGCCAGATGTGTTTTACTATGAAGCTTTAAAAGTTTATCTAAAATAGCTGGCTAATTAATTCTGAAAGTTAATTGTTAGTTGAAGCTTGGCAAAACAGAGCCTCATATTTTGTGGGTACTCCAAGTTTTAAAAGTCCAGAAGCAGTAGCAGAAGTATTTATCAGTTATGAATTACTCTTATATAATTACTTCACTTGAAAATTGAATTTATCTAGTTATTATAAATCCAATCAAAAATGTCTTGGAGGAAGAAAAAAAATATAAATACAGAGACAAACTTCCTTTTCAATAGCTGCTGTATAATTATAGTGATTCAAAATAAGTGAAATAGGGTAGACAAAGTTATCAAACAATGTGGAACTGTTTAACAATTACTGTTCCATATAGTCAACCTATAAGAGTCAAAATTTGACATTGTGTCACACTTCTGACAAGGCTGTGTGCAGTTTTCCTCTATCTGTCAATGTTTTTGCAGTTAGTTTGCCCACACTCAATTCAAGTACCATTACTTCAATTCCAAGTGCTGTGGAAATAATTTTTAAATTACAGGGTGTGAAGACAGAAACTTCTTGCATGTGTTAACTTTCTGAACATGTGTTCTAACATTTTTTCACCCACTGCAGCATAAAACTTGTTTTATCAGGAATTTCCAATATTTTTCAGGCTAAAGCATATGAGATTTTTTTTTAAAAAATTTCAATTTATTTTTTCTTCTTGGTTGCATTATGTGAATGTGATAACTGAATCAATTCTCACATTGGAGAAGTCCTGCTGAAAAAGATGTTTACTGCCCTAAATGATAGTACAGCAAACAGGTGGAGAGTCAGCTTCTGGAGACTCATGCACACCTGGAATGACAGTCCAGGTCTGCATGAGCCTTAAACAAACATTCTTTGAATTTAATCAGGAAGAAGGTGACATAAAGTAGCTGAGAAGGGATCTAGCTTACAAGTCCAGCACCACATTCTTAACTTTAGAGGTACTGTAGAAGGGTACAGTAAAGGGTCCCCTTTAACATGTAGTCCTGGTGGTACATGTTAAAGGGTAGAAGGGTACCCCTGATATTAGATCTCTTTTCAATTCCACTTGTTCTGTTGTGTTCTGTCACTGTCTCTGCTCTGTCTGTTGCCCTACTAACTTCACAGCTAGAGCTCTGATTGGAAGGGAGAATTTTTATTTGAATTCTTCACATGAGATCTCCTTTCACATCTTAAGTTTTAACACCTAAAATAAAAAACAAACATTACAAATTAATTTGCTGAGGAAATATATCCTGCAGGAGAGACAAATAAAATATTCAGAAATAGTTTTTCTTATTTTGATATAAAGTGACAGAAATGCTTAATTTGCCCATCATGAACACAATATGGCTCATTGACCTCAAAATACTTTACAAAAACAAGAACAATTGTCCGTAGGACATACCATATCTGAAATCTGATGAATGATATGTACTAGCCAGGAAAGTAAACTTAGAACGATTGTGGCAACTGTTTTGAGAGCCAGGGCTAAATTAAGAGGCATTTAAACTTGACCAAATGAATGGAGAATATAGAGATGCAGAAGATCTTGATAATTTCCTTCCACCAATTATTTGTCACTAATTAATATTTTCCAACAAACGTCAATAATCAATGTGTAGAGTCTCAAAATAAGGACAATGGTCAGTAAGTTCAAAGCTGCAATACAGCTGTATTTACACATTACAAAACTGCCTATTTCTCTTTTCATCCAGTAGTCAGGCACTGAATGTTCTCAGGACAACATTTTTCCTTGATATTGGACTTCAGCATGCACACTGCTCTTCTGCAGATCTCTTTATTCAAAAAATGTTTGTAGTTCAGAGTTGTTTGCTCTTATAACCTCACCCTTTTAGACCCCTTTACTTTTTTTTTCAATTTTCATTTTCAGAGAGCTATTTCATCTTTTCTATCACTCCTTTCAGTGGAGTATTCTAGCAATTGAAAGTCACTTAAGTTTAGACCTTAAAAAAAATAATTGAAAAACTTATTGAAAAAATTCTGTCTCAGCAATCCCTGAATACAAGATGATAAAAAATTCTGAAGTTATTCCCCAGTACAGAGTACAGAAACCATAAAAAGCGGTAACACTAAAATGATACTGCTGATGTCACAAGCTGTACCATGTTTTTTCTATATTAGTTGAAAATGGATCAACCTTATATTCCTAGTAAATATGTTCTAAATCAAAGTATTCTGTTAGATATTTTCTAAATCAGAAATAAAAAGTTACTTAAAATAGCTATATTATTTTCTCACCATCTGGAATTTTAAAAAATTTATGCTAAACTACTGCAATGAGAGTTTCCTACAGAGATTACAATTCACATCTACGTGCTCACACACACCACCTACACTTCACAGAATGCTCCAAACACTGAGTTTTGTGACTAGATGTTTGCAAGGAACTTGTAACTCAGAGGCAGTCAGAGTAGGTTGATTTATTTATCTCTATTTTCACCCTATAATGCTAAGTTTACTATCTGTGATGAGTTTCACTTTAAATCACTTCCTTAAAAAGTGTTTTTTTATTTTCTAGATGTGCTGCATGATTTATGTCTTCGATTAAAAATCCTTTGTGAATTAGAAGAATGTAAAAACAAGTGTGTTTGGTTTTTATTTCTTGTTGCATAATATGACTGTTTTCTGTTCCTGTGGGATTTCTGTAAACATCACAATATCTTATGCAGTGCATGATTCAGTTAAGTAGTGCGGTGTTTTAAATTTTGCTTAATTTTCAACTTTCTGATAAATTGAAAGAGGTTTTAATTGCATTTTTCTCTTCTAAGATACAGAAATAAAACAATAAAACATGACCTTCTTCTGTGTGGCTTTCAGAGAAAAATGGAGCTACAAGGAGGGAACATGTGGCAAAGTTCTTCCCTTAGAATTTTTTCTCTCTTATTTATTTTCTTTTAAAGGTTTCTGAAAAGAAGCTCATACCTGAACAGCAAGGATTTTCAAGGATCTGTACATCTGTAAAGAAAGATAAGTAGAATTTATGTGTCCTTTTGCCAAAGCTTTGAACCTTTTATGTTTGAGACCAAATTCTTAACAATGTAGGTTCAGAAAAGCTGTTGTGAACATGACATAATTTCTAATATCCTGCAAAAATATTCTGGACTGGTACATAAGCTACTTGAAACAGCCATGCCTACAGTCATTTCTATTTTCTAGAGCAGAACTCCTTTTTGTGTTCTAATGAACCAATCTGACATTCCATGAACAGAATATAACTTAATCTAGAAAAACAGATATTTCTATTAAGGTAAGTTTGAAGATGTAGAGGATTACATAAGGGCCAGTAACATTTTAAAGCCATTTATTATACTATTTAGGAGTGGTACTAAATACTGTCTATTACTATTACTAAACACATTAAATATTGAGCTAATAAAATAAATATACTAAAGAATGTAAAACTACGAAAGAAATTACAAAATAAAGTATAATATAGAATAAAAAATACTTGATTTGAGCTTTATGAGAAGTTTAATTTAGGAAATACCCGTAACTCAAATTTTATCTAAGACTGCATAATCTCTCATACACTAACATTGTGATTGGAACAACAGTTTCCTATGAAAAATATTCTGACAAACAGCTTTAAAATATTCAGAAAAAAATCTGAAATATTCTGAAGAACATTCTGACAAACAGCTCTAAACACGATTTCATCACCATTTTTCTCCTTCAATCTGTTAGGCTCACCTTTGTGAATTGAATTGGATTGTAAACGTTTCATTGAAGAGACTGTGCCTACTGGGCTTGTGCAAAGCAACCCTGAGTTCCCTCCTGAATGGAGTCCCTGGCCAGGCTCTGTCATGCTTATGTTGGACACCTTAACCTTGCACAACTCACGTAAAATTCATGGCTTTTATAACTGGAATCTGTAAGATTGTGATTGAAATTATCTTGAAAAAGGCTGAAATTATAGAACATTACTCACACACTGGGAAAAAAAAGCCTCCCATATTTGTTCTAAGTGCAATATCTCATTCAGACTGGAATTTTCTTTCTGTCTGAGAATTTGCATGATAAAAGCAAATGATGAATGGACATGGGACTGAAATGTTTGGGAGAGGAGCTTGTGACAGTTCCTTTGAAGCTTTAAGAGTTTATAATGTAAATAAGTGTTTAGGGGATTATTAACATTCACATATTTTACCCCAAAGGCTTTCTGTAAGGTCAACTTTTAAGCAGTTGAAGTATGCAGAAAGAATTGTAAAATGTATGTGTGAACATGTTCAAAGACACTAGAGAGTCTGTGCTGCAGAATGTTTTCATTTGACTTTTAATATGCTATTATATATGCCAAATTACTGTATATAATTAGTCATCATCAGATATATATAAAACATATGCCTTGAGAATTTTGGAAGTCAAGGAATGTTAGAATTTTTTTTTATATGAAGATATTTTGGTTCCAGAATATCACCAAAAGAACAGGCAAGGAAAATAGTTTCCAAATGAGCTTTAACAAACAGGGGACTAATTTACTATGACTGCAAAGAAGGTAACTTATTTCTCAGAAGTGTAGCTTCACACTGCAGTTATCTAAAACATCTCTGGAAACCAGTGTGATTCTTCATATGTCCAAATGCATTTGATATCCTGAAGCACATATTTTAAGTTCACAAGCTGAGGAAAATGACCAGTGCAACTCTAATTTCCAGCTAAAATATTAACTATTAACTATTATTACTATGATGTAAGTTTCACTATGTGAAACCCTTATATCATTGTACTAATAAGACTGAGAGACTTACTGACATTTTTATTTGTTGAACATACTGTTGAAATGTTGAAAAAAGCCTTGTTTTTCTCATTCAAATAAAAATACATCATGTGAAAATCTAAGCATGAAATCAATTATACTCACCTTTTTTATTTTATGCCAATGTTGACCTGAATTATCACTTTGCAGAAAACAAGTCGATCTATTACAAATATTTTTGCACATGTACTGGATTCCAGGTCTCTCTGTTACACTGTATCACTGAAATTCCATGAAGGATGATGTAACCATAGCTTATACAGAATGCTATCATTTCGGCCTGAATTTTGACTGCTTGACAAGCATAAATGTCGACCTTAGTAAATGAATTTGGTAATATAATATCCATTCATATATTACTGATATACTCATACAGTATGCTGAAGCTACAAAAACTGTCAAAAGCTGCTCGCCATCCCTAATCAACATTTGCTATTTCCCCTAGAAATATAATTCAATTACAACTGTCAAGAATAAATCAAGAATAACTTCTGCAAGCTGAATATTCCTTTGTTTCACTCACTGTGCCCTGAGGAATTTTTATCTCCCTTTTGTCTATATTTTAACAATTTGCTTCATAAAGAAGAATCGACAAAGAGCATATCAGGAAAGGGAAAGAAAAAGTGTTGGATAGCACTCCTTCTTGAGATAAGTTAGTTGAAAAAGCTGAATTATTCATACACCAATAAAATCACACCTAGGGAAGTGCAAAGTTGCTTATCACAAGGAGAAAGAAGGAAATAATCCAATCTGTTTACCAACAGGTATAATGCAGCCATTCACTTAATTCCGCAAACATTTTCTTATCAAATTGCTTCTTAGAAAATGAGAAATAAATTGCTTGACTGTATTTATACATTGCTTATATAGCAATTTTCCTTTAGTATTTGTCAAATACTCCAAAAAGCCATAAATTCACTCTGTCTGTCTTGGTAATGCAGTGGAACAACAGTACTGCAGTCATATGGTTCCTCAGAGTTTTAAATAATAAGGTTAGAAATAAAAGTTGGCATTTTTGTTCTAATCTGCTGGATAGTCTCATCCAATTAAAATGCAAACATGGAGATATGAAGAAAATTCTGAATTTGAAATGCCAAAATTATAATATAAAAAAATCCTATTGACATATAAGAGGAAAAGACGGTTTTCATTATCTAAAAAAGTAACCTATTCAGGAAGCTGAAATTAGAAATTAATCTTGAACTGCTGCTTCAAAGACTCTGCTACATTACCCAAAAACTTTTATTTCAAAATTTAAATATATAAATAACTTTTTTATATATACATCAAATAAGTAAAAAGGCCACAGTCAAGATGCACAATTTTCTTTCACCAAAACTGCCTTTTTTTGGGTACTGAGAAAATGTGCAAGAGAGGAAACACCTTGAGCTCAAAGGAGAGAACATCACTCATATGTTACTAAGAATTATACATTCAAGGAGTTGATAATTGCATAGAAATTGTTATGATTGCTCCCTAGAAATAATTATGAGTAAATCTATATAAATATTAATTTAAGATAAGAAAAATGAGTGTTTTTTCTGTTTCAAAAGAGACTGAAATGCTTTTAGATGAAGGAAGAATGCAGCAAAAAGGAGAGCCTCCCTCCAGAAAAGGAGAATCTGGGTGGTTGAGAGCTTTATTCTACTTTTCATTGCCCTACACTTCAAGACACAGTTTTCTAAAACCTGTGGAAGAGATGGCTTGGAGCATCTTGAATGGTTCTGGGCATGTGTTGAAACAAGACTCCATTGCTTATGGTAGCTAAAACCTCAGTACCCTGAGTGTTCAGTATGTGTTTTCTAGGGGCTGGAGATTATGGTTTTCCTGTGAATACCATGTCAAACCTGTGCATGGCTTGAGTAATCTGAAGGCTCTTAGCATTTCCATCAGCCTGTTGGGCTGCTTTGGGTAGTACAGAGCACAGAGGCAGAAAACTACATGTATGGACTTAATATACTGTCTTAATCAGTAAACTGAATCAATATATTTAAATATATATTTATATATAGTCTATACGTAATATTGTCTATATAAATAGAATTTTTTTCTTGTCATTAAAGATAGAAACATGACTTTTTAAACTTTTCAAGTAAAGTTATCTTGATAGTTCATCCTTGAATAAATTTCGTAGAACTGAAAGAGAGACCTGAGTAGGCAGAAAAAAGGAGACCACTTTTGAAAAGTACCCTGCTACAGAAGCAACACTTAACTAGTGAATTTAGTCTATTCATTTGAAAATATATTCAACTGACATAGACCATCAAAATGCTCTGTTGAAGAGAGTGACTGGCTGTAACTGCTAATTTACAGGACTTGGCGGGAAAACCTCTGCTTGGAAAGAGGAATTCAATTCAGCTTTCAAATGGATATAGTTCAAAGATCAGACTAAAATATTAATTGAAACAAGAAAAATCATAAATGGCAACTTCCTTACTAAAAAAAATGGTTAGATTTGACATAAGTAAAACACATTAAAATTTATCTTCATATGACCAGAGAATCACAGAATGGTTGAGGTAGGGTGAGAACTGCCAGAGGGCATCTGGTCCAGCCCTTTGATCAAGCAGGGGCACTTAGAGCTTGAAGACATATATATATAGACAGCTATTTTCTATATTTCCAGATATGGAGACTCCAAAACACGCAGCTAAATTACTAATTAAGACGTGTCTATGTTACAAATGGAAGAATACAAATCAGAAGGTAGCAATTTGAAAGCAATTTAGGACTACATAAGGAGAAATGTAGTCAATATAAGGTGAAAAAGGAGGAGGTTTTGTGTGTGTCAGAAACAGTTATAGTTAGAAGATTTATTCATTAATAATCACATTTATGTTTTCCTAAACTTACGAAAATATCAGATGCTGTATATAGATTACTTGAAAAAAACTATACTCTTTCTTCCTTGATTATTGGATTAATGTTGCGCTGCCTGTGCTCAAATTTAATGGGCTTTAATCAGAGAGTTTACTTAACTTGCTGCCAAATATCTGACCAATGAATATTCTGCGCTATTATCATTGATTTTCTGTAAGTTTTGGAGCACTGGGGCAGTTCTCCAGAGACTGAAAGAAAGATGATATTGTGATAACACTCAAGAAAGGTGAGTTGGATGACCTGGGTGATGTTAGGCCTGTCAGTCTGACATTGATCTCAGACAAAGTAATGGAAAGAGGCTGAGAGAACACTTGATTAATAAAGAGATAAAGGAGGTAAATATAATTAATGCCAGTCAAAATGGGTTTATGGAAAATAAATCTCATTAAACTGACTTGATAATTTTTTCAGCACTATGATCTTTGCTAACAATTAAAATGGGATTGATGGAATACACCCATTGCACCACATGTTTTTCTCTTGATATTATAACAGACACTGTCTAATAATAAAAAAATTAGGGCACAAAATCAGTCTCACACACAACAAATAGATGCAAAACTGTCTAGTTACAAAGATTCAACTGAGCGTTGAAAAACTTTTAGTAGTTAAGTTTCTAGCAGGACACTATCAGATTCAATTTCTTTTTGTGTTTTGCTGTTGTTTGTTGCCTATGCTATGTCTGCTAGGGAAGCGTTAATCCTCATTGAGCATGCTGAGAGAAATACGGCTGAAATAGTTGAATGAAACCAGTTTCTGATATTATGAAGCCTGATTTTCAATAAGCTTTGGTCTGCCCATTGGAATAAAGTTAACTACATCTAAACATACAATAAAAATATACAAAAGAAAAATGAGGCTTTATTTGCAGCAGGGTGGGCACAATCGTGTAAAGCAGAGGTCTGAGAAATACTTTGAGTAATTTGAATAATTAGTTGAGAATACACATTGACTGTTATGCTGTAACTCCTAGGAATAATGTAATCTGTGAATTCATAAATAAAATTACTGTGGTCTAGTGTTTCTGGAAAATCTCTAATTTTCTTATCTTAGACTGCTGTAACTTTATCTTAGTAGCACCTAGTTTTGGAGTTCTCATCAAAGATGTATTAAATGGAACAGATTAAAAGAAGTACAGCAGAAATAGAGAAAGAAGTGGAGAATTAATTTTGTTAGCAGCTAGGTTTTTAAATGAAAGGGGGCAGTTGATTGGCAAGAGAAGTTTCTTCTGTCTATCAGAAAAATTATGTAACAATGTCAGATGTCTTGTAGTTGAAACTAGACACATTCAAATTATAAATAAAATAGTTTTAGGAGTGGCATGAGACTCGTTTTAATCAAGTGATAAGCATTTGTTATTCTTAAATCCTTAAATGCAGGTTGGTTCCCCCATGCTGATCTAACTCAAGCAGGAATTAATTTGGAGTCTTACGTTACACAAAAAATATTCTGGATGATTAAATGGACTTTTATGGCTGCAGTCCATGAATCTATAGCAACAGGGAGAACTGACTTCTTTGCTCTACTTGCCAATAAAATGAATTAAGTCTGATCTATATGGAAAATGCTCACTAGCAGAATAATAATTGGATAGTATGTGATGTCTTTGATTAAATAATTACACTGGTAAAATCTCCGGTGTAAATTCACCTATACACAGGACAGCTTAATCTGTGTTTAAAACCAAATAAACATGCTGATTTACATTGGAATTACTGGACATTCATGAGAGATTTTAAGCTCAAAATGAAATAATTTTACCATTATGCCATGCTTAAAATTTATAACAAATGACAGACTGACTAAATCTTGATGAGACATCTTGACCAAGCTAATATTTTGAGTAAGAGAAAAAAGTATTTTTTATCAACTTGATGAGAAAATGTTCTGTGACAAGTTTGTCCCTTTTACCCAAACTATACTGTGTGTCATCACAAGGAGAATTCTTCAGTGGAATAAAGTGCATTTCTAATGTATTGCACCTGTGTGTCAATGTTTTTGTAGCAGGCGTGGCTCCAGGGGTGACTTCTTGGGGAGGCTGCCAGAAGCTTCCCCCATGTCCAACAGAGCCAATGCCAGCTGACTCTGAGACTGACCCTGCTGGCCAAGGGTGAGTCATTCAGAGAAGACAGGAGCACCTCTGGGACAACATGTTTTAAAAGAAAAACAAAGTTATTGCCCAGAAGTAATTGCAGACAGAAAAAGGGAGTGAGCATACATGAGAGGAACAGCTGTATCTGCACATGCCAGCTTCTGACACCATGATCAGTAAGGCTGGCAGGAGGTGCTCCAGGCATGGGAGTGAGATTCCCTGCAGCCCGTGGTGCAGTCCATGAACAGGCAGCTGTGGCCCTGCAGCCCATGGAGGAGCATGGGGATGCCGAGATCCACCAGGAGCCCGTGGGGGAGGCTCACACTGAGCAGGTTCCTGGCAAGGACCTGTGGACTCGCATTCTACAGCAGGTTTCCTGATGGGATTTGTCACCTTGTAAGGGACCCACACTGAGGCAGGATGTCCTTGAAGGACTTCTTCCCATGGGAAGGGAGCTACATTGGTACCCTAGGGGGAAGCTATGCTGGAGCAGTTTGATCCTGACCAGCTGCATCCCATGGAAGGGACACAGGCTGGAGTAGTTTGTGCATAAATGCAGCCTGTGAGAAGGGGAAGTTTGTGGAGGACTGACTTCCATGGGAGGGACCCCACAATGTAGAAGGGAAAGAGTGTGAAGAGTCCTTCCACTGAGGAGCAAGGACTGGCAGAAAGAACATGTGATAGCAGGGGTCCAGATAGAAGAAAACAAAGCTAGCATGCAGTGAGACAGCTTTTGTTTGAATCTTGCTTATAAGTGGCAAGCTTGAATGTGAAAATCTGTTTACCACATCTGTTTACTGAGTTTACCACAAAGTGTAATTTAACAATTTCTCATAGGTACCCTAAACTCAAATTCACTTTTCATTGAGGGATTTAACCACACAGGTAAATCAAATATGGGGAAAAGAGATTTTAACTTACTCCTTTTAAATTTAATAAATTACACCCCACAACCACAACAGGGATAGCTGGATGAGAAAGAGCTTTGGCCTTTACATGTGAATCTAATTGTCAAAATTTTTGTCCATGAAACAGATGATGGAATTTTTATGATGAACAAGTAATAAAATCATATATCTAGTGTACCCCAGAACAGTATCCACATCATGAAATGCAGTCTGCATATACATGCACACACTTGAACAACTTCATAAACACCCATAGGTATATGAATGGAAAAGATTGGGAAATTCTCATTTATATTTGTCCATCCAGAAATGAAGAACATGAAAGAAATAGAGATTTAGCTTTGAGATGAGAATGAGAACAAATCTGGAATGCATCAGCACTTTGTATCATGCACAAAAATAGACACAGTCCTTTCCCTGAGCACTCTCGCCAAAGAGCATTAAGAAAGAAGTAGTTTTAGCACAAGCAAAGAAAGAAACTTCAAAAGGGATACACAACTCAAACTGGTACTTAACAGTGAAAGTTCAATAGACAGAAATAATGTCATACATTCTTCTCTCTTAGACGTCCCATATTTATTGAAGATATCTTATTCCAAGCATACAGGGTAACGTGAATGCTATTCTGAGATATTTAACTGATAATTTAATAAATACACATTTTAAACATCCACTCTAATATGTTGACTCTCATTTGTAGAATTGATTAGAATGCAAATTAACTGCCTGCATTGGTCCAATATTATTTTTTCTTTATTAATGGGCAACCTGTTTCTGTTTGGGCTTATTTCTTTATCTGGGCTTTATAATAGTGGACTATTTTGCATGTTTGGGGTGGGGGGGTTGACACTTTAGGTAAAATATACTATTTTAATTAAAAAATTTTTCTAAAAGTACAATTAAAAGATATACCAGGAGAATATTTTCTAACTGGAATCCCAAAGCCTAAGAAATACTCTAACATCAATCACTTTATGAATTAGATTCAATACTGGTACTACTTCCACAGAAGCTCGATAGTCCCATGAAAACTGATAACCTATTTGTCCTGGTTTGGGGCAAATTTGGGAGGAAACTTTCAAAGGGGTCTCTCTAGAAAGCAGATTCAAGCAGTCCCTACCCCAGCTGGTTCAGGAAAGTATTTCCTTGGAGAAAAGTGGAAAAACCCTGTTTTTTTAACAAGCAAACTATTCACAAGCATAAAAAAGCAATAATATTAAGCAATAAAACCTCTCGCTGCTTTGAAGAGATGGCAAATTCAGAAGGTCCTTTTTGTGGGCTGTAGCTCAGCTCACTCAGTCTCTTATCAGTCCCTTCTGCACTGGAAAATGCCAGAGGTGCCAGGAGCCAGTGCTGTCCTGCTGTCCGGGTTTGCAGTCCAGAGTAGGGCGCACCAGTTACAAGAAAAAGAAAAAAAACACAGTCTGGGAATTTACCTGCCTCAGCTAGCTAAAAACTAACTAAAAGCAGATGAGAGCTCTCTCCTGCTGTCCCTGCTGCAGACAACACAGTCTGTGAAAGAGAGAGCTGAAGCTTTTATCTCTATATTTTTGAATACAGCTGCCTCAGATATTCCACCGCTTCTCCTTCTCCCCTCCCTTCACTCTCAGATCTGATGTATCCCCATTCATCTATTTAGCCCAGGAGTAGGTTGGGAAAGTGCCCAACTTATTCCTGGGCTAAATAGATGAATGGGGATACATCAGCATCATAAAGTCACCTCAGGACAATAAGTCAAAACTTCACATACATATAAAATAAAAATGGAAGTATAGCTAAAGGTCTGGAAACTGAAGCGATTCACTGGTAGGTTGATCTTTCTTAATGTTTTATTCCATGGAGAAGACTCAGAGGCACTAATTACCACATTAATTGTTCATTTTCTCAGGCTTTCTATAATAGACAAGTAGAAAAAAGCAGAAGACCCAAAAAGAAAAAAAATAGCATCTTGGAAAACAGCTTTTACTGAACAGCTATATCTACAGAGAAATGGAGAAGAGGATTATTAAAATACTCAGTAAACAAGCTTATAACTGACTGAAAACATAACCAGATGATTCTGAGATTGTTGTGCACAAATTTGCCCTAAATGTCTGTCTGAATGAAATTTGTCAGTCAGGGAGATATCCTTGTTGGATCTGCACTCTCACATCAGCCTTACTGACTTTGTAAATTGTGTTAAGTATGGTAGGTGCTATCAGCATTTTATTTATCGACATATTTTCTCTGAATCTAGCATAGTTCAGTAATCTGATCAAATATGGAGATCTGGAACCCAAATTCTGAATTCTGTAAACTGCTATGTGGGTGTTGGGAATACATGAAAGTATAGGTTGAACACCAGCAGCCCCCTTCACCATAACGGTGTTACCGTGGACAAGAGAATTTCTACTTTAACCTTGCAAAAGTCTGTATATTCTCTAGGCTTTAAGAGGTTCCATCCTTTATGGGCAAATTTCTTTCCTGATAGTAATAATGAAGACAGCTCTATAAAAAAAATATTTGCAGCCATCGATGTTAAAAATATTAAAAATAATTTTAGTTAAAAAGTTAAAATATAACAGCTGGTCTGATCAGTTCTGGCTCGAAAATGTTGACTTGAAGTGAGATAAAAAAACACAAGGCTTGTGAGGAGCTAGTTGTATTACCACAACCTCAGGGGAGAGAATGGGCAGTCAGGCTTTTTCCAGGTAAACCCAAACTTCTCAGCAGGCAACTCGAGCCTCTTGTTATGATCAAGGAAGATTTTTTTTTCTTAAAGCTGTGCCTGCCTTTCTCCTTCCATGTTATTGATGGGGTACTGATCCCTGTCAGAAAAATGAACATGCAGGGGACCATAAGAAAAAAAATAGTAAACATATAAAAATCCCATTGTGACACAGAAATAAAGTGATTGAAACTGTTTCAGTTAGACCCCTATATAAGTAATAAAAACTGTAAGCATACAATAAGGACTAAGAAAAATAGATTTTTGGTACTACTTAACCTCTCATCATAGCTTTAAAAAAGCCCTATTAAACAGAAAGGAACTAACAGTATGATGCTTTTTGATAACACATCAAAAATGCTTGGAACTCATCCCTCCAGATGGAACTGAGGAGCTATATTTTAGATATATTTTCTAAATTGTTAAATAGTTTGAAAAATGTAAACATATGATTTCTGTGATCCCTCTAAAGAAAAAGATATGTTTCTTTTTGAAAAATATGTGTGCATTTTTAGGCAACTTCAGGAAATTTTGAGAAGTAGCTTTTTAATAAATCCACTTGTCACATTAATACTCAGAAGCTAGGAATGCTATTCTTCCTAAAACATTGAAGGACTCAATAAGAGTGGGAGTTGGTAAGAGAGAACCTTAGCATTCTCAGACAGAACTTACTAGGTGCAATAAAATTATATTCCTTTATCTTTGCACCGATATCTCTTAAACCTTGAGCAATTTCCTCTCTGTTAAAGCAAAAACCAAGTTCAAGTATGATTTTATGTAGTACATGTAAAAAGTTGCACAAAATTGTCAGCTAAGTTGCACTGCTGTTCTCTTATCTGTGGAAAAAGTAATGTAAGAGATATTTGGAAAAGGAGGCATCAAAGAATTTTTGACATTTTAACAATGATAGGAAATATTGTTTTCATGAAGTCTATATATTCTGTCCTAACACAAAACAGAAATAGGTGGCTACTCTTGGTGAAATCTGTCATCTCAGCTGAGCTTACTCTTCCATGGACAAGCCATCAATATTTGTGTTATTGTTGTTGTCTTCTTGGTTAATTAGCATATGTTACATCCTTCCATTTTGTGACTGCAGGTTATTGGAAACAAATATAAGCATCAAAAATCATTCTTACTTTCATCTTTTATTTCCCCAGCCCCCAGATCTTTCCTTTTTAATTTCATCACCCACATATATCTACATTATTCGGCAGACTAATTTTGAAGAAAATGGCATTAAAATTTAATAGACAGCTAAATGGATAATGTTAACTTATCTATGTCAAAAAAAGCCTTTTAAGAAAGTATATGCATGCTTTATATAAAATCTTAACTGCATTTTTTGTGAACAGTTTACAGAGAAAAAACCCCAGCATTTAATTTGAACTGGTGGCATTGCTCTCCTCCTCTCATGAAAAATTATGTTTACATGTTTTTAGTGCCAGATCAAATCTTGAACTAATTTGTGCTGAATCTATTCATTTGGGCTTATTCTTGTCTAGAGCATGATGCACTTGCTCTTTGAAATTCTTGTTTTCCTAAATATCAAACCTAAGGCATTTATTCACCACTGGCACCTGCAGGGATTTTTATAAAAAATCTCTGTAAAGAATACCTTGTAATTGGTATTTAATTCTTTTGCAAATGTCTCTGGAGGCTACAGATGTGTGACATTTATTGTATATGTTGATTTCTTAACTTAGTATGCTTATTAGACAACATCTGTAAGAGACAGCAAAGCCCCTGATAGTTTAATTTAAAACTAAATTACACAAAAAATACAAAACTTCAAAATCAGTGGGCTTCAAAGACTAGAAGAGCCCAAAATCTAGTTCCAGTAATGCTCAGGAAAATAATAAGTGCCTTTATCCTAACAGTTAAAGATATACTATTTGACATACTGTTATCATAGCATCCCAGTCCTTACGTAAACCTGTAAAATTATCCACTGCAAATAGCACAAAATATTGCAATTAGTATTGTTTGAGCATATTAGTAATTATTTCTAAAACTGATTATTTTTGAAATGAGTCAAGTTAAAAGTCAAATAAATTAAAAATCCACATCTTCTTCATGAAAAGATGAGAACTCAGGCACTTAAGTGTAAAAACTTGACAGTTTCAGATTAAAAAGAACAAAGCATGTGTGGAAGAAACCTTTCTAATGTGCAGTAATGATAGAGGTAGAAGTCATAAGTAGCCTGATTTGTAAGAAAATTAATAAATTTCAGGGGTTTTTTCCTACTAAGCGTTTCAAACCTGATTTCAGTAAATGTGCTTGAGTTTGGGTTTCTATTCTCAAGCCAAATTTTGTTTCAGTAGGACCCAACCTTCATGTGACTGCTCCCAGTCACACCCATACCAGCCCTCAGCAGGAAATACCTAGGACTTGCCAAACATACCCAAATCCTTTGCTGCTCACAGTGAGTATGCTTGGCTTTATTCATTAAGACTACTAGGTAAGCCTACAGCATGATGTCTGTGAGGAGATGGAATTTTTCTCTGAGTATCCATACAGAAATGATGTCTGCTGTGGTTGTTGGGACAGGCAGTGACTAAGAAAGTTGCTTTAGTCTGTTTTCTCTAACTGGAGGCAGAACTCCCACCATGATACTGGCCCTAATGCCTAACACATGCAGCACTAGGAGCACATACTTCTTTTGATGCAGTCTAACAAGTCTTTCTAGGATTAAGAAGATACCAGGGTGCAAATATGTCTTATATATTGCACCTCACACATTTTCTTCCCTTGCCTCATGCATCACAATCCGAGCAATGAACCTCAAATGCCAGTTGTCAGATTATTTCAGGATCATAAGAATCTCAGAGGATTAAATCTCATACACACTTTTGTATTGGAAATGTTTATTAGAGTATTTTGGTGTGTTCACTGGGACAAGGAAGTTTAGATGCTTATTGTCACGGGAATGTTTCAGCAGCTTGAACTTCAGGTGAATGGGCTGCTTCTAATTCGCAATCACAGGTGCCAGCTTGCCAAACTGCACATACCAAATTGCTACACCTAGGGGTCATGGGCAGGAACATGTTCTCTCCAGTAAATCTGCAATTTTCTCTGACTTCCTTTATGTGCAGCATGCATCATGTCCCCCTTTTTACTTCTTTCCAGCAGTGGTCCCTCTGACTCCCTTTCATGACCTATTTCACCCAGCTTCAGCCTGTGGGCAAGCATCGAGTCGTGTTACCCGATAAAATAAATCCTGGAATCCAGGTTATTGTACAGGGGTCTTTGGCTGACTATCAAAAGAATGTTTCACACTTCTAGTAGCCCTCACATGTGCTCTCCCTCTTTCTTGGCACAAGAGATATCCCTTAAATCTTGAAATGCCACAAATATCACCTCTAGAATCTCCCTGTTCCAGACTTTACCTCGCAGGAATTTTCAGCAAACTGTCAGACAAGGAAAATGAAAACTCAAATACTTTCAAAAAATTTGAATAATATTAATTCTTCAAAAGGACAAACACATCTGCTTTTTCATCAGCATTTGCACATATGTCTAACAATAAGAATAAAGAAATGTATGCTGACAAGGGCATTCCATGACAGAATGGAACTGAAAAGTCAGCAAATATAAAGCAACTTTACTCCTTCAGGAGTTCCTGAAATAGATTTTCTGGGGTCATTTTTATGCAAACATGTGGCCTTCTGTCATCAAACAATTCCATATTTTTTATCTAGTTGTAAGGAGTTATTCAGGCTTTGAAAACACTGCAGTTAAAAAGATTTCTACAGTTAAAAAAGGTTTCTTAAAAAAGTCTTTTAAATAGACTATTTAAAATAAAATAAATAAATAAATAAATTCCTTTTTGCTCTGTTCAATGCAGTGTTGTGGCCTGATTGTCCACCAAAGTCTAAACAAATTGAGGAAGTAATTTAATCTTTTATGTTAAATTCATTAATAAAAAAATATTTATGGGGGAAACACTGACATCATTCACCCTACTTACAGATTGCTCTTCAAACTCTTATCCTCAGCTGATGTTTTATTTTTGTCTTTTTCAGCCTTTTTGCCAAAAGGTAAGTCAGTAGCAGATCATTTCTACGTGCTTACCCTACCTTAAGGACTGGTTTTGTCTCCCCTGGCTTCTTTGAAAGAGCAGGAAAGAAATCGAGAGGAAATACTCCTGCCTGAGACATCAGTAACAGGAATGAGTTTGATAAGTTACAGTTGTTGCTTAGCCATTGATTTGGGCCCAGGGCTGAGAATCCCTCTGAGGATCTATATGTCTGGCTTGATGTTCTCCTTCAAATGTGTCAGCAGGAAAAAAAAGTAAGGAAGATATATTAGCCTTTCCAGTAATATGAAGTTATAAAGTATGATTCACTTTTACCCAGCTACAGTCTGCTGACACCCTAACCCATGGCTGTATTTGTAACTTGGCATCTGTATATTCTGGCAGATTCATCCCTTTGCAGACCTTTTCTCAGGAAGACTGGTGAACAGCTCTGGGGAAAGCAGCAAAGCACTCCAGCAGGTGTTAGGAATGTTCTCAAATGAAGATAAAGGCACTGAAGATTATAATTTTGGCTCTTCACAGATGCAGATAATGGGTCATGAGACAGGAAGACAACCCAATGAAACAATCTGTAGTGAAAACGCCTTTTTTGATGTGAATAAAAAAACCTTCTCACTTGGTTTTTGCACAGAAATAATGCTTAACTTTTAAATAGATTTTTTTTTTCTAATTAAAGTCACTTTTACATTGTGTATTTGCATCCATAAGTGCAGTGACTGCATTTCAGGGGTCTGTTTAGGACCTGGAATCTTTCTGAGCAAAGGCTGTTGGAAGAATTACTGTGTAACACAAGAATGTGTTGTAGAACATGAAAGCATTAACTTCAACAAAATCTTTTAAGAAGGTGGTTTGTTTGCTTTCACAGAGTTTTTCTCAGTTTTATAAATTTATTTTCTGTAGACTGTTATGAATTTCCTGCACAACAGCTAAATAAGAAAGAATCAAGAGTAGATGAATGTGAAATAAACACTTGCAAGGTATCTCTGCTATGACTGTAGGAAAAGTCCATTTTGCAATTACACAGTGATTAACAATTGTATTTGTATTTTCTTATCTTGGTGTCATAAACATCCCCCTTTTTGAAGCTGGCATTAACATGAGCTTTGAAAAAGAATACCAATAACTCTTTTGAATGTTGAACAATATTTTCTTTGAGGATTATGGAAATTAGCTTTAAAGTCTCATTAAATGATAATTTTTAAACCAACTCTAAAACCAAACTCTAAAAATTCTTAGCTAAAATTCAGATCAGTGGAGCATGAAGTTGGTAGGTAACACATTGTTAGATACAGCGCTCATACCTCTATATTCTGTAATTATTTTATTTGCATCCAATATTTTCAATGTGAGAATTGTCTGATATGTCCTTCAATTATTTTCATAATATATTTATGAACCAATTTATATATTCTTGATCTTAAATACCATTCACACTTTTTTTAGGCAAATTAGACTATGCATCAAGAGAACATTTAGTCTGATAGCCGGATACTGACAGGAATATAAGTAATTGGTTTTTAAGATAAGTGTAATGGTATTTAAAAGATACTTAACTATAAATTGGATTCTTTAATCATCATCCAATCACTGCTTACACACAACCCTAGTACTGTAAGAACACTGTGCTTTTCATACAGGCCACATTTTAACTGTTCATAAGCTTCTTTTGTTATCATGTGATATGTTAAACATGTGACAATTGACTGTGTCAAAATGTGTGTCAAATTGGACAGCCACTAAACAGATTTAATGTAAAACCATTTAAAATGTCCTTTAAAGGAGCCAGGAGGGAACTGTGGAAATACTTGATAAATCATAGCAATATTAAAGAATGTCAGAAGTAAGCTTGTGGGGATTTGAGTTTGAGTGTCTACTCACTTATTATCAAAACACATGAAATTTCCTGCCACATCTGAGAGGGAGAGAAATTGCACTAGTCAATGCATGTATTAAAGAAAATAAGAGAGCAGCAGCCCCCAAAAGGCAAATAAAACCAAGAGAGAAGTTGGGAGATGAAGATAACAAACTATTCCCAGATGAATCTTGCAATATTTGTTTTCCATTCATTTTTATTTATAGTCAATTGGGTTCCTTCATAAATATAGAAACAAAATTACACATAAATGAAGAAAAAAAGATAAATAACCTTGGACACTTTGTAGATTGTTTACAACAATCTGTTTCAACTGACTACTAAATCAAAAGCTGCTTTGTTTAATGTCAACAGATTTCAGAACTTGTGCTTCAGTCTAGAATTTATTAACTATGTAAATATTGTTAATTGTAAATACATTATTAAATAGAAACACTAAACAAATCTTTCTATGTTCACATTTCATTCTTCTTTGAAGATCTCCTTATTGTTTGCCAGGAATTAGTTTTATTCTTTGGAATATTTCAGTGATGAGTGAACCTTTCAAAAAAGCACCAGTGATTTGATTTATTTTGAAGGCATTCTCATTAAACTGTGTACTGCTATATTGAAGTACATGATTACTCTAAAAGTGCTGACACAAATATTTTTTCATATTACTCCTTAAGTTTGTTGATTTTCTGTGAATGTTAAATCAAGGACATGAACATACACTTCATCTGCATAGAGATGAAGATGTTTCATATATTCATTATTTCTTCCTCTGCTGTCATTTTTATGTATATAGATTTTCTAAAATAAATGAACTAAGCAAGTTCTTAATAAAGCTACCAGTTTTATAAATCTAAAGCACTGTAATTTTTTAAAAAACTTCAATTAGAGGAATAAACATCTCTATTATCAATTACTGTACTAATAGACTTCCCAATAAATATTTCAGCACAATTGAATAAACCAACACTAACGTTTATTTTTAACCTTGATGTGTCTAACTTTCAGTTGACAGTTTTTTTTCTAATTTAACACCTGCTTAAGGCATTTGTAATTTTCTGTGAAATAGTTGGAGCAAGGTCTTTTAGGCTTGTTCTCAATATAAATGATTCCCTCTTTTACTTTTTAAAATTTTTTTCCTAGATGGTAATTTTCAATTTACAAAAAGGACTTTCTGTGTTTTGAACATCGACTATAAACAAGTTTAGAGTGCATTAGAAGCATGCAGGCTGCTTCAAAATACATTTTAACAGAGGTTTGTTAAGACGTTGGTCAGTTCATGTTTCTAAAGCCAGGTCCCGTGTGCACTCCTGGTTTACATGACTGATTACACACAGATCTGCTAGCAGTGACTGAAGAACATTGTTTAACTGGAATACCACATCCTGAGGGTGTGAATGGGGTTGGACTTTATGATGAATATTCTGGTCATTGTGTCTGATTTTGAACACTTGCATACATGAAGTTGTCAGGAAAGTTAGAAAGAAAGTAATTACTATTATCCTAAAGAGTCATATTGTTATTTAATATATATTTCTTTCAATCTGTAACCAAAAAATTGTATCAGTTAACATATGTGGTGAAAAAATTTAAATGCCAACATAGCAATTACCTTTAGTATTATAATTTATCCAGTAGCTTTTGATTTCTTCACATGCTGCAGAACCAGAACTTATAAACAGAGAATTTTTGCAAGTTTATTCTGTTTTTAACTTCTTAGTTCTCCATGCTCTGATAAGGTAATGAGGATTTGGATTTAAACTTTTCCAAATTTCCTGAATTTTTTGGATATCCTGCATCAATATCATAAAAGTAATTATCAGGTTGTTTGTTAGACATTTGGTTGGTTGGGTTTTTTGTTTCTGTTTCTTGTTTTGTTTTATTTTTGTTGTTGTTGTTGTTGTTTTTTAGGGTTTTTTGGTTGTTTGGTTGTTTTTTTTTGTTTGTTTGTTTGTTTGTTTTTGTAAAATAAACAAGTTTTCTTTTCATTTTTTAGTTATCACTTCTTCCTGAATCTCACCTGACAATTAGGGAGGTAAATTAGCATAGTTCTTTGGGTGTCATCAATGAAGACAGTGTCAGAGAGCACTGAATTTTCTTCTAACTTGTATAGTGCTGGTTACATATGCTCATTAAGCTTTTTATTTTAACTGAAAAGCAATCTTGTTTTGCATATCCTCTAAAGATGGTTCAATCCTTTTCCAGCCACAAAAATGCAGAAGATTTCATGGCATCACTGATTTATTCCAACACATATCTACAAATAAGACTAGTCATTCTTTCAACTTCCCTCTGCAATATGTGATTTGCTCAAATATTTTGATACAAATATTTCAATATTTACCTAATATTTTAGGAAATGTACAAAAACAACATTACTATCTATCAAGTTTTTATATTTTAATTCCTTAACTTATCTCAAGATTTTTTCTTCATTAGTTTCTGTGTGGTAGCACAGGCCTTTACTTCTTGAATAATACAGGTTTGGAGCAAAAAGTAGTCTCTCATTAGCAAAACAGGTCTCATTAATTCTACTACTAGCAGCAATAATTTCTGCACTAACAGGTTGCATACAGTTCGTACCTCCAAGCACTCAAATTTTTCTACATTCTAGAGGAAAATACTGAAGATTTAAAGGCTTTTAAAGTGGAGATTTGCAGATTGTCACAAGATGAAAAAAAGGTGTGGACATCTAATTAAAGAGAAAAGGTAAATGAGAAAGGCTATTAGAAATGAAAGGATACAGAAGCAGGGCCAAAATAAGTGGAGACCCTGAGATATCACTTTGACAAAGACAATTTCAAGAAGAAAGGAAAAAGGTAATAGATAGGAAAGAAACAAAGAGGATGAGAGTAGCAGGATTATGCAGTATAAAACTGTCTTTCAACACAGTGCAGAACAAAAGCATTTGACTTATCAAATGGAATATCTTCCTTCAAACACAGTAAATAGCTGGAAACTCAAGGACTGCTTATTGGGTTTTGGTTGAATAATATTATACTGGTTCAAATCCCTAAGCCTCAAGTGATGTGGGTTCTGCTTGTGTGAGAGACTCTCATTAGCATAGCACAGCTACAAATTTTGTGTGTGTTTAACAGCTTTCAAGGTAATTAATTTTATCTTGGAATGAAAGCAAAACATTTTGTGATTTTGAGTGAAACAGAGTCAGATTACTTGATCCTCAAGTTTCAAGTTAGTCCTTCTGGTCAGAAGCAAAAAACTGTCAAAAATCTTGTAACAGAAATCTTCATAGAAATCAATAAATCATTGCAGAACAACTTGAACTGGAAAACCCAAGTTTTTTGACAGATTACATGTTGTCAAAAGTATTTTGGCTATTTAAAATGCAGCTAAACATTTTCTGTGGGGTTGTGAAACTCACTCCTTCCTTTACACTCTTCCTCGGAGACCTCATTTCTGAACATAAATATCTACATTTTGGTTTTCTTAGTAGGTCTGAGATAACAGGTCTCTGTGACTGGATCCAGAAGAGGAAACTACAAGAAAATAATGTGAAGCAAAAATACAGCAAATGATGAAGAAACATTTAGAAACTATTTTTTTAAATGAAATATTACCCTGAAAGATGTAAAGTGTCTACGTCAAGTTCTAGCCCACTTCATTCAAATAAATTGTATAAAATGTAGATATCTTGGAAATTATTATATAAAATACTGGGTCTTCACCCTGCCTAAAGCTTTTATGCAAAGAAGAGGAGAATGCACAGGTATGAACACACACACACACACAGAGGCACATTTTTTATGCTTGTGTCTGTGCTTTCAATATTTTCAGTGATTTTTTTTTATTTAAACTAAACTTTGGAGGTAAAAATAATTCATTGGTATCATATGGTACAGATATTGCAGAAGTTTCCTTGACTATTACAGAAGTCCCTGTGCTTTAAGTGACACACAATGAGGCAAACATTTGTTGTAGAGGGTTTTCATGCTCAGCACAGTCTCTTTCAGTGTAGCCAAACACTAAGATTAGTTAGAACTTACATTATGGCAACAGTAATAGATTTCCATGCTGAATATAGTTTTCATAAGATTAAAGTTTCTGGTTTTTATGTGTGGTTGAAAACCTTAATAACACGTGCACTAGATATTTTACTAAATTGCCTATGAATAACTATTTACAGCACATGTAAACAAATATATTAGATGGACTACAGCAACATTAGCCAATATAATATGCACACAAGCTCATATAATTTTTTTAAATGCCAAAATGCCAAAATGCCAAAATGCCAAAAGGACTTTTAGAAATGTAGAAGGCACAGTCAATTTTAAATTATGAGAGGCTGTAGAAGGAACAGAATACACTCTTCCTTCATGCAAGCTCTCATAATTTAAAATTGAATTTATATATGAAGGTTTCTTAGCAGTAAAAATCTATAATTTAGAATTGTATATATATATATATATATATATATATATATATATATATATATATATATATATATATATATATAATACTGTAGCGTTTGCTTTGGTTTTCTCCAGTGGCTTTAGAGACACTTTCTGGGTTACTTTTTAAAGACCAATCCTCAGGATGGGCTACATAAAAAGTTATAGAGGATTAGAATGCTACCAAAAGTGTTTGCACAAACTCAACGAAAAACTCCCATTAATGTTGCAAATTTTTAAGATAAAATTGTGTTTGATGTTGTGCAATAATCTCCCTGAAATAATTTTAAAAATGCTCTAAAATTTTTAAGCTATGGACATTAACCAAATAGGACTTACATGCTATGGCTTTGAAAAGACAAAAGAAATCTTGTTTTTCTCCTCGCTTATGAACAAGTACATTGTTCTTCACTCCTATTAATACTTATCACATGAAATTGCCTACAAAAATCAGTCAGGTTGCATCAGTATAAAGGCAAACTGAGCTTACAATGAGGCATGAAAAGCTCTTTCATCACTTTCTAAAACATTAAAAAAAGAAATACTTCCCTTAAGAATTCTTTTGAATTCTTTATTACTCAAAAGTTGTGCTTCTAGAATAAAGACAAAAAAAAAAACCCCTTTTGTGTAAGTGATTGCTTACAAAAATAGTCTAGATATTAATTTTAATATAAAACATTAAATTTAAATAAATTAAACAGTTTTATAAATCAAAATATGCATGGGTTGTAAAGTTTTAGGATAGATATAATTTACTAAAAATTTTCTTCTAACTATTTTCCTTTTGTTTTTAAATATAGGTTTATACCTCATACTTTTTTTAGGGGAAAAATTACAAAAAATATTGGAGAGTATATAAGAGAATCTTTCCTGTGATTCCTCTAGTAAAATAGTGTAAAGTCACAGACTTGGACTGAAAAAAACAAGGATTTCCTTCAACTTAGTACAGTAGAATGTTGAAGAACTTGGTGTTTCACAGAATCACAGAGTCACAGAAAGGGTAAATTTGGATGGGACGGCATTGAATCATCTGGTCCAGCCTCCCCGCTCAAGGAGTGTCATCCCAGAGCAGATGGCACAAGATTGTGTCCAGATCATCTTGAATATGGGGGACACTCCACAACCTCTCTGGGAAAACTATTGCACAGTCCTGTGAAATGCAGGGACCCCCCAGTCAGGGAATGATTGGCATCTGACTCCATGATTCAGAATGCTGAACAATTGCTTTATTAAAACTGTACTATATTACATGAATACTATATTATATTAAAGAAATACTATCCTAAAAAGAGATTTTAAAGAAAACCCATGACTGTCTCCGGTCAGGACAATGCTTTGACCCAATTGGCCAAGGAAACAAAACAATCCTCAGCAGAACCCAAATGACAAATCTCTTCAGGTAAACAATCTTCCCTGAAACATTCCACATGTGCAAAACCAGCTGGAGCAACAAGTAGAGATAAGAATTGTTTTCTCTTCTTCTCTCTGTGCTTCTGCAGGAAAAATCCTGGGAGAGAGAATTATGTGTCTCTCTGTTCAGAGAATGTGAATGCTACACTGTCCAATGCTTTTCCTAATGCACTCCAGGTTACCCTTGGCCTTCCTGGCCACAAGGTCACACTGCTGGCTCATGGACACCTTGCTGTCCACCAGGACCCCCAGGTCCTTTTCTACAGAGCAGCTTCCCAGCAGGCTGGCCCTAGCCTGAACTGATGCCTGGATTTTTTCCCTCCCAAGGTACAGGACCTGCTTTTGCCTTTGCTGAATTTCAACTGGTTCTTCTCCGCCCATCTCTCCAACTTGCCATGGTCCCTCTGAAGGGCTGCACAGCACTCTGGGGTATTGGAACTCCTCCCAGCTTTGTGTCATCAGTCAACTTGCTGAGGAGGCATCTGCCCCTTCATGAAATCATTGATGAACAAGTTAAAAGATAGTGATCCCAGTACTGACAAACTATTGTTTGTCAGTAGTTTTCTTACCTAAATTTCTGCAAGATTCTTCCTCTCAGCATTGACTTTCTTTTATGACAGAGCTCTCAAAACCTTTATTGTTAAAAGATACTTTCTAAATGCTGAAGCACTATTTGAAAGAACAAAAAGTGTCTTAAATTTGGGGGTTTTTAAAAATTTATTTTCTACAACTAAGACCAACATAATTGATAAACACTATTTAATAATATAAAATTATTATGGCTAGAATACAGAAATTATAACTACATCTCATCCAATTTCAGGGAAACTCTTTCTGCTACTTTTGTGGATTTGGGTACTGTAAGATACCCTAATGTCTTTGGGGCATTGTTTTATATCAGGACATATGCATTTCCAAGGACATCCAGTTTTAAAGAATTTCTCTTACTTGTCTTTCAAGGCCCATGTAGAAGTCTGTTCAATGAACACATTAGTTTGTCCAACAGAAAAAATGGCTTTGGTACATAAATTTATCTTTTTTGCAGCCATCTTTGCCTTAGGAAGCCCCAAGGCCATGCAATTCAAATAATATCTGAGAGCATCACTTTGGTTCCTTAAGTTTCAGCTGACAAGGTGCCCTTGGTGCAAAAAAGCTTAGGGCGTCAGACTAACACAGTTTTAGAAAACTGTCTTTGAGAAAACAGAAAGAAGGGATATCTTTAGGAAAACTGGGAGGCCATTGGACTTGAACTCCCCTATTAAGTCAGATAATTATATTAAATCCCTCAGTCACAGCCAACAAAATGTGCGCTGTAGGGGGTTAATCCCCACCAAATAAAAATACAACTAAATGAACGAACAAACAAACAAGCAAACTTCCCCAAAGTTGCCTTAGGGCATCAGCTTTGTTCAGGTAGCTCTTTGCTAGGATACCCCAATGGCATAAATGAATAATAAAAAGCAGTAGACAGACCATATCCCAGGTGGACCACACACACATGAAGTGAAAGATAAAGGAGCTCTGTTTTCACACAATGTTTTGGGGTTTTTTTGTAAGGTAGGATGGGAGTTGAAAAATAAAAAATAAATGGATGTTAATAAAGACAAGCTGAAACAGAAACGAAGAAGGCAGAAGGCACAGCAGAGGATGAGGATAAGAAAATAGAGGAAGAAGTGGTTAAAATAGAGAGGGAAGGAAGGAAGGCAGATGGATCAGCAGGGAATGACATGATGTTCTCTGTATGTTTTGGTATTATACTATAGCAGAACAGTGCTATAGTCATATCCTATATTATATGTATAGTAACCCTTTCACAGAAAAATTTCTGATATAAGCTGACTAAACTTTTAAAAACAGATTGTCAAAGTTTCGCCTTCAAAAGATTATACTTTTACTGAGATAAGAAGAGTATGCAATTATAGATCAGCCTGAACACAAGATTCTGAATAGAATAAAATACGTGGCAAAAAGTAGCTTGCATTAAGGCAGGTCATACATAAAAGCTGAATATACAAAATAGCACCAGAAAGGATTCCCATATTTTATGTTTATTGATTCTTGTAGGAATCGTGGCAAATGTCTTTTTTGGGACTTATGAGAGACAGATGAAGGTAGAGAAGGAAAAAAGAAGAGGAAAAAAATTACTATGACAAAAAAAAGACATTAAATCACTGTTTCTAGTCCCATCTTTAGAATGATGATCATAAAAATTTTTTCCTCCTTGTATAAAACTAAATGTTGATTATGCAATAATTCAGTTCAGTTTAAGCTATTAGCTTCTCCAATAACTTGTTGCTAACATCCCAACAAAAATATAAATAATTTGCTGCTGTTGTAATCCACTCCTGTATTTCTACCCCATGTGATTTTATTTTTTTTTTTCCTGAAGTATGAATGCAGAAGACACTGGATTTTCTTGTCTAATATTTCATCTCTGTCCTTATACAGAATATAGAGTAGAGTGTTTCCTCTCAGGAACATCCAAAAGTAGCAATAAATCTGGAATTTCCTTTGTGAAACACACTGCCTATTATTTAAGCCATATAGCAGAGAGTTCTTGTACACAGGCAGTAAGTATGTTTATCCCACAGATAATTGCCACCTCAAGCAATGCCATGAGAGCTTGAGTGAGAAGAGCAAAGGACAGTTCTTCCCTCCTCGCAAGATCAAGCAAACTGATAATACTAAAGGTTGAGATGAGCACTTGTGACATGAAAAATATGGGATATACTGGCTGTCTTACTGATTTGAATCATCTTCATTGAGTAAGGAAATGATTCATAGAAAAAATGTTGTTCCAAATTAATATACTCAAAATTTTAAGGAGAAAAGCTGGTATTATCCCAAGTATGCCATTCTTGTGGCGTGCAGAATTTTTATTTAGCTACAAGCTAGTTGCTTTAAATTAGAATTTACCCACTGTTAAGAAAAGATCAAAGCAGACATGAAAAAAGAAAACATGCATTTTTAATTGACTTTTCTGAAGATGAGGAAATAAGGGTTTTTGAAGTGAGAACCTCATAAAAATAGACTCCTCTTATACAGACCACATATAAGATATTGATTCCTTATTTGGTAGTAACTGAGGCAAATTAAATATTATCTGAAAGATGGGATTTCTGGTAGGTGCTGAAAACCTCAGGCATACAGCTTTCTGAAGGAATCCTGAAGTATTTACAGAGGAAATATTACAGTGTAATTTTTCTCAAAAGCATTCACATGATATATACTACATATTACTATTGCAGGAAGTAAAGAAAAGTAATAAGTAAATAAAGAAAGTAAATAAGAAAAAAGCATTCTGAATGAATGAGGTGTGTTTCACAGTAAATCTGCCATCCTTGTCACCTTCCTAAAGGTTTGTATTTAAAATCATCTGCTAAGAGAATGAAGATGAAATCTGCATAAAGACCACTAGAATATTTGTAGATTATAAAGAATATTTATGTTTGTATCATATTTATTTGTATGCACATTTGTATGTATAACACATGTAGAATATACATAAGGTAAAAATATAAATCATAATGAAATTTAGCATGTTTTAAAGGTATTCAGAGAATTATCAACATTTCTGTGAAAATTTACATCAGTTTCAAAGCTTTGGGTGTACATTAAATCCTGAGTAAAAACAAAAATGGAGGAATTAGAAAGGAAGATTATTAGAGTAATTATTTATTGTATGTGCTTTTCACACTTGTATTTTAATAAATAAAGCATTCAGCTGAACTTTTACTTTTATTTCAGTCATTAACTTTTAATCATACAGACACTTGCAGGGGCCTCTATTGTTTGCTAGAGGAAAAATAGAGCCTGCTTCTATGTATCTACAGGGTAAACCAGAAAATTCTAGGTGAATTATTTAGCTGTCCTTTAACACTTCTAAATCTGAAATGACTTTAAGGGACACAAAGAATGCAGAAAAAAATGCTAATACTATTATGTTAAAATTGTATATACAGAGAAAATATATACTCTTTGTGGTTATTCATTATTCTATTAAAAAAAAAAAAGTGTTGGTGTTTAAACTCCCTAACACAATATTCCTGCCAGACAGATAATCAATCCATCTCCTTTCACGATCCTGTTACTTATTTCTCTAATTCTTGGTTAGCATGACATCTAGAAGCATGAAGTACCATTCATGTTTTACTGTTACCAAAACCATTCAAATTATGCTGAAGGAAAAATGGGGGAAAAAAATTATGATATTCAGTTCATTCGGTGAAGCCTCTATATTCAGAATGGTGAAAGGAATTTAAATCCTGGAACCATCTGCATAAAAGTGACATCTGGGTGAGATTGAGAAAGGAAGTATTGAAAGGCTGTTAGATAAATGAAGGATTAAGACAAGGATTAAACTCTGGAAGACAGATAGCATGAAAATTCTAGTACATGGTGCAGGTCATAGCCTCATAGAATAATTCAAGTTGGAAGAGTGCCTTAAGAGACCAACTTCCCATTCCTCACAGGAGTACCTTAAACTAAACTACGTGACTAAGAACATCATGCAGATCCTCCTTGAACTCTGCCAGGCTTGGTGCTGCCACCACTTCCCTGGCTAGCCTGTGCCAGTGACTGACCATCCTCTCAGTGAAGAACGCTTTCCTAATGTCCAACCTGAACTTTCCCTGATGCATCTTCATTCCATTTTCTTATATCCTATTGTTGGTCACCAGAGAGTAGATGCCAGCATGACCCTCTCTACTGTCACCTTTCACAGCTGTAGACTGTGATGAGGCTACTCCTCAGCTTTCACAGGGCACCCTACAAAGATGTCACCTAATGGAAAGAATTGGTGGCAACAGCTGGCTCAGAATCGCAGCATGGAGTAACTGGACAGACAAAGACAGATAACAGGACAGTAAGGGTCACAACACTGAGGATGCAATATCATGTCTTGTTTCAAATGCTTTGTACAGAAAAAAAGTGAAAGACTGTGTTCAGTTCAGTCCACCAGATAAGTGGTAACTGCAACAACAGCAGTGGCAACTATTCTAAATTCTAGGGCAAAACGCTCCACAGGGGAACACTCGGTTCCCAGAGTCCCAGGAAACTGAGACAGCAGAGATGTGGCAAGCCCCAGCAGCTCCCTGAGTGAGGCTGACATGAGAATGTCAACAGAGCAACCACAGGAGATGGAAATGGCTCCAGGGAGCATGAGTGACCAGGAGCACAACACATGGGGCAGGCAAACTGGACATGGTGTGTTAGGAGTACAGGATGTGGCAGTTTGTGTGACAGTCTGTATAGGATGGCACAGCCACTCTCCCAACTCCTGGGCCAACCTCATCTGGTAGTTTTTGCCTGTTCAGCTGTAACAGACCCAGGGATGGTTTCCACACCGTCAAAAGCCATTGCTAGAAGGAGCATGGAGACCCAGATGGAGCTCCTTTAGAAACGTGCAGCTGACCTGGTCTCAGGCTGTAGGGAGTATTTGAGCCTGACATTAGTACCATTAGTACCAGGCAGCAGAGGTCACACCTGTGTGCAGTGTGACCAGATGGGTGATTAGCTCAGCCTGGTGGCAGAGCTTGAAGTGGAGAGTGGAGAGCCTGAGGAGTATCAGGGTTTGAGAGACTGGTGGAATCGCACTCTTCCACCACAGGGAAATGCAGCAGATGGAAAGTTTGCAAGAATCAGGTGAATTTTCACACTCTTGTCATCAGGCAAAAGGAGAAAACCTAAAAGACAGGAGGAAATGAAAACATGTTCCTGCTTGGAGCAGCAGAAGTTCCTTCTGGCCTCCAGTACCTTTGCAGATGCCCTTACAGAATAGAAGGTACGGGGCTCTGGAACTTGATGATGAAGATGAAGCTCTAGCCTAGGGGTTTTCTAGAGGAAGTCAGTCAACTTCAGAAAATATTTAATGTATTTAATAACATATTAAGGAATAACACACAGTTTTATGTTAGATTTTTTTCTTCTGTTTATCTTGGTTTGAACCCAGATGTTCTAATTTCTCAATCACTACTTCTGTCCACTAATTACGCTTTGCAAAAGCAGGACTGCTTTAGGAATAACTTGAATAACAGAATATGGATGATGTCTATTAAGTAGTTTTATGGTTCCTCAAACCATAAAAGTAATAGCAGGGACATAACTTTTGTCAGTAAATGTAGATGTCCCCAAACAGTCATTATAGACACCGCTGCTTTATTTGATGGAGATAGGTCATTATTTGTGGCTGAAGTATCTGGCCAAGCACTCTTAATATTAT
This sequence comes from Serinus canaria, assembly GCF_022539315.1. Classification (NCBI taxonomy): domain Eukaryota; kingdom Metazoa; phylum Chordata; class Aves; order Passeriformes; family Fringillidae; genus Serinus; species Serinus canaria. The sequence continues at coordinate 37,262,004 of NC_066317.1, forward strand.
TTGAGAGTTTATTGTGAAATTATTCAAATGCTATGAACCATACTTCTCCATAGATGAAGATGATTTTCTTAGAAGAACACAGCAGCTTTTTCCTTTGTGAGACAAAGAAATGGCCCTTACATATACAGAGCGAAGCAAAATAACAATCATTGGAAATCTATTAGAGGTGTTGTATTTATAATAAAATGTGGTTTCCATTTTGGTAAACATTTTTGAGGGGATGGGTTAAAGCACTTAGGACAATAAAATTCTAGTAATATCATGAACACAAAGGCAAGTTTATATATTTTTGCCATATTTCAGTGATGTTGAATTCCAGCATTAAAGATGCATACAATATGATTACTTCTAGGCAAAAACATGTAAATGTAATCCTGCCAACATTCATGCATGTGCTTACTCAGGTCAGTGAGACAATTTATGAACTGCAGCCAATAGGTCTATTTTTATAAGCAGTTACTACCTGCCATTGTGCTCACTACTCAAAGGGTAATGGATTATTCATGGCAGCAAACACATAATCTACTAACAAATGATGGCAGGACGGGTCTTAAGACCATTTTCAGGATTCATGTTGTCCGTTACTAAATTGTCTCTCCAAGTGAAATGAAGTTTCAATAGATGAACTTGCATAAGTATAGAGTAATCAATGGGTTTGGAAGCTTATCATTTTACAGAGCATTAACCTCTGTGGAAGCCTGGGCTTCATTTACAAGGACTTCCTGAGGTATATTTCAAACTAAAAATATGGTTTTTTCAAACACAATCAGAAAAATAAGGTTGAGCAAAAGTTGAAAATGTTAACAACATTGTAAATAAATTTACTTTACATCCTTTCAGTTTTTTACATGTACTATGGTGAACTGAGCAACTCATCATCAGAGCATCAAAAACTGATGTAAACTAATGGGAAATGGGTATAATTTTCAGGAATATATACATAAATATATATATGTGTAAATATATGTACATAAACATATATATCTATATATATGCGTAAAAATATCTATTTTCACTGATTAGTATCATGCCATAGATATCTGGTTAACAAGAAAATCAAACAGTGCTCATATTTATGTTGTTTAGGTGTTAGTAATGTTGTAGTTATAGCGATGATGATCAGAATGTTCTTAAATGAGAGAAGGTGTGTACAGAAAGGTTAGACCAGTTTTTGTTAGACCAGTTGAGAAAGCCACAGAAAAATGAAAGAATTGGTGGGCTTTTTTGAAAGATTTTCTTCAGACCCTTAAGCCAAAATTTCTGCTTGTTTTCTATTTTGCTGGAGTAGCTATTAGTTATTAATTGGTCTTTCACTCCATACTTCATTCATTTGTTTCTCTATATCTGTGAAAATTGGTAAATCTGATTGAAGTTCATTTATTTGTGCCTGGAAATGTAAATCCAGCCCCATGTTCCATCATCATACAGCAAGGTGTCAGCTGGATCCAAGAACTTTGGAATCCTGGCAAACCACTTTGCAGTCTTTTAATCAAAAATGTACAGAAAAAAAAATACCTATTTTGATTTAAAAATAAAAGAAAATAATTATTTAGTGAGTTTGGAGTTTATTTTCAAGAAGATGAGGAGAAAATAAAAAATATTCTAATAAGTTATTTTTTTAAATTACTTTTACTATCCATTAAAAACCACTTGCTGTCAATTAGATTGTTAGTGGAAAGAAAATATGTGCCTCTCAGAAAAGTGTGTGCAGTGATGCAAGTTCCTTTCTACCCCTAAAATTAATATCCACCTGAGACCCATCATTCAGAAGTAGAAACCTGCAGAGTGTATGCAACTGCAGGTTTATCCCCTCCAAATCATTAAAGTGTCTTCTAGAAGCAGAGAGACTCTCTGTTTTTATTCAGAATACAAAGAGTATATAAAAGCCCTAAAGAGCAGAGTCAAGAGACTCGTGGCTCGAGGTCCTAAATTCACAAACAGTTTAATCCTTTTTCATAAAGTGAAGCACATTCCTACAGTTTACCTTGTCCTACTCTGTGTTTATCAGAACTGTCTGAAATACTGATATTGAAGAAGATAAACACCATTATAAAGTCGTGTCATAAATCAATCAGAAAAACTGAGAGGACTAAAGCACAAAAAACCATCAAAAGAGTGAAGCTGTTAAGGATGCATTGAGCTGTGGGTGAGGAAACAAACTGAACTCCCAAACACAAGAAACCTGTCTTACCAAGAAGTTTCCAGGTGTACTGCTACAATAAGAGATGCAGCCTAAAGGCACGGGGGCTGCTGGTGATGCCTAATCAAAGAGAGGAGCAGGTGCTGTGCTAGAATCCCCCTCAGGCTCCAGAGAGCAGTGCTAGAAATCTTTGCAGCCCTGGTGTACCACGGGAGGAATTCACTGCTAACGTGTGTTTTGGGTAAGAAAGTGAGGCTAATTGTATTTGTTATGTCAAGACACGGTGTTGGCAAAATGAAAGCTGCATGAGGATATATTTTAGGATGTGAGTTTATTCATACCTTCATACCTGAATTATCCCTTTTTAATGAAGCTCCAGACTTAGTTCCACATATTCAGTTTTAAATGTTGCTCATCAAGATGTTGTGAAAAGTCAATAGAAGCATATAATAGAATTTCTAACGATGAAGCATAATTTCCTAACATTTTCTATGATGCTTCCACAAGATAAATTGCATACATGTAAATACACATCTGGGGTTCATAAAAGCTTTAGGAATGCATTCCACAAAGTGTTGCTTTCAAAAGTATCGTTATGCTTCCTCTCACTTTAAATTCAAATAATTTCTGATGAAAGGTGTTTGTAATTAACAAAAATGGATTGGGAACTAAATGAAAGTGAACTTTATGTGAGCCAAGGGAACAAGAGAAGAAGCAAGAGCTAGCAGCAACAGCAGATATATATCACAGCACCCACAAAAACTGCTTTAGTTTTCTAAAAATGCATAGCAGGGCACTGATGTTTATAAAATATGTTTGAAAGTACAATGCCATTACAGAAATGTGCAAAGATACATGCTGAAAGCTGTGGCTAAGACCATATCAGGGCATACTCAGCTGCAACACCTTCAACATTGCATTTCAGATCTTGAGCAAATCAGCATGAGCATTACACAAATCCATATCAAGGTATGTTCAGAGTAATATCTTGGACTCTTACTGTTGCAGCTGGCCGTTTTCTTTTATGCCTCCTGCCTTTCTTCATATTATTTTGCAATATTATGTGTTAAATTTACAATTCTCATAAAACAGAAATTGGTCCTCCTAACTTATGTGTAAAGCCAGATTATCCTATGGTGAAATTCAGATCACAACAGATGTTCACATAAGCAAACACAAAATGTGTGTGAAATCCATATGAAGAAACTGCATTTACAAACTCTAGCTACCTTGAAAATGTGTATATTTAATCTACTTCTTAATAAGAACTGAACAATTTGCTATCAACTTTTTGGTAGTGAGGCTTCAAAATAAATGCTGTTCTTCTTGCTACTTCAGCTTCCTGGAAAAGCATATATGCATGAAAAAATTGGTTAAACAGAGATTTCTTTTTCTTTCAGGGTTTGTGATGTAACACCTTAGTGTACTGGCATTTCTAGTGAGCAAAGGGGATTTTCAGTAACTTTGTCCATATGTGATTTAAAACTTGTGTTTCTCTATGCTATCAGTCACTTTCAGTTTACGCAGAGCTGTTGAAGAAGCTGTGGATCTTGCATTGCAAGATTCTTATCTCTAGAAAAGACTAGGTTTGTTGCTACAAATGATTTGTCATAGGGATAATCCAAACAGCTAGCACATTGTTGTCACTGAAAGAAAACACATGAACCCAAAACCTTTCTTAACATTAGAATTTTTACATTAGAAATTTGTCTAGGAAGAATCCTCATATAAATAGTATCTGACCTAAAGAAATTATCTTCTGCAATTAGGTTGGCTGCTGCATAATAAGAGCAGAGTTTAGGAGAAATCTATGTGTCCAATTTTGTGCCTTTATGTCACACACAGTTATGAGTCTTAATAGAGATGCACCACCTGTATCAAATCTGTTGTTGTATGCAGACCCCAACAACCATCAACCAGGGCAGTCAGGCTGTGGTCTCAGCTCCTGGTAGAGACTTCTTCTCAGAAACACTACAGAAATATGAAATTCATGTGAGGAACTGGGTTAAAGTTCACTTGAGACTACTTTGCTTCAAAGAGTATTTTTGGAGACATATAACTGGATTCTGCAATCCTTGTATTACTTGCATAGTCCAAAGGAAGAAAATTATTTTAGGATACCTGATGCTTTGGGCTGTATATAGACAAGAAAATTTCCAGACCAATATTTGTTTCACCTGAAGTAAACCAGTCATTGCAGAGTCTGACATCAAATATCTCAGGGTGCAGCATTTTATTTTTTTTAAAGATTACGTGTTTATTTCATGGTTATGACTGGCTGCTATTGCTGGATTTTAGAGATAAAAGTCTTTAGAAGATCACAGCCACTTCCTGACTTTTCTGAGGACAACTTTAAAATATGGCACTTGGTGCTATGGTGTAGTTGAGGTGTTAGGGCATGGGTTGGACTCAATGATCTTGAAGGTTTCTTCCAGCCTAGTCATTCAGTGAGTTGTGTGAATCCTGTGAACTTCCTGAAAGGCTGAAGTGCTATCAGAATTAGATAAAAGTTTAGGACCCACACTAAAAGCATGATTCTAATTCTTATGTGTCCTCTCTCAAGATAAACAAAATGTTTGTCTTTTGATTTATTTCTTTTCTGTCTCTTTCAAGCAATTTGAACATCAGATGACAGGATAATATTTCTATACCTAAAATGACTTTAGAAAAATTTGTCTGGGGTAACCCTCATTAAGGTTATGGGCTCTTGTCAGAAAAAGACATTTCGGTATAATTCAGTAGCAAAGAACCCTCAGAAAGCCCTCAGCATTTACATATACAAAAAATGGAGATATTAATCAGAATAGAATAGAATAGAAGAATAGAATAGAATAGAATAGAATAGAATAGAATAGAATAGAATAGAATAGAATAGAATAGAATAGAATAGAATAGAATAACTGCTGGACCTGTCAAATTCTTGCCTAGTAATCTACAGGTATCAGAGACAGAAGAAAACAAAAAAGAAAAGCAGCATTAAATGGCACAGGAGAGGAAAGGTCAAGATATGTAACAGGGTTGAACAGGACCTGCAAATAATACAAAAGTGTTGTTTCCAACTGTTAGGGCCATACAAGTATTTTATTCTGTTCAGAAGAAAACCTGCATTTTTTATTACTTACATGGGTGGTCACTTAACTTGACAGACATATACCAAATTTTTTTTCCAGTGGCAGAAAAGGAAATAGAATTTAAAAAAAAATCTACCAAGAAGATAATTGATTCCAAAAAACAAAACCACACCCTGTATTTAGTGCTGTCTGTTGAGTGATAAATCATAGATCAAAATCCCTCCTATTAAATATTGAAGCAAGCCTTATACTCCTCAAGCATCGATTAGCACTTTCATGATTTCCACATATACTAAAGACCATTTGAATCCAAAAAATTCAAAATGCTGTACTGGAGTCTGATTTTGTTTCAATTTTAGAGTCATCTGCTTATGACAACTCTGATCATATTATTTCTGAAAAGAAGATGAACATTCATAAAGAGTGCTTTTAAATATGCAAACCATAGGAATTTTCACTTTAGCAGAATGCTTAGTTTTACTCTCTTATAGACCTCCAGATATCAGCCAGATATATGGTCGGTAGCTTATATGTCTAACATTTTCAGCATACAAATCATCTTTAATCTTCAATAGAATTTTTTTTCTACTTTGTTTTCTGGAATTACTGGCTATTGTTTCTGGGCAGCAAGATTACCTTTTTATTCTGCAGCTATTCCTTCTGTTAAAAGACTTCTCCTTCTCCTGTCTGTTCACAAATGGCATGCCTTGTTTTTTTGCAATGAAACTTGCACACTTATGTAGGTCAAACATATCAAACAGATAATAAATTGCTGTCAGGATTGGCTTGCCAATGATAAGAACTTGAAATAAGGTTGTGACAAATTTTCCTGGAGGCCTTAATTGTGTACTTGAATAGAAAGCCAAGAACTTTTTTTGATAGGTGACATCTGCAAAATACTTAGTTGTCCTCTACTCTTTCATTGAATTCTCTTTGACCTCAGAAGATACACATACTTTTTAATTCTTTGTTCACTTGGTTAAAAGACTGAACCCATCAACACAATTGAACTACAATCAGTCTTCAAACTAAACCATGTGTTCATTTTTTCTTCATTGCTTTAAAGAAGTTGCAGGCCATTAGGTACCAAACCTTTGCACTTAGACATATTTTTACACTTTTATGAGACCAACTTCTTTTTTATATATCTGAAACTGTGTATAAGAATCTTGTGAAAGAAAAAGCATTTCATACTTGTTCACATTTAAAAAAAATGTTGTTCACATTTAAAAAACTGTGTTCAAGCTGCTTGGAGCAATGGTCCCCAGGAACCAATTTTTCATTATTTAAATTGATGAACTTTGCTCTATATAGGAAGATTTTTCCATAAAAGAAAATCTCTGATTGTATTTAATACAGAAGAATGAGGCAATAACATTCTTTAATTTAATTTTTAGTCCCAAAGCAAAAAGAAAAAATTTAAATTCTGCAACGATATATAGGACAAAATTAGCATTTTTCAACTATCACAGTACAATTCTTACACTAGATTTTTCAAGTTGAGTCTTAAATCAAGAAGTCCTGTGCTCACAATATTTTATTTGTAGATAGTGTCCATATATTAATTCTTTATTTATTCTCAGGTAAAGGTTTAATAATTTTTTCCAAAAGATACTCTAAATGAGATTTTTGTCATGGGGTAAATTTTGGTTATGTTCTCTCCTTGGATGAATTGTTCCAGCGCCATCAGAAATTCTGTTCTATAAAGCTATGATAATACCAGAGAGAATACATTTTGTATCTTGGCAGGCAGATTTTCATAAGAATTTTCTAAGAGTGAGCTACATGAAGCAGGACTTGCTAGAAAGAGCCATTGTGAGCTTCCAAGACATTAAAGAATATGCACTGGCAAAGAGAGCAGTGTTATCCTGGAATTATCCATCAAGCACTGGTGCATTCACAGCTTCATCCTAATCTGTGTGGAATTTGCAAGGTAAGTCTGACAATTCAAAGAATTATTGGCTCGTCCCTCCACAGGGACATCTCTTCCTCTGAAACACCATTTTCCTCCTGCTGTCCTCTTTGAAGAGCAGTATTCACAACCAATGGTTGAACTGTGGCCATTCTTAATACAGTCATGTGCCAATTAGTCCATTCTTTTACCACTGTTTTTCTTCTTTTAATGTCACATAAAAGAAATTCTGTCCTTAAGTCTGTGGTAGAGGTTGGTGGATGTTTGCAGCTATTGCTTGCAAGTATCTGTTCCAAAGATGCTGGCAGTTTATTCACTGGTTCTTGTGTTTTGGAATCAGGAATTTCTCTGAGCACAAAAAATTTTCTTCCCTAAAGGTATTTCTGCATAACCAATTTAATTTCCTTGACTTTTTTAAGGCATTTTTAAAATTTTGTCTACTCACATGTGGTAAGTCTCTGCTGTATTCAGCAGGTAAGGGGAAAGACCTCATCATGGTTCCAGAGCTTAGGACTCCCAGGGCTGTACTAATGCTTACCCCCTTATATTGCTGAAAATATTACTTATTGCTAATGCCAACATGAGCACTAAAGCCAGACTTCACATCTTAGATGAGATGAAGCTATTCCTCATGCAGAGTCAGATTCCAAACTATTTCTCTTTCCAGCACAATTTGTAGGTGCTAACACACAGACAAATGAGGATGGCCAGACATGAAAGAAACAGTTGTTACTTTAAAGAGTTTTTTAGTTTTTTACTGCCCCCATGTCACTCAGAGGTATCTGACCCATCCTAGAACAGCTATGGCAGTATGTGTGAGTGTGCCACTATATCAGCTTAGGTATTTCATGGGGAAGTAGCATTATGAATTTGTAGAGCTGTCATGATTTTAATTTCTTAAAAATTACACGGTTTGGAAGTGCTTCTGATAAGGAAAGCAGGTAAATATATGAAGCCTGAAGAGCCCTAAAGACACTTAAGACAGTTCCAGGTCCTGGCACTATTCCTTTACCTAAGGCAATTCTTGCTAGGAGGGTAGTGGGATGCTTTACAGTTTTTAACTCCACAATAAACTTTTCTGATGCCAGACAACTGTGGCACAATTAGAGTTTTAGGATTGAAGACATCAAGTACAAAGTTATTTGGGGCAAAATAAACTGATGGACTAAGATACCTCACATACTATTGGAATGCAATTAATGCAAAAAACCTCCAAGCTCATTCAGCTGCCATCCCACTGTAAGGATTTAATGTCCAAAGACCTTTGGGTGTTTTATATCCTACAGTTCTACTTTGGGAGAAGCCTTGAAAAGCCTGAAGCTTCCCCTAATTGAACAGTTGAATATTGAGCATGTCCAAATCTCACTAGCATTCACAATTTGGATGTCTCTGTACAAGAGAAAGAGCCTGTTCCACCTGGTATCTTCAGAGCATGTCTGCTCTGAAAAAACTGTTAGATAAACAGATCCATTCTTCTTTTTTAAACATAATTGCTGCAGGAAAGTACAGTGGAGGTGGTGATGTCCCACTCTTTCTATAAAGGCAAGAGTAAAATAGCCTGACAGGATATGAAGAGTAAGGATCAGCTCTCCTCATCACCTGCCCTCCCCACTTGAAAGAAATGAGGGCCATACCACCCACCTTACAAATGAAATCTATTCTAAGGCATGTGAGGCAGGGAACATCTCAAAATCTTCATACTGAATTGTTTCTGCTTTACATGAAATATTTGAAAACTTCTATGGAATTAGAAGTTGTCACAAGAATCATATTCTTATCACCCAGGAAGAGTGTCTTTGTTCCAGTTCGAGCTCCAACGATTGTGTATTTCAGTTGCAGGGGATATATGAGACTCTTAAAGGACAAAATGGAACTCTACTTTCACATCACTGTCTTTCTTGCTAAATAACATTAGAGAAGTGTACTGAGCCCTGGTTCCCTTATATTATAGTACAATCAAAAAAGGTGGAGACGAGAGAGATAGCTCTGTCAGCTTTCCTGGCAAAAACACCTCTGTTTTAAAGAAACAAAAGAGACACTGGAGAGAGGTTTTAATATTCTCCTACCAGCTTTTAGTGCTTAAGCACAGTGCTGTTGCTGCTGTAGTTCCTGTCTAAGACCCCTGAGTCCCTCCATCTCAGAGGGAGTTTCATTAACCACAGTGGCAACCAAAGGAAGAAATTCAACAGAGAGCAAGTTCACTATGAATATCTTTTAAAAAATCCTTCACACCTGTACTATTGCAAAATATGTTAACATGGTTTCATTGCAAAAATTTAACAGAGGTTTCCACTCAGTTTTCATGTGTTTTGCATGAAAGTGGTCTGATGAGACAGATCTGAAAGTTACAAATATCTAATGTCCATGTAATATTCACAGTTTTTATCTTCCTATATATGGTCTTGTTGCATGCTATTCTGTCATATATCTTATAAGAACTGAAAAGCAGACTTGTTTTTCTAGAATTTTAAATTACATTTTCCATTATATTAAGCATTGTGTTCTATCACAGGAAAAACATTTTTACAAAGCAATCTATCATCAATTTTTTATTTGGGCTAAATAGCATTAGTTCACAAGAAAAGGCACCAAAACAAGAGAAACTCTAAAGCTATTTACTGTGGGTTTTTTATAAAAAAGCAGTCTAAAACATAGAAAAAATAATAAAATAAAAATAGAAAAACAGAAAGAAAGAAAAAAGAAGAAAAAAGGAAAGAAAAAAAGAAAAGAAAAAAAAAGAAGAAAGTAAACTATATACATAATTTTTTAAGAAAATGTTAGGGGATTAACATTGCACCCAAAACATTTCAAAACCTAGAATCCAAGATCTATTGAATTATTGCTTGAAAATAAATCAGTGATAAATTAAAGTCACTGTAATAACCCAGTGCTATGGAAATTTTTTTAAAAAAATTTAGATGCTTGGGCTCATTCAGTGTCCTGAAGATGTATTAGTAAACAACTATATGACAAAAATTACTACCTTCCTGTCTTAAAACTTGATGAGCAGACATGAAACCAAGGTCTAACAGCGGTTTACCTTGGCAGAGAAATTTGCTCAGCGTTCCTTAGAGATGTTTTCACAGTGCAGTGGGAAAGCAGCTGTACAGAATACAGTAATTTTGCTCAATTCTTAAGTGAACATGAACCCCAACACTGCTTAAAGACTACCGACACTAAAATGGCTGAATGAAAAATGCTATTGAATGTCTCTGATCTCTAAACTTTGACCTTGCAGTAATTATATTTTCCTTTTCTGAGACATAAACATCTTTGTTATATGTCTTTTTATTTGATCCCCATACCAATGCTTTCATATCTGACTATTCAGCATTGTATTTGTACTTTTTCCTGCTGATAACACAGTAGCTGCTGGATTGCAATGAAACTGCAAGATGCTCCAGTTCAGAGCCTTGCTAATGCTGACAATTGATTTAGCATTGTAAGCTGCCTCAACAGCGCTGGGCTGGCTTTTGTTCAGAGATTTCAGTAGGGAGTTATTTTAAGGGATATATTTCCTTTGTTGGGGCAAAAAAGCACAGTTTGTCTTAATTATCCCTGACGTTTCAAACCTCACACCAGGCACTTCCTCCAGGGACAGAAACAAACCAGTCTCCTCCAGAAACCAAGTGTGAAATGAATAAATAGGGCTCTGGTTTCTTAATGGCATAGTGCGGTTACTATTTTTACTGTGGGGGAAGAGGCTGTCTAGATTGTTTCTTTTTATCTCCGAGGAAATTCAGGGCATTGATAGGTGAAATATTGTGGACAATTAAGAAAGGAAAAAAGCTGGTGTAAAAAAGCAATATTTGGTAGGTACTTGGTTGGCTGGTATATTCAATCTGAGAGCTAAGTTTTCCTCAAAGGAAAGAGCAGGAGCAGAGCAGCTATGTATCACAAACAGAGGCTGCTGTGTTCATCTGCAGTCTGCTGAAGATGATAGTAATTAGAAGCTTCTCTGCATTATTTTTTACTTTTTTGGTGTTGATTTTAATGCAATTTTTGTTTATATTTCCTTTATATTTTTAATGAAATATCTGGTTGGGGACCTATTATTGTTACATCTATCTGCAAATTCACAAAATCTTTCAAAGAATCTTGATGAGGCAAAGCAAAATGATTCCAGTGAAGGAGTTGATTATGGAAAGATATTTTTTTTCTTTTTTTAATGCTAGTAGATCAACAGATAAATTGAAGAGCTCCTGTTCTGAGCTGAAGGTAACTATTAAGTCTTGGTTAGGAAGGTCTTAGGGCTCTTTCATCTGGTTAGGAAATCCTGTGTTTCATGATGAGTGCTAACTTCATTGAAAAACAATTATCTAGAAGGAAAGAAAAAAGGTATTTTTATGGTTTTTCATATGTTTTTGAAGGTGATGCTCTGTCAGAAGGAAGTCTGTATTGCTGTTGCTCTCTGTGATGATTTAAATGAAAAGAGCTCTAAATTGAAACCCTGGTGCCAGGGCATTTGTAACTAGATTCTCAAGGCTATTCCTAACCAGATTCAAGGGCATTTCTCAAGGGCATTTTTAGTCAGATTCTGTGGAGGACTAGTTCCAGGGCATAGAGGACAGTCTAGTGTCTTTTTTTTACTTTGAGTACCATGCTCATGCTTGCAGCGTCCATATGAATGCAATGCTTGCTTGTGAATAATCAGAGAATTTCTGTGTTCTAATTATTCATTTAATCTATTTTATAACACTTCATCACCCCAAAACAAACTTCAGACAGTGGTCAGCTGAAGATCCAAGATTTTTTGCTTTCACAAAATTGTCAGGGGCAAACTCAGAAAATGTGGACTGGGTGAGTGAACAGTGAGAGGGGTTGAAATTTGGTTGAATCCCAGAGGGTCTTAATCACTGGCACAGGTTCTAGTTGAAGGCCTGTTACTGATGATGATGTCCTCCAAGGTTCAATGCTGGGTCCATTATTTAGCTTATCCTTCAACTTAGATGAAGAGGCAGATGGCTCCTCAGCAAGTTGACTGATGACACAAAGCTGGGAGGAGTGGCCAATACCTCAGAGGGCTGTGCAGCTCCTCTGAGAGACCTTGGCAGATTGGAGAGATGGGCAGGGAAGAACCAGCTTAAGTTCAATGAGGACAAATGCAGAGTCCTTTACCTGGGGAAGAATAACCCCAGGCACCCGCACAGGCTGGTGGAAAGCAGCTCTGCAGAGAGCAGTGGGGGGTCCTGGTTGACACCAAGCTGTCCATGAGCCAGCAGCGTGTCCTTGGGGCCAAGAGAACAAGGGCACCCTGGGGGGCATTAGGAAGAGCATTCCAGCAGGGTGACACAGGTGATCCTGCCCCTCTACTCCATTCTAGTGAGGCTACATCTGGAGTGCTGTGTCCAGGTCTGGGCTGCTCAATACAAGAGAGACATGAAGAACCTGGAGAGGGTCCAGCAGAGAGCAATGAAGGTGATTAGGGGACTGGAGTATCTCTCTTTCTAAGAAAGCCTGAGTTGAGGCTGTTCAGCCTTGAGAAGAGACAACTGCTAGAGGACCTCATCAACGTCTGTCAGTATCTAAAGGGAGGGTGCCAGAGCCAGGCTCTGCTCAGTGGTGCTGGACAATAGGACAAGAGGCAGTGGGCAGAAAATGATTCACAGGAAGTTCCACCTGAACACGAGAAAGAACTTCTCTGTTGTATAAGTGACTAAGCACTGGAGCAGATTGTCTAGAGAGGTTTTGGAGTCTCCCTCTCTGGATATGTTCCAGAACCTTCTGGTCACAGCCCTATGCAATGTGGGCTAGGGTGGCCCTGCTTGAGCAGGGAGGCTGGACCCGATGACTCCCTGTGGTCTCTTCCAACCTTACCCTGTCTGTGACTCCATGCCTCTGAGTCTGCAGTGTTTGTGGATTGCTTTTATAAAGAGACAGTCTTTGAGTACAGAGAGCTGAAATAGGCAGCTCTGCCAAGACTTAATTCCATTTTATGACAAAGCATGTGGAACAATCTGCTAAATGATATTGGTGAGGGCATAGTGCTGCTGTCTTTGTGGATCTGTATTTGTTAAAGAATCTGGACCATTCTCTATTGAGACAAAACCTTCAGCTAATGCTGAAAAGGGAAAAAACCAACTATGGAAGAGAGAGATTTCAAGGATTTCAATGTATCCACCACCATGCTAATTTAATTCGGTTAGTTCCTTCTATATCCACAGTTTGCTACTGTTAGTGCTTAATGAGGGTATAAAATTTGCTAGTAAAGGTTTGCAGAGAAAGCAGGGAAGCATCATGCAGAAAATCCATACCTGGCTCTGAGCATTTCTAACGCACTGAAATTTATACACACATCCTGAGAGGATTGTATGCAAACTTTGTACCCAAACTCACGCGTGCATGTCTGAATTCTAGTTACCGCAGTATTCAAGCACTTCTAACCCCATATAATAGAAAAGAATACCAGATGCATTTGGTGTGAAATGAATAAAATGCAAAACAGCTTTGAAAGGTCCTTGCCTGGAGACAGAAATCTAAGAATGAGTATTTGTTTGCTGTGGGGATACATGTGAGCTGAAGTTCTCTAAATAGCAGATATTTTCAAGGTCGTTAAAAACAATGTTATCTTCTTTTTGGTTAATATTACCAGTAGTATAAGACTGGCAAAAACACAGATGAGGTTTTAAGGACTGTAGCACCACTTTATTTAGTGTTTAATATGCATTATTTTATAAGCCTTAATCTATAAATATATAGTTGGATAGAGTTCTGTCATTATATCTTGCCACCATGAATATCTTTTCTGTCCTGTTGGTATAGAAATATTTTGCTTATAATTTTTTCCCATAATTATTGAAAATTTGGCTTCAATAAGAGGCAGTTGATTGTAGAATTTTTCATTTTGTTAATTTAATAATACTTTTTATTCCCATATGGTGTTAGGTATACAGTAGAAGTTATAATTAGTTCAGGGATGATGAGGTAAAATTTAGTCCAATAATCAATATTATAAAAATATGACCATGAGCTCTATGAAAATGCTGTTGACTAAAGTTAGACAGCCATGCTTTAAAGATAGGGGTTGTGTGCTCAATTGCACAAAAGTTTTTGCACTCATCAGCCTACATTAATATCATAGTCTATAAAAATACTACCAAATTATAATGTTGTTATGTGACAAGAGGTTATTAAAGGATATTAAAAAATTCTATAAAATATAAAAAATAGTGATTATCTGCTCAATGGCTAAAATAGTGAGACAATTACCCTGCTTCCATTCATAGCAAGGTCAATAAAGATTTTTCTTTGTTATTTTGACCTTACCCATTACAGAAAATGGAGTAGATTAAATGGAAATAGAAAATGAATTTCAAACTACAAAATAACACATTGATGAATTCTGGAATCTTAAGTGCTACAGAACAGAAAGCAAATATTAAGCTTTAAACTATATTAGCTAGAATTATTTTAGATAAAAAGTATATTCAGATGTTTATTTGATAGTGAGGCCTAAGATACTGAGAGAAAATCCCTGATAAGGTCTGTTTCTTTCATCTCCTTTTTTTGTAAATGAGCTCTGGTGCCAAAAAAAATATCCAGCTATATTTCTTTGTCATACATTATGACATTTTAAATTTTTATATATATATATAATATTTTAATTTTTTAATATGCATGTAAATATACAACATTGACAGAATTTAAAATCTTTCACAATCAGAGCTCTTCAAATGGTTTTAAGTACACGGTCTAATTTTTTTTCAAAACCACTGAATCACAGAATAAGGTGGATTGGAAGGGACACACAAGGATCTTGGCCCTGCACAAGATCTTCCCCCAGAATCACACTGTGTGCCTGAGTGCAGTGTAGAAAAATGCACTGAGCTCTGTCAGGTTGGTGCTGTGACCACTTCCCTGGGGAGCCTGCTCCAGTGCCCAGCCACCCTCTGGGTGAAAAACCTTTCCTATATCCAACCTAAACCTCTCCTGACACAGCTTCAGGCCGTTCCCTTGGGTCCTGTCACTGGCCACCACAGAGATCAGTGCCTGCCCTTCCTCTGTCCCCCACGAGGAAGTTGTAACTGCAATGAGATCTCCTCTCAGTCTCCTCCTTGTGCTGAACAGATCAATGAAACACTACCCAAGAATTGCACTATACACTGCTTGAATTATTCTGAATCTTCTAGATATGTTGGAGGTTTTCAGAGTAAATTTTTTCCAGCAAAATACTTTGCTCATGAGAAGCAGCAAATCCATATACTCACAGTGGTCACTAAGCCTGCACCCTGTCTAGGGCTATCTCTGTTAACTCTGTTCTTGTACCTGTTTGATTTTAGGAAACACACCCTAGTGTTCTTGTTGATTTCTTGCTTATCATTATTTACTAAGCTACAATACACAAAAAGTTACAACTGAAAGGCAGATTAATAATTCATACCTCTATTATAAAAATCTGTAAATTGTATTCCAAGCAATGAGCTGCATCTGTTACCTAAAAATAAGAAGACAGGCACAGCATGGTAACAATTTAGAATATAGAGCATTGCATGGCAGGAAAGTTCCCATTGAGATGACTTTGGCTTAGATGAAAGTCCTAGCTGTCTACCTTCTTTGATTGAACAGTCTCATTTTTAAAAGTAAACACCACTGTATATTCTGTGAATATTGCCTGTCTCAAAGAGTGTCAATAATTCTTTCTGACAAAGCCAAACTGAAAAGAAGAGGTTAGGTTGAGGGTACAGCACATATTGTCTTACAAAAATTAAGGGAAATTTCTTCAGGAAGCTGTCTGCTTCTGATATATAAGAAATATTTGCCTTGAGTTATTTGTAATGTATTCTGTGTTGGAAAAAGTAATAATTTGTATCAACTTCAGTTACAAAAATGTATTAGCTGACTATAATATTCAGGCTTCTGAATCTATTGCAAAACAATTTTAATTCTGTCTGTAATGTGGAAGAAGGACAGTATATCACATTAAAAACTGATGAAATATAAAGGAATTTTTCAAAATTTCTTTTAGATCTTTGCCACAGGAAAACAGTGGCAATCTCACAGCCAGTTTACCCTGTTCCATGCCTGCTGTCATGACATTTTGTACACAGACTATAGATGTCATCCTGGGAAAAAAATCAATGATGTTTTGTCTTTGTTGACATTGAGGTGAAGGTTCTCAATAATTTTACTGGGAAGCAAGATGAAACATGCTTTGATTTTTTCCTCAAACTGGATTTTCAGAAACTAAATTTAAACTTTAACTGAGTGCATTTTACTTCTTATGTGAGTACAATGACTAGATAATATAATTTTTCTCAGCATTTCTGTTCTTCATTACAGAATTGCCAAACAAATCACTTAGATACAGGAGTTCTTAATCATCCTGAGGAATCTGGCTGCTTAAATCATACACCATGTACCCAAAATAGTGAACAGGCATTTTAGCTGTTTGGAATGTGGCGTTTTTTGGTTTTGTTGGGTCTTTTGTTTGTTCAGTGTTTTTTTTTATTTTGGTTCTTTTTTGTTTGTTTGTTTTAAAATTAGCATAACTCAATGGCAATTTTTGCTGAAGTTTTTAAGAAATAAAATAATTCATACTACTCTGGTGATGTAACATAACATAGTATTTGATGACTTTTTAAAATAATGGCAGAAATTTCCCCAAACGCAGGTATCAGAAAACAAAAAATTCAGTTATAAGTTATGGTCCTTGTACATTCTGCCTGTAACCCAAAATGTCTCTTCTGCACAGTGGAATTAGGTTCACAAGAAACACTGAGAAAATAGGGTTCCAGTTTTTCATTTTCCTTCTACCCTGAGCTGCAGAGAGGCAAGTATTTTGGGAAAATCTCAGATGCAGAAGATTTATTTTGATCTCTGCCTGGCTAAAGACAGACAAATTGGAAACTCTGTGTTCTTCTGCTCAGGCATCTTATTTATTAAATAAGCAGAAATATAGAATAGAAAGCTGCTTCTCTTTTCTTTCTGGGATTAAACAAATAAATAATTAAATAAACCTGGTGTGAGGCTCTGGCCTGAATTCCTAAAACTGCTAGTTTTAATGCAGACTTCATCTGCAAAATTTTCCTTCAACCACTGGGAAAAAAAGTCCTGACTCTGATAAAACAAGCTGTAAGATCTACTTTCTGGAGAAAAAAATTATGTTGCTTTGAAGCTTTTACTGAAGCAAAGATATTAAATGGAAATCAGGTTTATAAACTGTACTGATCAGTCATTGACAGATCTAATAAACAGGTATCAATTTCAATAGTACAATTCTTCTGTGGTAGAGGGTTCCTAGTCTTCTTGAAGATTTCCTTGCCAAGCCATTTGCTCCTGATCTACTGTCCAGTAAGCCAAGACAGTCCAAGTGGCCGAGTAATGGCCATGTACTTTTTGTCAGTCTCAGTCACAAGAAAGAGCTCGCCTTAGAGCTGAAACACTTCTCAGGTTATTTGTTCAGTAAGGCAAGCTGGCCAAGCCAATTCTATTGATAAGCTAAAAGTGATAATTGGAGGTCAAGTAGCTCTTTCTGCTTTGGTTACAATGAACACATTGTATAACCCTGCGAGCTTCTTTAAAACACATTTTTCATACATGTGACATTTAGGTCATGGAGATATAGCATCATGCTAATTTAGAGTAATTTTTGGTGGGTTTTATGAAAATGCATGAAATTTTACTGCTCAGAGCTTTGCTGAAGGCTAAACACTTATTAAAAAAATAGGTGTGCCAAAACCTTTTCCTTTTCTGGGAATGAAATTGGTTGTGGAGTTACAGCACACACTTTTAGACTGTAAGGTAAGGAGAAAAGGCAAAGTTTGCTTTGTTTGCAGAGTGCAAGTCCTGCCCATCTTTCACCTGAGATATGTTGAAAACTGTCAATGGTGAGGTGATGGGAAGGCCATCCCTACAGGTTGCATCTCCCTCTATTCTGTGGATTTCCCTGCCTCCACAGTCTGGAGATGTAGATGGGGAAGGAAAAAGGGATCAAGGCTAAGATACCCTCATCTTCATTTTCACATTTCCTTGCAGAGTAGCATGCACAGAACAATAACAGCACCATTAGCAGACAAAACCCAAATAGTCCCTCTGGAACCCTTAGAGTGGTCTCTCCTACAATTAACTCACATAGCCAGTTCTGGATGGCTTCAGCCAACTTCTTTTCTAATATGTTCTCTTCAAAAGAGATTAAGCAATTACTCCTTGATGTGTGTTAATCATGTGTGATAAAATTAAATTAAAAATTAAGCTTGATGGAAAATAATAGCAGAAGGTTTCGATCGTAGATAGAGAAATCAGCATTTGTTGTGTTTCACCATAAAAACCCACTGACTTTCAAAGCCCAGATGTGTCCTAAAAAGACATAAAGCTTTTGTTCTGTATTTCAGCTGAAAAAAAAAATTTAAAGTGGGTTGCAGTGTTCAGAAAACCTGAGGGTCTTTCCTATATTTTTTAAAATCTATGTTTCTGTAAAAGACACAAAAGTTCTGTCCTTATCACTTGTATGAGCACTACATGTTTAAATAAACCTTTGAGCAGTTTACTTGCCTAAGAATATGTCACATATGTCCACTTCAGGGCTGTCACTAGGGCAAAATAGATAATATTGTTTGTTCCCACAATGAAGTATTCTGCTTTATAGATGATAAAATTTTCAGGAGTTTAAAAAATAAAAAGACCCACACAAATTATACCTTCATTACATTTAGCTCTTTTTGTGCATTATTTATGGTAACACTAAAAGATGGCTTTCTTGACTTCCTAATATATCCTGATGTTTTTGTTGAAAAAAAAATGCTATTAATCACCATTCCAAAGAAGTTTTATCCTTAAAGTGGTAAGTTTGAATAAAAAAAAAAAAATGAATTAGGGACAACAACAGTAGAGTTTGCACTATGAAAAACCTCAGTTCCTTCAAAAATTTATCCTCTGCACATGGAAAACAGCAAGAAAAGTATGTTTTTAGTCATAAGTACTTTATTCAGCATGTTGCCTTCAGGTCATCTATACAGAAGGTTGTTTCATACATTTGTCTTTCAACAGACATCTGTGTTTTATTCAAATTCTTCCTAACCAGATTGGCAGTCTCTGCTCACAAAATCATCTAATTCCAACAGTAAATAAACAGACCGAGAAGAATTCTGTAACCCTGTGTGTAGGATTAGACAGTTTCTCTGCAGCCATCTTATGTCCTTGGATGAGAGAGGCTGCAAAAAAGAATGTAGAGAATTTCCAGTAAATTTCTCTTCTGCAGCACAGAAGAGACAAAGCCAGACTACATTCCATTCTGACACATTCACAGAATTCACTGTGTGGGTAAAGAGGCAACATTTTTTTATTGAAAAT
Source organism: Serinus canaria (assembly GCF_022539315.1). Lineage (NCBI taxonomy): Eukaryota > Metazoa > Chordata > Aves > Passeriformes > Fringillidae > Serinus > Serinus canaria. The sequence continues at coordinate 37,281,415 of NC_066317.1, forward strand.
GTGACATATGTTATTTTCCAATATTTTGGAAAAATGTTATAAATTCACTCATAGAATGCATGAATTAGACATAGTTTTCCCTTGCTAGTATCTTTAGTTTCTTTCCCTGTTTTCTGTCTTATGAGGTATGTACATTTGACAGAATGTAAGAGTCTCTTAATTCTCCATGATTTTAAATTGAAGAATGCAAAATAAAAAAAAAAAGCTCTGTTAGCATACCTTTTCAGCTATAATCTTGATCAAATTGCAAAATTGCTCTACAGGTGGTGGGCTATGACCAATATTTAGATTGTACTGGAATGTAAAACTACTTTTACTATCTCTTCTCTTTTTTCTTCAGCCTTCCCCCTTCCCTCTTTCTTATCCCTTTCCCTTACTTTCTCTACTCTTCTTTTCCCAGAATTTCAGAAACTGCTTAAAAAATAATAGTAATAATAATGGTTTAAATTGCTTACCCCTTCCTTAAAATTAGCATTAGCTAAAGAAAATTGTTTATATAGATCCAGCAAAACTTAGCACCTCCAGATAGAACACAAATACCTTGTCACAAACAAGGAGGCAGGTGGGGATATTTAAAAAGAAGTTGAGGTTCTTAATGTCTGGAAACCAGATTTTTTTCCCTTATGTATTTTCCAACACCTTACTTTTGGCATCATTCAGGTTCCTGTAGATTAATACAGTGTCATTCAGTATTGTGGTTTAACAATTTCTTTAAACATTAAAACTGTTTACTGCAATTGGACTGAATGTTGCTTTCAATTTTCCTTGAAACATATTTGTGTCTAAAGGTATCCAACAAACTAAGCCAGACTTTTCTGCATAAGTAATAAAAATTTTTATGCAAGCCAGTTTTTAATTAAAATAAACCCATATTTCAATAGCTATCACTGTAAAAGAACATGAAAATTAAAAAATTGGAACTATTGCTTCATTGAAATGACTGAAAAATTATTAGAATTTTATAGTTCAGAAGGAAACAACAATGAATTATTTGCAGCAAACAATTTGTTTGTGGAATCCAGGGCAATTCTATTTTATTGCACACAAACTGAACATAATCTTCATTCATTTGTCCATTTAAAAAAATGACATGCTGATATTTCAACATATGGATTATTTGTTAAAAGGCCAACTGTCTGTGTTTCCATGGAAATTTTTATGCAGCTTATCACAGGGCATTTTCAAAATCTGAGCTGGGTTATTTGTCATTTTCTTATATATGACTTATAGCTCACATTATGGTGGTTTCAGCTTTAATTTCGACATTGTTTTGCTGAGCCCACTATACCAACAATGAGTATTGGACATTAAACATTATAAATTTTAACCGCTTTTGCAAACAGGAATTAAAAGGGTAAACTCAGAGTACACTGGGGATAAACTATTTCTGCTACTGTTATCTGCTCTTTTACATTTTTTCTTGTGGTCTACACCCTAACAGAAAACTAACCTATACATTCTTATTATCCTGCTCCTCTGCCCACTATGTACACTTCAGTAGGAGGTGCAGGTATCCAGTGACACTGAAAATCAGGCAATTAGTGTCTCTGTTTTGGTACTGAGGCGTGATTAGCCTCTGCCTTGTGAATAACCCCTTTGACTTGAGAGAATTATTTTCATGCAGTTTATTGCTGTAGTTAAATTCCTAGTTTCAGCTGGGGAACAGTTTGAAGCTGCTGTTTTCCTTTTCCAGTAGATGAGTTGATATTTTAAATAAGCCCTCCATGTATTATTAATAGTAGATCATATTATAAAAGGAATACAGACCCTGAGAAGTGCATAGGGTTTTTCTTTGCTCTCTTATAGTAAAAAAGGCAACTCCTCAAGTCAAGTGAGAAAGGAGCAGTAGCTGTGAACAGAAGGTGGGTTTGACTCAGGAAGAAGGAAAAGGAAAGGAAGGAGGGGAAGAAGGAGAAGCAGCAGCACTGATTTTTTCAGGAAAAAGGACGAGGAGTGCAACTGACCACAAACTTCTCCAATAGCTCCTTGTCCAGACAGTTCTTACAGATGAACATGGGTTATTTTGTGTTTAGTACTGCCTGAGTGGGTCCACAGATTTCTAGAAGAGCCAGATAAAAGGATAAGAGCTCTCTGTGTAGGCTTACTGAATTATTTTCTGTATTTCAGAGGATATAGAACAACAAATAGACATATTACACTAAAGCAGTGCGTCTCTTGTAAGCCTCTCTTTCTACACAACCATTTCTCCAGGTTTAATATGGAATGCTGGTACAGATTTTGATGCCTACATGCAGTTTTACTTGCTTTCCTCTTTTCTGACAAGACTTACAGCCATACTGGCAGCAGTAATAGCACTTGTTTTTGCTGGTATTCTAATTTTTTCTCACAGCTACAAGAGAAAAAAATGACATCACTGTTCTACGACATGGAACAGCTGTCAGGTGAATAAAAACCTGGACTGTGCTCTTGGCTTTCATGCAGAAAGGATTCAGCCCTGCTTATATCCCCACTGACTTCACCTGCTAAATCACCTGCTGAGAGCATTATTTTTATAAGCCCTAAGCACAAGCCTAATTTGTACAGTAATTCTGCAGAATGGATTTTCTTTGTCATATTGCTGTGTCTCATCTGCTAAGTAGGATAGCACCTTAGTTACTGCTGTAGTCCTCTTTGTCTTAGTGTGCTTCTGCTGAAGTCTGCAGAAACACTCTTATTTCCTTTAGTGGGAGGAGAGTTTCGTCAGCACTTTGAGAAAACCATATGTTGAGTGCACAAATAGCCATTAGCTTTAAGCTGAAAGTATAAATTTTGTTTTAAAAAAAATTTCTAACGCTGTAGCAACATCCATTAAAATACTGCATTCAGTGCATAGTCTCCATAAGCAGCACATAACTTTTTTTTCTGGAACTACAATAAAAGGAACAATGGGTGACATTCCAGGAAACAATCTGAACCTTAATTTTAAACTAGATATGACTTTTTGCAATTCCTGTGCAGTTTCTGAATGCAAGTAAGAAAACTAAAATTCCAGAGATACAACATTTGACTGAAATCAAGTGAGCTCATGTTATCATGGTCTTAAACACCAAAGACCAAAGCTCTTGTCTTTGGATCACCACATCTCAGATAGCAAAGTTCTGTTTTCTTGACACTTCTGATGCTTTTAGCAATAAAAAGGGAATCACTCCAAAATTTTGAATTATTTTTTCTGTTAGTGTTCACTGTCACAATCTAATACCAGTCTTTAGAGCAACTATACCTCAAATGAAATTATAGTGTTAGAGGAGATTATATGTTTTTGTAGTATAATGTTTTTCCTCTTAAATTCAAGACTACAGGGACCTTACTGCTATGTTGCACAGAAACCTACATGGAAAATCATTTAATTAACTGCAGTCTATAATTCCCCAGTTCCACAATTGTTAAACCCATCAGCAGAAAAAAATATCTTAATGAGGATCCCCAAATGCCTTGAAAAGCTGGAAGATAAAAATCCATGATCTTATATATATGCATTCCAAAATACAATTTATCATATCCATTTAATTAAAAGCTTTTCTAGAAATTAGGTGGACAAACTCTACCAAATAAAATGGACCAAAATAAAAACACATAATCAATAAACAATGGAGACACCCAGTCACAGCTGGAAAAATACCTTTCTCAAGAAATAATTCACAAGAAATACTTTATACTCGATCTCTCAATCCAGGATATGCAAAGGAATATCTATATAATAAATTAAAAAGACAAGCCTGGAAACTAAACTTCATCACTCACTGGACATTAAAAACTGTAGACTTCTATGGAAATGCATAAGTTTTTTCCCTGAAGAATGTAAATCTCTCCAGATTGCACAAGACCTAAACATTTTATTGCTTATTCCATCTAGTCTACTAGTGTTTTTGTTTATTTTCACATTAGTTCTGATTAGCAAGTTCACATTTAATTCAGATCTTTTGTTCTCAAAGTCTGTTTATGACTTTTTTTCCACATAGAAGTTTGATATTTCTATTCCAAATTTGAACCACTAGCATGCAAAGAAAGTTCCAGTTTTTCATCCAGTGTATCGGTCCTGCAGTAAAATGTATTTTCTCTTTCTAGAAGTTTTGCTAAGAAGTTCAGCAGACTCACCAGTTTTAAACTCAAGTTGAGCAACAATAACCATTGATCATATATTTTGCTGAACTCCAATTTGGATAATAAGAGGCCATACTGCCTCATCTAGGACTTCTAGAAGCATACAGCAAGTACCTGATTCCTCCTGACAGGCCTAAAGAGTGTTCTGTTCAAAAAGATTGGTTGATTTTTTTTTTTTTTTTTTTTTTTTTTTTTTACTAAAAGTCTTTCTGTTGTTGTTTTTGTCTTTCTCCTTTAAAAGACATTCCTCAAAATGCTTGACTAAATTTTGAGAGCTGGTGTCTCCAGAAAAATAGAACAATAGTGTAACTCAACAGAAAGGACACAAGAGAGGGATTTTTCCCTGTTCACTTTTGCACAAAGTTCTCCCTCCAGTTTCTGTGAGTTTGGCACAAGGACCAGTCAGCTGACTTCATCTGAGTCATAAGGATACTCCATGGCTTTGAGCCCTGCTTGCAACACTGTGCTCAGCAGATTTTGGAAGTCATACACTTCTATCTTCTCCAGCATGTTTCCTTGGGCACTCTGTTATTCCTTCACTGGATATGTAACCCTAGCAGCCAGAATTACTGATGCATGCTAACTGATATTGGGACACACTTTGACAGATTTACAGACCCAAGTCTAAAACTAGGTTTTAAAGGATATTTGAAAGGAACAGTGTATAATACAAGCAGGAACAAAACCAGTAAATACAAATCTTCATTTATTACTTTGTATTATAAGAAATCTTGTAACTGCAACGCTGTCTTCTTGCACCTCTCTCTTAATTCTTGATCCAGGGACAGGTTCTCAGTTATTTTCAGTTATGCAAGAATCTCTTCCTGCATTTTCTATTGTACATACTCCAAATAACTGTTGATTTCCTTTTTTTGGTCTTAGAAAATGCTCATCTCCATCACTATGAAAACTTTTATGTATTTTTCTTGTTTTCTTCCCAAACCACTCTCTATGTCTTTTCATGCCTTCCCTAATGTCTTTTTCCTAATAACTACTTAAGCAATTTTACATTATTCCACCCTCTTTTGCAGCAGGCATAAAGAAAACCTCAGCCTTCAGTTATTATGTTCTTCTATTATATTCTCTCAACTACAGAAAAAGAGATTTTTGTGTCAGTCTATTACATGTAATAAATTTTTATTAGGTGGACATTAACACAAAGAAAAATTGTTTCATAAAAGTAACTCTATATTATGAAACTGAAATCTCTGAGCATCCAACAACAGATTCCACAAACATTGTTCGCATCTTGAAACACAGACAAGACAAGAATTCAGTAGGGCAAAATAGGAAAAGGAGGGCCAAAACACCAGCTGTAATATGTCCCCTTAACCTTCTTTTCTTTGCAGCTCCTTGAGTACATAATTATCAAAAGGGGTTTTGGAATAAAATGCACAGGCCCAGCACTCATCAAGCAAGGGCAAAGCCAGCCCTTCATATAACTTTATCATCTTTAAGTAAATAACAAGCAGATCTTATGGTTTTCTTGTGGTTACAACACAAATAACAATGGGTTCAGGTAATAAATAAACATGTCCCACAGATCAAAGTCACTGAGGTCCAATTTTGTGCTTCAACACTTGTGACTGCTAGTGCTCTTGGCAATTGCAGTCCTGGTATTTACCTTCTGAAACAGGCATGGGAGTCAAATTCTATCAAATACCAACTATCCTTTCCTCTACTCTTCTAAAACGTCCCAAATATCCCAACCATCATATTGTGCCTGGTTTCCCCACAGGTGCTTGAGTAAGGAGAAGATATGAAAATTTATGATTTGCATTTTTTACAGAGAACATCTCATCTCTGATACTTTCAAGATCTAGAAATAGATACCCTGCTTTATGCAGCACCATTCAAAACTTTACTGGAGAATCAGGTGTGGTATAGGACAGATGTACGCATAAAAGATGCTCAACAGCAATTGCTCTTAGCAATATTTTACCTCTTTTTTTGATAATGAAAATAATTGAGTTACCTAAAACAAGCTACATGCCTTTCTCCAAGGCAGATAACGTTGAGAAATCTGAGTCCACTCTACACCGTTGGCACTTTGTGACATTTTGTATGTGTGATTTAAGAAATGAACATGTTTTTTTCTGAAGAAAAATATCAAGACTTGAAGCACCAAATTTTCAATTGCAGAGGCCTAACTAAGGAAAGAATTTCATCCTGTGTGTTCAAGAGAGATCTTTATTAGGAGGGTAAGGTGAAGCTGCAAAAATTCAAATTATTTATTATAATTTCCCTGAAAGATGGAAACAAATGGAATATGAGGAATGTTATCTCCATCTCATGCGCTGAGGAGCAGGCCCATACAGTGATACACAGAAGCTTTATTAAAAATTCATTAGACTGTAAAGTCTCTCATTTTGTAATCAGAATTAAGTAGTTTTCCAATGTCATTAGCTGGAAGTCAATTTAAACCACTATCAGCAGTTGCAACACACTCCAAAATGCTAAATTGAATACAACAAATGTTTTCCACTTATTTTTTATTAGAAATATTAGAATTTCATATTATGACTCAAACCCACGTGGCAGAGACATCTGTAAGAAATAAATTTCCCCTTAATTTATTTACTAGTCGCATTAACATTGGTCAAAGAAGGGGAAGGAGTTTCAGAAACAGAAATCCAGTGTCATGTTTAATTTCTGAGCCAATAGAATATTGATGCATGGAAAAGCTCAAAAGGTGTGCTGTTTTCTCCTATAGGATAGCCAGGTCCCTTGACAGTAGCAGCCAAGTGCTGTAGCTACAACAAAGAGATCTGAGAATAAAGAAAGAGTAACTTTCAAAAAAAAAAAGGCAGAAAAACTTTTCAATATGAGAGTATTGTCTAAGTTAGGAAGATAGTTGATACTGGTAGAAGCCACAGCTTCTCATGTAAGTAGTTGCCTTTGATATGCTTCTGTACTAAGGCAGTAGCTTAAAAAGATGTAGTGATCTTAAAAAAAGTTTTATGTAGGCAAATATAGCTTTTATTTTTTCTAAAAACATGCTTATACCTAAGTATTACTAAATTTACAAAGCACATAAGGAAAAATAGATTTGTAATATAATTATTTTAGTTTGAAAAAAAAAAAAGTGTTTTCTAAATTAGTTTTTTTGAAAATGATCTAATTTTCTGGGAAGAAGAAAATGGATACTTCCCTTTAATGAAATTAATCTTTCTTAGGGAACTCATGCAAGTTATCAAACAAATTACTAGCAATTTTTAAAAGTCCTTTAGCTGATTGTGCATGCATCTCAGTGACATTAAACGAACTCATATATAGGTATGAGGTCAGGTATAACCTCCTGGTTTCTCATATAGCATATAGTTATTCTTTTCTAAAGAAACATCCCTCTCTATATTTTAGCATAATCAAAATATATAAGAGAATATATGTTTTAGAGCCATGAATTCAGTATTAAAAATGACCCCTACATTGAGTTCTTGGCTGGCCAATTATATTAAAAAATTTTATGTAGATTCTCTTCCAAAATGTATATTGATTAATTTCATACTTTGGCTTTGACAGTTACTCTAAAAGAGTTTCCTGCAGCCTAAATCTCCACTCTGTATTGTTGACTGGTCCTTACAAAATGATGAATTATTCAATTTTAAAAGTATTCAGTCTTTTGTACCTGAAAGGCAGCAAAGCTGCTGATGGATTTTGCATACTGCATTTGCTTGCATTTCAGAGACAAAAAAAAAAAAAAAAATCTGAAAACATCCTGCTTAAGCTGGATATGGATCAGTCTGTTTTGGAGAAAAAATATTGTTTTTTTAGTATTTTAACAAGTATTATGTATGCTTTCATTTGATTTCAACTAAAGCAGCATTTCTCTTGAACACTAGCAATGAAATGTGACAAAGAACCTGGCATCAGATGTAATATTTGGTAATATTTTATAACAGATATATAAGATGTGTGTAATCAAGGAGACCTTTGCATGAAAGGGCTCATATCTAACCTAGTCATCTGTTGTAATACATTTGCAAAAGAATTTATCAGACAAACTGAATTTGGAGAATCACTAAACAAGCTCTGCTGGCATGTGCAATAAAATGTTTGGGAACTGTGTGTGTGAGGAAGAGGAAGGGGCAGGCAAACAGAAGCAGATTTACTGCTGCAGAACCCTGTGCTGCCACCAGCCTGTGTTCTGTTGCACCCAGGACATGGGCAAATCCTCAGGTGATCCCTACTTGTCCTGGATCAGCATGGATATTGGCTGCTGGTTCCTCAACAGCTGGCAGAGCTGCTGAAGTTGTGGTTGGCACCCATGTGGATAATTAACATGTGGGCTGTGGCCTTGCTGAGGAAGCAATACCTTTTCCCTCTCCCTAGATAAATTTATCTACCTAGATAGATAAAAAGCAATACCTTTTCCCTCTCCCTACATAAAGCCCAGGTTTGGGAGATTATGAAATTTAATGCCAAATCTTTTGCTGTGTTCCCACACGATTCTTTACACCCACATACACTACTAGGATTATAAACCAGCTACAGAGTTTAAAACTGAAAAATAACTCATTTTAGTCTTGAATCAAAAGGCACATTGGACAGATCATCTTGAAGAATTTCATCCCATCTGTAACTCAGATTAAGCCTGGTGTGGTGACAGATTTCGGTAAAAAGCTAAGTGGGGCTAGTCAATACCTCTTCGAGCAAGTTTCACTCCCATGTGTCTTTTCTGTTTATGTAAAAATCTTGTTTATACTCTCTGTCACTTCCATTTGACTTTTTAAATTTCCTTCTCTGTATTTTCAAATTGAAAAATACCAGATTAGATGCACTTCTGACCTCGGACTTCACTGATGGCAATATATCAAACACTCATTTCACAGATGGGATCTAGAGCAGTAATCAATATAAGGAGGTACAATTGTTCCAAAGTTGCTAGAGAGCATAATGCTAACTTTACCTAAACATCTGAAAGTTTGCAATTCTGGGATGCTTCACCAGGAGACAAAGAAAAGTCTTAGTGACAGATAATATATTGTTTTAGAAAATCTCTTCAGTATAGTTATATGGCCCTAAACACTGCACCTTTGCTTTGATTAGGGCAAATTTAAATAATTTTAACCTATTTGCACTATTACATTACTTCTTTTCATGGGATTATCTCTGCTACTTCTAATATTATGGTTAGAGCATTAATATGATTCAATGAAACTAACAGGTACAAATTTCTCTTTGCATTTCTTGTATTTAAATTGTATTCCTATACAGTCCTTTGAGTAAAAGGCTGTAAATTTACTGAGGAAAAAAAAAAAAGAAGTAAGTTTTTGGTCTTTATAAGTCTTATTTCAAGTAACTAAATCATGACAATATAAATACTTTTTAATATGACTGATGTGGTTTGATGTCTATTGTAGACAGATACATCTCAAAGCCTATTAAAGAAGAGAACGGCCTATTCTTGTTCCCTCTTGATGGGATTATCCAGCCATAGAAGATGAATTTCTGTGGTTTAACATTTCGTTTCACTGATTATTACCAGCACAGTGAAGTGGTAAATACAAATGCTAATTTCAACATACTTTCAAAGCAAATCTTTAAAGTTTGATAGGCTCCCATGGTATTTTAAATTAAAATGCAAGGTACTGTAAAATCCATTTTGTTTACAAACAAAAAATGGCAATACAAATGCAACAGATACTGAAATGTAAAGCTTATCAAACAACACTAAGAATAAAAAACTGATGGAAAGAGAGTTAATACAGAGATAACACCAACCAAAGCAGCCATTAGGAAGTGTGAAAAGAATGTGGGAATCAAAATCTCACTAGTGTTGTGGGGAAAAAAAAAGTCTTTTGCAAAAAGCAGAAATAATCATATACACTTTAGAAGGCTATATTTTAAGATAGAATATACTAAAATATTAGCAATTAGGATTTTTTGTTTTCCATTTTTAGGTGCTAACTTCTTTTGTCACTGTATATTCAGTGCTTCTTCAGATTAGAATTTAATCTAGAGATATTTTTCTTTTTCTGAGAGTTAGAATAAGAACATATATTTGTAGAAAAAATTACAAAAGTAGAAAGTTCTAAAAAACCTGCTACCTCTATTAATTGAGGTTTTGAGCTTCTTTTTAGTTATATATAATTTTCTGCTTTTCCAATCAGTTTTGTTCTCTCCTTTGCCATTTTTTTGTCCTGGGTTTTGCATTTATTTGTATGAAAGAAAATAGTTTAATACACCCATACATATATAACTTCATGCCATATATGCAATTTACAAAGCTATTAAAAAATACATCCTCAGCTCCTTTTAGTTGAATGTATTTATTCAGAGAAATTCACTTTGCATTTTGGAAAATGCAGATGTTGAAAATATAGGGATCAGGAAACTTTTGATTTTTTCCCAGTATCAAAAAAATATTTACAAAAAGATGAGTGTTCAGTTTCTGTAAAATGTAGTCTTTTGCCATTTTGGCAGATAGATGATCAACAACATCAGAGATTGCAAACCACTGTTTTCCAACACCTTGTGGAAAGATTTCCTTCCTCCTGCAAATTTTGCTGTAGACCTGAACATAAAAACATGTGGAAAAATGGACAATACTGAAGAGCTATCCTTTGAGAAATGCCAACCATCTTTTGCTCACTTTCACTTTTGTGAAGGTATTTTTCTATGTCTGTTTCTGGACAGCTGCCTAACTCAGGTTAAAGATTTTTTTGTTGTTTTTCGCTTTTGTCTTTTTTTGAAGTATATACTTATGGGTCAAAGCAAAGGTTTCCTTTACAGGGAAACATTTTAGTACCACTGAACACATGAAAGATATGAAGGAATCTATCTTTTCACAGGAAATCTTCCATCTCATTTTTTCCCCCCATACATCTCATGTCTGCTGTTCCTTACACAATTCTATTAATGTGACAGGTATCCTCAGCTGCCAGTGAAGTAAGCAGTGTATGAAGAAAGGGTTGGGGAAAAAGGGACTGTAAAGGTACCTTTTGCAGCACTGTGATGCTGGCAGTGTCTGTGCTGCACTGGGATCTGCCTGCCCTACCCATTGCTTAGGGGAGAGAAGCTGCTATCCAGGAATCAGAGGCACATAACAGTATCCGTGAGAGTGAAGGGGTTACACATTCTCTATTCCAGAGGAATGGCCAGCAAAGCTCAGAGGATTTTCAGCTGTGGCCTGTCTAGAATAACAGAGAGTTAGAGCTTAACAAAGCTCATTTGATTTTGCTCATTGATTTTCACGTGTATTTTAGCATAAAAAAATTCACAAACTCTAGCGTTTACAAATTGTGAAAATGAAAAGGCGGTGAATACAGTGACATTGTTCTTAAATCTGAATGAATTCTTGCCAGTTTTTCCTTGGCAGGGCACAAACATGTGTGAACAGCAGCCTCTGCACTACTTAAGTGACATTTAGTTTAAGCCCTCAGTGAATTTTACTAATACAGAAACCTAAGGTCAGTCATTCCATTTTCCCTGGGAAGCAGCAAAGTTGACTTAAGCAGCTTTTTCTCCCCTTGCCAATGATTTCCACCCCCTGTGACTTCCCATCAACAGCACTGACAGCACTACAGAAATGAAGGAGGAGCTTTAAATAACATGATTTTGCTGTGCAGTTCTTAAGGGAGAAGGAGTGGCAGGATTCAGAGGCCACTTATGTCAGCCTTGCTGCCAGGGGAAATAATATGGAGCAATAGTCCTGTGCTTACGGTGTGTGAAAAGTAAATCTCAACACCTGCTAAGATTTTGAAAGAAGCTTTGGAAATGCAGAACAAATCACATATCTCCTTTAGATTTGGCCTTTCAGTCGTGTGGAAGATGCTCAGTCCTAAGTACAACAGGCCGTTCAAGTGGAAAAATAAACCCCAAAGGTAGCTAACTTCAAGAGTTTGAAGGATTACAGTTTGAATTATTAATTTAGGAAAAATTGACATACTGTGAACATAGTGGACTAAGAGATCTTTAACACTCCGATCATTAAAGTTGCTGCAGTGGTATGGTACACTGGAGAAGATAGACAGACTGAATCAGCCAAGTCTCATTATAAATCAGCCTTTCAGTCAGATACAGTCAACATTAGCAGGCATTCTTTATATACTGAATAAACTTACTGTATTTAATTTCCAGTGGCATAAATCTGGCAGTTGTCATTAGGTGTAAAATGAAAGCAAAAATTATTTAAGTGCCTTTGAAAAGTACAAGATTTTTCTTCTCTCTCTGTATGTATTTTCTGTGACATGAGCCTCACCTTATTCCCTTCAACCTTGTCAATTTTCATCACTGTTAAATCTCAGCAGAAACTATGGGTATAACCAAACAAAAAAAAAAATCTTCATTTGAGAAAAAAAACTGCTTTTTCCAGGAGGTCATTGATTTTAAAGAGCTTGCAAACATTTAAAAAAAAATTATGTAATATCCTTCTTGAATAACACTTCAATATAGTGCTACAAATTAATGTGGAGTTCCAGAAGCACTCGCATTCATGCAAAATGAGTTCATCACAATTACCATTATTACCATAAATACCAAAGGAATTAATAATGATTAGGGTGATATTTTAAAGCATTCTTAATTATCATGTGCATTGTTTGTAAAATTCCAGGATGATGATAATTACTGTAAAGCTTCTCATTGGGCAAGGTTCTCTTCCCAATGGAAGGATAGCCCAAAGCTAAATGCTTCTGAAGTCCCTCTGAAATCCTCAAAATTGGAGTTAGAATGCTCTACACATACGTTAGCTTGGAGATTGCTTTCCCTATACAGTAAATTTCAACACTAGGCTTGGTGTAAATAAGAAACCGCAAGAAATAAAGATTCAAGACAAACTTCATTTTTTCCTGAATCTCTGGATGGTAACTAGCATAGTTCCTCTGTGAGTGTTGTTGCTGGATTTGTGATTGGTGAAAAAAAGCTCAAGGAGGCCTTAGTGAATTCTGTGTGTTTCTATGTTTACTTGTTCAGTAATTGGAAAAAACCCTCAAACTATATAGCAGAGAACCCTTTCAGTTGAAAACCCATTGGAATTTTTAATTTTTCATAAGAATGAGATGTATAATACTATCATGCTTAACCTTCTTCAGGGGAACATTTTGAAAGGCATACAAAAATTCAAATTATGGCTCTTCAGTAAGTTAATGCTGGCACCATGGGCTGCCTTTTGACTGCTTATGTTGCCTTACACATCACCTTTGATTTTACACATGCATTGCTTAGGAAAGATAAGGCAAAATTGGCTTATAGACTTTACTCCTGATTTTCTTCCTCCTACAGTGACTTTCAGGCGTACCAGGTGACAAAAACACAGACATGGAAGAAAAATTGTTATAAGCATGATTTACATCAAGATAAATCTACTTTTTTGGGCAGTCCAAATCTTTCAATTTTTAGAACAGGCAGCGTGCAGAGAAGCAGCCTAGAAAAAGAAGCCAGTGGTGAAATTTTATTCTGAGTTTCAGTAGATTTTCACTTCTTTCCCTTACCCATCTTATTTCCAGTGCATAAAATGAGGCAGCCAGTGCAGATCCCACTTCTCATCTTTCATGGTTCTATTCTCATATCCTTAATGAGCTGACACTGCTTAAAACTAATCAAACAAACAAAAGAAAAAGCCAATAAGTGATCAGGTCCCAGTACATCAGCTCCCCACTTGAATAAATAATGCAGCCATTGGACCTCAAAGGCTGGCATAAGGGAATGGAAGAGAATGTGGGACTGGGGAGAAGTAGGAACCAAGAGCTCACTAGATTCCCTCTAAAAATTTTGTCAGGATATAAAAAAATCACAAACAAAGCAAAAGTTATCAAAATTATAGAAATTATCAGTTCATTCCTATGGAAAAATCAGACTCCTAAAATGGCACTTTTTATATAGCAGTCTTTTCAGAAGGTTTAAAAGCCTCAACTCTGTTAAGTGGTTGCTTTTTTGTCCTTTAACTTCCACTTTAACATTTTATCTCTAGTGAGAAAACCCATATTTGAAAACCCCAGACTTAAAATTTCCAAAGCGTTTAAATAATAAATGTTCAAGTCATTGCTGAAAACAAAATTTGCCTTCTAACCTACATGGTTTTAGAAATTCTGTGTGCTAGATGGTGTGCTAACATTTAACTTGGAGATGAAATTTACTTAGCACAGAGTTCATGCATAAGTGTTATAAGCTTAGAGGTAGTTGATAATTTTGTGTGAAAATCAATTTCTGGTAGGAAATATCTTCTTTTTTATTACTTTTTCCTAAGGAAGTGTTTTTCACGGTGGAAAGAGTGAAAATTATGGGTCCCTGGTTGCTCACCTAGAAGACTGCTATCAGTTTCAATTTTTGCATGAATGGTGCGAGTTCCTGGATCATTTGCTGCTTTCAGCAGGGACAGGCAGACTGAGCATCCGTGCTTCTTTGGCAGCAAGGCTAAAAGGATGAAAGACTCCTATCAATTTTTCTTAGTGAAAAAGCAAACCTCACAAAAGTCTTCAATCTGTTACTCAAAACAATGAAAAATTCCTTCTCTTTTTCGCCGGAATATTTAATTTTCTGGAGAATCTATCATGGTTTTTAAACTTTAATCTTCTTTTGACTGAAAATACTTAAACATAGGACTCAGGCCTTTTAGCTGCAGGTGATATGCACCTGAGGGCAAATACACAGGCAAGGTACACTTCCAACATGCTGTGGTGACAGGCTTGGTGCCACTCTTGCTGGGCACCACGATTAGCACCGATGGGGAATAGGATTTTACTGACAATTATAGCTGAGAATGGACCTTCCTCACTTTTCCCAAAGTTAGAGCTGCCTCTGTCCACAGGGAAGGGTATTCCTGTAAATCTAAAGCAGCTTTCTTTACAGTGTTTGAGGCCCTGAGCTATGACAGCACAATTCAATGTGTGGTGGTTTGTTTTAAGAGTGTATTTCTTAAATGTGAACATGAGTTCCCTAAGTCCAGGGCTGTTGGGAGGCAATAGTGAAATAGGGATCCTTTCCACATTGTGATCTATTGCTGTTATTTGAAATCTTTCAACTTGTTTGTCTTTATTGAGCATCTCCCAGAAAGGGGAAAGGGGGCCACAGGTGAGGAAAGTACATTAGTGGCTGAATGACATTTGAACTCCTTGGTAGAGCAGTAATAAAACCAAGTTTGGAAGACAGACAAACTATTAGAAAAGTACCAGTCATGGATGTTTAAAAATTCTTTCAGAAAAAGTAAGGGGAAGATGCGTAAAGATCTTCATATTACTCTGATTGATGCAAGGTAAATTGGTGGCACATTGAGAGTTCACCTTTAATTGTATTTTGGCAACTGCCATTAAATTAATACTTCTTGATAAGTCATACAAAATTAGGTAAATTGCAAAAAGCTGCTGTTTCTCCAGCTGACATAAATATTGTATTAATTAAATCTATTAAGAACACTGAAATTAGATTACATTAACTAATATCCCCTATTAGGATAATTATGACTAATTGTGGTTATTAGACTAATGGTTTTAATCCTCAAGCACAATGTGTTACAGAAGGTAAAGAGGCCTAAGATAAATTGAAAATCAAAAGTATGATTAAACTCTTTCTTAATATTTTACACAGCTACCATCCTATAACGGTAACTATGACAGAAACAGTTTCATTTCTTGCAAGTCACCTCATGCTGGGAAAGAAGATAATTTTTTAAGTTTTGATAGTGATTTTACATTTCCAACAGGAAGTATCCTGATTTTTAGACTGTGGGTGCTAATCAGTATGAAAAATTAACCTCTTACATGTTCTTATAAAACCTCGTAGTTTTATAAAAGTTTTTGGCAAAAGAAGGCAAAATTCCATTCATATTAAAATGTGGTTTTTATGTAGCTGCACAGAACTATTCTTTTGTATGTATTTGCTGATGTCTCTTGTGGAGAGGTATGTACTATTTGATCACTTGTGTTTGTAACTCAATATTTACTAGCACATGAGTGAAAAAAATGTGCAATGCACGACCTTTGAGTCCTTCTGTGGGAGAATGCCAAAATCTTACCATAATGAAAAACCCTGTATTATGTAACAGAGACTTTTTCCTCCTTTGGGACTAGATAAATGGGTTAAGTGTCTTGGGATTTGAATGGTGAAATTCAACAAGATTTTACAAGCAGCAGATCTGCAACATAACTAGAGTGTGATTTGGATTACCAGCTGCCTTTTAAGAAAACACACACACAAAAATGGCTGAGCTGTACTCAGCTCTTGAATGGATAGTCATAAGGGACTACTGTATTCAGAAAATTTACCAGTTTTGGATCTTGGGTGGATAGAAATGACCTAGTACCAGGGAAAACAAAGAGGGACTCCACACTGTATCCAATCTGGGAAACTCAGAATTTACACAAAGTTAGAAATTTGCATCTAAAACTTAGTAATTTATCTTTTAAATAACAGGCATCAGAGAGGAATCCAAAACAGGTTTGGATATCTAAAATGTGTAGGAAAAGGAACTCTTTGAGCTAAGTGGTGTAAAGGATGATTCATCTGCCTTTTTAGTATCCATGCAGAACAGCAGAATGGGAGCAGATAGGAATATCTGCCTACAGTGCATATGGAATTAGGATAGTGTATCTTGCAGAAGATTAAAAGGCTGTTAAAATGCTCAAACATTTCCATGTCAGAGAAAACATTGTCATTTCAACTTCTGTTTCTGAAGACTTCAACATAACATTGTGAAGATTTGGAATATAGTGACAATACTAGTTTGAACAATATATTAAGTATAGAGTCAAATGTATTTTTAAATTATCAGTGACATTTGAGAGATTAAAATGATTTTATTTTTATAGCATTTTTTCATATTGCAAGATAAAGTCTTTATTATCCACTCATGTTAAAAATACAGTGAAAAATATTTCAGTTATTTGAGTGAAAAAGATAGTTTCCTATAATAATTGACCTTGCTTCTCCGGAGGTGGGCCCTGGCAAATCTTTATTGATCTCTCTGTACAGTTGATTCAATAAACTAACATCTCCATTTGTTTGTTTGCCTGTCTTTTACATTGTAACATCTGAAATTCTTCTTCTACCTTTTTATCTCCTAAGTACAACTTTTATAATTTTGCAGATTATTTCTTTTAGTTGATTCTGTGACAATGCTCCAGTTCTACCTGAATTTTCACGTCTCATTCCTGTGCAATTTCCTAATAGGCAGTATGTGCTTCTCTTATCATAAGAACTATACACACTGGCCAAATCCTCTGCTTGTAGGTTGTAGGCCTGGAAGGAAAATTGCACATGTTCCTAATCAAGAGTTGGCATGCTCTTTCATGGCTGGTTTCCTTTAAGGCACAGCAATTAGAGTTAAGAGTTTTCTTATTGCTGGGTAATAAAGCAGAGTTTCTGCCTTGGATAAATGACACAGAAGCAGGGAACACAGAAGCTGAGATGCTGAATTAGACAAATGGTTGGACATGGTATAACTGTGATGCTGAAGAATTCAGAATTAGATATGAGATCCCTGTAATGAAAGGAACTTCTCTTCCTAACCCTAGGCAATTTCTGTTAGGTCTTGTGTTGTTAAGCATGAAGAATGGCACCACAAGCATGTTTTTTAATCCTTGGCAAGACATTCCTATTGTTTGGAATTTCTATTTCTTTTTCTTTCCTGAACTTAACTTTCTATGTCTCAAATGTATTTCAAGACAGCTTCTTTAACAGTAATGATGTGCTTATTAAAATTGCACAAGCAGAAAAGTATGAATGTTCAAAACTAGAAATTAAGAAATATCACGAAGAAGTTGTTCATGCTATGCACACCTTCTGCTCCTTCCTATCATGCATTTAAACAAGTTTATGCTCAGAGATGTAGCAACTTAACCCAGCAGGTAGCTAAACACCACCCAGCTTGTTACATCCTCTCACTCAGAGGGACTGGGAAAAAATTTTTAGTTTGAGATAAAGATGCTTTAGTAAGACAGAAACAGAAGTAAATAATAATAATAAAAATTATAATAATGGCCCGATTATGGAAAACACTGTTGCACATTGCAATTTCTTACCATGCTCAGACAGTTCTCAAAAAGGGGTCCAGGACCAGCTTTTCCTGTAGTTTATAAACTGAGCTTGACACCTTGGTATGGAATAAACCTTTGGCCAGTTGGGTTGATGTGTTCTGCCTTTCTCTCTTCCCAACCTGTGCCTTTGAGGCTACTTGGTGATTGGGTAGTGTTAAAAGCTGAAAAGTCTTTGACTTAGTGCAAAATCCACTTAACAACAATTAGAACATTAGTGTGTTACTGACATTATTCATATTCTAAATCCAAAACCGAGCAATATACCAGCCAATAGGAAGAAAATTAATTCCCTCCCAGCGAAAACCAGGGCAATACCCACTCCTTATTCTAAACTATCCATATCATGCCCAGGTCTCACATTTTTCAAGACATCCTTTCCTGTCTTCTATATACACATATAGATATAATTCCCTAAATTTATCGGCCATTTCTTGAAAATATCCATTGTTTTTGATTTATAAAATGATGGAATTCCACATGTAACTGTAGTTTCTTGGGGCAGGGGAGGTGGATTGCTGTATTTAATTGTTTAATGAAGACAGTTCTAGTTGGATAAGGCCACTAACCAGGCAACTTTTGCTATATATGTATCTAATGTTTGAACATCCCAGCAGATGCACACATTGCTGTCAGTAGGGTCTTTAACAGACCATTGTAACACTTGCCATTCCCAGAGGCTGGTGCCTGATAAGCTCTGTGATATACCCCCTCAGTGCCACGCTCTTTGGCCCAGGTGTCTCTGAGGTTGTTTCAGAAATGAATCCTGTTGTATGACTCATGTTTCCATAAGAGTTCCTTTTCAAAGGCCAGGATTGTATTCCAGGCAGTGCCATGGGGCGTGGGATATGTTTCCAGCCATCTGGTGTTTGCTTCTGCCATTGTAAGCATAAGGCGCTCGCCTAGGCAGGTTTGTGGGAGTGTGATATAATCGGTCTGCCAGGCCTCCCCATTTCTATTTCAGCCATCCTCCTCCATACCAGAGAGGCTTTAACTGCCTGGCCTGCTCCATGTTTCCCATTTTGGATAACCTGTGCACCTGATAGTGCCCATGGTTGAATCCACACCTTGATTGTGAGCCCATCTCATGCTGCATCTCTTCCCTGATGTCATGGGGCCCTCCAATTAATCCTTGTGCTGCCAGCCCAGTCCCATCTGTGTTGCTTCACTATTAATAGCCAGATTCACCTGCTGGTCATGCTCTTCAGTGCCCCCACTCTTGTGATATGCTTTTAAAACCAGTTTCTCTACTTGAGCAGCAAAATGCAGCTCATAGTAGGGTGGAGCCTCTTCAAAAAGCATCATTTCCTCCTCAGGTGATATTCCAAAATATTTGTCTGTTGGCCAGTCCACGATAATTTCCAAAATTCCTGGGTGACTCGATTTTCCTTTTGGAGCCTCTTTTGTGATCAGTGTGACACTCTTACTGCATGTAGCATAAGTTGCAAAATGTGTAGAAGAAACCCCCAACTACTCTAATGTCAGGAGAAGCTGTGTTTCAGGACCATTAAATTCTGAAGCAGCTCAAACCCCTGATCAAACTTCTTCATACGTTGTCAATTTTTCTTATTCAGTTGGAATATAACTGGCCTTGGATCTTTTGTATTCCCAGCTCCAATACTATAAAGTCCAACCTGAAGTTTTCCCTGGCGCTTCCTGCCAGAGATGCCATGTAGAGCACAGTTTTATTATTTTATTCTGCCTGGATCAGCTGAATAGTTACTGCATGAAATATTTCCTGGCTAATTTTTTAAAAACCTGTCATTACTTAAAAACTCATTTTAAATTGTTCTTCTTCCAGGTCATTTGACAGTAGGCTTAAAGTCAGTTTGTAGCTTGAAAAGTCTGTTTCCCATAACCTCATAATGGCTAAGAAAGCTTGTTTTTAATTTTGCCCTTTGGTAGAGAGACAGCTGTTATTTTTTTGATTGCATCCATTGAGATCTGATGACATCCATATTACCATTTTATTCCTAAAAAGGGGACTTCTGAGCAAGTCCCTTCACTTTTGTTTTATAGCAAAATGGGTGTTGAGGATTCTGGCTAGTTTTTTCCTTTTCTCTTTCTTCTAAATACTTATTCAGTGCTGTTACCCCACACAATGACAGCATTGGTGTGTTGCAACTGTTCTGCTTTGCTGTGCTCCACTGTAGTCTGAATCAGTCCATGACAAATGGCACGGATGTGTTTGTAATCCAAACAAGAGCTGCACTCTACAAACTGTAAGCTTCATAGCCTGAGAAAAAGACCTTTTTTTAAAAAAAGCGCAAAACAAATGTGGTGTGTTCAAATTCTACCCCAAAAAATTGTATCTTCTGTATTTTAAGGTTTCAAAGGACGTCAGTCACTGAAGCATATTACCCTGCAAAGAATCCATAAGAGTTCAGCACTATTTACCATGTTCATCTACCAAGAACTTTACATCATTTTCATACTAATTTACCTTGTAATGGAGTAAATATCAATTGTTAGCAGGTAACAGCATCCCCTCTTGTAATGATAGATGTCCAATAAAGACTGAGGGGTTTGGTTTTGTTTGGTTTTTTTCATTGTTTTTTCTTTTTTTCTTTATTCTTTTTTGGTTGGTTGGTTTTGGGTTTTGTTTCTTTGGATTTTTGGTTTTTGTTTGCTTTGGTTTGTTTTTTTTTGCCAACAATTTGGTATTTTCATTCATTCTATATTCAGTTCTGACCAGTTATTCTAATTTAAATTCCACTTTTATTTTGGCATCAACTTCTTAATCTTTCTTTCATCTCGATTTTTGACAGTGCCTCATCTTCATTAGTAGCCAAGAATAGCTTTAGGGCAGGTGTATATCTGCCAAGTCTGGTAAAGAGGGATGAAAAGAACTCATCTCCCTTCTCTGTAGTATTCAAGAAGAAAAACTGGTCTTCTTACTCCCTGGCAATCTAGTTTAAAATTGATTCCTTAATTAAAAGTTGATCAAGAAAAAATACAGAGAGAACTCCACAAGCTCAGATCTTTCCTTCCATGATTTCAACATGCCAAAAATCCATTTTCATTTCTGCTCATAAAAGAAATCTGAATCTGACCAGATGCTTCTTTCCAATTTAATCATCAGTGAGTGAGTTTCTGCACAAGCATTTTATTTGAGATCAAGGGTGCAATTTTTACATAAACCTCTCAATAACTTCCATTTTCTGGGATTTTTTTGGCTTACTTATCAAAGTGGTAACAAAGTATAAAAAAATATGTTTCTTTCAGATGAAACTAAACTAGCAAATATGGTCTGGGTATCCAGTATCTAATACACTCTAAGTCATAATAAGCATTCTGTTCCCAAGGCAGAGCAGAGAAAAGCAGAGCTGAGTATGGTCTGAAAGCCCTCCTGAAATGTATGTAATGTAGTTGCCAGTTCTCAGCACCATGTGGTCTGCCAGTTATCCTGTGCTCCTTGTAAATCTAAGCAGAACTAATTTCAGATTATCTCTTTGCCAAAGTCAAAGTCTTTGGCCCATCTGCAGCTCACCAAGCTGGCAGTCTGACATCCTCCAGAAGATGGCTTAGTGTGCTGTGGAGGAACCTGGACTATTTTCAGCCCTTCTCTGAGATATTAAGAACTAAGGTTCTGAGCTCCTTAACAACATCTGGCACCACAGAAACTACGTGTTTCTCTTAGCAATCTAACTTTGAATTTATGGGTCAGAGTGGGTGTGACTAGGAGCCACACATCATCCAAGGTTGTAGAAAGTAGCAACATGATATGGGAGGAAACCACAAACCTGGGATCCATTTTAAATTTCTACGCATCAGCTTGCTTCCATGGCATTAATTTGAATCAGTTGAAAAAAAATGATGCATATGAAGTTGTTTCTGTGTTTCTTTCTGACTAGGTCTTTCCCTTTATATCATTGAGACTATTTTCCTGCTCTCTCTGCAAGCTTTCAACCTTTGCACTTCAGATTGCTTCTGAAACCATTTAATTTATGTTTTATCTTACAGAATTTTATTTCCCCTCTACTTCACCAAGACTGGGTTTCAGTCTTCCTGACTTAAATGACTACTTTGATTTGTTGATTAATCACGCTATTTTTATTTTCCTTTCTGTTTCATTTTGAACACACAACTGTTTAAACTGCTAAGTCTGATAAAAAATTATCATCCACAATATACATATATTCTACTGCTTTTACTGCCTGAATCAGACAGGCACAACTCCCTTGCCTCACTCTACAATCTTGTTGGTTACACTGTTAAGACTAGTAGGAAACTGGGCTAAAGACACTGAATTAGCTGAAAAATTTTTCCTACATCCTGTTCCTATCTGGAAGACCCATATGATATCAAGCAATAATAATGAGGAATCTATTGCCCTTTTAGACCTTATTCCAATCAGATCTGCTGCTGGAAAAATAAACATTTGGGCATTTACTAGAACAGAACTTTACTCAGCGAAATTGATTATCATTTTAGCTGAGATTTTTATTTATCCCTTAGATTCTCATGAAAGGAGATAATACAGTATCCAAGTTTATTGAATACCATTCTCAAACCCCCACATTTTTTAAATGAAAAACATTTGCTCAATCTCAGCAAGAATCTAGGTCATGTTAAGTAAGTGAACCATCTCTTCTGTTGTTAACTACCTTGGAGAGCTTGCTGTTGTTTTTTGATAAATTTTAAATACTATTTGATTTTGCACTTCCTCTTCATCACAGAATACAATTTTTTTCTACATTTATTAGCAGACAAATACTTAAAGTAATATTTAAATATCACTGTTATTCATTCCAAATCATTTTGGTAAACTTTCAGGACTGTGCTGGAATTCTGGATCTTTATATGGTATTGATCTACAAGAATAAGGTGTTTTTCTTAATCCAGCAACTGAATATTTTAGGCTTCAAGTAAATAATTTTTTGCTCTAGTGGCATTCAGAATGTCTGAAGAATAATACTTTCATATTTCCATTTATCTAAATCTGTAGTTGTTAATTTATTTGGAGGCTCACATTTCTAACAGAGCTTCTGGAGGCTGTGGGTGTTATTTTTATCTTCAGTTGGTTCATCCATAATATTGTCCATTAAGAATTCTAGCTGCCTGAGAGCACACACAAATCAAGTAATTTGGCTGCTCAAACTTCAGTCCCTCAGATACATACAAAATTATTGTTTTGCACATTAACTATACCCTTTATTTTAATAGGACCATTTAAGGTGCTTAAAGGCAGGGGCCTAAGAAAACACTAAGGGGATCTAGAAATACCAGCTAGAAGAAAGTTTTTCTCCAAAGAATGAATGACATAATTCAGAGATTTTGGAGCCCATTATTTATAATCTAATACCCATAGATATTAACTCACTCATTTGTAGTTATTATACATTGCATACATTATAGGAAGTAATAGGTATTATCTTATTTTGCTGTCTTTTCAGCCATGAACCCCCATGGTTCCATCAGGTTCTTTTCCTTTGTGAAGAAAAACTTCCAAAACCATACGAACACTTTTGGCTGTGGTCTGACTTTTAGTGACAGCTCAGGATTTAGGAGCCCATTTTTATATCTCTTACTTCTGAGGGCCAGGCTTTAGATAACCCTCCTCGTGGAGGCCACAAAATAGGAATTGATTTTGGTTTTCATTGTATTTGCTCTGCTTTTTCTACCTGCTGGTGCTATGAAGAAAGCACTAACTTGAGCAACACCTGGACAATTCTGTTACTCCATCCAAAATTTCTTCTCTATTTCTTGGGTGTATGAATAACCAAGGGTTCTCTGCACCAGGAACCCTGTCAACTCTACTTGCCACCAGTGAATTTGTATCTGTTTACTTCCTGTGGTTCTAAAGGGTAAAAAAATAGCCTGGGTTTACAAAGACATTTCCCCTTCTAGAGTTACTGAACCCTTTTTTCCTTTTCCAGAAGAGGCAGAGGAACAGTTTCACTGAGAACAGAAAAACCCCATAAATCTTCCTACCATCCTTCTGCCCAGAATGCCTTTCCATTTCAGGAGTGGGTTAATAAAATAAGTATTACTGCTCTTTCTTAGAAAACCATCTGTTGCTTTGTTAGACCAGCTGTTGTCTCCTAAATTTGACAGATCAGTCTTTGTCTCACCTTAATTCTCCTTAGTGAGGGCATGGTTCCCCAAACATTCCAAACCAGAATATGCTGGCATCGCTGCTGGAATTTAACACCAACCCCCCACTCATGTCTGCCCATGCTCACCTTGGCATTGCCCTTCATCTGTGCTAGCACAATTCTGATCTGAATCAGAGAATCAGCCCAGAAAAAGAGACTGAAATTACAGCAAATTGTGCCAAAATGGGAGAGGCAGTGCTGTAGGGATAGAGTAGTGCAGCCAGGGAGAGGAGAAGGTGAGAATGGCTGGTTCAGCAGAGGAGCCTGTTTATGCCTGCCTGAACTGACTGTGAAACTGTGGCATCGGTGTGCAGATATCCATGTGATGCAACTCAATTACCTGAAATATATCTTATATCAATCCTTATATAAACTAACATGCACATATCTAGACAGGAGGTATCGATCTTTCTATCTACATCTATATCATCTATAGTTATATCTCTATTATCATCTGTATCTATCTATCTATCTATCTATCTAAATATTATTGAGACTAGACACAGTTGTCGGCTGAAGATGCAGCTGAGGATGAAGTTTTGGGGTAGCTTACTGTGATTGTTATATTTTTGTCAAGTACTGTGACTGGAATAAAACCAAGTCTTCTCTGCTGCAGTGTAGTTTGAAGCTGCTTCTCATTTTGTATGCTTGTGTGAGGCTTTTAAGTTTAAGAGAAACAAATCTCATCTCTTCCCCTTAATCAAAAAAACCTCCAGTAGTGGTGTGTTTATGATACAGCACAATATTGTGAAATAATCTCCCACTGCATTTTCCAAACAAGATTTCTGCTGAAGCATTCAGTTCTCATAGAGCACTTACCTTTTTAAATGTGCATTTAATTCTTAGCTAATTGCCATCAATATTTATGCTGCTGAACTTTTATCCTGCTACATATTGTATAATTGCTACCATTAGCTCATCTCCCAAAGGCTTTCTTTTCAGATTCCTATAATGTATCCATGTTATTCTTTTCCAAAGCACAGATTTTTATAGTATTGTTAAATTGTCTAATACTCAGTTTATACTTTGGACCACAAGTGAAGTTGATTGCATTTGAAAATTTAGTAACTTCTCATTCATTTTTTTCATTTTAAGAGAAATAATACATAGGTAGGGCTGCTGTTTGTTATCTTTTATCAATTTCTAGAATCAGGGTTACAGTAGGTGTCTTAGCATCCTGAAACCAAAATGTATCCCCTCAATCTTAGGAATTTTCTAGGAGTTTTACAGGTACAGCCACAAAAGCCCCAAACTGAGCTACCCTACAGAAATAAATTATTTTTATTTCCAGATAGAAGTGACATAGAAAGAAATGCCAGTCACCTTCTCACCCAGAGGACAAGTAGGACATGCTGTAAAATCCTTGTGCTGACTACTGGCTCTCCAAGGGAGCCATGGCCCTCCTGCTCCGTTTATACTGGTAAACAGCTCAGGGCAAGGTTCACACTTAATGGGATGGGATGACCATGGCTAGATGCCAAGTGCCCACCAAAGCTCCTGACCTGAATAGAGAAGAGAATTTGTAACAAAAGGCTCATACTTTGAGATAAGGGCGTGTAGAGATCACTCAGCCATTACCATCAGGGGCAAAACAGACTCAGTTCAGGGAAATTATTGAATTTTTTGCCAATCAAGTCATAGTAGAATAAAGAGAAGCAAACCCAAATCTCAAAAATGTGTTTCCCCAGTCCTTGTCTCCTTCATGGGCTGAACTTCATTTCTGATTCTACACCTCCTCCCCTCTGCTGCAGGGGGAGAGGAAATGGGGGTTGTGGTCTGTTCATCGCGTTGTTTCTGCCTCTCCTTCCTACTCAGGGAAGGGACCTCTCACATTGCTGCCTTGCTTAAATGCAGGTTCTTCCCACAGGCTATAGTTATTCCCAAACTGCTCCAGTGTGGGTCTCCTCCATGGGGTGCAGTCCTTCAGGAACAGACAACTCCAGTGTTGGTTCACCACAGGGTCACAGGTTCTTCCAGTGGGGGAACCTCTCTTCATAGAGGCACAGGTGTTGCCAGGATTCTGCTCTAGCATGGGCTTCCTGTGGGATCACAGCCTCCTTGAGGCATCCACCAGCTCTGCAGGGTGGATATCTGCTCCCCCATGGACCTCCCTGTGCTGCAGGGGCACAGCCCCCTCACCATGGTCTTCATCACAGGCTGAAGGGGAACTTCAGCTCTGATGCCTGCAGCACCAAGTCCTCCTCTTTCTTCAGTGACCTTGTTGCCTGCAGAGCTGTTACTCTCACCTATTCTCACTACTCTTTTCCCTGGTTATTGTTTTCATGCAACCACTTTATTTTTTCTTCTTAAATATGTTGCCACAGATGCATTATGCTGTCATTGAAGTGCTCAGTCCTGGAAGAGGCATGTCCAGCTTGGGGTCAATTGAAACTGCCTTTGTTGGATGCAAAGGAACCTTTGAGCAGCTTCTCAGAAAAATAAAACCAAACACACACCTGTGGCTGTCCCACTACCAAGACCTTGCCACAGAAACCCAATACACCCATGCTAACCCACGCTGTTTGATGGCAGGTTCAACTCCTTACATGCTATTTTGCCTAAATAGATATGCACTTTCCCATTCAATGTCCAAATAAGGTTTGATCAAGTAGCATATTGTAGAGCCTATTCCTAGAAAAGAAGATGCTGCCTAATTCTGTGGGATCTGAAATGCAAACTGTGCCATGTAACTGGCCTTAAAGACAGTAAATAGCAGCTTAAAATAAAATAGGGTTTTTTTTATTGAAAATTAAGGATATAGCCTTTGACCACATCTAAGTTCTGAGTCCTGAGAGGGAGGGAGAAAATTCAGCTGCAGACCGTACAACCAAATCTGAAAATTCTCTGTGTAAAAAATGTTAAGAAATATTGTGAAGTGAAAACTATTTATATTTGTTACTCATGAGTGCTCTACAAGGTTTGTGAAAAAGCTTTGTGCAAAAGTGGTCTGTTTCATGACACTTTTCAGATTTCATTTTTTTACTGTTCTTAGCCTGGTACAAATGTGCTGATTTTGGCAGGAGTAGGGTTAATTATCTTCACAGTGGCTGGTATCAGGCTGTGATTTGAACACAGGGTTGATAATATGGAGATGTTTTTGTTATTGCTGAGCAGACCTTACAGAAATCTAAGTAATTTTCTGTTTTTCATACTGCCATACTGGGAAAGAAAGAGGGTCCATGAGAAATTGTGAGGAGATATAGCTGGGACATTGATCCCAAGTGAAAAGCAGTATTTCATACCTTGTGGTGTCAGGCCCAATATGTAAAGTGGGGAGAAAAAGAAAGGAAGAAGGAGAGGATGTTTGGTGTGATGGGCTTCCCAAGTAACTGTTGCATGTCATGGGGTTATTCTGCTATTCTGCTCAAACATGAGAAAGATTCATGTTGATAATCCAGAGGATTAGTTCCATCTTTCTTTTAGAAGAAAGTGTCATCTTTCAGGTAAGGACTACAGGACCAGAACTCAGTGACAGAGAAGGTCTTGGTGACTTTATGGGATAATCAGTTGGATATACAATTTCAACTTAATGCCAGGTTTAGAACAGGTGGAGATTTGGAATCATTCACTGAAAATGTCAAAGAAAATAAAAACCCAAGATCTTTGTGTTTCATGTCTGGAGCCACTATGGAATATGGATGCTGATTTTGGTATCCACATACAAAAGCACTTCAGTTCTTCTGTGTGCCACATGACCAGTTGTAACCATGCTTAAAAAATAGGTGGGGTGTGGAGAGTAATTGGGTGTGGGTGGTGGATATATGCAAAAAAGCTAAAAAAGGGCAGAAAAATAGAATTAGCCATGGAGTTTATTTAATCATGTTGCAGAAGAATTTACAGTGTCTAGAAAAAAATTTATTCACAGAATTCTTCAAAACACAATGGAAATAATAAATTAAATATCTGGCAGTTATGATTTCACAGCCAGCTTTACCAGTTTCCCATAATGTTATCTTTGTGCTGCAAAGTTCATTGGTGTAGGAGTGGATGAAAACATTTTGTATAGCCATATGTAATGTCTGATGTGAATGCAAAGAATGGGAGATTTAGGTCATTGATCCAGTTGCAACTTTTGTCTTGATTAAAGGATATTCCATCAAGACCAACAGAGTTCTAATTAATGTAATTAAAAGGTAGTTTAAAATAAGGAAATTATAATTATGTCCAACTTGGAGGGATGAGGGGAGGAGGAAAGAAGGAGATTTGAAAGTTCATGTACTCTTTTAAAGAGTCTAGTTCTTTTGTATTAGGCAGACATATTACAGTGGTCTTGCCAGTGCCAAAAAGAAATATAAAATAGTGGAAATATGATTACATGTTTTAAAGAAGGTTACAAAATTCTATGCCGTGCACATAGCCAAAGTCTGTTTCACTGTAAAACCTTGCCTTGAATTTCAGCATTCACAAATCCTTGAAAAGGGACAGAGAAGCAGATTGTGTTCCATAAAGGCTTTTTCTGCTCAGTGGGGAAATGGAGATGTCAGTGACATCAAGTTTATTATTCACTCATCTTATCAACTCACTAATTTATTTTATTTGCAAGCAAGAGGTTCTTTTGCACTGTTTTACAGAA
Source organism: Serinus canaria (assembly GCF_022539315.1). Lineage (NCBI taxonomy): Eukaryota > Metazoa > Chordata > Aves > Passeriformes > Fringillidae > Serinus > Serinus canaria. The sequence goes on from NC_066317.1 coordinate 37,310,157, forward strand.
GGGCAGATTAGTGCTGTTAACGGTGGTGGGAATCAACATGACATCAGTTGTGGTTTTCCTTGATTGTAAGAAGCTCACTGTAAACCAGGGTCATATCTCTTTAGACTGATTATTCCTTCATCTCCCATTAAGCTTATGTTGAACTACTTCAATTCTTTTGCCACTTGCTCCTTTTAGGCAGCCTATAAATCAAGCAGGTTTTTTCCACGTGGTTGAAGGATGGGTGAGTATCCGTTTCTTTTACTGCACTGCTAATTATTTAATAGTCACTTCCCAACCCAGAGCTTGTGCTTGTCTGTATTTGTTTTTTCTCTCTGCTCAGTGACCCACAATAAAACTCATTAATAGCCAGATGCCTTTAGGGAACACCCTCTTTGAACACATTACACTATGCAACAGTAATTAAGAATACATTTGGAAGCTGTTACACATTTATTCCTGACATTTATGTCAGTTCTAAATTCAGTTAGACATTAAACTCATTTTACAACAGGTTTTCTCATGGCTGGCTCTGTGCACCTGATGAGCAGGTTGTGCATCAAGGCATTACTTCCTCAGACAGCAGTTGAAAGCCTGAAGTACTGTGGTAGGATTTTCCACTCCTGTACATCACTGAGTGGTATGCTTGGTGAGATGTGATAGTCACAAAAATGTCTAAACCCAGAGCCCAGTTTTAGACCTGGGTCACAAAACACTGCTGTAAAATACTTTTCCAGGTGCTTTTCTGCAGCTTTAACTATGGCAAGATTCTGCTAGATATGAAATCATTGGGATGGATATATTATCACCTTAAACAAGCTTAAAAGAGCTATTTTAAAAATTCCTGTGACTGTAATTCTGACACTACAAAAACTCAGAGATTTAATAGTCCAAACAACTTTCTCCAGATTTTATGTTGGCACCAAGGTCACAAATGCAGTTTTCACAGCATAAAAAAATACGTGGTGGCTAGTAAGTAGTTTATGTATATCTCTTTTTTCTGAAGAAGGCTTTGCATTTTGAATTACATGGGACCATGGGCTTATGTATAAGAAGAATCATGTGGGTATTAAACTAAAATAACCCTCTGAATAAAAGAGCTTTTCAGGTAACATGCACACATGTGAAGGCCAGTTTCAAAAGCCAAAGAAAGCATCTCACATGGCATTGAATAGTTACTGAAAATCCTCACATGTAAGAGGATTACGAGCTGCCATTGCATTATTCAAAAGACAGAAGCATGAATTAGAGGTCCCACTTGATGTCCAGGAGAGCCAAGCACATATTCTTAGTAACATAGAAAAAAAAATATGCTTCAGTAAGTATCTGGTAGGTTTTTCTAGTAGGAAAAAATATGCCAACTGTAAACTATTGCAGAAAGAAAGATTAATAAATAAATATATATGATTTTAAAGATAGTTCTTTAACAATGAAAAATAGTGAATAATGACAAAACCAAGTCCTTTGCAGCAAACAAAAACCCCCTGCTATATTAAGGCAAAACATTCTATTTTCTGCCTCTCATTGTTAATACAAATACAATATTTTAGCTATAAACCACACTCACACAATTAACATTATTGAAGTTGAAAAGAAATCTGTAGGTAATTATTGAAAGGATGATGTACATCAGCAGCAGGAAGGCAGAGTTCTCAGTTTCACTCAGTAAATCATGCTGGAATGTTTGTTAGATTTCTTTAAACAGTTTTTGATTACCATCTGTTAGTGATGAAACAGAAACAGCTACTCTGTTAATCCATCCACTAGGGGGAAAAATATTAAAAAAGAGAAAGTGAAAACAAATAGAGAATTGAGCCAGAACAAAATTCTATTAAAAACATATCTGAGAAAAATCATGGCAAACCAGGTTACTAATTCATGATGTCTGGACAGAGTGCCTTCCTCAGTGTTCAGCAGTTTAAGGGGTACTATGAATTTGGTACATGCCTGTCCATTTTGGAGGCATAAGAAACTTTGACACCAACATGGTGTGGTGAGAGGAGTTTATCAGTTAAAGTGAGCAAGGCATGGAGCAAGAGCATACTAAGGATCAAAGCTCCTGTCTTCACTTTGCTCCTTGGAGCAGCTGGTCATCAGAGCTGCGCTGGGAGTGCGTGCAACAAGACCTTTCAAAGGCCTGGTCCTCCTTCTGCCCAAGGAAGCTCATGAAAATGTCATTTGGTGACTTTTTTTGTGGTTACTGCCCCAAAGTTATGGTGCATAAGGCCGCTTAAAAATGCAGAAGACAGAGGAGAAAATGTCATAGTTACCAGTCTATTCTTTGTCCTTTCCTGGAGATCTCCAGTTGCTTAGTATTGCTCCTAAAAACAATGGCTCAGCCTTTCCCCTTGAACAGATGCTTAGGGCAGTGTCATGCAGAAGAAGTTTTTGAAGGGGAGAAGGGAAGCTCAGAGAAACTTATTCACATTAAGATAAGAACATGGTCACATTTATGCATGAATGTTAAAATTGTGATTTATAAACTTCCTAAGGAAGAATTGATGATGTCAATTCTTTCCTCCCCCTTCTGTTTCTTTTTGCTGATTTGATCAAGGTAGAGATGAAAATACTTGGAAGGTCGGACTCAGTGGGTAGTCCAACTCATTTACATCTTACTGGAAAGAAAATATAATATTTAATACTTCTAGGCTAATGAGCCTTTGATATAAGTATACTTACTTCTTGTGACCTGCATTTATGGATAATAATGAGTTTTGTTCCTTGATGGTGAACAGAGGCAAAAACACCAAAACCCCAACAGAGGCATTGTATTTACATATGTTCTTTATATAGAACTACAAATGAATAGCCACAACAGAAGGAAAGGAGTCCTTTGCTTCTGTTCCTTGAAGAACAAAGAATACTCAGACACAGAGGAATTGTGTGCCCAATGTTCTTTGAACAAAATTTTGGGGGTCATAATTTTCTGGAAACTTAGAATTGTTCACCATACCAATTAGCTAAACAATAAGAAAATATTTCCTCTTGGAAAGGACTTTTGAAGCCTGAGTCCTATTCTTATCCATATAGATACCAAATTATTTAGAACAGCACAGTTTGGTAGAAAATGGCATGAAGCTTCTTAACTTTTGGGTTTTTTGTAGTCATTGGTGATGGTAGCCTTTTTTCCCAATGGACTGCTATGGAGAAAGAAATCTGCTGACCCACTGAAGGAAGCAAATGAGCCTCAGGGTCCTTGAGGCTCTTATCTAGCTAGTAAATACCTGAAATCACCAATTCTCATTATGTGATCTGTCCTGAGCAGAGGAATGGGAAACACATCTTGAGGGACAAAAGGCAGAACTGCCTGAAGACAGTTCAGCACTCGTTGGAAACAGAATAAATGTCGTTTGGCAGGTGGGAGAAAGAGCTTTCATGGAACAAAGATATTCACCCATTCGATATCTGCACGTACATGACTAGGTTACCATGCTAATGACTACTGCAAAAATGATGTTTTCATTCTGTTTAGCATTTAAATATAGTTAAATAAAAGGTGTATTTTTGTTAGTTGCAGATGTATTTATGCCCTTATTATAACTTTTCTGGTTTCTAATATACCTGTAGGGCATAAGGAAAAAGCAGAAAAATTTTTATAGTTACAATGCAAAATAATTGATGATCTAAGAAAAACTGTATGAGGTTTCAGAAGAACATTTCTTAGTTTAACAGGGAGCCTGGATATTTGTTGTTGGAATTTTTGGGAGTAGTATTTGCAGGACACATCTTTGGAAAATCTAACTAAATCATTAGCTGTCTTGTCAAAATCTTGTGCATCTGTGCTGCTATGGCTGAAAAACAGTTGCATCAGAAATGTGTAAGTGCATATTAAGTTTATTGCTCTTTGCTTTTCCTTGCCTCAAAATCAGATTTCTTGCAGCATGATCACAATCAGCAAGCAAGAAATTTTCAATGTACGGCATGAAAAAAGACTCAAATTGCACTAATGATATTCCTTGGCTTCACCATCTGCCTGCACTCTGTTGCATTCAGTGGTTCCAATAAAATCCCAGTGAACCAGGGATGAGATGTGTGTGTCTAGCAGAGCTGAGTGAACAGACAAAAACACCTAAAGTTCACATTTCACACAAGAACCTTCTCCCATGCTACACACTGCTTTCACTTTCCCTCTTCATCTATTTCTTTGTTGCCTTGGTAAATGTTAATCATGTGGAGAATCCTCCAAACAAAACAACCAAGTGTAGGTCTGTAGCTTACCCTTTTCTCCTATGCCTGTTTTTAGACAAAAATCTGGGAGAAAAAATGCTCCACTGCGACAGTTCTGACCACCCTTCATGACAGGTCAGCAGATGGTGTCTTTAAGTGATGAATCTGACAACTTTTGGGGGTTAGTTGACTGAAAATGAAATATTATAAAGGAAAAATGTGCACTGTTTTCCAACTACAGTTTCCTACTGCCATCCAACAATAGCATAAATGAGGATTCAGTGCTGGTCAAAGAAAACCACTTCCTAATATATGATTTGTGGGCCATTAATCTTGGCTTCCCATCCTCCAGTTTCAGTCTGAAAAACATTTTAGCTCAGCAGGTGATGCTGTCAGTGACAAATGAACAAGATTAAAATCAAGTGATGTGGACAAAGCAAACTCTCTCAAAATGAATCTTCCTGTACTTGGAAACTACTCAGAGTCTTATGTTGCTGGAAACAGTGTCTTTGTGAATTTAATCTAAGAGAATTAAGAAATGGCATTTCTGTCATAGTGATATTAAAAAAAAATGTAGAGCCTTCATGAGAAGTAACTGGCATATTTCTTGAAGAATTAAACTGAATCTTTGATAAGGTTTTGCCTTATCTTAAGGATTCTTTTCTATAGGGATGTTGAAATATGTTACCTAAAAATAAGAATGCTACCACTGGCTGTGAAATCTCCATACTGAAAAGAGTCACAAATAAAAAAGATGGCAAAAAGCAGTGTGTCCAGTGGTCCAGAAACAGTCCAACTGTGAGATCATGGAACACTGTGGAGGAGAGGAGTGCCTGTCAATTTGCAAATTTGCACTGAGTGAAGACATGAAGATTATGGGAATGGCTTCGGAGACACTGGGAGCAGCAGCATAACTGAAGCAGCTAGGGCTCACTTTTCAAAGCTGGCTCTGGGAACCCACCTGGAAAGACAGGGTCACCTAAGCAGGTAAGAAAGAATTCTCCACAAGAAGTGGTCTAGTAGATCCAGAGAATGAGAAAGCAAAGAGGGCAAATCCTATTTTTAGGGTAGGGAGACAAGATTTTCTTTAACAGGGGTCTTAAGGATCAGAAAAGTAACATTTTAAAAAGTTTAATTAATAGGGAAGGAATTGACAGGACTGAAAATCAGACCCAAATAACTCCTTTCACTGCTGTAATGACTCTGGAAAGTAAGGCAAATAATGGAAAAATGGCACAGAAAAAGGGAGTACAAATGGAGAATATTTTCTGAGGTGTCTCTCTGATGTCTCATACACTTCCCAATATTCTGCAATTATAGTGCACATCATAATGTGGGGGCACATTCATCTCTACTCTTCAGATGCATGAGCCACTTTGCTTCATGTATAAGAACTTCCAAAATATCTCCCTTTAGGAACAGTATGGTGGCTGGGCATGTTTGCTCTCTGAAGGGCTAACCCCTACCTAACCTCGTGCTTTGGCAAGACATGGGATGGTGAATGCTGGGCCTGATGCTCATGAAAATTGTCATTTAGATTTGGGATTCTTGGATAGTCTGGGAAAGAGTACATGAGGGACTGAGGCACAGTGGCAGCCTGTTGGAGGTAAATAAGATGAAAGGGAACATCTAAGAGCTGCAGAAAAAAGGAGTGGTATAGAGAAGAACAGGAAAGAAAACAGACACCTGCAGAACTGTTGAAGGTAAATTTGAGATAAGGAAATGGAAGAAAATTATGGTGTGTACATAATATTTTCTTTGACTTTTAACAGAGACATGAACATTTAGGACTATTTTTCAGCATTTATTATAGACTCCTAGGCTGGTTTGTGCCCTGGTAGAAGGGAGGAGAAACTGCCACTGTTACTAAATCTGATCTCTCTATATTAATAAAAATTGGCAGAATTATGTGAATTTGTTTCTATACTGAGCTCCCAAAAGTTCACAGTCAAGAAAAATGCTGCAATGGTTGATGAAGAGAAATTCGGATTTAAAGCATAAGGAAAACACAAGACTGTAATTTACTCCTTTTACTTGACCCTCTAGATGTGCTTTGAACAGGGATTATGTAGACCAGCACTCCCTTAGGCTTAAAATAGTATTCAGAAAGTTATAAGAGTTGAGGAAGTTCATCTCTCCCTTCAGGCTTTCCTGTCTGCTTTTCCTTTCATTTAACTGTATTTTCTAACGTTACTGTATCATGTTACATTTATTTTTAAAATTGTGTGGTTTTTTCTGTGTTTCGCTTAGAAAGGGACATTTTTCTCTAGCCACCACAAAAGATATTTTTGGAAGGCTTATTTTTAGGGCATATCTCTGTTCAGCTTAACTTTATTTTTTATAACACCCAAATACTGTACCTTGTTTACCTTCTGTGTCTGGCCCAAGAATTTTTCCATTGTAGCTCAGAATTCATCATTAGCTTCTAATTGGATAGGAAGCAACTTCCTGCAGATATGTGAACTGTATAACCCCTGATCCAGCCAGTTGTTCAACAGTAATAGAGGTGGAAGAGAGCTCTTTGCTGATGGGGGCAGGACAGAGATGCTGCCAGAAACGAACCCTAGGTTGGTAGGGGTGGGGCTGAAAGGCAACTACAGGTTTCTAGGGAAGCTAAAGAAAAGAACAGTGCTCTCTGCTCTCTGAAAAATTCTGTGCAAATGCAGAGGTCTGTCAGTATTGGCAGGTGTCTTTCAGTGTTGGTTTGAGGCCTCATCCAGAGAGTGGCTGTTCCATGATAAAATTTTCTAGGCATGGAAGAATGATGCTTCTTTTTTGTGAATAAATATTTCCCTTAGTAATTGGTAGCTAAGTTGCATGTTTTCAGATCAAAAACCCATGAGGTTCTATGGCTGAGATTTTTTTAAATCTTAAAGTGATTTGAAATATAACTGAAGTTTTCTGTCATCCTACTGAAATCTATTTTCTTCTCTAGAGTTTTTGTAGAGAAGGAAGTGTGGCAACTGAACCAAAAACTGCCCTGAGAGTTGTTGGACTGTGTAGGATGAAGGGTTTTGGTTTGTTGCTTGGAGAATCATGGGAAAAAAATGTAAAAACCCCCAAAATTCACAAATCATCTAAATGTATTCTGGCCAGCAGATTTAGGGGATGTTAGTCCCATGCCTTAGTTGATTTTATGAGGCCTTAGACATCCAAGATTCTCCTATATCTCTATTTATAAAAAAAATTAGTTCAGAATATCCAGTTACTAATCAATCTTGCAGAGAGATTTCCCCAGATACTTTCTGTACTTGGCACCTGTATGAAGCCTAGTGGAGACGTCTGCAGTACCTCTTAGCCCGATTCTTTGCTGATTCCCAGATTTTCAAATCATCAGAGATATGCACTGCTGTGAACAAGCACCAAAACAGGGTTCAGGAAATTCCCCAATATCTCAGAAAATATTCACCTTGCAAACAAAAAATGTTTTTATTATTTTCACTACCCATTTGAACTGACTATTTTTCACTTGCACTATGTGCAAGCAGACCCACCAATATTAGTAACTTTGAGCATGTCAAGAAAATATTGCTTGTTACTGAGGAAACAGGATGCTAATCTCAAAAACCAGCATAGATATTCCCTTGTAAACTACCAATTAGGCAGTAAGGTTCAACAGGGCATGGAGTTATCATAGAGTAATCATAGCTGTGGAGATTTATATGGCATAGTAGAATTTAATGGCATAAGTCTATTGGGGACATGAAATCAAGTCAATAAAAATCATAAATATAATGCTCAGTCCCTGATTGTTTTTTCTCTTAAGTCACAATTACATGGACAGGACAGAGCACCAAATCTCATAATTTAGGGTTTTCTTCTCTCTATGTGTGTGTTTAAAACTTTCAAATGTTTTTAGTCAGTCTCATGCAGTACTTGATTATGGTATCTTTTTTGTAAGTCTGGTATTAGTCCTTAGCAGCAACTTTTTGGAACGAAGTCTCAATTCCCTCCCTGTCAGAAGATTGGAGCCAACACTGCCATTAAAAGAGCTTCTCTGTCTGGAATGAAAATCCTGTACAGAGTGTGAGATCTGCATCAATAAAATGTTATTCACTCTTGGCAGAAACTCAAAGGGAAGGCAAGTGGCAGTAACACTGCCTCCACTCTGGTGATGTGGATCTCTCTGCAGAGGTCCACGGGTTCAGTTCTGACATATGAAAATATAACATGGAGCATCTTTTATTGGATCTGGTGAATTTAGTTCTTTTGGTTTTCTTTTCACTTGGAACAAGTGCTCTGATGTTCTTACACACAGTCTTAATAGAATTCACAATAGTTCCAGCGTATTGAGGTGCTTTACTGTCAAAGCACCAAGTATGTGAAATTTAAGGGTTTGGTAAAATGTGATAAGGGAAAGAACTTTTTCTACCCAGCTGCCAAAAATGTCATCATACAAGGAAGGCATATTCCATTTTAATAAATTATATTTTTTTAATATATATCCTGTGAAAATAGTCTGTGTAAAACAAGAAAATGCCTGAAAGGACAAAGCAGCCAGGTTCCAAGAATGGAAGGACTTAGGGGGAAAATTAAAATAAACCAAAATTAGTCTACAATTTGGATCTGGACTGAAGTATAAATAGTTCAGGTATATTATGAAAAAATATTTTGATGAGTTAGCAGGTTACTCTCAGCTGTCTGGGTCTGAGAGCCCATTCATAGTGCCCACAGGCAATGGAGCCATCAGTTGTCTTTCCATTATTAAAGACAGATAGGGACTGAATGTCCTTCCCTTACTGAACACTCCAGCTTCCTTGAGAAAAAAGAAGAAGGCAGCAGCACAAGCAGGGCAGATGAAATACCACTGCAAATTCCAGAGTGACTTCTTGCCAGATTAATAACTTCCACCAGACTGGCAAACAGAATAAAACTCCTGGTGTTTAGCATGTGTGATCACAGCCTGGGGTTAAGCTCATGTTGAGCATGGAGAATTTGTTACGTTGCACACTGATGGCAATGTGTATAAATGGCAATTAGTTGCATTATGAACTACTTTAAAATATTCAGATTTAATATATCTTAAGCAGTGTCTTAAAGTCATCTAATGAGATGACGTTTGTCAAATCTACTCTTTAATGCCAAAATTTTTCACTTTTCAAGTTTTGATAAACTATTGGAAACCCTGGAGCAGCCTGCATGATACCTTATCAGTTGTACTGAAGAGGCAGGAGGGCTGGAAGTCTCCAGAGGATGAGACAGAGAGCTGCATGAGTACTGAGGCAGCCATGGGATGATCAAACACCATGGATGTACTGATGATGGCTTTAGAAAGCAAAGTAGAAAATTAACTCAATTGTTTCAGATTTCACAATCCAGAGTCAACTGAGAGATAGTTTCACTTCCTAGGCACTGGATGAGAAATCATAGTACTGCAGAAGCACAGAACGGCTTGAACTGGAAGGGACTTTAAAGATTTTCTAGTTCCGACTCCCCTACTGCGGGCAGGGATGCCACCCACGAGATCTGGATGCTCAAAGCCTCATTCAGCTCCTCTGTTACAAAAGCTTACCAGGGGATCTCTCACCTACTAATTCTTTAAAAAGGTGGAAATTCACTTTTCCGAAGTTCAGATCCTTGTTCCTCAGGATCACAAAATTGCTACAGCCCACACTCCCTCCATTCCTAGCCTCTTTAATTAGCTGTTTGCATTGGTGAGCACTAGGTCCAGTAATGCTTCTCTTCTGGTTGCTTTGTCCAACACCTGGATGAGTAAGTTATCTTCCACACAGTCCAGGACTCTCCTGGATTCTGTACAGCCAGCTGTATTTCCTACCCAGTAGTCATCCAGGCGTTTGAAATCCCCCATCAGGATGACAGCCTGTGAGGGTGATGCTGCCTACAGCAGAAGCAAGAGGCTTTATCAACAGGTTTCTCCTGTTCAGGCAGACTTAGACCCACACCACATCATGTACTTGGTCGGTCCTGTCCTTGGTTTTTACCCAGAGGTTCTCAGCACATTTCTGGCTTGTTTTTCAGAGGCAGCTCTTCACAGCTTATTCATTCTTTAAGGCAGAGTGAAACACCCCCTCTCCTCCTACCCAGCTTATCTCTTCTGGGCCTGTAGCTCTCAATTGTTATGTTCCAGCTGAGAGACTCATCCCACCATGTTTCTATGATAGCAATTAAGTCAATTTCTAGCTCCACCATGATTTGCAACTCCTCTTGCTTATTGCCAATGCTGCGTGCATTGGTGTAGAGGTATTTCAGCTGAATCAATCTTCAGGAAAAAAAGGAAGAAATAGTGTAGAAAAGAAAAAAAATATTTCTCAGTTTTAGGTCTAGTTTTAGACGCTTTGCAGTAGATGTCTATAAACTGTCTTTTGGAATTATTCTGTTTTGATTAACATGCCTAACACTCATTAAAACCAATGCAAAGCAGTGAGTAAGCTCTCATTAATCTCCCAGTTGAGAGATGTACACAGAAAGAAAGGCATCATGGCTTCTTTTCCAGCTCTGCTGAGTGCTTGTTTATGTGAACACTTCTGCAACTTATCCTGGAGTTTTAAATGGTGATAAACTACTGGTGAACTCTCAGGCATGACGCAACACGCATCTGATCTGTGTAGCTAAATGAAAAGATGATGAATTCCACAGATCATGTGTTAATTCAAGTCCAGCTGCATATGATTTTCATGGCATAACTGCACAATCTGTGCACTTCTTTTTCCGACAATGCTCAGACACCTCTACTGACTCATCTGACCTTCCTGGTACGAATAAGAAATGCTTAATGTGAGGAGAAGGAAATTGACTGCAAAGGAGGTGAGGAGCTGGCATCAATCTTTTCTAAGTATTGGAAAGACAAAACATAACCACCGACTAGAAAGTCCCACCACACCCTTAATTCTTAACATGTTTTTTTCTTCATTTTCAGTTTGCTTCACTAGAAAATGGGTCATTTTTCTTGCTGAGAACAACAGTATTTGTGGTTACCACCTAAATATTTTAAATTTGATGGATGCTGCATTGAGAGATGTCTATAGAGATGTCTTCAACACACTTTTCCAAAGCAATCACTTATTGTTTCTTGTGATAATATATTTCTTAGCTATCTTAAATATTTAAAAACTAAGAAATCTGATAAAGCCTACCAAGGGCTTATAGAATAATCAATTTATTATTATAAGCTTTTAATGCTACCTTAAAATTTCTATCTCAGTTCACATTTGAAGGTGTAAATTACTAAATACACAATTTTTCAGCAAAAGCTCAGATATTTTTAAACCAAGTATAGGTATTGTAGTTTCTTAGTTTCAAGAATAATCATGGGGTAAACCTACTACACCCTATTAATTTTTGTTTCCAATCTGCATTTTCTTTGTGTATGAGAAACACATCTTTGATTAATCTTCTGCAGTTGTTTGGCAGCTTTTAAAATACTGTTTTTCTACTTGCTTGTAAATCTCCTTTATGGTAAAAAATCTGAACTAAGCAATATGAATATATTCCTTACAGGGTTCTTTCCTTGAAATATGCATTCCATGTAAAAGGTAAACTGAAGTATCAATATGAGGAATCAGTGTTTTGGGTTTTTTGTTGTTTGGGATTTTTTTGTGTTTGTTTGTGGAGTTTTTAGATTGGGTTTTTTTTGGGGGGGGAGAGTGCTTATAAGTTACACTTATGAACTATGAAACACTTAGCACAAGTCATAAACTGATATTGAAAAATTACCTTTTTCTCTACATATGGAGGTATATTTTATGGCAAAGTGGTAAACAAACCACATTTTTAAGGTGGTTCAGTGTTGCTGTGTTATATTGTCTAACACATTCATCTTTAATTTACTATATTGGCCTATTTTAACAAAGTACTCAATTAACCTGAATAATAAAAAACATCAAATAAGAAATAATTGCTAGAGGGAAATACCTTAGATGATGAATTCTCTGTCAACTGGGCATAGATCCATAATTAATGGGGATATAGTATATGAGACTAGAAGAATCTATGGAGCTATTTAGCTGACCATCTGCTAACTTGAGACTTGTTTGCCTAATACTTTACAAGGAGGTTTTATTTATGTAAACAAATCCCATCTCATGTGCCTGCATCAAACAAAGATGAGCTCATTGAGTGTACTGACTACCAGATCAAATCAGTCACCTAAGCACGGATCCTAGTCCAGCCAAGATAGTCCAAGATAGTCAAGACAGCTACACAAACCTGTGGGTATAACATAGGTCCTACCAGAAACTTGTACCTTTCTAGAACAGTAGAATTAGGCCATTGAGATTGCCATAAAAAAGTCCTAAAAATATGGTTGTGTTTAGACAGTTAAATCCAGCCTAGCTGTGTATATATAAACACACTATAAAATCTAGTTGTAGGGCCTGGACCATCAATGAAACTTAAGTCTCACTGTTTTTTCCACCAAATACATTTATTTGTATACTAATTTTGGACTAAATTAAAAAGCAAAAATATGGCTTTTGAAAAGCAGGGGGATTATGCTAATTCCAAAAATGTTTCTATAACTACTCATAAGCCAAGGGCCCAGCTGGTGCTAATGATATTGACTATGTAAAGACAGTGTTCTGTTTCATATTCTTCATTTTTTTGTACAGAATGGTTTTGATGAGATGACCATAGTTTTCACATCCACATGACCAATTCAATGCAGAAGCTGCAGCTGAACTCAGTTTCATCACAGATTTATTATGAAGCATTGCTCACATTTAGAGAGAACAGATTCAATTATTAATGTTCAAAGGAATAGAAATCTCTTTGCAGGCATGGATTTAAATTTGGATTACCTACATGGAATAAGACAAGAAAGAATAAAGCATGTTTTGGCAAGAAAAACTACTGATATTAATGTGGGTATGACTGTGCAAAGACAGCAAACACAAGGAAAAAAGAGGAACTAATTTAAGCAGTGATAACGTTCTCTGTATAGAAATGGCTGTTATCAATATGAACATTTTTAGGCGAATATACTGCAAGCTGTTCCTCATAACTGCTAAATATGCATTTAATTTCATATTTACTACAGTCACATTTTAGTCAGATAGTAGTATTGTTCATTTAAATGGTGTTACTTCTTATCTTTTTGCCTTTTTTTTTATTGTAACATGTGGACCAATATTAGCTTTTAAGATAAAACCTTTCTACCAAGAGGAAACATCAGCCAAAAGGGAGTAAATAAATGAAGCATACCTTTCAGCAATTAAATATGCTGGCACAAGATTTCATGCACACACATTCTTCAGAATCTAAGATATTTGCATTTCTTTCATAGGAAGTACTACCACACACTTCTATCTCTCTCTGCATATTCCTACTTACCCTTTTTATAGCACTTATATGTAGTGCAGGACAGTGCACAAAGGACACTTCTTGTCAGGAAAAAGGCACTTAAGATCAGAGTTGATAAGTATAAATATTAAATGAGACAGAGATAACCTAATCTTGAAGGTAGGTTTTTCCTAATCCAGCCTGATAGGTGTGATATTCCTACAGCTTTGTGTTCCTAAGCCCTGCCAATGGTGAGGCTGAGCATGTGTCCCCAGCAGGCAGCCAGGTGTGTGTGCACCTGTACACACATGCACGAGGGCACACAGTACCCTACACACACTGTCACACGGGTCAGCACCTTCACTGACACCCACATGAACACATTCTCTGCTACATTTTCCCATGCATGCTCCTCCTGGATCCTCCCTGATTTTCTCATCTTTGGTCCTGACCATAAGCCTCTTATAGTAAGTTTTACTTAGTAACCAAATGCTCTTGCCCTGCATCCTCTAACAAGTTCTCTACTTCTGCAGGCAACTATACCATCTACCTTGTATGGCCTTCATGATGGAGTTTCTTCCATTGACGCTGAAGGGAGTGTTTCAAGAAGAAACCAGCCTTTTCTAGACCAAACAATGGGCAGGAGCTGATGCACAGGAAGTTCTAACTGAATATGAGGAGGAACTTTACTGTGCAGGTGATAGAGCACTGGAATCAATTGCCCAGAGAGGTTGTGTAGTGTCCCTCAATGCAGATATTGAAGAAATATGGAATGGAATCCTGCCCCGTGTGCTCTAGGACGACCCTGACTGAGGTTGGATCAGGTGATCCCAGTGTGGTCCTCTCTAACCTCATCCACTTGGTGATTCTGTGACTCTTGGTGAGTTTCCCATCAGGGACAATGACCAATTTTCCTTCTTTGTTAGCTTTAGTATAGTTAGTTCAGTAAGTGCCATTTTCACTGATGATATTGGTGGGGTTCTTCTACCATTCTTTGCATTTATCATGATTATTCTTTAATCACACTAAACATTTTTACATGTACATAAAACCTATCAATGTAATTACTCCTCTCCCTTATGTTCTGCTGTTTTCCCATCTAAATCAGAGTCTGCATGCAAGGAACTGTGGGGAATATGTTTATGTCTGTCAATTTCAAGGTGCAAATTTGCTAAGCTGCTGCTTTTATGTATTGCTCCTTTTCATAGGCTCTTTCATTATGCTGATCACTTAAATGAGGTTAAGGTTTCAGTTTCACCGAGCACCTGAGAATGTAAGAGTTCTGTGGAAAAAATTCAACTCCACTGTCCTCAACTCTGCTCCTGTGACAGTGGTGAAGAGAGGTGAATAATGGTGAATAGAGGTGTCTATTCACTGAGGTGAATAGACAAGAGAATTAAAGGCAAATTAAAGCTCTCACTGTTGAGAAATAAACTGTTTCCCTGGTAAGCTGTTTATTCAAGAGGCCACTACATTACAAAGTTACATTTGAGATACAATGACACTGACATGCCAGGTGCCAGTAGAGGAAATGTGCAGAAATAACTGATTTATGAAAATTAAATTTTCTGTGGAAGCTTTTTTCTGTTTTTAAAAAGTGAGTCAAAAGACTCATTTTTATCCTGGAGTGCCGGGCCATGGGTCTTATGTCCTAGCAGACTTACAAAATACATTCAGAACACAATGAATTGGATACAGATTGGACTTGATGGCCTTAGAAATCTTTGCCAGCTTTAATGATTCTGTGGTTCTATTTGGCCTTCTGTGTAGCTTTTTTTTTTTTTTTTTGTTGGATCAAGTCTGTTTTGTTTTCCTCTTGCATAAAAAAGATTGTTAGTTTTAAAGCTGCCTTCTGCAAACAGTGTTAGGGAAATATCACTCATTTTTATTTAATTCTAAGAATTTTAATAAGGCATACAGAGCATTAATATTTAAACTTACTTACAAAATTATTTTTTACATGGTAGTATTTGTTCAGTTTTATGACTTTCTAAGGTGTAATATATTCACATTTCAGGGCTCTAAGAGGAATTAAGAACTCTTGTCTGACACTGTAAAGAGAGTTCAATCAAACTCATATTCAGTAGAAAGAGACCCCCATAGGATGCCAAAGAAAACAGATACCAGAGTGCAGCTAAGAGGAAAGTAGGAAGAAAGAACTAACTCCAAAATTATTATTTGGTGAGTCTGGCTTTGGACATTCAAATTGCTGTTCCATAGATGTGAGCTATTACCACTAAAAACCAGACCAAGTAATTTCTACATTCATATATAGGCTTTTCTGTTGCTTTAGATAATCAGTACTGAATTGCTTAAAGGCATATTAATTTTCTTTCATGCATGTGATGGTTTTGCATTCCTAGAGTCATACTGGGATATCTATTGTCAATATTACTTCAGTGAAATCACTGAAATTAGATCCTATAAATATAGGTAAAGATTCCAGAAAAAAAAATATTTTGTGATATTTTTCCTCATAGATTTGTAGTCCAGAAGGTGGATAAATTGCATAACATTTGTGACTGTTCTTTCGTCTATTCTCAGGCATTGAGGAAACTATCTTTGATACTACTGCCAAAGATTGCTAAGTCCAAGAAATAGTTTGTTGCACAGTATGTCTTCAGAGATTTTGAAATGATTAAGTAAAATTCTTCAAGATGTACTCAGTCAGATAGTATGTAACAATACACTTGCTCCTATTAGGAATAAATATTGGCAAAAAATAAGTACTAATTAGGCTACAGAGTCAGTTCCTAATTAGGAAAGAGTCAGTTCCTTTGTAACTCTCTATCATTGCTACTGATGGCAGAAAAATCAAAGTTGAGTCAGAGTCCATAAAAAATTACCAATGTCTATCCCCATGAACACACTGTATTGTGATGCTGTCATGCTAACATATTACACATGGCTGAGGAAAATGGTTTTAACAGCTAAATACAGTAATACAGGAGCTACCAAGGAGTTTTTAGAGTTCCCAGCTTCTCTACCACAGAATATCTTGACATTACTGCAGCAAAACTGAATGTCAAACTGACTGCAGGTCTACCTGTAATGTTTACTGTGAAATTTCTGTCACTGCAATCAAAAATGGTTACTTATTAAATCTTACAAGAAAAAAAAAATATTTTCAGGGTTTTTTCAGTAGACTGGGAAAGCAATCTGTGGAGTTTTCACAGACATTTGCTTTCATTTTCAAGAGCTTGGCTATGGATGATTCAGTCTTTGTGGTAGCAGCTAGATAACAAGGGCAAATCCAATACCCTTTGAAGTCAGAGTGCTGATATTCCCACTGAAGTAAGCAAGCATTTGTTAATGAGTAGGTTGACTTCTTATCTTTAGGAGTATGCCATTATTCCTAAAGTTACTGTGCTCATACATTCACCTTTACAGCTGTGGGTCCACCTGTAATGCACTTGAGATATTCGAGCCCCAGTCCTGACTAATTTGAAATCTTTTGCATCTCATCATTTCTATTATTCGAAACTGGCCATGTATCTTTTCTCCTACTAGTTCGTTTGAGTTATGTAGGTACTTGGCTTCATGAATGATGTCAAAGGAAATTCTTTAGGTTACTCCCTAATTTGTGATTTCACAAAGATGTATGTTTCTTCATTTTCCCCTCATTTCTCCCCATTTCTTCTTCCCATATTTCATATTATATTTCTTTCTTCCTATAGTCCTCTTCTCTTTTTTTTTTTGTCTTTGAATCAAATCTACAGGGTAAAACTTACTCCACCAATTTTTCTATAAGCTAAAAATCCCACCCTTAATACATGAATAACCACAATAAAAATGGGAATGTTAAACAGTCTTCATTCATCTGG
The DNA here is from genome assembly GCF_022539315.1 of Serinus canaria. Lineage (NCBI taxonomy): Eukaryota > Metazoa > Chordata > Aves > Passeriformes > Fringillidae > Serinus > Serinus canaria. The sequence continues at coordinate 37,327,364 of NC_066317.1, forward strand.
AAGCTAAAATGCATCATGTTTCATTATCTCATAAGGTACAGAAGAGAACAGTAAGATCAAATAGTCCTGTGTATGCCTCTTAGAGATTTCTTTCATTCAAATACACATCAGCACAGGGCTGTGGAAGCCTAAAAATAAAGCCTAACTGAAGACAATTGCTCTCCGGATTAAAATTTCCAAGGCACATAAGAAAAGTGAATTAAAATCACTAAAGAATTTCAGAGTAATGAGAGACTGAATGCCAAAAAGAAATGAATCTATTTATAACAAAATTAAAAGTTTGAGTCGATACAGGAGGAATCAGTGGATTATGTCAGTTATTTATGAGGTGGATGGAATTAATCAGTGAGAGAGAGAGAGCATCCGTGAATGCAATGATCTAACTGGAAAATTAGCAAATCATCCCACAAACACTGAAAGTTACTCATCACCATAAAGTCAGCAAAATCATGTGTGGGATTAACAACAGGTATGAACAGAAAGGTTAGCAAGCCTGTGTGAGATAAAAGTCAAAGCTTTCCTGATTTTCCTCTTTGTTTCTTCTCTTCCAGAAAACTGCAGATGCCTACAATATAACTCATCCAGAATATATCATATTTAAAATTATGACTGGATTGCTTTTGTGCCAGGTGCATAGTAAAGTTAACTGCATCCATACTGCAGATTTAAATGTTGTTCTCAGCTGTTTGTCCAGAATTTCCAGATACCTTCATCTGTATCCAATGTCATCCAGGCTGCAGGAGGTAAAAAGCTCATAAATGAACAGCCCAAGTAGCCAAGTAATTTCCAGGCAGAAAAAGAGGACAAGCCTTGAAAAAACAAGATAAATTACTTCCTTTATACTGTAAGCCAATAGTAGGCCCCATTTTGGCATTTCTCTCTTGCTACATGCTTTTTGCTTTCTAGCCTCTACTCCTTAAAACTTACACCAAAAAAAAAAAAACCCAAAAAATACCACAACAACAAGAAAAAACAACGAACCAAACAAAATTAACCAAACAAAAAAGAAATATTTTTTAAACTGCACTGCAGATTTGGAATGAATGTGTTTCCACAACAGAAAATTTATTAAAAACATGATTACATATAATTAAGGTACCAAATTATGGCCTCTGAAATTAAATTAAGCGTATGTTGAGGTATTCAAAATGTAGATGAACTTTGTGGCCTTCAATATACAGAATTTAAAATAAAGTATCTTTTCTCTTATTGCGATTTTCAAGACACTTGCATTACTTCTCTTTCATGAAAAAAGCAAAATAGAGAAACTTTTTCATTTCTTTGTTCCTTTTATAAAAATTTCTCAAATCAAAAAGTAGAGATGTAGGGGCTAAAAGTCTGATATGCCCTTCCCTTACTGCTCTTCAGTGTTAAATACCCAGGACTGATTGAGAAGCAAAGGCCCATTGAAACAAAAAAAACCCCACATATTGATGTGTCCATGACCCATACAAATATCATTTCGCTTTCAACACTGTGTTCTAGTGTAGTGGGATGATAGGCATACAAATCTTCCCACTAGGGATTAGGCTCTGTTTGTGCAAAATTCCTGTATTCCTGTTGATGTAATGCCCCTTTCTGTGTGATCTTACATTCTGGCTGTAAACAGCACAGAAAACCTTGTATTTATAATAGAAAGTCTTTTCCTAAAGCCTATCAATATCTAAGGAACAGGAAGACGAATTTCTAAGAGTTTCCAAAGATAAAGGAGAACTTTTGACTTTCAACTTGCTTGAAATTTCTCTCAGGTTAACGATAAACAAAACATTAGCATTAAATGGTCACTTGTGAATGAAGCCATTGATGACAATATGTTGCTTACTTCTGTAATTCCTTAGCAATAATATCACACAAGTGTTCACTAATGGGACTCTTGTCAATTTGCTGTGTATTCCAAAAACTAATAGACCTGTATATAAACAACACATCTTTGTTCTGCTAGTTTGGAATTTTTTGAAAGTTATGAGTTGACAAAAAAGCCACAAAAAACCAAAAAAACAAAAATTCAAATCAATGCAGAGTGAAATTTCCTTCTTTGTTACTTAGTTTACAATCCTTATGGAGCATCTGGCTGTTCTGTATGTTCATTAAACCAGAAATATCAAGTTCAGCCTATCTCTTAAAGTTGTTGCCAGCAACAGAAACAAATATATTGCAGCAGCACAATTATTGATCCGTGCTATTCATAAAGAAAAATATTTTTCCATTTTTTCACACATCTTATATGGGATTCAAAGCTTATATCATGTTCTTCAGCCATTCTTTAATCTTATTTCTGCCTTTAACTTCATTTTTTTTCTATCAGAGGTATACCTAAGTACAATTTAAATCCATTATTAGAAGTCTTTCTCAACATCTCATTCCTCTGAACATCTCACTCTTCTTGAGAAGATGCAACTTTGAGTCTTTAACAGCATATCAAAACATGTCACTACACTGAGCCTGAGGTGAGCAGTACAGAGATGAATGAACACCATCTTACCAGGTCAGTGTTGCTGAGTTGCATGCAGGGGATTTTTCTCACTCTTTTCCTAAGCAACCCGAGCAAACAACCTGCTCTTCTTCTTGACCATCAGTTTCCTCTGGTTCTCAAACATACTCACCCAGCCACGTGCTCCTAACAGAAGATGATGAATATCAGCATGAAACTTTTTTGGAGGTTTATCTCTGCTGTGTGTTCAAGTTTCTTCACTTTGGTTTGATTTTTCATGGCTCTGGTGTGCACCTCTTCCTAGATATTCTGTTCAGCTTTGCTGTCCAGGCAGAGAACACGACAGCTCTGGAGAGTGAGCAGCTGGCACCAGTGCTTGCCCTTTGTTAATGTCCCCCATGCAGCAAGGACTAAGCTAGCACTGGAACTGGGGTGGTAAGAGCAGAAAGGATTGTGTGATAATGTTCCCAGATGGATATCATAACTTACTAATGTTCTATCTTCCAGAACAGCGATTATTAGCCCTTCTGTCATCCCTGGCCTTTCTTGGTCAGACAAAGCTCATTTCACATGGGAGCTAGAGTTAATGGAAAAGACATCCAACAGAATTTATGGAGAAATGCTTCAAACATGAAGGATACGGGAAATGGATTTTCCTTGCCATTGAAGATGTGTTGTAGATTGTTAGCCTGCCATGTCTTTCCTTCCACTGGCACAGTAAAAAGATTCTTTTTAAAATGTAAAGAAATAGAGATTTCTTTGAGATCTGGATTAATAATTTATTTCTAATCTTATCAAATAATTAAGTTACGAATGAATGTCTCGTTTTTAAAGTTGGAATCTTGAGATTTATGAAAAGTAAAGCATAATTCAATGTTTAAGAAATATATCTCTAAAAGGCAATTTGGTTGGTCTTAATCTCTTCAATCTTAAAATAGAGGATTTCAGCTATTTAACTCTTTAATCAGTGGGAAAAAACCCCAAAAAAACACCTTTAAAAGAGTGTGAGATTGTTATTGGTCATTTAGCATGTCAGCTGTTTAAGGCTTTTGTAACTTTAAAAATCCTGAGGAGGTTATAGTGTCTTTTTTGTTGCTGTTGTTTTGTCTTAGAAGAAGCAAGCAAAATGCTTTTTCTTAATTACTTCAAAACTGAGAAGCTGCTTCTTTCCTCCAAATTCTTTCCTTTACTGAGCAGTCCTTATTTACCTCCTCTTGCATGCATTGTTTCAGCAAGGACATGCCCATTATGAAGTGACATTTTAAGTTCTCATAAACTCCACATCCCCAGAAGAATTTTATGGCTTCTTAATTGTGAGCATGCAGGAGGCAGGTCACTGCTAGGTAGCTCATAGACTGATCCAGTGGCTTTCAAGTATATTCCAAAGTTTTAAAGTTTTGCTTCTAAAACCATGGAAATTCCAGAGCTATTTCTGACATTAATTTTTCAATGAGAACTCAAACTCTTAATGTCTTTACTGTTTCCAACTATTTTTGTTAAATATTTTAATTTAAGCACTGAAATGTAGTATATTGTACTTTTGATGACACACGGCAGTTTACTTCATTTAAGACCATAAAGAACACCAAAATTAACTAATGTAGACACAGAAAAAGCATATAGACATAAAAATAGAGGCCCTTGTCTTTTGTTGTATCCTTTTGAGGTGATGCTGGAACATGCATCCAAATTTTGCAGTTCAGGTGTCATTCTTGTTTACAGATGGATAGCTTCATGCTGAGTATTTAAACCATAAGGTCTTTACAGCACTGCAGGGATACTGCAAAGGTTTGTTTTTCCTTTCTTGAGTCTCCTTATCCCATTCTGGAGTAAAAATACTTCCATAATCCCTGGCTTTTGAGTGAAGATGTCATTATCGGAGATGTCTTTTTTTTTCACTAATCCTTGTTCTCAGTGGACACATTGCTGCATAACCAGGATTCTTTTTACCTGGCTGACAAGAGATACCCATGTCCAGCTACTGCCTCTGCTCTTCCACAGTCTGTTTTTGCCAAAGTAACAGGAGCTAATGGACTACTGTGAGTCATCTAAGAATTTTCTTTACTTTTTTCCCCCTCTTAGTTTTTATTTATGACAAGACTCTGGAAATATACAAGGAATTAAAGCTTTGAAGAGAGATTTTTTATTCATGCAGAAAGGGCCCTGGAAAAAGTACAATTGCAGAAGATGACAAAGAATAAAGCTTAGTTCTTAAAAGTGTCACATTTTTCTAAGACTCTTGTTTTCAACTGCTGTTGCGGGCTTTTGAATCAATATACAATTTTTGAACTCGCTTTTAGCTGAAAGCTATTTAAAGAGTCCTGTTTTCAATCAGCATCCTACAAAGGTAGAAGTGTTTACTCTTTACTTTCATTGCTATATTTTAAGAAGAGAAGCCAGATTCTAAAAGCTGACTGAAAGAAAAACCTTGTCTTTTGGCACTTGCACAATAGGTGCTTACACTAAAGTCAGATGATTGACTTTTCAGTGTTAAAACATGACATAACTCTGCTGAGACACTCAGACAAAGCCATTCTGTAGGGTTTGCAGTACATCAGTTGGATACTAGCAAAGCTCTGTTATTTTCCTTCTTGGGTAATCAAGGCACCATTTTTTCCAACTAGTTTTTTAATTTTTGTGTACCATGCCAAACAAGGTTGAAATTAAACTAACATTCTATTTCTGGAACTCTCAAAAGTGAGATAGTAACATTTTATTGCATTTTCCTAATCACTTGATTATTCCTTAAAACTGCATTTTTTTTTCCTTTTTCTATATTATAACACCAGGTAAGTAAATGGAGGTAAATGAAGTAATGACAATTTGAAACCAGAAAGGTACTTCCTTCATTTCAAGTATATGTCAGCATCATGACATCTTCCTAACTGCTCTCAAGTGTTCTCATTTTTTTTTTTTTTTCTCTTAAAAGACAAGCCCTCCTGTTCATATTTCAGTTTTGCTGCGTACTTTCTTTGGTCAAATGAACTGATCAACTGCTGTAAAATTCCCATTCTTATGAAGAAAATTTTGTACATAAACATTTTGAATGATGTTTTAAGACTGTACAACTTACTTGTTGTGTTCTAGAGAAAAATCATACTTCGTGCTCAGCACTTAAATGTGCCATTTAACAGTAGTTTTGAAAAATATGGTGATATTTTCACAGATTTTACTATATTGCATCATTGTTACTCTGAATATTGTTACCAATAAGCTGACAGCTAGTAAACCATTCTGAAAAAATCATAGAAAAAACCTGTGCTTCAATTGTACTATTGAAGATCAAGCACAGTAGTTGACTAGTGTATCCCATCAAAATAGCCACTTATTAAATGTTGTCTTTTATGTTTCAAAAACTTGAAAGTGCTCCAGTGGGGAAAACTAACCTAGGTAAAGTGCCATAATATTTTCCTGGTAGATAATGGTAGGAACAGATTTCAGGACTGAAAGGTCCTTAGGAAGGAGTCTGAAACTTTGGGCAGGCAAGAATCACACCCTTTTACAGTTTTAAAATGTGAACAGATGGTCGTTCTTGGATGTGCCTAGCTTAAGGAGTGCTGTGAAAATAACATGTACTCTAAATGGGATGCCAGTTTACAGGGATGTAAACAGAAAAATCAGTAGGAGGGTAAGGGGTGAGGAAAATACTGTATCTCACTGATACTGCTCCTTACAGAAAACTTGTGCCACTAGATTTATTTAGTGAGTTGCCTTTTTATGTTTAGCAACACTTCATTTCACCACGTCAGTAAGTTTGTACTGCCATTATGCTATCAAATGGCATATTAGTGCTCTACTGAAGCACTTAAAGTGTAGCACTGCTGCAGGATGCACAGCTTTCTGGTGATGATTTTTATTAAGCAGCCCTACAAGGCTCTGTGATAGCATTTTTCTTTGCACTTTGAATATAAAACTAAAGAGACTTGATGCATTGTGTCTTGTTATGTCTGATTCTGTCAGTGCATGGCTTTGCGTGGCTCAAAGTGATGTGATGTGAGATGTAATGCATCAAAGAGACCTTAGGTTTCTTCTGCATTCTGAATAATGACAGAAACTTTTGCTACAAAACTAATGTCATGTAATGGTACATAAGCAAGAGAATAGGATTTGTAGAAAAATTATAGTGCTTAGTAATGTGCAGAATGAAATTGATACAGGGGAAAGGGGTGAAATCTACTTCTTAGACACATACAGCAACTTGAAAGGAAGTCATAAGATAATGAGCATCTAGCATCCTTGGATGTGAGAGATGATACTTCTAAAAGCACTTTGTTGAGAATTTACAAGTCAACAATAAAAGAAAGATTAAAAGTAAGTTTTGGATTTTTTGCTGGAAAACCTACAGGCTTGTAAACCAAATAAAAGGAGAGTAGGCATTTTTGGATGACAGGAATAATCCTCTGTGAGACTGTTTCTGTGAGGGAGAGAAACATGTGGGGAGGGGGAGCCAAGCAAGGAAACAGTGAAAAGTGCATTGAGACAGACAGTTGGATGGATAGTGGGACAAACATCTATAATTTCAAGTTGTCCTGAACAAGAGCCATGCATCCCAGATCTTTAAGGTATAGGCTAAAGGTAGATACTAGAAGGTACCTGAAATTTATTGAGGCAACTCGATAGACATTTAGCATCCTAAAATAATTTTACATGCCTGAGTTAGAGGATGTCTTCTAGACAACTAATAATTTCCTTTTTTCTTTTCCCCATCTCCTAAATAAGCCAAATAATATCTTAGTACCTCATGAGATGTGATGAAATGAACGTTTGAAGGGAACAAAATGATCTCAGAAATTAAAGCTGTATAGATAACAAGATATGTCCATCATGCAAATGTTTTTGAAACATCAAAAGGCAGAAGCTTTGTAAATCTTACACAGAGATTAGAAGGCTTTTTTGGAAATCTTTGCTATAAAAAGGCAGCTTATTGAAGAAAAATATTGAGAGTGGATGACTGTTGATACCAAGAAAATCTTTGATCCAGAATCCATTACAGGCTTCATTAATGCCATCCGATATTCTAGAAGCTGTGTTTGAGGCACAGTGTAAGTATTTGCTAAAACAGAGAAGGAACCATCCAGGATTTTGGACATATGGCAGATCAGGAGTAAATAGAAGGATATGCCTATTGAAAAGGACATGTGGCAGGAGAGGAAAACAAGAGTCATGGTTGTGTCCTGAGAGAAGGCATTGAAATTGGACTTTTAGGAAACACAACTGAAGTGAGATTAAGTAAATTTGTGATCTTTTTGCTTCTACTAAACAGAAGACTCCACTGTATATTTTTATCATAAATAAAGCCAGTAGTGATCTTGACATAAAATACTGATTTCTCCTAATAGCAACGGTCCTTCTTGAAAGAAGACACATATTTTTGTCAAATCTTTGAATCCACAAATATAAGAATGTTTTATTACGCAACATCAATTCACTTTTAAATGACAGAACAAAACAAATAACTGCTAATTAAAAAAAAGTAATGGTCATTATCCTCCTTCAAGCCTGAGAAGGGACAGAAATTATAGTATTTGATTGTGAATCATATATACATACATTCATGCATTTTGAAAAATCTTTGGTTACTTTTAGTTGCTTTTCTTGTGAAGAAGACAGCAGTATTAACAAGCTCTTCGTTTTTCCACTCTAGACAAAATTTTTTTCCATAGTTCATGGGGTAAAAAGCAACACATGACACCATGAAAGGTAGAAATATTTTGAAGTTTTCCTTACAAAATACATTTTGCACCTGTACTACAGAAATCAGAATTTTAAATGGAAGATATGACAAACAGTTCTATAGTGATATCAGTAGAGGATGAAATTTACAATTCTTGTTTCTAGACAGAGAATTTATTATGGCCTTCCATACACTGGTGGTGGAAAGTTAACTAGATGACTTCCAACTTCAGTGTTTCTCTCTGGAGGAGTAATATGAAAAGCAATTCCAACCATGATATGGCAAGTCTGCAATTCTTTTTAAGCTGTTCTAACAGGCACTTTCTGGGTTGCTTGAAAGTGGTTTTGAAATGTGTGGTATCAACAGGCACTGCTGAATCCAGCTTTCAGCAATGCCTTGGTTTTATCACCACTCATGTTGAAATCATCTGTACTGCATCCATTTGTTGTAGTATCAGATCTACTACTATATGTGACTCCCAGAAAAGTAAAGAAATGTGTACAGCTTCAGCTATAATCAGACAGTAGAAAATATTGTTTCTTTTCTACTTTATGGTGTCACTGTAATCCAAGTGGTATAAGTGCCTGGAAACAGAATAGAATTAATGTCAGTACTGAAACAAAAGCAGGCTATCTTTTCTGATGCAAAAAAAAATATCCTGCTATACCTTAGTGCCACTGTTGGAAAATAAAATCAAGATTTAATATATCTTTCTTAGGTGGGTGGCATAATTTTTGCTCAGAAAGTATTATCATTCATCACAAAAGAGAAATAAAAGAAAAAGCTAGACATGAAACCAAAGAAAAATGTAATCTCTGGGTGAGACGTAAGACATGATGATATCAGAATACATGTGTTTCTTTTCTTGATTTTCTACACCACAAAACGTGACTAACATACAGAATTTCAAGAAACATTCCACCACTTAACAGTGTTTCAGAAAACAGGCTTGCAGAATTTCATTAAGAAAAGTTCACTGAGAAAGTAAAAGTTATAAAAATGAGCCTACTCAAAAGAATAAGAACATTCATACTGCATTTCACAATGAAAAGAGCTTTTTTATGTTTAAGAGGGAATTTTTTGTGATACAAAGGAAATAAAATAGTGATTTATATTCTGCTAATCAGTCAGCATAGTTGACTGTTGGCACTTGAGTATCTGCTGCATATGCAACATACATCAATTTTTATTTTTGTTTTGACATTTGGGCCTAAATTTTCTAAAAGTTTCAATTTAGTTTTCAACTAAATTAGGGCCTGGTATAGAACTGAACCTCAGGAAAATAAATATAATGACATGTAGAGCTTATCTCCAGCAGGTATGTCATAATTTTCCCACCCCTTCACATAAGAAGCGTGTCCACTATTTTTACTCATTGTTTCAGTCTTGCAAAGGCTTTTGAGTGTCAGTTTGATTCATTACCCTTTGTTTCGATGTTTTTCTATTTAATGCTTCTCTAGGTGACTCCTATTCTGATCACCTCCTTTATAATGGAAGTTATTCTGAAAATATACTGTTCTAAAATAATTTTCAACTGACATTTTAAAAGCATGCCTTAAATGTGTCCAGTGGGATACTCAATACCTTTTCAATATGATTCATAAATAACAGCTGACAGATTCATACAATTCCTCTTTGTGACTAAATAAGGAATTCACAGGATTATAAATTAAAAAAGGAGAAAATGGGAAACCAATACAAATATGACCATGCTACAGGTATGCTTGTTTTAAATTTATATCTCTCTTTGCTGTCTAGGCTATCTGACTAATTAACTCTTTGAATTCTCCTTTTCATTACCTTCTTTACAGTGCTTTCCTTGATGCTTTATTCCAGTTGCAATGCACCACTCATCTCTTCTAAAGGCAGCAGAAACGTCAAGACTAATGCTGACATAAGAAAAAGCAGAAATAAACCTTTGAATTACAGAAAATACACATTCTACCTGTATTTCCCTCTCCTGTTAAGAGGGTTAGAAATTCCCATCCAAGGCACTTACTATTCTGGCCATCATATAAGTGAACAAAGTCAAGACAACATTTCTCAACAGGTAAAGCATTCAGCTGAAGTCAATTTAAGAAGCAGCATGTTTTACTAGAGTGTTGAGGAATACAGAAAATGCATTCTCTCATCAGGCTTCTTCTCTAATATGTCATGTTGATTTTCACTACCGTCATTATATCACTTATGGCCATGTTCAGCAGTGTGGTCTCAGAGTTGTTTTATATGCACCCTGTTTATGTTTGCCATGATTTTTATTTAAGGACTTTCCTAAGAACATTTTTATAAACTGTACAGGTCATTATTCATCACTGTTATATGGATGGTTTGCTAGTTACTTGCCAGCCTGCACGTGATTTATTAGATGAGTGCTTTGATGTCTAGAGCACCAGTTTTTCAAACTTGTCTGAAGTGGAAGTGATCTTGAGGCTGTGATTTATATTGATTTGATTATTGTTTTGTAAATATTTTCCTGCTAAATAGAGAGAGAGCAGAATGACCCTCTTGCAGTGAAACTGCTTGTGGGAAAGAGTTTTTTCTAGTCATCAAATAAGACACATAAATCAGTATTATTGAATACAAAATCTATGGCTTGATTTTAAAAAATAGGCTTAAGGCTTTCCTTTCAAGCTGAGTGTTTGGAGACTGAATGAGTATGTATTTATCTTAACTTTTTATATTATTTTTCAGCTCTCAGAATTCTTATTTTTACATATTTATATTGCTTTCTTCATCTTGTGCAACAGTAGATGAATTTTATACACAAAGCTTTCTATGATAAAAGGATATTTATTAACAGGATATGTATTATGTGCTATTGTTGTTACAGGGCATATTTTAAGTGAATTGAAGCATGGGTATCCCTTTGTTTATTTTTGTTCCTTTATTTCCATGTCTTTAAATAATCTTCATGCTGAAAAACAATGATAATAAGCTGATTACCACATGTTAATAAAAGATAATGTCCTGTCTCATAGACTTGAATAAAAGGTTTTGTTCATTCTTTATCCACTTCCCTTTTTTGAACCATCTCTCTGTGTTTCTCCTTCAATCATAGGACAAATCACTTCTCAAACTTTTGGAAACATGGATCCAGTTCTACATGGACTTTAGTTTGTCTTTCATGATAAAACATTCTCACTACTGAATGCTTTACAGCAAGTTGTTTTCCTAAGATATTCTTTTATTTTTTTTCTTGTACGGAAACCTTCTATTAATTTATTGCTGATAGGTTTTTTTGGTAGTTTTGGGGTTGGTTTTTTTGGGGGGGGCGTTGCTTATTTCATTGCTTTTGGGGTTTTATTTGTTTTTGTTTCTCTTTGTTTTTTCCCTCAGAATCTTGGAATATTCTTTAGTAGGTGGTCTTAATAACATATCAAAATATATTTTCATGTAGTCTTGTACAATACAGTAACATTACAATTATTTAATTGATTCACTGGTTGCAATTTCATTGCATCTAAATTTTCAGATAATTTTCTTTGCTTAGTTGTTTGGTTGGTACTTAAAAGAAGAATTTTTTTGTTCAAAGGTAGGGTAAGTCACATTACTCTGTTTATTTCTCAGCCTTCAGAACAGAAATCTGCTTTGGAACTTTTGCAAAGATCAATTTTCCAAACCAGGTCATAATCTTAAGGAAATAATCAGGTTTGTACTCACTCATCTCTTACACTGGCATTTCAAATTGTTGTATAATATTCAACAGAAGTTCATAAAATTTTGATTTTTTTAAATTTTCTTCTAATTTCTGTTTGCTGCTCTTTCTGGGTAGTAAGTAAATTCCCTAGGTCATATCAACTTCTCTCCATCAAGCAAAAATGTTTTGTCCACTGCACTGATGTAAATTTGCCTCTGAAAATGAAACCCACTGCTTTATTTTTAACGTAACCATACCAGAAAATTCATTTGTGAAATGAATAGTGAAAATGTATTGACATTTCCTGAAGTCTAGTCAATTCTAGTCGAAGCACAGATCAACTCACTATTGCATGTTTGTGTTTCTCTTACTGGATCAGGGGGTGATCCCAGAGCATAGTGTGATCTTATCTTCCTCTGCATTTCCTAAATTTACCAGTACTGGGCTTTGCTTGGATATTGTCACAAATTCTGATTTTCCAAACTAGTCCTTTGAGCTTACTTCCCAGCATGGGGTTTTCAAGACCATATCATTGTATAGATGGCCTTATTAAGTAGTTTTTTTAATAGTCTGTCATTAACTCTTTTGTTAATTTTCTACTTAGAGCTGCATGAGTTTTTTTCCTCAGTTCTACAGAATACGCAAACAGCTTGGGGGTTCGTTTTTTTTCTCTTGAAAAGCAGATGCTTTTACTATCAGAAAATACAATGTGTTGCTTTATTTTATATTTCTATGAATCTTAAATCTGAAGCATCACAGTGCAGCATTAGCACTCTGACAAGTATATTTATAGTAGTAAAAATGCTTCATTTTATAATTTTGAGTTTTAACCTTCTTTGATGGATCTCTTCCTACACTGATAACACACTGAGAGCTATCCCAAGGATTTACAGCTTGTGGGGAGTGGGTACAGATTCTGAAACATGACATGACAGTCAATATGCAGCACATGGTAATGCAAAAACTTTAGAAAAAAAGAGAGGTGTGAAATAATTGATATGAACCCAAGTTTTCATGTCTCTCACACCTGCAAGGCCTTATCAAGACTTGGGGAGTACTTTGAGAAGAACACTGAAATTAACAGGAGAAAGTTCTCCAAGGAGATTGAGCTTTAATTCCAAAGAATTTGGAAAAGTGATAGAAAATGACAGATAGGCTCCTTCAACTGGTGCCATCAGAGTTCTTTGGGGGGGAAAGATGGTAGGAATAATATGAAACAGTAGTTACGGATTACATGGAAATACTGTGTAGATCTACAACTTACTAGAATGCAAAAAGAAAGGAAGCATAGTAAGCTTTGTACTTTCAGTTTATTTTTTCCCAATTTTCTGTTCTATGCTTTGGAACGCATGAAAGAACACTAGGTTCTTCATTATAGTTTTGGGTTTGGTTTGTTTGTTTGTTTGGTTTTTTTTTCTTTACTCAGAGTGCAGATAATGGATCATAATCAAGATCTTATTGTTCTTTATGGCCACCTGAAAGGAGGCTGTAGTGACAAATCTGTCTCTTCTCCTCAATAACAAGTAACAAGACAATGGGAAGCAACCCCAAGTTCCACCAAGGGAGATTCAGATTGAATCTAAAGAAAACTTTACTAGGAACTGTAGTCAAACATTGGAGCAATTGCCCAGGGAATGGCTGAATTACCATCCCTGGAGGTAATTAAAAGATGTATGGATGTGGTGCTTGGGAGCAGGGTTTAGTAGTGCATACAGCAGTGCTGGGTTAACAGTTCAACTTAATAATTCAGATATCTTTTTCAACCTAAATGATTACATGATTTTATGATCTAATAAGAGTTTATCTCTTTAACCATCTTGTATCTGAAGTCCAATATCAGATTTGTTATCGTGGAGAGGTTAAACACATGACAGAAAACCTTCCTAGAGCTTTACCTACAACACAGGAGGACCCTCTTGACATTTTACTGCAATGCTTTTTATATTCCGTGTATACTTTGCCTGCTTTGAATGCTCAGCAGGGACTGAAGCCTTTTCCTTGGGAGGATGTTTGTCTAGGGAGAACTATAACATTAAGGTTTTCAAAGAAGCTTCTAGATGCAAAAGAGCACACAAGTTCAACGGGATAATACTCCTCCAGAGGACTCCAAAATAAAGTACTGTTAGGCTTAAGTGGGAACAGAATCATTTAAGAAAAATGAGCCCACAGGCTCATTTTACATACCAGCAAGAGAAAAAGCCACATAATTCAGAGTCCCTCATCAGATGAGACATGGTGGAATAAATATTTCTAAAAAAACAGAAGGTATTAAACAGTGGGCTTTGTTTTGTGGTAGGACTTTGAAAGCAAATAAGCATGCAGTATGGAGATGTGGAGATGTTCTAAGTCTGTTAAAGTACTGTTGCAAGAAACTAGGACTGAGCCAATTTTATCCAACCTTGACTTAATTATGTATGTTCTACACGTGTTCTAGAAGAATGGAAATAAAAAGTTAGTTTTTACTATTTTTTTTTCTCTTACTCAAAATTCAGGTTTTTTCAGAAAGGCACTTCATGCATGCCAATTTACATGCAAACATAATACTTTTTCAGATACTCAGAAACCAGGGTGACAGAAGAACAAGCTATTACAAAAGTACAGGAGCTGGGAACTGCCTTTTGAAAAAAGCCAGATTTAATTATATGCTTGTGCACATTTTGAAAGTGGAGCCTTGATGTGTAGGTCAAAGAACAGCACTTAAATGTTGGGACACATCTCTGAATTAAAACCTCCTCACTTTTCTCAGTTCCATTGTGGCTCTGTTTTCCTCATGATAACACTAATGTTTCAGGTATTTGGATTGAATCATCTGGGAATATAGAGCATGCGTGAACACACATAAAAGCAGTCTCTACAATAAAGGTTACTGCTTTTCCAAATATTTTCTATTTTTTTTGTCAAATCTAACATGGTATTTCCAGGTAAAGGATGCTTAGAATTTATGTGCAAATGAAGAATGAAATGGAGGGCAAGTTAAATAGGTTGTATATCAGCTCTTTAAAAAGATAAAAACTTGTTCACATTATCCTGCTCCCTAAAGCAGCTTTTTTTTTTTTTTTAGCAAAAACTTCTTGTAGTGGGTTACAGGCTGTTGTAAATAGGCATACCTTTCTTGACTTCCATATTTTTCCCCATTTTTTTTCTCTTCCCTATATTCATTTTAAAATTTATTTTCTCATTATTTTTAAGAACTATTACCCCTATACAGGACCTAAAATATTTCCTCAAGAAAAGAATATGCCATGATGAACAACTTTCACATATTAACTACCCTACATTATTGTCTTGTATGATAGTCTTGGGGACAAGCCATCTGTGCTTTACAAATATTCTGGCAACATTAATAAAATGTTCACACAGTGTTCTTGCTTACTGAATACACAAAACAATTATCGCTAGTTAGTTCTTTTGTTTAAAATGTTCCACAATACTATCCAGTTGCAATTCTAAAGTCAGCCTTTTCTATACAGGGTGTTATATAAGATTATCATTATTTCTCCATGCATTTTTCTTGGAATGGGAGATTTCTATTGTAGTTGTGCATAATGGTTACCAAATTTTGTCTCTCATAATCCTTTTTTTTGTATTTTCAATAAAGATTAGGTCTGCTGCCTTGAAATTTCATTGCTTTGCCTTAAACTAAAAATTTCTGACAAGATTGTTAGTGAAATAAGAAAGTATGAGGTGCAAAAACACAAGGCAGGAGCTGATTAAAGTAATCATAGAAGATTTAAGCTTTATTCTCTCTATATTCCTTCTTTTCTTTTTCAACAAATAGGATCCATTGTTCCATTATTCCATTAATATTGTTCAATGAATAAACACAGTTAAGTAATGACATCTACTAAGATGTGAATATAAGCTCCTGTCTCATTTCACTGTTCTACTCTTATCCCTCAACTTGACTTTTGCTAGTAGTCTGGCCAGGGAGTGTAGATATTTCTTCTCTTTAAGAACATTTTTTTCTGTGAAGACCCAATTAAGAAAATGTTTGGGAATATAATATACCTGTGGAAAGCTAGCAAAATAAACCCTTCAAGAAAAACTAATACTTAGATTAAATTAAATGATGAGCATTGGATTAACGAAATCTTCTTTGTAAACAAGTAAATAGCTAATAATATTGATTATTACAAAGGTAGCATTTTCCACAGCATGAATTGGGGTGAAAAAGATAGCTATTTATCCAGTGCTTATTTTCTAAAGCATTTATGAAAGCCTCTTAGTCAAATGGAAACTGAAATAGGTCTAAGTCTATATAACATATGATGCAATGCCATGATGCACACAGGGCTAGTGCTCTATTGGCTGGAGTCAGACCAACATCAAACCAGGAACCCACAGTGTTGATTGTGGGGTATATTAGAAGTCAATATGAACAGTATTTGATATTATTCTTCCAGAAAAAACTTTCAGGACAGCATGAATTGTCCTTCAAAAGTGACACCTGTGACTTTCTTTACAGAAAGACTGTAGAAAAACGAAAAAATTCAGAAGTTTAGCCTGGACAAGAAGATACTAGGTTTGATAAAATTATCCTATCTTAATGTATGATAAAAAAAATTAAAATTAATTTGAAGGCAAGATATTTATAGACTTCCATGGGCAGCTTAAAGCTCAGTCCAGGATTTGGGATGAGATTTTGCATGTACATGATTGAGCTAAGTCTATCATTGACAAGCAATAGGATGTGTAAAGCTTGCTTAGATTGCAGTTTTAGAGTCCAGTTTTTATTCATGCAATCCATATGTACTATTTAGAAGAATATACTGGCAGGTGGAGGGGAGAGTAACAAATTTATTCTGCTAATCAAGGAGGCAAGGAGCATTTAACATTTTTAAGTTAATTCAAACTAAGTTTCATTTTTGTCACACTTTAGTAAACACACCTGAATGCTTCTCAGGGCACTTTGATTTTTGTTCATGGGATGTTACATGAATGCCTTATAATGAATGTAAGATACTGCCAGCTATTGTTTACAGATCACAGAATATTCTGAGATGGAAGGGACCCAGAAAGAGAATCAAGTCCAACTCTTGAGTTAATGGTGTATGCATGGATTGAATGCACACCTTTGGTGTTATTGGCACCACGCTCTATTCAACTGAGCTAATCTCAAGCTCTTTATTCAGATGTTGATCTAGCTGAGAATACAGTCGTTGAAGGGAATTATAAAGGCTCATTATAGTATTTTTAGTCACTTCTGAATGCATCAATCACCAAAATTTCAGGATAAAACATCCTACATTAATACAGTTTTCTCTGTTTAACCAATAGCATTTCAGGAGTTGAGTGGTCTCCTGACATACAGCTGTTTTGTGAAATAAAACTTAGAAGTTCTGAGTCTTTTATTTTTCCAGTTCTATTGCCTTCCTTTGTTGAATGTGTTTAGCTGTTCTAAAGAGCAGTGTTGAAAGTTACAAATCAGAGGAGGAAAGCATTCTTGCTTTAGAAAAGTGTCATAAGAAAAATCTAGCAAATAATGAAGGTTTTGTAATCTATCTGATTTTTTTTTGGCTGAGTGGAATCCTTATGACATATGTTCCTGGACTAGTCTGATAATATTATTCTTTTAAAATATATTTAAAGCTGTATTTGCTATATCTACACTTTTTTATTATATTTTTATCCTATCTGTGCCTTACTCATAAAAGGAAGGGGAAAAATTCTATATTTGAAGGTGTCAACATTTTTCACTGAATTGTTTTGATTTCTCCTCAAATTACAGGAATGTATCTATAGAAAATAATAGTAAATATAAGTGTACATTGTTGTTGAAAAATTTATCTACCATTTATATTCATATCAAAAATATATACTTTTTTGTCTATTTTCTGTTCCACAGATTTTTAAGTGTGGTTTCTGTAAAATTTCTGCTCTCAAAGTGAGAAAGTAAGTAGAGTTAAGTCCCATTTTCATGAGGAACAATTTTAGCAGTGGGCTTAGTTTAAATTTGCTGTATCATCTGTATAATGTTGCTTTTGTGGCATTATAAACTTCTCATGTGTACTGCCAGAAGACATAAAATGGCCCAGTGGCATATGTTATGTTCTTGCATCTGCCTAATTTTCGACTTGAAATACCACACAGCAATGTTTGTGATAAACTACACACAACAAGGTCAAAGCAGGTGCCTGCTGGGATGAGTAATCATCTTTATTTCATCATCTTATATCAACAGGTATCATGGAGACAAAGTAATAGCTTTTATGAGAGGAGCTTCATATGTACCTCTGAAAAGTTATGAGGCACAAGACAGAATCAAGGAAGAGATAATGACTGTAGATTTGCTATAGAGTGCCCCGCAGCTCAATTTACATTGCATCCTGAAGGGTACTGTGTAGGAAGGACAGATTTTTCAGAACAAATAGGCTTGAAAGTACTATTTAATCACTAATGCTCAAACTGTGTGTGCTGCTTTTAGAGTTCCCTCTCTGTAGAAGAAGTGTTTTGTTTTGGTTTTTATATGCAGTTTTACCTCTTCTTTCCTCTCTGCTTTTTAAGTAGCAAATATATGCAACCTCCAACATATATTTCAACACTTGTGCAGCCCTAATTGTCACATGAGAACTGAAGTGGTTTTACATTACCTATAAGGAAAATATTGTAACTCTATGTAATCTCTAATATGTAGGGAATTACTATACTAGTGACATGGTGGATACTAAAGTCAAATAAATACCCATTACTTATAATGGATATAAGTAATATTTAAGAGATAAGAGTTAAGAGATAGAAAATGCATAAATACATAATTGCCTTAAAGAGCATGGAGTAAAATAAAGGAAAAAAAATAGTGAAATTGTTGTAGAAAGCATCTGGATATGCAACTCACAGCTCACAGGTTCATCTGTCTGCAAGTATGTGCTTTGTGAAGCACAACGACTTTTGAGTCAGCTCTAATGAACAAAACTATTACTGAACTGTGCAAATACACAAGTCAAAGCCTTGTACGACAGGAGTAGTGAAAATGAAAATGGAATTAGTTTTTGAAATTGGTAATAATAATTGAAAGCATTATGAAAAACATGAAAGCCTAAAGCACATGATCAGTTTTTGAAGACATTTACTCACTGAAATAAAAAATCATGTTTTCAGGGCCAGTTGGCATTAGAGAGAAATGCATTTTGCTGGATAGGGCCACTTGTTACCAGTTGCTGTCACCTGGACATACGAGCCCCGAAGTCTGTAAGCCCAAGGTGGTTCCTGGCGCTGATGGCTCTGCTCACACACACACAGCTCGCCGTGCCATGTTTGGTCCCCAGCAGATGCTTGCTCTGTTCTCTTCCTCTTCAACAGGAACATGCACAGGGGGTTTCATCTCTAGAGACACTCAGACCCCATGGTGTCACATGTCACCAGCAGCTGTCCACAACTACTGGTCCCACTGATAGCCAGTTACTCCTGTGATCCTGCCTATGGGAAAGAGTTACAAATTTAATATATAAGACAGTCTGTACTGATTAGCCTTGTGGAACAGACAGCTAACCAACCATTCAAGCAGAAAACATCACATGACCATGTCTTTTTAATTCCCTTATGTGTCTATTTTCCCACACTTATTCCTTCCCAAACCACTTAGATCCTTACCCCAAATATAGCCTTAAGAATTCTTGTGAAATCCTGAAATACATTTCCTCTGTATCCCTTAGTGTGGTTCACAGCCTTAAGCACCGACCCCCCTCAAAACAAGAGGTGCTCCTGCATTGGCTTACTCTGATATGTCCCACAGTAGGACAGGCTTTTCTGCGACAGCCACAGGGTAATCTGGACAGGCAAATCTTGCTCCAAGTCTTTATTTTGTTAGGGTGAATAACTTTGTGCCCCTGCGCATCTCTGCACTGCTGGAGATGAGCCTCTGATGGACTGATGGTGCCTGTGTGTCACCGACATGTTTTATGAAAAATCCTTTCCTTAGGATTTTTCCCCTCCTGAGAAGCTGAGAGGCCTCAGGAACAAACTGTAAACAATTCTTATCTGCTGCTGTGGAATGCAACAGGGGAATCTGTGATTGGTCTCATCTGGCTGTTTCCAATTAATGGCCAATCACAGTTCACCTGTCCAGACGGTCTCGAGCAGAGACAAGACTTTGTTGTTCATTCCTATGCTATTCTTAGCTTAGCCTTCTGATGAAATCCTTTCCTCTATTCTTTTAGTATAGTTTTAATATATTATCTATCATAAAAAAATAAATCAAGCCTTCTGATACATGGAGTCAACTTTCTCGTCTCTTCCCTCATCCTGGGAGCCTTGTGGACAATACTACACCTGTGATGGGCTTGGGAAGAAGGTGAGGGTTTGTTTGGACCTCCTCACCTCAAATGTTATCTCTGTGTTCTCCTTTGCAGGGATGCAGATGAGCTTTTGTCACAAAACCTAGCAATGTATAGATGATGCAGTTGGATTTGACCAGCAGCCACTTGCCCAGGCTTGTCTGGTGCCTATTGAGCAGGTAGGGAGAACATTCATGCTTTTATTTTTAGAATATTGGTCCTAAATATTTACATGGTATATTAATAAATACTTTTTTTTTTTTGTACAGCTCCATACATTTCTGTCAAGGATGCCTAAAAAAAAGTGACCGCTGAGGACCAAGCTGCAAATCAGGTTTTAAAAACAAAGTCTTGTCCCTAAAGATGAAAACATAAAAAGAAGATTTTCTACCATGTGTGCCTCAAGCATGTGAATTTAATTCTCTTTTCAATCTCCAGATCTACCTAAAATGATGTTTTTATAGATATCAGTGTTTTTCAACCAGAAGATAGGGGGTCAAGAAAAAAAATATTAACTTTCAGAGTTTCTTTTCCCTGAGTGATAGACATCTCAGTAGTGGAAGGAGACTATTTATGACATAAAATCATAAAACAAACAAACAAGCCACAACAATCCAAACTCTATCTTGCAGTCACCATTGTGTCATTAAATACTTGTGACTAATATTGAAAGATGCCGGAGGGAAAAAAGAGGTTTTATTCTTTCCCAGGAGAATTAAATTGATTACATATTTTAGTTTCAAAAGAACCTGAAAATATTTTCTAATGAAGAGAAAAAGTACTAATTGCGAGATGCAAGCAAACTTGTCTTGAAAAGCAAGCAGCAATTGGGAGAAGAGATTCAATGTAGTAACAAAATTCCTTTATTCTTGCAGCATTTCTTGAATTCTACAGAGAATAAAGCCTTCATAACCAAAAAAATCTGTCTTGGTTTCCATGCATTGACTGTTTTTAAGTAGACTGTGGCTTTTCATACTTTGTTTACCTATAGCAAAATAGTGTAGTTTGGTGAAGGTAGATTGCAGAGATTTCATGTCACTATTTTCACAATAGGAACACCACACAAGAATGCTTCAAAAAAGAGCATGTGAAAACTAACGGAGTCCATGAAAGTCCATGCAGAATCTAGCACTACTTTTTTTTTCCCTAATTTTTTGGATGGGTAAATTGTTACAATGTATTTGAAAGAGTATAATTACATAAGGAAAATTTGTATGTGAAACAAGTCTAGTATAAAAGACTCCAGGGACACATCTACTATGCCAAATTCCATACTTCAAAAAATGTAGTTAACCCTAGAGTTCCTCTTATCCCAAGCAAATTGTATAATGGGCCTCTTTAGCTATACAGTAAGAAATAAATTTTCTTATTCTTTTCTTAAAGATTGGTCAGACAAAAAATTAGTCCAGAAAATAATATATTTTCTGGAATATTTCCTCCATCCTGGGAGACAGAGAGGGAAAATGACGGGTGAGTTGACCTGTCACTCAAGAGGAAACTTCAATAACTACAGAAACCAGAAGTTTTGGCAACAAGCCTCCGCCTACATTAGGGTCCCAAAATAAGACTATGGGATAAACCCATGATTAAGGCAAGAGAAGCCAATTGGGAATTTTCCTGGAAGGCTAGAAAGGTCAAGGTGTTCTAACATTCTGCCTTAAATCTGAAGAAAATTGAAGCTGTTTAGGCACCCATTGCTTTAATTTGCATTGATAAAAACAGCTTTGGTCTCAAAGACTGAATTGAATTTTAATTAATGTTAGGCTCTGGACTTGGAGCTATAAGAAGGGGCAGATATATGCAGAACCAGCTGGATTTCTTACAGTTTTATCAAATACAGTTTGTGAATGTCATAAATGATACAAAAGGCTTCCTTATGCCTGAACTAGAGTTTTTAATGGTTACCCTGTATCCAAATAGTTGATATGTCTATTTGCACAATACATCAAATTAAAGATAAAACATTCAATTTAAACCCACATTATAACTGTGCTATTTTTACAAGAGTGTCTGACCCAGTGTGTGTGAGATTAAACAAGTGGTTTCTTGCAGGCAAAGCACAAAGGAAAATAAAGAAATTTTGATAAAGAATAAAATTTATTTTGTTGCTTCTCAAGTTATTGCAAATTATCTTACCACAGATACAACCTATCCACAACATATCAAGTGTCTGATCTACTTATATAAGAATGTTCACGTTCCCACAGAGAATCACAGAGCAAAGTTCTCTGTATCATTCAAAAATGAGAAAATCCCTCATTTTTCTTCCACTCTCTTTTTGAACCATTTTGGAGTGTCTGTCTTAAATTTTGCAATATTTTAAAGGGAGAAAACTATTTATTCAAGAGTAAATAATTTAAGAAAATAAGATACTTTTATATTTTAATGCCACAAACATTGTCACTAGTATGAGCTCATGAAAAATCAGGAAGTTTCTCCATACATTCCAGGTGAAACAAGTGAGTCAAAACTCAACTGGCTGCAAGAACTGCTGTTGCAGTTTTCCAGCAGTGGGGAGCTCACTGCAGATTCAGCAAGCCCGTGTGACATTATGCTTATTCTTCTTTGGGAAAATAATTTAAAAGCTCAGGTTTTATATACTTACAGTCCACAGTTTATTACATTTCACAGGGGAAAATGCATCTCAACCTTCCAAAATGTCTTTAACAACCAATATATGAATTACAAAACTTAATACAGTACAAACAATTGTTTTTACAAGCCAAAAAAAATATATATAACATCTCTCTCCATCCTAACAATTTATTTAAGGTTATTAAAAATAATACATGGAATTTATCTGTGAAATAAAATTCAATGAAAATACAACATTTGAACAGGAATTCAAAACTGTTAAGTGCAACTTTTGAATGGGAATACAAAACAGCAACCACTTTTCTAATATCTGCAAGACAGGCACTCTTTTTATATTTAAAAAATGGAGAATATAGCTAGCAGAAGGACACAATCTCTTGAAAGCTGAAAGTCTGCTCACTGACTAATGCACCCCTCCTACTTTGTAAAATAACATGGTAAGCCAAAATTATTATTTTTATTATAACAATTGTTCCATAAGTATCATCCATATGTGAAATATGTGAGTTCATATAACAAGGAGACCTTTTGAAGGAAACAGGAAATGTGATGAAGTAATAAGCACAGTATAGCAATTTACAACAAAGTACCTGGTAACCAGACAGATGAGCCATAAGAGATGATGCCTAAGTAGTGGCAGAAAAAAGCTGTGTCAGGCTGTACCTCTGTAACTTTAAAGGATCTTTTCCACAATGTCTACTGACTGGGAGTTTAAAAGCTCTATTTCCATTTCCTGTGTTGTTGTAAACATGAGTTGACTTTAACGGATGAAATTTTCTGGGAGAAAGCCAGGAACTTGTGTAACAATATTTGTTCCTAAGAGTTGCTAGATACCTACCTTTCTGCACTGTGAGAGGAACCACTTCAGCTTTTCAAGTACAATTTTACTAGACAGCACCCCAGTAACCCTGGTTTATAGACTGACAGCAGCAGTGATAAAAAGAATAGCAGTGAAGATGATATCAGCAATCACATGGCCCTTTGCTACAGCTTTGACTGATATTCCAGAAGGCCTAAGGAATAAATGCACAATGGAGGCTTGTAATGTGTTTTTTTAGTTTTTATTACTTCTTGCCATTTCTTATGCATTTTGTATACAGGACCCATGAATACATATAGCTAGCAGAGGTTATAGAATGCTTTACACCTAGAAGCACCTTAGAGAAGAAAGAATCCTAACAAAATAAACGGACTTGAAAGCATTTAGAGTTCACAGCTTTATAATATCAGCGCTGACATAGCATTTTTGGAAATATCAGCTATGGCTGAAAAGGATTGTACAAGAATCAAGCAGGACTTCCAGGATACTTGATGTTTACCTTTCCCTGCTGTCTTCCCAATAAACACTTTTGTATTTAGATTGAATTTTAATTAGTAATTGCATGCTCAATCTGACATTCTATTTTGAAGGATGTTTTCCTAAACTGGAGAGGACTCCAAATGGGAAGACCAAAAATGCCATGAGACAGAAGGAAAGGGTTTCTGTTGTCCATAGTTTTTACAAAAGTACATTCACTTGCAGTTACAGCTGTTTGTCAAAACCACACAGTAGAAGGGAAAAATACCTGGTCATAGGCACAGAATCAATCAAGGAATTGTCACCTGAACATTCACTGAATCTGTAGTTTTAGCTGACTTGCTGTTTCACTAATTGCTTCATTTATTTTCCTCACAGTCTCTTCATACCTGCTTAATTCCATTTTATACTCTCTCAGCTCTGTTACCCTGTTTACTTTTCTTTACTGCCAGTGTTTATTGCCCCTGAAGTAAACCTCTAAAGAAAGAGATATGAAAAAGATACTATATTTATTGCCTCTCTGTGGTTCCCTCTGTTATAAATAAAGTTAGCTTTTGTAGGCGGGGTTATGAATTGTTACTTAACATAATAAATTGTTATTCCTAATTTATGTAATAAGTTATGGAGAAATAAGTTATGGAGTTAAATGTGATGTATGTGGGAATGTGCACCCACTAGAGGGGGCATGTGAGATCTGGGTGAGGGAATTTTCTAGAAAACTACTGCATGAGATGATGACATTAATATGAAATATGATTGGAAGACTAACCAGCCAATGAAGCCTCAGAACTTGAGTGATTGGCCAAAAATGCACCATCTTATGGCCAAGAAAAGGACCAATGAATAGGCGGATTGAGAGCGCACCAATCCTGTCGCTTGAAGAGACTTTAAAACCCCCAGGTGCCAAGCGCCTGGTTCTTTCTGCGGAACCGGTGTCTGAGGAAACAGACACTAATTTCTAACTATGAATGGCTGCCCAGGCCCCAGGTTGTCTTGACTTTCAATAAACAGGCCCAAGCCTTTTAAAAGATCTTGGCTTCATTTTGCCTGTTCATAACACCTCTATGGGCCAACTCCCATTTTCTTTCTCTACCCTATGAAGTTTGATAAATGAACACCTACTACCCAGCACCATGGAGGCTTGCTTTGAACTGGCTCTTAATTATTTCTATATTAAGAATGATCCATAATTAGTAAAATTTACATGAACTGAGCATCTTAAAAAGCCAGCAATAAGATCTATGACCTCCAGGTCCCAGTCGTCAAGTTCTGAACCGGAATATTCTTATTCTATATTATATTTTCTTTTTTTTTCTTTTTTTTTTTTTATTTTCTGAATTAGAAGGAAACTAAAGGATTTATAAATTAGGTCCACCAATTCTTTTAGGCAAACATTTTCCCAGTCTTTAAAAGTAATCAAGAAAGAATACAGAAAGGCCCAGCTATCTTCTGACAGCCTTCTAGCACGTGATATTTGAAAATGAACTGTTCAACAAATGTCCAACCAGATAGCTTCCCAAAATACCTGTCAAATAACATTAGTCCTACTGCCTGTGACCTTTCACAAGCATATCAGCTTCACTTCAGTCATGGAATCTAAGGCTGACTTCTTCGCAGTTCTGCGGCACACTTTGTCTTTATTAAAGTGGTTAACAAGTATACTTGAAAATTTGACATAGATGCAGAAATGTCCTCACAGTGTTGAGTAAAATCCAATTCCTTGAACACAGAGAGTGAAGGTTAGTTCTCATGTGCCTACATCTCAGTGGGGCTGCAGGATGCCTTCAGGACCTTCCAAGGTGCTGTGGACAAGACACTCTGAATTAGGAGATCAGACCATTCCATGTTGTTTTTGTGTGAACTGGAGTTCTTACAGAGGGGTAAAAGTGCTGATTCTCTTTGCAGCTCTGCTGCAAAAAGCCAGTCCTTTCATGAAGAAGCAGAAAGCTAACTGAACATTTCTAAATGTTTCATCCACAAAGTCTTAGTCACTATGGCTGCATAGCTGCAAAAAAATCAGTGAGAGAAAATGCAACAGGAGACAGACATCTTTGGCATTAGTCCTCACCAAAAAAATAACCACTGTCATAGGAAGAAAAAAAAGTCTTTTGACTTTGATGCACATGATACCCTTTTTTTATTTTATCTCATTGCTTACATGCCCTGTGATGCAAAACCATGGTTACCTACACAGAAATGAAACTAAGATTGCAAAGAAAAAGAACATGAATAACTCCAGACGGAGAATTTTCTTACTGATGGAAACCAGGAAAGTGGAAATTGTAATGAAAGAGAGTCAAAACTTGAACCTAGGATGATAGCTCTGCCTTCACCTAGAAGCTGGTCACACATTTCCATTGTCAAGTTGATTTTCTCTCTCTTCAGTAACTGTTGCTAAAGGAGTGTTTGTGGGGGAATGCTGTAGGTAGACGTTCAGGAATGGAGGAAATAAATTGATACATTTTTAATGAGAAGAACCAACTATTGTAAATAAATGAGCTGATCTAAAGGACAAGGCCTTTGACTATTTTTTTGTCAAAACTAATGGCGTAGCAGGCAATGGTTTGCAGATGTAAGCTGTCTTACAGAAAAGGAACAGATCTTTTAGACTCTGCATAAAATTAACTTCTTGCTATTTGCTCTTTTGCAGTTGAAGGAAGGTTTTGGCATCTTCTTGAATCTTTGAGTTAAAACATTCGTTATTATAATTACATTTTACTAAAAAAGTGAGAGAGAAAACATTTCTCCAGGACCCATGGTCTGCATTACAGGGCAGTAATAAAGTAGGAGATGAAGGTTATCTTGAGTGATTTGTTCTCATGAGGAGTTGTTAAAGCTGCTCATAAAAACCTTAACATTTTCACCAAAACAAAAACCTGGGGAAAACAAAAGCAGCGAGAACACTGCAAACCCAGTAATTTCTGCTTCCTTCATTACAATGTTTGCTCTCAACCTCTGGGGAACTTCTTGTTTGACTCATGAGGCTTTGAGAGCCTCTCCATCACATTCTCTAGTAAAAGCTGAGGAAAACTGGCCTTCTGCATTCTCTTGCACTTAATAATGCAAAATGTTTTTTCTTTTTCCAGAAAAACACAAAAACTGAAACAATGAAGACGGTATATACACGGGCAAATGGGGGGGGGGGGGGGAAATAAAGTTGAATGAACTTCACCACTCCATTCATATCTCATGTCTTACATTTCCCCAAGCAAAAGGTCAATCAGTGGCAAAGCTCTAACAAGTGCTTAACAGCTTAATAAACATAATAAGAATTGTGCCAATATGCCAGAGAGTAAGAAACAGTCACACAGGCACAAGTATGTAGAAGCAGAATTATCCATTTTGTAATTTAAAACAACTCATCCTTAGGGAATGGAATTTGGCAATAGAGATGAACTGCTTTCCCAGGAAGTAGACTATTATCATAGGCTACACAGCTGTTTAAAAGTAAAAGTTGCTTCAAACAAAGAAGAAAACAGATGCTTAACTAATTTTAGACATTTCTTAGAAGTTAAAAAAAGCCCAAAACCACCAAATGCATGAAAATAGGTTTCCTTAAACACCGAGACAGTTTTATAGCCTAAACTGAAAGCCAAACAAAAACCCAGTTTCTAATACAGCATATTGTCTTTGAAAACCCTAGGTATCCTAACACTCTGTCCTTAGGCATCTGTAGCAAAGCTTTCTACATCTCAAGAATCCTCATGGTGCTTCTGGGTATAGCTAACTGAGAGCTGCTACAGTTGAGGATTTCATTTATTCACAACTTGTTATCTGCTGCTAGGACATTACAGGCATTTTCCCTAGGTTCAGCCACAGAGGGCAAGTCCCTGTTCCAGACAAGTGAAGAAATTGATGAAAATAAAACATCCCACAGACCATTTTCAATCTCTGTAGTACCTTCTTTCTACATGAGGAGTGCTGATTATACACCCAAAATTCCAGTCATCTATGCCTGTGCTATGGCAATTATTAGCTCCTCATACAAAGGAAAATTCAGCTTAAGGAGATAAAGGCTCCAGGGGGTTAGCCATGAATGCAGCAATCAGAATCCTGAAGGGAAGCACAAAAATTCAGCTAAGTGTATGAAGTTCCCACCCAACAAAGACTGCAGATGCAGAAACTGAAAAGCACAATAATTGCTGCTCACAAATAATTTTCTAAGTCCTGATTTGAAGGAAATAGTCATAGTTGTAGTTGTTAACTCCACTACAATACTAATTGTCTCCACTACCCACACTGCTTGAAATTGTTGTTTAGCCTGTAACTATGTATTGACAGATTCTGGTTTTGATTAGATCTATGGTGCTACCAGAACATAAATAAAAGGTAACTTAAAATACCTAAACAATGTAATTCACAGAATATATTTTAATAGTGTATACAATAGCATCTAGAAATTAAAGTAGGCAAACCTTGCATCAAATAAATACCTAAGCAATATTATCCCAGAATTAAATTAGAGTCCTAAAATATCCTCATGTGACGTATGAGAGGACTCTTGTCTGGGAATGGACAAAGCCTTATGAAGGTCCTTTTTGTCTTTTTCAAGCTTTCACATGATTGGGCTGGGAAAGGGTTTGTTTGTTTGTTGGGGTTTTTTTATGCAGTTACCCCCTGAAATGCACCTTTAGAAGGTTCCTCTTTCTTCCAGTTGCTATTAAAGAGTCTTTTGGGACCTGAAAACTTTCTGTAAAGTGTCCCATTAGCTGTGTATATGAAAATATCCAGTCTGGGTAGCAGAGCTGAAAATGCTGTCAGAAGATACAGTTTCCTGACAGTTCAAAAGTAGCTTGAAGATTTTTATTTGTCTTATTAATAACAGTGCAGTTCTGGAAGCAATAATTTGATCACCAAATTTGGTCCGATCTTCTGTTCTTATATGAAATCATATTGCAGAAATAAACCTGGAAGGAAGTTTCAGAGATTGTCCAGTTATCTAGTCTTTCCTCATATTGTGTGGATCACAGTGCTCAAAACCATTTGTCTATGCTGTTCTTTAAAGCTTGCAGTTACAATTTTCCCTAAGCAACCTATGCAATCTATTTCAGGGCTCAAAGGTTCTTACTGCCAGACAGAAAGCATTCAACAGTCAGTTTATAACCAATTATTGTGCTAACATTGTCCTTTAGTCAAACAAGTTTTCCCTTATTTTCCTTCCAGGATGGCTATAGAAAGTAATTTTCCTTCTGGCCTTCATTTTGCTATGATAAATAACTCAATTTATGTATTCCCAGAAAAATACCTCTTTATTCCCTAAGATTGCTATTAATGTCTATTCTCTTGTCCAGTCTAATCATTGCTGCAAATAGGGGATTCAAGCAGTACTCAGTCTTCTGTCTAGGTAAGGTCATCCTAGAGCTGATTTTCTGATTAAATTGTAAACTAACATCTGAATTTTGAGCAGCCAAAATACAGTTTTCAGGCTACAGCACCACAGAATGAATGGCTCACAAATATACAAGTTACACTAGTGAAAACTTTTCTAGCCAAAAGCAGGGAATTAATAGTTCACTAAAAGCAGAGCGTCTCAAGGATATGTGTAATTTGAACAAAACCATTTTGAAAGAAAATGTGTAGGGGAAAGGGAGGTTGTAGTCCCATTAAGTAAACATACTGTTTTGATAACTGGCTCTTTTTTTGCCTCTCAGGTTCAAAGTGGGAAGAATTCTGGTGAAAATTTAAAATTAGATTCTTACACATATCTATGTATTGGCCACTAAATGCAGCATCTTGTTTTTGAAAGATGACTGCTATTATGTCTAGGGATTTTCCTTTAAGAGCACACTGTTCTCACTGCACTAAGTAGACAAGCCAGAATAATCAACTAAGTTAGGTTCCCCACAAATTTACTCCTTTTCTCAATCCTCTTCTCATTTTCTGCCTTCTTTCTTCTCCCTCCTACTTCTCCTCCCTTGAATAAGGTGTTAAAAGACTGTGACCAAGAGCTGTTGTTGAGCCAACCTAGTGGAACAAATCTGCTGAATACAGCTGAATACAGTATTATACAAATGGAATTTGACAGTGACTCACAGTAATAATAATTAGGTGGGAGAGCAAGCTGTTTTTGAAGACCTGTTACCAACTTATGCCATAAGATGTGGTCAACTTCTTATTTGTCTGTCAAAAGCCTTGATATCCCAGTAAAAAATTAAAATATTAATGTGCCTTGGTCTTACTCCTGAATATTCTGCAGTAAAACAAATTTTCTAATGAAATGTGGGTAGGGATGTGAAACCTGTTAAAGAAAAGAATGCAAGTGCATGAAAAAACATTTTGCTGAGTGCAAAAACCCTACAGAGCTTTCTACAGTAGCTCAACTCTCTCTGTGCTTCAAAGCTATGGCTGAAATTTCCCCTGAAGCCTACAATACTGCAGGGAAATGAAGAGTCAAAAAAGACCTGTACTGCAGGCTATACAGTTCTGTGGCCACTGAGAAGCTCAAGTGATCAAAACTTTGAAGTGTGCATAGATCCTCTGAAAATCTCATGGGTCTCTAAAAGGAATTGTCTGAAGGGGTTCTCCAAACCTTCTGTGAGGGCATCTTTTGTCAGTATAGCTTGCTCAGAGGAACAGGAGTTGTGTAAAATTGCTAGCTATCTTTTAAGGTTAGCAATATACTTTTCTAATATATTTCCACTTTCTAATGTTTTGGGGTTTTGTTTTGCTTTGTTTTTCCCCAGATGCTCTCCATTTATTTCCTTACACAAAAAAAAACCAAAAAACAAAAAACCCATCATGGTTAACATCCCACAAGTCAATTGTGAAACCTATCCTCTGGTTATTTCTACTGCTCTCTGATTTAGGTTTATGGTTTACAGGCAAGGATTTGAAATAAGAGAGAATCAGGTTGACTGCTAATTTTAGCTAAAGGAATGCTCAAAAAGTTTCTAAATGCTTGGAAGGAATAACTCCTAACTGAAATGCTGCAGGAAATGTCACTGAAGAATGACATGGAGGTGTTTTTTTTTTTTTTTTTTGTGTGTGTTTTTTTTTTTTTTTTTGTTAGCTTTGTTTTGTTTGCTTGTTTGTTTGTGGTTTTGGTGGTTTTTTTGGTTGTTGTTGTTGTTGTTGTTTGTTGGGTTTTTTTATTTCCTTTGGATTTATTTCTGTGTCTTCTTTCTTGGTTTTGTGTCTTAAAGACATGCTGATGGTTTTGAATACCAGGTAATATTTAATGCATTTTTCTGAAAGTCATTATAGTCCTTATAAGTGAAACTTTCCTTCTGATTTGCCCAGAGTGTAATTTATTAATAAAAACGTAAGCTTTGTGCTTTGGATTTAAGAACACAAATAATGTAACACCTATATTCAATTATTGTTCCATAATTTTTTTTTGAAACCCCTTTATTGCTGTTATACATCAGAAGCCAAGTTACCATTTCATGAAGTGGATGTACCCTCTGCATTTCTGTACTTTATGTTGTACTTCTGTTTGTTTCTTAAAAGAATATCAGTATGAAAAAAAATTAAGGATATGTCTGAGCCAGTGCAAAATCCTGATTGAGTGCAACATACATGAAAATGTAGCAACACACCTGATATGTTACCCAGCAGTGTTGGAACCATCTGAAAGTCCTACTAAGTACTCATTCTTTGATAACACCAAACCTTTGACCTTGGGTACAAAGTCATATCTGAATAATTTTGTAATGTACACAGCTATCCAGCTGAGCTGAGTTTTGGAATTACTGACCTTATTTTGAATGCTCTGTAATATCCTTCTGCTTTCCTTTGCTTTTTTAGCATGGTTAACACTGTTTCAGAGACAATTTCTTTGTTCTGTGCAAAGAGATAAACTGTGAAATTAAGCCTCATCAGCACAGCAACTTAGTTTATTTAACACATTTTTCTGAGTAAAAAGTATGAAAAATGAGGAGCTGAAGAAAATAACTTTCCAGTGAATTGCTATCTGTATTTCAGAAACATATCAGACTACAAATTTTCCCATAAGCCAGTTAGGTTTTTATATTTACATAACACAGCTAATTGCAGATAGTTATGTATTCTTTCCTTGCATTGCTTAAAATATTGGCACAGAAATAACACTAGATCTATCTTGTGGCAAAATGCCATAGTGTCGTCCAATTTCCGAGGAGCCATATGGCAATGGTACAGCCATCTGTTTATCTTGATATTCCTTTCCTGGCAAACCTTTTACCCATATGGGTTATTGGTGCCCTCATCTGTGTATATCATGAAGAGGTTCAAAACCAAAATCTATAATTTTCCCTGGTATAACTTTTAACAATTACACTGAACATAAAGATTACACTATCTCCATGTTTAACCTCATCCATTTCTGTTATGTACACACCTGCCTTCTTCTGTTAGATGCAGGAACAATTTGATTTCCAGAATTTGTGAAAGCTGTCATCACAAGCTGTCAGGTTCGAGGCATCATAATCATCTCAAAGGACTGATAGCTTGTGCTTTGTGGATTTGAAACTTCATCACTAAAGAGATTAAATGATCCGTCCTTTTACATGCTGACAGGGTAGCAATTTTGTGTCAGTGTAGAGATTCACGCATTCAGACAGTAAAGCCATGCCGAATATATGTGGGGCCCTTTTACATTTTATGTGACAGCCATTTTCAATAATGTCTAAAATATTTGACATGCACTGTTTAGAATAATTTTAAATAAAGCAGAGTGTCGGCTTTCATCCTGATGTATTAGCAAGCCTGAGTGAAATCATGTTTATATTCCATTTAACAATCTGCTCCTTAATTTCCTCTTTGCGTGAAAGAGTTGTTGCAAATTGGATACACCAAGAGTACAAACCAGACCTTTTAAGTATGTGTGTGTGTATATATATATATATATATATATATATATATATATATATATATATATATATGTTTCAAATCCCATCAGAATGAATAAACACGGCATTTGCTGGAATAGATAAATACGGCATTTGTTTATTTTGAGATTTTTTTCCCTTGTTTTTAAAGTAGTACAAACAATTCCATTCCAATGTAAAGATACAAGGAAAAGAAACAAAGGCTAATGTGTTTTTGGGGGCTATACTGAATTATGTACGTAATGAATTGTTTTGCAGCTCTTAGGTTTTTTGCTGAATAATGAAATACATTGACTTGTTGCATTCCACGAATTTGCAATACAGTTTATTTAAGAAATTCATTGGTTTATTTGGCAACTTTATTGCTTTTCTTTGAAAGATCTTGTTTTGTGTACATTAAACTAGTTACAATTCATGCAATGTACTTTAATGAAAATTTAATTGGATTATCGTCTTGATTTTCTGTTAGGAATTTTTAAAAAATGATAAGTGTATTTGTTTGCAACTTAAGTATTCTCTGTGCTGCTGATTTCAGCTTAGTGACATTTAAGATAAAAATCTCTTTAATTTTTAAGGATCTCTTCCATGGCTCTTGTTTTTTTGAATTCTTTGCTTTAATAATAAGCCATGAGGAAATCAGGCATCCTGTTCCTTTCTCTTTTAGATGAATTTTACAAGATTTCCCACCATTAATTTTAGAACCACAATTGTTCTTCATCCCTTCAAAAACTCTTACTATCCCAGCCACTAACATATCAATCATTGGCTGTGATACTAGCAGGACTTCTGAGGATGATATAGCTTTTCACCTCACCCTGTATTCTTGTGTGCATGGGTGTTCTTCCATCCCCATTGCTGCTCTATTTATCATCTCTCATCTACAGACATGCTACAACTTACATGTCTTTTCTTTCTAATCACCTTCCACATTTGCACGTTTGTTCACACACCTCTCTCTGCTAGACCTGTGAGCAGATGTTTGAATCAAATTTGGCAGCAAACAAGCCCAGTTCTATTTTTGTGAAAAACCTTCCTATGAAATAGAGAGCAAAGTTTTCACAAGACTGTTAGTCTAAGACTGGTGCACCAAAAAGGGAAGAGTTTTAATGACTGAGGAGTTAATAATGATTTGTTTTGAAGAAGGTACTCTAATTTAACCTGTCAGCTTCACTGTGGTGTTGAGTGTTCTGTAACAGGTACAAATACACTACTTTTCATTATGAGAAAAACAATTTGTTTCACTCTTTGCACTTGAATGGTGCTTTTTTCTTTCCATATGCAAACAGAGTATCCCCTAACAATGTTCAGACATTTCTGCCTTCCTTGCTTCCTTTAAACTTTCTGCTGACTGAGGACATTTACATTTGAAAATCTGCTTGGCTCTCCAAGGGGTTGATGTTTCTATTTTGGGACACCTTGAACATATCCTCTTGGTCCCAATTTAGTAAATATATCTCTGTCTAGCGACTCAGATTCTGCCTTAAAGGTTTTGGCATAAGGAGGACACAGCTGTGACTTTTCTCCCTCTTTTCCAACATGTCAGTGTCCTGGCAACACATGAATAACACTATCATGACAAGAGCCCAGAGCAAAAAGAATAAACAGATAAATATTGGGGTGCACTGCTTATCAAAGTAAAATAGAATAAAACATATATGCTGTAGTTTTCAGAGTCTGTACTCTAACTGCACCAGGTTCAAGGCAATGCACAAGAATCAGCATATCATTTCACCCAAGCTAACACTGCCACTGATAGTCCCAGCTAATTACTACAAGGCAATTCAGTGATAACGTAAATATAGTTCTTTCAGAGCTCAGTCTTGAACTTTTGCTTGCTTCTCTACATGGTGCATTTCTACTGGTATTTAAAAGACTATTCAAACAGAAAATGCAAAACAGGTAAAGGTACTTAGAGCCTGAGGCTACAACTGAACTATGAAGTGAGATGGTCTTCAGCGCTTGCCAGATTCCTAATCCTGAGTGTGATTTGGCTGATGACCCAACCAGATCACATCATGCCTCCCATCTAGGCAAAAATCTGCCTTACAGGCAGAAAGATGCGTGGAAGAAGTAATCACAAGTGTCCAAAGTTCCTCTTGAGATGAAATTAAGTGAAAGCTGGAACAGATAGCCAAACTGAGTCCATCATGTAAATACAACATACTGAGGTTTTGAACATGGAATTTGTAAAGACTGAATTTTTTACAAATTCCATTTTATCACATGACAGCTCCACTGGTAGTTTGTGTACCACTTTCCCCAAACTATGGTTTGTATTATTATGAATGCCTCATCTGAAGAAATAATAGGATCTGAAAGTTCAGGGAGCTTTAATAATGAGTCTGCAAAATCTCATTGACTTTGGAACTAAGCATTTACCTAGGAATCCCAACCAGTGCATTGAAACCATGGAGGGCCAGAGAAAATGCTAAAGTATGAGACTGTGATGGTTTTGGCAGGGCTAGAGTTAATTTTCTGCATGGTGGCTGGCATGTGACTGTGTTTTGTATTTATGCTAAACACAGAGTCAATAATATAAATGTATTTTAGTTACAGCTGAGCAGGGCTTACACAGAGCCTCACTTTCCACACTGGTGAGGAGATGTGGTGCTGGGATGCTGGGAGGAGACACTGCTGGGACAGGTGACTCAAACTGGCCACAGAGATATTCCAGACCAGATAGAATCATGCTCAGTGCATAAAGCTGGGGGAGAAGTAGAAAGGGAGGTACGTTTGGAGTGATGGTTTTGTCTTCCCAAGTCACCATTGTGTGTAATGTGACCCTGCTCTCCTGGAGATGGCTGTACACCTGCCTGCCCACGGGAAGCTGTGAAGTTGCTTGTGTGTGTGGCTTGTTTTTTTTTTTTTTTTTTAATCCCTTTTTCCTATTCGATTGTCTGTATCTCAGCCCATGAGTTCTCCAGCTTTAAGTTTCCCAATTCTCTCCCCAGACCCACAGGTGAGGAAATGAGCAAGTGGCTGTGTGCTGGTGGCAGTAGTTTAACCATGACATAGACTTTTAATTAAATCAGTGTAAAGTCAGCTTATAATAGCATTAATCAATGGCTTAGTGCACTTAGCAATATTAAAATTAAATGGTCACAGCATACAACTTACTGCAGATAAAGAAATAGGCTTAGTGAAGGCTTTAGTGTTTTCTCCTCTCACTGACAGTAAGCTATGTAAATCTGCAGCTAAAGAACTCCTCAAGCATACCCCTGACTTTATTAGAAAATGCAAACTCACCTCTTGAGCTACTGTATTTAACACACGAATACCATTAATTAGTAGTGATGTCAGGAATAATTCCTTTAAGCAGAAGAGCAATGTACATGTCACCCTTCCTCAGATCCTTGTGAAGAAGGTCTTGCTCCTGGACAGCTCTCAGAAAACACCACTGATTTCCTGTGAGAAGGGCTGGCGTCGTGTGAAAGCATGGCTGGAAGGCTCCTGGCATATTATCCAGTGTTCTATTAATGGACATGGTGTTTGGCATGAACACTGCAAACAAAACTGTTCATTCCTTTAAATCCACCCCTTGGAAACAATGTTTGGGTTAAACAATTTCTTCAGGCAAGGACATTAAAAAAACCCTCTATGGAAACACAACCAAACTGCAGATAACTACAGATTTTTCAGTAGGCACAGATTTTTGGAGGCTTGGAAAAGAACAATACTGATATTGCTTTTTTTTTAATTCATATCAGACTGGGTAAGAATTGCAAAGCCTGATGCTTCATGAGAGAAAGGGAAGAGAGAGTGCTGCTCTGCATAACAAACACAAGACCTTGTGGCTCAAGAGATTTACTGGTCTCTCAAGAAAATCATGAGTCCATTTGTACTGAGATCTTGTTCTACACTCAAAAACATTTGGGTTTTTCACCAAAAAAAAAGAAAGGATAAACCCTTCAGATAATAATGTTCTGTAACTTCTTTACATGCTAAAATTCTACTTTTCCTGTGCTCCTTTACAAGATCACTTCAAAAGACTGACTATAAGAGGTAAGCAAGAAAAAGTATTTCTTCCCATTTTGTAAAACATTGCTTTAGTAAACAAGACATAGGTTGACTGTGATTAACAACAAAAAGTGCACACAGGATGCTTACAATTTTGGAAGTGTTGTTGGCAGGAGGTAAAGGAAGGTTCACCACCACCACCTCCTATTTACAGAAAAAGAGGACATATTGATTTGGATGTGCATCTTGACAAGATATCTAAACATGAACTAAGGTTTATTCCATTTTTTTCTTACTTTTATTCTGTTAATTTAGAAATTATGTTAATCCCTATAGAAGTGACTGAAAAAAAAAAACAAATTATATTCCAGAACTAGCAAAACTTCTATCCAGTTTCAGAGGTTTTTTAGTGCTAACTTCAGTTTGGCTTTCCCTCTCTTGTCTGTAAGTGATAATGGACCAAAGCTGTAGCAGAGCCTATTTCTGCTGAAAAGGATGTTTTTTCAAAGAAAAAAAGGGATGAGAACAGATCAGATTAAAAATAAAACATAGAAAATACTAGTTGATGAATAAATTGAATCAGGAATTAATTTATGCTTAATCCAAGTAAAATTTTGAGCTTTTTGTGGGGAAAACACCCCAGTGAACTATTACTTGGATGTATTTGTCGAATCACAAGTGCAAAAGAAAAAAAGAAGAGTGATACAGTGCTTCCTCTTTTCTCCTTCTTTTACTCATTACCAGTCTCCTGAAGAGTTTGTGCCACTAACAAACCAGGACAACACA
The DNA here is from genome assembly GCF_022539315.1 of Serinus canaria. Lineage (NCBI taxonomy): Eukaryota > Metazoa > Chordata > Aves > Passeriformes > Fringillidae > Serinus > Serinus canaria. The sequence continues at coordinate 37,364,821 of NC_066317.1, forward strand.
GTGCTTCAAACTCTTAGAACATCTTCAACCCCATTTTCTAGATCAAGAGAGATGGAAAGAAGCTGTGCCAATATGAGGGTAATGAGAGCATGTTAAGGTTGAAAAGGAGGGTAACACCCTGCCCTGAAAGAAAATTTGTCCATTCTTATTTAATATTTTCTAGTCTTTAAAACTGCATTTTTGAACACTGGCCAACTAATGAATTGTTCTAAACATTATTGTAATAATACAACTTCAGTCACAACTGGAGTGGAAGTGGAAAAAATTGGAAAAAAATCTGCTGGTTTGTCCCACTTAAGACAATATGGAAAAGGGAAAGAGGGAAGTGAAGTCACTGGTCCCTTTCCTAACATGAGATAGGATTACACAGTGACAGGATATTTCTTATGCAATGTTTCCCTTCTTAAGATAGTTGCAAATAATTTGTAAGAGAATAGGCAATTTCCAGCATAGGAATATGTAAAATAAATTATTGTTTCTAATATGCTTATGCCCACATGAAATACACGAGTACAATGGCAAGAACTTGAATTGATGATGAAAAGAGAATTCGAATGCACAAAGGTCACAGAAAGATGGGTGCAGGAAAAAAAAATATTCTGCATGTATGACTGTAATTTGTATCAAAAACACTGGATGCCTTTCCAGTTTTCTCTCAGAAGAAAATTCCAATCAATTGACCTGATTCTTGAAATATGTTGATTTTGGAAAGGTTTCATATTTCAGTGGAAGCTAGTCCTGTGAAAACTGTTGATACCAGCTGTATTTGCAGGCTTAATGACTGACTTGTGCCCTAAAGCACAAGAATTTCTATAGTATGTTGGAACAGCAGTAGTAGTCCAAAAGCTTTTGATGGTGTAGAGGGACCTGAATGGGTCACTCATTGCTTACTTTGCTAAGAGACTGAGAAAACAAAAAAAAAAAAAAAAAGCTTTTTTTCATTATATTATGCACATAAGATTTTCTTTCTACATCCATCCTAAGCCAGAGTCCTTATATAGGTTGAAGATCACCTTTTCATTGACTTAGAAGGCAAGTTTCCAACTGGCTATAGCTCATTAAAATTTTTGTCTTTATACCATATTATCACTAATTAAACTGTATCTAACTGAAATGGCAGTATTTTATTGCGAGTCTGCTCTGCATCCTTTGATTTCATTACATTCTGCTGCCCAGCAATTCAGTAATAGACTGAAATCACTTCATCCATTGTTTTTTCATTTTTTAAATGTTGTGTTATGGAGTTTAAGGTTGATTTCTCTGTGAACTGTGTATATAATTATTTATGACAACATCTAAAAAAATTATCTACTTTTTTTTTAGAGATGGTAAAGTGTGATGGAAGCAAAAAGCAAAGACTGCAATCTCTCATGGAGACTTCATTTTCTTTGTCATTTTTTCTTTATTGTAATTTAAAATGTGTCTGTTAGAACAGAAATTTATTATGCTTGTTTGCTGACAGAATTCACACAATGGTTTGGTTAAAAAAGGTACAAAAAAAGAACTGGTCATTCTGATTATGCATTGAGTTAGAATAAAGAATACCTTAAAAATTACAGTACTCCATGGTCCAATAGACTTGGTACTGTGCAGAGTCAACATTCAGAGAATTACAATTGGGTAATGTCCTTGAAAAATATTCAGCATGAGGAATGGCAATAGTTTGACGGTTTTTTCACTCAGGTTTTTTTTTTCTTCCTCTTTCTGTGGCTAAAACTAAGAGTGAATGGAAAAAATAAAATTAAAATAAGCAATTATTAATGAAAACAAGACTAAAATTCACTCAAAAGACTTCCATTTAACTAAAAGTATAATTTAAAAGAGAGTTAGAAGAAATAGAGGTAAATAGCTTGTTCTTATAATTTCTTCTTGTTGAATAATTAACAAAAAAATATGAGTGCAAAAATCCAGTTAGACTAAAGTCATTAAATTCTCCATAAATACTTAGATTCTTAGGAACACTTACAGAAGTACTAAAGGTTACCTGAGTATGGAAATGAAATAATTCTTTTGACACATCTAACTCTTCCAGGCCGTCAGGGTGGTATCAGATATTGTCTCAGCTTTACGAGTTAGACAGTATCCAAATGACAGGCATGTGACGCCCTTCACAAGAGGAAACGTCACATTAAAAATTGAAAATATTTTGAAAAAGTTAGACAAATGCAGCTGTAAAACAGAACAGAGAGGGAAAAAAAGTGAATTAGCATACAGAAATGGTTTAGAATACCATGACAACACAAAGATAGGCAGGCTCAGGCTATTTCATATCATTCCATTTGACTTTTTCTTGCCCCCTGCCTCTGAACTTTCAGTCCAGGAGAACAAATGCTTTTTGTGATATTTTAATGAATTCTTTGCACATTTACTGTCACTAAAGCCTATTTTCTCAGCATTACTTATAACAGTTAGTGAAAAAATAAATGCTATCCTAATGGTGTCAATTCTTGATTTTCCCTCTGGAAAAAAATGGTATTCTTGTACAGCAGCATGCTTAAGATGCTCCAGTACATCTTAAGCATGCTGCTGTACAAGAATACAATCAATATTTTTATTAACTCATCATTTCAGAGGTTTCAAAGCTCACAAATTATATTCTATGCACAACTGGACAGGACCCGACTTTGACCTGGGGCCAAAGTCAATACACCACTCTAAAATGGGTGAGTGAGCTAGGTAATTCTTATACATACAAAGAATTTCTGTTAAATGAGATAGAAAGGTCTGTAAAACAATGATATATCTACCATGGAATCACAGCCATGTGGTGTCTTTGAAGGTGCAACTGTGTTATTGCTTATACTATGTGTTTTGTATAAATCAGTGACTGACAGATAAATACTGATTGTTCTGAGGTAATCTGATTGTTTTTCCTGATTCAGTGCTATATGCTGCTCACAGTGGGCATATCACTTTCATTTATTCTGAAAAAAACACAGGTGTCTGTCATTTTAGTTGCAGTAATCTATGTTTTCTTTCTGAGGAAGATGAACCTTTGTAAAGCAGAAGCAGTTGTCTGCAACATTATAAATCATGTGGTACAGGAAGTTTTATGACACTACATCAGTAAGCTACACAGTTCAGCCTTCTTTCCTTAAACAGTGGTTTAAAGAGAAGAAAACACCTTCTGGATTACAGCCATGAGGCTAAATTAGTAAATCTGTTGCTAATAAATAGCCTAGCTGAAAGCACATTCATGAATGAAGAATCTTAAAAATTAAGATAAGCTAAAAAATCTCAGCCATTTTTAATTCTAAATTATAAAATTAATAAAAGAAAACAAAAAAAAGAAAAGGCACCTCTGAAGATTTGGAGTATTTCTTATTTCTACAAAAGTCCATCTTCAACATGGGAGCATCTTCCTGCCCTGTTCCTTATAGAGGGCCAAAACTGGCTGTGTAGGAACAAAGAAGGCTCCAAAGCCAGGAAATGTCACTTCAAGCAGAAGCACATACCCTCTCAGTCAGAGGGGCACTCACAGGACCTTATATGCTCAGTGCTGGCTTTCTCCAGACTACTGATGTCAGCTCTGTACAGTTTGAAGCCAGGCCATCACTCTTACCTCTGCCCTGTGTCACTTTATCTTTAGAGAACACAAATAAAGACACCAACTACACATTAAGAAATACAGACAGAAGTTTGACTGGTGTTTTGAAGACACAAGCAGGGAGCTCTTCCGAGAAGCTTGGCCTTGCTCTTGGAGCTGAACCCAAATGATTTTTTTGGAAAATATTATCAACACCCTGAAGTCTATTGAAAGACTAGTGTACACAAATTTCTTGTTAAATTTGTGAATATTTTCAAATTAAATATTGGTGTATTTCTTTACATTAAGCAAGACTTTAGGAACAGGTTCCGATTTACAAGTTTAAAATCTGTTTCCAGGTATTAGCATATTTAATTTACAATATTAGTAAATGCATATTTTAACTGCAGTGAAGATTACAGCTTTAGTTTATGACAGATAGTAAAGATATATTCATCATTTAGATATTAATGGTAATTTTGTAGTGAAGAATAATCTTGACCCATTTAGCATTTCTAGGAGTGTTAACATACACTGAGAACACTGGTACTGCTATTTTGGATGGGCAGTTCTCCATGACACTGGGAAAGGTAGAGCTACCATGGCTTTCCCTCAGGAATTAGGAAAATTTGTTCAACTTTTGAACAGAAGCATTTGAGAATTTGGTATTTAGTAATTAAACTAAAGCAGTTCACTCTGCAAGCAGAGAGTGACTGTGAAGCAGACCTTAGTGTTTAGAAAGCATATTACTAAAAGAGCTAACCACTAAGAATCCCTTTTTAGTAAGCCTTTTAGCTCATCAGAAAGAAACTTTGTGCTGAAAAGCTCCCTCACCAAAACTTCATTGTAATTCAATATAATAAGAAATATTTTGCTAGAAGAAAGAAAATTGATATATGACAGAGTCGAAGACAGTATGGAAGTGCGCTTATGGTTTACTGCATACTCAATGATCTGAGAGCACATTTTGTGAAAATTTATTTATAATGAGATGGGTACCTAGGTAGCTCTGTGGTCTTACAGCCTGAATTTAGTGCTCCAAACTGTGCTAGATTTAAAGGAAAGTATTTAAAGATGAATAATAATAGTCAAACCAGAATGAAGTTATGAAAGCAATTGAAAATTTTTTATTATTGTAGTAAAAGTTTATGGTTTATTTTTGCTTCCATTGAAGTGACTAGCATAATTTCCCTTATCTTCTTAGTTTCCTCCTGCCTGTTAACTTATCCTTTAAGTTGTTCAGAGCTAGTTGTGACTTCCTCTTAAGTTTAATCTGTAGTGTGTTGTTTTGAAATCAATTTATAGATTCTAGTTCACAAGGAAATGAGCAACTTTCCCTTACTCTGGCTAGACCTTTTGCCCAGGTAAGAGCACTCTATTTGAGTCTGTATTTTTCACAAGTAAGAAAGAATCTGATTGAAATAGTTTTACTTATTCCAAGAGAAAATTATCTCAATCTCTTCTGGATGATTGACCCATTTAGTATAAATAATTTTATTATTAGACTAAAATAATTGTATTATTAAACTATGGGGGTTCCACTTTGTGATTGCAGGCTTTGTATGTAGAGGTTTTCAACTGATTATAAAATACTCAAATATTCTGGGGTAAAATAATATACTGGGGTATAATATACTGGGGTAAAAGAAAATTGTATATGACCCTGTGGTCTTTACAATTCTATTTGCCTAGTTCCTGGTTCCAGATATATTTTATTACTTCATGTGAAGACAGAGAATATCACTATAAAACATCCAGAGTTACTTATGGCAGCATATTTGACTGAACACCTTGGATTTTTCTTCTAGGAAAATCTGAATATCGTTTAGAACAATGGCAGAATCTCTAACTGGTCTTTTGAGTCCTTGGGTGAATGCATTGAGTTTATGCATTAAACAAGCAAATTCCTTATGATAAGTTTTAGGAGTTTCCTAATTTTCTCTGTATATGGATTGGGCTATTTCACAAAAAAACTGAATAATGTATTTATGTTGACACATGGAAAAAAACAAGCAACCCTCATTGTCATTTGCTCAGTGAACAAGATTAGGCCAATCCGAAGTTTCCCTTCCCGACTTACGTGATCAGCTGGGTACCTAAGGGGTGATTATTGAAGTGGTTCTGTTTCTATATTTTTGAAAGGGAGGTTAAAGATGTCCACTAAAAACACTTTAAAGGAGATCTCAAAGAACCACTCATGCATGGAAGCACTCCTCCCAGCTCTCATTTCCTGGAAGAAATAGCTAGCTGTGGCTGATGTTCGTATGGAGATTTCTAAGTATTAGTTCACATTCTTATGTATATTTATTAAGTCAGGAGAAAAATCGCTTAGGTCTACTTTGTTTTGCAGAGAAATAATTAATGATCTCAGGTCATAGCACAGATAATTAAAGATAAACAAACCAAGATATAACCTACAAAAGAAAAAAAAAGTAAAAAAGTAATGCAAGAAATGACTATTCCCTGTAAAACTTAAGAGTGTTTATTTTGAATATAATATTAAGTCATTTAATTTAATGGTTCTTAACCCTGTTTTATGCTAATTCAGGGAAGAAATCTGAATATCATACAGTCAAGTTTCCTGTATGAAATTGTCAGATGTAATAGTAATTTCATTCTTTACTTTTCCCATATGAAATAAATGTCCACACTAAAGTTTAAGCAGAATGCTTTGGTATGAGATCAATATTCAGTGAAATCTGATCATGTTTAGATTGCCTGTGTGTGTATGTGGAGATTTCCCTCAGAGAGAAGACCTTTGAGTAAACAAGAAAGTAATTCATATTTTCTTAGAGATGAGTGCCCTGAATATTTGTAGCAGCACAATTCCTACACATTCTTCTTGTTTACAGTACTCTCATGTGCAGAGGGCAGATGTGTTGCCACAAAAACCCCAGCCTTAAGGACTGGGGGATTATGAGTATGGTGGACTCTAAAAATGTGGTAAGGATTCAGTCTTGTAGCCATGTGTTATAAAATAGAGAAGTTAAGGCTGCATTGAGAGATAGCATAACCCAGAGAGGGACAGACCTACAGAATTAAATGGAACATAGAGAGGAGCTTACATCTTAGCTTGCACATTTATTTCCTACTTGCTGCAGCTGTACCCCAAGTGCAAATGATCATTATTAGCTGGAGAATATTCAGTGCCTTCCTGAGGAACACATTCTTGTTCAGTTTCATCTGACAGGAAAGGACTGGGGAGACAAGCAAAAACACATCATCTGGAGAGGACCAGGTCACTAACTCCAAACAAATGCTGAATTGTTTCTCTAACCATAGCACCATTTTATCAGGGCAATTACTCTCTAACTGGCCTTTGGTATCTTTCTGTGAATCCCATTCTTATTAAATATACATATATATTTAGGTAATGAAAAAGAAGAGAAGCTTCTCTTATTAGCACAACTGTAGGCATTTGAACCCCATCAGAGGACAAGATTTTCAGGTTCAATCAAGTAGATATTTAAAAGGCATTTTTGAGGAGGTTATAGATCACAGGCACTACAACACAAAAAATTCTTATTATTTCATTTTTCCTACAGTGAGATATAGAAAGGAAACAAGAAGGTATGATTTTATGTTATTTACCAGAAAAAAATCTGTTCCCACAGATACTGATGCATTTGTGCAAACAAAAGCCATAAAATTTTTTCTCATTATGAATATTTTTAGTAATCTGAAACGTCTTCAAGAAGTACATCTGAACTTTGTGAGAAAAGCACTTTCTATCTCTCTACCTTTGCCAGGCTTCCCACAGAAATTCATATTCCATGTACTGGCAATGATGTCAAAAGCCTATAGGCTGACAAGCTAAAGTAATTATTTTCATTAGGAGACAGAGTGGGTTGCATCTAGAGGGTTTGTACTGAAAAATTCTGCTTTTTTCCACTGTGATTGTCTATTGTAAACACATACTGAAAATGGAAAGCACAGCAGTAGATTTCAATAGGGATAGAAATCTGTTTCATACCTATAATTTAGCTTGTTAAAAATGTTAAATCCACATACTTCTACTTGAAAACATTTCTGACCTTTGATGTTTCTATATTGGTAGGAACATAAATATTACTATGTGTAGCTAAGGCTGCAAATTGATAGAAGTTACAGGTATGCAGAAACTTTTTCCTTTCTGTTAATTTTATGTCTGAATGTGTCTAAATAGGCTGGTGCTGGAAAAAAAGTGTTATCACTCATTAAAAAAAAAAAAAAAAAGAGAGAGAGAAAAAAATGCCTTGTTTTTAATAATTTGTGGTTTATTTTATCACTCTCCCTAAACCATGGGGACAAACTAAACCATTAAACCATTTTGTTGGATCACTACTAACAAAAGTATGCCCTTAAAGGTGATAGTATGATCATGAAATTTCTTTGAAATACTTGGTTGATTTCTTTCTATACCATTTTTACACAATCCCTTCTCTTATTATTGGTCTTAAATTCTTTCATCTTTCCTGAAACTCTGTGATTGTAATAATACATTTTAGACCCTCACTTCCTACAAGGCTGCTGGAAGCATTCCTTTTTTCCACTCTGGCCTTTCTATGGTTGCAGGACAAAATCAGTCCAATTCAGGTGTGATATCAGAGCACCAGGACTGGCTGGTACTGGCAAAGCTGTTGAGTACTGTAGAGGGGGTTGGATGTTGCCTTCATCTCTGGTGAAGGATGTAGCTAGGGGGCATATAATCATATGGACTTCTATTTCTCCCACCTGGACAATACAGCAATAAAAACAGAGTTCATTTGGCTCTCCACATGAGTAAAGATACAGCTGTTGTCATGAGGAAAGGCACAGAGACACCCTCCAGGAAGAATTGTTCATTTCTCTGAAAATCACATTTCTTTGGAAGAAGAAATAGGAAATATCCTTCTCCAAGTGTTGTTTGTTTTGTTTTCTCCTTTTTAAAAAAAATACATCCTAAATTAACGTCATTCCCTAAAACCCAAGTGGTTTTAGCCCAGGTTGTGCAGGTAGAAGATATTGCATTAGCCTGCTTAAGCACAAAACATTAATAATTAGTCAAAAATGCAAAAAGTAGAAAAAATATCATTTCTCTAAGTTCATCAGGTACTTTAGCATTTTAAAGCAGATGGTCCAGTAACCACCTGAAGGTTATCTTAGAGCTGTCAGTTTTGAAGAGAGCCTAATTTGAAGACAGAGACTCAGATTTATTAAAAAAAATATATTTATTAAAATGAGAAATAATTACACTTGCATCTTCAAAGGAACTTGTAGAGGAGATTTCAATTTTCAAAGAATGCTCATTCCAGAATGTGTTACAAACACACATCTTACAAAATAAATGAATAAGGATGCTTGAGGATTTAAATTATTTAGATCAGCATGGGAGATGTTCTTCTTAAAGCTATGCATTATTATGTGAATATAAAACTTGTTACAGCCTGTAACTATAACAAAATAGGTCTTATTCTTCCCTGAGGATGTCTGATGTTGCCATGTGAGCAAAGACCAACGCAATTTCCTTTTGTTAAGGGTTCTTCAGCTGTGTCCCACTTTGCTTCTACTTCCATTACCAAACTTCAGTTCCAAGGTAGCATATTACTGATGCTCTTTCCTTGATTATGTCAGAATGCATTGAACTTGGAGAATGAGTTTAAAGAAATACAGCTGAAATGTTGGAGACTAGCAACTCCCTATTTTCAGCAGTAGAGTTGATGATCTTGTTCCTATCTGGATTCTTATCTCTTTTTAGTATAGGTAAAAAATGTTCTGAATGAATTTGCAAAACTTTCTACTCATGTGTTTGGAGAGGAGGCTCTGATAAACAAAAAAAGACAATGAATGAGTTAAATATTAGTATGTTTACACTGGAGGAAAAGGAAAAATACTTTACAACTATGGTCAAATGAAATGAAGAAGTGATTTTGGATAGGCAAGGTAGGCATGCTTCAAGGAAGAATGGCACAGCAGAGCATAGGTGTCAATTATCAGTATTAGAAGTGAAAAGGTGAACAGAATGAGAGAGGAGAAATCCCCAAGACAAAGAAAGATAAAAGAAAATTTAAAACACTGCTTCTTTAAAAAAAGTGTCTTCCTCCCTGACACTGTATTAAAATAAATAGAGGGAGATAGCAGGGTCCTGCAGAGTCACTTATACAGAGGTGCAGACTGCTGCAGGGTGGTGCTTCAGAAGCCGCAAATTGTTCCAAACAAACAGAACTGTTCACCAGCTCATACAGCAACGCAGGACACACCTGAGCAGAACAAAGAAATCTACTGAATCACAACTGGTGATGTTGACACAGTAGATATTCCCATCTGATCAAGATACCAGAGTGAGTGGCTGGGGCACCTTCTGCTATCAGAACTCCCTGGAGCTCTCCAGGGTACCTGAGTCTGTTAATGAGAGCAGAGTCTCAGTACGTCACATCACTCTCTGAAGTTGTCATTAAATAGTTTAGGCTCCTAATTCTCATAGTACACGACTGAAGTTAGATGTTGTAGATAAATTTCCTATTTCAGCTACTGTAATCTTCCATTTTCTTTATTCTGAGCATCTGTAAAATATCTGAAGAGCCAATGTTTAGCCTCTGTTATTTGGATAGTGGGCAACAGATGAAATGGTAGAAGTGCAGATTAATTTGTACTGCATGGTTGCTTATTGGTCCTAAATGAGATAAACCTTTATGCACAGGAAATTGTTTCCCACTGAAGATTTTCTAAAAGCTGATTGGTGATGTGTTACCTATCAGCAAATATATTGCAGGATTTGTTAGACATGCATCTTCCAATATGCCTACACTGGTTTCATCAACTATGTGTTTATTGAAAAATCAATAAAGTATTGAAAAAATTTGTTGAAAAGTTCTTAGGCAGCTAGCTTTTAGTGGTCTATAATAAATGATCATGACTGGCATTTTTAAACCTTGTGTTTCGTTCAGATGCCTAAGTATGTATTAAATAGGAAGATAAAGATGCTGCATAAGCTAATGTGTTTGCTACTCTTGCAAATCCATGCTCAGCTGTGCTGATGTTTTCCTTAATAAACACTTGTTCAGGAAGTCTGCAAGCATAGGATGCAATCCACCAAGTTGGTGCAGAACAAAATAAAGTAATAAAAATCTGATACAAAAATATCTTCTTTGGGCCTTCCTCCAGCAATTGTTTAGGTGGAAAGTTCACTCTCACATTTGAGCAATCCACCTGCAAAGGGACACTTACATAAAATCTGACATTCATTTAAGAGCTTGACAGTTCCAGGCCTCGTTTACAAACAAAGGTTTGTGATCTGAATTCCATAGTATGCAAACTAAGAAAGGATGAGGTGGAAGTGAATACATACCTCCACAGAAACATCTAGATTAATCACACATTGGCAGGAAAACAATATAGAGTTGATGAATTTTTCATTTGCCACGTTTTTTTTTGTAAAACCAGCCACATTCTTTACCCCTTATCAGTACTCTAAAGTCAGGTTGGGTTTTTTGAAAGAAAAATCTCAAAAAGGGAGGGGTTCATCAAGCATGGTTTTATAAATTTCACTTTAAAGCAGGGATGAAACTTTTTCCATGCAAATACATGTTTTCTTTTCCCCCCAATACGTGAAGGTAAAAACGATTGAAAATGCACAATGTATTTCTCTGACTCTCCTTTGTTAATGTATCACTGTTTGCACACCTGATAAGGTGATGACATTCAGTGTCCAGAAATAACAGTAACATTACAAGCATGGGTGTCTCACAGGCAGAAAAGAGTGCCAGGGCACTGACATCTGTGAAAATATCAGTGCAGAACAGGTTCCTGAGCATTCAGGTTTTTCTACTTCTTCCCAGACTATTGGTCGATTTTTGAACAATTGATTCTCAATAGTATATTGCTAATTACAATTACAGGGGGAAGGTTTTTGTTTCTCCAATACAGCCATTCCCCCTGCTTAAACATTCAAGCTGTGTCAATTATGCACACAGTCAGTTCTCTCAAAGTGTTGAATTTTCATCTTTAGTAAAGACAATTCTCATGGAGGTTTTGTGTTGTCTACGTAAATATTTGTGCAGTGTACTTAGTGTGGAAACATATGATTGCTGAAGATAGAACAGATTCTTGAGGCACAGAAATACTTGTAATGATGGAAATGAGTGACAATCCAGTCTCTGTGCAGGTTGGGGTGGGAGGAAGGAGAGGTGGATGAGATGCATTGAGTGCTCAGGGCAAATTCCCAAAAGCATATGAATATGCAGAAGTATCAATGAGAATGTGTGACTATGGAAATATTTTCAGATGATAATTCCAGAGTTTTCTCAATAATCTGTGTGTAGTTTTCCATCTGCAAATCCTCTTAAAGGAGTATGAATATGGAGCAAGTGCAAAATGTAACCAAGGCCTATTTACAAAATGAATTGGCAGATTTGATATTGTTTGCTCTGGAGAGCTACTGCAAATATGTTCATTCAAAATTTTATTTAATTTATGCTAATAAGATAAGACAGATCAGTAATAGGGAAGAAAAATGGGGCATAGTAAAACATTATTATCTGAAAGCTCCATATTTTTGTAATTTTCATAAAGTGATATGTTTTATGATTATTTTTTCTTCTCTGTGGCACTTTATGAACACCTCTGAGACACCAGGAATTCAAAAGAAATTAGAGTAATTGATTAAGATCACTTGCCCAAGATCACCACTGATCTGGCATAAATGTTGCATCAAATCTGACACATGTTCTAAAATATTTTTCAAAATATTTTCATTTGGCTGGTAATGTAAGCAAAACACTAAAAGGCAAATTACTTCTGCACAATCAAATTAAATAGAAGGTTCACTGCCAGTACCAAGAAATACTTTTCACAGTCTATTGTAATCACTTTTAAGCAAAATAAAGCATTTTTTCTCAGTGAGAGACAGTTGCAAATGCAATTTACATCATTTGGGGTATAAACTGACTTAAAGTCTACAAATCATGGCCACAAAAATTCCTGATTTTGTCTAGGTGTGATGACACCTTAGTGAAATACTGGATGCAACAGATCCTGTTCTGAAATGATGATATAGACACATTGTTCCCCTAATGCTGGGCCCTACACCAACGACTTGTGCCTGACCTGGCAGTAAAGGAAGAATTGTAGCACAGCCCATTAAAATTTGCCTCTGAATGTAGTCTCTTACTCACACTGGAGCTGGATTAAGCATATTTTTCAGTGGATAGACTTTGCTTTTAGCAGTCTGCCTGTGGCAAACTGTTTCTGTGAGGCAGGGCAAATGGGTAAACCAGGTAGAGAGAAAAAAACTAAACCAACTAAAAAAGCCTTAGAGGCACTTAATTTGATTTTCAGGCTCCAACGACTACAAGTTTGCTCTAGTTACCTCATACTAACTCATGTAAAGATTATATGTGTGGTATTTATGTGTCTCATTATATCATTAATAAATAATAATTAATATATTAATTTTTAAAAATGAATTGTATTTTAATATCTTGACTTTTTCTGCTTGAGGGAACTGATGGGAGATAATGGATCCTGTTATTGTGTAAACTGCAGAAATTATCTGCAAGTCTGGAACTGATCCCCCTCTTCCTTCTTGCTCTCTTTCTTATTTGAGAAGGCAACTTAGAGGAAGAATTTCAGAGCATCTGAAGTCTCACAGCTCTTTGAAAGGCTCATCTCACTTGACTTTCCATGCTCCCATCATGCTGACCCTCCACAACACCTCCTGGACACAGGAGCCGCCCCTCCCCAGTGCCTGCTGGGCTGTCTGGAGGGTAGGTTTACATTAGCTATTAAGAAGAAATTCTACACTTTAGGCCCTGGAATAGGTTGTCCAGGTTGTGGACTCTCCAACTCTGGAAGTTCTCAAGACCAGGTTGGATGAGGCTCTGAGTAATCTGGTCTAGTGGAAATTGTCCCTACCCATGACAAGGGGGCTAGAACTAGGTGATCTTAAAGGTTTCCGACCCTAGCCATTCTATGATTCCATGACATTCCAAAAGCAATTCATTTATTAATTCTTTAATTGTCTTCTTTATTTCTCCTGAGTTATTATGTTGAGCAGGCTCAGTAACAGGTTTGGTGAGAGGAGGACTGGAAGGGTGTACAACAGATCCAGGAAGATCTGTTGGCAGCACCGGGGGAGAGCCTCAGTGGGGGAGACAGGACCCTTCTTTGTTGGTGGCAGGCTGCTAGTCTGGTCTGCACTTTGGAAACTGCTGACACAGGTTCCTAAAGAAAGATCTAGGTTGGATGCCTGGATCCTGGTAACTCAGCATTTTGGCCAAGCCTGTAAAACTTGGGCTTTCTTTTCTCAACATCCATCAAATTTCCTGAAGCTATTGTGAATTGTCACCTCAGATCCTGACAGTGTTTCTCCTTTTGTTGTACAAGACAGAGTTTAACTACCAATTAATTGCTGCTAATCACCTATTTACTGGAACTTCAGCCACAAGGCTAGACCCAAATGCCTTTTGAGATGTTATCTGAAGTGTCTGCCTGCTGCCATTCCACCTTAGTAATCCTTTCTCTAGGGGTGCCAAGGACTGTACACATCTGCAACACATGCAGCATTGGAAAAGCTGACTCACAGAAACAGGAGAAAAATTGCAGCTCCAGTGGAAGAAACAAAGGCAAGGGGAAGCTGCAGCTGCTGCCTTCCTCCTCCACACAGACCTGGGTCTGAGCAATACTGTGAAAGACATGCAGTGCTATCTGTGAGGGATGAGTGATGGTTGTCACTTCCCATGCATGGATCATCCAGAGAATCTCTGTGCCTCCATCAGTGTGCTCATCGTGTAGTTTTCCAGGAGTTAATAACAATATGGAAAATTAAAAGTACTCAGGCTACCTGACAGTGGTCAAAGGCCTTGGTGAACATATATGGGGATTTCAGAACAGAAAATATTTATGGATATTCAAGTGTATATGCAATATAATACATGGTCACATATTTCTTGTTGTTTTCAGTGTAATCAAAAATGGTAATTATTTCAGAACTGTATCAGAAAAATAAGAGAAGAGATCTCTGAAACAGGTAAGATATTTGCCTTGATAGCACCTGAATAAGGTGTCAGGATGTTAAAACACAGAGACAGAGTTAATAGATTTTATTAAGACACTTTGATCCTCATCTGGAGCTGCTTGATGTTCAGTTAGAAAGCTTTTATAAGCCAGAAGTGTTATTTCTCTGGGGTTGATGGTTTTCTTTTATTCCTGTAAGTGCCCAGATTTTTTAATGAAATACAAAGATTTGTCTCAAACAGACATATTAGGAATTCATAGTATCTGTATCTCACTTTGAAGGTGTGCTTGTGTGTCTTGGACTTTGATCCAACAGAGCTCCCTCAAAAGCAAATTAATATATTTTATGGCTATATTTTGAGTTCATTCATTTCAGATAAACTGCACCACATTAGATCAGTTGCAGAATCACTAATGTAAGCTATGCATGAAAAAAAAGTTTTAATTCATTAAGTTCTTCAAAATAAACACAGAAAGACTACTATTTGTTTGTGTTTCTCAATTTTTTTTGTCAGATAAAATGAAAAAATGAGTTGTAAGATATGTAATTCTGAAACTAATTCAGGAACCTTATTTTTTTTTTTTAAAGCAAAGACCAGCTTTTTCAACTGTTGAAAATCAAACTATATTGACTGACTTGTTTTGGTAAATAGCTTTTTTTATGTTCAGAGTAGCAAACTACCTTCCTTAAAGATAAAAGGAAAGGGAATAAGGCTGCCTCAGGTATATTGTTACTGAGACAGATACATTCCCTGGTGAGCCCTAAAGTCCCCATTCCTTTTCATGCAGCAGGGAGGATGGCACTAATCTACTGTTCAGTCTCAATTTACAGAAAAGTTAATCATATTTATTAAATATATTTGGCAATAACTTATCTTAATATTTGCATGGACAAAACCCTAAAAATCAAAAGCCCAATAAAATATGAAAAGCAAATTGAACATGAAAAGAATGGGATTTTTAATTGAATAAGATATAAAGATCTAATTACAAATATAAGCATACAGACTCCTACTAAAATCAGTGACAGCACACAATGAATTGTCCCCAACCTCTTTCTCTACCAGTAGCTTTCATGCAAGGGTCAATGGAATAATAGACTGAGATATGGACAAGGTAAGTACCAACACAATCAGTAAAAAGCCAAATAACTATTCCCTTGATGGGAAATTTTCACCTTAGGGATGAATCATTTAGAAACTGAATGCAGCAGAACTAAAGAGTGTCATTTCAATTTTACTTGAATTCTCTCTAGAATCCAGCACATAATTTCTCATCATAACAAATAAACATTCTCATGTTTGGTGTATATTTTAGCTGTCATCTGAGGAAAAGGCAAATATCATAGTATTTATTTACAAAACCCAGTTTGATCCTCCTAAATTACATATTGCTTTGAAAATAAGCAACCAGATACCAAACTGATGCATATTGACAAACATCCAGTGAACTCAACCAAGCTCTGCCTATTTACACCCCCTCAGGATAACACGGAAATATATAATATACTAAGATGAGATTTCCAATGTAAATGCACATTATCATTAAGGAATAATTCGAGACAAGAACGATAGAATTAGTAAAATAAACAGCTGTCTTAAAAATATGAAGTCTAAATGTGTCCAGGCGCCAGAAAGAATGAATATCAGAAGCCTGTGAAGTGTTTCTGTGATGCTTACGCAGTATCTGCCGTAAACATGTGTTATAGCAAAGATTACTTCCTTTCAACAGAATAGATCAAAATATTTGAAATTAGAAGGTTCTATATAGATATTAAATAATGTATCTTACACTGTTATGAATCTTCTTCCAAAAGCACTCTTAAATTATATTTTGCAAGCTTCTGTCTAAAGTAAACAAGGTTAACAATCTATCTTAATGAAAATACAGAACACTGCTACGTTTTCAGTGATTTTCCAAAATGAAAGAAGCGTCATGTCAAAATACCGTTGTTGTTGTTGTTGTTATGATGGTTTTTGTACATCTAGAATTACTCATGTGTTTGTGGTGTCCAAATATCTTTCAACATCCTGATGCTAAAACTTGAGCTCCTGACTTTCTTCTCAGAATTTGAAATATATTGAGAAGAGGTTGTTTCCTGAAGGGAAAAAACAATCCCAATAACTATTTGTAGAGTTTAAAAGTTTGTACAACTTCTATTACCCATGTACACTATAAAATGCAGAATAGCATTGTTTTTTTGCTAGTAAGATTACTCATCTATGGAAAAAAATCTATCAGTAACAGCAAAACTCTGCTGAGATGAACACAATCAGGATTTCACATCAGTTGTGCTTAAAGACTTTTTTAATCATTCCAGATTTTTTTCATTCCTTCCAGACTGCTAAAATCAGGGTAGATACAGTCTAAATAGCTTGTATCTATTTTAAAACTAATGTTAAGGAGAAAATTAGGGTGCATGTAGCAAATGTATGTGTGTGCTTATTTGTGTCTTAGTGGTTTTGAACGAGAACAAAGTTGAATGGATCTAGGAAGTAATACAACTCATGCATTTCAGTTAGATTTTAAAACCTTCGAATTCCAAGTTGAATTTGATGGTTTCTTTTCTTTGTCCAAACCTAACACATTATATTATCACAGCAAATGGGCTTAGAAGGAACCTCAAGAGACTATCTTGTCCATCTCTCATGCCTCAGGCAGGATCAGTTTTTCCAATGACATTTCTGACAGATGTTAGTTGAACCTGGTCCTGAAACCTTCCAAAACGGTATTCCTTGTATCTGTAAGGAATGTATTCTCACTCCTAGTAAGAGCAATGTGCAAGTTAAACACTGCCATTAAAAAAAAAAAACATAAAAACCAAAAAAAGAACCCCAAACCAGCAAAGGCAAACAAGCACTGGCTTGAAAAAAACTAAGTAGAGAAGATCCTTAGGCTTCCTGATTCCTATTTGCTCACCATTAACAACTCTGAAATAAGAAAATTAATAACCTTGCGGATTATCAAGGCTGGGCAAATTTTGCAATTTGTTAGATACAAAGAAGATGCAGCCCTGATAGGGCAAAAGTTTGATATTCCTGGTGCTCACAGAGACTGAGCCTGTGTATACCAGCAGGTATTTGTAAATAGACAACCAAAACAGTGGTGTGGGAAGGACACGTGCCCCTGGCAGGATGCATATACAGCTCTGAGTACATGAAAATGGATGGATGCTCCAATGCCACCTCTGTCTCTCTGAAATTATACTGTGTATGGTGCTTTGCATACCATAAATACCAGTTAAAGATTTTTTTCCCCTACTGATTCTTTGTTCTGTTTCCCTTGTATGTGGATAATTATGGTGGTAATTTGGCAACAGCTTTCTGAACTTGCATGATTTTTAGTATGGACTACATGGATTTGAATCTGTCAGTTTCTCATAATGCTTCCTCAATATTACCCATTTAGTGTCAATTATAAACAAAAAATAGCCCACTTATTGTCTCATATTAGCATCCACATCAATAACTGAGCAGAACAAAAGCCATAAACTGAGACCATCTGCTCTCACTACGATAATCTACCTAAAAAGCCTAGCCAGTAACACAGTAAAAAATTCTGATGCATTTGTCTGGGATCATGCTGTTTAAGTGTCTTTCATGATTAAAATCATTACTGCTTTGGTCCATCACCTATTAAGACATATGTTTCTTCATTTTAAGTAAAATATTATCATTTTATTTTTAATACTGTAGTAAATTAAGATAACATGCAGGAAAAAATCTTTACTTTTGTTTTATACTTCATTGTCACTCTCCTGCTGATGTTGACAATACTTAGACATTTCTTGAAAAAATCATATATGTTGCAGATTTTTATTTTTTTGACAAGTGCAGAACACTTAAACTCTTTTACATTCCAGTACAGAACCATATCAAAATGTAAAATGTTAACCAGCAGTGCCATCATGACCTGAAAAGTTAAAAAAAAAGAGGAGAAAAAAGAATAGAATATTTATACGCCTACAATCAAAGAAGATTGTTGATGTTTAAAGAGAATGCATTGTGAGTTTTCTCAGCATTGGGTATGTGGAATTTTTCCTGGCAGCTTGCAAGAATAGATAGGAGTTTAAGAAACATTCACATGAAAGTACAAAAGGCAGGCAAATCCCTGCTGCTTTATGTCAGTGTCCTTATTCTATTGTCTAGCATATCAAGCCTGTCAAGACATCTCAGTTTTTCACTTCTAACAAAAATAAGTAAATGAAAATAATGCACAGCAAATGCCCAGTGCATTTAATACAATGTCTTAAATGATTGGTTCTGATCAACTGCAGATTCAGTAAACATGTTCCCCAAGCCTCAATGGCAACCTCTGAAACCTGATTACAGGCTGGTTTTCAACAGCAAAAGAAACCTGATTACAGGCTGGTTTTCAACAGTAAAATATTGTTTTAGCCAAAAATGTACTATAATGCTACACTTTCTATGTCTGATTTTCTAACATGCTAAGCACTTGTCTTTCTCCTTGATTCCAAATGGATTTTTTTACATGCTCAAAGAATGATTCATAAACTGCGTGACTTCTTTTCCATTCTATTTATGCTATGAATTCAATAACAATTTGATTCACAGTATTCAAAATAAAGCTTGGATAGAAATCAAACTAAAATTATCCCTTTAGGAAACTTGTTCATGAATTGACCCTGTGACCCCTGAAAGCCAGAATGAAGAGGAAAGCAAAAAATTTATGCTTGTTTCTAGTTTTTCAGGCTTGGGTAAATATGCACAATTTTTGGATTAAATACTTTTATCATTTAAGCTAAGAAGAAAAGTCTAATGTGAATGTATTGATGATTATTTGGTCTATTTATCATGATGATTTACCATGGGATTTTATTGATGATTATTGGTCCCTGAGTTAATTTCTTCCTGAGTTTTAAGTAATTTTTGGGATTAACAGTCTCTTTCATCCCAGGTATGTCAAGAATATGAATTGGAGATCTCAAAAAGAAGGCATGTAGAGTTATCCATTATTTATTGGCCAACAGTAGCCAGCATTTATATCACATGTACATGGGCACCTCATCAGTTTCTGTGTGTAGTTGAATCCTTAGCTTGGATGTGTCTGTGAGACCATGTGCTGTTTTTTAACACTCCAAGGTTCTCAAAACAGACACTGGAAAATGGTCAGAGAAAACTGAGGGATGAAGTGTATTTTTCTTCAGTAACCAAGCATTTTGCTCTGCTGCTTGTAGAACAACCTGCTTTTCTTTTTCAATTATTAACATTCATTTTAGCAATTCATGTGCAGCAATGAATCTCACTTTCATAAGTAAGAGAATTCTGGTTATGCATCTTGTATATTGATAACTCAGAAGCTACTTATACTTGATAAAGCAAGGCATTTCAAAATTTGCTCTTTTGTTTAAAGCAGAAATGTGACCTAATCAATCTCAAAAATTGGTCAAATAATAAGTTACAAATGCAGCCTCTGCTACTGATCCCCAAATTCAAACACACTTCCATAGTGAAAGTACACATGTACTTTCACTAAGCTCTTCAAACTGTTGAGCAGAAATAGTTTCCCTTACAAATATTAAAAAAAATTTGAAACTAATAAAATATTTTGGTAGGTATTGAGGGTCTTGTTTTATAAGTTCAGAGTGGGTATTTTTCAAAATTCAGTCATAAAAAAATTTTTAAAAATTGAAATTGAATTATTACCATTTGGCCAATGAATATTGGGATGCCATTTTGAAATTTTTGGAAGAATAGTATATTATACATATTCCTGCCATTTCCAACTGGAAGGTCTTTCAGTCTGTTCTGGATCATGCAGTATTTTTTCCCAAAGTCTGCACATGTCTGTCCAACTACAACACGGAGTAATGTGTAGGTCAGAACAATAGCAAGCACCATGGCAGGCATTCAAAAGATTGGCATGCCATTATTTCAACTTTCAACTCCTTCAAAATATGGTAATGTGGGCTGTATTTATGAAATCAGGGCTGAAATATACTGTGGTCTTCACCTGTTCCAAAAATAATAGAGAACAGATAGAGATAAGTGCAATATGGGATAGGAATTTTGACTGGCTATGTAAGCTAAGCATTTTATACTCATACATGTTATGATTAATAATGCCATATACAAATGCTTTTCTTGAAAACAAAAGCCTACAAGCAAAGTAAAAAAGTGATAAGAAGCAAGGAAAACAAAACCTACAATTTTTTGTCATATATTTGGAGGAGACAAAAAAAAGGTATGGATTCCTCTCTATTACTTTCCATTAGCATCAAATCTGCAAACTTTTGCAAACATGAAAAATTCTTTGGTGCATATTAAAATCATCCAGCAACAGGAGTTATTTCTTTTCCTGATAGATAATAGAGCTATATCCTAATATTTAAAAACTATACATATATAAACTATAAACTAAAACATAAACTGTATCCTATTTTAAAACAATAATAAATATATAGTGCCTGGAGTTTTTTTTTCCCCATTCTGAGGCAAACACATACAATAAGTTGGTTTGATTTTTTTCTGACAAACTGCCCAGTATTTTCATATACTAAAGGACATGATCTAGGGACCTTAAGATCAAGGCAGTATTCATAATAAAACTTTCGACTGGTTGCCCTGGAAGCTGATTATATCTGGACAAAAATATGTAAGTCAGAACTATCCTTGCAGAAAGAGATTAGCAAGGTCTTCAGATTAAAATGGTTTCCTTCATTTCCCTTAGTCTTACCATCATTTATTAGACAGCACAAACCCGACTGTGAAATAAAAATAACACAACTATGCTTCAAAAGCCTGCTGCAGATTCTTGGATACATGAGGAAGAAATCAAACTTGTCAGTTAAACAGAGATGAGAGAGAAGATACATTTCTAAAACTCTTGTGGATTTGGAACAGTTAAACTGATTTTATTTTCTTCAGAATATAGTTGTGTCAGGCTAAGTATTTAATGTATTTTTGTGAATTACACCTTGGTTTTAGACTGAAAAAAATATCAATCATAAACCACAAAATTATATAAATGACTTTTAAAACAGCTGTGATTTCAACTTGAAGGGCCTTTTGCTGAGTTGAAATGTGGTTCTAGATCACAGGGTGAACAGAGAAAAAAGGACAGTAAGGCCAGAGAATACGCTTGGGGTTGAGACATTTGCTGTGTCATCTTTTAGATGCTCTCCTTTACAGTTTGTTTAGCACAGTGGTGAGAAGGTTTTTGGGTTTGAGTGGGTGTTTTATCTGCTTTGTTTGGGGTTTTTTGTTTGTTGTTTGCTTGGTTTCTAGATAAATATATGGAAAGGTTTCCTGTGTTGTTCCCTTAGGCTGAATTATGGCTCATGCATAAGGATCTGCACTTCACTTGCAGCCACTTATAAAATTCCTTCCAGGAGAAATAAACGGTTTATCCTATTTACCTTTCCCAAATGGTACATGCTGGCTTGCCTCAATCGATTTGCTTATGGCACTTACTAATTTTCAATATTGTGCCACTTTTCTAACAATAACAAGTAGAAGCATGAACATTGAAGGTTATTATTTACTAGCCACAGCTCAGTGCACCATATAATCAAATCCTTTGTCAGAGCATCCTGCCACATAATCAGATCTTGTGAATTGTCAAAGGCAATTTTATAAATATATATATTCATTTAAAACCTCAGTAAGCTTGTCATGGCATGAGAAAAGCACATTTTTCTTTCATTTTCATGCTTTTCCAGTTCTTTATATGTGTAGTAATTACATTGTCTTCATACACTTTCTACAGTGAGAAGTAATGCTATATATAGCTATGGCATGTTATACATGTAATGTAATAACTACAGGTATTAGATTAAATTATTAATTTTTTTCCCTAGACAACATTATTTAAAGACTTGTGTTATTAACCAGATTTGATAATTAGCAATGTAAGGCCCAAAATAAATTAGAAGAATCAGGAAACTCCACAAAGAGGGCATAGCCTTCCCATGTTAGTGCGCTTTAAGATGCTGGATTCACTTTTTGAGCTAGCTAAACACTGAACAACTTTGGAAATTTTATTTACTACAAGGAACAGGTTGGAAGATTTTTCATAGTTTTTGTTTTTTATGATTAGAATGATAAATTCCAAAATTGAAATAAAATTCTGTGAAAAGAAAGACTGCTTGGTTCAATACAGGAAATAAGGTATTAGACAAATGGAAGGAAAATTTCATAAAAAGTGCTGGGATTATTGCAATAGAGGATGTTAAATTTGAAAAGTATTAGAAAACACAGTAATTTTATAGAAAAAAATTTACATAATATTCTGTATATTCAAAGCTTGTTTCCAAAAGTTAGGTGAGAATACAATGGCTTTGGGATCTCAGAGAAATACCTGAAGTTTTCAGAGATCTATTCTATCTGTATAATGAGAATTTAGTGTTTGCAGTGGTACAGCCCCAAAGAGATACTCTGTGGGTGCTGCAGAAAGCATTTTATAGTTCAAATATGGATTGTGCTTAGTCTGTAATCTCCATACATCCTCATTGATTGTCCTTTAATTGGATGGAGATGATGAAGACATCTGCCAGATAAAAAAAACATAATCAAGTAATATGTCAGCCAGAACAATAGTGAGGAAAAAAGAGAAAGGAAAGATGGAAGCAGTAACAATATCCCAATTAAAATGAAGAACAAAAGAGTTGAAGTGCAGATGAGTGTCAGCTTTCTTCACACAGTACAGACAATGAGACCTGTGCAAACACATCTAAGATATGTTGGAAAAGATGTGGCTATATCATGGAAAAAAACAGTTCTGAAATAAGTAATTGAATAATATTGTCAGGATTTAACAGTACTTTTTCTCAGATCCATACCCTATGTGAACTGACATTCAGGGAGTGGAGTTAGATAAACAGGAACCAATTCTTGAAAGCAAAATACTTTAGCCTCGGCTTTCCTTACAATCCTGATTATTGGATGTTTTGGTTTATTAATTTACTTTACACAGAAAGAAAGAAGGTTATAGAAGGGCCATCATTCTATTTGATATATCTAATGTGATATCATATGCATGAGGTGTCATCTGCATTACCAAATTGCAGGGAATTTTATTTCATTTAATATGGGTATGGGTAACTTATAAAGTTTTTTTAGTTTTAAAGGATATTCATTCGCTGCTGGGTGGGTTTATGCATTGAAAAAGTCCACAGGAACCTGTTTCTAGGCTAAATTTTCAGCCCGGATCTGAGTCCCAGAAAAGCTATGCTGCTGCAGCTCCATGTCCCAGGTTCAACACGTGGCAAGGCTGAAGATACACATTCCCACCAAGCACATGCACACCGAGCACATGTGTGCACTGCTCACAGCCAGAGCTGGCCTCTGAGCACTTACACACGGCCTTTTACACCGACCCTGAGCACCAGCAGCTTCTTGGGACTTCCCTCTCACCCAGGCACACAGAGCCTCTGGCCTGGGGTCCAGTGCAGCTGCTGGCACCCAGACCTTGCTCACTCCAGTGCTGGTATCACAGGCCTCTACAATCCACTCCAGTTGCTGGCACTCACCTTGCAACACATGCACATGCAGACACATGAAATGGTATTCCTTATCCAAGGAAAGAGCTAGAAAGGAATTTCAAAAGGTGTACAGACCACGGTGGTTAGGCACAAGGCATGGGCAGAAAAGTGTACAAAACTATTTAATCACCACCATCCTTTTTCATCCCCATATTATTCTTTTCATGCATGTTTCCCTTCTCAAATCACCTAGATCCTCCCACTTTTTGTTCCCCTTCTAAACTTGTGTTAATAAGTTCTGTGCAATTCCAAAATTCCCCTGCACCCATAATGCAGTAAAAAGTCACCCTCCTCAGTGTAAAATGTGCTCCTGCAGCATTGACACCCTTTGATGTGATATTAGATGATCTTTAAGGTCCCTTCCAACCCAGGCCATTCTATGGTTCTATGTGTTTCACAAGTAGGATTAAACTGAGGCTTTCCTGAGGAAGCTATGGGAGGGAACTGGACAGAATACTCCTTTCTCTGAAGCCTTAATTTTTGTGCCTGTGCCCTTGTTCTCCTGTGAATTTGTGGAAATTGAAGTTTGATGGGCTGACAACACCTGTGATGGTCCTGGGCGTAGTTGAGGCAAGGTGCTGTTTGGGCTCCTCACCTGCCACGGTCTCTGTGCCCCACAGATGAGCCTTTATCACATACCTGTACATCACAGGTCCCTTTTGTGTGTGTATGTCTACAACCAAATGCCCAAAGAAGTTCCAACTTAAGAACAGAGACAGAACTATCAGCTGTAGAGTGAATAAAGTGAATCACAAACTTGAACCTCAGTATGCAGAACTCACTTGAGACAGCCCAGGGTCCATAGTGACTGATGTGTTGATGGCTCTCTCTCAAAGGATGGAGTCAGCTAGGGGAAGGTCATCTGGAAGCATATTCCTTATTATTGTAGAAGGATGCACCCTCATGAAGTGTTGACACTTGTCAATCCATTACAATTTGCCTTCTGTCTTCTATTTACCTGCATAGCCAGATCCATAAGAGCGATGCAAAGAAAAATGTAATTAGGCAGAATACACTGTTGAGGAATAACAAATTGCTCCCTCACAATGAGATTTTATCTTACTGGAGAGGTTATTACAGTGCTTTTTGTTGTTTTGGCAGTATCTGTTTTTTAATTACTTGAGTGATGGATCCGCAGTGCATGTTGGTTACTTTGCACGAGTTGGCAGGCTGGGAAGGATACCCTTCTAAAGGGGCAGGCTAGAATGCCAAATGATTGTGACAAATTAGGAAGCCTCACTGAAAAAATATAAGATGTCCAGCAAGATGGACAAGTGCAATGAAAAGTAAGAAACTGAAGAAAAATGATCTAGAGGATGACTGGCCAAGCAGCAATTCCACAGTTACAACCTGGTCTTAGTTGACCCTTTATAGATTAATGGAATCATGCTGTCATATTGATGGTGGTATGAGCTTCTGGGAGACACAAAGTACAGCCTGTACAGGATATTTCCAGTACATCAAGTCAGCTGTTGCTTTCTTCTTTTTTTTTTTTTTAGGCAACATGAGTAGAAAATGTCTGTAACATCTTTATTCTCACTCAAAGTG
The DNA here is from genome assembly GCF_022539315.1 of Serinus canaria. Classification (NCBI taxonomy): domain Eukaryota; kingdom Metazoa; phylum Chordata; class Aves; order Passeriformes; family Fringillidae; genus Serinus; species Serinus canaria. Next base: position 37,390,368 of record NC_066317.1, read on the forward strand.
ATTTCATCATGTCTGGGCAACAGACTTACTGACACCATCTGTTCCTAGTCCTTTCTTGAACAGTCTGGAGTATAGCACTCAATACCCTTGACATGTCTAGTACCTCCTACCAGAAATTTGAATGTTTTCAATTTCTCAGTCCATAGGCCTTTCTAGATCAGTTTTCTACTCGGGTCAGCTGTTTTCTGACTCAATATTTTTATTAGATGACATCTTGTTATGAAGCTTAATCTAGTTGTTCCATACTAGATTTCATGATAAGGAAGACCTGCTGGCATAGCATTGGACACATACTCAGGAATATGGAAGCCACAATACTTACTGCAGACCAATGCATATCATTGCTCAGAGAGGTCATGGGTGCCCCATCCTGGATAGGTTCAAGGCCAGGCTGGCTGAGTCTCTGAGAAAGCTGGTTTGGTGACCCTGCCCATGACAATGCAGCTAGAAGTTTTTTAAGGCCCTTTTAAACCCAACCATGATTCCATTAATATTACAGAAAGACTCCGTAGCTCAGACAGACATAGAGTTACATGGGGAAATGTTTGGACAGTTTAAAGCCAAAGAGATCCTGACATTCATCTCATATGAGTACAATGTGGATGCTTAAGCTGAGAGGATCCAGAGGAAAATAAGTTTAAATGTAAAAATCAGAGTAAACCTTGAGGCATGGCTTAACAAAGCACTATTGCAGAAAAATGGTGGTAGGAACTGCATGAAAGACCCTTGAAGTGTGTCCTCTAGTCTGCTCAATGCTGATAAAGCATATACTAGAGCCTTTTATCCTACTGAAGCCATCATTCTTTTGGAAAAGATAAAACAGAATTAACTAGTGGGAGATCAGTGCATAATGGTAATAACGATAGACTACAAAGACAGGAGTATTTGGGGCTGATTAGTCTGGGGACGAGAATGCTGAGGGTACCAAGATCAGACAACTGAAAATGAGAAAAGCATAAACTCCCTGTTATGAGTCTAAGGCAAAGAATAGAAGGTAAAAGTAAATCAGGGAAGGTACAGTATTAATATAAAAAGAACCCCATTATTTGACAACAGTAAGGATAGTTCAGCACCAGTTTAAGACAGAAGATTGTAGACTTTCCAAAACAGGGGATTTTAAAAAGCAAATTAGACATATACCTGATAAGAATGATCTCACTACCCTGGGGCACAGTATGGATTAGACCATTTCTCAATGATCTTTCAAAGCTCGTTTCCTATGAAACAATTACAATGTAAATATCCAAACATTCTAGTAATATTGCTGCTAATACTATAAATTCTGTTGTTGGGAAAAGCATACTCAATGCTTCTAGACAAAGCTACAAGAGGAAAACAAAACAAAAAAACTTGCATTGTAGAGCACTTAGAACATGAAATATATTCACTCCTAGATTTAGAAGATACATGGTACTCCTAGTAAAGCCATACTTTCTAGTCTGAAATCATAAGATATAATTTACTGTATTGAAGCTGGATTTGGCCATTCATTTTGCCTGTCTTGATTTTTTCAGGAGTAATTTTTCACAGTGATAGACACTGGAGAAAATCTTGACATCTGAATTCTTAATCTTATCTAAGAAGGAATATGATAAAGGTTTTTAAGTTTTTTTGTTCTTGACCTACAATGTGTCATTGTATCTGCTTATGATGGTAAGAATTGTATAATCTCATGAAGAAGGAGCAAGAGGTGGCTGGCTAATTTTCTTATCAACAACCACTGTAGTGCTTTGATAAAAATGAAAACTTTGGACACACATAAGAATTGAAACTGATAAAAAACATCTACTGGTTTCTGAACTAAAATTGCTAATCTTGCAAAAGGGGGCTGTTGTCATCATGACCTTCTACTAATAAACATTAAAATACAGAACTATTTAACTTAATTTTGTATCTATTCCTGCAGTGCATGCAAATGGAATTTAATTAAAGATGAAAAAAGTTACATTAGATAATGTTTTTGACCTCCTGCCCAATTACTGTCTATAAATATACCAACCTCTGCTTCTGGCAAGCATATTGCAAATGAAACAAAAATTACATTAAAGAAATATATCTATTGAATGAGTTTGATACTATTCAGAAGCATTGGACACTCTCTAAACACATAGAAAATATCTTTTTTGTTTCGAAGACCTTGCAATGTCAAAGGTCAGTGCCAAAGCTGAGAAAGGTGTAAATAAACACAAGCAACACAATCAGGATAAAAATAAACATGTGTGTGTTTCTTTTTGCTCTTTTTAAAGTTGAGCATATATATTTCATCACCTACTTTTCTCCTCACTTCTACTAAGCCATTTTGTCTTTCTTCGGTATTGAACATCCATTTCTATCCCCAGGCTTTTATGCACTTCTGATTTATTGAGTCAGTTACAATATTGTACATTTTCTTAAATCAAAAGATTGCCACTCTTTGCTATGCAGACATGTACATGACTGTAAGTGAACTTGTTGTTGGACTGTTTTTTTTGCTTAGATACTTGCAAAAGTATATGCTGGGTATAAAAAATGTATGCTGGTAGGCTGGGTTAAAAAAGAGAAATAGAGTAATAACTGTCATGCTCAAGATTCTATCCTGGTTACTTTCATGGTTTTCAAGTTTTCTACAGCTATTCATGTACAGTCAATTTTTATTTTAAAAAGAGCATTTAAATCCTTTATTATTGAATTTTTTATCCTCTTCTCATGAGCAGATACAACACATGGAAAAGAAGACTCTTCCTGCCTACCAATCTCCAGAACCCATTTTAAAGCATTCTTCAAAGATTTCAGCTACTAAACAAAAGTTGACTATCTAAGAAGTCCACCCTGCTTCTTTCTTCCCTAACAGATGTGTTTAACATTGGTTCAGGAGAAGGAATTGTTTTCTTAGAATTCAGTTCTCTCTAATGGCTCAATTTTAATTTTCTTGGTAGAGAATTTTTTCCTGTACTGTATGCAATTATGTCTTAATCTCACTGTTGATGAAATGGCACTACAGCGTTCAAAGGTCAATCTTTCAGCTTTCATAATAGAAATGATGGCAAAAATAGTCACAGGCACAAAGCAGATATTTAATTGCATGTTCTAAAGAGTTGCTGCTGTTCTCAGTAGAGTTGAAATTGCCATTCATTAAGACATCAAAAAAATTCCACAGTTACAAAATAAAAGAAACTTCCAAAATAACTAAAATCACAGCAAAATGCAGTAATTGCCATTTTATCATCAAAGTGATAGTAGTTGAATCTACTCAAAAAGTGTGAATAAACTTTGTCAGCTCCTGCATTCATGATGGAAATCAGTGATAAAAAATCTTATTTAAATCAGAAAATGAAGCATATTGACTAATTCAACTGTCTTGAAAGATTAAGACCCTGAAGTAGATTCCAGACCGAGAAGTATTGCTAATTACCAACAGTGATCTACTTTGAAAAGAATTAAAAAACCCATGGTTGGATCTTAAACATTTTTGCCCACAGCAAGTGGAGCCAAGCCAGTTTACTCTGAAACTTATGATGTTCTGATAAATATTAGCAAACTGAAGTAACAAGAATAAAGCTGCTTTAACCTAGGACTTATTCAGCTAGAAAATAAGAAACCTAAATCTCTAAAATCCAGCTATTTTAACAGAACACTTTAAAGTACATGCTTTATAGTATACTGGTAGCTACAGAAAATAGACTAAAAAGAAATGTGTGTATCTTGTCCCAGTGATGAGGACAACTCACAAACTACTGCCATAAATACAAGTATAGATTTAACTGTCTAAAATTTGGAGTAGAATTATGTTAATTTTGCAGCAACCACTTACAAAACCCATTTGCTGGAATGCTTTTCTCCAGACAGCACTTTTATTTAATTCAGCAATGCTGGGCATGTCAAACACACTTGAAGACCATTATCACCTACGCAGAATTCCATACATGACCTCGAAAAAATGTTGGTTTTAGTCTTACTGTATTTTCTACAAATATCTTACAACTTTTTCACAAGAGATAAGGCAGTAGTCGATAAATTATGGAAAACTGAAAAAATGTTTTATTTTTCTCATAATTTGAAGTGTGACATTCTTAGTAATAAAAAAATTACAGTAAGGAAGACATATATCTATTAACTTCAGATCAGAGCAGACAACATGTAAATACCAAATCTTCTTCAGAAGAGTACTACTAGTAAAATTATAAGTAGTTTATGATCACTTATGGTGAAGTTTTTGCAATTTAGATCAGTTCCAATAATCTTTTTTGTAGAATACACAGTTTACAAGGCAATGCTACCTTTCAGAGAGCAAGACTGCATTCTATCCCTCATCTTTTTCTTTGATTATTTGCAAAATTCGATGTGTCTGGCCTTTTCCCTTCAACAGCTGTGTGTTTCCATTTGCAGGAATGGTTAATTAAAAAATGCATTTATGTTCTTTATCAGCTGAGGACATGGGACTTAAGGTAATGACTTACTATGAGACTTACAGAGATCTTCCAGTGAGATCTTTTCTGTCTGAGCTTAAAGTGTAGGAATTTTCATCTAACTTTTTTATTAGATCAAGATGTGATCCTGAAATCACAACATTTCTGCTATATTCCAAGTTGTCTACATTTAAATATATGCATTTTAAAAAAAGTCTTATTTTTTTTTATTTTCTATAAAAGCATATGCTAAATTCAAAATTGTCTGGGTCAAATAGTCTTGAAAGACCATACAACATGGAGTAGCTATGTTAATAATCATTCAATAATAAGTGCCTTTCTGATTTTTAGCAAATATTTACTGTGGGACAGTGTTAGAAATAAAAAAGACTTTGACTGTGTAAACCCTGCTCTGCAGCAGCTGAAAAATCCCAGTGTTGACAACACTCTTTCAGTCCCAAATCCAAAACACAACACTGTACAAGCTACTAAGCAGAATATTACTCTATCTTAGCATGAACCAGCACATCTTATTTCTGCAATTTGTACATACCTATTTACTCTATTCCTGGTAATTGTGAATATTTACAAATGGGCAAGATATTAATTGACAAGATTGTCATTGCAGGTTACCTTCATCATTTTGAAAAACATTTCCCTAACTTTTATAAATTAAAAAAAAGGCAAGCCAATTCTCAAAAGAAAAATTGTCATGAGAGTGAAAAATGCATGAGATGTGAATTTAATTCCACTTCTTTTATTTTGGCTTGGCTTCTATGGCCTTTCCAAAAATAAGTGGTTTAAATGACTTCATGTTTAAGAAATCAAGCTGTTTGTGCTTAACCATATAAAAACAACTAAATAGCCCATTCAAAATCCTTCAGAGAAAATTCTTGTTAAGTAGCCCTTTACAACTCTGTCTCATTTCTTTTGATTGTCTCTCTAGAATCATATGGTGGAGGCATGCTGACATGAAAACTATCTGAACAGGTTCAGGCTGGTGCCACAGGGAGAAAGGAGAGAGTTGTCCTTAGCTTCCTCTTTCTCAGAGTAACAAGACTGATCTGGCAACAATGATCTTGGGCTGAGAAGAAAGTCAGAGAAATGACCTGGTTCAGCTCCAAAGGCTTTTAAAAATATCCCTTCTCTCTAAATAAATGAAAGACGAAGGACATTTTCATTCATTGTTTTCTGGATTTATAATGAGCTGTTGTCATTTTCTGTTTGGCCTCATTTCTTCCTGAGATTTTTCATTACATGTTTTAGCTGATGAATAGCCAATCTGCTTTGTATGCAGTACATGATAGGTAGATATCCTAATATCATAGGTAGATAGTTTCATCAGTAATAAAAAGAGACAAAATGTTTGTTTTAATAAATCCAAACACTCCATTGTATATAAATACTTTTCGGCTCTTAAATTTTTTTGTTCAAGCTCTATTGTTAAAAGTATCTTTCTTTTGGATAGTTATTTGGTCATGTTGTTTTATTGAGAATAATTGCATTGCTTCTTCTCAGCATTCTTGAGGGTAGAGGCCATTGACTATTCAATAGATACATAAAAGAAATTTCTTAACTATTGTCAGGAAATGAATTACTCTGTTAGTATATGGGGGCTTTATGCTTATATGGCTTTTTTTCTATTTGGCAGCCTAAATGGTCTTGCTTTATTATACATAAATGGCTTCATTACTGAACAGTACCAGTTATTATAACCTATCATTTCACGAAGTTTGTCATCTCAATTATCTAAGGAACAAAAAACATGTGCTCTATTTGGAAGGAGATGTTATTTGTAAGTATTGCTACTGCCAAGACAATTCACCATTGAAAGTGCAGTGATGTTATTTCTCTCTAACATAAATATCTACACAGGACAGAACTTATAATAATACACAAAGTTCAGTGACTCCTTTTAAAATATTTTACTAAATTAGCAAACATATTAGTATTTTTTTAAAAGCAAAATTTTTTTGCAAAGTTGTTACAATTGTCTTTTCATATCTCTCTGCATTGATTTGTAATCACAAGTCTAATCTTGCAAATTTTGAGTACCTTTTATAATAAACAATTGTTTTATATGCTTATGATCTGTCTTTTTGTTTATATGTTTATGATCTGCCTTGGAAGAAAAATCTGCTTTTTAGACATTCTTACTGTTAACTTAACTATTAAACAAAAAATTAATAGTTATGGAATAGGCTATGCATTATATACTTACAGTTTTGCACAGATTCAGAAAAACCATAAACATTACATCAAATGTCTTGGGGTTTATTTTAATAGCTTGAATTAGGTGAGAGAGAGTTAAAGCAAGACATTAGAATATGTTTTACTGTCAGTGGTAATACTGCCATTGATTAAACAGTCTTTTTCTTAAGTTAAGAAATATAGAGATTTATTGAAAAATATTTTTAAAACAAGATAGCTTATTTATAAAATATATATATAAAATAAAATAGATAACAAAATATGTGTGAATGAATTACTATATACTTTATTCATGGATATAAATCACAGAGAGCATTATTTAATGTTTGGTAAAGGTCTAATGTTTAAAGAGAGAAGCCCAACAATCCTATTCAAAACAATGATGAATTAATATTGAAGCTCCTCTCCCTTCACCTACTTGCCAGGTTTTACCATGTGACATTTATAAGAAAGGTTCATTTCTTCAGACCTGTTAATGGTGGCTTTCATCCTTATTTTCCCATGATTTGTTCTTCTTTTCTAATTGTGCTACACTTGCCATGATCTGAAACAGCTCTGTATAAAACAGGAAAAGGTAGTAATTTTCTCCTTCTTTAGTCTGGTAATTCCAAGTGAGATGTAAAAATACTGCACAGCTCTCAAAGCTTTCTGTTCTTTGAAATCATTGTTTGCATCCCAACAAGAATATTTTCTCCTTGTTTGAAAAGAAACAGGACATGAGATTTACCTAAGAGACTGAGACTGTAGTAATCATATTTATTGTGTGCTCCTTCAAAAGTTAGAATATTTACTACAGAAATTTATTTATATAAATATTACTGGTAGAAGCAAGAAAATTTCCATGAACACATATAAAAAGAATGGTGAATGATAATTTGAAGAAAAAAAATGGCTCTAAGAACTTTTTTTGTACAATGAAATCTGTGGTTACATATCTCATTGACAACACTGGCTGATTCCAATAATATAACTCTAGATTAGTTAGCATGTCTTAGACCATTACAAAAGAAAGTGGGAAGGAACTCTGGTTTCCCCTGCAAAACTCTCATTTTCAGTTATAAAAATGTTTTGATAGATAAGTACAATGTCATGCAAAACCTCTGATGCCCAATATTTTGCAATTTTAGGCAGAGTGACCTCTGTTCAATTTAACAATTGAAATAAGTTTAACTTTAAGGATACAAAAAATCTTTTAAAGTCATATAATTTCAGCTCCTATGGGAACATAGGACAGCTATGCATAAGGTTGTATATTTTCCTGAGCAGAACAGAATTAAGAAAAGCAGCAAAACATGTGCCTCTGCAGATGGCATGTGAAACACAGACTATTACGTTACACAGGAGAAATTCCTTCCAACTTATTTTACAAATTAGGAATGAAAAATTTCATTCTGCACTTTTCATCCCATGTCATGAATGGGAGGTCATGTTTTCTTCAGAAGTACTTCATTCTTTGTTGATCACTCAGAATTGTTCAAATATCATTCAGCTAGAGAATATCAGAACTTAATGAGTTTATTTAAATGTATCTCTTTGTTCCCTTATATCTCACTCATTCAAACTCTCTTAGATTAAAAGAGGCATTTACTGATAAAACTGAAGGAAAAGTTGTACGTGATAAACACACTTTTCCCTTTCTTCCACAAAACTTTTATTAAAGAAACATTCACAATAAAGTTACCTGGAATATTTGAAGTTAAGCTGTATTTGTATACCTTGTGACACACAGATTTAAAAGACAGGGGCTTAAGTGGCTGCCTGAGAAGCAAAACTATAGCTTGCATGGGGAGACAATTTTGTGTAAAGGTTCTAAGAGGAAAAGTCTGTAGAATTCAGCATTTTTCCCTTCTAGAGCAAGAAGTGAATTATTCACTGAGGCCTCTGGGCGTTACTGAGCTGGAATTCCTGAAGTTAAGAGAGAAAACAAAGCACAGTGTTCCTGTTGCTTGTGTCTTGAATAGACTTGGTGATGAAAAATTTAGGGGCAAAAGTAAATTGCTTAAAAGCTTATTGCTTCTCTGTTTCCAAGTTTTGTACTGCTGGTAAATGTTAAAAATACTACTAAAGTAGCAGAACAATTCTATTCAGTAGCTCCCATCTATAACATTCCTCCTAGCTCTTTTAGTCATATGTTTTGCAATATGTTTCAAAAGAAGAGGACCAGCAAATACAAATCACTAGTTCTGAAGTGTTCCCATTTAGGGCCAGCACTCTTCAATATTTCTGTAAACAACTCAAACACAGCTTGAAGGTAGACTGGGGAAATTCACCAATGAAATTAAACTGGGAGGAGCTGCTGACTCTCTCAAAGGTAGGGAGACCCTGCAGAGAGACCTCAACAAATTTGACAGCTGGGTAACCAACTCCACAAAAAGCAAGTGCTGGATTCTGCACCTGGGCTGGAGCAGCCCTGAATGTACATAAAGACTGGAGTATAAGACCCTGTAGGTCAGTGATGTGGGAAGGAGTCTGAGAGTCCTGGTCAGGATGAGTCAACAGTGTGAATGAGTGAATTGAAGGCCAGACCTGTCTTGGGGGGCATCAGGCACAGCATGGCCAGCCAGGCAGGAGAGGGCATTGTCCTGCTCTGCTCTGCTCTGCACTGCACTGGGACAGCCTCACCTCGAGTGCTGGGGGCAGTTTGGGTGCCACAATGTAAGGAGGATGTAAAGCTGTTAGAGAGTGTCCAAAGGAGGGCAAGGAAGATGATGAGGGGTCTAGAGGAGAAGTTGTGTCAGGAGCTACTGAGGTCACTTGGTTTGTCTAGACTGAAAAAGAAGAGACACAGGGAAATCCTCACTGTAGTGTACAATTTCCTCACAAGATGAAACCCAAGGACAGGCACCAATCTCATTCTTCTCTGTGGTGACCAGCATCAGGACTCAAGAGAATGGGAGGAAACTGTGTCAGGAGAGATTTAGGTTAGATAGTAGGAAAAGGTTTTCCAACCAAAGTGCAGCTGGACTAAAATAGGCTCCCCAGGGAAAGGATCATGGCACCAAGCCTGCCAAACGTTCCAGAAACATTTGGCCAGTGGTCTCAGGCAAATGGATGGGATTCTTAGGGGGGATCCTGTGCAGAGCCAGGAGTTTTTTACTTTGGATATTTGCCAGAATATTTTTGCTTTGGATCCTATTTGTAAAATACAGAAAGTTTTTAAAACATGAAAGCCCTGGAAGAGAAAACCCTGCAAGTATTGTTCAGAGTCAATGGAGGTGTTAGACTCAAACAATCAAACATTCTAATTTGTGCTCACCAAGTCTGAATGCAGTGGGCATATTTCACTTCCCTGTCATGCTCTGATCCACTGTTGCTAGGGAGAGAGGATACGGTGGTAAAATGATTTTATGTACTAAAATTGATTTAAATTACAACAGTCATTCTCACAATAATCCTTTTAATTGCTCTTAGGAATTAGAAAATTAATTAAGAAATAACTCATGGCATCCCCTCAATTTAAAAAATAAAATATTGGTTTAAGTCATTGAATGATTACTACCTTGTGAAAAGTAATCATCTTAGCTTTTTAGTTCTATGAAGGAAAAAAATATCAAAAAGAAAATGAAAGTTGAATGTGCCTGATAAAGAAAGATTCCTCTTTTGAATCCATTTCACCATCTTGGTGCCTACCTTATCAGCTAAACCAGATGAGATTAGTGGTGTCTTGAGTCCCATTAAGAGGAAGAAAGCCTTTGTTTTTTACTTGGTAACACTCAATTTCCTGTCATTTTCTCTCTTTCTAAGCCTTTGTGTTCAACTTAAACTGCTGGAAAAATACATTAACCTTTAAAGGGAAGAGGCAAAATAATCTATTATATGAAATACAAAAATATTTCCTTCAAGCTATAGTATTTTATTTTCTTTCTGTACTCATTAAGTGTTTAGGCAGTGTTTACAGTTGCACACTCTTAGCCAGATTTAATTAGTTGACGTAGGACATTTAAATATATTAAGAGAGACCTGCCACAGCTGAAGATATGTACCAGGAATCAGATGACAGGAATTGCAAGGGTGGCATTAAACTTATATCTACATTGCCCAGCCCTTAGTTCTTTGAATTCTGGAGTTCTTGCTCTGTAACATTTTAGAGTATTCTCAGTCTAATTGCTAATCCCACTGCTTGTCAATGACTACAAGGTGTGAAAAGATAGGAGACTCTTGCTCCTGCTCTCCTTCCTTTCCATTTTCTATAGCACTAATAGAATTACAAGGTAGAAATCATTATTTTTCATTCAGAGCACTGATAAAATCATTATTGTGGAATTTATATTTTCATAGCAAATAATGCCAGTCGGGTTCCACCAGATGTGTGACACAAAATCAGTTCTGCTGTACCTAGAATCGAGATAAATGCTTGTTTTGATGCAAACCATACATTTTACTCATCTGCAATTCTGGTATTAAAGACAATGCATTCTGCATTTATATCAAATTCTTCTCTTTAATGAATAGAAATGAACAAGGAAAGAATTACATTAAAAGCATAAAAGTAGAGACAGCTGTGGTGGGGGAGAAATTCAGTCTGTTCAATATAGGCAAGATTCTGAATAAGGGTCATGCATAGTACTCAAGCAATGGGCCATTAGGGCGTGTGTGTGGTTATCATGAAATAATCTCACCCCTGGAGAGATAACTATGGACCAGATGCAGCCATGTGCTTCTGAGCACCCTGGGGTGTACTTATCATGATAAGCACACCTGCTGATTTTGCTTCATTGCCACAATAAAATTTCCTGTGTTTCGTCTCAGTGCAAACATAACACAGTGTTTAAGTATATTATTCTGACCACAGAAAATTGCCAATTATTGCAAGAACAGTTAAGTAATTTAAGCTGCGATGTTTCTGCAAAACCATATAAAAATGTGGTGGAGAGAGTAGTAAGTACTTGTTGTAGGGCATGCTTGAAGGAAATAGATCTTTGTTTCAGAGCAGAAAGGGCACATTATCAGATGTTTGAGATATTTGAAAGACAAGACCCTATGTTCCAATGCACCAGGACAAAGCCAGAGCTCCTGTCTTTTCTTCCCCACTTGCCAAATATTTGACCTCTTAATGCTAAAATAGATACAAAGGATTCAGTACCTGTAGCAAAAAGCTTTAGATAACATTTTTCCCCCCAAAACCAGGCTTCATCAAACCCCTTTGGTACCTATCTCCGGAGAAATCCCAAAGATTTGAATTCATAGTGTATGCATCAAAGGCCCCACTTTCTTTTGTCTGGAGACAATGGTTGGGATGGCTGTTGGCAAAATATTCACAGTCCCCTCAGGGAGACGAGCTGTCAAGTAATAATAAGGCAGCAAGGAGCATCAGGGAACAGGGTCTGGGCTTCTGTGGAAATACCTCTGAATCTGACTTGTTTTAAAGGCTAGGGGCTCCATCTAAAAAGTATATGGTCCTCTCTCTTCACCGAAGCAGACTTACCTGACACAAAAGAATACATTAGGAAAAAAAAGTAAACAGATGGAGTTTCATCTTCACAGCTTTAACCAAATGAAAGGAAAGGAGGGGCTTTGTTTTCTTTCCATAATTAAATCTGATTCTCTTTGAAGTAAATTTCTGTTGTCTGGAAGAGGCCTTCATAAAAAAACAAACTGATGAAGCCTGGAAAAAATTAAATTAAATTAAATGTTTTCAGTTCATTGAGGTTTTAAGACACAGGATGATGCTTGAAATATGCCCGAAATTTTGACAAGCTCATCATAAACTAAATCTACATGATCTAATAGAATTAGGTCTGTATGTTTATCAGCTGAGTGTCCTGTAATTTATCTAGGGTGCACATTTCAGCAGGCATATAGCACAGACAGAAATTAAGTATAAATTTTATGATAAATATTGATGATAAACAATACTTGTTAAGAAGAAATATCACCAGAGAGAAAACTAAATAAAACATTTGCTACATAGGCATCATCTAATTTCAAGTTTTATAAGTTTTTTAAGATTTTTGTGTCTGGCTTACTAAAGGTAAGATTACCTTTAGACTCTCAGATCATAATGTTATACAAAGTACTGTCAAGTCAGGACAGCAGGATCAGAAGCTGTTAGTCTAGCTGGGGATTTTGGTGATTTTATTTTATTTATTATTATTGTTCATTTGATCAGTTGGATTTTTTAATCCAGATTCCTGAATAAACAACAGGACAGAGTGGACAGAATTGAAGACAAAACTCAGCATCCCAGTTGGAAATATAAACTATATATATATATATCTAAAGAAAATATCACTCTAAATATATTTGATATCATGTTTTCTTTGAATCTTGGTAGTCAGGGGTTCATGAGGGAAAAAAATAACAAAGAAAACACAATAACTGAAACATAGTCAGATAAGTGGCAGAGGAAAGAACTTATGACACAAAAGAGAATGGGAGGATTCAAAAGCCAATAAAAGTCCTAAAGAGAAAAAATTTGAAAAAAACAACTAAGGAAAATTAGACAACAAATAACTGAGTAAATTGTAGTAAAAATGCTATAAAAAGCAAGAAAAAAATAATAGATCAGAAAATATTTAACTATTATTATAATTATTATTTTAATTTACAATATTAATAATGATAAATTGTTGTAACTATGCAATCTTAGATTAATTAACATTGTAAATTAGTATGATTATATTCCCTTCATTTTAGTTACCTTGTGCCATTCACATACTATTAGAATTCTGTCTAAAATATCATTTATTTAGGTTTGGAAAAATAAAACACTGTTTAAAAGCCTTTGCAAAAACCAGAGTTCACTTTTCCACATTCCTAGCTCTTATAGGAATGGCTGAGGTAAAGGCATAAATCAGCTTGATGAATACATGAATTTGTAGAGACAGGATAACAAATACCTTGAGGAATTGTCAGTTTCATACATTGCATTACCCCTACGCTCTGCTTAAAAAAGAAAAAATTCTGAAAAATAGTCACCTGAGCATTTTATGACTCTTCATATTTTTCCAGATACAAAATTCTATTTAAACATACTATTATCTTCTTGCCATATGTTTAGACTCTTTTTAACATGCTTTTCATATTTAGATATTATTTGCTTAAAAAAAAAATTCAACTATACTCTCACTTGAAACTATTTTTCCTTGTTTTGTGCTTGTGTGTCAGAATTTTGTGGTTTTGTTTTTTTTGTGTTCTGTGTTGGTATGCTTTGTTTTGTTGTATTTTTTGAGAAAAATGTATAAAATCTTCTTTCAAGAGAACACATACTGCAGCTGACATTCTCAGATATTATTAACATGATCCAAAAGTTTTTATTAGAAGAGTTTAGGGGGGAAAAAATCTATTTCTGGTGGGGGGAAACTGAAGCTAATTACTATATAAAAGTATATAAGGAATTATTTTGCCATGCAAGAGGTAATTCATAATAAACCATTTTTCAGGAAAATTAAAGAGGAAAAGGAAAGGAAGGAGATAATTGGTCAGATAGTCTAACTCTGGCAAAGAATTCCTTTAATCATGTGGACTTGAGATTGAAAGCTCATCCTCATTTGATCACTAAATTTAAAATAAATAGATGCAAATGGCTCTGCTAAGGGGTCTGGTAAACTACCCCCGAAAAATCAGTAACTCCACAGTATATAATTTTCAAAGTCCAGCTCTAAGTCCTCTGTTTTTGAGCAGGGAAGGGGAGAAAGCATTCAAAAACTTTATGACTGAGCTGAGTTTAGTTTTGAGTGAAAGGGACAGGACACTGGAAAGTGATACACATTTCTTCTTTGTCTGTGCTACTGGTAAAACAGCAAAATATATTGAGAATAACTCATGTGGAAGCAATATTTTATGAGGTTTTTTTTAGCATTTATTTAAGAGCCCTTGAGCAGTAACTCCTTTTTGCCTGATCACATATTTTTTCAGAGTGCTTAGCCACCAGGTAAACATTTAGCAACATAAAAACCTTTAAGAGTTAATTTATCTTTTCTCCTCCACATGTGTTCTCCTTGAAGTACTCTGGGCTAAGGAAGAAGAGTCTTTTAAGGTAATTTCCTAAAGAACAGGCAGATGTAAGATTATTTCTAATTAACTCCTCTCGCCTATTTTAACTTATGCAGATGTAAGTTATCTAATTGTTACTTTATTGGCTCTGAATAGATTGGTTGTGTTTTAATGGCATCTGTATGTTTTTTGCTTCACTGACTTTATAGGAACCATAGCTGTGATAGGAAAGCTATATTGACTGACTTTGAGATAGCAGAAAATTACATACTAAAAGCTCAACACACAATTTCTTATTTTTTTGTTATTTAGTATAAGAAGTACAACATCCACAAATCTAACAGACCAATTTATCTATCTGCCTATTTGCTAAATGTCTATAGTGTGGAACATATAATTGGTTTATTTTGTACTAAGAAATAATGTGTACAAATAATCTGATTAATACAAATAATCCACAACTGAGAATATTCTACTGCTTTGATAATGGCATTAGTAACTACCTTATTTTCCTTTCTCTCATTACAGCTTCTCCTCCTATTCCAGGTCAAAATGCAAACACCATGAATAGCTTTCCCAGACATAACAGGAAAATAATGGCAGAGAACACAAAAGTACATGTCTGAAAAGGTGGAGAGAAAGCAGGCATCTTAGAAAGAGAACAAAACAGAATAGCCCTATTGGAAAGAAGAGGCAAGAGGGGGAAGAATAGAGGGAAAGGCAAGGCATAAAGCATTATGAGCATTAGCAAGAGTGGGAAAACACTGTATTTCAGCAATAAAACATGCTGAACTTGAAGGCATTTTCAGGACTGGCAAGATGGGAGATAAAATACAAGCACAGTTGTATTTGATATAGTGTAAAAAATTTTTAAGACCAAAAATCTTGGAAAACTTCCAATGACAAGAGAAGAAAAAAATTGTTGAACACAGGCCCTTTGATAAGGAGGAAACTTGAAAACCCTTCCAAAAAGGAAAAAAAAGTCTGTGTATAGGAAGAGACAGAATGGAAGAGTGGGGATAGGAAACTTGAATATAATTAAGGAGCAATAAGCAGACACCTAGAGCTGTGGCAGTGAGGAATTGGGTTTTAAGAACAAAGAGAGCAAAATTCATAAGCAAAAATGGGGTTCTGAGACAGTCCCCTGTCATGATATGGGCACTGTGACACTGTAGGAACATGAAGCATTGCCAAAACAGCTTCCAAAGAATTTGAAAAACACAATTTACCATTTATAGTGATTGGTTCACTCTAGACTGGGAATGTGTTGTTTTTTAAGGGTTTGTGTTTAAAACAGACTGCTCTCTGAAAGAGCAATCTGTTAAGGTTCAATCTTTTTTAGTTCATTGATTTATATTATTCTTGTAAACCTGACACTTCTGGTCTATAATAACCACTTGAAAAACAAGATGTCTATTTAATGAAAATAGCAAAGTTGTGTTTTACTTGGCTGTTTTAAATGCACTTCTGTCGTTTCTCTGTTGTTAATTTTACCTGGTTCATTTTTAAAATTAATTTCCTGACTTTTATCAGCATTCAAACCTGCTATCAGAATTGAGGATGAGTGCTTTCCTCAAAAGCAAATGTTAATCTGAACTACCAGTGTTCAAGACCAAGTAGTACTTAGTGAAGATTGCTTTTACAAGTGACTGAATAATGAAGTGAAGCTGAAGTCTCTGGCAGTCACAGAAACAACTTTTGAAGAATATATTCTATTGCTACAGAAGATCATAGCTCTTTTCCTAGAGGTCAATGAGTTTCTTTGAGTTGAAATTTATAAAATGAAAAAATTACACTTCTAAACATTTATGAAGAGAAAATAAAGGTAAAAACTGTCACACTGAAGTAAATTTTGCATCCTAAATGTAAATAATAGATATAAGTGCTCTAGAAATCCTCAGGCATCATATGTTGGACATGTGAGAAAAGTTCCTTGCATAGACAAGAGAAACTCAGCTCCAGCTTGTATGCAAGAAAATATTGAGTTTTGCTGTGCTATGTGCTGCTAAATCATTGTTCCTTACTGTTCAAGTTAGACCTCACTCAGCCTGACAAGTTAGACCTCACTCAGCTGTAAACTGCTTCATCTAAGACAGGATAAGTAAGAGCATGGTTAAACCACTAAGTTTCCAAAATTCCATCCCAAAAATACAGCTCTGTCCAAAGAAGAGGTTACCCAGGGAATGAAGATATTTTTTGGGCCGGTATTTGTCCTGAAGACAAAAATAATCAGGAAATGTTGGTTAAATGGCAGAGTTAAGGTAATAGTTGTCTGCCCTCATATATGGCTCATTGCCCTCCCTAGCAATGCTTGTGGCACCATATGCCAAATCAAATCCCTATAATAATAAATAATTAAACAATAAACATTCTAGCTTACAATATGCCACAAAGTTTGTAGCTAGGCAGAAAGAAAAAAAAGACCTGAAAAATAGGAATGCAAAGATTACAGGCTGAGTGGGTGTAGCTTGCTAAGAAATATTTATATAACAATAAAAAAGAAGATAACTTTACCCTGAGCTAAGAAGGAATCTAAAAAGTTTTTAGGTGCATATTATTTAAAAGGTCTCAGAGCACTGAACAAAAGTAGTTTGCTTTATTGTTCGATTTCTGTTGTATGCAGGGAATGAAAACTATATTTGTAAAGAGGATTTCATCAAGAGAGCAATACCTTTTTCTCATTCTGAATAGATGACTCACAAAACATTGAATTTTTCCAGCTCCACAAAAGAAGAATATCAGCTGCAACATTATGAGCTGCAGGCTCCTATGAATTTTGAGATCCATACTGGTTCCCAGTTCCATGTGAGTTCTGACTATGCTGATGGAAACCCTCATTGATACTGCAGATCTACCTTGAAGAAAAAATTACACCAGTTTACATACTTCAGGGAAAAGTTAATACTTGAGCATAAAATAATGAGTTCTCTAAAATATCTACCTGTTGTTCTTCCCATTTATCCTATTAAGGAATGAAGTGCTTATTGCCAATCCAATTGGTAACTGATGTCAGTAACTTGCTCACACTGAGGTTTTGTTACACTAGGTAGCATAATTAGATTAGGCCACTTGACTTTGTGGACTTGAGTTCTACCTCAGCAAGCAGCAAAGACCCAGCAGATACATCCAAAGCAGTACTAAGCATCTTCCAGAATCCTGCAGAGATCCCACTCCATGCTAAATGCATAATTTCCAGCCCTCTGGACACCTCAGAGCAGTGCCTCAGTGATGCTTTGTCTTAGGATGAGGGAAGAGACGAGCAAGTTGACTCCATGTTTCAGAAGGCTTGGTTTATTATTTTATGATATATCATATATTAAAACTATACTAAAAGAATAGAAGAAAGGATTTCATCAGAAGGCTTAGCTAGGAATAGAAAAGGAATGAATAACAAAGGCTTGTTTCTGACCAAGACAGTCTGGACACATGGACTGTGATTGGCCATTAATTAGAAACAACCAGATGAGACCAATCACAGATTCCCCCTGTTGCATTCCACAGCAGCAGATAAGAATTGTTTACAGTTTGTTCCTGAGGCCTCTCAGCTTCTCAGGGGGGAAAAATCCTAAGGAAGGGATTTTTCATAGAACATGTCGGTGACATCTCAGTGCTGTGCTCATTTTGTGTCCTTCTACAAGCTCAGTGCCTGCCACCCAGGCACGGTCACTGCCATGGGTCTTGCTCAGCTGTTCCAGCCCCTCAGCATGAAGATCTGTGTGTGTGTATTTTGATAGCTGCCTGAATGCTCTCCAATGCTGAGAGACAGAGCAGTCAACACAGCAATGCATTTACACAATTCCAGACAGGGACAGAAGTCACCAGAAAACCACCATGACTCTCCAAGGCGGGCTGCAGAAGTCTCTTCGTGTCCATTAAAAGATGATTTCCTGTTACATGCAGATTAACCCCATCCAGCTATACTAATTACCACCCATTTAAACCCTTCTTTGCTGTCTGTGCTTTTCTGCAGGTGGGAATTTCATGCTAGATGAAAATACTCTTGTTGTCTTCATGCCTGGGAGAACAATAGGAAGATATCAAAAGCATTGTCAAACTCAGGGAAAAAGGCACTGGTTTGTGAAGAAGCCATTTGTGGGCAGAGTTGACTTTTAATTTCAATTTAAAGAACGGCTTTCTGCTTATGAAAATAGAATATAATTCTCAACTGCTTTTATAAATTCAACAGTTTAGCAACAACCATGGAAAGATAATGTGATACATTTTGGGAATAACTCTGCTAATAGCTGGGTTTGGATGACCACTGTAGGTAGGGAAAAAAAAAACAGGGAAATGTACTTAAATATTTTTTGGATTTCAGGAAAATACAACTATATCACATAATGAAGATATTAAAAAATCACAATTACTTGAACAGTAAAAGCTTATTCTGATACTGTTTCTCTTTACAAAGGTAAAAAGTAATTCACATTTTTTTCACAAGTATGACTTAAAAATTAGAGTTTCCACCTTAGAAATGCACACATGCATGCACAGCAGTTACCCTTGAAAATACACACAGTTGTTCTGAATATCTGCTGCTTGGAATTCATACAGAGCAAATCCATAAATTATGCTGTCTACCTCAGCTGACCAACCAAGATAGCACTGATGGTGAATATTCCCAATTTTATTTGTTGTATTCTAATAGGGACATATTTGTTCATCATTTGCACACATAAAAAATAAACAAAATGCATTACTGGGTAGAAAAGAAGTAATCTTCAAAATGAACACTATGTAGAAAAATATTTCACTTTGAAAAAATAAGTGCTGTGTATAAAATTCTGACTTGCTTTTGTTTTATGTTCTTCCTCTAAATGCTTAAATATATTATTTTTTAGCAACTACAAGTTACTTAGCTCCTTTTCTGTACTTTACATATTCTGCAAATTGTGTGCACATAATTGAATATAGATTTTATATTATTCTTCTAAATTCTTTCTTTTGTAGTATTCTTTGGTTAATATTCTTTCGTTGTGGCACTCTGATACCCAAGATAAAACACTCCTAACACATGCTGAAGAAGTAGCATTTGAAAATACTGAAGCCATAAATTCGACTTTAATTTTCAGTTTACAGAGAAATCAAAAGGCAGCTTTCTGCAGAATAAGAGATTTATTGAAGTATGGTTTATTCTGCTTATTATATCATTGTTCTTAACAGTCTTCCATTTGGGAGCCATTTTTGTAGGCACTTTACAAATGAATAGAGAGAGAAGATTAAATTATAATATCAATTTTGTATGGTGAATAACCTGCATAATTCAGATGGAAGATAAGTCTAAAATCACATAGCTGACACAAGAAAAATATTGAGTTGAAAATAACAGGAGCTGTGTACTGCCTTAGTCCAAATCTTTTTTTAACCTTGTTTATTGTGAAACATGAGTGCTCTGCTTGCTCATTAGTATTCATATCAATGTTTGTCCAAAGAAGAAATGGAAATGTACTCTGCCATCTGATGTCCTGTTTTATATTCTTTTGCTTTGTTTTAGTTTATTCATCAAACACTGAGAATAATAGGCAGTGAGCAGAGGTGAGCCAGCTATGTGACATATTTTCCTGCACTGAAGCTGTAAAATTATGTGACAAAAAGTATTGATAAACTTCAATATAGTCATAATTTTGCCACAACATTCACACTAAATTATTCTAAAAAGTGAATTGTCCAAGCTCAGAAAGCCTGGTCTTCAAGGATTCCCCCTGGCTAAATAAAATACCATTTCAAGTTTTTTCAAACAGTTTTTTGAAGAAACAGATAACAAAGAATCCTATTTCTCTATGACTACAAATTCCAAGCTTTTGTGAGATGACAGAAATAAGAAAATAATATTTATCTTCTGTGATGAAATCAGAGACCAAACCAAGTTTTTAAAATAACCAAATTAAAAATACTTTTAAAAAATGTTCAAAGTTAAACTAATTTTCATTAAGAATAGCTCTAAAAGTTAAGATTTTTTTTCACTACCTGTACCATTTTAAACATCTTTAGGAAGAGTTTTCTGCCATAAATGCTTCTGATCACATGCTTGGGATTTATACTTTCCGCTCTGAAAACCTGACCCTATCTTTCCAAAAAAGCACAATAAATTTTCACAAAGATAAACTCCTGCTACATTTTAGCCTTATTGGAGAACAACTTGCAAGGATACTTTTTAGGGAAACTTTTTTTTTTTTTTTTTTTTACTGTCAGAGTGTATGCTGGGATTTTTGCCTAAAGGACGCACTTTAAATATTGGATTTGATTTTATATATATATATATATATATATATATATATATATATATATACACATTCTTGCAATGCTCCTGTTTTTTTCCAAACACTCAAATCACAGCATCTCATGAGACAGTACTAAAAGAGTAGCAATATGTACAGTAACTCCACTTTTTTTTTGTTTTTTGAGATAGCAATGAAATCCTGCTCAGTGCACTGAAAGTGATGCAGTATCCGTTTTCCTTCCTCTGCTTTTCTCTTTCCTGTGCAATTTTAAAATTAATAATTTGCCTAAAAATCTTTGCATACTTTGGAATTTTAAGTCTATCCTGACAGATACACACTGACAAAGTCAGCCATTATTTCTCTCTTTTAAACATCAACACCAGCAGTATTCTTATTAGTATTTCTTAATGAGTCAGTAACATAAGAAACATAATTAAGGCTGAAAAATTACAAGGAAAAAATATCTCTGTCTCTCGCCCTTACATTATTATATATAAACATACACATACTGTGAAATAATCAAATACCGCAGAGCTAGGAAGGGAAACAGACAGGAAAAAATACATGTGTACTTGTTTCTCACTAACTGATTCCTTAGAAATAGCTTTAGAAACTGCTGCTGGGGTTGTCAGGCCATTCTGAGAGAGATGTAATCACACATTTCCTGAGCCTGAGCGGGTAAGAAAAACTAACCCTACCTCAGAGCTTCAATTCTTATTCATATATTCATCGTGTTGTACTTGTTCATTTCTGCCAGCTGTTGACTTTAGGATTGCATTGGTTTGTTTGTCATTAAAAGTGTTATTTTCTAATCAATAATAAATATCATCCAGGGAAAAGAAATAAACAAAAGAACAAACAGACAGACAGAGACCAGAACTCAGCATCTAGAGAAATATATCTCTCTATTAAAAAAAAAAAAAAATCACAACAAATAAATCAGTTGTAAATAGAAGATCCTCATTCATCATCCATTTAATAATACCTGCAGCCAGCATCAAATAATTTTGGACTGTTTATTTTTCTAATTCTTTTTGCTGGCTGAAGCTTTTGACAAGTCTATTTCTAAAGGCATTTTTCTCCTACCAGCTACTGAAATTCTAGCTCTTCTGAAGACCTCAGAGTGAGAGATTGAGAATGGATATTTGGTGAAAAGAGATTTAATGTTGAAACTGAGATGGTGAAGCTGATGCAAAAGAAACATTCTAGATTTTGATATGATCTTCTATCTGGTTTTTCATATTTTGAATAAAAACTCTACAAATCAGCAAAGGAGAAAAATATTGAAGCAGTTTGTGCAAACAGCTTTTTTAAATATACCTCTTTAAGAAACAGTAATTTTGGAAATTAGTGACCAAGATATGCAGTTAATATTCTTGCTTTAATTTTTCTGTGTTCTTAGAGGTAATTATTTCGTCATCTTTCTTTTCTTTTCTTTCTCATTGCTCTCTACAGCACTGTTCTTGCAGTGTTGAATATTTGCTCATACTCCTTCCAATAAATGACTCCTGAGAGCTTGTGATTACCAGTATGAGAGTTTCTGCTCTAACCTAATATATTAGTACTTGTACAATGAGTAGGTTTTTCCATAAGTGCTAATGCTCTCTGTGTGTCAGCATGCCTTTCTCTCTTGTGGCTGACCCACAAAGCTTTAAGTCTGCTTCTCTTCCAGCTGTCAAATCAAGTTTTATCATGGCAGATGAGAGATGCAACTGTGGAAAAGGCTTTTATTCCAACATTAAACTTCCCACTAGGCTTTATCAAGCTCGAGACCTTGACCATCAGATTTAAATTTTAATAATTACATACATTGCTGAGTCTGCTTGCTGGCCTGAATTTAGTTTTATTTTAGCAATCAGTCAGCATGGGATGTAATGAGAGTTAAAGCTTTTCCTAAGAAAAATTTTGGATCATATTTTAAAAAATAACATAAATCTAAGATACATTTTTCCTTTTACAAAACCTCAGGAGAGATTAATATAGGACATTTCACAGTAAATTTCAGTACAAAAAAAATACAAGAGCCTCTGAGACTTCTAAGACAAAACAAGCATTTTACCTCTCCAGTGTCACTTAAAACTGGGAAATAAAAAAATATAAATGAAAATTTAAAAAATTAAGTAAATAAAAAAAAGAATAAAATAAAAACAAATATAAAAATAAAAATAAACCAAATGAGGGGTTTGTGGGGTTAAAAAGACAAGACTATTTTATTTAGCACACTGAGTACATGGGTAAATCTCTCCACCTAACATGCATGCCCAGCAGCTTACAGACCTGGCTATCTTAATGAAACCAGTACATATTCACTACATGGCTATTGCATACTCATTACATTTCCTGTGGGCTTATTTGGATGTGGTTTTGTATCATCTAAAGAATCTTTTCTCATTGAGACCATCTCAAATAAATGGTCAGGTCATAATGTACTGCTCTTACTAGTCTTTGCTGTGGCATACAACTCTTTTTCTCAAGACAAAGACATCTGCTAGTACATAATAATCACTGATTTGTGTAGGTAAGGAAGCTGCTACAAGGCTATCAGTCACAGATATAGGGAATTAACACAAAGCCACATTAATCTCTGGCATTTCTGCTAAACAATATGTACTACAAAACCAGGCATTAAACGTGAGTATTGGAATCAAACATTATTGTGCTAAAGTTAAAAGAATTTTTCAGCATTTTCCCCCACTACTGCAGAGACAACTTTTTAAATAAATACATCTTGCTAATAAACATTGTGTCTACCATGAATTCAGTAAAAAAGCTTAAAACTTAAAAATGAGTAAGAATATTTCTAGGATGTGGTTTTCCTCAGAACTGGGTGGCAACATGAATACAGAATTCAGGAGAAATTTTGAAGGTGAAAGCAATACAGTATTTTCTTCCCTCATCTTTCTGAAGATGGGTTTTACTCAATAATGATTCAAATCCTTTTACATTCTAATATGCTTCTCACAGTCCTGCATCTTCCTTCTATTTAAAGAAAATCCAGATGCTCCTTCAAATTGTTTTGGGGAATAGTAATCATTAGTTGAATCAAAGTAATTTTATATAGCTGTCCAGGATGACATGAGATCAAAGGCTAGAGGATTCTTAAAGCAGTCACTGTGGTTACTACAGTCTCAGCAGGGTCTTTTATTTATACAAATTTGAGAAAAGTTGCTAGCTTTTACGTGCCTTCAAAAGGTATAAAGCTTATTTGATTGTGAGGGGGTTTAATGTTTTGCTAAAACTTGAAAGAACTGTTGTCATTTCATACTTACTTTTTAGGTCCTCTCCATATTTAGAAACTTTTACCATGTGGCTGACCTCATCTGGGCTGCTTTCCCAAACCTCACTCTACTTTCTAATTAGTTTTAATGCCAGAAGTCTAGGTTTTTGTTTTATTATGCTAGTCTGGTATAGCAAAGTTGTACCACACGATAGATTTATAAAACCTTAAGTAGATCTTAGCAGATGCTTTTGCTGTCAGGTGTCAAATTTATTCCTGTCAGTGTGCAGCCAATACTTTCTTAGGGAAAAATTTATTCTCTCTTGAGTTATTAAAGAAGAATTAAAACACTCCTTCCCAAACCTGCAAAATATACTCTCGGAAGTTTAATTTCTTTTTCTTTCTTTCTTTCTTTGACTGTTACTGTTGAAGTCAAATTTCTTCCTGATTTTTTTTTTTAAATATTTTTTAAGGTACCTAGTAATTAGTATTTACTTTTTGTACATTTCCTTAGTGGCTTCTAAACCTTGTAAAAATTTCTTCATCTGTTCTCTGATTTCAGTGTTTGTGGAGGTTCAGTAGTTTTCTAGACAGCACTTGATACGAGATTACAAGGAACAGTGAATATAAACTTCTAATTTAAAGTGAACTACATGATCTACAGGGGAAAATACATAAGCTTTTCTAATTTGTATTATTGTTGCAATAACCTCATATTGAATCTTCTTATCTTGCAGAATAAACTAGAAATATGGACATAGTAAAAAAAAAAAAAGAAGAAGAGTCCATGAGAAAAACTCCATGGGAAGTTTTATTTGTTGTGACAGACTTGCCCTACTGGATGCCATTTAAATACTGTA
Source organism: Serinus canaria (assembly GCF_022539315.1). NCBI lineage: Eukaryota > Metazoa > Chordata > Aves > Passeriformes > Fringillidae > Serinus > Serinus canaria. The sequence goes on from NC_066317.1 coordinate 37,415,197, forward strand.
CTAGCAAAAAAAAAATTTTAATGTCTACTGTAGAGTACAAGTCTATTTCCCTTTTCTATTTATATCATGTTTGAAGTGGATGTGAAATTGGCGTTTCTAATTTGTATTGGGCTCTGTAAAAATAATTATCTGGCTGAAGCAAGAAATTATTTCGAAATAATGATTTTAATAGAAATATTCTTTGATTCAGTATTTTAACTATGTAGAAAAATGTGGTTTTCTGTCCAGTATATACTGTAAACACTAAAGACACACCTCCTGGCTTAGGGACCCAAGGAAATCAGGACTGACAAGAAAAAAAAAAAAGAAAATATTGCATGATTTTGGTGACTACTTGGAAGAAGAAGTGACCATGAAATGTATAGGGAAGGGAAAAGCAAATTGAAAAAAAAAAGTGAAAATAAAGTATAGAGTAAAAGATAACAAATAAAAAAAATATTAATGTGAAGGTTTTCCTAAAGAAGCAAAAGGCCCAGAAGCTAAAAAGACAGTAATTCTTTGGAACAGGGGCTAGAATGATAGAATGGTTTGAATTGGAAGTGATCTTTAGATATCATCTAATTCAACACCTCTGGAATGAACAGGGACTGCTTTTTCAACTAGATAGGTTTCTCAGAGCCCCAGCTAGCCCAATCTTAGATGTTTCCACTGATGGGACATCTTCCACCTCTCCGAGCAAGCCGTGCCAGCATTTCAACACCCTCATCATAGAATATATCTTATATCTAGTCAGAATTTGCCCTCTTTTGGTTTAAAATCATGACCCATTGTCTATTCCCAGCCTTGCTAAAAAGTTTGCCCCCTTCTCTGGAGTGGGCAACCCCAACTCACTCAGTCTGTTTTCATGTGAAAAGTGTTCTACCTCCCTGATCATCTTCACGGACTCTTCTCTGGACTTCTTCCATGTTCTTCATCTGTCGAGGACCCCCGAGCTGGAGGCAGCACTCCAGTTGGGGTCTCACCAGAGCAGAGTATGGGAACAGAATCACCTCCCTCAACCTGCTGGGCACAAATGAATTAGTGCATCTCAGCTGCAGCCAAACCTTGATCTGGAAGTTTAAGAAATGCTTCCTAGATTTTCCCAGACGACTTTTTGTCCGTTTCTGAAAACCAAAATGACTGTATTAATTATTTATGGCTAAACATCTGGACAGTTAATGATTTCTGGAAGCAAACTAAAGCTTTGCCTACTTGTTTTATAATGCCACTAATTTTGTTTGGCCTGGTATTTCTGGCTTTAACAGTGTAGTTCATTACAGTGAAGGGCCTATCTAAGGAGGAAGAGTGTTGGTTTCAAAGCAAAAATCTTCACCTACAACACAAAGGATGGGAGGGACGGGACAGGATGCAGAATATGATGCATCTAGAAATGGTTTCTTCTCTTTTTTCCCTTTTTTTTCTGAGCACAAGGTAACAAGGCCTCATGTAAATGTTGTATCTTGAGCTATATTCTATACATATACTCCCATGGAAATCTGGAGAAACTTTGCTCTTGTCAGAGCATCATCAGCTACTGAGGCATTACACACTTGAATGAGAAAAAGTGGAGGGCGAGGGGAGAAGAGAGATAAAAAACAAAGGCAAACTGGCTATATAATTCTTGGAACATCTGTTTTGAAGCTCTATAGTGCCTGCCAATGTTCCAGGCTTTAATTTAGGGATCTGGCCAGTCTAAAAGTAGTAATTGTGTGCAGTTTTTCACTGAGCATTAGGCACGGTAAGAGGCATGATTAAGACGCTAACTTGCATGAGCAGTTTCTCCACTGTTTTATTGGATCATATTCAGCTGTTTTCCCTAGAAAAATAATTTACTAGGTACCTCATTCTGGATTTAGATATTTAAGTATATGAGTTGCTTTAAAGTTGAAACAGACCTCAGTCTTAGGTTTTTGAGATGCATTATGAATGCTATTTAACCACATGTGTGAAATGGTGAGATAAGTTTTCCTGAAAGATATTTAAAAAAAATATTTATTAAAGACAATGGCAGAGGAGATGAATCTAAATCAGTTGAAACAATCTGATAAATGTACTGGGGGCAATACCAATACTTGGGCCACAATTCATTCACAACCAGTCTTGAACAATAGGTAGATGACCCCAGATCACATCTAATTACTTTTTTGGATATGTGTCATTCTGTCTGCCTATGGGCCCAACTTTCAAAAATACAGGTGTGTCTTAGGATACAGAATTCCATAAGCAATAAAAATTCCACCAAATAAATGTAGGGTTTCTGTTTCTAAGGCAGATTTCTAAAGATATGGAGGTGCCTGAATCCAAATCTTGTCTGTCTTTTAGTTCCTAAGTTACTCAAACACTGAAAATTTCATGCCTCAGAAAAAAAAAGAGAGCTTGAAGACATGGAGAAGCACAAAGTAACCCCTGTAAACTGCCTGTAGAGCAGCAGTAAATTGCCATGTGAAAGACTACTAAATCCAGGTAACAATACAAAATTGTCTATACTGCTATGGTGTATCATTCTTTAGGCCAGCTGCTGCCCCCAGTACATTTATCAGATTGTTTCAACTGATTTAGATTCATCTCCTCTGCCATTGTCTTTAATAAACAATTTTTAAAATATCTTTCCTTCCTGCTGTCTCATATATTACAACCTGACCCTAAAAAATCCATGGCATTTTTTAATACCTGTGTTGATGCTGTTCATACAGGATTCAACACTGTATTCAGGGGAAAGAGTACATTAAATTTTAAGTGTGCAATTGGTAATCTCCTTTCCTTCCTCACACTACATATGTCCTTAAGATGTTTTTTAGCTTCACCCACAAGCAATATTTTTTCTTTCAGCATAAAATATGGCTATTTTAGCTAATTCCTTTCCTTAAAAGTGCTGTTTCTGTCTAAATAAATTGTATTTTTGCAATTTTTAATGTATTTTATTCTTTCCTTATAGTTTTCTTCTTCTTAATGCTTTTTATGCCTTTTCTTAGGTTTTTTTCCAAACCACTCTAACATTGTGTTGTACTGTAAGTTTTTGGTGTACCACTTCTTAAGTCCAGCTACCAATATTAGATTTTTTCTTACAATATCATCATTTTCATCTATCACATTTTTGCCTGTTTCCATACCAGAGGTCATTCTGCACTTTCATCTCCCAGTTTTTCCCTGAGGATCTTCTGTGATTCCAAAAAGAAATCAGCCAGCTAAAAATGACAGCAGCTACAATTTTCAAGGCTTGTGCTTGTTTGCTTTTTGGTTTTTTAAAAGTTCTTCCCTTTATCTTTTGGGGGATGGCTTTTTCATGATGGTTTTTCATTCATATTTGTTATTTTTTACCTTATATCTAGAAAATGCTACTTACAAAAACTGATATGTGTTAAAACACAATAGAAAGAGGGACTGACATTCAAGTATTCTTTCAATGGAATGGGCCATCTTATCCTTGGATAAATTTTTTTCTGACCTGAAACATCTTCTGTCTCTCTCTTCCATACACAACTAGAAATCACTGGTAAAAGCCACAAAACATTCTGACTTCTGACTTCTAAACATCTGTGTAACTTTCAGATGAAAGCACTGCTTTCTGACTATCAAATATCCTTCAGTTTTGGGTTGAATCTCAAAGGATGAAAATGGTTTCTTGAAACAAATTGGGAAGGTAATTCCTAAGTATCTAAATAACACTGATGAAAATGGTTGCTTGTACAGTGACTCTGTAGCTGCTGTCCTAAATAAATGCCAGCTATATAATTGTTTTCCCTTCCAGCTGGCAGGGGAGCCACAGGGATATTGCCTGAAATAATGGCTGATTATTATAGACAAAGATACATTTTATAGAAAAAAAACCAAAGCAACTGAACCTTTTGTTCTCTAGAAAATGATTGTCATCATTAGAGAGTATAAGTGTTTATTTCTGTGTGATAATATAATTCAACTAATATAGATTGTAATTGTTTTGAAGAAAAAGGAGAAAAATAATCTCAAGTCAGTTTTGTTGGTGAGTGGGGAAATATAAACCTTAAATTGAACTTAATTGTTATTACAGATGAATGATGTGGGACTCATTTGTCTGTGATTTGTTTTCTTCTGTTAGTTATGTCTTACCCTGCACTATATATTTGAGCCCAGGTGTTATGACTTAATTTTCATGCTGCCCATAACCTCTGTATTGCCATTAAATAGATAGTCACCAAATGCCCATGTAAGTAGCAAGTTCTAGCTTTAAAACTGGTTTAGCTTCAACGTTCACCCACTTTTCCTGTGCTTCTCTTTTGTCTTTTGGATAGTCTACCTGGAAGCAATGCTTTTCTAAGTTGTTTACTTGCATTTAAGGAGATAATTCCCCGTATTTTTAATCCCTTTATTTTTGTTTGAATAGGTAAAAGTTTCTTTTCAAATTTTTCTCTAGGATTTTGAAATGGACTGTAAAGAATAATGTCCTAGAAAAATAATTTATGTTCTGATTTTTCAAAGTCTTTCCTGATGTCACCTTACTTTTAGGAGGTAACACTTGGGCACTTGGGCTTGCTGGACTATTTTGGTTCAATAGAAACTGAGATTTGTGTGGGTGAGATGGGATTTATTTCTGGAACCTCAGTTAACTTGTTAACAGAGAATTTTAAGTGCTGAGCAGAGCAGAAGGGCCAAATACAATGGAAGGGATGGTTTCTACTATATTAAGACTTAAATCAATGATGAAGATTGAAATACTCTTCCATACACTTTGCATTTTGTGTGTAGAAGACTATGCTGTTCATTTTAGGCATTTCTGATCTGGTAAAGACTCAATCCCATCAGAGAATAATTTCTATGATTTTAATAAAATCCACTGTACTTTTATTGGCCTAAGTCATTAAAATCCACCCCAACAAACACAAAAGTGTACCTTCCAGGAGCATATAGGCATACATCATAGTGTTTTTTGGTTTTCCTAATATCATAGTTCTTGTAGACAGTTCCTGGAGCTATACAGTTCATCTGCAAATGAATTTCTCTTTGTGCATAAGTAGGATATGCACACTGAATGGAACTGGAACAAATTGGCACTTCATTCCACAGTGGGAATAAAATACTTTTCCTGATCGCATCTTTTCCCGAGATCTAAGCAAATTAGAGAAATAAAGGCCATTAAGTAAAATTAGATTTTATGCTATTTAACAGGTGTTTTGGTCTATTTTACCCTAAGGGTAGATCACAATGCAGTCCAAAAAGTTAATTGTTTGATAATTTTACAGTTTGTACATTTATTTCCAGCAGTTTAGCCTATAGTATAGTTCTGTTAAACTTCTGTCATGTATCTTTGGACCTTTTCTTTTTTTAACACACCATAGAATTACAAAGAACAGTAGCTTTGAAATATTTGCATCTGATATTGTCAAAAACACTGGATAAACCATCTGAGAAAAATAACTGAAATCAGGAGCTATTGTAACGATTATATCTTACTTTGGGTGTTACTGAAAAAAAAAGAAAACAGTATTCTCCACTCATTTTCAATATAAATTTTCCTGAAACATCGAGAATCACAAACAGAATAAATTCTTTCATGCTGCAGTTTATGTCTCCTCAAGATCCTGCTCAAGGAAAGCAGAAGATGGACGTGTTAGTGTAGAGCTATATGTTTATCCCCCAGAAATTTTCAGACGTCTTCCACAATACAATGCTCTGATATGAAAAATATCACAAAAAACCCCAAAATAACTACCACCCCAATGAAACACAAAAAAAACACCTCACTGAACAAAATGTAAAAACACCCTTTAGTGGTCTATAGGTGAGGACCTAGCTTTCTGTCTCCCAGCCCTAAAATATGTGCCCCAAATACATAATAAATATAATATTTGAAGAGAATAAAAAGCACTAGAACAAACTAAAACCAGTGCAGTAACATATATATATATATATATATATATATATATATATAAATTCTTTCTTAGCAGCTTGGAAACCCACATTCAAAACTAAAACCAGGTTTTTGTTTCTCTTCTTTCTGAAATGGGGGTCACTGAAAACTTCTCTGTACCATTAGCAGTCAGTCAGCTAACTATTGTATAAATATCCACACTACAAATCTTTTGGATTTCTGTTTCTCATATAGTACTAGTAAGCCAATCTGTCCAGAAATGGAAATAATACGTAACCAAGATCTGAACAATTATATTGTTCTATTTAATTCAGCCCTGTGAATGTGTTCTGATCTCTCATCTCCTGGCAAAAGCCTTTGAAGGGATTTCTTCCCTTCTCCTGCCCCATCCTTTCACAAAAGTACTGAATCAGAGCTGCCTGCATGGGTCAGCCAATGTCCCCCTAAGGTAAAATTTCTAGCAAATGTTGAGGGAAGGACCTTTTAACCTACCATGTAAAAGAACAGTTCTGTTCCTGAGAATATTTCTGGGTTTAGATACTTTCTGAGTAATTTTAGAACTCTTCAGTTGTTGAGCATTTGCAGCTGAAAGAACATAAAATCAAAATTTCAGAAGGAGTAGGAAGTAACCTAATAATTCTCATAAGCACAATGCAAGACTAATGTGAAAAAATAAGAAATTTAATTTCTGATAAAACTTCAAGTTAGTCCTGCAACTTTAGAAAATTAAAACTATTAATAGAATTTTTTGCTTTGGCTTGGGTTTTTTTTGTGTTTTTTTTTTTGTTGTTGTTTTGTTTTGTTTTTTTTTTTTATTTATTTTTATTTTGTAGGAACTCATAGTTTAATCTGTTTCCTTTAATTGTTATCTATGTACCGCATATCTGTTTTTACAATAAATATGCCTTCTACTATAGATACAAGAAGGTAAAGTGAATGTTGCTGTATGAAGCAGTGGAACTTATTTTCCTTTAAAAACAGTAATAAACCCCTTTCTGATTAGAATCCTTTTCAACTCACTGAATTGATTTGTTTTAGGAAAGCAGGTTTTATGAGCTAATTGACAGTACAATTTTAATAAATTACTTTGCAAACTACCTAATAATGTTTATTCTAATTAGGTACTGTTGTTGTTGCAGGTAATAGTTTTCCAGTCTTTGCTTTTATTTAATAAATGGATCTTTGCAGTTTTGCAGCAATTTTCAACTCTAACAGGGTTATTTCAGACAGACTGCACCTTTCCTTTCTGATACTTTTAATCACATCTAAGGTTCATATGTTATGAAAAATGAAATGGGTCTATGCCAATACTAAATACATGGGGATGAACTCTTATTCTAATTTGTAATATGATTTATATTTTGTATAAAATTTTGAGTACTTATTTCATCTCTCATGTGACCGAATTCCAAGGTCTTTGACCTTAACCTCAGAATTCAAGTGTAGTTTGCAATTCCCAGAACTGCACTGTCTATTATATAGCCTCAGTTATAGTGACACAGTACTTGATCTCATAATCTGTACTTGTGCTGTAAAATCAACAAAATGTTTCTTGTCCTTTGTGGAACAGATGGGGCAATTTTTTGTCTCACATTTTATCAAATTTCTTTGAACTTAAATTATTGATACCATGAGCTAACACAAAAATGCAGAAGTGTGTTAAATGTGACAGCTCTTTATAACTGGCAGGTGAGTTGTGACCAGCAGAATTCCTCTGTGAGAGTCAATAGCACACCACTCAAGGCTGGTGGGTATTGATGCTTCAGGAGATATATACATTTTTATATCTGCTAATATGGGTTTTTCTTTCTTCTGTCCCCAGTTTATGTTGCATCTTTTAAATAGTGCCAGTTGCAATTAGATTATGTCATTAAATAGGTCTCAGTAACATTGCTGTATTCATTTTTTCCAATGGAAAATAGGCGTCTTCATTGAGAAAAAGAGGTAATCTGGAAGAGTGAAAACAATATCCATTCTATACAGGCATGCAGTAGAAATAAATACAGTAGACAGAATGTCAGATCATAGAACTTTAGCCTGATCTATGATGGCATTTGCATTTTATAGATCTCAGTTTGTACTAAATGTGGCCAATTAAGAAAATTTAACTGTAACTTTATTCTCTTCTCCTCAGCAGTTCTAATTTTAAAGTAATAGTTGTAACTTAAATAGGAAAAAATGCAAAGCTTTGTGTTTTTCTGTTAATTTCAATTTCTTTAGGAAATCCCTAAAGAATTAAGTATACCTCATTTAGAAAAGAAACAGAAGAACTGAAAATCATGGCTTTGTCATAGGCTCCTACCCAAAGTTGAGCTTGTGAAGATGTAAAAATGAAATCACCCCAGTGACTCCTGCTTCATTAGCATAGTACCAACATGAGCACCATCTTTTAAATGAGATCACTAAGTGTGAGTAAATCTGCAATACCAAATATTCCATGTTTACTTTCTGAAGCATGTTCAGAGAGAACTAAAGCAACTGAAAGGGATAAATGGGAGGACAAGGAACTGCAGCAGAAGAAATGGTTGGGGTATGTAATTATCCTCTCAGCATTTAGTAGCTAGAGTTCAGAAAACGTTGTACCTTTGATGAAAGTAACAACTGCATTTTCTTAAAATCTCTGTCAGTAAACCTGCCTCTTAATGTTCTATATATACATTGCATATAGTACTGAAACACAGATTTATAAATTTTAAAGCTGTAATTTTAGGTCAGGTTAATAGCAAATTAGAGCATGGGCAAGTGGTCTTTAGCAATTCATGAGCTACTTGGTCGGTCCACTTAATCATAACATGCCCTTTGGAAAATCTTTCTAGATAAAAATGAATAAAATATGCAATTAATTATTTTTGATTCACTGTAGGTAGCAGGTACAGTATGTGAATGGTTTTGCATTCCCATAATTTAATTTCGTTACATGCTATTTTCTTCTACTGCAGTTTTTCATTTAAAAAATTTGATGTATTATCTTATCTTGACAATCTGGCCTCTTTATGTTAGAAAATCCCCATAAACTATTTAAGGTATCTCTATCAAATGGTTATCTAGTAGTTTTTAAAAAAAATATTTGTGTCTGCTATGAAATCCCAGCTAACAGAGAGTACTATTTTTGGAATATAGTATTTGAATAATGAGAGCAATCATATATTCACAGACTGAATTTTTTATTCTCTGGTTGCATGCTCTAAGAGGGACGATCCATGAACCAAGAAATTATTTGTATACTGAATCTCTTAGGAAATGTGCAATGCATTTGAGGATCTAAAAAATGAAACATGAGGTGAACAACTCTGCAACCCATAAAAGCTTTACCAAGACTTATCCATTGTTCCTTTCACTAACAAGTAGAGGTGAGGCTGAGGCAGTTTCTGCAGAAGCCTTCACAGGATCCACAAGGCATGGGGATGCCTTTTAATTAGTTTTTTCCTACATTTGCTTATATATATTTTTATTAGATCTTTCTTATTAGACTGTTCTTTAAGTCCATTTTATCAGTGGAAGGAAACATTTTCTGTCTGTTCTAGTAGAGGCAGAAAATGGCAGAGTTCATCAGATGCAGGCTACAGCAGAGGAGCACTCAATGTTTGCAGCAGAAAAACATCTGTGTGTACTGATCCACACCTACAGCTCATCTCAACACACACACTGCCCTTGCTCAGATGTGATGCCATCCATCTTTTGGACAACACAGAGAAATCACTGTTGCTTGACTTCAGTAGCTCTAAGCTGGCACCCTTATTTACACTTATTCTTGTTCTGGGCAGACTTCAGTGAGATGAAACTCAGTGATTTCAGACTCAGGAAGCCAAGTTTGATTAGTCTGAACCAAGAAGTATTCACCAAGTGAAGAATCTCTAGACTCACCTCATTTCCTCACATACTTGCTGACAACATCTTTAATAAGTCTGTTCAGATCTCTTCTGTGTGCTCCTTCTGAGCAAGGAAATCCTGGAAAAACTCAAATAAAAGAGGTAAGCGTACAGAGGATGGAAGTAAGAACAGGAAGCTTGGGAGAAGTACAGCCAGGCATCAGGGTAGGAAAGTTAAGCCCTGATATAATTAAATATGTCCATGGATGTCAAAGCCAGAAAGAAATTATACCAAAAAGAGATATGTCATTAACAAAAAAAAATAGAGCTAGGGAACTGGTTTTGTATGTGTTCTGGAAGGAAGGAGATCAGGTTACCTGGGACACAGAGAAATGAGAGAGCTGGTTACCCAGGACATACAGATGGAGTACTCTTTTCTCCTCAGTCTTAACAGGCAAGTGATTCAGGTTGCCAGGGGCAAAGGCAGGCACTGGAAGAGCAAAGAACTCCACATTGTAGGAGGAGATCAGGTTCCAGACCATCTGGGGTACCTGAAAATGCACAAGTCCATGGGACCAGATGAGATGCATCCATGGCTTCTGAGGGAACTGATGGATAAAATGGCTGAGCCACTAACCAGTGCATTTGAGAGGCTATGACAGATAAGTGAGGTTCCCACTGACTAGAAAAGGGGAAACAATTCCCCAGAATTAACATCAGCCCATCTATGGCACACAGCAGCCTGTCTGCTGTCTCCCAGCTCTACTTTATTCACTTTATTCATGGAAGTGGTGAAGCTATGAAGGTGGCACTAGCATTTGAAACTGGGGAGAGTAGATATGCGGAGCTAAAAAAACCCACCAGATTTTACTGATGTTTACTGGATGTCATTTGAAATAAGGCAGGCAATGTCTGGCCTCAAAACAGGCTGATCAAGGCTATTTGATTTACTGGCCAGTATGACTAGAGAATCTGATGATAGTAGTTTCTGTCCTATAAAAAAACTGTTTTGAACACTTCAGTAAGAGTAAATATAATATCTTTGAGTATCAAACTGCTTTTCATTTCAGGCAGGCATTTAGAGAGGCTAACTGCTCATTGTCTTGTGACTTGTGTAATTGCTTTTACTTGGACAAATGAATTATGAAATACTGCCATTTTCATTTGGCAATTTTGCACAGCTGTATATGACAGCATAACATAAAAAAAGGCATTGAAATGTCAAGCATGCTTATAAAACAAAGGAACAGCCTCTGAGTGGAGGGTGTATGATAGGAACAATTCTTTAGTGGTACTTTAGGGGAAATACTTTTTAAATGCAGATATACATTTTCCAGGTCTGACATATTTCCCTCTCTGCTCTTAAAATCTATGCAGCCTTAAAATCTTGATGCACTAATACATCATGAAAGATTTCAAGGCCCTTCTTTCTTTATTTTTTTTAAAGTAAAAACATTTCCTTCTATCAGGTATTGGGATATTGGTAGTAGTTTAGAAACTACTTTATGCCAGCTACTGAACATGGATTTCTAGTTTGTTAGAATACAGATTGGTTAGTTCAAAATCACGGGTGAACACACTCAATTTAAAATTTCAATTCCTGCTAGAATCAAGCTCTTAAGGTCTTAATCTCAGACAAATAAATAATAAATGCAGCAAAGCAATAAATGCAGCAAAATGCAGACAATCAAGTGTGTGCATGTGTGCATACATCAGCATTCTTCAGGTGCAAACACAAGTCAAGTCTGCCATACCAATAGTAATAATTACCACCTCCATTTATTTTTTCACTGCCTTCTAAGAGATTCTTTGCAGTTGCAATTTTTTTTTTTCCTGGACAATGGACAGGCTATCAAAAAAAGAGAATTGCCCAGTGCACTGCAGTGTCTCTCTGAAGCCTGTAAGAGAGCAGAAGGTATGAAAACTTGATGTGCTTGTAAACAGATTAAACATTGTTGTCTTTATTTCAGGTCACTGTATTTAACACTTTTTTCAAGAATCCTGTAATTGAGCTAGGTTCATCAAATGAGACATATGCACAACATAGCTGGGACTGACTGACTGAGCACAGATGTATATCTACTAAATTGTTTGTGACAGAGACTGTAGTTAATTGTGATGGGTGACAGGTACGTTGGAGGCCAGTCAACTCAGTGAACTGTTGATTAGTGTGGTATGAGACATGGTATATATTAACAGCAAGTGGAAAGTTTATGTCACCCATGACTGAAAATTCAAATCAAGTGCAGGGAAATAAAGCAGGCTGGAGCTGTTCATAACCCTTTTCCTTGCTTCTGTTTTCTTGCTGTCCTTAATATTAAAACATTGTGATAATGTTTATTTCTCATAATCATAAAATAGTTTCGTAAGAAAGTTGTAACTTTTTCACGGAACCATCAATATTATTTCTGCTGCTATTATTATTATCTGTAGGAAAAAAAAAAAGTTGCTTTGGTTCAACCCACACAGCACACAGTTTCTTTCCAGGGTTTCATTTGTGAACTCAATCAATACACAATTTTATTTACAATTTGTCTGTGTCTGTCTCCTAAGACTAAGTCTTTGTGCCTTTTTTTCTCCTCCTTGCTACCAATTCTCCATTATTAATGTAGTGAAACATCAAATGAACTTTTTCTTTCCTATTGTGAAAAAAAGCTGTGCAACAATCACATTTAATTTTTCCAAAACTGAATTTGGAGACCTTGAGATAGAATTATAGTCATAGATGATTCAGTGAGAACCGGACATGATAGGTTTGGAGAAGCTCTGAAAGAAGCCCTGTTAAACATTGTTATCAGCAACAGAAGTTCATGTTAACTGTGCTTAGGACTCAGACACTAGATGAAGCAGGGCTGTCAGACCCATTTTGGGGTAGAGAAACATTTTGACTCAAGATTCTTCCCTTTTTGATAACCTGAGTGGTACAGAATTCATGTTGAGGTTTCCAAACTAAGGGCTCTACGGATCCCATAGCATGCTTTTTATTAGTGACCATACAGGTGTCACTATCTGATCCTAGTCCTCCAATTCAATGCCAGAGTTTTATCAATTAATGTTTCCAATGTTGCAAAAACTGTAGCTAACTAGATAAGAGGGCTATGAGTGTGAGATTCTCAGCAGAAAGAATGGGCACAAATAGAAAAAAGTTGTCTCTATTTAGTTGCATAAGAGACTCTACAGCTGTTTTTTTATTTCTTCTAAGCCTCTATAATTCCTGAGCACAAAGTGGGCATCCTACCAGGAGAATGTGGCATTATACCAGTCTGCCTAATTTTTTCTGTGAGCTAGATATTTATATCTCTCATACATGTTTCCTTCCCTCATATGATTTTTGCTTAAATAGATGGTCTGAAGGTCTGCCTTGGGAATCCAACCATTGTTTCCATTTCAGGTAACAGGAAACTCACACTGCTCTTTCTTAGTTCCTAAGCACAAGCTGTGAGCAATATCCCTTTCTCCTCTCCTTGTACCAGCACTTTTAAAGCCTCCTATGGCTATTGGTTCTTCAGTAGTTCTTTGGATTCACGGTTAGCATGGCATTGCAGTGGGGTGAATTTTAACTTTTTGCAGTATCCTCTGTGTCACATCACTCAGTAACAATCATTACTCCTGTGGTCTTCTTCATCTGAAAAGTACAGCAGAGAGGTGGAGCCTACCTGCACCTTAATCTTCTACTACAAAAGCAGTTCTGATGAGATGTGCTTCTGTGACATTCAGTTATATTGGATTTACATAGAAAGCATAGAACACATATCTTTCACTTTTCCAGCACAGTCTCACAAACTGGAGAGCTCTAGCAGGACTGCCATATGTGCAGTTATTTAACACATGAAGTTTACCTACAGAGGCCATTTCTGCAAGATGTAGTTTTAGCAGAAGATGCTGAGTTAGATGGAAATCTTCCCCAAAGAGTCATGGAGGTCGCAGTGTCAGTATAAAATTGGCATAAATTTGCAGCCAAAGGAAATAATGTTTCCACTGCTCCTTCTCTATCCACACCTCTCTGTGGTCTAGAGATGCTATATCTGGGACAGCAGGTAGATGCTGTGCAGAACTGAACTCCATGCCAGTAATAACTGAGCACTGGAACATTAGAGAGTTTCTAAAAATTGTGAGGAAAAGCAGGTTCTGCACTACTGACATTATTTGCCTGCTGTTCCAGCTAGCTCGTACTCACTATGCTCTGATAAGTGCTCCAAGGCTTGGAGACTTTTAAAATTCTGAAGACTTACAGAAAATTGTTCTCTCAGTACAATGCCAGGTACACTGTAAGAGGTCAATGGGTGAATTCAAAGTTAACTTTTCCATCTGCAATTTCACATGATTTGGTTTCAAAAAGAGGAATTGAGCTGAAAGGTTTATTAACATCTAAATCATATGTGCCAGAATCACATTTACATTAGGCTACAAGATTAGAATAAACTGAAATTAAATACTCTTATAGACATCAATAGACTTGTGTCAATCTTGTTCAGGTGAAAAATTCATTCCCCATAAAGCAAGACTCAAAATGAGACTGTACAGAACTTTTGAAGAATTATGTGACTTGTTCACTTTCAATGGCCAGAAAAACATCACCAAACATCATCATGTCTTTTAGTCTTATGGATTACCTGAGATGAGAGGAGATTTTTGTTGCTACTATCTGCTATGATAACTTTGTGGCTCAGCCCTCCACATTTCCTTCTCCTTTTGTCCGGGCAGAGCTGTTCTTCTCCATCAATCTGCATCTGGTCCAGGTGGTGCAGCTGCAGAGCAGTGATTGCACAGAAGAGCACCAGGATGGCAAAGATAAACGTCCTTGCACAGTGAAGCCTGCAAAGTGGCATGCCCTTCTGAGTACATTATATAGGAAGCTCAGTAGGGGATAATTAAACATCAAATCTGTGTTTCTCTGAGGTGTGAAAACAGTGTTAGAGACAGTGAAAGAGAAGACAGTGGCCACACGCAGAGCAGAGTGAGTCTTTCTCCTATTAAAGCCAGAGGGAAAAGGATTCCTCAGAGAGAAGGAAACACAAATGCTTTTACATGAGGTTGAATTTTTAAGGAAAAGGGCAGGAGTGCCCAGCCAGGGCCAGGTTGCTGTCTGTTGTTATGGCAACAGAGGGAGAATCTCCTATGAAAGAGGAAAGAGTGGAGGGAGTGGGAGGGCAGAAAAGAAAATGGTTTCAGAAGGAAGGCAAAGGGGTAGGTGTTAGCAAATGTTAAGAGAACAAAGCTAAGTGTCAAGGTCAGGCAGAAATGCGTCTATGTCCATGATGACTGAAACGCTCTCAGAGACCTTGTGCACAGCCATTCCCTTTGTGGGTGGGCAGATTTGCAGGGGTCACTTCCCCAGTCATCCTCTGGCTGGCAGAATGCTGCTGCTCCCACACCCACCCCAGCTGAGGGCTTACACCCACCTTTTTTCACTGCCTCAATGTGCATAATACTTGCAAGAAAAACTCTTTTCATTGCCAAGGACCCCTGCACCTGCTATCTTTTTAATAAATTGAACTGATCTCAAACAGTAAATTTTATTTACTTCTTGAGGTATATTAGGAGATGAGAGCTAGTCCTTCAGCGTGGGAAGATCTCTTTTTTCCCCAAGGAGTAGGCATTCTAGACGGAATACTACTTTCAAGGTACACCCCAAAAATTATGACTACTGAAATGTGCAGATATTTTTGTCAGAAATAATGTCTTGATATATGATGGGTCCAGTAGAGAGAATTATTTTTGAGGCAAAGCAACCCAGTAGAAAAGAATGGAAGTGCAGTAAGAACCAGACAACTGTCTGGCCAAGGATGCAACTTAATACTTTGCTAAACAGATTCAAAATGAAATCTCTGTGCTCAGTGCACCAGAAGGCAGCATTACAAATCAGGACTAAGCAACACAAAACTAAGACTTTCTTTCAGCCTTCATAATAAAAATCAAAGAAAAATAATGAACAAACTAGTGAAACTTTTCCAAAGGGAGATTTCCGTTTTCTTTATTTTTTCTCCCTTTCTTACCTGAATAAAAAGCTCATGCTTGTCAGGCTGTTCATGAGTGAGTGCTGTTCTGAGAGCATGGCTGTCCCTGCTCCTCTAGCACTTTTGAACTGGCTAGCCCATTTCTATCAAATCTGACAGAGAGATAGAGTTTTGAGATGTTACACTCTTACAAGTTCTGTGAAAATTGTTAGCTAGGGGCAAGGAAAAGGCTACAGTGATACCTACACTGAGGGAAAGACCCGAGTATGAACTGCACCATTACTGAATACACACTTCTATTGTGTTGAAGAGTGTAGATAGGAGGGAGAGGTTATAAATGTTTTAATTCTTGGAAAAGCTTCAATCAAAGTTTGAGCTTTATTGCACGCTATGAAGCTTTCATTTTCCTTCTGTCTTTGTCTCCACATATGAGTTCTCTAGTGTTTAATAAGGATAGGAAACATGCTGCAGGCTTAGTTTACCTCATTTAAAAAGCCATTTGATGAAACACAAATCATTTGAAAACACAACTCTATTAGCTGCAGTGTTTGTGGAACTATTTATTATTTAAAACAAATGATAGTTGCCTTACACTGTCTCAAAAAAAGTTCTTAGGACCTGCCCATTGTCTTCTTATTACTCTTCATTTGTTTTCTCTCTCTTGTCTAAAATATTCTTATTTTCCAGATTTTTCCCTCAACTGCAGTTTCAAATCACTTCCCTGGAAAATAGTGTGACTATCCTTCTCTTCTTCCCCATAAATATTCAAGTTTGAAATGTAATTTCAGTATGAAGACCAATGAAATTCTAAAGACCATATCTTGAATCTTATTTCACCAAGTCGTGCGAAATTCTTTTAATTTAAAACAACATATCCCTTCTTCTCTTATAGCCTCTCTGAAGCCTCTGCAGTACCAGTTTAGCCTTCTGGTCCATTCTCATCAAACCCATTCTTTGGAGGGGAAGTCATAGAATCCAGTGTCCTCTTTATGTCACTTTATGCTTTCCTAACTTTACTTTCCAAAAGCATGCTACTGTTGATTTTATATAGTTTTTAATTTCATCAATAGATGTTCCTACATCTGCCATCTACTGGTTTTTACTTTCTTGAATCCTATAATCACAATAAAGATGGATAGATTATTTGGACCACTTGAAGTGAAAAACTGTGAAGGGAATTTGGAGATTTACAGCTGGGTTGTCAGATTTTGAGGATTGAATCAGTTAAAAGAGATGGCTTGATGAAAACTGGCTTTCACCTTCAGAAGAGATAACACTGCTTAGGATAGAGTATCCCTGATGAACTACAATCTATTATACTGTTAATTGGACAGCAAGAAATTAAACATAAATCATTCAACAGAATACAGTGATATAAAATCAATTAAGTCATTGCACTGGAAAAAATATTAAGTGCTCTACATTAGGGAACATTATGAAAACGAGCATCAATTTTAATAAAGCTTTTGTTTGATGCTTGATACAATTATTCACATAGATTTTAGAAGATTTGAATTGGGTTAAAGCTTTGATTTTGAATCAGGAAAAGCACTTCTAATATCAGCTAGTAGGGGCAAACAACCAAGCAACCACTGATCATTGTAGTTCCATGAGTTAAGGACCAAATTCAGAAATAATTAACAGATATCTAACTGTGATAATTTTCATCATATTCCACCAGTGCAAGAGGTGCAAGGAAAAATTGAAGCCTGGCTTTTCAAGACATAAACTCTAATGTTTGCCTTACTTGTCTGCAGTGAGACAACCCATGAAGTTTAATTTCTAGACTCATGTTAGAAGCAGTCTAAATTTGGTTGTTGTGCAAGACCTGAAATACTAGTGAATTCTCTGTAATTGCTGTAAGCTGGCTGTTTCACACCCACTCTGAATGACAGCGGGGTCTTGACAGAGTTCCCTGTTTCCTCCATCTCCAGTTAGTTAGTTTATTTGTTTTCACTTGCCCTTCCAAAGAAAACACTGCTTTGGATAGTTTTTCCATTTTGTTTTAGCAAGATCTCAGATATGAGAAACTAGGTGAACTTCCTTCTGGAAGCAGACTTTAGGAAAGAGGGACAAACACACATTCTTTACTCAGTCAGTAGAAAAACACTGATGAGCTGCAACTTCTAAACCTAGATCTCTTCCTGGAAGACCTCATCATGCTGCTTCAGGACTGATCTAGAAGTTAATTGTTCAAGTTTATTAAATAAGTTCTTCATTTTACTTTCCAGAAGCTCAGTTAGCACTGACCAAATATTTTTATTATGTATCATAACTTGCAGCTCAAAATTAACACCCAGAAATATGTCTTTCATAAATATACTCATGCCACCAGTTAGGCAGATATGTATAAAAACTTTATTATTCTCTCCACATCTATTGGGTTTTTGCTTGTAATTGCATATGTGCTCCCCACACACATACAAGTCTCTCTCTATGAAGTTACCTGTATTATACCAAAGTTCAATTTTTAACACCAAAGTTTTAAAATTTATTTAAATGTTTCCTAAAGTCATTCATTATTGTGGTTTTTATTAGCAAATATGATGAAAACAACCTGTCATTACATCTAATGAGGATTCCATATGCCAATTTAGTATACAAAAACAAATTAGGTCTATAATTAACTTATTAATTCAATGAAGAACTATTTCTTAGAATTTTATCATTGCTTCCTGTAAATGGAAGTTTTAAATTGACAGCCTATCTTTAGTACTTGGGAATAGCTCCTGGAAACATGGCAGCTGCTTCCCCCTCCCTGTCTCCCCAGTTATACTGAGAATAAAACCATTAATGTACTCAGGAGCAGTAAGGTAATTATATGTTTTAGTAGGTTCATTAAGAGCTCTGAGAATGTATTTCACTATAAAATAATTTCTGTTCTCTTCAAATTGTCTAGAACATGAGGAATTTTTGGTAAGGAAAGGCTAAGGTGCTATGTTTCTTTACTTTAGACAACAACCTCTTACAAATCAGTACTAAATGATGCACAAAAATCCCTTGGTATCTTAAAGAGGGAAAAATTACATAGGTAAACAGATAAATCTTTAGTACATTTGTCTTTATGGGAGCAGCTCCTGCTGTTGGTCTCTAACCTGGAGGGCATTATTCTTTTCTAAATTGCCAGTAGTGTCTCACAGCACAGTGATAAATAGAAACCACTGAAAGAAATAACGTTCATTCTAACACACAAGAACTTTCCAGACAGACATTGGCCTCTGAGAACAAACACTTAGACAAAATAGATTAGTTGCAGTTGCAGAATATATCACTCTGGTTCCCTACAAACCGGCATTATCCCAGCTGTGCAAATAAGTGCCTTTATGCCAATCATTAAGTAATAAATACATTTAAGAGAGAGTCTAAAAATTTAAGGAAAACACAGAAAAAGGTCTTTCTATATCAGTTACTTTTTATATGAAGCCAGTGATGTATTCCCAGCAATACTTTAAAAAGTCCCTAATGATGTTGATGCTTTTGTGCTATTTTGTGGTAGAAAGTTTCCTTTGTCGCACAATTAATGAAACAGAAAAGAAACAAGTGCTACAGAATTGTAATTAAAAGTACTAGTTTAATAATAGAACAGAAAACTCCCTGGCAACTTTCTCTCTTGTTTATAGTTTCACCTGAAGCACATATGCTAAGGCAGAATTTTGTTTGTTTCTGGTTATGCTGGAGTAGCATTCAGCTATGCTGTTTGTGTTTTCCCTCATTAATTGTTTTGAAAGTCTGACAAAATGAAAACTGTCTTGATAAATACAGCTATTCTGCTTTTTCTAGTAGATGCACAGCCATGGATTGCTTTTAAGAATTGATGTTAATAACAATTTGGTTTTTTTTTTTCATGCAGTCAGAACCCTAGGAACGTATTGTGACACTAGCAGCCATTATCCCCACTACCTTTACTCAGGCCACAAGACTCCAGGAATTCAAGTGTCTGGGATGTGTTCAGCTCTCCAGCACAATCAGACCAACTCTACCCTAACTACTTTTGCCGTGTGAAAATTTTCCTTCTTCTTTTCTTTAGGTACCAGAGGCAGTTAGGCAGACAGAGCCTTCCTTGGTCCTGGATCAAAGTGTGTGTTGGGAGGAATGGGAAGTCAATGGGGGGAGGTGCAGCAAGCACAGCAGTGAGTCCAGGCAAGGACATAGAAGGGTGGGGGAAAAAGGTGACGTTGTGGCCACTGCCTGGAGAAGAGATGGATGCTGGATGTATCAAGGAGCAAGTAGCCTGCTAAGAAGTCCTTGAATAGGCATGAATGTAGCTCAGAAAATTGTACATCTGCACATCATCTTCTTTCCCAACAGAAGTTGTGTTTTCTCTCTGTTATCGATAGGCTCTAAGTACAATTCTTTTTTTTAAGTACAACATTTTCTGGTTTGTTTTGTTTTAATTTATACAGAATTCAGTAAAAAAATCTGTAGTTCAATTGACATTTGTGTTGAATTAATGAGATGTATTTTATCTAGGACTACCTGTTTGAAAAGCTCTCTCTATTTTTCCTCTGTGTACGCACTTCAGCTAAAGGAGGTGCTGGAAATAGATATGTCCTTTTTTGTTTCTGGAAAAGATGCTTTAATTTTTCTATAAAATCATATTTTTTTAACAACGGGTCTGTATGCATACTAGAACTTTTAATTTTTTGATTACAATATTAAAAATTCTACTTTTATGGTAAATTCAACTTATTAATTCAATGTGATTATTCCCTATAGTTTGAAAGTTGATTAGGGCAGTATAAATAAGTATTGACTTCCAAAACAGTCAGTGGTCTTGCTTTCTTCCCACTGTTGATCTCAAAGCAAAGGGCATATTGAACCAGCCTAAAACTTCTCCTTAAGCACTCCAACAGAAAATTCATAAAAGATATTGAAGAGGCTTGGGGAAGATCAGAAGCAGCCAGACATCAATGGGAAGGGAGGATACACACTCTTCTGTCTTCAATTTATGTTGGTGCAGATTTTAATTTGATGAAATGGACTTTTAAACCTGCATGTTAGATCCAGGTCCAAAATGCAGAACAAAGGAAATGTCTGTTTGAGTTCCACAGGCTTCTGAAGCAGTCTGCAACCTTCCCTGACCTGGTTTCCTGAATGCTTCTCCAACAAAGTAAATATGACAACCGTGGTGACTGGGACTTTTTCATTTTCTGGGTGCTATAGATTTCTTAAAATTCTATTTGTTCTGTCTTCATCACCTTCACACATTTTTGTTTTTCATTTTTTTGTCCTTCTTTTCATGTTCATTTTCTTGTTATCTTTTCCATCCATCTGCTCTGGAGTACAGAATCAAAGTCTTTTCTCCTATTCAGTTTTTTCTAGATTTTCTCAGATTCACTTTTCTCTAGGGCTATCAATAATTTCAAAGACTACAGTAAAAGTTTTATAATTCTCTCTTACTATATACATCTGCTAATCATACTTTCAAAATAACACACAGGACATTTCTCTTGCCGACTGTGTAGTACTGATTCATATTCATTTACTCCATGTCTGATTGTAATTAATTTAGAAATAGCTGAGCTGGCAATGAACAAGCTAATTTGAAAATTGTGCCTTCACAGACTTCCAAAGTCACCTGTGAAATTATGGAAATTTATATTTTCACTGAAGCCTGAGCTGCCACACTGATGCTGCTGCATGTGCTGCTGTCTGGTCCTACTCTTATAATTAGGGTGTCTAGCAATTTCAGTTGAAGCCTTGTTATAACTTGTGCTTGAACTTTGGTCTATGAATGATGTGAGTAGGGTGTGTCTTTTGAATTTTGTTGTGATTGGTATTTTAAATCAGGAATGTCATGGATAGTTGAAACTGCACCAGCTACACATGCAATTTTCCCTGATTTATAAGCGATAAAGTATGTACCATCAAACCTTTGTAGAAAGCGTTTACAGGTGTCTGTGTTGGCAGAATTTCCATATTTCCTGGAACATGGTGTACTATTTTTTTTCTTATTATTTCCTATTTTTCAGGTCTCTAGAATTGCATTAATATTTGCCTTGAAGAAAAAAGAGATGTAAAAACCATAGGACCAAGATTCTTGTAAAATTCACATTCCTTTGTTTGAATGTGTAGATCAAGAGGCTTTGTATACTCATCCTTGAGGGAAACAAAAATTTCTCCGGATCTTTTACTGTCCATATAATTTCATAATTCAGCAGTGAATCTCCACAGTAGTGCAGAGGATTAACTGCACAGTCAATACTACATCTCTACAGAACTAGGTACTGGTCTGAAAATAATGGTTACCAGCCACTAGCATTTTGTGTAAAACTCATATCATCTAAGAACATACAATTAATTCTTTCTTACATTTTAGTAATCAGAAGTGCATGTTATGTGTACATTCTTACTTTGTCCATTTTCTCTTCCAAATGCTATTTTAAAATCTGTTAGCAGTGAATTCAGTTTTCATCTTGGGAAAAACAAAAAGCAGATCGACCTGACTAACTTTCATTTTCAAAAATTATAGTACTGCTTCCTAATCATTGCCAGAATGTTGATTATTTCAGTACTCACACAGTATGAAGGAAAACTCCAGAAAGCTATGCAGCAAGAGAGAGGATCAAGAAAGATGAGTCCATGGAAATGATAAACAGATACAATCAAATCATTTCATAGTAATAAGTAATCTGACGGAGAATAAAATGAGTAGCTAAATTTATTTTGATCAGCTGTATGGTTGAATTTATAGTTCTGAATATATTAAAACACTGATTTTTTTCTAAACAAAGATCTTCCCAGAAACTCTGTTAATGTAAGAAAATAATAAAGTATAAGACCACTTGATTTTAAATGATGTACATAAGAATTACTGTATCATGATATATTAAGACACAGTGCTGACATAAAAAAGTACTATGAAATTGAAATGGACTTGCATTAAACATATACGTTGGGAATACAGCTCCTGGTAATGAAGCAGTGGTTGGATATGTTGACTGTATCAAAAAAAAGCTACTTCAAGTGGCTCAGAACAAAAATAACCATACTTCCCCACAATTCATGTAACTTTAGAACATAAATCTGATCAGCAAAGACAAGTGTTTGAGAAATGACGGGGATGTGTGGATATTAGAGACATTTTTACTGAATTGTAAAAAGAATTATGAATCCCTCCATATGCAAGGAACTGTGGAATTACCAAAATATAGGGATAAATAAGAAATTCTCCGCCTCAATGAGTTTTATTGAGCATAGATCAAATCTAAATTAGATCCAGCAAAATTTGGATACTAAAGATCATCTGGTCTTTGTGGAGTACTGCATGCAGTAGTGATGCACCAGTTGTTCAAGCAAAGCAAGTGAACAGAAATTCATCTATCAAACATAGAGCCAGAAAAAATGCCACACACTAAACCCAAGGGAGTAAATGCTGACTAGATTATGCATGAAATCCATTCTCCTGGATAACCCATCAGCCTAGGCATTTCTTTCCACAGATCAGCACCATTTCACGCTGGTATAGGAGATAATTCTGTAGTTTCAAAAGCAGGTTTATTAAAGATGTGATAGTATCACTTCTATTTCTACTAAAATCCTGAAGACCCAAGGGAAAATTCACATGACATAACTCAATAGTTTCAAAGACAAGGTTATTAAACTTGTGATAGTAGCTCTTCTGTATCCACAAAAGCCCTGAAGACCAAAGGGAATATTCTTGTGAAAATCACATTTCACCATCAAGCAGTTTGGCATAAGTCTTTTCTCAATCCAATAGGACAGAGAGTGACTGGAAATGCAAGAGGACATAGGGTTTGCAACTGAAGTAGGGGAGTTTCATGGAGTTTTCAAAGTAAATAAAGATGTTCAATGTATTTGACATAATTGGCTTAAAATATTGGTTTTCTGATGGTTTCACAGATGAGAAGAGAGACAAGAAATGGGAAAACTAACACAAGTAGAAAAAAAATATTCTCTCACCTCATCTGGGTTTTCCTCAGGTTACCATGTTAAATAAAGAACACCAAGGAGGCCAACGGAGAGGAAATATTTGGTAGCAGACTTATCAAATCTCTTCAGAGAGAACCAGACTATGTCTGGTTTACATTAAATTGAAGTCAGTATATACTGACATTCTAATCTTATATTCAAATTCACTTAATTCTATTTGCTAAAAAAAAAAAAAAAACCTGAGGAAAAAAACTATGGTAATGCATAATATTAAAATAATATCAAATTAAATTAAGGTTGGCCTTAGTAAATAATAGTGTTTTATAAAGTATATTGTCAAGTTTACAACTTCTTAAAGGTTTTCCTCAGCATAATAAACTTAAGGAGAAGGGTGAATGGGACCCAACCAAATTGCTGTCACATGCAGTTACTGAACTGTGATGTTTCATCAAAACTGAACATGTGTTGTAATGAATTTGGTATGGTCTAGTAAAACTCTGGAAACCAGCTTTTTCAATTTTCCTTGGAACCCATGCAGCCCTTGACAATAACCAATTCTCAGTGGATTTCAGACAAATTATTTAATTTACTAAAAGACATTTCTGCAGGTAAGTAGAAGTGAAAAGATAGTTGCTTAGAAAGGTGTTGACTTCATCTATATCCTGAGGAGTTGAAAGCTCAGTTTACCTCCTTTCCATGCAAACTGAAAGCAACAGAAAAGAGTAATTCCAGGCTAGAATTAGTGAAGATTTAGGAAACACATCTGCAGTCTTCTAGCTCTTCAATATGAATCTGCTTCCAGGTGACTAAAATTGTACATAAAAGTTTGAGCAGATCATCCTCAATATAATTTATGTATTTCCTTGAGTGCATTTAATAATCCAAGAACAGGCCTGGCCTAACTTGGCATATGGCTTTCATCCCAAAAATGGTGCAAGTATTTGTAACTGCCTGCCTTGATTTGTAACTATATCCTACTTTAGAATTAGAACATTGTCTAAATTAAAAGACTCTTTTTCTTCTTAAATATCAAAGCAATGTCTTGCATAGTCACTGAAATCATACAAAGATCATAAAAATGTTTCTCTCTTTCCTTTAGGTGAGTTATGAAGGGAAAGGAAACCCAAGGTAAAGCCCAAACAATTCATGGCCTAGGACAAACCAGCACCACCATAACCTGTGACCTGCTGTGTGGTGCACTACAAGTTACCAGCAGAGACAGGAACACGAGCCTGACTTCTTACTGTGAGAGAGCTCTGAGTAATAGAGTCTCACCTAGAACCAGTTAGGACTGTTAGAACTCAGGTAGTCAAGTCACTAGTATGACACCATTGACTTGTCAGTGAAAGGTCCTGCAATGTTAGTAATTTTTATTGGTTTTTTGTGTCTTTTTCTCCTGATGGTGGTAAAGATGGCATTAGATAGAAAAATGAAAATTCTTTTAAAATATAATATATAAGTACATAGTACATAACAATATTATTTCTAAGTGTTTTTTTATTGCAGCAGTCAATTCATATGCTAATGTTAGGCTTTACCTGCTTCTTCATTTGTCATATTGTGTTTTTAAGGAATATTTCAAAATTTTGAATGAAAAGATGTATAGAAACATAAATTAATTATAGAGTCATAAAAGCATACAAACCACATCACCCAGCTGCACCATTCCAGGCCAGCTGCAGGTTTAGGAAGCTGTAGATTTCAGAAAAACAAAGCCCCAGTGTTCATACTGATATTTTAAATAGGATTGTCCTACTTTAGGGACACTGAGAACACTCCCACAATCAGATCTCATACTATTTACATATTTTGATTTTATTAACACTGTTACAGTAGGTTAAAAAGGCCTCAGAGAACTAGAGTGGTGGGTATTGCTTCTTATCTGTATTATCCCTGTGATCACTTTCTAGAATAATGCCTTGAAAATTGCTGCAGCTAAATTTAGAAACTTTCAAATAGGCACATTTAGTTCCAAACCTAGAATTTCTCTTCTGCATTTACCCTCTCTGCATGTGTGTTTCATTGTTAGATATTTCCTAAGTTGTACAAGAAAGTATTGATCAAGCTATTTCTTCTTTCATTTACCCCTATCTTTGTCAATTTGAAACTACTTTGTTAGAACAATAAACAGAACTTGTGAAAAGCAGCATTGTTTTGGAGAATGGTTATTTTACTCATCCTGGTTTCTCTTAAACATTTTTAAATAAGAAGAAAAATCAAAAACTTTCTCAACTGTCTCTTTTTTTTCCCTACACATGTGAAAGAATCCTGGCTCCTCCCTACTTTGAGAATAAATATTACATTTGAAAATAACTTTTCAAAACTAATAATATGCATCATATACAGTCATATACATTAAGCTTTCTGACTAGAGTCTCTTTGTTGCTTTTCCATTCAATTTGATATATTCTTTAGACATTTTCCAAGACTTAGGATTTTTATAATAATCTGGAAAGGACAGGCCCTGAAACTTACTATGGGAGGGCCACATTAAGAGTAGTCAGCAATAATGCAGACAAAAACCCCATATATCTGTTCAATTCCTTTTCAGGGACATAACTTCAAATGAAAAATTATGAAAGTACATTTAAGTTCACTCAAACTGATGTAATTCCGAGCTCCCTGGTCACAAAGGCTGCTTATTCTCAGAGCTGATCTTGCATATGCTAATAACATTATCTAGAGATCATGAAGAAAAGACAAGTTCTTTGCTTCATGCAGCTATACCCCTTTCAATCAACCTCATGCTGAGAACCATTTATTACCATAACATATGACACAGAAAATCTTAAGAGGCAGTAAGGGGCGAATTTTCAGATTATCACATGCCATTCTAGCTGTGACTTCCTCATTAACTTTAAAAGAATCATGTGGCTTAGACCAGCTCAAAGCTCTGAAATTTACCCCTACTCATGCCCCAGAATAAACCTTTACAGACACAATAATTTTCCATATTTCACTTAATCTCTATAAAATAACAGAAGTAAGCAACTAAGCAGACTGTTCACAAATAGTCTTCAAACTGCAGGCAGCCTTGGACAGTGTTTGAGGTGACCTTGTATTATGCATGGGGACAAGGCTCAGCTCTTCAGTGATACCAAGTCAGGAAGGGAGATAAGAGAAAAGAAACTTCTGGCCATAAGGCACCATTAATGATCCTACACTACACTAAGCTGTGCTAGTTTATTTCCTTTGACTTAAAGGAAATTTATTTATTTCCTTTGACTTAAAGAGGCTTGCAAAATGCAGTAATTGAATTTTTTTTTTTTTAAATCCAGAAATCTAACTGAAGCAAGTGTACATAAAGGAACAGAGCTTTATTAGACAGGCACCTTGAGATGGTGTACAGATTTATGCACTGAAAATGAGAATGCAACAATGATATGCCACCTCTTTTATCTTTTCTCCTCAAATTGAAAGTTTTTACTCCTCTCTCCCCAAATCTTGCTCAAAGGCCATAATTTCAAAAATAGACTTTTGAGAAAAGCACATAATTAGTCCAGTGCAGCTGGTATAAAAATTACTGGCAGGAGTAGTAGTATCATTAAAAAATTGGAACTAAAGCACACCAACTATACTCGAGGGCAAGTTAAACACACAGAAACTCTGGTAAATATTTTAGCATCCAGGATAATACACACTCAGGGCACAATTTTTTTTAACACCACTGATCCAGACTCAACAGAAAGTCAGTTCTGCCAAAAATGGAACTATAGTGCATTCTGGTTTGCATAAGTTGAGTAAGGCAATTTTCTTTGACTCCTACATAGAATTAGACTGCAGAAGAAAAAAAGGTAAGTTTGCCCCAGAGTCATGCAATGATATTAGAATTCCAATTTTTATTTCAGCTATTTTCTTCTCTATGAGAAAATGCTTTGAAATTATGAACTGGAATGCAAACTAATAGCTGTGTGACACTGTAGGGAACCAAATACAGTAGTTTTTTCACATAAGACATATCCCTTTTTGTTGTGACCTTCTTAGAATTATTGAGGAGCCTAGCCTGGCATGCTCTTAGAACTGAGATGCCTACAATCATTTATTGATATGTCTATTTAGATGTCTAAAAAAATTGCACTTCTAGAACTGTTAGCATCTTATGTTTAATTTTCAAATTGCTTGAGGTCTAATCCTAGCTATGTGTGCACCCTTTTATTTTAGGTCAAGCAGTTTCTGACTCTGCTAGAGACAAAAAGGAATTTCTGTACCTGGAAGATCTGAAGGTG
The DNA here is from genome assembly GCF_022539315.1 of Serinus canaria. Taxonomy (NCBI): domain Eukaryota; kingdom Metazoa; phylum Chordata; class Aves; order Passeriformes; family Fringillidae; genus Serinus; species Serinus canaria. Next base: position 37,442,906 of record NC_066317.1, read on the forward strand.
TTAATCTGGAAATTTTATTTTGGCTTTAGCTATCTGGTCTGACACCAGTTTGACTTCAAAACCCTACAGAGTTCCAGTTAATAAATTAGCCTACCACCAAAAAATAAAAAAGCTTGAGCTTGGGTTAGGTGATCTTCATGGTCTTCAGCTGTACACTTTACCTCCACAGTGATGAGAAGTGCTTAAGTGAAAGGATAATTCCTGACAGAAGTTTTTTCATAATGCTTCAAAAAACTGGAGATTCACTAGATGAGAGGGAACAAGTTTCAGGAATCTCATGGGTTAGATACACAGTTTGATTGCTCTTGCTCATTATTGTGCTAAATATCCCTAAGAGAAGGAGTGACAGCCTAGGAGGGAGAGAGGACAAGGAACCCGAGTACAGCAATGACTAGTGGCTGGTCCCAATGGTCAGTCAGGAGACACTGAAATGAGCAGTCCTTGATTTCAACTACACTGTACAGATGTGTTGCAGAAAGCCTACATATTGCAGTAGACCCAAAATACCTCATTGTTTAATGCTGGCTTGGGAAATCTGAGCCAAAGATGTATTTTAGAAATTTTTTCCCCTCCTGAATCAATTTTTCTTCACTTCTGTTTATTTGTCTCCTCATTCTACTAGCTTTCTTATCCTTTCTTCTCCTTTCCTCTATACCTTTTTAAATGTTCGAATCTTTTTTCTCCCCCATCTGTGTCTTTTGCGTGTGAACATTGTTATCCTTGTCACTGTATTTTTACTGCTCATGAAAAATAAACACTTGAGAAATAATCACTGCACAGTGGCCAAACAGAAGGCAATCCTTCCTGTAAATACTACTTTTGTGTAATGGACATGATGAGATCTGTGCCAGAAATGTAGTGAGAACAATTCATCTACATCATTTTTTTTCCTCTACTGAGACATTGCTGTGGTTTTTTCATACTTTAAACTCCATGTAGAATTTATCTTTTCTTCCTTCTCTTATTTTTTTAGGTCTTGTTCTTTCATACTTCTACTTTATGAAAAACAGGCTTCTGTCATACAGACTCTCTCAAAGTCATCATTCATCCATGTGTTAAGATGTCTGCGAGCTTTCTTTTCCTACATCAATGACACACAGTTTTCTTTTGACTCTAACACTTTTTGTTCTTCCTATTTCATAATGCATGCACAGTTGTGTTATAAAGACTCATCAAAGTCACCACTGTTCTACATTTATCTGCATTGAACTGGCTTTGTAATTTATTAGTCTTAAAAATGTTCTTTATATTTTTTATCTGGTTACATTCTCCTTCATTATTTACTGTTCCTCTATCATCTCTTTCTGATTCACATTACTTGGCTCTTTGACTTTAATATTCTGGACCTAAAATACTTGCCACTAAATTTTCACAGTCAAAAGTCTTAGCACTGATTTTATTGCAAGTTAGTAATGTAGTGTCGTATAATTTAACATTATTTGAATAAACACTCTCATTCTTGCTTTGGGAAGCTAAAAGCAGGGTTTTGAAGAACTGAGGGTATATTAATGAAATCCCCATTGGTTTTGGTGGGAATGGTATTGCTTTAATCCTGGGGTATGCTTTGGCACTTTAAATTGAGGATCTAACGCACATTTAATGAAATGACTGTCCACTCCAAACTGCTAAATTCTGCCCTTAAGCCATCATGTTACTTCCATAGGCTTGGTGTGTGACATGCCAAAGCAAAGGGGGAAGTTTTGCCCACAGCATACACAATCAGACTTCAAAGAGCAGATATTTTAACTCAGGATTGTTTAACAGTTATTAGAATTAATCCCAAGCATAGATAAGAGAGTAAATCTCCTAAATGCTTCATATTTTTTATGCATCTCTTATGATGATAGCAAGCTTTGCTCAGTGTGCCCATCCATCCTTTTACCCTGAGAAGAGAAAATACTTCTGTCTCGTTTATTAGATGCTCTGTCATTTAGTCAATGATAGGTGACTCTAGAAAAAGTAGTTCCACCTGGTAAGGAGGCCTGTGAGAAAGACCTGTGACATTACACTTAATTAATATAAAACCTATGAGGCAAAGAAACAGGTTAGAACATGCATTTACACAGAAAGTATATTTGCGAAGATTTCTATCCATATTGGATTTTTTTTTAACTCATTTGTGAAGTTTACTGAAAACACTGCCAAAATCAGTCTTGCTCTGTAGTCTCAAAGAGCACTAAACATTCAACAGTAAAACAACTTCCTCATAAGCCCTGAACATGCCATAGATGTTCAAGACTCTTCCTCTACTGTAGCTGGTTCTCTTTTTAGGTCTATGTCCATGCTTGCATATCCTACACAGTCCAAGAGTTCATCAGCCAAAACAGTGGAAAAAAACTGTATTTGCAACACTATTTTTTTCATGTAGGAGATTCTTTTGTGTTGATGTTTCTGCATGTTGGGGCTTTTATATTTTATTTTGCATCCTCCTGTGATCCTAAAGTACTTTTAAGGAGATGGAAGGCATCTCACTTCTTTTTCTGCATCTCATTGCAGCCATTTCTTCTCTCAAAGTTTTGTATTTATTTATTTATTTGTCACATTGTTATAACCAGGTGTCACCTTTATACCCTGACAACAGCTAAGCACCACGTAGCCCCTTGCTCACTCCCCTACAGTGGGCTCAGGGAGAGAACTGCAATGGTAGAAGTGAGGAAACTCACAAGCTGAGATATTTTAATAGGGAAAGCAAAGTAAAACAAAGCTTTGTATGCAAGCAAAGTAAAACAAAGCTTTGTAGATTCACCACTTCCCACTGACAGGCAAATGTTCAGCCATCCCCAGGAAAGCCAGGTTCCATCACGTGCTAACAGTGACTTTGGAAGACAAATGGCATAACTCCTAACATCTCCCTGCTTCCTTCTTCTTCACCTCACTTCATATAGTGATGATGATGTCATATGGGATGAACTGTCCCTGTGGTCAGGGGGTCAGCTGTCCCTGCTGGCACATTTTCCTTTAATAACTATTGGCATTAGTAAAATCTAGAAGTAAAAAAATGTGCATCTAACTATTCAAGCTTCGTTTAAAGTTATTGAAAATCTTATTATCATTTTCAGTTTTACAATTTTCTATCCACCAGCAATATTTACTAATAAATTAATATTTTTATTGCCATTTAATTCTTGCTTTTTGCTGTAGCTAAATTTTCATACATTTAGAAGTTGTGAAATAAAGTACCTATTTCAAAAGTACTGAAACCATTGTAGAAACAGTTTGCAAAGACATCAATCCATTCTTTTCCTCAGGCCTTTGGTGAGAATTCCAGCAGTTCAAAAAAGGATTTAATGCTCTTCCATGCTAGCAGGAAGTGGATGTTGTGACCGGGGGAGGTACTGCTGTAGATTTAGGATAGGAGATACATACCTTCCCTGGCTTTGCAACTCTCTTCCCAGTGGAGAGATTATGGACTGCAGATGTAGAATGCAGTATCTGTCATAAAGAATATTTGCTGCTACTTTGATTCCTCTTGACCTCATTTCCTTGGTTTCCTTGGAGCTTCATTACTTTCAAAGCTCAGCTGGTTGTGTTTATTGTGTGCACTATGTATAGTTTGTGCACATGATTAATCTCCCATTTCTATGCTTGGAGGTTAAAAAAAATTCAAGGTTTTCCTCAAGAGTGATCCCAAAAGATCACTCTTCATTTTCTGGGCTAAGCACAGAACATTTGCAGAAAAAAATCTAATAGTTGATCCAAAATGAATTTAGATATTGAGCCTTCACAGCTTTCCACTTTCCATCTTATGGAGTCATAGAAATGCATGGTAAAGACAGAATCAAAGAATCATAAAATGTCCTGAGTAAGAAAGGATCCACAAGGATTACTGAGTCCAGTTCCTGGCCCTACACAGGACCACTCTTCCTTTCCCAAGAGAATGGACATAAACCAGGTCAATTTTTTAAAATCGAATGATAAAAAGCTTAGTTGTTAAGAATGATTCAGAGACAATAGTGTCTACCAACAGATATGTAGAAATCATTGAGGATATTTTGATTTCAGTAAATGTCTGCAATGTGGCTCATCTTTCTGTCTCTCCATACCAAAGTTTGGCCATAAACATTGGCTTGTGACATTTAAAGTTGTACCTACTTTTTAGTCTTACAAAGAGGGAAACTCTCAGCAGAGAGTTATTAAAGAGGTTTGTCTGTCAGCATTTCACTAAGACATCAAATTGCATGTTACTCTTAATTTGAATAGAACAAGAGATTAAAGCACTTGCCTTAAACCAAACCTATTTAACTAGAGTGCAAAAGAACACCATAAGAGAAAGATTTTTAACCACAGAGAGCTTTAAGTTGATAAATATATATATTTGCTAATTTATTAAAATAGGCTGATAATTATTGGTATGTATTTTACATAGTGAAAAGCGAAAGAAACATAATTATTAACTCATACTAAGAAAAAAAAGAGGCATGCTTAAGTAGCTAATTTTACACAAGATGCACATGTGCATTTGTTTATGTAGAGTGAAGAGACAAATAAAAATTTTTTAAAATCTCAACTTTCTATGTACCAAGTATTTCCATGTAAATTAGTCAGAAATGAGTGACTGTAAGAACTGTTAGTGTGAATTATCTTATTGCACCAGGTGATTGTGAAAAGGAGAAATGGAGGAAGAATATATTTTATTCATCACAAAATTCTTCCTAACTTCCCTCATAAAAATGTAGGAACTATGTGGATCAGATGGCACTGGATCTGCTTTGCAAAAATGTTACTGAACTTGTGAGAGTTCTCATGAAAGCAAATGTGCAGGTGCATAGCATGTGGCAGTCATAGAATATAAGGTTTCAGAAATTTTTACTTGTCCTAAGAGGAAATGTAAAATATTCCCTTTTATATAGGAAATTGTTAGGAATTGTTATATATTTTTCCCTTTATAATTACATTGTTTTGGTCTGATTGCAGAAAAATTCCATAAATTTCTTTTATCACACTCCAAACATGGTGAAGGAAGCAATTTTTCAAAAGAGAAATGAAAAGTCTGTATTGTTTTGCTTCAACTGGAAGAACATTTATATTCTTAGAGAAGACAAAAAAAAAAAGCCTGGGTTGTTAACATTTCTGGTATTCTAATTCCTTTGTTTTTTCTTTGAGTTTCAGTGTATGTTCTCTTTTACAAGACTTCCCATTCTGGTTATTTCTGTAAGGCATGCAATGGCAAAGACATTTCATTCTAGATTTTCTTCAGATATCCTTTGTTTCTGACTGACAAATAAAGATGGCTTAATTTTTATTATTGTGTATCCATAAGGACTGCCAATTGGCACTATTTATATTTTCCAAACTTCACAGAGTTTTCCAGAAAAATAATCCAAAAGCAAGGGAAAAACTGAAAAAACTCAGAAGTTTCTAGAATGGCCACAAAAAGGCTATAATCTGTGCAAGAATGTGTTGACATTCTATTATTGCCACAGGGAAAACATACAACCTATAATACCCATTGTTACAGCACAAAGAAAAACAAATATCCTGAGAATCTTAATGTAAAAATCAGAGATTAATAAAAAGATATAATTTTTTTTTCACCTTCATAGCTGGAAAAATTCTTTCATCTTTGTAATCTTCCCACAGTTAGATTTTGAAAACAGGAAAAAAGTTAAAAAAACCCACCTTAATGCAGTAATTATGACTCATAATTTTCCATTTTAGGCAGTCTGGAAATACACATTTACATTCCATGGAAAGGAAGTGCCATATGGTACACACAAATCAGAAAAGAAATATCACAAAATTGTAAAATTGTTTCAATAGGGATGCAATTGTCTGAATTAATGTAAAATATGTCCTGCAATAGATTATGAAAAGTAAAGACTTTTCTGTCACCTGGCAGTGTGAATTCATGAATAATTCCTAGAGATAACACAGAACTTTATCTATTTTACTCTGTTGCAATTTATTTTCTTGAAATTTCTGCATTAAGGGAAATGAAAGACAGTTCCTTTTACTTATTTAATTTTTCTCCTTATATACAGATATGTTATTGTGATAGGGGTCATCAATATAACATAGAAATACGGGTCCCAGATACAGGTCATATGAAACAATATTATTGGTCAAAAATTATTTTAAATATCAATTGTGTTACATCAATTTTTGGAAAAGGTTTCTAGAATCTGCCAATTTCCTGAATGATGAGTTAGGGCATCACTTCATCACATCTCATTTTTTTATCTCATTTGAAGAAATGTATTATGGATCTTGGTCAGAGACTGTCTTTTTTTATTATTACTTACTCATCATAACACCGTTTTAAGAAGGTAATAATTACTTTGAGTGATCTAGTATAAATGACTGTGTCTTGTTTCAGTTTCTATTAATTAATGACAAAATGCATATTTTGCCATTTTCACCAGGACTGACTCTTTCTCTCTTTCTCTTTTCAGGTTTAATGTATGATGCAACAAACTGCTCTCTTGTTTTAATTATAATACCAATCACATTTACATGACAATTATCTCAGGTTTTACAGGTCTTCCCTCACAAAAACAGTGAATATTAGCATTTTTCTCAGATGGTAGGAAAAAAGCAAAACAGTGTGAGCATGAGCAAGCTAGGAGAATAATACCCTAAAGGTAGAGTTCTTAAATGCCAAGTGCCCTTTCTCAGCCTCAACCATTCATTCTGAAAATGGCCTATCAAAAAGGCTTAGAGGGAGCACTTTAATTACTGTTCCTTTGACAAATGTAATATATTTTCAGAAGCAGGCCCATACATTTATTTAGGGCCAAATGTTGTACAACAAAACTGTCCTCAGAGGTATTTCATTCTACCATCCGATTTTTTTCCACCTGGCTTGCAATGCTTTTTCTTTTTTCTAATGACTGTGTCATTCCTAGAGACATTTTAAAATGAGTCTTAAATCATGTTTTCCTTTAACAGAACATAAGCTACATGAGCAGGGTGGGAGAAAGAAAAATAGTGTAAATAATCATAAAGATTTTATAATGTTTTCATAAGAAAAGAATGACCAACAACCCTATACTGGTCCCTATATATCTTGCCCTGAACTCAGCTGAGAAAAAAAACTTAAGTCCTCTCCTGGATCCTTAAAATATGAAAAGAAGCCCAACATAAACATTTATTTTTTCCTCCCCACTCTCAGGAAATATGGCAAAACCTTGACTGCTTCTTTATCTAAGTTATCTAAGGTTAGAAAGAAACCTGAATTAGGCTGGATGGCAATTTTTGTAAGCAGTCAACTCAGATGAAAGTTCAGAAGGCAATGACCACTTTGAGAGAGTATCCAACTGGTAAAAGCCAGTGTCAGGAGTAGATCTCTACAGATCCCCAGCAGGAAGAGACTGAAAAATGTTTCTGTTCTTGGCACATACTGAACAAAGAACTCAATGTTCAATTCTACAAGCTCAAGAAATGAACGAAGCACTTGTTGCCACCCCTTGTGGCAAAACCAGAGTGAAATGAGTATTCAGAAATTTGTACAGAAGCCAAAAGAAAAAAATATTAAATAAATTTCTCCTCCTCTCCCCACTCCGTGAGCCTAGGAACTATCAAGTAATCCTGAATAAATCTGGTGTGCTGTTCCCATCTGACATGCAGATGCTTCTATGACCTAATCCTCACAGCTATTTCTGCAGAATTATTTTTTTATACTAATAGGTTCTATTTATCATATGGTACTGCAAACATATTTGTTTTTTCAGCCTCTGTATGAAGGTGAAATTTGTCTTCTAAGCTGAAAAATTCATCAGCTAGTTTCTGAGCACTATAGTGCTGTCTCAGTATTCTGTGCATGTAGGAAAAAAAGTCTATTTAGACTTTTCATTTTATCTTATCCTGTGTAGCCAAAGAAAGTCATGTTCCCAGTAATTAGAATTACATTCAGTGATACTTATATCTAAATATGTTTTAGACTCTAATTGCACAACCCATTAAAAAGAAAAAAAATACAAAAAAAATCCCGGTATAGCATCTCTTTCCTGTATTCAAATATGCTGAATTTAATTAAATTTGTTTTTTGCTAAATCAAACTCAGTATAATTATTTAATATGTTTTTAAAATTTAAATGAATTTTTGTAAAAGGAACAGATATAGTCACGTACTGAGTTTAAAAATGAGTTATGGTATGGTTTCCAAATAATAAATGATATAGCTGAAAGATAGATTTTCACTTTGGTGCAAATGGAGGACAGTTAATATCTCTTTTATCTTTTCCTTAATCCATGGAGAACATAATATAATTTTCTTTCTTTCTAAACTGTCTAGACAAAGAAGAAAAAATTCCTTCTTCTTGTGCTTTTCTTTTCCAGATGTGTGTGATGATTAATCACTGTATGTGTCTGGACCCCATGGTAATCTCTGTCCCTGTTTCTGTCTCTACATTCATCTTTGACATCATGAGTTTAGTTTTAATACAGTCCGATTGATTTGTTTGCAGCTACAACGCTGTTTTCATTCTTTTCCCCTCAAAAACCTCTTCATAGCACAAATACAAACTAGCCCATATTCTCAAGCTGTGTAAAATTGATTTGTGAGACCAGACTGCAAAACTTAAATGTATGGTGATGCACGTCCTAGATTGCAATGCCTGCATTAAAGATGCTACAGAGGAGTTAAGAAGGACATGATTTTTTAAGACTTTGCAAGTATTTCCTTCTCCTTTATTAATTTTTTCATTCCACCTGTCATGAAAGAAATGGGAATCAAAACAGCTTTTTATAGTGTAAATAAAAATGTCTGTATTGATTCCCGTGTCTCTGTCATATCTCTTGCTTTGTATGTCTATACCACCCTTCATCCACCAGGAAAGTGAGGAAAATTGGAATCATAGGTGGATGCTCCAATAGTTCACACTTGGAAAAATAAAAGTTTTGTGAGATTAAAACAGTCATACGAAAGTTCCACACTTTTCATTTTGAATTGGCATTGAGTGAACTTTTAATTTACTCGAGACACATTGAAAGCATATGAAGGATAGAGAAAATCCATTTTGGATGGATTTTTTGTTGTTCTTCATCACAACAAATTATTCCTAGCTTTGGTTCCTTATTGGACTGCAAACTGGGAGATTCTTATTCCTGGTCAATTTAGTGCCCAAAAAACATCACAAGAGCAGCTATGTTAAGGAGTTGGCTACTCTTAATTAAAAAGAAACTTAGAAAAACTGGAAAATCGAATACCTATTCATTCTTATATGCATTTGATAAAACTGAAGAATCACACTATTTTTTGACCAAATTTCCCTGTATGCCTTAGCACTATTATGTGAAACTGATTTCAAGACAAATCCAGCCTAAAATTTGCCTAAACTTCTAATGACGAACAAGTATACAAAAGGCAATGTCAAAAATCCTGAGATTCAGGGACCAACTCCTCTCTCCATTCTTTTCTTATAATGTACAGACTAGAGAACCTTTCCTAATAAGTATTTCCATTTTCTTCATTATTAAGGCTCTTTTTTTATTATTCACAAGTTCAGTACTGTCTCCTCTTGAAGAAAGAACAAATTTTTCTGTGGCTTTCAGAGGAGACAATGTGAGCAAAAAAACCCCAAAATAATCAATATCAGACCTGTGGTTAATTCTGGGACTGAGAACTAGAACACTTGTCTTAATTTCAGTTTCTATGTTTTTGAATGCAATGATTGCTACACTTTTGATTTAATGTAATTTGTTTATAATCTATTGGGGACTTACTGCCCTGTTTTTTAACATTCTTGCATTGTTTTCTATGAGTGACATCTTTTTTGGTTGTTTGTTAATGAAAATATTACTATAATTTAGAAATGTTTTGCATGTCATAAATTATTTTGCAGTAGCAGATACTATTGTAAAAAAAAATCAGATACAGTTTTTCATAGATAATTAATATATGATCAACAATATTAGAAAAAAAACCTTCAAAATTATTCTGCAAAAATTATGAGGAGAGTAGTCCCAACCTGGGTTTGATATATAGAAATATTGAATAATACCTGAACTCTCTACAGGTATAAAATCTGTAAGTAGAGCTGAATATCAGAGCAACAGATCTGGAATAGCTTGATTGATAGTGCTATTCACAGTCATCAATTGGTGTTGGAAAACACTTTAAATGAAATATATTTTCAAAAACTTGCATGCTGTTATTAACTATCTTCTAAGTAGAACATATACACACACATATATATAGATATACACACACACATATTTAAAAAAAACAAGAATTACATCATTGCATGAAAGTAAAATTTTTTCTGTTTAACTTATTTCCTGAGTGCCAATCTTAAGTCAAACAGATGAAAATAATTCTTGAGTGCCAGGGAATAAAAATAAAGGTAGGACCAATTAGATTCCAATGGGCTTTGTTGGCCAGATTCGAAACAAGCACCAGACTTTTGAATCTAACATTTATTCCAGTGTAGTCAAAAATGTAAAGACTTTTTCTGGTTAGCTAATTTTTTACAAGCATTTTTGAACAACTAAAACATTATTTTCATGTATAGAAATATCAAAATGTTCTACAAACACTAGAAGGCCAAATTTTCTTGAGGAAAATAAAAAAAAACAAGATAGCAGGCTGCTTGAATTACTGAATGAAGTAATTGTGCTTAAAAATATGAGACTGGAAATGCCCTTTGGGATTTAGGAATGTCAAAGTCTTAGTTTCAGCAGTAAAACTTATAAAGAAATTCAGAAAATGAACTTATTTTCCTAAGAGTAAAAGAAATTCTGAAGCGACTTGATTTTTATAAATTATGAAAGCCATTCCTACAGCTAATCTCTAGCAATATCTGAACATAGTGACAGAAGTCAAAAACTTAATTTCTGTGTTTCAGAAAAGTATGAACTAATTAGGAAAATTTTATTACCCCAGCTAAAAAGCAGAATTTGTAGTTGTATCACTCTCCTCTCTTGTGGAAGGCCAAGCCCCTCTTTAAAACACACTAAGTTTTAGTGTCAAAAGCACTGTATAAAAAGACCCCAGATGGGGTTTGGGGGTAGAGAGAGAGATACAAAGAGATAAAAATAGGATGGGTCTTTCCCTCCTTGAAATTGTCCATTTTTTAATCTTTTATCAGAAGGAATAGCCATGCTTAATTTCTTTTCCCACTAATTATGAGCAAGATTAATCACATAAATCCTACTAAAGAGATATTAAAGGGCAATTTATAAGACTAAAGACTATAAGAAGGTTTGTCCTTCATGACATCTATAAACCAGCAAACGGAGGTACAAAGAATGTCTGGGAAGACAGTATGGCTATCAAAATACCTATTTAACAACCAAAAATACAGTAAAAATATCCAGACTCTCTCAAGTTGGCATTTTTGTGACTGATTGTGACTGGGATTTGAAACTCACATGCAAGTGTTCTGGCTCATCTTACCTTGTCATAGCAGTTGCCATTTCCTTCCAATGTACAGCAAAATTTTACCTCAAATGTATTCTGCAAATTCAATGTATTCAAACATGCTGAACATTATGAATTCTTGCAGGCTAGCAATTCATCTTAACCTAATTTGCATCAAAGTTCGGCAGTCATTAAAAGTGAGAATTTAAAGGCAAATTAGGAGAACAAATCCTGCTCTATAAAAGGCATCTGTTCAGTTGCCTCTTTGTGATAGAGTCCAGTGTAATTTACACAGGTGTCTCTTCTTCAGAACTCTCATTTATCTGGAATATTACTACCATGTAATATACCTACCATGTACTATTTCTGCTATTAATAATTGCTGAGCATCAGCAATTATTAATATACCTACCATGTACTATTTCTGCTATTAATAATTGTGAGCATCATCCTCAGCACTGTGCATTTCTCAGAACCCAGGGAGGGTGATCAAACTTTGTATTTCTATCCATGGCAATTCTTTCTTGTAGATATGGATAAGAAAAAACACAGACCTAATGAAATTATTCCAATATTTGAAAAAAATCCAATAAATCACTATGTAGGAAAATATATTTCTTTCCAATTCTGGCAATTCTCAAATGGCATTATTCAATTCCCACAATTAAAATCAGCAAGCATTCTCATTATCATTCTTTTCAATGAAACTACAATTTTTATTAAACACAGTTACTTGAAATAGTTCTTAATTTATTCATTAAGGGCAATGCAGTATAAAAATTGATTTTTTTAGTTCACTTTAACTAAGAGTCCTCAAAGCAAAGGGGCCTACCACATAATAGTCATGATAAAAATCAGCATTTGAAATAAACAGAGTGACTATGTGGAAATGTACCCACTTGTAATTTCTGAAGTATTTTTCCATTATAATAAGGTTTCTAAATACTCTTCATTTTAGATCATATTTTTATCAACATAAAAAGGTGCTCAATGGGTTAGAACATACTTATGTTCTAATACTTATGTTCAAATACTTATGTGTAAAGAACTCTGAAGTCATGTCTTTGCTTCTTATGTAAAATTAACACATGAAGGAAAAAGTATAGTTGATAGGTCATTAGCTAAAAGAAAAATCTGTCCAATTTAGTGGTATCTTAATAAAAAAGAGTGCATTTATTTTCTCCTGTTCTCCCAAAGTATGGCTGACATTGCTTAATGTGTTTCAGTTCTGATACTTTAGAGCTTTTTGCATATTCTTCTAAAAAGAATTATTTGTATTAAATATCAGACTGAAGATATTTTATTTTTTGATTAGAAAAAAATTAAAATAACAACTTCTTTGGATGCCCAAAAGTATTGGTACCATTTAAAATGTGCTTTTACTGAGGCTACTTCCTTGAAATGACTTTATTTTTGCAACCCTTTGTATTTTAGTGGAACTTATCTGTTCTGAACTGTCTCCAACCTGACCTCAAATAAACATTTTTTTACTGTACCAGTTAGAGAAATTGAACCACTCCACAAACCATTTGGAATCATTCAGTATGGAGACATGTGGGTTTTTTCCTGATCTTTACCTTCCTGCTTGAATACAAGTCATGAAGATGCATGACTGCAGTAAATACATGTTTCTTTGTGCTCTAAAAGTATTTTACTCAACTGTAAATGGCTTTTTCATTTTTTTGGGCTAGTGACCAAGAGCATCTCTTGCTTGAGAGGGAAGATGAAAAAAATAAATATTCATTACATTTTTGCCTTTTCAAGATACTTATGGGAAGAAATATGTGAGTGATTATCAATTTCATAGTTACGAGGCTTACCCACAAACTAAAGATAATTATTAAGCAAATCTAATCTTATTTACACAAAACTGTCAAAATCTTTTTCTAAATAAATGCTTCTTTCTGCCAAATATACATCTCTTTGTACCGATACTTAAAAAGTTTATTGCATAGTATGATACATAATCCTATTGACTTCCTATTGGCTTGTGGTTTTTGGGAGTTATTTTAGATTTTTGTTTTGGTTTTTTTTAAGGAATCAGAAGGATGAATTTAAAATTACTAAGTGTTTTAGACTCACACTCTTTTATCTCTGTAATACTGACTTTACTGCTGTGAAATATTCCTTAGACATTATCAGATGCAATTTGTGAGTGGTCATAGGGTGCTGAGACATATTTTCTTCCCTTAAACCAGTCAGGAACCACTCCTTGTGCTGTGTAATATAAAATGTTGATAACAATACCTGATCTCCTCACTGAAGATTTATAAATTAAAATCCTATAATACTGAACGGACAAATCAATGCTTATTTCAACATTTTTAGATGATGTATATTTCTTTAATATTTGGAAAAAAATAATTGTTTTACAAAACAAAATGAGAAAGAAGAATTATCCATTTTTTTCTGGATTATTTCATTAGTTGAATATGAATGTAAAGCATACACGAGTTTAGTTTGGTAGACATCCCTTGTAACCATTAAACAACTTTGATATTAAGAGATGAGAATTAATTAATGATTTTCAAGTTCCGGCAAAGAGAAAAGAGTTGTGGGAACTTAACAAGGAAAACATGCAAATGTCAGTCTGAAAGACAATATCCTCTAAATGCCATGTTACAGTAACTTTTCAGTTTACTCAAAGCTAAAATCAAATCAACAATTAAATCTCTAAAAATGCTCCCCTGAAGAAGCTATTTTACAGTGGAAACTTCAGAGCTTGAAAGTCTCAAAAGGAGCACGGAAAATGGGAATATTCTAATGGGTTCTTAGTCTTCCTAAAATTCACACTAATTACTTTTGATCTTTTATATCAAAAGAGCAACAGGTGGTTGTTTTCCAAAATCAAAGGTTCCAGTTACTTTGAACATTCACTGAAATTTTCAAGGAGGGGAAATTTATTAGATAGTCAACATTTTCCTTGAGGTTTCACTTCAAACATTTCCTCATAGATGGAAACCAGGAAACCAGACACTTCTAAGCATTTAAAGGCAGAGGTAATCTGTTTAGTCTATCACTTAGAGGATGGTTGCACTTTGCTGTACGAAAACAAGAAGTAGAACTTGAGGTGATTTTAAATCTACAGACCAGTCATGGTTATGTGCCAAGGTAAAGGTCAGACAGAATCTCTGCTATGGGATACATTTTTACACACAGAGGTATCTAAAAGCAAGGCCTCATATTCCAAAAATTAATAGCATTTAACCTATATTTTTGATATATTTTTTAAATTTTATTTTGTGGTGATGGTGGTGTCACATAAATTCATAATGCAGTATTAATAAAAAAAAAAAAAGGGATTGTAGTTCAGGTGCTATTCTTCTCATTAGAGCATGAATATCCATGGAAATACCACATGTCATCATTTTTTTCTGTTCCTCTTCCTTCAGGCAAAACTTTGCATTATCATCCAGATGATTGTTTGGAAAGTTGTAATATGGATTTCATCTCAGTCTGATTGACTAAACCCCAGCTCATATGGCACTATTTCCTAGAGCCAGGATTTAATCAGAGTGACTCGAAAAATTTGTACTTCAGATTTTTTTCCCGTGAGAAACGTTTTGCACTGATAACTAGACCATTTCATATGTATTTACACAACCAAATGAATTGTATTGATTAGCAACCCTTAGTATCTATTCAAGCACCTATTTGAGTGGGTGTTTAAATTCTCTAATTTCAAATCTTTTATGTTTGAATACTCGAGTCAATATTCAACCTTATTGGCAATGCATATCATTTTTGGCTACAGCTTAGAATATTGAACCATTTAAAGAGGTGCTACCTCTCGGGATTGAGATCAGTATCACCAACTTTCTAATAAATATTCAACCATGGAGAGACAGAGCATTTTCTCAAACCTGCTGGGCTCCTCTAGTGCTGAATGTTTCACATAAATATGGCTGAATGAACTGAAACTTTATCATGCTGAATATTATCAAGACATTCAGTTTCTGAACTATAACTTTTTCTTGTTCTTCCCTAGCTTTGGTTCATTTATTCCATCAATTAGCAAAAGCATTTGAATATGTCAGTTTCAATAATTTCAATGCATAAGACAAATGTAAATTAAGTTAAATATGGCACTGAGACTCTAAACCCAGGACTTCACGATCCATGTCCGTTTGATTGGTGACTCTAAGCCATGCATAGACAGGTTCAAAAACTGAAACCAAACTGGTATGAATCAAACACTATCTTTGCTGCTGGCATGAAACTAAACACTTTTGGGGGCAATTTACAATGCCAACAAATGAAACAGAACTTACAAAGCTTCAAAAAATTGTTTTCACCCAAAAAATTGCTGATAATAAATCAAATTCTAAATTAAATAAATAAAGCAAATCCTGTAACTGTATGAAAGCTTGTTAGAAATCTTTAATGTAACTATGTAAGTTACTGTAAATTGCACTGTTACTTACATTGTGTTTATTTCTACAAAACACCACACATCAAAACTTATTTACTTCACTTTTCTTAGTTAAAGCTGAGTACTTTGATGCTGCAAAATGAACCTCCATCCTTCAGAATAGATCCTGTCCTAGGTGCCTTTGATTTTTACATGTGCATAGAGAACAACAGTGAAAAAAGCATGCTGATCATGTAAAACCTGTCCCTGTAGCATTCAAGTGATAAATAACATCGAAAAAAAGATGGAGCTTTGTCTTATATCCCTTCTTTCAGCTACCTAACTGGAAACTCAGTGGAAAGCAGCTCCAATCCCTAAGCTAAAGTCTCTGCATGTGTGGCACCTTTCCCTTTGCTTCCATAAATGGCGCAGAGTTCATTCTCCTCTTCTGAAATATAACAGGTCACAGAAGCACCTTGTTACAAAGTGACCATTTCAGAGGAAGGCACTCACCTCATTGGCCACATAGGTCACAAACTCTTTATCTCCCAGAAGACTACAATACAGAAGCTACTATGAGGTGCTCTGGATGCAGAAATAAAAGACACTCACAAGCACTTTTGTGGAAATTTTATCACCATGAAGCAAACAAAAAATTCTGACTTCATTGATGATAAACGAAGAAAAGGTAGAAATGCCAATTACTGGTCAGGATGCTTGGGTGGGACAGAAGAAATTTAGCTTCTGAAATTACTTTTCTCATTTTGCACAAAACCATGGCTGCACCACAAAAGTCTAGTGGTGGCACACACTTTGGACAGGAGCCCAGTCCCTTCAGTGAAAGTTGGCACAGCTTGCCCAGGATGAAACTGCTCTCACTCAGCTGGGGCAGGTAAGGACAGGGACACATCACTGCCAACTCAGAGCAGAGCTGGTCTGAGCCAGCCCCCTCCTCCTTCCATGCCTGTCAGAATGGAATCAACTCTATTCAGCATGAGGATCAACAGAGCTCTGGGATGTCTTCAGGGTGTAAAGAGTCCTTTTGTCTGCAAAGACATTTAAACTGCATTTTTAATGTATACATCATATGGAGCTTTACAAAAGCTCCTTCAGTACTCATTCAATGTATGGATGTTTTTACATCCTAAAATATGCTGAGGAGAAATATTCCACCTTCTTCCATGATCCTGGAGTGGGGAGACTCAAAATCATATTGTCTTGCAGGTATTTCTGCCAATTTAAATATAAATGTGTGGCACCTAGCCTATTAAATGTTGTTTACTACAAAGGAGACACATTTCAATCCTATTTGCTCTATTGAGGAGGCTTTTCCACTGAAATTAAGTGGCAAAAAGCAATCAGAAAATGAAAACAAGTGGATCTTGCCACGACATAGGAAATTACTATTTCCTGCTGTTTGGCTACAACTCCAAAGCTGGTGTTTAATGTCTTTGTTGCCTGATTCAGATGGCTATGTCACCACTTCTGGATTTCATTATCATTTGGGTAATCTCTTGCATTTCGATCTTGTTTCCATTACTTCCATCTTAATAAATTATTGAAAATACCCTCTTGTGTCTTCATTAAATGACTTCTATTCAAACTGGCCTCTGTAGGTTAATGAGGGCTCTAAATACGCTTCAAATGGACTTAGAGTTCATAGATTGTTGATTTATTATTTTCTTGTGACAGAACACTGCACTAAAAGCTATTTCCCTTCATTTATGTGATGTACTATGCCCACGATCATTATGTAAAATACAGCAAGATGTACTCTCTAAAATTAGAGATATTTCTTCATTTCTAACTATGCACAAATGTGCACCTGTATTAAGAACAGTTTGGGATTCATTTTGAAGGTCTTAGAATCATGAGGTACATTGGTGAAACAGCTTGCAATCTCATAAGCTATTCTTTGCATTGGAGATAATGGCTTATGACCATGGAAACTCTTGGGACAAAGCTGAATATGGAAGTGAAATTCAAATGGTGCCATAATGGTAAATGTTGTGCCTAGATGCCTGCACATCTTCAGTAGAGTACACAAAAAGATTATCAGGTAATCCAATAGTGAATAAAGTAGAGCTCTACCAAAATTTCTATCTGTATCAATTGTTTAAAGTAGAATCAATTGATTACATATTCACATATTTTAATATTTATATTTGACTCATTGTGAAAATAGGATTTGTGAATCATTTCCCTTCAAAAAGTATGACACAATTCAGAAGCTGAGATTGAAAGAAAAGTTTTCTGAAATCTTAGGTAGTTTAATTATATTACGTCATTGTTTTATTAGAATTTCTCCACAATTATCAACCCCACTCTTTACATTTTAGAGGACATTTGGATTTCCAATTATTAATCTTCCTTATCTTGAATAAAAGTTATGTAATGTGTATCTATATAAGTATTGCCTCTAGAGCCACTCATCTTCCTTCCTTCCTAAATTATTCTAGAAACTTTCCTATGAAAAGCGTCTATTTGTTTCAGGAACTTCAAGACATTTTGGACAGTCTTTGCTAAGTCTCTTCATGTCCTATATGAGTAGATTTGAGGTTTGTTGACTGTCTAACCTTTAGCTCTAGTTCTGTAGATGATTTGTATTTGTTTCCATTATCTTACACCCTCTCAGTATTAAAGGGACTGCATTCTGACAAAATAAGTCAAAATGAGGTCATTGAGAGGCCATTGGTGTAAAATGGAAATATTTTAAGATTCTGATACATATTTTCATGGGAATTAGTGCACTCTTGCATGCTTTAAGTATGTCTAAAAGACTTTGATATCATAACCGCTGCTATGTGTTCACACAGTTGGCAATGATTATTTTTTTTGTTTTGGGGAAGTAGTTAGTGTTTTAGCAGCTACCAGTGTCCCAGCCTTGGTGATTCCTGTAGTTAAAGCCACAGGATTAACTCCTTATTCATGTGTGTAATGATTAGCTTATACATTCATACAAATTTTGGGTTAGTGGTAAAGCAGAGGGCATTAACAGATACATTTATTTTATTTGTTTATGTGTTATGTTTAGCATATAAGCACATAAAAGTTGAAATGACTTAAGAACTTAGGCTGAAGGCTGTCTTAATGTCTGAATTTCAAATAAGCTTCTCTGAGTATGCTTTTTCTCCAATTCTTGGTGGAAAAAAGTAGAACTTTAGCAGAACACCATAATCTTCTACAGGATATATAAATGTCTTCAGATTAATTTTGAAATATAGGTTTGAGATTTGCAAACTCTGAACTGTACCGGGGCAAAAGAACCTCTATGAAAATGGTTTTCTTTTCTTCCTCTTTTTTTCTCTTTCCTTCTGAATTAACCTCTGCTACTAGAACAGCCACCCAATCCCTCTGTACCACAGGACCCTTTTTATATCTCTCTTCTTTCCACTACATTTCTTTTCACTGATCCCTCTTGACTCAGTTTATGTGACATGGGCTTGAGTATTCTGTATGTCTCAACAAGGGAGGTTTTCTTTGCCAGAATTCATTAGTGCTAACTCCAAGTATTGTTCTAGAGAAGGAAAACAATGTTTTCCTTGATGATTGAATAAATAAATAAAAAAAAAAGTGGAAATACATCAAGGAAAATAAGAAGTTGATGTGTAGTTCCTGCAAAATACCTCGACATATTGATGCAACATAAACTCAATTATAGATGGAAAAATTAAAATATAGTTTATATTTAAATGTTACATATTATTTATATAATATGTGAATATGTAACATATTGTGCAGTATATAATAATTTTTTATATTTAATAAATACAATGATATCTGGATATGAAGCTAAGTTGAAAGGAGATAATGCATAAAATTATTGTAATGTCATATACTTTTTCTTATTTAGGCTTACAAAAAGAAAAAAAATATTTGCATATTCTCCATTACATTTTTTTGCAGAGCAAGATGTTGTTGCTTTTTCTTGAACGGTATTAATTTGAAGTTTCTCGAAAAATAAATTGCAGGTGAAATGTATCAACCTACTTAACCCTGGTCTCATTAGTAGATGAAAATATAAAACCGTGGAAAACACTGGTATAACACAGAAGAAACCCACATTTTAGCCCCTAGCCAAAGATATACAAACCAGAACTTGAATTAAAGAGTAAACTCCAAGCAGATTAAAGATCTCTACAGTTGGTGTAGATTCTTTAGCCAGGACTCTTCATAACACAAAATATGAATTTTTATTTAGATTCCAAAATCAGTGTTTGGTCAGGATTGCCATTATTTCAGTTCTGATTTCTCTCCTTGACTTATCCAAAATTACTTGGAAAATCCTAGGAAGACTCATTAGCCCCTGCATGTCCAACATAAGTTGTTAACACTTTTTCCAGTGTCAAAAAGAGCTGTCTGGAAACAGTCTATGCTGTGTTATTAGCCTCAAGCAGAATTTTATCTGATTGTTGCTAATCTCCTAATTTGTATTTTGCTGAGAAGGAGATGATAAAGGTTTTGATTAATTGGGTTCATGCTTAGATAGGACACTGCTTTCTGCTCTTTGCTGTTTACAGATAATGGTATAGCTCCTGTAACTACAGATTTATTGCAATCCCCTGACAAAATTCCCTTTTCTCCCACAGCTCAACTGCCTGGCTACCTCTAGGACAATATGCTTCTGGTAGTATTTCCTGCCTGTTGGAATTTTGGAGCAATATTCCTGTTATCAAAAGAATTGTTTGTTCACCGTGCGTTTAAAATTTCTGTAATTTTTCTCTATGTTGAAGTTCTTGGATTCTCAGTTAAACTAAGAATATGTTTATGGGGAAAAGAAGTTCATCTTATTTCTAAAAACAAAGCCAAGAATTTATTGTTACATAATTAAAACCTTAATATCGTAGTTAAGGAATCATCACTAGTCTAAATCTAATTATTATGGTAAAACAAAGAATAAAAATGCATTTAAACTATTTAGGTACATAAAGTTTAAAATAATAATTTAATTATATCAATAAAATAATTAAAATTGAAACACATCTGCCGTCCTTAGCCAGGAGAAATATGATGTTCTTGTTAATGATTTTACTCTTTTTTTCCCCATTTCAACGTTGGTTCTTTTAAATACATTTACTAGGATGCAAATTACTCTTTCTTCACTGATCCACATGTCTGGACTACATTGAAATTTACTTTATGTGGTACCTATCCATGTAGGGTAGACATAATTTCTTTCTTCATTTTTTTTTTTTTCACTTACTGCTAGTGAGTCCAGAGGTCTCCAGTGTCAAGCCTGTGTCCCATCTCTTATCACCTCACGCCTTTACTCAAACACACCACACCCTCAATCTTCTCAAGGCTCCCAGCATCATGTGTCTCTAAACTATATCATTGTGCGTGGTAAAGTTTTCATTTACCTACAACAACTTTTTGTTATTGCTGTCTGTGAAAAACTGTGTCTGTTAAATACACAAATCAACAAAAGTAAATTAAAAATTGACACCTTTTCAGTTGGAGTAACGGCTGCTGCATCTAAGCCAAGTAAAATGAGATGGGCAAGTCAAAAGAAGCTCAGATAGAGTAAGACTGATAATAAAGAGAAGTCCTTTCCTTCTCAGAATTTCCTTGTTCATTATCCTCCACCCTGTTTTTCTGTACAAATGGATTAAATAGTAAATTTGGAATGTCTGCAAAAGACCGTGATTCTGCCCCTAGTGAAATCAGGACATTTTTACTTGTCCTTTCTCCCTCTTGTCAGGTAAATAAATAAAATACCTCCCAAAAATATCATGAGAGTCAACGCTGCAGAGCTGCTGTACCCTTTCATCCCAAAGAGATACATTAAGCATGCATGATAACCTGTGTTTAATCTGTCAATAATGTTCAGGTTCTGCTCAGACTAGCAATTAACAGCAGTCTAAACCCTTACAAAATTCTAAACACTCTTCTCTAGTTTCTTTACCAGTTATAACAATATGTACCACCATATTATATATTAGAGGGTCAGTGGCAAAAGAATTCCTGAAGCAAGACTAGATTTGTTTACTTGTTTATGATACATGATATTACAGCAACTGACCTCACCAGACTTTTTGAAATATTCAATATCAAAATGTTTCTAGGACTTTACCTTTTCATTCTCCTACCTTTGTTCTTCCTTTTAAATGTAAATCAACATCTGAAGATTGATGTGACATTATCATGCCTCAGTACTTTTGTTCCCTATTATGGATCAAGATCAAAACATTAAAGGAATGTCTGAATTACAGGAAAGATTTTATCAGTCTTTGGAACAATGTAAAATTTGCCACAAAAACTAGCTAGTAATATGGTATCTTGAAAAAAAATAAACATAGAAAAGAAACATATTTGACAATGAACAGTATACTTATTGTGTTGAACTTGTAGCTGGAAAATTAAATGCAGGAATCTCAATAAATGTCATATATTAAAACATGTAAAAAGTAGTTTCCTTTCTCTTTTGTGAATAGGGATACTTGAATTTTACTGAGCTCAGAATCATGTGATTTTAAACCAGAATTACTGTCATGAAGTTTTCCACAACCCAAAATTTATGGCAAGCTCTAGCCCAAAGAATTACTAGTGGTATGTATAAAAAAACTGACTGTATTTTATTGCCTCTGCCTTCTTGTTTATAGTAAAGATCAGGTAAATTGAACGACATTTCTATTTCTGTATTTGCAGCAGACAAGATGAGAATTTTAATAGCTCTTCAGCATGTGGATGTAAAGGAATGTAATCCATGGGACTCTTTGCATTAGTATTTGAAGTGTTATTAAGTAGATAATTGTAGATTTAGATATGAGCAAAGCCATTTTATACATCAGGACAGCCACATTCTTCTGTTTAAATTTTCCAGCTTGCACCATGACATGATAATTTCCCAGCTTTTTCAATACTTGAGCGAATAGATCAGTCAAGAATTAGGGAGAAACATTTGAAAAATTTTATACATATATTGTTAAAATTAATTATTGTAGATAATTTTAGTCTTACAACATCTTTTTCAGTCGTCTTTTTCAGTCAAAGAATTTGAAATATTTTGGAGTCTTGCTACACAATGCTTGGACCTGTAAGAGAGGCTATTTTGACAGATACTTTATCACTAATCAGTAAGATGTGTTTTAGTCATTTCCAACTAATTTGCAGCACAAAATAGATCTTATCCTAAAATAGTAGATATTTCGAGTCCAAACATGTTTTGATTTTAAAGCTATACAAACAAAATGAAAGAAGTTTTAGGAAAACTACTTTGAAGAAGGATTTATCCTGTTTATTTGAGGTTCATGACTAAATCACTTGAAATGCTTCTAATGCTGTTTTTCATTTCCCTTAAGGAAACAAGACCATAATATACCTCAATGGTGCAAGGTGGAAATGAAATATTAGTGTTAGGAAATTGAGCAGAGCCTTGCAAACTGCTCCTGTGGCTGATCAAAAACCTTCTATTTTTTGAATTATTACAGTGATATAGAAGATACAGATTGGATTTTAGATGCACAGATTTTTCTTTTTAATTCATATTCTGTATAGAAAGGAAGGTAGTGACAGTGCCTGGTGTAATTGACATATGTCTGTAGAATGTAGTGGGGCAGGAACAATCTGTTCAACTCTTACAGAATATCTTTTTGTTAGGACAGAGAAGATACCAGGAAACCTCAAAGCTTCTCTAGCCTTTCATTTTCAGCCCTCATCCCTAATTTGGTGAAAACCATGGAATATAGACATGGATACCTAGTGAGCAGCAACAAGCAATGGTGCAGCATGAGTGGGATAAGATTGGACAAAACTGGCTGTAAACTCATGGTAGTCACCTGCAAAATACTTTCCTAGCTCATCTCTGCAAGCTGCTAATTCTTCCTGAAAAATACACACTTAAAAGCTCTCATCCTGCTGGAGTGCATATTTAGTGCAGTTATGACACAACAACTGTTATGCTTAAAAAAATTAAGTGAAAAGCCACCACAATTCAACATTTGCAATCTACTGTAAACTTTGTGAATATTTAAAGGAAACATTTGAAAATTGCTTAGTCTCTGATTGGACCCTCCAACCATTTATATGGATTTCTTCCCTGAACACTTTTTGTATCATTAATAAGTATATTTTTTCCTGTATACTTTTTATTCTGTTTACATTACTTTTCACTGCAGTTTAATATTGGATCCATCAGATTTTATAGCCCCATAAAGTTATAAAGGCTATACCAATTTCTAGCATAATATTTTCTATGGAAATTATGAATATTTTCCATTAAGTAAGCCTTCCAAAAGGAGCTTATAGTGCTGCTCTCCACAGACAGTAATAATAGCAATAATATTTATTTAGCACCTATCATCTAAGATTGGCAAATATTTTGCATGAAGTCCCAGCTCTGTGTTTGCTTTGGAGTATGCCACTGCATTTTCTCTCAGCAGGAAAAAGAAGACAAATCAGAGTATTGCTTTTATGGATTCTCTACCCATTGTGAGAATGTAAATTATACCCTTTTGCTGGAATTTGGTCATCAGCCATACCAGGCTTAATATTTAAAAAATAAAAAAAAGTTGGAGATGGCACTAAATACTGACACATAGTGACACACAACTTTTACCTTCAGTTCTTTTGGGACCCACATGTATTTTTATTTCCAATTATTTGAGTCTTCATTTTGCTTTAAGGGAAATTCATATTTTTCTACTTTTTTGATGGGAAGAATGAAGGCGATCATGCAGGTAAATATCAACAGTGAGGATGGGTTTGATGTAAAATACACTGTTTCAAATTAGCAGTTTTTCCTTTTTATAATTTGATAACATTTTTTTAGACCATAAATCCTTTAATTTTGGTGCATATTTCAAAGGCATACATCCACAAAATTTGGTATCAATACATGTTTTTCTGCATACAGAAAGAAAATTAAAATAACCTGAATATGAGAAAGAAAAAATTACAAACAAAAATAGCCTATCTCCTTTTAGAATGGCTTTCCTAATTTTCTTCACAGACAGTTATTTGTTTTTTCTCTTCCAAGCAAATGAAAAATTATTCACTTGCAGAGAACACCCAAATACGACCAGATTTTTTAGTGTTATTTTGAAATGGTTGGGTCAAACGAGGTTATATTTTAGCAGCTTTAATATGGTAAACCTTGATGTTCAATTTTCTAACGACATAGATTTGGAAAGAAACCTCATGTAGTATTTGTAATTTCACTTGAAAACTCAAGTGAATTGGCAAATTCACAGGAAAGCTCAAATTTGTCCTTCAAGCCAAAATCTTGTAGATCACTTAAACATACCAAGAACATGGTTGCTGCCTTGAAATGGCAAGAATTTTATCTTTTTGCAGTGTGAAAATAGGAATGCAGTGCTTAAGTATCCAGAAGAACCACTTCAAGCTGTTGTGATAGTAGCATTAACCATGGAAATGTCACTCTTTTAAAATTTAACTTTAAAAATTAGATATTTTACTCACTTCTGTGAAAGAAAGACTTGTGTTCTAAGATTGTTATTTCTCATATTTAACATAGGTAAATGACAAGTAAAATGAAACGCCAATATTGATTGATTGATTGATTGATGCTGTTCCAAGTATATATGTTTACCCCTCCCACTTAGTGTTTTATTACAGAATTGTAAAGAAACTTTTTCAAAAGCATTTTTATTGCGGAGTTATTGTATGAATATTCAGTTTATTTAACTTAATGTCAGGATGATTTTAGTTTTTTTAAAAAAAAGTAAAAAAAATTACATGGACTCAATGATTAACATCATCCCTTTACCACAGCTGTCAAGACCATTTTCCTATTTACCTGACATGTTACAACCTCACATTTTAGACTCCGGTTTCTTGTCTGTTTTCCCACCATGGCATCAGAGCCCAGTAAACATGTAAAATTGAGACATAATATGAACTTGCATTAAAAGGAGGAAAAGACCAAACTATAATAGTATAAAGCATAATAGAAAAAAAGTATTAAAATCATGTAAAAAAATCCAAGGATTGGGGTAAAAATACTCTTAATATTAATGATTTATTAGAAAATGTACTATCTTAGTGAAGGACTTGTGATGCTGAAGACTTGCTCTAAACATCTCTTCCTCATAGTGAAAGTCTTCAGTTTAGGACCCTGAAGGGCAGTAGAAGTTTGAACATTCCACCAAGCAATGGGAAGGGAACAGAATTCTTCCATTAAACTGATATGACTTTAACAAATAACAGTAAATAATTGGTTTTACTTCTAAGCTATGCTTCTCTTGTCTGTAATAAGGTTCTGATTGCAAGAAACAAATGAGAATCTCCAATTTATAATTTACTCTAATTTACCGTTCAGTGTGGTATTTTTAACCTTCATTGTTCCCTACTGCTGTTTTTCTTGTTCTCCTGTGGGTGGATTTTATTTTTTTGCCTTTGACACTCTTCCACTTTATCACATCTACTTTTCAAATTTAAGCTTGGACCACAAAACTCCTCATGTACTCCCTCAAGTGTTTATTCTCAGCTCACTAACCTTTCTTCTATAAAATCCTTCCTTATGAGCCATAGAAGGTACAAAAGAATTGTGTGAATCAAGGAGAAGTGGGATTTTCTGATCTTCTGATTTTGTTTTTTAATTGCAAATAAATCGGATTAAAAATGCTTTTTTTGCCTTTCTGCCATCTGGATTGCCCACCAGCTGTACTAGTCATAAGAAAGGATGCTGTTTGTGGATGGCTCCTTCCAAAGTCTGCCATGAATGTCCAATAAAGATATGGCATCCTTCTACACACCTTTGTGCCTGTGGACTGAGTTCCCCAGGCCTTTCTTAACTGTGTTCTCCATCACAATGACATGCAAACTACTACACTTTTGTGATTTGTAAAATTACATGGGTGTTTTTCAGGAAAAGTATTTCAAATACATATAGAAATAAAATGGGAAATCGATTTACCTTTGCAAATCTACTTATTACATTATAAGCTTTTCAATAAAGGAGTAAATCTGCATTATTGTGCACCAGTATGAAGACATAATCCTGATAAAAGCCTGTATTCTCTGCAGTCATAATAATTCAAGGTTATAAGAACTAAATAGTTTTTCCTCTTTTATAGGAGCTTCTTTTTTAAAATAATATGAATAATTAAAAAAAAAATTAAAGAATGCTGCCCCCCCCCCCAAAAAAAAAAGAAGGGGGGAAATTAATGCTTGTTTTAGATCATGGGACAGAAAGTAAATAAGAGAAAAGTTAAATTTATGCATCATTATGCATTGGATTTTTGATGGCTAAATACTGGTTGATCTGCTTGTCCATTTTCAATGTCTTTGCTCTCTATTATCTTTATTTGCTTTTGTCTTCTGAATAGCTGTCTATTACTCATAAAAATTTAGATTTAACAAAGTTTAATGAACCTATCATTTAAATGGGGGTACATTTTTCTGAAAGGCTGCAGGCTACTGGCTAGAGTAGAGGAGTCTATAGAGTAGCAGCCACATTTTTTGTGGAATGCCTATGCCCTTCATTGTGCAGCTATTACCTTTGATTTACCTTTGTTCAGGCATGAGGTAGCTCCCGTTACATTTCCTTATATCTCTGCAAGGTATTAGATTTGTGAAAATCCAGGCTCTGTGTAGTAGCTGTATTGATTTAGGAAATGGCATGTGTTAAATCAAACCCAGAGGCTACAGCTAGTTGCTGTGTCTTCATAGAGAACTGGAGGAGAGCAGTTAAGTAGAAAATACTCTGAGTAGTTCATTGCCCATATGATGGGACTCTGGGAAAATAATATGCATGTCTTTCAGGAATAGATGGACAGAGAGAGACAGAGATGTGTGGGTGAACCTCTGCATAGGCTACAGAGAGAGCTATGGGGCTCCTGCTGATGGAGAAAAGAGGGAGAAAAGAACCATTGCTTTCTGGGGAAATCACAGCACAGCTTCAGCTCTGACCCTCATCAGGCTTGTGCCATCAGCAGTGTCCTGGCTGCCTCAAGCTGGTCTCATCCCCAAAGGACAAAGTCAGACCAAACTTCCATTTCCAATAGTCGTGCTCAGCTGCAGAAGAGACACCTTTCAACACCCATTGCATGTGTGCCTACAAGTACCGGTGGAGCTTTTGACATTGTTCCAAAAAACTCTTTCTGTCACAACTTATTTGAGCTTTAAACTATCTGAGACCTTCTTCACGACATTTAGACCTGCCATACAGCCCTTACAATTATCCCTTTCTCTTTAAATAAATGAAACTGTATCTTAACTAATCTGCTTCAGGTGGATGTGTTAGTCTCATGAGAAATAGAAGAGGAAGAGCTGAAAAGCATATTATGGAAAAAATAAATCATATCATGCCAGAGTGTCATTGTCCTGCTCCTCAGCCATTTTTCACTATCTTCTAGTGTCATTGTAACCTTCTGTGCAAGGTTAAATGTCACAGTCTGGTTTTATCAAAATAGTAACCTTTCTCACATGTGAAAATTACTATACCATGGGCTATGCCATGTTTCCTGGAGAGATTTGTTACAAAGACAGGTTAGCAAACTAAAAAAAAAAAAGCTGAACTGATTTCTACATTTGGATAAGATGTGTCAGTCATATGAAATCGCACAAATATCATCATACACTCAGGTCAGAAATTATTTCTGTCAATACTCCAGGTTTCATTTGCTTTTCTGTATGATCCTTGTATACAAATGTATGTTTTAAATGACATCAAATTTACTTTAGCAAGCCAAAAATAATAAGATGATTTTACTTTGATTGACTCCAAAATAATACATAACAACAGCAAAATACTTGCCGAGCTGATTCATATGGACAAGAGCGGAGATGAGGATCTCAGTGAAATGAGAATTGAAGGAGCTATCTAAAACACACAAGCAGATCAAAGTGTTCAAAAGAGCTTACAAGATTTCCTAGCAAACAAACTATTAACACCAGAAAGAGCCAGTGCAAGTCTCAGGCATCTGTGCAAGGTGCTCCAAAGCAAAGTCTTGTAAGGGATGTCATACCAGAGAACAATGTAGGTAACAATTTGACATCAATATGTTATATATTGGCCTTCACATAGAGTTTTATTCCAACCTCTATTTCTTTCTCTCTTGCAAGGAGCTGGGATTTTTTTGGTCACCCTTATTTGCCTGCTGTCCCTTCAAAAAATTCTGTAGCTAGGTATAGAAATATGAAGACCTAGAAAAATCTTTATTTTTCAAATTTAATTTCCTTGGATAACAGCTGTAATCTGTTTTCTTGTATATATTTTATACATATTTTTAAATTAAATCCTTTATTTTTTAATGATTTATTTTCAAATTCCTTTTCATTCTGGCAACATTTAGATCCCCAGATTAGAATTTGATAACAATGCATATTTCCTTTATAGAACCTTCAAGGATGGTGCCAAACCCAGTCAAAAGGATCTCTTTTTATCACTGAATTTTTCATTAAT
Source organism: Serinus canaria (assembly GCF_022539315.1). Taxonomy (NCBI): domain Eukaryota; kingdom Metazoa; phylum Chordata; class Aves; order Passeriformes; family Fringillidae; genus Serinus; species Serinus canaria. Next base: position 37,471,922 of record NC_066317.1, read on the forward strand.
GAGAAGCCTGTCTAGAAAGAAGAAGTAAATTAAGTATTTATTTCTCTGTTTCCAATGTTATATGTCAGTGTGGGGCTGGGCTGTTCTTTGGAAATTCCACTTTCTCAGAAGGGAAGAGAGTGTTTTGGGCCTCTTCTCTGATTCTCCCCACTGCAGTGAATACAGCAGACTGAACACAGCATTTCTGCTTTACCACTCCTCTAGCCACTGTGGCCTTTCTCCACCTGTATTCCTGGCTCGTGAGTGCTCTATTCATCCCTTCTGTTATTTCTGGCCTTTGTATATCTGCCCAGATATTGATTTTAGCTAATACTCGCACGGATTGTTAAAACATGGAGAGCTGATTTATTTAGCTCTTTATGAAATGTTCCAGACAATGCAATGTGTATCAATTTGCCTCCTGATTATACTGGAATTCAGTTGTTGTCAGCAACTGAGAGAATAACCAAAATGGATGTTTTGCTAGGAAATTTCAAACAGCAATCTTAATACAATTTGAATTTATTTTTTTTCCTGAATGTCCATTTTCATAGAATAGTTCTTCTAAATAAAAAAAAAAGTAGAAATTCCACTAAATCAAGGAATTATTTCCTGGTATCTAGTCTTCTAGCTTTTTATTTTATGATTTTACCCAATTAAATTCATCGCTGCCATTTTGTTCCTTCCTAAATCCTCTTTTTTGCTTTTGGATTGTGCAACCTTTATACAGACATAGTGTCCTCACAGCCCTTTTGTGTTGTCCTTTAGCCAAGATATACAGAGTGGAATTTGGCTTTTATGCTTTCTCTTCCTAAAATATTCTCCCTTATCTTTTGTTCATTTTTTGCCGTTCCACTTTGAAATTAATTTCATTTGTTCATTTACTTTCCTAACAAACTGATGCCCAGGACTGAGTGCAATGTTCCAGGCTCAGTTGCAGGAGCGTAATTCTGTGAATGATGATTATTTCCTCAGTCTTTGACACCTCTTTGCATGAAGCCCAAGAGCTCATTGGCCTCCCTTAATGCCATATCATGGTATATCTTCATGCCTAATTTTCTACCCATTACCACCTCCAAGGCTCTTTAAGCATTGCTGGCTTCCAGGTTTCTCTCTCCTACTCTGTAGCTATGGCTTATTTTTCTTCATATGTTATTAGATAGCCTTTTTCCAAATTGAATCTCATTTTGCTCATATGTCCATGTTTCTAATATTGCTTGATCCCTTCTTATTAATTTGTGCCATTAGTAGTGTTTACAGCACCTCCCAATTTAGTATGATATGTGAATTTCATTAACTTGTTGTTTACTCACACTTTCAGCTCATTAATGAGGTTGTCAAAAATACCTCTGGAACTAACACTAGTCCCTTCAGTGCTACCAGAGAGCTCCCCCACAACTTGATACAAGCTTGTGTATCATTAGCCCTTGTTAGCATCCTTCAGTCACTTTTCAGTCCATATGACAGTGTCCCTATCCAAACAATTTTTAATTAATTTTGAAAGAGATTTTGAGAGATAATATAAATTGATTTTTTTTTGTGTCTCAAACAAGATTCATGCAAAAATAGTTTTTTGTCTATTTTCCTTTTTTGTGCACCAAAATTAAAATTTTATCATCAATAACAAACCTATTATTTTTTTCTCCAAAAAATTCATTCTGCCAACTCCTGATGATTCCATTATCTTCTAGCTATTCAATGGCCATTTTCCACCTAACATTTATTTCCTTGATTTATTCAAGTTGAAATTTAGGCTTATGATCTGATAGGCTCACGATTAGTCACAGTTCTATTGCTTGCTTGATTTTTTGCTAGTATTTCAGGAATGCTCTTGTTCTCTCTGAATTTGACAGAAAAATAATTACAAATCAAGCATTCTATTCCTCTATTGTCATTTCTTAAAATGCATATCTGCTACACTCAAAATGTCTGCAACAGTATTTCCAAGGCTTCTCTTACTGCCCCCTTTGTCAGTGACTGCATGTATGAGTTGTTTTGAAATTGCCTAGCCTATTTTCTCTCTTTCTTAATTGGCAAAAAATCTATCTATAATTTGCATCACAAAGTTCCCTCATCTACTCTGGACCCTTATTAGGAGTGATGGTGGGGGGTGCATTCTCCCAATCATATTTGATTGCTCTCTCTGTAGCTGATGTTTTTAACCAGATTTCTTAGCACTTACAGTTCCCCAGGAGTATAGATCCATAGATTATAAAACGACAAGGGACCATTATGAGCAGCTGCTCTGACCTTCTGAGCAGTACATAACAGCAGCAGTTAGGAGAACCTTCAAACCACCTACTGTGAAAGCAAAGAGACACATAAAATGTTTAGAGTTAAAATGTCTTTGTTTGTCTCTATTCAGATTCTCTTGGTATACTCATCACAGTAATATCTCCTGCAAGATCCAAGGGAATGTCTGCAGGAGCACATCTAGTGTGATATATGCATCTCTGAGGATCAGCTTGGTGGGGGACATGGTTTATTAGAACCCTGCACCTATGCCCTTAGGTGTTAAAGAAAAGCTACACAAAAACCTACAAAAAACATGGACTTCACAGGAATGTTTATAAAGATTAGGAAAACACTTCACCCTGGGGATCAATAGGCTAAAGAGTTCTTTCTCCTCCCCCTGGCACAGCAATCGTGTGGTAGGGTGTGTTCAGTCTCAATGCTCAGAACACACTGAGCTCCATCAGGTATGTGCAGAATTCCCTAGTTCTTTTAGGATAAGCAATTATCAGGCAATGACAGTTAGATATGGGAATGATGAAAGATTCAATTAAATTACTGATGCAAGGCAGGATCTCACATCAGATCCTAAATTATATTTCCATTGGCAGTTTGGGTACTGGCTGTGGTGGCATGCCATAAACCCTGCACATTATGTCCTGATAACAGCACCATAAAAGAGATTCACTACTACTCTTACCCTCACTATTCACAAGGGTACATTTGTGGCAACCTTCCAATAAGACTGAAAATTTTCTGTTTCTTTCCCAGTTTATGATGTTCATTTACAGATTCTGAATAATCATTGTTTTATATACACATTAAATATACAAATATATAGTGTGTACAGCTAGCTTCTTCTGCACTTATATTTGTATATGAAATCCACCAATTTGCATTGAGTGTGTTTTATTCCTTCTTCCTGAGAATCTAAAGACCTAGGAGATAGCCAATTGAAAGAAATAATCATTATTTTTTTTTAAATCTAACTACATATATTACACTGCTTGGGATATATACAGAAAAATAGAGAATACCCACTTCTTGGTATCTTTTTTTATGACTTCTTAGTCTAAAGGAACTTCTAATGGAAATTTCTGAATGACAGTCAGGGCTGGAGCACAGTTTGCTGTGAAGTGGTTTTCATTGCTATTTCAGAAAAAAAAGGATAACCTCACTATCCCCAAAGCATAGGCATTTGAAGTTTTGAAGGAATACCTAGGGACCAAGCTTCTTCCCAAAAGACCTTGACTCCACTTCTCACTGCATTTTTTGACTCAGCTAGGAACTCATCACTTGTCTCAATACACCTTAGAATATGTCCTCCAACAATGCTGCCTAAATTTAAAAACTAAAAAATTATAAATACCCACATATGAAGACAATTAGCTGGAGATCTAAAACATATTTATATAATAAAATAAAAAGGTGACTTCTTAACTATGAATACGTAGTGCTTGCTGTATTACGTGTTTTGCAGAGAACATGCATTGGACAGGACCACTGTTCATCTGGCTGTCCATATCTCATTGTATGATAGAGATATATAGCATCTCTTCAAGAGTAATAAATATTATTTTAAATAAAATTCTCAAATAATTCCAGGTCAAAAATTAGAGTGCTTGCATTAGGATGATCTTGGATGTCGGCAATGTGAATAAAAAATATAAAAATATAAAAAATTGAGACAGTACACCCTTTTTAAATCTTCAGCATACTGAAAACATAAAACTGAAGAAATCACGTATCTTTCAGCTTGAAGATTTCCTGTTGCCTTCATTTGGCATTAGAATAGTTTATATAGCCACAGAAAGAAACTTAACAATACATGGAAACCAGGGAATATTTATTTGACACCAAGTAGTATTTCTGCCAACTCTATCTAGGAATGACTTATCCAGAGGTCAGGGAGTAAGTACTGGCAAACTAAAACCAATCAAAATTTAAAAAAACCCTAATTTTTGAACCTGAAAAACTAAAACATTTGCATACATTCATCATGACATATGTAGTGATTAAACAAAATTGCATCTCCATTCTGAGGGATGGGTCTCTGTCCTGATTAAAATGTAGAGTAATCCACAGTGAGAGGAAAATCTCACAGAGCCTTTTAGTTGAAACAACACCAAAATAATTACAGCAGCACTAAAATGTGCTTAGAACCACAAATATTCTCAGCCCTTAGATCAATCAATAAAATATAGAGTAGGAAGAGCTGGACATTGTGGGGAAAACTAGAATTAGAAAAGGAATCATGAGGGTTTTTTCATACTGGGGGAACCAGCAGCCTGTCCAGTTTTTAGGTCTGTAATATTTTGGCAGGTACAAGATACTATCTCACCATGTCAACATCTACATATTTAAGAGCAGGAAAAAGTTTCAGATTAAATTCCAATTAACCTAACCATCTGTAAATGCTGGTAGTTGTGCTCAACATAGCTTCATGTTTAGCCTGAAGATTTATATGTGTCTGGCATGGACTCCCAATCCTTAGAGTATCCAGTATCTGATCTTATGTTCTTGAACTGGATTTCACTATGGGCTTCCACAGCTATAACAAAAGATGGAAAGGTATTCAAAGTCCCCCTTAGAAACAGTGTAGTTTTCATTTGAATTCCTGTGAATAGAAATCTTATTAAAAAACCTAAGCTGTATCAAGATGCTTATTAGATAGAAAAAAGGTATTACAATGGGAATGAGCAGGCTAGTTGCTAGAACCAATTAATAAACACAGCAAAAATTACCACTGGATTGAATTGAATCACACTGGTGATAAAAAAAAAAAAAAAAAATCAGTTAAAAGCTTCCCTGTTCACAATATTTATGTTTCTTTCTCTGAACTGGAAAGGAAAAAAATGTTGAAAAATTACAATTTTTAGGAAGAAATTGCAAGATAATAAGAAAGAAGTAATTCTAATCCCTTTAGCAGAAACAGTCACTGCCTATCCTGCCATGGGTGTTCATGGGCTGAATGCTGACAATGCACTTGCATTGTCCAGGACCTGGAAATGAAAAAGGAAATCAGAGCTGATCTGTGTCTAGGGTAAAGCCTTTAGCAACCTAGAATTTAGGAAACTATATTGTTTAGGGCTGCAATACACTGCCTGGGGACTTGAAGAAACTACAGATATCAAGGATTATGAATCTATTTTAAGTCTAAAGGCTTTTAAGAAGAACTCATGCTGCTCTGATCTACTGTTGGTGAGAGTTTTGAATGAAGTAGGAGGCTGAACTTGATGATCTCTGGTGGTCCCTTCCTAGCAGCAGTTCTACGATTCTCTGTCAAATTGTACCAGCTGATTTTATTTTGGTTTCTTAGGTAGTAAAAAATCTATATTGCTTCCTTCATCTAAGTGGAGCAGGAGTCAGCATCATCTTCAAAAGACACTTTTCCATGGGATTTCACTTCTTATGACACTGCCAGTGGTAACAGAACTCTAAATAAGCACCAGCTTAAATTTAGATACCCAGATTTATGTAGAATTCCACTGATTTAGGGTCAGACTCCATCTATCTGTTATCAGAGCAGTTTTAAAATTTCTGGATGACAGGGAGCACTACTGTCAAGGGACAGGAACTACCACTGAAGTGAGCAAAACAGCATTCACTGAGCATCAGTGAACAAACCAGAGGCGACAATGCACAGTCCACCTGGCCTCCTGCTATATCTTCACTTTGCCAGCTTTTCCACATATCTCACAGACCTAGAAAACCAGTTTGGAGAAGGAAGGAAGGAAGTGTTTTGTTTAATAGTTTTCAAAGTAGAGATGAAGCTGACCCCTATGACAGAGGAAAGCTTCACGAGATTTATAGAGAACAAGGAACAATTAAAGCAGTTCTGGCATCCCCATCTCTAGATTGCAAGTCCTGCCTCTAACTACCAAGATCCCAAATATTTATCTCAAATGCAATTGTTTTAAAAAATGTGAAATTGAAAGGTGACTGCTGACATATGCATACATACTGGATATAGGTTTGCATATTTAGTATGGTACAGGCTTTGCAAAAAACATCCTAATGATCACTGCAAAATAAGATTAGTGGCTCTTTTTTTCGTTTCTCAGTGATCATGTATTCCATGCCTAAATTCATGCTATGAATATTCACTTTTCTGTCCCCATTTGCTCCCAAATTTCTTAGCCATAGTTTAGACACTGGTATTTTTGTGTCCTTTTGCTTTATTTCTCCCTGCTTTGTCTCAATTGCATCTGGCTTCATCAACACAGCATATAAAGGAAGGAAAATGTGCCAAATACCACACATTTGATATCTGAAGTGTACCTATTGACCTTTGACTGGAATGGATATTTTAATCCCACACTTGAAAATTACCCTTCAAAAGACTTGACTCAAAATTGCCAACATGATATGTCATCTTCTAATCTGATGTGACTGGAATGATAACGTTTGCTTTGATGTGCAATGTAATCCACTTTGACTGATCAGATGCAACCTGCCATAACACTGCAAAAGGCAGTGAATCATGCTTAGAAATTAAGACTTTCCTATTTTTTGGAAATCAGAGTGAAAGTAGTCTATCTGTAGTTTACAGGTTTGGCAATTTTTCAAGAGCTTTTTAAACCAACGGTGATAACTGTTTTTTCTAAATTGTCTGTTTTCATTGTCTCTTGAGTCTGACTAGCTTTTGCTATAGCATCTGCATTTTTCAGTCAAGAAATAGCCAGTTTTTAACCCACTGCAGAATTTCTAACAATTAGATTTAAATTGTATTAGAATATTCTGCTTGGAAAGAATGCAGTTTGGAGCTTTTAAACTCAAGCAGCTTACAATAGTTGCTTCCATTATCAAGGCAGGAAGTACTTTGCAGTCTGAGATGCAGCACCAGGTGCAGGAAAAAGCAGCAACCAGCACAAGAAATCAGCAGCTGTTTATCTTTCTTCTCCTGTGATTCCAGATTAGACCACTTTTGGGGAAGATTTTACAGTACCCAGTCTCCCTCTGTGACCTCACAAAATTACTTACAATCTGCAAGGTAAGCCTCACCCACAGTCGGGGGCATGTTTTTCTATTCCTCTGAAAATGACAAAAAACTTTAATTATAAAACAGTGGAGAGATAGGTAAAAATATATGAGATAGTTACCTGAGTGAAGGAGATGGACAAGCCAAAAAGGGTCATTTTTCCCTTCACCAAGGCAGCTGTAACCCATGAGCCCACAACACACAATTTGCTTAATTATTGAAAGTGTTACAGTTTCCTGTAATGACAGATTTGCAGGAAGGTCTGATGATGTACAGAGCAGCAACAATCATAATTGCTCACTGTGCATTCAGCAGAGCAGGGCAGTGAACACAGCAAAGCACACTCACAATGCTGTGGGGGGGGGGGTTAAAGATGTGATACACTGATGTGCCCAGTTGTCATGTGTATCTACAGAGGTAAGAACAGCACACAAGAAGAATATTTCCTTCTCTAACTTCTGGACACTTCATATAAACCCTGGAGGGGGGAGGTTTGAGGTTGTTTTTTGGTGTTTATTTTATTTTATTTTCATTTTTTTTGTTGTTTTTTTAAACTTTACCTAAGTCAAGTAGGCTATCAAACATGATTTCTTCTTTCTGAGTGGGAAAGAAGTATAGACAATCTGAAATAGAAAATGGCAAGTTTTAAAAATAGGTGGCAATTGGAGACTTATATTTCCATTACAAACTCAAATATTTAAGCTTAATTCTTTAATTTCTGGCCAAAGGGCCTTAGTGGGCCTTGTCTGAAATTTATCTAGGTCCAGTTTGATCCTGCTCCACTGGGATTAAAAATTCAGGAGGGGGAAAGCAGGTGCTACTTAAAGACAATGTTCCTGTTCTTGCAGAGACTAGAAGGTGTTAAAAAGTATTGAAGGTGCTAGTTTGGCTTCTGATGCAATAAGGTTTGCAACAGTATTTTTGATGTGGATGCATACAAAAAGGTAGAGATATTTACAGAGAAAATAGTTTTCTGGTTTAAAAACTCATTAAATCCCTGAATATACAAGAAACATTAAATTAAAAAAAAAAACCAAAAAACAGCCCTCATTTGATAAAGATAGCCCCCTGACAGGCAAGTAATTCTGCAGCTTTTTAGGGTTAAAGTTACTATGCTGATGTCAGACCACACCTAGAAAAAATAGTTTTATTTGTCAGCTCACTTTCCAGAAATTTAATTACTAAAAATGATTCTCCTTTTGATTCAAATTCCCAACATGATGTCATTTTCTTATGTGAGGTGACTAGAATGCTAACACATGCTCCCTGACGAGAAACACAGTCTGGTGTGATTGATCAGATTCAAAATGCCATACCACAGCATAGGGCAATTCATTTCACCTAAACGTTTAACCTAAATTTAACCTAATCTCTTTTTCTGGAAAGCTGCAATGAAAGAGAAAACCTGTGTCCCCCCTTGCTGAATTGCAGAAGATTTTAGGGTTGTATTTTTGCTATCGTCTTCTTGGCAGAAGAATTGGTAGGCACTCATACATCCAAGGAAGAAGTGATGTTCTTTTCTCCTAACTTGTACTGAAAAGAAAATTGCAAATCCTTTTCCCCAGGTGCCCTTTCCACAAAGCCGTCCTTACATGTGTATCCCTGCTGGATGACATCCAAGTTGTCTCCCCCTACAATTCATCCTAATTCATCAATATTTATCCTGACCATGTTGTGCTTGCAATTGCAAGTGCAGTTTTAATGCTGTGGTTGTCACTGGACCAAACAGTAAATAGACATTGCAGTTTAACATATGCATATAGAATGAGCATATCCTCACTTCTGTCTTGTACCCAGAATTTTGAACTGACATTTTTGTTACTCCTAATACAATTAGTCTTAATAGAAAAATGCCAAAATGTCAAATCATTTTCTATAAACATGATGTCTAAGAATGGGATTTTTAGGAGTTTACTCTGTATTTTTAATTGGATTTCTGACAACTTTACATTTCTACTTATGTAGATCAGGAAGAAGTATATAAAAATCAATCCACAAACCCTGAGCCATTCCCCAAGATCTAGTAAGACTTTGATAAGAACAAGTCTTTTAATTCTCATAGATTTCTTCCCTCTTTTCCACAGAAAGGGCTATGCCTTTGCATCTACTCTGTAGCACAGGGGAACTGAGAAGGCAACCAATGTGCCTTTTTAATGGAATCTAAGTATTCACTCCATGCAGCATTTGCATGCTTCCCCCAAAAAATATGATAAGGAACTTTATCGAGGCCAATTACAAGTCCTTAAAAGATTCTTTTTTAAAGACTTTGTTGTGAACTTATCTACAAAACAATGCTATAAGAAGAACAAATAAGGGAATTGACTGAACAAATAATTTCTGAAATAAAGAAAATTGAGAAAAAATAGAGAGGAAAAGAGTTTTGGAGTAGAAGATCCTGGAATAAAATTGAATGAATATTTGAGTCAAAGAGAAGAAAGTTCAATTGAAGGAAAAGCAGGAGGGGAAGAACAGTATTATACCACATGATTTCTTACACATAGATAAATGCAAGAAGTTTAGAATAACTTCTCCTAAACCAAAGATAATAAATAGAAATTTATTATTACAGAAATGGTTTGGAGTTCCTGCTGATTTGATGAGCTGTGAATTTAGAAAATGAAAAATATATCTTTATTTAAAAGCAGTATTACATTTAGAAATCTATCAATTTAGATAAAGCAAAAAAATAAAGTTGAAGTAATTTTAATAGAAGAATAAAAATGTAAAAAATTTCAGAACATTCTCTTTCATTTTTTTCTATTTGACCAGCAAACAGAAGTGCCTTTTAGTTGTACAATATTATTTCTAAGTACTGACATGCAGGAAGATAAAGCAAGGAACAAACCCAAATAATTGTGCACATTTTCATGAAATTGCACGCATTTCTATTTCAAAAGAATCACTGCTTTCTAATAATTCAAAGGACTGCTGAAACATCCCACTCTGTTAGAAATTACTTCCCTTTAATGGCAAGACTCATTTGTCAATATTTTTACAATAGTAATACTACAGGATCTAAAAGAAGAAAGGCAAATAAAGACAGAAAGAAGGATAGACTAAGAGAGAATGAAACCCTGAAAACTGTATAATAAAAAGGATCATATCAGAAACAAATTATGTATGGTTGTGTTGAGGTTGAATATTCTTCTGTTTCAGAAATGTCAAAATATCAGGTAGTATATTAAGAAATACAGTAGGTTTTTAAATTTTTTTTGCCTAGTTTACACATTATTAATTACCTATTTTGTGAAGAAAGATGATGAATTTCAAACACTAATAAACTCTTAGCTGAACTAATGCAAACACAACAAAAGAGATTTGATATCAATACGTGTAACTGGAAATATAAAATTCAGTAAAACTAAAATAAGACACCATGGTGATAGGAATAATAGTATGAGTCTGCACAGAATGAGGCTTTTCATCCCAGCAGTGAACTGTTGACTGAGAAGATGGGAAGAATAGGACTTGTCCCTTTTTGAGCTTCCTCATAATCTTCCCACTTCTAAGGGAACAAATCTTTTCAAAAGGAGTTTAAAGGTTAAGCAATAGTAGATTACTTTACAGTTTTGATCATCTTATTTTTTCCCCAATCAAGTTCCAAAGCAGGAGTCTATGACTCACAGCAGAATGTTTCTCATCCTGTTTTAGTCACACACAATGGTATGCACTCACCCTATCTACTGGCTTCCACAACATGGGTGATTTTTCAAGAAAACATATTTCTTTACATTTTGGGTTTGACATGAAATAATTTCAACCATTCCCAGTGGAGATGGAAGCAGGCAAAAAGACAAGAGGTACTCATAATATTACGCAGCTGCAATAGCTGGCAGGTGGAAGTTTTGTCAGACATATTTCCACAAAAAGAAAAAAAAACAAGGGTTTTTTTGGTACAAATGATATATTTTTAAAGCCTATCATTTTTATAATGCTGCTTATTTTAAACTCTTACCATATGCTCTACAAGTTATGCAGGCATATGGTTAACAAAACAGAACCAGATGTCTGATAATATTTTGCTGTATATTACAGCAATAGCAAACATTTATAATTTGTAGAGGGACTCAATTTAAATTATGTTTTATCTTCATTTTTAAAATTTATAAATACTTCTGAAGACATATGTGGAGTAGGCTATAAATCCCCCAAAGAGTTTAATATTTCAAACTAAACATTAAGGGAATATTTTATGGCTAAAGCCATGCATTCATCACTGTGAAAAAAGACTACTGCCCTTTGGTAAAACATGGGAAAAAATAAAAATACAATTTTTAAAAAACTTTTAATAAAAAATCAAAACAACATACATTCAAATTACAATGTATTGAAGCACTGTGCTTTTTTAAAAACACATATGTGTTTAATGTACTTCTTTTTAAACAGATATTTGCCACTGTCTCATTCGAAATGTGGTGTCTGAAACGTTTGGGTTTTTTTTTTCCTTTCTTCTCTTTAATGATGTTTAGTTCTTTATTGAATCAACAAGGGAATGAGAGATGAACCAAAAGCAAACATGTATGAGACTCATCTTTCCCTGGACAAGATTGCAAGTGAAGAGATGAAAGGAGAATAATTCTATATCCTCTTATTTTGCTTGTGCTGTTGTACAAGGATCCTGCTCAAAGTCAAGTACCACCATGTTAGACATTCCTTCCTTTGGGATACTTAACCCCACACACAAAAGTGAAACTAGGAAGAATGATTTAGAATAAGTCCTTCAACCCAAGCCCATGGAAGGAGAGAAAATGCAATTTTGGTGGACTATTTTATTTTGCAGTGACTGACGATGGCTAAATACCACAGAAAAAATATGGATGAATCTGACCTCATTACTAGTACAGAGAAGTCAGGGACCTTAGATGATGACATGTGACACAATAAGAAATAAGGAAAAGGACCAGCTATGTCTGGAAGAGACTTTAACCATGGTAGGTACACTGAAGTATGTTTTCCAAGCCAAAACTGCTGAAGCCTTTGCTGAGGATGTTACTGCTGTGTGTACATCTAGAATGTGATGAAGTAAAAAGAATTAATAGGTTGGGAGACAATTACACTGTCCAATGTCTCCAACAGAGTCAGAATATTTAAAAGTAACAGAAAGCACAAAGACCTCAGTGGCATGGACATGCATGTGGCTGTCAATAGTCACAGTGACCTGATATAAACAAAGTGGCTAAAAAGAGAGGATGAAGAATTCCTTTATTTTCAGTTGAAGGTCTTAGAAAACCTGCAGAAGAAATGAGTAAATTAATGGTGTTTAAAGAAAAGATGACCTAAAGCTTCCAGAAATCTGAAGGCTCTATCTCTATCTGCTGTGGAAAATTTTACTCCCCTCCCTCTGGAGTCCAGTTACCTCCTACAAGAAGACTTCTGTAGTCTTCTACTGTGATGATGCAACTCCTCATTGCTACCTACTGAGCATGCTATTTACAAGGGCCATGGACCAAACAAAAACGACAACCTAACTTTGATCTAGAATAAGACTACACTCACATGTAGTGAGTGTAGTCTTATTCTAGATCAAAGTTAGGTTGTCATTTTTGTTTGGTTTTGTTTCAAAACCTCAAGCTTTTGAAACATCAAGAGTGAAGCTGCATATATGTATATTAAAAAAAATCATTTTAACCATTGAATTTAAATGAACAAATTAAAAAATATACAGATAGGTGGGTAGAGAAAATAAATATTGCTCTTTTACAGCTGCATAATTTCAGCCAAAGTTATTTCATGCCCCTCCATCAAAAGATAGAAAATTCTCTCTTTGTATAAAATACACAGCTTATTCTATAGTTCTCATCCTTTCAACATTTTGCTGAATAAAATCAAAGGAATGGAATGCAAAATGGTTATTGGATGCTTTGTTTGTTTACATTAGCTGATAATTACATCAGCTCATATATCATTCAGGTTTTCAGTCTGGCCAGTAATTGTCCCTAAATCATCAGCATCAGTTTTTGCATTTAACTATGCCTGCAGTTTGAGTAACTAGCCAGCTTGATGACTGAAGAGCAATAAACATCTGGTTTTAGATCTCTTTGAGGTCACTGTCTTTTCAGTGGATCTCATAATCAAGATACAAAGAAAGCAAAATAAAATCTAGTTTCATACTCAAAATACATGGTGAATTTGAGGGGGAATAAGCTCAAAAGCTATGAATTTTGTGTGGCAGAGAGCCACATGTAACATGACTGTTGTGAAACTATGCATTATAAAGTGATAATATGGGGTGACAGTAATTTATACCCTTTCATCTAAGTATTTTTAAAATACTTGTTTATTAAGGCCATAATTAGAAGAGAAAAACATTTGCATTAACAATGTGATAGTGATGCCTAAGATTTTCTTTAATCTTAGTAATCTAAGTGAGATGAGGACAAATATGGTTTCTGATCCAAATTACCTCCCCTCTAAACCAGTGGTATTTGTCACTAATCTGCACAGAGTCCTTGATTTGAACAAATTTCAATGGTAGTGGAGCCTAGTACTTCATTTTCATAGCACTGACTAATACCACCTCAACATTTCTGTCCATAAATATTTATTTTCTAAATCTTGGCCAGTTTCAGTGATTTTTTTTTCCCCTGCATCCTGAGATTGATGTAGTAATAAAAAGAAAATTTTCTTATCCCAGAAAAGGCAAGGATTCATTATATGCCACTAATATAGCAAGGAAATAATCTAATAAATAACGAGCCAAGACAAAAGCCAGATTTCCCTTACAAATTTATTACGTCCATAAGAAAATTAAAACACAGCTCAGAAATTCACAAAAATATATGATCAAAAATGATCAATGCAGTTTTTATGAAGAGGAATACCTCCTTTTTTTTTAAACTCATTTTATTTTCATACACTGTTTATGTCACAAGTAGATGAACAACTTATGTGATAAACAAATACACTTTTTTGTTCCCTTCATTTTCTTGAAAGGTAGTTAATTTCATACTTTTCCCTTTTTAATTTTTTAATAATAACCTGAAGTCAAAAGCTCATATCTCTCTCTTAGAATTATCTTAATGTTGAGATAACATGGGACACTTGTTATTTTAGCATTTCCTAGCATTTTCTCTGACCAGGACTTTCTACACAGCTTTCTTATTAAGGGGAAATTTCAAATTCTCTTCTTTAAAGGCTGATTACTTTCAAAAACCAGCAGGTTTAATGGTCTCTGCTTAATACTGGATTCACATCCTTTCCACTTTGAGGCACAGCATTCATGTCAGTGTTTGAATGGGCACGTAATACACCCCAAATAATTAGGTTAAATTTGTTCACTGAAGTAACCTAAGAAATATTGGAAACCCTTATGGGTTCCTTCTCAAAATCTTGAACAATTTTTCAGGTTTAACTAATATTTGATCTGAAGACTAACTGAAGGTTTGTGGGTCTTTTCTTGTGAGGACCAAAAATGTTACATATATATTCTAAAAAATAGTTCTGTATAGTTCTCTATTCTAAAAAAAGGTTCCTGTGTAACTCAAATGAAACATTTTGTTTTACACTGATTATAATGAGCAAGAAAAGCCAGAAGTGTCCTTGGCTTTCTGAAATACTCATGGAAGTTGTACAAAAGTAACCTAACTTAAAAACATATACCAAAAGTTCTACTAATGATGTAGTGGGGTTTTTGTACTATACTGACAACTGTTGCATGAGTCTACAAAAGCTTTGTAGTGCTACATAACTCAGTGGAATCAGTCCACTTAAAAAAAGAGTTCTGAAGCATGGAGGAGTGAAAAAATATATATAAGAAAATCTATTTAATTATTAGCCATTAAAATTATTTGTCTGCTTGGAACAGAGATTATATGATTTCTTTGACCTGTTCACTAAAGTTATTTTTCTAAGCAACAACAAAAAGATTACTGGTAGAATCTTTACCAAGATTTTTTTTTTATTAACTTAATTTCCAAGGTGACCAAGAACTTTAGATTATGTTGTTGAAAGAAGGCTTTGATCTAGAGAGACAGATTTGCCATGTCTGATTCCTTAGCAGCTGTATTTCCATTCTAACACCCTGCTCCAGTGTGGTAGTAACTACTTTTAGATGCTCAGTAATAGAAATCATCAATTCTTTGTAACAATCTGAAGCTCAAATGTTTAGTAACAACTTTTGCCATTTTAGTATTAATTTTATGTATGTTTTCACAAATAAAGAAAGTACCTGTTGCCTTAACAGATTTAGCATAACTTTCCTGATCTTCAGTGATACAGCCTGGTGGTTTTAAATACATTCATGTTGAAAACAGTGTGCAGTGGCAGGAGTTGACTAATCATTAAGCTCGGGATTTAACGCAGCAATAGCATGTGGGAGCTTTCTCTAAGGATGCAATTTTAAAAGCCAGAGAATCAATTCAGAGTCAAACACCACTCTGCTTGCTGTTCAGGTTCCCTCTGTCTTACTGTCTCCTACAGAGTTTGTGAGCAAATGCGCTCACGTGTGATGAGCCACGCTGAAGCTGCTTGGCCTTGAACCACGTCCAGGAGAAATGGAAATAACTACAAATATGGAGAGCTGGTGATATTACTCCAGCCATCCTTTATAACAAGGTGTGTGATTAGATCTGTTTGCTGTTGATGTATTTTATGTAGCTTCACTAGAAGTTCCTGTCTTTTTGTTCGTCTTATCAAAAGTTTATGAGCTTTGTGCTAGAGAAGTCTGTGCACAATTGCACCTTTTTGTTGCATCAAGTGATTTTTGTGTTGGTCATGAGCTACATATTTTCTGAGGTTGCTGACAGTCATTCATAAGAAAAGATATTTCATAAGAAGACAGATAAAGATATTATAGGATATTATAATATCTTATAAAAATATCTTAAAAGATATTCATAAGAAAATAGATTTCATGGCAGCAAAAGATTTCCACAATTCTGCAGAGGAACCTTACAACTCACGCAGAAGAATAATCTTGTGTATGATACTACAGTGAAGACATCACAATCATGGACTCCAGATTCTGGCTACTGCCCTTTACATTCCCATTTCCCCTCAGAAGTAAATTCTGGAATCAATTTTGAGAAAGGTTTACACCCCTATCTTAACATTTCCTAACTACTAATAAAGGACAAAACTGGGGTATGGGAAAGAGCACATAGGCATGCTGAACTGACTTCTTATCCTTATGGGAACATATCCTGTAAGATGTGCCAGCCTCACTGATGTATCTGCTGATATCTGTACAATTACTATGAAAGGAATTCTGCATTTTTAAAAAGACATAAGTGCCACAAATGTTCATGCACAGTCATCTTTCCCCTTTTTGCTTTTTGCTTTTTATTTTTTTAAAATAATTCAGTTGATGTTACTGTAAAATGTGACTTAAAGGAAGATTTATGGTTTTAAACTATAGTGGAGTGTTGACCTTGGCTGACTGCCAGGTACCCATCCAGCTGCTTTCTCATTACCCTCCATCACCTCCTAGACAGGATGAAAAAGCTTGTGGGTTTACTTGCCAGTTATGATCAGAGGCAAGCCAGACTTGATTTGGGGAAAATTAATTCATTGTATTGCAAATTTAAAATAGAGTAGAAAAACGACAAAAAATAAAAGACAAAACTGAAAACATCTTTCCCCAACCTCTCCCTTCTTCCAAATGTCAGTTTCATTCCTGATTCTTCCACAGTCTCCCTTCCAAGGCAGCTCAGAGAGGGTGAGGAAGCACGGCTTCTGGTCAGTTCATAACACTTCTGCTCTGCTGCTCTTTCTTCCTCACAATTTTCCCTTGATCAAGCATGCAGTCTCTCCCATGGGATGCAATCCTTCACACACTGCTCCACTGGCAGTCCTTTCCATGGGTTGAGCTTTCTCAAGAACTGCTTCAGCAGAGGTCCTCTCCATGGATTACAGCTTATCAGGAATAGACTGCTCCAGCAGAAGTCACCTACAGACCACAGGTCCTGCCAGGAGCCTGCTCAAGTGTGGGTTCTCCATGGGCTGCAGCTTCCTTCAGGACACATCCACCTATTCCACTGGGACTCTCCAGAGGCTGCAGAGTGGATAATTGTTCCACTGGTGTCATCCACAGGCTGCAGCAGAGTAACTTTCTTCTCCAGAATCTGCACAGGCTGGAGGATTCTTTGCCTTGACACATAGAACCCATCCTCCCACTTCTTCTTCACTGACCTGGAAGTCTGCATAGCCATTTCTCTATCATTTTCCTCTCTCTCTGTCATGGGTGCTGCCTGGTGCATTTTACCCTCTCCAAAATATGCTGCCAGTTGCTGAGAGCCCCAGCAGTGCCCTGCTGTGGGCTTGTTTTGGATCTGGAAGGAGCAAGCTCTGTCCTGCCCTTGGTGTCTACCCACAGGGGTCTGTGAGACCTCTGCAGCCCTCCCTCGGTGCAAACTCGTGCCATGTAAAACTGGCATGAGTATTTTTGGTTTTCACAGAAATTTAAAAATAATGACAAAGCAATAGTTTCAAAACAATAACTTCCATTACACAGGGAGCCAAAATATATTCAGATATATGGACAATGTACTCATAATTGCCTTTTTTTTCTCTATTCTCTTAAGCCTCTTTCTTTTCTACAATTCTCCTCTAAATATCCTTCATGAACATCTTTATAATTTACTCAACTTCCACAGGAATTTCAGATATGCCTTGGTTTCTCATAACAATTCTGTCAAAATGCAGCTTTTTAGTTTGAAATCAGGCTTTAGAAATACTGACATTCAAAATATTTTAGTGCCAACTGAATCACATTGTTTGATGATGGTTTAAAAGTGTATTGCTGCTTATAACACTGATTATTTATACTCTCTTAAAAATGGTTATTTATAGCCTCTTATCAATGACATAATTTCCTCTAATATAACCGATTGATATCTACAAGAATTTAGTGATAAATTAATTTGAAAAATTATTCTTTGATTCCTATTCCCTATTACAAAAATGAAGCTCTGTGTCAATACTGGCAAAATACTAATTATTTGCTGAAATTTTGGGCAGAATTTTATTGATTTCTGAAACATAAATGAGCAAGAAAATATCATGCTGACATTTTTCAGACAGTTAAAAAATATGCTTCCTAAGCCAAAAAGAATTTTAAAGACAATACAACTGGAAAATCAAGAATTCTAAAAGCTATATTTTTCATACTTTTAGCTTTTATACGTAAGTCCTTTTAATGGAACTATTTTATCTACTGCAATCTGTAGAATTTGGATCTGCTCCTCAGTTAAGTTCCTAACAAATTTTGCATGTGACTCATCCTCTAAATTCCAAAAATAAATCTTCCTTTTTCCTGTAATTTTGCATAATTGGTCTCTGATAAGAGCAGAAGAATTATGCAACTATTTGATATGTGTTAAGGCAGCTGTTTGAGACATATGTGGTTTCAAAAAGTTACTCATATTTCACTTTTTGAAAGTAGCACATCTTTCCCATGACATATTTTTAAAAGGAGGCTGAGTCTGGAAGCTCAGAACTTGCTCTATTTAAAAGAACTTATGTAAAACTGGCGACTGATGCACAGTGTGTTGAAAAAAACCAGAAATATTTTATTGCATGAGTTTTGGATCAAACCATATCTAAATAAGGTTGTACTGAATTATGGCTGATTCTCAACTATAAAGTGTGCTCTGTCATGTCAGTTGTTTATTATTTGTTATTATTGTTGTTGTTGTTGGTGGTGGTGTTGTTGTTGTCGTTGTTGTTGTTGTTGTTGTTGTTGTTGTAAAAATGTAATTGCTATAAGAAATGTAGATTTCCATCAGGACAGAAACAGAGACTTCCATCAAAACTGTGAAGGATTCCACAGCAAATAAATTCCAGTGCCAGACCAAAATAAAACCCATCCTCTCTTAGAGGGTTATAATATCACAGTGGAGGAAAACACTTCATTGTGAAACTTCATTTTTCTCATGTAGCTTTTCCTATTTAATTTAAATTGTTAAAAAAGATCAATGCCATCAAATGTTTTGTTCCCTTGGATCCATTACATGTATTTATTTACTGTTGTGTCATCAAACCAAAAAAATCAATCTTTTGCACAGCTCTAGTTAATATAATGTGCCTGCCCTGACCTTCCAAGAAAGCTGTGCATAAACAGGAAATACAAATTCAATTTATAACCACAATGATGAGATGAAAGAAGGCAATTCTTTCAAATGAACCTAAATAATTTTCCCCTGACCTCTTCCCACACTTCATACAACAAAAAGAGATAAAAAGCAACTTGTTTGATTGCTTCTTGCTGAACTGAATGTAGATACAAAAGCAATCACTAAAAAGCTGGTCCTCCATTTCAGCATTTATTTGGTATTTGAATGGAAACACATCTGACTTTTCAGCATTGTATACATTTGAAGTATGAAAGGTTTTGTGTTATTTAAGGCATGCTTTACTAAAGATCCCCAGAAACAAATGGATTTTTCTTAAAATTTTTGCCTTCCCTGTATAGATCTTATGACTTACACAGTCCTTAAAAGATATCAAAAGACATGAAGACAGATGAACTGTGTCATAAGATTTTGGGGTTCCAGGGATTTGTTTTAGAAGTCAGGCAATGCCAGACTTGCCAAAACCCTTACCTGATCATGTGCCTCTCATATTTGTCACTGCACACTCTTTAGCCTCCTGGTCACATAATAGTGTTTTAAGATTCCTCTTTGTTTTCATGCATAGGATGAATAACTCTCATTTAATAGAATTCAATTATATCTTCTGTTTCTTTTAGTTTTTTGTAGTGTCTCTAGTCATTTAATGGAGTCAATTGAAACTCAGAAGACAGATTTATTAATTTCTACGGGAACTTTTCTATTCCAATCAGAAAAATATTACTAGAACTCTTCATAAGACTTATTCAATTGAATTTATGCTCAGAGTGGTCTGCTGACATAAGTACTACTTAGTCCATTTTATAGAAGCAGCAGTGAGTTGTAGGGACAGAACTAGTCAGAAAAACATATCTCGATGCCCAGCCATTAGAACCTAATTTTCCAGTACAGATTCCATGTTATGTTCAAATTGCAGCTGCTGCACCATGAAGGCTTAAGTGTGAGTACATATATATATATATATATATATATATATATATATATATATATGTGTGTGTGTGTGTGTGTGTGACTATAGAGCTCTCAAAAAATGAGAGACATTAAATGAAAAATCACTTTGTTGCATGATGTTAGCTCTCACTTGTATCATAGCAGAATCTACCAGAAATGAGTTACAATAATGAGTCTAGCTACAATCTCTAGCTTAAATTGTTCTTAACTCATAGATTGCTAAAAAGTAAAACCTCATCCCATTGCAATGGCATCCAGATCTTTGTAAGTGCTCATGTTTCTTACACTCTTTCCAAACCTGTGATAACTTTCAGAAAAAAAATGTGGGATAGCACATTTTAGCCACTCTTGCCTCTCTTTTGATCAGATTATTAATTATATTTATTAAGTAATGGATTATCTTCTGTTATCTTCACCAATGTCCTGTACATAAAGTGGCTGTTTTGCCAATGGTTTTTACAATAGTTTTGACTGACAAAATTAGGATTCAGAATGAGTTTTCTTCTGCTCTTGTAAGGAAAACAAACTCTTTTATGACCATAGAGTCATAAAATGGTTGGGATTGGAAGAGACTTTAAAGATCCAATCCCCTGCCAAAACCCCAAAAGTGACACCTTTTCACTCTATTCTTTCCAATTACAATGCCACTGTCTCTTTTATCCCTCTTTGCTGACTTCTGCTTCTTTCTATGCTTTCTACTTACACATTTCCAAGCCCCCAACCAAGATGTTCATCTCATGTCCAGCACCGGCAGAATGTCAACTTCTTCAGAACTGCCTGTCCCTCTTTCAACATTTTCCCATTTTCCATGTTCACAAGTTCTCCCTTTCAGTTTTTGTAGCTCTCCCTTTCAGTACTTCTCTTCCCCTCTGCCTCACTGCTTTGTTTCTACAGATTGCTCTGTTTCTCCACAGTAACATTGTCTCCTACGAACACCCATTTCCAGTTACCCCAGTGTCTGTAAGGCAGCTGTTTGAGACATGTGTGATCTCAAAAAGTAACTCATATTTCACTTAGGACACTCCTGACAGCCTCATTGTGCTATTTCTGTGCAGGTTCCTCAGCCAGTCAGGAAATAGCCAGTGCTGTTCAGCACTGAGCCTGGTGCACTTTCTAGCATGAGTCTGAGGCAAGCTTAGCATAAAAAACAACTTCTCTGGAAATGTAAGATTTCTATATCAAATTTATGTGGACTATACTTTTCTTTTTAATCATATAACTCTTAGACAATTTCCAACAGATTTCACTCTGACAGAAACAGCACATACTGTAATAGTTTGCCAATTTTTGAGTTCAAAGCATGAATTAAATTGGTTTCTTTTATTGGTATCATTTTCTTCCAAAGAACTAAACCACCTTGGCTAGCAAAATACAAATAATTTCACTTTGAAACAGACCCTCAGTGCAAGAAATTTCAATCTGACTGCTTAGATTGGCAAAGTCTTAAGTGCCTGAACACAAAATCTTGTACTAGTTGTCACTGGATCCCTAACGACTTACAGTCTTTCAATGTGTGGGGGAAATAGTCTCTTCATCTCTGATTTAATTTGCTTCTCCTCTAACTCTTTTGTTATTCCTAACTGCTTAGAGAAAATGCTGAAAATATACTGATACATATGCTAAATTATGAAGGGGTTTTGGTTTCCCCATTTTCAATACAAGCTAGTGGGCAGCCCATGCAATGAAGTTGAGACCTCACCTACTGAAGAACACTTTGACAAATGCTGGTAGGATTTTCCTGTTGTTCATATTGAGGCAAGGAGATATGATTCCTCATTTTTCTCCTTCTTCCCCCTTGTTAAAAATCTTTGCTACTACTATTCAAATTGATAAATATATATAACAGTGAAAGTAAAAATTTGGTGCTCTCTACTTTTCTATAACATTATCTAGGTGGTGAAACTAACTTAGATTTGTATCCCTAGTATAAGAGATAGGTATCTCTGGTATATAAGCACACAGTTCTTGAATGCTTAGATAATTCTTATTATTTACACTCCTGTTTCTAAATCCACAGCTGTCATTCAGGGTTGGTTTATTACTCATGGTGCAGTCACATACCATATACCAAAATTATTCAGAAGAGGAAGGATTGTGAGCATGGTTGGATATAGATAGTCCTTTACCTTCCTGCAGCTAAGGAATCTGTCCTCTCTCTCTCTGCAACTCAGACATCTTCACCTCCAAAATGCTTTAGACCTGTTGCAGTTCCGAAGCATCTAGGTGGAAAATTTTATTTGAGCATAAAACTGAATGTGACAAAGTCTAGAACAGTCTAATAAGAGGGTTGAATGCCTGGAATAACAACAGTTTCAGACAAGAAAATATAATTGCTCTTTGACAAAGTCCAAAATAGACTTCTCTTCTGTTGAGCTTACCTACAGTATAATATAATGAAGAGCATGTTTCTGTCATCACACACCTATTACAAAAAGCACAAGCTCCTCATGAAATCTTAGCAGATGTCTTTTAGAAGATTCACCTTTTAAATACGTCATGGAAATATCAATGAAAAGACTTTCTGAAAATTATTAAGAATTGAGAGATCTCCCCAGAAACGGTAGTAGCAAACCCTTGAAGCTGTACTTGGGAGCAAAATAATTGCCTTCGCTTCAAGCTGAAGAAGTAATGGTCAGAGGAAGTTTAAATCCCCTCTGACTATACTTGATTATGTTAAAACAAAATAGTGACTGACTGGGCAAAATGGTAAAAGCTTAGAAAGGAAGAGGGCTTCTTTAATTCAAGTACCTGATGAAAGGCAGAATAATAAAAATGCAAATGTTATGAGGTTCTGTTTAGAAAATAGAAGCATGGTCTGAGTTTAGAAAATATCAGTTTACAAAAACATCAGAGCATGTTTTAAGATTAAAACATATGTGAATAAAATAGAAATTGGCATAACTATTATGTATAATATAACAATAGTTTAAAAATAATCTGAAGCAAAGGTACTAATGGCAGAACTACTCTGCTGATATTTTTTTTACTGGTAGTAACATTATCAACAAGTATTTGGATATGTCCATAGTATCCTTAGAATCAAATGAACCCACAGGTGGTATTAAATCATTTAGGAAACCCAAAATGACTTTGTTTGATTCAGCCTGGGTGCCAGTTTTGATGAGCACTCTGTGGAAAGATACATTTTGGAAATGCATGCCCTAAACCCAGTGATTGTACACACATTTTGTGTACCAGGAAAAACCGTTGACAAACTAATTCCAGTGCTCTCACAAGATTTTCTGCAGCCTGACTTTAACAAGTTATGTCTTCAAACAGACTCTGTGCTGCATGGTGACAGTCATACATGTGTTGCAAAATCTCAAGATAAATATTCTCACCACATGCCCTATCATAAGTTTATCTGTTTTAACCTTATCTCAAATTTACAATTATAAGAAGTAATTTCACTGAAAAATGAATTTCAATTATTTCTTTGATATTCTATTTCCCTCTTGTTCCCCTGTGTACTGTACTCTGAGCACAGTCTTTAACGAGAGGTGTATATTACTAATTACTTAGAGGTGCCCATCAAGCAAAATCTGATTTAACTGTGGTTAGATGACCACAATTTTCAGAGCTATTAGAGAACTATCTAATAGCTAACTCTAACTAGAGTTAGAGTTAGAGTTAGAGTTAGTTCTAACTCTAACTAGAGTTAGAAATTTAAGTTTGAGTCAAGAAGATGAAATTTTGCAGTGTCAAAATAAGATGCAATTTGACGTGTCATTATGTAGTAAAGATGAATTTTGAATTTTTTTCTAGAAAAAAAAATAATGCCACAATTGACTTAATTGGAATTAAAAAAATGGCAGTAAAGGTGATTGTGCCACTATAAATCAATATCATAAGTGTATTAATAGCAGTGGTAATTTTCTGGAGTTATTTCAGACTTCTGCGTCATATATTTGTTCATATCTGTAATGGGACTGCACAGTATTTATTGCTGTATGAACCTAATTATCAAACTTAAATTCTACCCAGATGTCTTCCACTTTCCTGAATACTTTTAATTATTTTTTTTTAATCAAAAAAAACTCTCAATTTTTTTGAGCATTTTGTAAACAATTCAGGGAAAAAATTAGTTTAGTTTAATTATTTTATAGAAAATAGGCAGCCAGTTTCAAGAGTAGTGGTAATTAAAAGAAGCAATAGACAAAAAGAAGCAAATACAAGTATCTGCTGGGGTGAGGCAGACAACAAATTCTCTGCAAGTCCCTGGCCAAGTTTGACACAGGAAGCAATGAATGTGAAAGTGAAAACAATCTTGACCAGGTAGATAAAGAGAGGCAAGTGTCTCTTTCAAATGAAAGGGTCCTCATCAGGCAGATGTCAGCTGGAACAGGAAGAGAATCCATCAATTCTGAGCCTCAAGATTGAGATTGAGAAAAGCAGCTTCTGTTTGTTCAATTATACTCACCATTGGGCTCCAGGATTTCTTTTGTACTGCTGGAAATGTTGAAGTCTATGTTAACCTTCAAAGTATAAGGCTTTGTCTAATAAGTAGGATGGTCAAAGGACCTGCTTTATTATCTGTTTTTAGAAATAAAGGGTTGGAGAAATCATTCAGGGACACCTGCAGTTGCATTTGGTGGCTGACATAGTCTGGATAACAATTACTGCTTATAGAGAGGAAAAGCAAAATTTTCTATTTTGATTCAGAAAACAGGGGTTCATTCAACATATATTACTATTGCTAATATAGATGCCAAAAGAAAATATTTGAAATCCCACACTGGAAGTTCAGATTTTTTTCTCCAAAAATCTTCATGTACATAATAAAGCAGTGTCCTATGTGCACAGGGGTCTGCATTTCCCAAAAATTATTAGTGGTTTTGTCATGTCTAGCAGTTTGCCATTCAGAAGTCCCTTAGATCCAGGTTGTCTTCTCAGGCCCATAGATGCACTACTGAAGTTATCATATACCCTCTGTAGATGTTTGTCTAGCACAGAACTAGGTTGGGGAAAAACTTACTCGTAAGTTTTGAACAACACAAAAACATACTAATGGTTTAAGTACAATAAAACAGACCCCATAATCTAACCACTTGTCCTGCTCCTATTTCTGCCCTCTGAAATGTCATCCTGTTTTGGAAACTGGTGCAAGTAGTAGTTAGAAAGTCTGTCATTCAGTCATTTAAATATATATAATGCAGAATTGTACAGAGAATTGCTACAAATGAGAGGAAGGTAAAGAGGCAGAATGAGTGTGAAAAAAGGTCTCATAAAATAAATTTTACACTGAAAATTTCGTACATGATGCAATATATCCTAAATGAGTACATACTGTATTTTCTAATCTCTTAAGCAAAAATAATTCTAACATTTTTTAATGTGACTGAACTTTGTTTTTTCTATCATGGTTCTAAGCCAAAGGCTGCAAAAATGTTTTGAAGACATGCAGACATCTTTTTCTTTATTTTTAAAAGAGTTAAGTAATCCATTATTGCACAACTAGAAATGGACACCAACCTAGAAATTCCTACAAAAATATGCTTTATATATTACCTTCAAGGGCAAACAACTCTCTCAGAATCACAAAATTGTCAGGGCTGGAGAAAATGCAGTCAAACTCTTCCTGTTTAGGAAGGATCACCTAGAGTAGGTGACACAGGAATTCATCCAGGTCAGTTTTGAATGTCTCCAGAGAGGGGAAAATCCAAAACCTCCCCAGGCAGCCTGTTCCAGTGCTCTGCCATCCTCAATGCAAAGAAGTTCTTCCCATGCTGAGGTGAAAATTCTTGTGTTTTAGTTTTCTGCCATTGCTCTTTGTCCTGTTGCTGGGCACCAGTCAAAAGAGTCTGGCACCATCCTCTTGGCATCTCCCTCTGAGGTGTTCATATTGATCAGTGAGATCCCCTTTCAGTCTTCTGTTCTCTAGACTAAACAGGCCCAGCTCCCAGAAGTCTGACCATAAAAGTGTTGTTCTAGACTCCTGATAATATTTTCTGGACACTCAGCACTAGCTCCTTGTGCTTCTTGCATTGAGGAGCTCAGAACTGGAAACAAAGACATTAGCATTCAAGAACCAGAAAGATCCAAAAATCAGCTGTATTTACAAAATTCATTGAAAGATTTTCTTACATCTAGCAGAAAAAAAAAATCTTCATTTTCATTACTCATACTATTTCCTTTATTAAAAAAATGTCATATTGCAATTTAAAAATAGTTTTTTGAATAATTCCTTAATGAAATTTAACTTTTGAGATTTGTGAGCTCAAAGGAAACGTCAGGATTCTTCTTATATTTAGGAGACAAAATTTGCTTAATGAGTTTTGCTTTATCGGTATGTGAGAAAAAGTTGTCATCATGTTCTCATTAGGTACTTTTATACATCACAGAGAAGATTCAGAGGATATCAAGGATATCAGAAAACAAGGAATAACCATGTCACACAGAATTGCAGAAATTCTGCCTATTATAGAAGCAGACACAGGAAGAGAAGAAAAAAGTGGGGAAGTTCTAAAGACATCCCAATTACAGCAATCTGCTATGCTAATGCAGATATGTGTAAAGACAGGTATTTTTCAGCTTCTGGTCTACTGATCTGTGTTGTCTTGCCTGGATCCAGAGCCTTTGGTCCTCTTTTGCATACTGCCTTTGTCACATGAATCAATCATTGTTACATACACTTTCTCTGAAAGAAAATTTCACACATTAAACCAAGCTTAAATAACATGAAAAATATTATTATAGACAAATGAAAGAAAATATTCTCCCAGATTCAAAAACAGTAGACGTGCTGCAATGGGCAATTAAAATATATATATATATTAACAGGGAAAAGGGATTGATCTTTTTGCAAGAAAATAAAGCATTTATAATGGTTTTCACAAACATATTCCCTCTTAAAAGGATCAAGTTATAACCCAAGCTGCATTTACAGTCAGTAGAGACCTGCAAAGTTATGATCCGTACTATTTCTTTCTTTTCTTTCTTTCTTTCTTTCTTTCTTTCTTTCTTTCTTTCTTTCTTTCTTTCTTTCTTTCTTTCTTTCTTTCTTTCTTTCTTTCTTTCTTTCTTTCTTCAAATGAGGACTTAAAAACAGTGGTATTTCTGAAAAAGGAGAACAGCTCAAAATAAGCATATTCATAAGGAAGGATGCAAGGATCTCATTATCATCTTCCTTAGTACAATTGTCACTTAATAGTAAAAGCAACACGCAGGACATAATCCTGCCTTTTTTATTAGAGACAAATTCCCTGTTAAAAATAATCACAGTTTCATTAATTAATAGTTTCCATCTGGGGAGAGAGATTATTATTTCTGTTAGAAAAAAATTTCAACATGTATTTCAATCATGTAGACTACTTGCATAAAACAATTTCTAGATAAAAAAGGTATATTGAATAAGACAGTTCCACTGTAGTCATATCCCAGGTTCTTTGTCTTTTTCTAAGGCACTGAAATGTAAATAAAAACTTATCATTTGAATTAGAACTGCTGTCTCCTCCTCCTCCTTTCTTCCTTTCAATTTTCAATTTTGACTGTAATGCTCTAAGAGCAGCACTTAAACTAATTGCAATTTTTGCTTTTGCTTCACCCACCCTTTTCAATTCACCACTTTGTGCCTTCACATAAAGGAAAGGTGACCAACTTCCTCTGAAGGTGATGCTAATGCAGTTCAATAAACAGCAGAGAGAACAGGGTGACCTGAAATGGTGCAAGCCACATCAGAAAGGCATTTCATTTTTTTCTATTATGAAAATGAGATTCTCCTTTAAGTGTGGTTATTGAGGTGCAGAAACATAATGTAAAGTAACATGGACTTAAGCAAGATGACCTCATTCATCATCCTGTGGTCAGCTAAAGATGTTGGAAGCATTCTGGGCACTGATAAAAGCAAAAAAAAATCAGGGAAAAAATTCTTTTTCTCTTTGGGATTGACCCTTGAAACTACAGCATACTGCTGAAGGAAGAGCAGATCCTTTACATTAGCTTTCAGCATGAAGCATTTGCACAGCACCTGTGCAGAGAGCCAGTTGTAGCTTGAAGAAATGTTTAACTAAGTTCAGCAGTATAGAGCGAAATTCTACACATGCTCTAATCTTATAATTGGTAAAGAGGAGGAAAAGTGGACACCACAGCAGGCAGAAAAGGTGTTTCACTGGCCTTAGGATAAGAATCATAAATTTTGACTGGAGCACAGCTGCTTGGCTGCAATGCACCTTATGCAAACTATTCAAATGGCCAGTATTTTTAGGTGTCTATTTACTCCTCCAGCTAGCCAAAATTATTCAAATGTGCTTAAGAGCTGTGTTTACAAGGAATTGATGAGGGGGGCAGACAAGACACCAGCCGCTAACACAGAAATGTGCCTACGGGTTCAGAGCAAACAGTGCCTCTCACAACTGCTCCGTGCCTCTGACCATATGGTGCTCATCTGTTCATCTCCCCAACCATTCATTTGGACTAGGATGTTGAACTGTGCCAAATAAGCTTCCCAGGGAGTTTTTTCACACAGATACAGGGGAGGAGGGTTGTGTTATCCAAGCTGAGCCAATCCAGCCTCTCCCCTCCAGGCCTTTATGAACAAAAGTAAGATGGCAAACTTGCAAACACCCTGCATCAGTCACCATGTCCAATGGCCCAATCCCTAACCCAGACAGTTGTCTTTTAAAGTCCCCATAATTTCCTTCTCAAAGATATTGTTTAATTGCCCAGCCCCTGAGTGCCTTTTTCTGTCAAGAAATTTCAAATTATACAAACTTCCCAGTCTTCTCTATTCCTGGAAAACCTGTTGATCTAGGACAGTCACTTCATGTCTTCCTCTTATTTTATCAAACTAGACAGAGTTCTGTAGTTTTGAGTTTGTACTTAGACAAAGATATCATTTCTAACAATAGCTGGTTGTCAATTCTTTCTGGAAAGTTTCCAGAGGTTGCTTTAATTCATTTTGTGGAGTCTCCTGGCTCAGTTTTAAGTCTTGTTTTAATTCCTTTTGGTCGTATATCAATTCCTCTTGGCTATTTTTATATCTATGAGCATCTCCATTATTTATTGCATATTGATTCGACAGCCATGCGAACACACAATATGCTTTTCTGCTAACACCAGTTTCACTGCTTCCTGTCCCAAGAAACTAAGTATTTTTGATCTAATGGATTGTCTTTCTGAGCTGGGAAAATTGATTCTGTTAGTGAAATATGTCTTTGATGAAGCTAATTTCAAACGAAGAGTGAAAAAGAGTTTTGCCATCTAAACAATAGAGGCAGAAAAACCAAGTATTTCCTCGATCAAAAGAGCACTTTCTTTTTTCTCTTAGTACAGTATGCAAAGGAAACTCCTTATTTTTTGCCTATTTCCTCCCTCTTAAGCCCCAGATCTGCACTGACAGGGACAGCTTGGGGAAAGAGGGATGCTGGCCCCAGAGCAGCCTGCTGATTCCCCAGCTGCTGGCTTTCTGGGGTCTTTCTTCAGGCACTGGCAGCTGGTCTAGAATCCAGAAAAATGGATTTTAAATGTTCTTGCCTGTGTTGAGACAAAGACATGCTCTTAATTTCATGACTTGGACTCTAATTTTAGGTAGGACCTACAGTGATGTAACTGCTTTGTATGACACTACCTTACCTTTTTTACATAGTTTTATTGTCTGAGGAGCAAAAATACATCTGCAGAAGTAATACATTGTTTGTCTTTCCTCACAGCTTGCCTTCATGCATATCTTACTCTGAAAAGTTTATTGCTTTTATAGTTGTCGATAGGAATATTATTTGAATGGAAATTTACTAGAAGCAAAGTACCACATCCTGGTTTGTCTTTTATCACATTCAGCTGAAGATATTAGTGAAGAAAATGAATTCCTAATCAACTTGGAGATAAATGATATAAAAATTCTGATTTTCTTGTTACAGTGTATGCGACTTCAATACTCTTCATATTATACTTTATTCAGAAAAGACTATTTGTAGCAATATGAATCAGGAGACTAATAAATCTGATAGCTTCGTATATCAAAAAAAATTATTCAAAACAACAAAAGAATGAAAAAAAGAAAATAAAAAGGGAAAAAAAGGAAGAAAAAAATTGGAATAATGATAATCACAAAACATGTTCTGATTTTCACTCAGGTGCAGGTTTGCAAGAAATAATAAAGAATCTGCTTTAAAAGTTCCAGTTTCAAATGGTGGGGTCTGTTTCTCTTTCAAGCATGAGTGGAACCTAAAACACCTGGAACAGTATAACCTTTGATTCTATTTACAAACTTTAACCACCTGACTTCATTGCCTTTCACTGACTTGCAGTTGATAGAAGAAACACATTAAAAATAAGAGTAATCTCATTGTTATTTTCTTTTACCTTACACTATAGTGGCAGATGAACTCCCACAATCAAGGACAGAGCTCTCTAGGATAAACATATTTAAGGTACATAAGAAAGCCACCTCTATTTGAAATTTTGAATAGAAGCATCTTACATTGCTTTTGTTGAGCATTCTTTACAACAAAGGAAATAATTTTTGATCCAAGAAGTTCTCTAGTTAATTCCATGTCATTTGACTTAAGGGTCTTATCAACAAGAAAGTTTCTTTTTATTCTTTTCTAGGGTATGAAAGGTTAAGAGAAGTGCCATCTTTCCAGACTTTCAATGCTGCACTCCTTTCAATAACAAAGCCTTCACATCTCTGCTCCTCTCCTTATTTCTACCACATACTTCATATCTAGTACCACATACCAGTAGGCAAATTTGATTAGGGAACCCAAACATGAAAAACTGGGACTTCTAAAGTTGTCCTGTGCCTTTTGTGCTTCCCTTTCTCTCAAGTCCCCCTGTGCAGTCCTGTGTCTTCCTTCCAACCATCTCTACTGTCCACTGCTCTCATGTGGGTCTCCTGTCAACACAGACTGCAGGAAATACAGCTGTGCTACAGGAAATGCACCTCCTTGAGGGGTTTTTTCCTAAACCATGTAAACTTTTATAATCAAATCCTTTCATTCTTTTATCTAAACACAGAATGTAATCTCTTTTTCAGCCTATTCTAATAACAATTGGTTTCACTTCTGAGTTGCAAGATGCATTCTGCTCCAGATCTAAATGTGGTCAAAAGAAATTAATTTGAATTTAAATTATTTTAAAACACTGTAGCATTTAAAATTTTAGTTATTTAACATCTATCTTGTATTCCTTAAATTCAATGCTTGGATCACGTGTTGAACATACCTTTCATTTCTTCACCTTTGAATGGGAATTTATGTCCAGAATCTGTAATTCTTGTGCCACTGAGTGAAATATTAACAGCAGTATTTTTATTTGCATATGTTAGTGTCTGCAAGTCAAATTTAGCTGAAGGCCCCATGGCATTAATCAAGTAAGCATTGTGAACTTTGTTACCTCTTGAGCAGTACCTAAATATCACTCCATAAGAACACTAATAATTAGTAAGACCAACTCTCAAACTCTTTTTGCTATCTTCCCCCTGTATCCATGTATTCCACTGTATAGACAGAAAAAACAGGGGAAGAAGAAGGAATTCTATTCCAGTTTTCATCCATATGCTTGCAGAATCTAGGCGTTAAAACACAGGCCTTAGCAAGGTGTGAGGTCTCCAGGGCACTTGCAACCTAATTAAATCTGTGAAAAGAAATCTGATCCTAAAATAGTGTTTTCATTTTTGGTAAGTTTCATTGAAAACTACACTTGTGAAGACAAAATTTTCTTTTTTCCTTATTTTTGTTTTGGTTTCCATACTGCTTCTATCTATTTGGGTGCCATCTGAAAGAAGCTAATTGCTAAATGAGCACGGGTTTCTTTCTTTCTCCCTGGAAGATCTTACACATCCTGTTTGCCTCCTCATCAAGAAGACTTCATGCCATGTATATCAGAATATATCTGTGAAGCTGCCCTCAGACAGCAAGAAAACTCAATTTCTGTTTCTTGAAGATGGTTCCAGAAATTGTCCTTTTCTGACCCATAGATACCTATCTCTTCTCATTCTTTCTTAAATTTAAAGAGGAATTTTTTTCTTTTCTTTTTTTTTTTTCATTCTTCAGAGTGATGTCGCATCACTAGTCATGAAGTGATTTGGTAAGATGAAAAACAAAAACCAAGAGCCCAGTGCATAAAGTTATTAGTTATTTCTTAAATCTCTGGATTTGGCTCATCACTTGAGAGGCATAAACAGAATCTTCACTTTTTATTTCTCTCTCTGAATTGTTAGGCTGAACATTAGTCACCTTTGTAATATATTCTTATCTGCAGGTGACTCTAAAGACCGTAATTTTAAACCATCTTAAATGATTCAGTTTCATAATTTTTGGAAAATAATTCTTGTTTGATTCAAAAATACAGAAGGGAGACTGATGTCAGATAAGCTTCATGTAAAGAACTGAAAAAAAAGTTCTAATATGTCAGATTTTTATATGCAATGCATTCATGAGAAAATTAAGATTTTCCACCAGCCCCCATACACTTACAGTGTCAGCCTCCATGCTCAACCTTACAGAATTGTCATCCACCCTCTCTGAAATATGATATACAGTGAGCAAAAGCTCAAAAAACTTTCTGATGTGAAAGGGAGTGTGGAGAAGTTGGGCAACTAATAGAAGTACCAGAAGCTAGAGTAAATATTGCTACATGTCACCAGCCTAACAAGTGAATGTGTAGCAAGAAATTTATGACAACAACTCTGGAAGAAAGAATTTGTAGCCCCAACTAGAAATAAATCATTCAACAATATGAAGATATCAGAAAAATAAGAATCAGGAAGCTGGTTAGCAGAACCCAGTTTATATCCAGCAGGTATCCTGAAAAGCAGGAATCCCAAAACCTACTGACAGCAAGAGGCAATGACTACTGTGGCTTTTGCTGACAAGACCTTTACCATAATATCTTGCCATGTATTTTTCCAAACCATCAAATGAAAAGTTTGTTTGAAAACTCCTGTGGTAAAAGTGCATGTGTAGCTATTAAAGTGGTGACAGCATCAATATTTAATGTTTGTTCTTGTTTCAGGGGAGTTGAGGGGCACACAAGAACAGAACCACACCACTCAGGGAAGGGGATGCCCTTATCTCCAATCCATTCATGAAGAAAGCTGTGATCAGTGAGTGATTGCAATTGCTAGTCTGCAGTTTCTGACCTGAAATTAGGCCACTGAAATTCAGGACACAGTTTCTCAGGGAACAAGGTCCCAGCCACTCCACACCAGCTCAGAGAGGGGACCCTTGTCCCAGACAGTTCCACTGCTCCAGACAAGGTCCCACGTGGTGGCCTGGCCCCAGTGACTCCATTTGGGGCCAAACCTTTTACATACTGTTGGAGACTCACTCATGAGTTCTTCATCTTTCCTGGCCTAAGAAAGAGTGATATGCACTCATTAATGCTTTTCTTATAAAAAGTTCCACATTACCAGCGGTAACAAATATAATCTACATTTTGTTTGGTTTTAGGTCTTTGTAAACCCAGTCAATTAAATGTGGGAAGATGTAGCCAATACCTGATCTAACTGGGCTGCGTCTTCAGGCAGGATGCATGTGTCTTCATGGCAGTCTTGTGTTATACAAGGAGCTTCATTCAGAGATTTCTAGGTTATTTTTACATTAATACTAATATAACTGTGAAGAAAAAAAGAAGATTATCCTTCAAAATTTTTTATAAGCAATTAATTTATTTTGTTGGGATTTCTGGGTGTATATGTGCATGCATGTGTGGGTTTACTTGCTCCAGTTACATGATAGGAAAGCTTTCTTATGGACTTCAATTCCAACACAAAATTTTAGCTGTTATGTTTCACTTCTTTGGTGCATACTCCTTTGTATTAAAGTGGCTCTGTAACTCCTAAAAGGTGTGAGCAAGGTGTATAACAGCTTTGGCAAAATGGCATCAGAATGATTCTAATTCAAACAAACTGATGATACAAATATACAAAATGCATATGCTTATTATTTACATCATGAATAAGTCCGGTGTGTATGACAGCTCTTCCTGTGAGGTAATGACAGAGGTAACAAATAGATTTCCCTCTCCATGAGGCTACTAATTGTTCCAGTGGAACTGCTCTCATGAGAATGGAGAGGTAGTTGAAGACTTGACAGTGACAGGTATTTAACCATGTTACAACTCTAGGTCAGATTCCTCATATCAATTTAAGCTTCACTGAAGTCATGGGAAGTATGTCAATTTATATTTGCAGTTGAATTTTTCTCCTGCTCATATTGTGAGATCATCCTTAACTAACTTGTATCTGACTTTTCATGCAAGCTTATATTAGGTCAAGTTCAGAATAAATTCTGTGAAACTCTTGCTGAATGTGCAGAACTATTGCCTGTAGAAGCTGATAAACAGATATTTTTAAAAGACACATTTTATCTGGGCTACTAGTAAATGCAGTTTTATAAATTTATCTGATTTGATTTCAAATCCATACAAGTTTCTTATGTTCAAAGAGTTAACTGAAGCACAGAAGTTATGAGACTCACATTCACTTTAGTAATCATGAGGAAAAGCACAAAAAGAGTAAAGTAAGGAAAAAGAGAGAATATATAAAAAACATAAATAAATTGACAAGGAAGTAGTAATGAAGAGATCAAAACCAAAATTGTTTTCTGCATTTGACATTTGTTCTGATTTTTTTAAATTTTGTTCTTTTCAGAATCACATGAGAACAAAATGTTATCCATGTTAGTACTTCTTTGTGCTGCTGTGATATTAAAAACATTCTGAATAGATCTCTGAAGGTTTTATTGATGAAAATGGTTTTCTGCAAAAGGGTGGTAGATGTTAGAGTGATAGCAATTGTTTTCTTCCCGGGCCACAGGTACTGTGGGGGAGAAAGGAAAGTTGTCATTTATAATTCTGCTCATCCATTTTCAATATTCTTGTTATAACTCTGTTCTGGGATCCAAATATTCAGACTAATTTTCAAATATTGACAAATAGTCACATAGGTTTTCTAATTCCAGGGAAAGGGATGTTTACACTCATTCTACTAGCTACTAATCTTTAAATTATGACTTAGAGAATGAATAAAATATTAAGTTATTGTTTTTATGTTTTGACTAGTGTTTCCCTTTCATTCTGCTCAGACAACTTCTTCAAATTGCAGTGTCAGATGCTACTCACAAACTACTCCAGTGCTGCATTTTAAGCCTTGCATTTCTCTGTTTGGATTTACTCCCTGTGATTCCAAGAATTTGTCATTACTCTGGCTTCTGAAAGTCAGGCAGTCTACATTCCTGCATGTCTCAGACCCCTCAGCACTGCCACCCTTGTGAGCAAAACACTCCCATCTCTTCTGCTTTTCTTTTTGGCTATCTGACACAACCTGATGGCTTTGGCTGCTTCATGCTTTCCTTTGATGCTTTCGAAAACATCAGATGTTTTGGATATTCTGTTATAAATCTTGACTTACCCATGTATTCTTGGTTTAAAGATTTGGTTTAGCTTGCAAACATGAATATTTTTTGTCAGTTTGTGTTTAACGTTACCATTGATCATGCTGGTCTCCTGCCTTTTCCTAATTCAGCTATTTTCATTTTAGTGATAATGCAACTGTTCCTGGTAACTAAGTAAAGGTCTAATATTTTAAAAAGCAATTCCACCATAATTCTCCTTAACCAGAGATGAGGCCTGCATCCAAAAGTACATGAATTTGGAGGGAGAAAAGAGCTAAAGCAGGTATCTGCTATATATTCCTTTAATGATGTTGTGAGGCCTTGTGTTTCCTTCCAGGAAGAAAACAAGCCAGGTTAGAAATCTGCTGCATGCACACTGCCACTGTATAATTTGGCTTTTGAAGGATTTATCACAGAATAATCCTTACAGGTATAGAGACAGGATGTTAAACTGTATTCAGTCAGTGTAGTTACCATATTCAGGATCAAACTGATTGCCATATCTGAAATAAAGAAAAAAATCTAACTCTTCCACATTCATAATCACTGGGATAATAAATGTCATTTCATACCTTGACAGACTGATGGGGCTAGCCTTGAGGATTTTGTTTGTTGATTTCGTTACCTTCACAGCTGAAACTATTCATTGCTTTGTTTGGAAGATCAAACCTATATTTTTTAACAAATACACTACTCATTTAAAAACAAAAAGAACATCCAAATCTGGAAATCTGGCTTCAAGGCTTGCATTACATTTGGACTCTCAGAATCATTGATTTTCATGTCTCTTTATTACTCAAAATATATTTTCTTTTTATAAATATATGAGATCTACCAAAAAAATGAATAAATGACATAAGCAAAAAAAAAAAAAAAACAACCAAACAAAAAAAAAACCAAAACAAAAACCCCCCCCCCCCCAAAAAAAAGGAAAAACCTTAGTAGATGAAAGCATTTAATGTGCCTTGGCTTTTTTTTCCAGTGTCTACTGATGTTTTCCACTATTTCTCCCTAATGCAAAGTGTAAACCAATACATTGGATAAGAAAACAAAGAAACAAAATTAAATACTCTATTTCTATAACACAAATTCAGGAACCTGACAGAACAGCAAAATATTGATCACTCAGAACAGCCATTTTAGCTTCAACAATGTAAACATCTCTCCCTTTTGATTAAAAAAATGTTAAATTTCTTTCATAAAATAAGATTTTTGGAGCACGTTGCAATGGGTAATTACAAGAACCTAGGCACTTCAATGAGACTGATTAGCTGTGACAAGGGAATTAAAGTTTCTTTAAAAACTTAGAGTTCAAATGCTTTATTGGCATATATGATGTCTTTACAAAAGAAGATACTTGAAAATGCATTTAAATATAGTACATGGTATTGGCAGAGGTGGATAAAATTAGGTGAACATCAAATACATTTTCTATTAAATTTAGGAAAAAAAGTTTTAGATGAAGAGAGAGCATAATAAGAGTACTTTCTTCAGCCATATACTTGTATAATATCATTTAGTTCTCAAGGTTAAAGACAGCCTTGTTATTTTCAGTGACAAGGTACAGCACTGAGATTTCAGTAAATTATTTTCAAGCTGCTTCTGGTGTTAACTATCAAATTCTATAAAAAATCACACATGTTTGCCTTGCAGGTTTTGCAAAGAAGTCTAAAGGAAAGCCTTTATTTTAGACTTACTACATGTCATTACTGTGTGAGATTTTGTACTGAAATAGACTCACACTAGCATACACGTGTCAAGTTAAACAATCATAATGCTGTACTTTCTAAAATCCTTATTTTTGCTTTATATTTTCAACCTAAATAAGTATTGTGCACCTGGATCCTGCATTTATCTTTGAGAATTCAGTTATATCATTGGATAGTTATGAGACAAATATTGAGGAGACAATGGTATCCCAATTAAAATATGGACAAAATGACATCACTGCAACATTGTTTGGGGAATAAGAGCATCCCACATGGATTTCAAAATAAGGTTTATTGCTCAGTTTTCTCATAAGAGAAACCACCCTTTTTTCTACTGACATGATAGTAAATCCAAATGCTGAGGCAGCCACAGAAATTGGGGAAGGGGTAGAATCTAGTTCAGGGAGTGGTAATGTGTGAGGATTCAAGGAGAAAAATGTGGCAGCAGTAGAGATGGGCTTTTCTTTTAGTCTTGAAGATAAATCAGGAAACCAGGAGAGCTCCTAAGAAACCAAAATAAATGCCAGAGTTCCATTTGTAACAATTATCTTTGTATCAAAGAAAATCTTAGAAGCTGTCACTCTTTTTTTCCTACTACTCCTGCTACTTTCTGATGGGCAAATAATGCATACATAGAAAATAACTATATTTTTTATTAATTATAATTAGTTGCACAGGAGATATTTAATTTTGGTGAGTAGTTTTTTGCTTGTTTTAAATGTATGTTTAGATAATGGAACTCACACACCAGAATAACATTTTCTATAACATTTTCTGAAGGTAATAATGAATTTTGAGTAAGACTGAGAGTGAGAGTCAGTGGAAATACCAGAGTGACAAGAAATAATTGAATCTCTTCAGAGATGTTAAGGCATGTGCAGAGCACATCTAAAGCACCCATAAGAACCTGTACATATAACACAATTCCATAAGAAAAAAAGGAATACTAGCCCTCTTATGTTGTTAGAGATCAGATTAAACCTTATTCTCTCAGTAAACATAGCCTCTATGCCAAAAAAAAAAAAAAATCAATAAACTGAATGAAAATGAAGCCTCTACCACAGAGCAGGCTCAAGGCTTTGGCTAAACAGTAGCAAAAAGGAAATTGACATTGAATCTGATTACAAAACCTTCCATAAATAGTCCCTTCCCAGCTCTGTGTGTTTAACAGAGTCAGGGAGGTAAAGAATGGGCTGATAAATAAATCCATGGAAGAGCTGGTAGATTTGGACAAGTGATAGTAATGCTTGCTCAATGCTAAAGGCAAATTAAACCAACCAGGACTATTGAAAATCAAACTATATAGAAGAAGCCTGGCAACAGCTGGTATTAGTTAATGTGTTTATTCTAATTTGCACAAGCTGAAACTGGCTAACATTAAATTCACTCATGAGTTGGCTCTAAGGTTGGCCTAACCTCTTGATTTCTGAATGTTCATGGATACTGTGAAACTGCCTGTTCAGCCAGGAAAATTCCTATTCAGTTCCTATACGTGGAACCTCAGAGGCTGTTTGGAAATTTTCTCTCTGTTCTGAAATGCAGAAATCTCAGAAGATTGATTTTTTTTTTTTTTTTTGGACAAAGACTATATATATCATTTATGGCTGCCTTTTAATATTTTACTTTTATGCCCAATCTGCCACCTGTAAGTTTTCTCTAGTGTCTACAGATGCTGTCATTGTCTACATTTAAATATTTTTTAAATTTAATCCTCAAAGTGTCTTGCTGTTGTAGAAGGCACAAACTGACATTAAGCTTGTCCATCCTTTAAAAA
Organism: Serinus canaria; assembly: GCF_022539315.1. Taxonomy (NCBI): domain Eukaryota; kingdom Metazoa; phylum Chordata; class Aves; order Passeriformes; family Fringillidae; genus Serinus; species Serinus canaria. The sequence goes on from NC_066317.1 coordinate 37,510,945, forward strand.
AAAATCATTATTCTGATAGTCTTTATCAAAAATTAGAAATTTCCCTCTGAAGTCTACTGATAAATTTTAAAAAATTGTATATAGCAACAGTTTCATTCATTAATTTTTTTCCACATCCTTGGGGTTGTAAGTAGATTCTTGTACTGATCCAGTCAAAATCATTTGCACATCTGAAGAATAAGACAATGTACAATAAGAGTGAGAATGCAAAGAAAAATTGAAATATGCATATATTTTCCACAGACATTATATATATAGTAGATATAAAATATGATTTACATGAGAATTTTTAGGTTTTTGGTGATATTTACAGGAGAGACAAGCCAGATTAAGGGATGTATTTGAAGTATCTTGTCAGTGAAGGTTTCAAGCTTGTGGATAAGAATGAAAAACTTGTTATTGTCAGTTGAGTAATCACTAATGAAACACAAGAGTTTCAGTACACAATAATGAGTGCCAGAATCAGAGGAGTCAGAGAAGCAGATTTCTGATATATTAAAACTTTTCATTGTCTGTGTATGAAGAAAGTGATTTATTAAACAAGTTGCTGAAGAACAAAAGGAAAGCCCATTCTTTTGAAATGCATTTTCCCTATCCCCCCTAAGAAAATATTTATAAACCTGTACAATAAATAGGAAAGGTAAGCAAAGAATAACATTGGAATGTGCACTTATGAAAAAAAGAAAAGAAGTGCAAAAAATCTGGCCAGCTGGTAGAAAAGTAGAATTAATGTGCCTTTGTGTATCAGATTTGCAAGAATGCAAATATTGCAGCTTTTGGTCAGCTGGTTTAAAGATTAATTTCAAACAAGTAACTATTTTCCTTAAGGAAATGGACTAATAATAGGTCATAAGCATGCAAACAGGGCTGACTCTGCCATAAAAGCAGAATAGGTTGCCAACTAGAGCAGCAAAATATTGAGGGCAGCAAAATTAATTGTGAACATAATTTGTGGGTCTGCAGATCTTTTTCCTCATTGTCTTAAACTGCAAGGCTTTTGGACTTGGATGCATATGTATGGCTAAATCAGTAGGTCAAGTGAATTTTATTTAAATGATATTTTAAAACTACAGCTATATATACAAAAAAATCTTAGTATTATTATAAAATAAGATACTAGCTATGTAAATTTGTTTTAAAATACATCCTCATTTATCATACCATAGAGTTTTCTTTCACAATCCCTTAAATTTTTTGCCTAAGACCAATGTTAAATACAAGACTTACCCCCTAGAAAGCCACAACAGACAAATAAACACAACAAAAACTCAACAACAAAATAGATTATTTGATAAATTCATCTTTGATGGTGTGTCTTCAGACATCCAAAAGGACTCAAAGCTTTGACTGGCAATATTTTTTTCTGATACAAGTCCATTAGTCTATATCTGCCATTTGCCACTTAGTATTATTCAGTTTTAATTATCCTGAATAATTTGGTGTTGTCAACAAAATTTCTTTTTCCTGACTTCTCACCCTTTGTAGAATCATGTCTTGAACATTAACCTGATCTGATATGCACACTAATAGCTCATGGTGAGTCTGAGTAGTGCAAACCTTTATTTAGATGAAGGATTTGGAGCAGTAACCTCAAGGTAAGAAATACTGCATTGGTACAGTTCAGACCATCAGAAAGGAACATAAAAGAAAACTGCTATAAACAGGCATAGTATCATATGAGTCAAGGTATCAAGGAAACTGACACCAGGTTTCTGCTGTCTAAAGTGAGGGTGGACTAGAACCTAAATTAGCCTTAGAAATATCACTATTTCATTGTAGCTGCGGTATTTCATTTAGTCTGCTGCCATGAGCTGTTGACAAAATGCCAGCAGTAATCTCAAGTTTCCAAGCTTTATTATTCTCTTCTAATTTGCTCTTTTTTCTGTCTACAACCTTGAATTTTTCAACTTTTGAAATGCAATGGAAAGATGAACTTTGATATATCAACTGAGGTGCTAATTCCTACTTTTCTTGGTGAACAGTGTTGGAATTCCATGTGGACTAAACCCAGCAACACAGCTGATGTAAAAGAAAAAAAAGTAACAAATTCAGATAAATTTACTAGACTTGAAATTACCATATTTCAAATTGATTACACTAGTAACATTTTCTACTTCCTTGTGTTGTTGACTTCCCTAAGATGAAATTTATTCCTGTAGGAAGGAAGGAAGGAAGGATAAAATCATAGGAATTTCATCATTTTTACAAAACAATCTTTCTGAATTTGGGCTGCTTCCTCCTTTGTTGCAGCTGCACAGACTTCAAAGTCATGTTCAACCACTAGGGAATTTTGTCAAAACTGCAAAGAATAAACAGTGATTACCAAGAATGCGGTCAGATTAGGCTGTAAACAAGTAATCAATGAGAGTTTTTAAACAGCAGAACTACGTCTAAGTCAAACCTAACCAAAGCTCTTCATCAGAACATACTTTAAAAAAAATCCAAATAGGTAAAGACAGAGCGCAATCAAACCAGAGATAGTAAAATCTAGTGAGTAGCTCAGCTTTCTTCTCTTTTCAGTTCTGTCATGCATAGTAAATTTGAGTGAGACACCTGGCTGGCACCCAATATTCATTAAATTCCTCAACTCTGAAAGAGCAACTGTCATTTCAGCTGTCTTTTGCCTGCTTTACAGCTCACTGCAGGGTTCAGGAGGGGCTAATGGAGCTAAGAAGTCCTGCTGCCTTCCTAAAGATTCTGCGTTAACAAAGGATTATTTACCTTTGCTGGACCTTCACAGAACTTGCATTTCTTTTACTCTGCCTAAGGACATATCTCTGCCTTGTCCTTTCTATAAACACTTGTCTTTGCATCGCTGACTGAATGAATATTCTCTGATCTTGATCCTCCCAAGTACCTGCTCCATGCAGCAAGAGCTGATTGAACTACATACAGGTGCTAAAAATATTATTTTGTGCCTTTCCAGTTATTTGGGGCATACGTGAAAACTGAGGAGGGGTTCAGTCTGTGATAGTATTTTTTTTTGCATACTATAGAAGGTCTCCCCTGGTTATGCAATGTAATCTTCTCCAGGTATAAGATGAAGTCATTGAGATTGGTCAAACCCTGACCTCATAACAACATGTAAGCACAGACCTGTCCATTGGCCATGTGTGAAAAAAATGTAAATTTTGGTAAGGTGCAGCTGGAAAACTCTTAATGGATATACTGATTAATTAATTCACATGGTGATACTGGTCACTGGGATTTGTTTCAAGAGTTTTCACAGGAATTAATAAATACAGACAATTTAGGCTTTCAGTAACTTTCCATATGAGCAGATGTCAGAGAGCAGAACAGCCCACATTATTTGTAGCCTAATTAATATTCACATTTTATTGAAATACCTTGTTTACTTTTCTAATTCACAGTAATTACAGGGATTATAAAATCATGTAAGGAAGAAATATTTCAGTTTTGGGTAACTGAGAGAGTGGTATGATTATCTGATGACAATAAGGATTGTCAAGACAATATTGCACAGTGATGCACTTGGGATTAATGCACTTGGGATGCTAAAAATATATTCAAAATGCCTTTAATTCATGACCATCAGTCAAGGATATGTCATAGTTAAAGTAAGGAACTGGAACAAGGAAGATGTTGGTGAGAAAACCTTAACCTGAAATAATAATGAGAGAGACAAAAACCTGGTATCATTCTCCATACCTGCCTCAAAGAATCAAGTCTGAGCTGCCCTCTCTTTAAGTCATTTCACACCTTACAATACCTTTAAATGTCCCCTCCCTGAACTCTGTTCTTGTGTTCCTACACCTCTCTAAATGTCAAATAGTGGCACCAAGGCTCACATCAATAAAGCTGCTTAAATTCCCCCAATGAAAAGTCACATGCATCACTAATGTCAGTGCTGGAATCCAGTTGTGTGCCATGTAGTGCTCCCTCTGTCTGTTCTTACAAATACAGTGGAAAGATAAGGGGAGAGAATCATGTGCATTTCTTTTATTATTCACATCATCCATTTTAATATGTTTTATTTGTTTTGAGTTTTACTAATAAAATTACACTCCTATAATTTTTTTTAAACTTTATACTTTTCTTTTTCCTCATATCCTTTACTTTTTCCTTGTCTACAGCATCCCAAGAATAAAATTTTCATGCAGAATTTAGAAGTGACAGTTACAAAGAAAGTGGTTCAAGTACAGCAGAAATTTGCACATTAACTTGCTTATTTTACATCTCAGTGAAAGAAAAAAGAGACCAATTGGAAATTCACACCAGGTTTGCTACTTCCAAAATGTCTCCCTCTCATTTAACAATCCATAATAGTAATACTGACTCTCTATGAAGATAAAATATATTTTAAAGTTTCTTTCAAATCTTCTTGCCATAGAAAAAAATGATGAGATTACAAAAGAAATTCCACACAGGAGAGCTTTGGTGCTGCCACTGTTCCTGTAATGCCAGAGCAGATTCGTCTCTGGAATTGCTCTAATCTGTCATTTTTTTAATATATATGGTATAAAATTATATGTTGCTCTTTAAAAAGGATTTTTCTCTTTTTTTTTTCTTTACTTTTCCCATTATTGTATCATCCATTCATTCACGATAGGTTGTCTTATTCATGGTTGTTTTATTCATGTACTAGATTAAAGTCTATGGTGGGATAAATCTTACATCGATATAATACACTGCTTTTACTACAATTGAGAGCTTTCATCCAAAATGAGTGCTCCACTGACTAAATTAAATCATTCAGGATAAATTCAACTTACCACAGTTTTCCCCTTTTCTTCTTTTCTTACTCTAAATAAATAGAGTATTTCTATGTACGTAAAAAAAAGACTAGCAAACATAACATATAGTATGATCTATGTGCAAAACATGAAGGGTATACAAGTAGATTTTCGTCCCTTCTTTCCTGGACACAATTAATTAGTATGTAAAAAAAAAATCCTCTTTGCTATTAATAGGAAAAATCTCTACAAAAAAAGTGAATTTTCAATGAATAAACTCACTCTTTTATGTTTGAGTAGGAAACCGAGTAAACAAAATTTTTTTGTAAAGAACCTTAGAAGATCTTTGTTAAGTATAGTTTCTTTGCAAGTTTTTAAGGTCTCCCCTTTACCAGGATGGAATACAAACAATCCAATTGTATTTGTCTCTGTAGACAGCTATGATAAGGTTTGACTTATCTCCAGGTTACTCACTTAGAAATATGTGTGCCTCACATTCTGACCTGAAGTGGGATAGGCCCACATGCATGTAGTCTTGAGTGGTACAAAGTGAAACTGCAATTCATCAGAATTATTTTGTCTTCCTGACTGTGGAAAAGGAGAGAACTTTTCACATTAAAGACTAAGGAGAAATCCATCATGGATGTTAGAATAGATTGATGGGACCATTTTGAGGATTCTCTTAGTGTTGATGCACGCAGACATGGATGATTATACAACCACAGAAACTTAAAATATCACTGTCTGAATGAAGCACAACACCCTGTTTTCTGTCTTTCTGGGCCACGCTTAGACATTTGGCTCAATTCAAAGATCAAATGGAAAGCAGTTTGGGGACAGGAAATTTTTTGTTAACTTAAGGTTTATTGAGGGCTCAGGTTTTGTGTGTTTGCTTTGCTTTGTTTGGTTTTCTGAAGTTACAAGCTACTTAGTGATAATGATAACTGAAAATGTTATTTAGTATGTTAGACTCTACAGTGTTCCATGATTCAAAAATTAAATGAGAGATTTAGTTACTCTGATGGGACACGTGTTACTTGTGTTGCAGGAAGAGAGCTAAAAACTCCACACCTGAAGAAGTCAAGACAAAAACTCCAGTAAACATCTTTACATGAGCTAAATAAATCTCCTTCAAACCTGGGTGAGCAGGTAGTCATCTTCTTTTTTTCCCTCATTATCAAGGTTTTCAAAAAGCATGTGGTAAATGAAGCCATACAACAACTGAGTATTCTCGTTATCAAAGTAAAATTTTAAGCAATATTTTCACATATCACACTGTAAAATAAACAATCTTTCAGATTCCATTGCTCTAGGAAGAACATTGTTTGCGTTTTTTAAGAAGCATATCACAAAATTGCCAGCTTGTTCCATACTGGGAGGAGTGGCAGTACAAATCAGAAACCTACAATGAACTGAATGTATGTGCGGCACTTGGTCATATTTTTGGACTGGTAAAGATCTTGTGATTTGAAGAGAAGCACCATGAGTAGAAATTTGAGGAAAGGCTATTTCCCTGTCAGTGCTCACTCTCTGTTTTGGCAGGGCTGGCTCAGAGGAGAGCCCATTCCCCTGGATTGCTCCCATCTGCCTGTTCCTCTGCCCTGCCCTAGCCTGGGCTCTTCACGGCACCACAAAGACAAGGCACAGACCCCACCCTGACGTGCCACCCTCACACACCCTGGCTTGTTTTTCAGGGGAAAGGGAAGGTGTGAGAAGGTGGTAGACAACTTTCCAATATTTTTTGTGCAGATAGCCCTCAACAGGCTGTGCCTTTGTCCCCTTGCCTTTGCACCTCGCAGGCTTTGAAGAAATGCTTTCCAAACTGCCAAAGAAGTCAAAATTTTCAGAGACAGTGGAAAAGGAGGAAACAGAGAGGAAAAAAGGGGAAAGGAAGGAGTATGAGGCTTTGAATTAATTTATTTAAATTTCTTATAATTTATTCTTTATTTCCCAGAAGGCTCAAATTTGCTCTGGAAACCATGGAAGTGTCCGCTGCATTCCACAGGTCAGTGACACAATACCAGCACTTGGATCAACAAACATTACCCACCAAACACTATTTCAAATTATTGCAAATTATTTTAGGGCACTAATGAGGCCTAGTAGATTTCTTATTTAAAAATTAAAGGGATATTAACTGAAACAGGACAAATTCCAAAATTTCTCATGACATAACTTTACTGGAAACATACTCCAACAGCAAAGTGGCATCTGCTATGTCAGTATTTATACTCTTTTTAATGTTTCTGTTAAAAGGTATCTATTTTGACAAAATTGCTGCAGAATGAACATACAGTGTTGTTCTACATTCTGAACAAAATTACCAGCCAAAATTTGTGGCCATGTAGAATAAAACTTAAAAAAAAAGTGAGGTTTCTTCTAAGGAGAAATATACATTTTTTTTCTGCTCACAGATCCATTTCCTATTAGAATAAACTAAATTTCCATTTGGCCTTAAATTTCTTGTTTATCTTTTTCTATTATCAGTGGTGTCCTCTTTTCACCTCATTTTCAGTCTGCTTCACAATTTGCCATTCCACAGGATTTCCTCAAAATAACTGCTGGTATTTGCCTTACATATACTTCACATACGTTTTTGTTTTTTCCTTTTCAAAGCAGAGCCTTCAGTGTTTTCAGCTTCTTAATGACTGAGGAAGATTAAAAGTTTGTTAGGATTGAACAGAACTTTGGCACTATAAGCAGTATTTCACTCAAAACCAGCTCTTTGTTGAGCCCCAGATTTGTCATTTTTGACAGCCTTTTCATGACCTGGACAGAAAGTTAATGTGGTAGCCAGGTTTCCATTTCTGTAGTTCAGGAATGGGCTTTTGGGATGTGATAGCTCCAAAGACAGCTGCACAGTCCACAAGAGTTTCTTCCATTTCCAGAGCCTCAACATAATTGATGGCTCATCTGATACAGATGTTTGACACTGCACATTTAACAAAGCTGCTCAGTAACTCTGAGCACCAGAGACGCCACCACTGCTTCACACAACTATCTTACAGAATTTTGTCAGCACTGCTCCCTTCTATTTCCTTATTCATTCCTCTGTGTCTATCGGAAAGGTTCCATCCAGTCTAACAGCATATTCTTCAAATAAAAGCAAGTTGGCCCAAATATTAACCCTGCAAATGACGGTGTAAATCCAAATTTGATTATGTACAGTCCTGTGTTAGTGAAGATTAGATTTGAATTCTTTCTAACAAAGACAATTCATTTTGCCTTTGAACATTTCCATTTCTAGATCCTTGCCATACTGCCTAATTCTAATTCTTTTGTGGAAATGCATGTTGCTCTTCTGCCACTCAGCTTTGATTGCAATTTTTCTTATCATTTGCCAAGTACAGCTCTGATTTCTGCACACAACCTTGCTTGGTCAGGACATTCAAGCCTGTTAATATTTCCATTTCAAAGCACCTTCAGCAAAGTAGCAGCAGCAGCAGCAATTCATCTCTTCACAGGATGCCATCTCTGTCTGTAATGACTGTTTCATCAATGTCCAGGACAGAACATCTATAACCCTGATCTGTGTTTTTCTTTCCTTCTTTATTCACTTTCCCCTGTTCTTGAATTTCTTCTTCCCACCTGAATTCATATTAAAGATATAGTTTTATTCTAACTACCTTTGGAAAGCTACAGAAACTTACTTGATTTAATTTCAATCATATGAGGATGCTAACTATTGTGAGATTTGGATTATTTGTTTCAATCTACTAAATAACTAAACATATTTGATGGGGTTTAGAATAATTTTCCCCTACAAAAGGTATGCACACTGACATCTTGAGTTGATAACATGAGAAAGCAGGTTCAAGCAAAAATATCAAGTTCATGAAATAAAACATTTATTGTACTTTAAATAGCTTGATTGCTTTCCTTGTAATACATTTTATTAAAATATTATCATATTTTGTGGATTTTCTGATGTCATGGTATATTATGTTCTTATTGCGCACCAATCATTAGGGTTTTTATTGATGTATATATTTGCACAAAACATTTGTTTTTGATCAATAGAGGCTTTATGTAATATACACATAGACTGATGCCTTAGGTTTTAGCTTTCATATTTTTCAGGTTTTGTACTGCTGTAGTGTACAGTTCTGGACTTCATATTAAGGGATGCTAAGCTCTCTTCACAGAGTAGCTAAAAAAAACAATTCCTTTCCTAGTTTGGGACCAAGGACAACCACCCAAATTTCATGTCCAAAAGCATAAACAAGTTGGACAGAAGAGAGAAAAGCAAGGATGGGACTTCATAATCTAAAACTATAATTGGACAATTAACTCCAATATGCTAATGGACCAAAACTTATGAAGGCGGGAGACGTCCTGACTGGTTGTCCATTTTTGCTACCATTTTGGGTTCATCTTGGGTGTAGCCCCGGCTGGGGTCTTGTATTGCCCAAGGTGAGTCCATTGAGGCCTTTTAATAAATACCTGTCTAGCTCTGTCTAGCCTCTGTTCTAGGTCAGCCTTTACAAGGCTTCAGACTTTAATATTATGCTAAACACTGTTATATTACCACAATTTATTTGGATTTATTTGATGGAAAAAATGCTTTCAGTAGTTCTGCCTTTGCAAATCTGATAAAATAGCTGAGATTTTTTAAAGAGTCTGTACTGAATCCTATGATATTGTGAACATAGTAATAGGGATTAGATCAACAAGGTGCTTTTTACACTGTAAATCCTTAACACTGGAAGATTATTTATTGGGCTTTTTTAGTTTAGTGAGATAAGCACAAAACTGACAGTGCCATGAGCAGGTAAAAAGTTTACTCTCTTTCCTGAAACTGAAATGTTAGCTACTTCTTTGTGGTGGGGTCATGCTCTCTGGGATGATAGGGGGAACAGAGGTTACATTTCTTAAGTTTGGAAGGTTTTAGGAGGTGCTTCACTGAAAAGAATGGGAAAACAAAATTTAAGAAGATAAAATGGAAGGGTCTCAGTCTTGTGAGGATACAGAAAACTCAAAACGCGTTCACATGGATTTGTTCAGGGCAACGATTTGATGTTGCAGGTTCCATTTGCAAGCCACTTCCCTTATCAAATCGTCATGCTTACATTTGCAGATGCCACCTGGTGAGAATACTACAGGGTAGATATCTTATGGGATAATTAATCAGCACTTTCCAATGTAATTAGCCATTGCAGTATGACATATTAATGTATAATTATAATTGAAGTATTTGAACTACTGTCAGGCCAATGCATGTCACCTACTATTTTTCAAACCCTTCATAAGTCTTTCAAAAATGACTATAGAAAAATGGTGCTGTTCAGCAGAAAAAAATTAAGATAATGGGGGAAAAAATGTAAAAATTAAAAAAAAGAGGATCACATAATGTGATTTTTCAAGCAATAAAATTATTCAACATCTGTTGTAGGTATCCATTGTCACTAATTTAATTTAAATGCCAAAGAAAAACACAACCGAAACTTTGTCCCAGTCATTGCTGAGAAGGATAAAACATTAAAGAATCAGTATTTGTAGTATTTTAACATGATCAATGTAATGGTCACTAATAAATGTCACCCTTTGACAACAATTTTCACAGTTACCAAAGCTTCTTCAGTTTTTTTCTCATTATAAATAAATAAATAAATAAATAAGAAAATAAATAAATAAGCTGTCTTATAACAGTTAGTAAATACTGACATCTTTATTGATGGTTATGGACAAAAATCTTGCCACTGTGAAGGCCAATAGAAATTACTTTTGTGAAGTTCAGTGAGACCAGATTTTCCCTCCATGCATGTGACATTTCACATAACAAACAAAATAAATTACTTCAGGATCTCAGTTCCAAAACCTGCATAATGCCTTTTTTTATGTGATGAATGAAACATATAACAGATGAAGTAGAAAAATGTTGTAGTGTATTACAGCTGCAGGGGAATATTAAAAACCCGGGTAGTGAGAATTCACCATTGAAAAATCTCCTGGCAGACAGGAATCCAGAAACTCATTCAGTAAAACAAAGAAATCTTCTTAGAATCATATTACTCAGAATAATTAAAGGAAAGGTGCAGGCATCATTTTCTGGGATTGTATCTTATGACAAAAATATTTACTTCTATGTTCCTGTTCTGTAGAGATAATAAGATTTTATTCTATGTTTTAACAGTATTAGCACAACTTATACAGTCTGAATGACGTTAAATCATACAACTGGTCATAAAAAACCCTTTTTGTTAGAATGTCTGTGTTTTGTTTCACTGTTTTCTATTTTCTTTCTTGATTTTTTTCTTCCATTCAGAATTGTGTTGCTGGGATGCACTTTCACTCTTTTTTTTTTTTTTTGTGAAAAGAAATATTGCTACTGTAATCTGTCCCTCAGAAAGAAGAAAAACCATCAACATTATTTCTGTACAACTCCCATTTGAACTTGGGGACTTGTATTGCACATTTGGCAGCAGAGTTTAAACAGATGCCATCTCTAAGGTCCTGAACCTCAAATTTTGGAATTTATGTCTTTCCAAAACCATAACACATTTGATTTGTTAGTGCAGTTTCATGCAGAGATTCCTTTTTAGTCATTTTTTCAAGCAATAAACTAGGTATACTTTTTTATTCTGACATTCATCATCTTCATGTAAATCCTCTGCAGTCTGTTCCTTAACAGTTCTGTGTATCAATGTGAATGCACTTCAAGTTCTTATTCATATTTTTACACCTCTTTTCCCATCAACAATATTGAAACTTATGCTGGAACTTTATGTAACAGCACATAGGAAAGATTTGAAAGAGCTCAGGTCTCCTATCAGTTCCTTGATTTTAAGTGTATATTTCACTAACCTGCACTCTAATGTTTTCTACTTTATGTAAACTTTGGAGAAAAGCCACAGCACTAACTGAAACTGTAGTTTTACCATCTGGGCCTGGTTTGTCCAGAAATACAGGAAAAATTGAACTGTTCACTGTATGAGAGACAAGCTCAAAGATTAATCTGTGCCAAGCAGTAGAGGTAGAGAAAAAATTCAGTAGCTGGAGTTGCCACTTCCCCACATATTTCATCCTTTTATACCTTCAAGACCTAACCTTAAATTCAGTCAGAGTCACTGGAATTTACACAAGGCTAATATGTTCCTTTCATGACTCTTTAGTTGTATTCAAAATGTATCAAGTGTATGGCCAGCTATTATTCTTAAACCCCCTACTCTTAATAAATTATTTTTATAGGAGCTCAAGCTGCTTGTTACACGACTCTTAATGTACCTATGTACATTTCAGGTTCTGCTCCCATAACTCAACAAGAACCCCATCAGGAATTTGTGGATCTGGCACAAAGTTTTTATTCTGTAAAAGCTGTAGTTCAGGGCATAAAGTAATCTGTCATGAGTCCCAAGTAATGGCAAGAATCCTCTTGTTATGTTTCACTGGAACAAGAAGATGGTGAGTCCTTACTGAGTTAGTAATGACCTTTGTGGTGCAAGTAATGCACTAAATTAATTTTTTAAATCTATACATCCCTTGCAAGATTCTGCACCTCATGCAAGGAAATGTTTCAGTTTTGTTAAGTATCCTAGAACCTACAGATGTTCAATACTGACTGTGGAACAGAAGTGTATTCTGGTAGCCCAAGCGTTATCATACAATGCATTTAGAAACACTACAAGGCTTGTGAAACTTGTTTATATCTGGAGTTTTCAGAAAGAACTGACAAATGTTTTTCTTTGCATAAGACTACTTATGTAATGTTTATCACTCTGCATGCTAGGCCACTCTTAATTACTTCTAAGTTTTCATTGAAGTACAGGTCCATTTTTCTAAACAGATAAGCAACATGCTTTCTCTCACAGTTTTTGGAGCTATTGCACTTCTACAGTGATTTTATTTTCACTTTTAAAAAAATTCCTTTATGTGTAAAGTGTATTCCTGATACCTGTCAGGATAATATCAGAATTCCCTCTCAAAAGAATAGCTCCATTAGAGAGATCAAAAATAGCCAAAGTCTGAGTGGAAGGCATGGCTTCTTGAGCAGTGTGAAGAAAGCCAATACTACTCATAGTTCACTTGATGTTGATCTGTTATTCATCATGTATTTCTGCTGTTTCAGCGTCTGGTCTCAAACATATTGTGAGCAGAGTTTGAGTGAATTGGATATATTTTCTTGAAGAGAAGTTTTGGCAGCTCTCTTTCATAGTGCAGCTGGGTCAAAGTGTTTTGGCTTTCAAAGAAGAGCTGAAGTATCTGCAAATTCTCCAAACCACATCCAACACAAAACAACAGCTGCTGAGTTTATCTACTAAACCAGGGAGCAACTTGCAATTAAACCACCAAGTTCCAGGCATTCAGCTGCAAAGTTAATGCACCAAATCTATGTTAGCATCTAAGCAAAATAAAATAATTCTGGAAAGGATATGATAACTTTGGCATGTTGATTCAATTTGAAAGTAGTAAAAATCACAAGAGGTTTCCTGTTTCAACAAGGGTTGTTTCATAAGAAGGAAGCACTGGTTGTTCATGGCTCTGCATATTTTCAGCTACATTAACCCTTGTATTATTTAAATCTCTAGTATTTAAAAAAAAACTCAGCATTAATATTCTCAGCCAGAATTTCCCTGGAATTCATCTCCCAGTTTTAGTATCAGAGTAAGCAGCTTGTTTTCATAAGACTTCAGCAGATTGGATATCTAGCAATTTTGAAAAATCAGACCATAAAAATCTAGTCTATAACAGTATTGAATAATTTCAAAATATTTTACCAGAGGATAACTCCCAGCAATTTGAAATATGTCCCAAACATTTCAAAAGCTACTTATAAATACCTGGTGCTGACTTACCACACTGCATTTCTATAATTAAGGTAATACAACAGTAGAGGCTGACAGTGAAAAGCCCTGGCAAGCAACATATTCAGCTAACTATTTTCTTCAGCAGATATAAATATCTAAAATTTGCCATTTAGCTACTGAAGAGTCATATCACTTAATATTTTTTGCCTTAAAATGCCTATAGCTTCAGCTATAGATGTTGAAGGAAGACCTGCCAGAGAATTACTGCCTAAGAGAAAGATGGCATAACCTACTGCTGAAAATATTTCTTTCCCTGTCTTGATTATAGAAGAATCCTAAGTTAAGAGCTTTTACAGGACATTTAATTTTTGGAGGGACTAAATCAGAGAAAATAAACTGCATACCTTGGTGGGCAAGTTGCCCCTTTTTGTTCCTTGTTTTCTTTTCTGTTTGCAATAATGTCACAAGAGTTTACTGACTTAATGTTTTAAAATTACCTATGATTATTATATGGAACATGTTATTTAAATACAGAGTAGTATTATTATTATCATTATTACTACTAGTAGTTGCAGACAAGAGTTTTACTGATTATATTGCACCAAATTTACATTAGTGTTATTCCTTGTACCTCAGGTTACAGAAAAACAAACATGTCTGAGTTACCTAGAGAAAATCACTGGACTGGAGATACTCTAATGTGTGATAATAAACAAAGTTAAAAGGCAAACACCTGACAGCCTTCTGCAGGTGTTTGCCCTCTATAAAGTGAGATGGCTACTGACCTTTCTATACCACTGTTTTTCTCCTCCTATGCTCTTTTGAAGTAACTAGTTGCACATATATGACTGCTAATGAAAAATGGTGACATTTCTGCTATTCTCTTTTTCTAATCTTCATTTGACAAATTCAGAGCCCTGCCATTAATTATTTTCCCAAAGTTCATGCAGAATGAGAAAATTATGGAGATTTGGGTATTTGAGTGGAATAAGTTCTAATGTTGCTTAACACAGACTAATGTGGAAATACAAGCATAACCCTTTTATATTCAGTTTCTGATTTTTTGTACTGACCTAAAATATCCTTTGTATCTGCTTGTCCTGAAGATTCTCTGTGTTTTGAAAACAGCATTACTCAGATCATTCTGACACCTTCACAGTCATCACTCAAAACAATAAAAATGAAATGGAAGACAGAAATTGGAAGAAAATGAGAGGAATACATTCCCACTTCTTAGGGAAAAATCCTCACTAAGAATTTCCAAAACATCACGTCCTTTTCTTAAAATGGAGGACTTTTGTATGCAAAGAGTCATTCTGCCAGAGGGAGATGTGCAATGTTACACAACCTTTAGCTTCACTTGCTATGGTCAGCTGAAACTAAAAATTGCAAAAAGATAAAGTGCTCCATTAAATCCCTGTTTTATTGTATAAGTGCCCTTATGAAATGGTATAACTACACAATAGCATTATATCAGGCTGGAATTAAGGCTTACAACAGACGCTAAACTACAGCATTACCCTGACCAGATGTAAGGCTTATTTAAGCCGGATTTTAGAGTGCAATATTTATGAACTGATTTAAATACTAATGAACAGACAGTCCTACAGCTGTCACAGTCGCAGAATGATAAATTTGTTACACAGGAATCTCTATGTCATATAGCTGGCCATTTTTCAATAGTCATGGACACAAGTTTCTTAATCGTACAAGCAGAAGATGAGCAATGAAGTAGGAAAGAAGTAAGGCAGTTACATAATTAGAAAGTTACCTTCTCTTTTCCTAGTGCCCTTGTTGGCTCCCCAAGTATTTTTTCACTACATCCTGATTCCTCTCCCCCTTTTTTTTTTGCCTCTTTCAGAAATTCACAGTTCCATCTGTGGAGGTGTCAATATTGTCAATAGGACTCATTCCTAGTTTTGGTCAAGGCTGCAGTTTCCTTATGCACACTACCTGAATATTAGTTCCCTCACAATCTCCACTGGGATTCCTTCCATCCAAGAGGACACTGGCACAATGGGCTGAAGAGCCATCTACCAATTGGTAGCATCAATTTTTGCTGTTTGCAAAAGAGAAAATCCCAGTCCTCCCAACGCTCCAAAATCCCACAAACTCTTGCACATATCCAGCACCTTCATAACCCTTCATGGTGTGCCCCACACTTCCCTGTACATATCTGGCATGTCACCCTAAAAGCATTGCTGTGGGACACTCCATGCTGCCTTATTGTTACTGCTGCCACTTAATTCTAAGAAACTTCAAGATATAGTTATTAGGCACATATATATATGCCTCAGGGACAAAAGCAAATCACCTGGGACACAGAAAAGTCTCAATGTACTTTTTATAAAGTTTCCAAGCAGCCAGCTCACACCAGGGAGAGTCAGCAAATAAGGCAGCCTGCCCCAGGCTTTTCTCAGATGCAGTGCACAGTGGCAATATTGACAGAGCATCAAGAACAGAAAGTTCAGTGCAGCTGATCCAGTGATTCCACTGTAAGTCTCATCTTTGACTGTGCTAGGAATAGGACAATGAGGCTAAATCTCCTCTTTGACCTTTACTGTCTTTACTGTTTATCTTACTATACTAAATAAATACAAAAGTATTTTATTTCAGTTGCAAAATTAAGTCGATGCATAAAGTCTAACAAAAAGAATAATCTCTAATATAAAGGATAATGCCTCAATGCAAAATTATTTAAGGAAAAAAATTAAATTAAACTTATTATATTTTTTCTGCTGTCCCCTTTTAAACATTTCCAAACTTCTAATTTAAGTTCTTGATTCCCGAATGATAAAATTAATGCTTTCTTCTTTCAAAACATTGGAATGTAATTAAAGAATCAGCTAAATTTTGTAGTTTCTATTAAATATTCTTTCAATTCTACAAGGCATTCTAGTAACAGAAACTAATCAATTGGTAAAAATAGTAAAGTAAGCAAAAAGTTTACAGAACATATGCATGATCTGTCAAAAGTGCTAGCAGACTAATTTAAGAATTTTAACTCACACCTGGTGTCAATGACAATATCCTTATAATGCTGAATAATTTATTTGTCATGTCCAGATCATTTCCATCATAAAAATAGCTACTTTATTAAATAATGAATATATGCAGTTAAGAACATCATCATGAGGATAATTCTTAGTGATAGATATACTGGATGAAGACTCTTAAGGACCCCAAGTGCCTTCCTAGGAGGAAGGTAATATCCTTGCTTAAAGAATGGTATAAAAATTTTTAAATTACTAGAATTGAAATATTGAGCAAGGTATTTTTAAATTGATTGTCATAGAGAGTTTGAAATAGATTTTCACAACACAACACTTCATAGAGACAGTGTGCAGTTTAAGAACAGAATGACTTTTAGACAGATGTGGTAATAAAGTCAAAATCTCCAACAGGATGGTTTGTCTTCAGCACTCCCACTAAATAATTAAATAAAATTATTTTATTGTTTAATAGAAGAAAGTGGTCTATGATCAATAAAGTGCTGGTTTCATCCTAATTATTGATTCTAACTCATTAAGTTCCTATTAATTCTGCTAACAATTTTGCAATAACTGTCACATGCCTTAATATTCTGCTAATCTCATAGGTGACATCAGTACCCTGAGAATAGCCTCTGTTTAGACGTTATGGAAATGCCACATTCTGTTGTTTTTTCAGTATATGGAATGAAAGCACTTTCTTTATGCTAATGTTTTGCCTTCAGCAGATTTTATCACTTGGTAAGCAAATACATCTTTATGCAATATGCAAATATTCAGATGTGAACATTTTAATGCCACAGTGTATCCATCCACATGGTTTCGAAAAGGATAGGAAATAAGGTTTTGTATTAATATGGCTACTCCATTTACAGGTGTGAATGAATATGCAGGGGGCTACACAGTGGAAATACAACATCTGGATTAGGAAGTCACAGACATAGAAGTAGTTACTTTTATAAATCTTGATTTCATAAGCCAGTTTTGTTTAATCTTTCTGATACCTACATAATTAGAGTTCTTCATAATTTCAGATTACTTCTTTGAACTCATGAAATGTTCTTGCAACCCATTTCAAATCAAAACAGCATACAAATTTCTCTGAGTCAGTCACCATCACTTCCACTAACTACTGGAGTGAAAAATATGTAGTCCAATAAAATAAACTTTTCTGTTGTTCATTTAAGAAGAATGATGATGATTACTTAATCACTGTTGTAGAGAAAAGGAAAAAGTAAAGTCTACATGTGTGAAATGTGTCTGGCTGAACAAGACAGCTGAAAGGAAACATCTGGAAGCTGAATGTCTCATCTAATGGAATATGGGAAGAGGGAACCAGATTTTAAGAATAGAAGAGTTTGAAGGCCCTGAAGAAAGAATGAAGGTCGGGAAAAAGTGGAGGTAACTACTGAAGAGCTATTTACAGGACATTGAAGAAGAATAGGAAAAAAAAAATAGAGACATCCAGCTCTGGAAAGATTGAGGGATGCTTCAGTGGAAGGCACTCAGCCTAAGTGCTCCATTGTACACTTTATCTGCAGCGCATCCCAAAGCCATTCATGCTGCATGCTAAACAGTTTGTGTTTTGACACTTAGTCCCATCACAACTGCCCCTTTATCATTCTCAAGGAAAACATCTTTTATATAGGACATTCACATGCTTCTTTTCCAGTCTTCGAGAAGAGCTGTCCTCGATCACCTGCTTGTCCCAAAACGGATGTCAATCTCATGTATCTGGTTGTGGTTTATCAAAAATCCTTCAAGGAACTTTCAAAAGAGGAATGGGAAAACATGCAACCACTGAATAAATTATGCTCATGGCAGGACTATCAAACTGTCTTACATTTTTGTGCTGAACTCAGCCTCAAGGCAGCCAGTCAACAGCAGGCTGAGGGCAAAGCCGAATTGCAGGTACAATCCTTTCTAAGGTCAGGCACACCGTGTCATAGCAGATTCACATCACCATCCAGTGGTGTAATTGTATTGTCAGTGCATGTAGAATGGTCAGCAGCTGGTCTGTTCATTTCATGGCAGAAATGATTATTTTTAGGTATGAGACCTAAGTGGAAGTTGAACATAAAGGGCTGCACATTAATTGGCTCACTTGCGTTTGGTTGTCACCTAAGACATTAAAATAACTTTTAGTGCTTTCCACAGAAATATTGCAGCAAACTGTGTTGTAGTCATCAAAGAACACACAGAGCGTCCTCTAGAGAGGTCCATAATTGTTACAGGTTTAAGGGGACTATAAGTTATCAGCAGCTATGAGTGACCAATTTATACAGAACAGCATC
This sequence comes from Serinus canaria, assembly GCF_022539315.1. NCBI lineage: Eukaryota > Metazoa > Chordata > Aves > Passeriformes > Fringillidae > Serinus > Serinus canaria. Next base: position 37,529,667 of record NC_066317.1, read on the forward strand.
AGCCCTGTGGTTTTTTGAAAGAACACGATTTGTTCTGAAAATCTATTCAATTCCTGTCACATAAGTCTTTTTCAGTGATAGATGGCTGTCAGGCAATTCAGTGAAAATGGATCTTGTAAAGGAGCTGTCATATGTGAGGCCATCTGCAGCTACATTGTTAGTAGCACCTTCCTTTCTAGATCTGAAACCCTTTTCACTTATTTTTGCTTATTAATGTGAATCTCAAAATCCTCTTTACCATCTTTTTAGAAATCTCTTTCTCTCTTGTTTAAATCTATTAATCCATTTTTCTGTCTTCCTTTTCTTTCTGAATTTATTCTGGTTCTACAGCTATATGTCACAGCCTGGCCATCAGAGCTGGTTTTGACTGTCTTGAAGGTCGAATATACACTCCATTTCTTAAGTGTCTGCATGCCCTATAATCCTTTTGTGCCATTTCACTTCCACATGCATCCCCCTTCTCCCAGCTTTTTGACATATGCTTAATCGTTATTTTCTATTTTGTAGGATTCAGGGCAAATTTCACATTTAAGAGATGCTTCTTAACCAGGGAAAAAAGACGTAGGTAGATAAAAACTCATATTCCAAATAAAAACATATTGCGCTGCAACAAGTTCTGTATGTCAGGTCTTCCTTTTTGCCTTTTAACTGTTAACATATAACTATTTATATGTTAAACATATTAAAATGTCATAAACATGTACAAGACTGTCTCCAGGACAATGTGAGATAAGTCTTCACCATTCAGCAAGTTACTAGCACTGGTTTAGGATCTAATTTCAGGGATGACATATACTCAAGTAATGGAAACAAGTCAAACAAGAAGTCAAAGCATGCTGCCATCTTATCTTTTGTTATATTTCAATTTATTTCAATCCAACATAATTTTAAAAAGCTAAGCTTTCATGAAAAAAATCAGAAAATATTATATTCTCTTTTGGGAAGATTTCCAGACTTGAATTAATTGATTAATTATCCTTATTAAAAAAAATCTACATTCTTTCTCATCAGCTTTTCCATAAATATGTATTGAGCTTAGAAAAAAACCCTGCCTAAGAACTGTTCTATTATAAAATGGAAACATTGTAGTTTTCATGAAAATGTTCTGTTATAGTTCAAATTAAACACTATTTTTCTCACCTTATAACTTCTGATATTTTTTGCATGATGAGTGCCTGAAAGCAAATCTGTGTTGAATATAAATGAAACTCTTTTCGTAATATGATGTGTCAATAGGCTTAAGGTCATACATATTTTCTCATCCTTTTCAGTTTCAAGATTCTTAAAGATTAGAAATGTAAGTCAATTCCTTTAGTTATTTTGTTTCACTATTAGCTAATCCTCAACTCTAATACAAATTTAGCTCAGTGCATAAGCTGATCTGACACTATCCAGCTCATCACAGTTGAATTTGGCTCCACTTTTCTGCTGTACTTCAGAAGAGATAGAATAATAACTACTGCAGCCTCTTTAGCATTTAAGATTTGTGAGTTAACATAATCCTGACTGCAGAAAAAGCTGGATCAAGAAAAACACATTGAGTACTTCATTGTTTCTTGGCTGCTCTGTGAGACCCCATACCCACAAATGCAAAAGGCAGTCTGAGACAGAAGACATCTACCTTATAAACACATATAAGAAATATGTCTTTCTCTAGTGAAAGAGAGCAGTTAGGTTTCCAGATTAAGATTTAAAAGATCATTGAAATTCTGAGATGTATGTCAACCACTAGTTTTTGTTTGGTTTTTGTTTTAAAATTATTCAGTGTTTGCTGAATGAATATGTCTCCAATAAATGAATATATACAGCCTTAGGAAATTTGTCATAAACCCACTTTTCCCCCCACTTTACTCATTCACTGCTCTGCAATGTCATGATCACCAAAAATTGTGGGTAATAATCTTTGAGCATGGTTGAATTACATTCAGCAAAGAACCAGAGATTGGGAGGGGGCAAAAGAAGTTGAGCACAAAGCATTTCTAGAAGCCCCAAGCTACCAAAGGGTCTGTGACTCTTGCAAAGAGCAGGAAAACTTCTGAAGATGCTCTGGTTTTAGACATCTCTAATCAGTGGTTCTTGGGAATCCACTGAGAATCTGGTGTTTCAGGCACAGACACTACACACATGGGTCATGTGCAGCCCATTGAAAATGCCAGCAGAGACCCTGTTCCAGCAGACATTACTTTTCTGGTCCTTTTGGACTGTATTTTGATCTTTTTACAGAAGCACTAAAGAATCATATCAGGATTAAAGACCTGCCACATTCACTTTAGCATGTCTTTACAGTTTATCACATTTCGTCCTGCCAAAGCTAGTGGAGGTGCCTAGGGCAGAGATCTCATCTTCTGCTCTGATATGTCATTTTCCTGAGCTTATATCTTCTCTGTTGAGTTGATGTTGATTGCTCCCCCTTCCTGCTAAAACTCTTCTATGTCTCTTAAAATGCTTTCCTAATTCTCTTGAATGGCTTTTCTGGTCTGCTAGATGGTTTCCATTAAAGGCTTATTGAGAGTGGACACTTTATTTACCAAGTCCCCAAAGTTTCCTTTCTATTGTACATGCGGTGGTGACTTTTAAAAACTCTTCATCAGAACTGGTATTTTTAATATGTTGCTCAAAATATTTTATTGATGCTTCCACCTGCATCTGTCTCCTTTTCACCTGAAACAGAAAAATTGCCATCAGTACAGGCACATCTTATACACTATCACTGAAAAAATATTTAAGGCATGTAATTTATTTTTTTCTTGTTCAAGCTGGCTGTCTTTTATTTCTACAGATCACTTTCCTAACACTAACATCACATCATTCTGAACAACTGAATAACATTCTGAACTGAGCTGAACAACTCCTGTTTTGCAGTGTGCAAAAGGTGAGCTTCTGTTTTCTCCATATTTTTTCCTCCAAGTGGGATATTGGTGTTTAATCTGTGAGTTTCAATAAAGTTTGTTTCAAATTAACTGATTTAGACCTTGCTTGGTCTGCTACTCTTGTCAGAGTATCTTTGTAAAAAACCTTTCAGGGATGTCACTTAGTGGCATAATATCTACGAGACACTTGCCTCTGGCTCTGTCTTTCCTATTTTCCTTAGTTTCTTTTTTTTTTCTTAAGACCTATGCACATCTTCATTAGTCTCTCTAATGGTTGAGGGTGACTTAGTCCTGTTGACGCTTTCTTTGAAACGTTCTTAACAAATTTTTGGTGCTGTTGTTATGTCTAATTCAATTCTAAGCATTTGTTTTCACTTTTGCAGTTCTGGTCACTTGAGCCATGACTTCCAGTACTGACAACACATTGTTCTAATTGCCAAGGTCACAATATCTTTTTTCTCATTGCAGTTTTATTTTCTTTCTCCCACAGGCTTTTTTTTTTTCAAGATTCATTCATTGGTTTTAGCATTTGAGCATCTTCTTTTTGAAGTAGAAGCTACGTCTCCTATTTTGCACTTTTTCAGTTTAACCTATTCAAATTCATGTTTTCTGTCCTGGAGCCTGACTCACATTGGGGAATGTGTATAAAGTTGTATGAATAATGAAAAGATAAGTGTCTTTTCCTTAGTGCTTCCACCATTTCAAAAAACCCTTGGCCATCTGATAATGATGCAAATTAGAGTACAAAACAGTGTCTTTAAATCACTTTCTGACCAGAGATGGTTACTGTACTTTTGATGATGGATGGAGGTAGCTGCCACCCAACACATCATGGGTTGAGGCTGTGAGCAGTGTTTCAGCTGGAGGAACTGGTTTCAAACCTCATCTTCCTTACTAAACAAAACCAGAAAAAAGCGAAAAAAAAAACCCCAAAAAACCCCAGAAAAACTTGAATGCCTACCATAATATTTCAATAAAAACATTGCAGTAAGTTTTCTAATATATTATGAAAATATAATAAAATTACCGTGATTGCAGAATTTTACAAGGGCAGCAGAGAATGGAAAAATAATGTAAATTTTTTGGATCTTCTCTTCTTCAAATGAACTGTGCAAAATTACAGTTTCTTATCAGGAAACTATGGAATATGATAATAAAAAAGAGTAAAATGACAAGTTCAGAATAAATTAGATACACTCTTCTAAATTAAATTTTGCAATTTCTCTGTATTAAAATTGGAGTTTTTAAATTTCTTACTTGCATTTGAAAACTAATATTTATAATTTATTATTATGTACATAGCAGTTACAGAATGCAATTTATGGAACCTTTCCACAAATTAGACAGTAAAAACTGAAAATCAAAACCAAATAAGCTATAAAACTATAATTAAAAAACTCAGCAGGTTAGGTTTATTTCATTTACAAGCAATAATTTGAAGGAGCTTCTCTTTTTTCCTTTCTTTGGCTTTGTTTTTTTTTTTTAATAGAAACACTAAATGAGTAAATGCTTGTCCCCATAGAATAAATTTTATTAGGGACTGGTTAAAAATCCGTTTCTTCATAAGGACCTGGTGAGAAACATGAACATCTTTGCTTTTGTCATTCTGATTGTTTGCAAAATAAAAGTGATTAATTTGAATTTACAGGCTGTTAAAAACAAGAAATGAAATAAAATTTGTTGCAAAGTGGTAAACTATTCATAACATAAAATTTCATTTAAAGAGCTTACAATCAGAACGCATTGAATTATTTATTGAAAACAATGAATCCCATGAATTTGGCTTCTAAGTGTGGTTGCAAATTGTCAATGAGCACTCATGATGTTATAAATGAATTTTGTTATTTAAAATCTTTGATGGACTACCCATATGAAGATATGTATGCATTTAGATTATATGTGAGCTCTCTGTTGATTTAATTTACTCAAATATTCACAAAATAGATTTTTTTTTTTTCCACTTTAGTCATTTGCAAACACCCTACATAGTCACTTTTGTTAAACATCATAATTTGATCTCCATTTTGAAAGATTCAGAGTCAGACTGAATAAATTCATAAACTTTGCCTTATCTTCAAGGAAATTACCTTCTCTGATTCATAAATTTGTTTATTTAAAAAAAAAAAAATTAAGATAATATATCTAGTTTACTACACGAGGCTTACTTATGACAGCAACAGAATATCAGTATCAAAATAACATAGCTAGAGTTGGGGTCAAGATGTCAAAGAAGTATACTGCAGTTTTAACTCTTTCATAGGAAGATGATAGTACAAAGAGGTAGCTTTAATATGTTGGAAAAAATACATGCACAAAAATAACTTTAAAATTCCCCGAAGCCACAAGGGATGGGGTTTCCTATTATGCTTAACATTGAGCTTTTGTTTGGAAATTAAAGAAGAAAGTAAAGAGTGCATATGTGTCTTATGTATTTTTCTTATGAAAATTTATTTTTAAATTCTTTTTGCAAGAGTCATACAGATTTGCACTACTTATGTGGCAGCCATCAGCTTTTGTCTCAATTTTTCCAGTAATGTGAACACACAGCTCTCATGTACAATCTGATGATAATGGATCTGCTAGAAGACTACAGCCTATTTTTTAAAATTATTTTTTTCTTGCGGACTTCATGAATGAAAATAATGGGATTCTTTTTTTTCCTGCTCGGTTTTTAATGCCATCACTAACATTTTTCCACAGTCATTTATCACATTTGGTTAACCCACTGCTGTTTGCAGCAGGCTATGTTTCCTCTGTCCTCTTACTTGATTGTCATACCACCAACAAACAGGGAACAGGGAGCTTGCTCTGCTATGTTGAGCATGGGCCAAATAACATTATTTCAGGTATCAAACATTCTCTTTGAACCTATGAAAGTTTTACTTCTTGTCAGTATTCCCTGTTTTTTCTGTCAGTTAGACATTTTAGGTGCACTGTTGCTCCTAGAAGAAAAGCAAAGCAAATGTCTTTTGTTAAAATCTGTAATCTAAGTTTATGAATTAGCTACTTATGTATTTACTGGCATGGTAGTGTCAGGATATTGTCTCATTAAGTGCTTTTGGCTCCACGTTGATAACAAACTTGTCATGTGTGACACATTTCACATTTCTACAAAGAACATTTCTTTAACCAGTTACACTCTACATTTGTGTGCTGGTTTGGGCTGGGGTAGAGTTGATTTTCTTCATAGGAGTTGGTATGAGGAAGTGTTTTCGATTTGTGCTGGAAATAGTGCCAGCAGTTGAGGGATGTTTTTGTTATTTCTGATCAGTGTTTATGCAGCTTCAAGGACTTTTCTTCCCCTCACTCCACCCCACCAGCAACGAGGCTGGGGGTGCACAGGGATTAGGAAGGGACATAGCCAGGCCAGCTGATCCCACTGACCTGAGTGGCATCCCATACCACATGGCACCATGTCCAGCATGCAAAATCAAGGGGAAGATGGAAGAGGGAATGTCTGCAGGGATGGCGTTTGCCTTCCCTAATACCTGGAATTTGTGAGCCTGCTTTCCTGGAAATGGCTGAACACCTTTGGGCTGATGAGAAGGGATGAGTGAATTCTGTTTTGCTCTGCCTCTAGGTGTGACTTTTGCTTCATCCCTATCTCATCCCACAAGCTTTCTCACATTTCTGATTCTCTCTCCCATTGCACCAGAGGGGAGTGAGTGTCTGCCTGGTACCAGATGATGACTTTGTTAAAACAGCAATTTTTCAGCATTGGTCAGTATTATGCTAACTTATTGACCCTATAGCCTTGGGGTTTAATTCTTTTCTTTTGTAGGAGTATTGCATTTTTCATACAATTAGCCTTTCTTTTCGGGTTCTGTGTGAGCTTTCAGTCATGGTTAATGCAGATGTGCCCTTGCTGTTGGATCATGTGTATTGTTCTTGCAATATTTGCATGTAATCAAAAGAAAGACAAGGATAAAAAAGCTGTATTCATTTATGCCCTCAATGGACACAGTCAGGTGTCTGTGTTGCTTTGTCTGTTTTGTATCTATGAATGTTTGTATTTTTATATCATTCTGCAGCAAACTAAATAATATTTTAAGAATTCAAACCTTTTTTATTAGTAAAAAACTTAATGCATTGTGAGTCCCACTAAAAAAATACTACCTATTTAGTCCCTACAATTGCTCTAGTTATTGTGAGGCAATAGATCTCTCCAGAGATTGAAATAAAATGCCAATATAGACACCTCTGATATGTGGATTGAATGAGCACTCTCTCCCTTCCCCATCCTAAGTATCTGGCTGAATTTAGGTGAGATATATCCCACACATATAGGATTTTGTGTGAGCTTTCATTATATCATACTGCTGCTATTGCAATTTACTTCTGCCTGGCCTCTGTAACAAATCTGTGGTCTCCTCACATTCTGCTCAGGGTGCTGCTGCTGCAATGGGTAAAGACAGCTATCTACCCTCCATGGGCAAAATTGCTGAACTCCAAAGAAATAACAGAATATCATTTCCCAGCACTGATTTATGACCAGCTTTGAATTTTTGCTGGTGCTGGTATGTTTCCTAGAAATTTTTGCTTCTTGGTGTTTTGCTGCTTGATTTGTTGGCTGTTTTTCATGTGAAATTTTCAGGATATTTGAAAAATACTGTGTTCTTCTCAGAGGATCTTGTGTCAGCTTAGAATTACCTATATTACACTGATTTTTAAAGCTGAGTTAGGAATAATGATTGCTACATTCTTCCTTTATATACACTTCCACTAATCTGATTTTGCTTGATCTTCCTACCAACATTCCACACATCCACAATGATGTGGTGGCACAGTCTATAATTTAAATATTTACCTTTCTGTGTGTTATGCTCTCAAGCCACAGAACTGTATTCCTTACTGGTGTACTTTACCAGGCATAAAATAAAACTTAATAAGTGTTTGCAGAAAATATGTTAGGATCTTTTTTCAGAGGAAATAGCAGTTTGAATCTCTTTTTATCCAGCAGTCTTTACTTAAAAGCAGAAAATAAAATTAAGAAATTAGACTAAGCTTCACAGAAGAATGCAATTGTATGGCTATTTAGCATATTTTAACTTTTTGTTTGTTTGTTTGTTTTTCTTGCCAAGCCTTTCCCTGAGCCACAGATGCCATTTCCTATTCAGCTGTTGCTCTGTTTCTCACAGACACCCTGCAGATCATATGGGTAACATTCCAACCCAAATTGAGTCATTTGTGTACAAAATAGCTTCTCAAAATCTGTTACTGCTTCCTTTGCATTCTTTTCTTTATTCACTTTGTTCACTCTTTTGTTGATTGGATTAGGTTTGGCTTTTTTTCCCTTTTTAACATTTAGTTCATATCCTTAAAGCAGACTAATAAGTATATTTGATTTTAAAACCGTAGTCTTAAAAATATTGTTATATCTAAAATCATAACCAACCTTCAGTCCAGCTGCGCAATTTCTAATTTTTATTGGCTCATGTATGATGCCACTGTAGCTGTCCACTGCTTTTATTTTTTTGCTTCAATTAAATGGAAAAAATAAAAATTTCCACTGAAGTAATACATCTTCCTATATTACTTCAGTGGCAATTCTTCCTTTTAGAGAAACTGAATACTTCCACTTAGATTTTCATTGTAAATGAAAATCTTTGAATTTCTCCTCTTCACAGTATTTAGAATTTAGAATCAATAGTACCTTTCCATGTGGTCTGAAGAAAATTTATAGGAACCTTTTAGAACTCTCAATGCTTTTTTCAATCCATATAAATAATTCAGTGTGGTAGAAAGTAAATGACTGAAATAATGCAGGCTAAGGCCTTCCAATTATCTTTGGGCAGCCTTGAAAATTGGACTTGTGCATGCTACTTTGTCAATGAGCCTTTAAACCCAGGGATGGTTAACATAAATAAAAACACCTTAGTTGTTCATTATTTCGTTTGTTTTACAGTGCTAGACAAATAAGGAAAGCAATCTCTAGCAGTACAAAAGGAGGCCAAATATGGTGGTTTTTTTCATAGTGATTCACAAAAAGCCTACACCACCCCCATCACACACACGCTTTTTCACACAGCATTATTAGAAGTATTCCCACTGCTAAGACATATACTAATACTTTAAACTAACATAAACATATTTCTTATCTTATCAAAAAGATGATTTTTCTAGCCTTCCCTTTGATGATTGTGAGCCTGTCCGCTTTTGTTGTCTGCTGGAAATCCTAGAGGGGCTCTGAAAAAGAACATGACAGAACTTTGGGGACCTGAGCAATTTGAAGATTTGCTTTCCTTTATTTTTCTTGACTTTCCAAGAGCTTCTGAACTAGTGAAATTGTTCAAAGGCCTTACAGAAAATGTTGTGTCTCAGAAGACTCCTGCTGTGCTTTAATGCCTTAAATTTATCACCATGGTGTCTGCAATTAGTGAACACCATCTAAAACTACCTAATTCTTAAAAACTCTATAATAGATATTTTATTTTTTTAACAAAATTACCTCTGATCTGTTAAAGTCATATCATGCACTAGTATGACACATAATAGAAGTTATTTATATTTTACATTAGACTTTTAAACAGAGTATTTGAACCCAGGCACTCTTCACTTGTATGGACATGTACCTCAAAAAGATGAATAAATCCTTGTGGGGCATTTCAGTTTTCTGCTCTATCATGTAATATCCCTGGGGTTCCAGGGTTATCTATTTTCTCTTTCTGGCAGGGTTTTGCAAATTGGAGAATCTTTACTCTTGTCCTCTTATTTATTTACTGTCATAACAATCCCATTTTATATGGAAAATTAGTCTAGTCTGAAGCTTAAATATTGTTTTATACTTTTTCTTGCTTCTACATTCCAAGTGAAAACTAAGATTTATGAAGCCCTGGAGATACCACTCGCTTTCAGTCCTTCAAAGAGAAATGTTACATTAAAGACGATGTTGGTAACCCTGCAGCGTATCAGGAATTTATTATGAAACATAAACTGCACAAGAAAAAAGAGACAACAGTGAACACAGGCAAGAAACTGACATAGTGTATTTATTTTTGGTTTTAATGTGGAGTTATGAATATTTATTGCATTTGTGGAAATTGCAGTTTCTGAGCACAAGACAATTTTTAATGGTTGAGCTGCTTTTACTAAAGTGTAACTCTCTAACTCATGCAAAGTTCTCAAAGCATTTTGTGCATATCACCATTCAGGAAGTGACTAAACACCTCCAGGGTATTCATCAGCTGTCCTGCAACAGAAAGATTTATCTTTTCTTTTTTTATATAGATATAATGCATTTGTAAATTCCATTTAATAAATGAAGCACATTTTGTCATATCACTTTAAGCAAAAACAGCAAAGATTTTCCATCAGTTGTTACTGTGGACTTGATCTTTCTCCAACAAAGACAGCCACTGAGTATTCTTTAATTAATATGAGAAATCCCTGATTGGAAGTTTTCTTCTCTCCATTAAGTTCCAGGGCTATGTAGCTGGACTCTTGTCTCATCATCTGAGGCTCAAATCTGGACTTTCAGCACTGCATCTACAGATGCAATGCAACAGGCAAACAAATAGAAAATACCAAGGCAAATAAAAAAAACTCTAGCCAGGCTAGATCAAACAGGAAAGAGCATCTGAAAAAAGGGCTAAAGTTTAGAAAAGCAGACTACCAAGTGCAGCAGATCAGCCACAGAAAGAACAACTGGACTCGTCCTTGTAGCATTTTGGGAAGTGTTGGCATGGCACAATTGGAGCAGGGATGACCAGCTCAGAAATATTGGCAGAGACAGTAAAATTGGATGACTGACAAGAATAGGCCAAACCATATCTCCCATAATTATGTGAAATAGTGATTCAGGCCCATATGCAGAAATATAACTGTCAATGAGTTAAGAACATGAATAATTAAAAAAAAACCTGCAAAATAAACCCCCTCAAAAAGCCCCACCACAGCAATAAAAAAACCTCAAACAAGCAAATCCCCAAGAGAAGAAAGTTGAAAGCCAGCATGACAAGCATTAAAAGACAGAAAGTAAGGAGGCTTTGCTTTTAATAGTTTGTGAATGGTCACATGTTTTGACATTTAAAGCTTTATTACACTATGGCACCTGATTATACTAAACTATTGTAATCAACATAACCCATGTCTGCACAGAAATACCAAAAACTACCTGGATCTACAAAATTTTGGCCCTTGAGGCAGAGTCTCAAAAACATTAGGGTGTTGGAGCTGTTGATCATCATTAGGAAAAGGTTAATCCGTATATTTGATGAAAAATTTTCTTACACTTCAGATGTTTAACAAAATGTGAATAATGCACCCTAGCATGATGTGTCCTAATAGTACCAATCTATCAGAATTTTTAACTGTTCTGTTGCTATAAAACTATAGAAGGTATGTTAGTACAACATCTTCTTTTACTAATAAAGTGTTTTCCTAATGGCATTAATTTATTTCCTTATTCTAAGATTAGAACTACGCTGTTCTCTGTTTTAATCACAGTGATGTGAAGGTGCTCTGAGAACAGAGAGTTAATTGCTATGGCATGAAGAGATCCTTGGGTGAGAGGAGTCCTCTGAATCTCACAGTGATTTTTTCCAGTTGATCACAGACTAAGGTATTTATAAAATTGCAGTTGTTCTCAGTGTGTCAAAGTTTGATTTCATAAATGACCTTAAAAGAGCTGACAAAGGATTAGTTATGTTACAGAGAGAATCCAAAGAGTGTCTTTGGGGTTTTGGGGAGTTATTGGCTTTTGGGTTTTTTTCTAGTCTGGTATCTGTCGTGGGGTGACTTTATGATGCTCTAAACTCGGACAGTATTTTACAAAGATATCTCTTTAACTTTAAAAAAACAGTGAGATGTTAAAGATTTTTTTCCTGTTTTAAAATATCTCTTATTAACAATTTTGCATATAATGATAAACTGTATGAAATAAAACACTGTTACCGAGTATGGTCAACCAGCTTTTACTCCCAATAAAAATCTGTTCTGATTAACAGACACTGTGAAAGTCTTAGACACTCCACTGGAATGCTTTCCTGAACAATTATTTATATTATTTCAGAAGGAATTCTGCATGCAATGTACCTGTAGAGACAGACAGCAGGGAATTACTTGTTATTTGTAACAAGTAATTCCCTGCAATATTGCATTTCTCAAAATATAGTGCTATTTAGCCTCATGATCAAAAATACAAAAGGCAGAAGTGAAACAACATGGCAAGGCTGTCACACTTTCCACACACAGTGTTGTATGTCTTTAGCACTGAAGTATTTTCCTGCAAGAAAAAGCCAGGACAGAACGTAGGTCACAGTAATTCCACATGTTCAAATGCTGGAAGGCATCCCCTGAAAAACTGATGTGGCCCTAGGATTTTCCTCTTTGTGTCTCTTCTGAGAGGCTGCCAGTACCTGAAGGGCACAATAAAATCTCCAGAACTGTTTGAAACAAAGATGCAGACTAGCAGTGGAAAATTTGAATGGTTTTGCCACCAGCTGCTATTTTTTTCCTGTCTGAGAACTCAGAGGGCTCAGAATTTCATCTGAAACTGTCCTGTTGCTTTTTCCAACATGCTCTTTCTTTCAGAATATTTTAAATAGCTAGTTTTTTTTGTCGCATGTTCGCCTAGTTTCCTGCAATTTCCCCTCATGTTTAAATTCAGGCCTTACAGCAAGCACAGACATTTTGTTGGTTTATGGCATTCATGTATCCACACAGCTGTTTGGGATGATGCTATCCTTTCTGCATCACATGACTCACCACCGTCCTAAGAGCAGTTACAGGAATTTTCACTTAGTGAAGAAGTGCAGACTGTATTTCTTTTATTTGACTAAGCTGTTTCCTATTAGTTACTGCATTCTCTTGACAGTAATAAATTTCATAATGGTTGCTAGATTTCAAATCAACTATTACACTATCTAGATGGAACAGTAAATCAATAATTGATGATATACAAATCATATCTAATAGCCGGAATACAAGGGGGTTCTGCCTTAAAGTGTCACACAGCAATCACTGTAATATTTATTGAAAATATAATATAATTCTATTAAATCAATCAGAGATTGATATGAATATATTAACACATTTTTATAATCAAAGAGGACAGAGCTGAGAGGAGAAAATGTACTTTAGTATGCACACACTTAATGATCCCTATTTATGAAAAGCTGATTAATTAGTTGCTTTATCATATACCTTGTTTACTATCTTTCTTTTGATGCTCCCGCTCTCACAATCAGATAAAACTGGATTAAATCTTGGTGAAATAAATTTAGAATAGAGTTTATCACTTGTGTTCCAATAGCTCTTGGTGTATAATAGTTTTGCTTAGGAGAAGTTTGTAATGGGATAATTTCTTAGACAGACTTTTTTATGTTGTACCCACAGAGAAGCATAAGTGCTCCATAAACCTTTTCATATGGTCAGCATAACTAGAGAATTAAATATTAGTGTAGAGACAATAAAAATTAAACCTCAATTCTGATTCTGTATTTCATTCTGCATCTATTCTCATTGGGTAAATCAGAGACTGGAATTCCCAAATATTGCATAGTCAAGTACTAGACTGCTTATTAAAAGGTGGTGCCCAAGTACAACCCAATTTTCATGAATTCATATAATCAAGCAATATGCTACCAGATTCTGTAGTTCATTGAAGTTTTGTAGTTTTAATGGGTATCTTTTCTTTTTTTTTTTTAGTTTTTCCCTTTCTTTTTCTTTTTCTTTTCAAAAAGGCATAATAGATAGAGCTATAATTCTTAGCGTTGATTTCTTCTCAAATTTTGATTAAATAGATTTTGTAACAAAAAATATCAAATTAACTAATTAGAAGTTGGCTCACATATTCTTGAGGTATCAAAGAACAAATAAGTCATACTTTTCATGTCACTAAAGTATTTTCAAGGTTTTTAGGCTTCACAGATTAGTTAGCTGGAAAAAAAAAATTGAAATGAGCATGGATATAAAGCCTCAAAAGCTTTTCTACATTGTCCAAATCCCTGTTTCACTGCTGATAAAGTAGGGAAAAGTGTGATTCTTATGGTTTGCTTCTGTGATCTGTCAGAAATGCCACAGAAGTCATGAAAATATTTTTTTAGAAAAGTTTAGAAGACTTTCTCTAAGACACACATAAACAAATGTTATAATTTTTTCAAGAAAATTATCAGCCTAATTTTTTTTGTTGATATATCGCTTGGAAAGGTATAAAATGTCTGTCTTGTTGTTCTTCAAGGATAAATATTTTGATTCTTTCCATATTGTTTTGTTGACAGTAACTGTTAACATGTATTAGAGCCAGGGAAATTAAAACAAGAAAAGGCCCATGATATTAAGAAAGATCAGGAAAAGGTACCATTTTGCATTAAATTTTATAAAAATATATCTAATTTTCTCAAATATAAAATATATGCAAAGTATGAAAGTTTAATGACTAGTAAGTATTTTTGGCTTTTTTTACATTCTTAGGGAGTAATATAGGTATGATGTAAGCTGATTTTTAAAATAATTTACAGACTACATGTTGCACAGGATGAAGAAATATATAGCATTTCAGAGAGTTCTTATTTGATTATTGCCTTTTTAATCCTATCAAAATATTAAGTAGTGGAAAAAAATTAAAAATCTGAGCAACATAATTTACTAGATAAACTCTAAGACTCTTTTCTTTAAATAATCTCTAGATTTTACAGATGAAAGTTGAGTCTCACCTGGCAAAGTAAGCTTGAAATACTTAAACATGCATTTCTGTCCTACAAGCATCATGAAAAGAATCTGCTTTTGCAAGTTGTTTGCTTCATGACATAATGTACCAAATGGCTTGCTGAAAATTTGGACAAATTCCAGCTGAACAGCTACTATTCAAATTGATAGTGACAGCTCATCCTGAAAAAAAATGTTATTTTCAAATGATTGATATGAACTCAAAGGGGTGTGAAGAACTGTAGTGTTCATATTGCTCATGAGCTGTTGACAGTTTGGCACATCTCTAATGCTGATTAGAAACAAGCCAGGACGCTGCAGTTTGCATTCACATTAAGCTTACAGACCACATCAATGATTTGATTCATAGGAACACTCAGTATACTAAAATATGCCAGGGTTTCAAAATCAAATGACCTTTCTATCAAGTTTCTCAATATCTATGATAACAGTATTGAGTGATAAAAGAATAATAGGGGAATATTAACAAACATTAATTGGACTGAGAAAGTGGCCTTGGTGATATTCAGTGAACTGCTGATGTATTTAGACATATAATACAATGAAAAAAAAAACCTTGAAAAATACATTTTTCACATTTGACTGTAAATCAAGGAGCTGGTACTTGGGAGTGCTTTTTTTAGTGCTTTTTTATTATTTTTGCATTTCATATTTCACCTGCGCAAATGTTAATGCTACTAAGATTTTTTAAGAGCCCTTTGCCTGACAGCCTTTCTCTATGGCAGTGCTGATGCTGGCAACTGAAAAGAAGTGTTAAATGTAACTTTTCCAGCAGGCCATTATTTCTCAATTGGTTCTGCAAAATGTCAGCATCAGCAAAGGCAGTTCCCACATCCACCCAGAAAATTGCTGGGGTATCTGTGTCTGAAGGCCACTCTGATGTACTTCTGTAGAGTACCTCCTATTTATTAGCAGATCACTACTATTATTTCACACTGACCATACATAAAAATGTGATGATCACTTTGAATTTGAAACTGCTTTACAAGATATTTCCCTCATAACTGCATACCAGAGAGACTACAGGCCCCTAGATGACAATTTTTTTTTTTAATTCCCAGTCATATAGGAAAGAAAAAAGGGAGAAAATGAGATGTTTTGCTAGGCTGAAGAAGTTTCTCTGCCCTCACTAAGTAACTGGCAGACAGAAGCCATTGCCCAGAAGTCACAAGACCCTGCCACCAAATATTGATAGAGCTCAGGAAGTGAATCACTATCTTGTTTTCTTAGAAGTCAAGTGCTGAAAGCAGCTATATTTACATCTGTCAAACCTTCCAAAAATCCCAGGCATACTTCTGTATCCAGAAAAAACAATGAGTGGACATTAGGCTACAGACTAGGAAACTTGCACACCCTCTTTAAGAAAAAAATAGGTCTGGTATAGGAAAATGAAAGGGATAGTGACCTTCTCCTCCACTTGATCAGCAGAAGCCAGAACAATAAACACATTCTGAATGACAACAGTACAAAATGTCCACTGTATTTTCATTATCAGCTTCACTTTCACCAGCACAGCAAGATTTTCTTGGGGTTTTCTTGGGTTTTTCTTTATTACAGAGCAAGAAATGTGGAAAAAGATCTCCATGCTGTGGAACAAGGTACAAGCTGAAACTGACCCACAGATTCAGCAGAAGGGGAAGGCACTACACAATAGGAATGCTCATTCACAGACTAAATTCACCAAGTGGCATAAAAATGATAGTAGTTGACCCAGGAGAAAGTTTAACTTACATTTCCAGTATTTTTGCAGCATATAGCTCAAGCTCTCACTGACCTTGGCAGAATTATAAAGGTAATATGATCATAGAGTGAACTGCCACAAGGTATTGTTCACTGTACAGCATTGTGTTTTCTTTTTCAATATTAGCTGTTTTATTGCTTCTCTGAATATTGTATAAATGAATGAATGTATAATTTTTGTCACTGCATACACAATGCATGCACACAAAATCTTATCTTGGCTGAATTCCTTCACTTAATGTCCCTCAGGTAGAATATAAGAGCAGTGGTGAGACACAGCAATCCCAGTTCTTATTACTACTCCTCCATATTCAGCTACCAAAGAGGAACTTCATGTGTACAGTGACCTTCTACATCACTACTTGTGTCTTGAAATATTAGAACTGACTTTATTAACTTTGTTACATTAGGATTCAAAGTACATAGCTCTCTCTGTCACTTCAGTCTGAACAGTAGATCCAGCTTTAAAGGATATGTGAGTAGCAGTACAGATTTTGTGAATTTTGTGGTGCAATATCTCAAAAAGCTGCAAGAACAAATTGTTAGGAAAGGAGTAAAGAAACGGTAAGGCCAGACTGCTCCTATTTGATTCAGTGCCAACAGCAATAAAGTCTGCCAGAGGGATATTGTAATAAGTATTTCAAAATCATAGATTTTTTCATGAAGTGTTATCACTTCTTCTCAAGATGAGATGTTAAACCCAAAGAAATAGCAAAAATTATTCCAACAATTCTCCTTTTCCCTTCATTTAATAATTGCCATAATCTCTTTACAACAATGCAAGATAAGTAGTGATAGCTTACTTCTCTCTGGCAGCCTTCCCTTTAAATCTAGATGCCTAAATAAATGTCTGATCTCTGACATCCCCTTGAACCTGGGGTTTAATATCCAATATGCACATGATAACATTGTGCTCCTATTGTCCACCTAGGGTCAGACAATCACATTTATCACTACACAATGTGGGTAGTGGCCCTAAGCTGTGTGAACAAACTAAGTCCAATATTGATGATAGTTGCCACTTCCAGTTGAAAAAAGCTAAAAAATTAATCTATATGTGGTTTCTTTTGCATACAGAGACTAAATGTAGATGTAGTATACATCTTAATTTTAGCCTAATGAAGTTTTAAAAAATATTCTTCTCTTAATAAGGTGTGCTTATTTCAAAAAAGGCCAGTTAACATACACTTTGTGGGTTACAAGGAATTTTTGCTTATTGAAAATTCTTTCATTATTTCAGGCAAAAATCATTCTGCAGCTTATTTCCAAACTGAATGCAAATACACAAAATGGAAAAAACCAAACACAGAAGACTACAAGAATGGCTGGTGAGTAAATATATCACAGCTACTTTTATTTGTTAAAAAAGGGGAAAGAAAACACCAGTAATCTTCTGACTTCCTTGAAGACATATGATGTATAAAAAAAGCAAAGCAGGTAATAAAAAAAACAAGTTTTGTGCTTTCTATTATTTTTTCTCTCATTTTCACAGAGAAGATGTTAACGATTCCTCAGACAATATTTTATAGCTTATCTTTTTTTCTTCTCTTTTTAAAATTATTTTTTTTACCAATATAATCTTATATAAAGACTAGCATACCTATTTCCATGCCAAGTGTGTAATTTCCTAATAAATCTTTGTGAAATTGTGTGTGTCCTATGACTTCCATCATTCCTTTTGACTGCAAGTGCCTACAAAACTTGGGTGTTCCCTTCCCCTCAAGGGTGGAATGTCACAACCTGCAAATTTTACATTAGTCTACAAAGTAACAAAGAGTTTATAAATGATGATAAATAATAAGGTATGCTCCTGTCTCAAGAAATAACATTTGAAAATTTCTTATCATAACATGACATGCAATTCCATAAAAGATTAATAAAAGAGATTCACCTTTACATTGACTCTTCTGTGGCATGTATGGTATTTCATAGGAAATAGAGGTTCTGTTGTTTTAGGCAGTATGAAACATTTTTTCTATTGTAATTCAGTCATACATTACCTAAGTCTTCACCCAAACACCACTCCACAGCAGGAGCTCTGTGTACAGTTGGAAATGCAGAGGCAAACTGAGACATCACTAATAATTCTAATTACTGCTATGCTCCTTGCTATTTGGCTTATGTTTTGAAGTGTATCTTTAATAGCTGGACAGATAGACAGGAGGAGATAAGTACTGTCTAGAAATCCAAACTAATTTAAAAATATATAGCTACTTTTTGAAATTGTTTTCCTTAATAATGCTCTGGGCTTTAGAGTTTCCATGGGTGATTTCAGGTGCTTTCGTTTTGGGGATTCCAGCTTTAGATAATTTACATTAAAATAACCCAACATTTAAAATAGGAAACTTGTTACAATTGACCAATATTTTAGAGCCATACTGTGTCTAGTGGTTCCTGATCTGAAGCCTTGTCTTGGAAAAACTATAGTGGCAGATTTCTGGAGTACTGATAGATTCTGTCTTTTGTTGACTTTCTTCTGTCTGGAGACAGACTCAATTTCTTAGAGTCTCCAAGCATGGGCTACATTAATTTCTGTGTTTGTGACAGAAACAATAACACTCTAAAGTACAGCATTTTTACTCTTCCTGTAAGACCCTGTTCACACAAGTGGATGACCTGCTTTTTGAATCATGATTTTACACCTTACATGTGGGCATTCCTTTTAAATCTCTCCAAATGAAAGAATAATGTGCTTACTAATTTCATCTTAATGATCAAAATGGTAATTTGGGGCCAAAAACTCTGTGTAAAAAATTAAGGAATAAATACAATAGGCATAGTAGCTGCTTTTTATTGGTAGTTACAACTAAAAGATAAAAAAAAATAGTTGGGCTTACCTAAACATTTGTGGTAATAACTGCAATTACATCTGTTCCAGAATTTTTCACTTTCATTGATTTATGTCTGGGATAATACTATGCATAGGACCTATTTTCTTTATCATGAGGAAAAAAATTTTTCTCTAGTTCAATTTAGAATGAAAAACTTTCTACTTTTCAGCTTTTTCTTTCCCCTAGCTCTTTATTTCTCAAGTCAAATAATATTAGATCATCAAGCAAGAAATTTTTGGCTCATAAATATTGTGTCCAAATGACAGCTTGTCAAATTTTCTGAGAAGGGTCAGACCATAGAGTTGATAACAATGTTTATGAAAATGTATCAAAATAGGCTTAGTAGAAACTTTTTGTAGATAATGGTATCTGAGCTTACTCCTTCTGGAGAGCATCTTTAGAATGTCCTGAACTCCATGTTAATGCCTTTAGGCATTGCTTGTTCACTGCTTTTATTGTCCTGCAGGGAAACTCAAGCATAGCTTGGAAGGAAGCCATTGCATTCTGCAGATGTGAGCTGTGTGCAGCTATAATTATTTAAGAGTACAAGTGGAAAATAAATTCTAACAACTATACCTAATTTCAGTCATATTACTTATTTAGATACAAGTAACAAAATCATTTATAAGGAAATCTCAGCATAACCCTGCTACTGACTAGCACACATATTAAGGAGATAGCCTGTCCTCACTGAATTACAAGAATCACGTGTGTGGTTTTGACAAGCTCTTACTCTTTTAAGTGGCCTTGAATATTGCTGAAGTCAAAGGAAATAAGGTATGTAACCCAAAACCAGCAGAAAGGAGTTAAGAGTACTTAAGTAGAAACCTTTATGGCCTAAAAGTCCATAAGTTC
The DNA here is from genome assembly GCF_022539315.1 of Serinus canaria. Taxonomy (NCBI): domain Eukaryota; kingdom Metazoa; phylum Chordata; class Aves; order Passeriformes; family Fringillidae; genus Serinus; species Serinus canaria. The sequence goes on from NC_066317.1 coordinate 37,549,630, forward strand.
TTTAGTTTCAAGCTTTACTCATTAACACTTTTTCAAGGACAGCATACAGTGATCTCCCTGAGTGGCACAATTTTTGGAGAACAGTGAATTTCAAAGCAGGCAGTCTTCTTTTTTCCCTCTGAAAGACTGAGTAGTTTACCTGGTCTGAGAACAGCTATAACATTTTAAATTTACTAAGCTCCAGATAAAATATGCATCTAAAGATATTTGTATGTAGTGGGCTGAGGCTGGCTGACCTAACAAAGCCCCTCTATCACTCTCCTCCACAACTGGGAGAAAATATATCTCTCCCACAAGGGAGAGAAAATATAATGAAGGGTTTATAGGACAAGGACTGAGAGAGGTCACTCCCCAAATACCATCACAGACAAAACAGACTTGAATTAGAGGTGCTAACTGAATTTACTACTAACAAAATCAGAACAGGATGATGTGAAGTAAAATAAGATCTTACAAACAACTTCACCCCACTGCTCCTTCCTTCCCAGGTCTGCCTTTTACCCAGCAGATGTGTGGGGATACAGGAAAAGTGGGCTATGTGTTCAGCACCCATGGCTTCTCCTGCTGCTCAGGCAGAGAAGTCCATGCCCTGCTCCTTCCATGTGAGACAGTTCTTCATTAACTTCTCCAACAGGAGTCTATTACAATAACACAGATCTCTACAAACAGAGAGTGCTTCAAGGACAGGTTTCTGTAGCATCAGTCCCCCACAGGTGTCACAAGTCCTACCAGGACACCTGCCCCAGCATGAGCTCCTCTCTCCACCAGCCTCCCAAAGCCTCCTCTCAAGCATCCACCTGCTCTGGCCACAGGCTGCAGGTGGATCTCTGCATTCCCATGGATCTCCATGGGCCACAGGATTACAGCTGATTCACCACAGTCTGCACCACAGACTGCAGAGGGACATCAATTCCAGCACCTGGAGAACCTCCTGCCCCTCTTTCTTCACTTGTCTACAGAGTCCTTCCTCCCACATGTTCTCACCCTGCTCTTCTCTGGCTGCAATTATGTCTGCACATAACTTTTTCTTTTAATCCTCTTCTTAAATATATTATTCCAGAGGTGTTACCACTATTTCTGATAGTGGTAACACCTTGAGCCAGCTGGTGTTGGCTCTGCTGGACATGGAGGAATTTCCCAGCAGCTTCTCACAGAAGTCACTCCTGTAGACCACCTGCTACCACACAAAGCTTGGCCACACAAACCCAACATATTCTATTAAAAAAAACCAAAAAAAACAAACAAACAAAAAAAACAAAAAAAAAAAACAAACAAAAAAAAAACAAAAAAAAACCAAAAAAAAAAAACCCAAAAAAAACCAACCAAACAAAAACCCACAAAACAAAGCAAAACAAAACAAAAACCTAGGAGGAACTATAAGGGTGCCACTTTCTTCATTTGAAAAAATTCTAGCAGGAGAATTAGATCTGGAAGAAAAAAAGCAAACTTCATTCTTTTCCTCAACTTTAGATAGCACAGACCAACAGGTACCATCTCCCCAGCTGCAATACCTTCAGCTGCTTAGCAACATGGACCCTGAGTTATCTGCTTTAGTCTGACTGGGGGCTCTAGGTCTCATTGTAAGAGTCTTAGCTTTTCATCTTTTGAACAAATGCATTTCAGTCTTTTATTGAATGCTTATTTGAAGAAAAACTTCACAACTAGCTTGAGGGAGAAATTCAAATCCAAGTCTATCTTTCCCTCAGGTAAGTGCTCTACTCATTGAGCTAGAAAGTTATGGTCTGATGAGCCTTAAATTATGTTTTCAAAGTGGCACAGCTTTGAGAGGAAAATAACCTGAACTTCTATAATTGTTAGGTGTTCTAGGAAATGACAGACTTTATTTAACACACTAACACAAAGCAGAGCACTGATGTGTGTGTGAGAATTGACTAACACCCTCTCCTTCTGCAAAACTGCACCTCCATCCCTCAAAAATTTTAAAAGAAAACAGAAACTTTCTGCTTTTGTGTAGACAGAATAGATTCTGTATCAAGCCCCATGAAGCTTGTGAATGTTGAACTAATCTAACAAATCCTTCAAGGTCTTGAAAGGCAAAAAAGTCAGCCTCAGGCAAGTAAAACTGAATGCCTCCTCTGCCTAACACCTGTTCATGTGTCCAGATAAGATAATTTAGACATTTAATGCAATGGCTCTGAATATGAATTGCATTGTGAGGACTCACAGCTCTCTGCATGAATGGTCCAGTATATTTGGAAAACTAACCAGGATATAGGAATTCCTTTTGGGAAAATGGATAGCTGAGAGTTAGTTGAGGCAGTGCTGAACTTAAAAGAATCAAGTACTTTAATTTAAAATTCTTGCTGGATGCCAATATTAGATTATTTTCTGTCTTTTCAAAATCTGGTTCTTCATTTGCTTGGAAATATTTCCACTTGTTTTCTTCTTTTTCTTCTCTTCAGTGAGACATTGCACTTATTTAGACTAAAAACATTTTAAAGCTACCTCTATTACAAGATATTTTAGTAGACATCAGGATCATCTATTTTTAATAGGTAGATGAATTTATCAGTAGAGTTTCACTTTCCTCCGACTATCAGTATTACATTAGAGGCAGGAGAAGATCAAATCTTTGATTTAGTAGTGATTTAATTGCTGTGCTTTCAAATCACAAGGTGATTTTGTCACTTTTTTCCAAAGGCTACTGAATGTTTTATGTTCTGTTAAGGTAGTTAAGTATTCCAAAAGCAACAGAATGTAAGTTAAAAATGTGCTTTTGGGAGAAGAAAATAAACACAATGAACTACTGTATTGTTTGTCCTATCATGCTTCCAGAATTTATTGCAGCTTAGGAATTAATTTCTAGGAGGAGAAAGTCCTGCAAGAGTGTTTCCATACTACTATGTACTTGTGAAACACACATTTTGCTTTTGGTAAGAAATTAAATACATTAGTGTTGATGAATAGATGCATATTTAAACAAGGTAAAAAATATATATATAAAGAAAAAGACATTTATTGAATAAAGGTTAAAAGAGGAAAAAAAGAAAACATAAAATGAGTTAGAAATAAACTAATGTTGCCTAATTTAGCTCTTACTCTTATAATTGCAGAAACTAGATTATTTTAAAAATTTAAACTGTACCAACAATGCCTTTTTTGAAGATTCCTTTATTATTCAAGCACTTTACATTTCTCACATGCCTTACCTTAGGAGTGTATCTTGGGTGTAATATTTGCCCATGCCTCTGAGAGTTACCATGCTGCATCTTACACCCCTCTGGTGTAATAAACAATGACACTGTTTAGAGAAAGTTCTGACACTCAACCTTAAGAATGCCACACCAAAGCAATCAAATTCTCTCTTAATTACTTATCTGGGAAAATATTGGCATACAATTGCCAAAAAGGAAAAAGGGGAAAAACATTGGTTAGCCAGAGAAACGGAAGGGAAGGGAAGGGAAGGGAAGGGAAGGGAAGGGAAGGGAAGGGAAGGGAAGGGAAGGGAAGGGAAGGAAGGAAGGGAAGGAGGAAGGGACGGAAGGGAAGGGAAGGGAAGGGAAGGGAAGGGACGGGAAGGCAGGGAAGGGAAGGGAAGGGAAGGGAAGGGAAGGGAAGGGACGGGAAGGGAAGGAAGGGAAGTGAAGGGAAGGGAAGGGAAGGGAAGGGAAGGGAAGGGCAGGGAAGAAGAGAGCTAACTAGCTAACTAACCAACAAACACCCTATTCCTAAATATCCTTGATCTGCTTGCATTTAAAAATCTTAAAGATAATTTTAGGCTGAAAACCATAGCAGGGAAGTCATTGTCAGATTTGGTTTTATTCCCTACGATATATGTTGTGTATATATATATATATATATATATATATACACCTTTGTGTAATGGTTTCTCCTCATTTATTCAAATGCAAACAACTCCCTCCAGGATCACTATTCCTAATTTACCTAAGAAGCAGTTTTGACCTTCCTTCTTGGTCTTGATCTTACTGCAATTACTATAGAGATTTCCAGATATGTGAAGAAACTTCTTGAGAGTTATTCAAATACTAAGTTGTCAATCTACCCAAACTGCAATATAGCTTCATAACTATTAAGGTAACAGTTAGAAAACTTCCCTATAATAAGTTTTCATTTTAGATACACATAGATGATGAGCAAAAACCACAGGAAATGTACCTTCTGCTCAGTAATGATTTGCAAACACGGCAAGACAAAATACCATGAGTTTCCACATTGATATCAGTCTGTGGTAAAGAAAGGAGTCAAAGCCATAACAAATTTTTTCTGTACTGAACATCTTAAAGAAAACCTAAGAGGATTTTAAGCCTGAAGAAATCAGCTGATACATACATATAACTGAGAATATTCCATGTACTTCACAACTTAATTTGAAAAAATGTCACAAGACAGAACAGCTAAAAGTGTTTAAACTGCTGCCCCTCCAACAAGATCCTTTTTTTCAAGGCCTGGATTTGGTTAGTTTTTTGACTTTCTGAATTTCAGGAAACTCCTCAGAATTCTCCTTCTTAGGCCCTTTTCTTTCCATCATAACTGAGGCCCAGATCTCTGCTGCATTCTTCTCACAGTAAGGATGCTGCATAAATTTAGGGATTCCAGTTCTATACTGTGCCATACTCACAGCTATCCATGTTTTGAACCTTTTCTTCCCAAGCATATATAACTGCAGTCATTTGAAATTGCTCACTATTTCCACTTGACCCAAAAATTCTTCTTACTTTTCTTATTATTCTTTCATAAATGATATTAGAAAAAAAAAATCTAACTAATAGTAACATTCACAACACAGGCATACAGCAAATTTTAAGCTGATTTTAAGACCTATGTATTCTGTGTCTAAAGGGGCTACAGCGCTGTATTGCAGAAATGGAAGGTAAAACAATGTTTTTTCTACAATGAGAAAATATTTCCCCCTTTTGTGGCTCAGCATATGAAATTATACATTGTCTAGAAGACATATATTAGGAAGTGATTTATTTTAATTTTTGAGACATTGCTTTAACACTATTCAAAGAATGTTTATGTAACACATGCAGAGAAAGAAGCAATGAATGCAGGGGCACAGAGGAGGTGATTCAAAAAGCTTTTGGGACGAGGTGGTCTTTGCATGACCAAAATAATGAGTGTTGGTTGCAAGAATTCCTATGAAAAATCTATTCCACAAGAAATATAAGTTTATAACCACCCTGCATTACACAAGAAGAAGACAAAATGTATTGTTCTTGGAAATGTCTGTAAACTTGCATTGCCTTCTTACAGAAGTCTTGGCTTCATTTTTTATACTCAAAATGTAAACAAAAAGTATTTTTCTATTCTTGGCTTCATTTTTTATACTCAAAATGTAAACAAAAAGTATTTTTCTATTCTGTGGCAAATGTTCAATCTGTACAGTCACCTACTGTGTACAATAACTGGCAATTTCATGTGCTATTATTTGTAACTGTGTGGCAGCAAAGAGCTACCCAACGCTGTTCAGCCAGTGGAACATACTTAGCACAAAATACAAAACTTACTGTGAAGAATTCATCCCTGTGTTTAGAATTCCATAGCTTGGACTTGACATCTTCCTAGTGCTCTAATACTCATTTTTAGAATTACTTCTGCAAACCTGCCATTGAGGAAAGTTACCAGTTCTTGCCAAAGTCCTGACAGGCTTTTTCAAGTGGGCATAAAGACAGAGGAGTTTTGTAGTTCCAGTCAATATAAAACTACATTTTAAAGATGTTTTGTGCATGTATAGCTGCACTGTCATGGCAGCTATCACTCAGCTCACATACAGAGGTGAAATGTCATTCCTAACCTCTTCTAGTAACATCCATTCCCAAGCAATCTTTAACAGGATATCAAAAATGGTGCTAGTATTCAAATGTAAAGATAATGTAGGGACCTCTGGCTGAGTTAATTATTTTAAGGATTACCTCAACATAATTCCGTAACACCTTTAGCTGTAATTGCATTTTTGAGGTCGGGAAACACAAGGATGTGTATTCATATAGATGAATTCTGAAATGCATCAGCAGACTGTCTTCTGCTGCTCTGAGAGATGCCATGTAAGCTGAGAAAGAAGCTATTTTGTATTATCTCACCAACAGCATATTAAAAGAGTCATTCATTAATGCATACTAATCTAGAAAATGAAAATCCAAGCTTTAGACAGTTCTGTCATGTTAGATCCAATGTTTCTTGCCTCCTTGTGACTTGTAAAATTTTAGTTAGATTGTTTCTTCTTTTAGATTTATGCCTCTCTGGATCTTCAAAGCAATGGAAACACCAACGCCTCTGTGTGTCTCAGATTTAGAAGCTTTTACTTAAAGTCCATGCTTGGAGTCATAGTTTAGAAGAAACAAATTTTCCTTGTCTTCTTCTTACTTAGGCTTGGATGGTCTTCTGATCTGAATTAATTTTTCTTTTCAAACAGCTATTGAATTACTCAATTAGGTTTTTGTGAATCACATGAAGGTAGATAAATTTTGTAGTTATGCAATTGCAAAATTTTATAGAGGTTTTCAATAATAGAGGTTGTGTATCGTTACGTAGATAATTAGAAAAATGAGGTCTTATTACATTTAAAGAACAAAAGAAAGAAAACACATAAAGGGATATGGTGATAAAATTAAGTCGTGCTGAAATATCTAAAAACCATAAGTTTAAAAATAGTGTCCTCGTGGTTGTTATCTCCTCCTCATGCATTAAAGTCAGGATTTTAGGCCACACTAACTGAACTGGTTCATGACAGATAGAGGAAAACAACTGCTAAGTCATGTTCTGTGGTAGCTGCCCACACAAAATGATATATCTACATCAAAAATACTTTAAAGGAGAATAAATATATTTTATTCACTAATGCCTTCTCCTTTACTCAAAAATTTCACTCTATAGGATCATATGCAAAGAAGTGTGTTCAAAGGATATAACAATCAAAATTACTGGGTTTAGAAACAGTAATCAACAAAAACAAAGTGAAAAAAATAAGTATATAATACCTAAGAACTCAAGATGCAATGAGCTCAGCTATGACAGATAGACTTTTTTGAAAGGCTTTTCCATCTGAAAAAAAAGCATCTCCTTTTTAATAGAAGCTTGCCAGGTGCTTTATCAGAACCTCCATTTGTCAATCTGATAGAAGACAGTGTAATTTACTGCCTGTGATGCTAATGACAGTGCCTAGATCTATGAAAAAGGTCTGAATCATTTTTTTACAGAAGCTTGGTGGGCACTGAATTACAACAGAAAGAGGACACGAAGTCTTTGAGATTGATGATGTGTATCATTCTGTTATTTCAAGAAATGTATGACCACTGTGGTTCCATTGTACCAGACTCAATACACCAATTTATGAATTAACAAGTGGCAGTGTGAAGTAGCAGTTGCTAGAAACAGCGTGTGTTAATCAATGATTTAAGAAAACATTTGTGTATGTATAGAGCTCCATTCAAAAAAAGCAAATAATTGAGGCTGAATTTTCTGAAAAATAGAAACCTGTATCGGTATTTAGATCTCAGTATTCTTTTTCTCCAAGATCCAGGGGGGAAAAAAGCAAAACTAATATAAGTACAACCCACCAATCAAATTATATTGAAATACCAAATTAAGTACAGTCTTGTCCTACTAATCTCATAATGTGACATGATAAAACTACCTACATATTAGAGTTACTAAAGCTACAGCCCCCATTCTCCTTATTTTCATCATTCCAACCTTAGGGCTAAACAGAAGCAGAAGAGAGAGAAGGCATAGACAGGTTGCATCCCCATTTGCAAAAGCTCCTGACCACTGTCACTTGGGATTTGGTTAGTGCCATGTCTGTTTTACAATAGCAGCTATAAGAATTTCTGGGGGATAAAAGTAATAATGGATTATTCTATTGAGTAATTCTGAGACCACAAGAATTACACATATGAGCATATAGCTAGTGCTGCTCTCTGAAAAATGAGGTATCTGTAAATATTACAAATAATGAAACAGAACTAAATCTAAACTGTTCTTTAAAATATTTTACTTCTTTTCAAAGTTGGCATATCGCTACAAAGACATCCCAAATATTTTCTCCTACACATCAATATTAAATCAAAGCTTCTTTTGTCACAAAAGCTTAGTTCAACAATAAAGACAGTGATACAATGAAAAATGAAAATTAAAACCCCATGTCATCCATCTATTTCTATGTATATAACTTCTGCTGCAGTGAATAGGCACTGTATTATATAACTGATGAGGTAATTAAGATCATGCCTTTTTCCTTCCTATGCCTGCTGGTTAATTCTAAGATTAGTGTTCAGTTTAATGTTGAGCTTCACACGATGTTTCAGTATCATGCTGTAGATAAATTGTTGGAGTCCTGAGCATTAAATCAATAGGTCTTCTGTCTTGTTCAAATAACCAAGTTTCCCAGAGGCAAACCCCATGCTGACACCCTAGTGTGAAACTCATTAAGTTTCTTGTGGACTAAAATATGACATGCTGTCTAATAAATAATTAATACCATATGTTATAAATACAAATAAGTTTACTTAATGAAGGAAGAGTTTGATTTTTCACTGTCTTAGAATTCAATTTAGAGTAAATGCTAACTTGGAACAACAGAGGCAATTTCTTTCCATAAATAAAACAAAAATAACTTTAGAAAGACCTGGTTAGATAGTGGAAAACTACTTCCAAGTATACATATACATATATATGCAAAAAGTTATATGTCAAGATAGTTGGCCATGCAGATTAAAATATTACTGTAGGAAAAGCAGGAAGAGGAGGGAGAGAGAAATGGAAAGAATTATGTAGCTACAGGCAAGCTCTGGTGCTAAACACCAAATCTGGCAAAGACTGTCCTAAGAAGGGCTTATTGCAAACAACAACTTTTGAAGAAGGCGACCTTAGCAAAGTAAATGAAAGCCCAAATTTCAACAATACTGTTTGCTCTGAACTCTAATAAAACCACATTATGACCCCTCAAATTTTGTCTTAAATATATTTATTTCTGGAAAGTCTGAAGTTAATAAGTGAAGTTAATAAGTCTGAAGTTAATATGATGGAGAGAAGTGAGTACAGAAGAGAAGCTACCCATGAAGAAATAAGAAAATGCTTTGAGAGAAGTGCTGCAGAAAGGTTATTGTCAACCAGAAAAAAACCTCTGAAAATTAAAGATTTTTCCCTGTGGAGAAATATAAAACTCATTTGGTGTGGAAATGATCCTCTTCATAAAATCTAGAGACCAGCCATAATCAAAATCTGTTATATCTTTCCTGCTTCTTTTTGTGATCTATTTAAGAATTGCAGAACAGAGAATATTATCCATAAGGAATTATTGCTTCCCACAGGAAGGAGTGCAGAAACAAATATTTCTTAGCAGAAACAAATATAAAGATAAAAAGAATGAGGTATATGAGGAGGTTCTATCAGTAGGAGACAATGTCTTGTAATTTTGCCACGTAAAGTCACTCAAAATTTTATGCACCTTACAAGAAGATTTTCTGCCCATGGTCAGTTCTTAAACATGTTTTAATCAAAAAAAATGCTTGGTGTTCAAAACACCCAAGGAGCTTGAGGAATATCTGTTCTTTAATCAAATTAAAGTTTATGGAAAGAAAACAAAATATTATCTTAGTTAAAACCAAAGCTCTTGAGAGGGTGATTACTCTCAGAGAAAATGGCCTTTAACAGGCACTTCTAAGAACACTAAATTTTTCAGTGCTTTTTCATATGTCTCTATCCACCAACCAGCTGTAAACCCAGTGTTTTGACTGGCCTAACAGCTATGAGCTTCACAGTCTCTGACATGAAATTGGTGATAACCCATTCTCCTTCAAGGAGCCATACAGAATGGATTTAAACTGTACTGTATGATTTTTAGTAGAAGCAAGTCTCATAAGCTCTTTGCTTCCAGCTTCTCTCCTGTTAAGTTAAAGAAAACTGTATTCAAAGTTGAGACTGATTTTCCAACTAAATGAAATTAATTTAAATGAGCTTTAAAAATTATGTCATTTGGTACCACTGTGAGTGTGATACATGGTCCATAATTCTTTTGCAACTTTTTTCCCCTATTTACATTTCAAACAAAAGTGAATGTAGTGTACAAATGTTTGGTATCAGAGAAATGACTGTCATATTCTGCACGTTATATAACACCTAATATCATGAATCCTTGACTAAAGTATAGATTTAATAATAAAACTTGATTCTGGCTGTTGTATGCATGAACAACCCACTGAAGTCAATACAAAGATTTAAATTGAATTCATGCGTAAATATTTGAAGAATGACTACAAGTCTTATTGAACAGAAATTTCACAAAGTTTGCTTTTGTGCTGTTTTAATTGACCAATATCAGTTTAAAGCTGGTAATACATGCAACTGTATTTCAAGTCATAAACAAAATAATTTATTATTAAGCATTTTTATTTCTTCTCCAAGAACAAGTCTCTAAAAGACATGACGTTCTACCACAGGATTTCCACTTTATACTTAAAATGAAGCATGAAATGTTTAAGCTCACTATGAAGGTCACTTTTGAGATCTTTAAAGTCAGAACAATATGGTGAGATGAAATGCTGCCTTCCTCTTCCTGTGGTTGAGTGGCTTTTTTTCCCTCTACATTGCTGATGCATGATTTCTAATTGTTTTCTGTCCATTCTGTGAAATCCCAAACCATTAAAAGGAGATGCTGGCAATCATGACCAGCATCAATACCCTGAAGGCAGGTATTTGTTTGATGAGCTGCTTTTTGCCCCCTCTGCCAACACTGAAGGCAGCACCACCCCAATAAAATCTCTTCTGCATTCTCACAGCATATTGCTATCAGGACTTTGATAGAGCAACAAAGATATGTGATATTAAAAAATAAATACAAAACAAAAGCTGCAGTCACAGAGTCCCATTAGAGTATATGCAAGCAAAATCAAGTGGAAAATTTATGGCCCGAACACACAGAAATAAGGTTTTTTCTTCATATTTAAAGCTTTATTTTATTGAAAAATTTTAGATAATTTTTCAATATAATGAAATCTTGCTTTATCCTAAAATGGCAATATTTCTTCATATCTTGATAGTTCTTTACAGCTTTTGTTCTCATTGAATAGAGTTTGGATGCATAGCAGCCACATTCTGATCAGGATTACATAAAACCAATAGAAACATGTTGAAAAATAATTTTTTTCATAATTTTAATGAATAATCTTATGAAATCATAAAAAATTCTACCTGTTCACTTTGATATTTTTTTATTGTTTTCATTAATTCAATTTCTTCGCAAAAGCCATCTTTTAATATCAAAGTATCTTTAAATGGCTTTAAAAGTATATTCTAATGGAATTTTCTCAGATAACCTTTAACAGTTTAAACAGGTAAAAATTTAATGTCATTTATGTTGGAAAGGTGTTCAAAATATTATACTATTAAATATTTAATGGCATCATTATGGAAGATTTAGCTATTTTCAAACTAGACTCAGGAGGCCAGAGATATCATTCCACACTACTTCTTGAATCATTAAATGGGTCTACTGAGATTTGTAATCTTTTCCAAAATTTATTAATACAGTTTGGGTTGCTGCTAGCTTTGCAAAATATAGTATTCTTACACAGATGTGACTGCTAATTAAAAAGTCTCTTGTGACTGCAAATGGGCTTCAGGGTGCTGCTTTTATCCGTGTTTGTATCATTAAAGAAACTTGGAGCAATCGAGTATTTGTGTATTCATAATTATAATGTACATAAAAGACTACACTCGGTCCTGACTACTGCATAGAACTGTAAGAAAATCATATTTACCTGCAAGTGCTTTCAGCAGCTTATATCTACAATATAGTTGCCACTTAAAGGAGTTAATCTCTGATTCTTGCCAATCAAACAGTTCAGTAATCACACTTGTGCTCTATTTCTTCTGAAGCAGTCATTTGTTGAAATATCTGCAGACCATGTGTGCCAGGTATCCCAAGGGAGGGGAAGAAAAAAAAGTTTATTTTGTGAGTGATTGAGAGCACTTTAAATAAATCTTCTCATTTTCAGTAGGGATAGAAATTGACAGGGTTTTAGCAGAAATCAAATAAGAATGTTATAAGCTAAGCTTTGTATCTTTTGAAACGAAGAAATAGCAAAACATTTAAAATGGTAATAATAGGAGCATGAGTTAAAAATGCCTTGTCAATTAAGTACTAGTAATTATAATAGAGTCCAAAATCAGAAGTCATTATAGTGACTGCTAAAGACAGATACACAACAAAAGAGTAATTCATTCTCTCTCATTCTGTAGTTCCCACAGAACTATGTTAAAGCATAACTCAAATGTAATGTTTGTAAGGCATATTACAGTCAACTTCTTTCTTGCTTCCTTCAAAATTTACAGAGAAAACACCATGATGATAATAATATACTGCATAAATTTACCTAGGTCTGTTTTATTTGTTGATTTTTCATGATTAATCCCCCACTGAAAGGTGTGAGGTTTATTACACTACTCAAAAAAAAAAAAAAAAAAAAAATCTAAACAATGTTTTAATACCATTTGGGGAATTATTAAAGTACCATTATAAAAACAGTATAGAAGGAAATACTGGAGTCATGGTAATAGGGAACTTTTCCTGCTTTTCTATTTCTTTCTCTCCTGAGTGAACTTTGGAATTTCGAACACTTATGTGTAAACAACTTCCACAGATTTAAAGAAATGATTAATTAAATTAATAAAATAGCTGTGCTTAATATGCTGCCAAGCAATATATCCTAAAAAACAACACATTTTCAGCTTCAAGTGCAAATAGAAGTCTAATCAGTTTAAAAAGTCAATTTCTGTAGAGAAAATCTACACTAAGGAAAATGAAAGGAATTCTGTATGTTTTGTACTAACCACCAGAGCAATATTCCTATTTTTTATACTTTAGCATAGCTCAATTTGCTACTTTCAAAATAATTTTTTCATTTCCCCATATAACCTTTGTGAGTATGGAAATGAAAAAAACTCAGCTCCTTCAGGAAAAAATGGAATTGCGAATGTGTTGTTAATATTCATTTTACTTTGCTAACGGTCAATGTGTCTATATGTGGAAGTATGTATAATTCAGAAATTTATGGCATGTGCAAAAAATTTCATATACCTCTGTATATGTTTTGCATCATTTTCAGTGCTTGAGTTCTGATGACCCCATACAAATGCCCAAGATAATTGAGACAATATGTGGGATATGAAAGGAAGAAATGTATTGTAAAATCCCACAGCTTTATCAGATGCATACCTCAGCTAAAGCTGCAGTCCTGAGGTATAGAATAGACAAGCTGATGAAAATCTGCAGAATATTTCTATCACTTTAGATTCCCTCACAAGAGTTCCACCTGCAACACAGCTTTCTCTTCCTTGCTTTAGGACAATGCTGTGCAGATGAGATTTTTTGCCTGAAAGGTTCAGTCCCAAGAAAAAAAGGTGAAAACATTAGATCTCTGACAACAGCAGTTGGATTTGAAATTTTTGCTTCTGTTGGAATGCACTGCCAGTAGCACAAATATTTTTTCATTCTTGCTTAATTATTAGAAAGCTCTAAAACAAAACCAAAGAAATCCTCAAATCAAATATGTAATCATTCCTTATTCAAGAGAAAAGATTTATCAAAGTCAATAATAATGAAGGTTTCTAAATAATTAGGTCTATTTTGGGGTGGTGTGTTGCTTTTTTCTTTCTATATGTAGTCATCACAAATGTCATATTACTTTATGTATTTTATACCAAAATTATCAGATAAAAATATTAGAAATTTGTGACCTAATACATAAAGAATTTTGACTTAAAGAATTTAGCTTAGAAGCTTCAATTTCCTTTCATATATCAGGTTTCAGAGCTGCAACTTCACTAAACATTCTATAAAATTCAATAAAAAACCTACCATGAAAAAGACACTGGCAAAAGATAATTGTAAGACACAATAACTCAATATTCTTAGAGTCAAAGAGTTAAACTCTTTTTGAATGTATTAAACAGAGAAGACCAAAAATATCCTTTGGTCCGATGTGTTTTTAGATGATATTCTTCTTTTTTTCCTTTTTTTTTTTTTTTTTTGAATATATGGACCAAGACTTTCTAATTTCAGGGGTAATTGCTGATTTTATGTCTCCCAAAATGTGGAACCTGAGGTTGTGGTGTGCATTTGGTCATGGGAGTTCAAGATTTGACTATTCCTTTTTCTTTAATCCAGTTGATCATAAAAGAACTGAATTACAAAGGTAGAAAAGGAACATTTCAATTGATCAGTAACATGCAAAAATGCATGATAATTTTGAAGTCTAGTGGTAGAAAATAAAAATGCAGAATTGAAAGTGGAGAGAATGAATAAATAAGCAAACATAGGACATTTGGACAACCAAACTTCACCAATCCAGGCAGCTACCAACAGCTATGAGAACAAACAACTGGCACTGGTGATACATAAAGCTGAAATATGTTTTTTGACTTGTAGTGACTACTTTTACTAGAATTAAATTAAATTAAATTCTGAGTGAATGATCAAAGTTACACTTCTGGACATATGAGGGCAGATGTTAGACCATAAGTTGTAGCAAACACAGAAGCAAACAGGATTCCAGTTCATGCCACATATTGAATGCCAGGGAGGAAATCAAAGCCATGGTGTCTCCTGACGATAAACATAAGGTGAACTAGGGAAAACCTGGGAAGAAGTTTAAGACTGGGCAGAAGACTAGGTTCTGAAAAAAACTATTTTTCTTGTTTGCCCTGCTGCCCAAGAAGTAACACAGTAAGATAGAAATTTCTGCAGAGCAGTGCAAACAGAGTATGTCAGACTGAGCTCACGGTACAATGATATTAAAGTTTCAGTATTCTGCTACAGTTTTTGTTTTATTTATAAAAAATATTTCTGAGATTTAAATTATTAAAAGCAAGAGATACAATTCAAAGATATTTCCTTTTGACATTTTGGATAGATAGAAAAATTCTGCAGATGTAAAGAAAGGTAATATAGTTTTTTGGATAGTGATTCTCAATTTTTTATCAAGTCCACAGGGAAAACTGCAATTGCTCCCAGTCTGTTCTTCAGATATTGATATACTGTAATTACTGCACAACTCTAGGCTAAAAAACAGGAAGTGTAGCAAAAGACTATCTCATCAGAACCCTTAAGCAAACTATTTCACTAAACTTTGGCAATAATTCACCACAATCCTTGAAAATTACTAAATAAATTTATGTATTCACTTTGACATATTTTTAGTTTAGTGGACTAGAAAAATGCATTTTCTCTGAGTAATAGTGGCATAAAAAAAGTGCAAATTCTGACATTTTCCAAATATATAATTTTTTTTAGCAATGGTGTTCCTAGTTAGGGAGCATGAGTGGCAGGACTGAGTCCTAAATTCAGTTATGTCATGTAAAAGAATCAAATGCTGCATCACGACATAAAAGGCCAGTGTTAATACATGTGACTCAATACATAGGGGAGCACTGTACTAGGAGGAATATCTCTAATAAGTTGACCTAAACCAGAGAAACAAAAACTTGTTGTTTGTTCCTTGGATGACCTGTGCTGATGGCGTTTCCCCACAAAACTCACGCTACATTTCATGGAGCAGCCTACACTTCACCATGTGTCTGCATAGCACCAGGGTTTTCCTGCTTCTGTTTTATCAGCTTAAGAGACATTTTCCTTCCATAGTTAATAATCATCATCTCAAAAGGGCTAAAAGCCACTTCCCCCAACACAGCTCACTACGAAATCTAGCTTCCTGACCCCAATTCTTTTCCATTTAACACTCGCCATTAATAGTATCATAATTAAAAGCTTAACTGAATTTCTCTTGTAACCCTTCTTTCAAGAATTTTATAGAAATGTCAATTTGCCATAATTATTTCTCTAAAGTAATGGAATTGTCATTTCCTGTACCATAAAACTTGATATTAGAACTTTCTTTGATATTTCAGATAAAGTTCCAGCATCATATGCTAGAACAGAGCATGTAATTCTGAGTCTCATTTAATGAACTGTACTTCAAAATCAAACATCTTATCCCCTCAGAACACAAATGTTTAGTGTTTATTAGAAAATAAAATTACAGAGCAAGCTAAGATGCCTTCCCACATATAAAGAGGCAGATGTTCCTAATATGCTCTCAAATGCGGGCATGCATTTCCCCAATAACTGTGAAGGAGGGGAAAAAGGCATTTCTATGTTTATGTGGGCACATAAACACTATTGCTTTGTGTCCATCTGGTATTCAGCCAGATGTAGAGATTTGCCTAAAATAATAATTGTCAGACATTTATAGCACTTTACAGACAATCTTACAATTTGAAATCAGTTAATTCAATGAAAATAGGGGAACTCTTCTCCCATGAACACAGGTGATAATTTCAGCTACACTGCTTTTGTGGAATTCATCTGCTATCAGTCACCACTGCTTAATTATTCCTGCTTTTAGGCCACCATCTTTCACTAAGCTCTCTCCATAGCTCAGTAATATATTACAGTCTTTTCTTCCAGTATTGATCTTCCTGCTGCCACTCTTGCATCAAGGTTATAAGGCTGCACTTCATATCCACACAGAGTCTAAAATTAGAGGCAAATAGAACTAGCATATTACATAGCTTTGCACTACATCAGCCTCATTTTTGAAATCACCGCTGAGGTTTTTGTCTATCGGGTATTCAGTGTAGATTTAGGATGCTCTTTGGAGTTACACAAATGTACGTGGCTTGAGACTTGTCTCTCTGACTTTCGTCTTTCCTACTATGATGCTGCTGGACCTAAAATGAGCAGATTTGTCTGGAATATTTTCGTAAGAAAAGAAAGACTTGACTAACCCTTTAGTAAAATAATTTTCTATAATATCACACCACTAAATGAATTAGGAAAGTCAGTTTTGGTGACTAGATGTTACAAATTTCAAGTACCAGCCTCACTGGATAGACTATTTTACAGCTATAATTTCTGCTGCCCTGTTTTCACACACTTCAGGGACGGCTGGATAAACTCCAACATGTTAGCTTAGAATTTCATCACATTGCATTATTTCGGCCCTGCCAAGAATTGACAAAATGACAAACATAAATACCACAAAACAAGCCCTGTTTCCAGAATGCAGCAGTGTCTCCCAGCCAGCCAGAACAGGTAGAATATAATGCTTTGGAACTCAGCTTTGCCTTATGTAAACCTTAAACTAAATTAATGAGCTGCTCTTTGTGCTTTCCAAACAGGGTATTAGAACATTTCTGCAATTTTTCTTTCCTTTGTTTTCCACTATAATCACTCTCTTGCTGTGGTAGTGCTTCAGTCTGCCATTCTTCATCAAGAACAGCTTTTCAAGCACTCTTAACTATTCTTGTGGCAGTGGCAGTCTTCTGTGAGATAAAGACAAAGCAGAGCTATATGTTATCATTTTAATGGGGTCGCTTGCCTGAATGTCACTGGAGCAATTCTAATATTGCCTGCATGCAGACTTTGGGTATGGCAGCCTAAAATTGTCCATCTCACTTCAGAGTCCTGCAGAAGAGTCCAGTGGAAGATATGCAATTTCTCATACCTGCACTGCCCTCCTCTAGGGATGCAAGGCTCACACTGCTCTGTAATATTTTCCCTTCTGACATGCCAGAGGTACAATTTGAACAAAATTATGAAGTGTAAATCATCTGTGATGACCTTAAATTGTGACATTATACCATATTGTATGTTCTTATAGAAGTTTACTGTTACAAAAAATTTAAAATTGATATCTTGTGGAAATTAACTGAAAGTAAATAGCAGATCCTTGATTTATGTATTAGTTTGTGCTGAAGGGAGAAAAATGAAAACCACCACTTTTTGGGTTAAATGTTTGAAGGGGGAATGAAGCCAGTCTATTTGATTGCTCGTTTAGAGAACTGAAATAACCATTTGACAAACCTTTCCAGATTGTTCATTGAAGTAGAAAATTTGGCACCAAAAATTCAGCTGCCACCAAAAACTGACAGAGCAGTTTCACTCTATAGTTCACTGGCAGCTTTACAGTATGCTAAGGGAAATATTTTAAGGCTTTAAAAATCATAGCTAAGGAATGTGGATGAATTCCTCAAGTTTCCTTAGTTCAGTATCAACCTTCTTTTTCTATCAGTTCAAATCCAAATATTACTCTTATTTGTTCTAGAAGAATATCTAGAAGACAGCTGGGTTCTTGTATTTAAAACCCAATGTAAAGAAAAAGGATTGATAATTGCATAGAAATATTTTTTAATTTGAAGGGTCATATTTCTGAATTTCTGCTCCTAGTTATACATAACACAGTTCTCACCTCATATATTTTGGAATAGAAATCTGCTCCTCCTACAATAAGCAGAGGATCACTCGATGTTGGGGGTCCTTTGTTCTGATTTGGTTTATAATTTTCTTTGTAAAACCAGGAACAAGAAGGGTAAATTTTAAATCCTCTCAAAATCAACAGGAATTTTCTATTACTAGTTTCAGCTAGTCTATATTAGATACCTGCAGCAATATAAAAAAAGTGGATGAAAAACTAAGTCTGAGCCACAACATCTAAAGTATTTGAAGATATGGATTGCATAGGTTAAGCAAGATAGAAAGTAATTCCAGTATATGGTTGTGCAGTACTTTAAATTTCCAACTGTATTTAAATTCTTTAAATTTTACTGGAAGTATCTATAGTCACAAATTGCTAACACAAATGTACTAAACCTGGTTAACACACATCATAGAGAGCACCTGTCAGTTTAAGGTTTGAAGCCAATTTGAAGCATGTAATGAATTTATATTGGGGGTACAAAAGAGATATCTAAAGTGACATTCTGAGGCACAGTTAATGAGATTGGCTTATGTAAGTCTATCTGGTAATATGATCATCTCTAATGAGATTATTCTGAAGTAACCCCTCTACAAATTAAATTAATGAGTTATATACATTCATGTTGCAAGAATCCAGAACTGAAGTGTTTTTAAGGTATTTTAAGGTTAATATCAAAGCATTTCTCTATCCCTCTTAGGACCAAGTCAATATGAATATAATAAAGTATTGCATTGAGCCAGAGAAGTCAAAGAACAAGGAGACACACAGGAAATAAAGTGTTGCCAAATATGGTGTATTAACTTTATATCATGTCCTTCGAAAATAATAATCAAATAATTAAAGAGAAATCAGCCTCTTCCTGGAGCCATGTACTAGCTATAGGTACAAGAATCAAAGAGAATACTTAAATTTAATATTGGATCTGCTGAGTTGGAGAGAAGGGGCAAGGGGAAATGATTTCTCATCCTGAAAGAAAGACAAATAAGGAGAAGGGAAAGTATTAAAAAATCTCATTGCAATGAGAGGTTGCATTCAGCTCTGTCAATCAGAAACAGAGGCAGTTGGGAGCTTTAAAACAGAAGCATAAATTGGAGGTAAGGGGGGAAGACATAAAAGTCATTTCTGGTTTAAACCTTTTATCTTTGTCTGGTTTCCTAGGAAAAATGAACTTGGCTATAAGAAACCTCTTTTAGCCACTGGATTGTTGTGCTATTAGAGGCTATCAGGCACACTGTGGTAAGGATATTGTGAAGATCTTGTATTTATCTCATTGATAAGCCCAAATAATCATTAGGAGATACAGCACTAAGCATATCTCTTGCACATTTTCTGTAACAAAATT
This sequence comes from Serinus canaria, assembly GCF_022539315.1. NCBI lineage: Eukaryota > Metazoa > Chordata > Aves > Passeriformes > Fringillidae > Serinus > Serinus canaria. The sequence continues at coordinate 37,569,211 of NC_066317.1, forward strand.
CAGTGATGCATTTAATTGCCGTCAAGGCAGGAGCCAGCATTCTGTGAATATCTTGACTCACCACCAGTTTTGCCTTACTGAGAAATGCTTGATAGCAGTGTTATTTTTCATGAAATAACTACACAAGAGCATTTCTTCTTTGTTGGTTAAAGCCTATTCTTTCCCTATTCTATTTCTGTCAGAGTAATCTAAAGGTGTTTGGCAAGCTTTTTTCCACTGATAATAGAGACACTTACCCAACAAATGGGTGAATTTCTCCTCCATTTGAAGCATTTGAAATATCATTTAATCTGGTTTTGAAGAAATTAAAGCTAAGCATTGAAGTGATCTTTATTGGATAGATGACCTGTATCGTGTAGGCAAAGTCCAATAGCTAACAAAATATTTTGATTCTTAGGATGCAGAGTCCTATTTCTTGTTCTTGTCTTCTTCCCATTTACCACAGAAGCTCTTCTCTTCCCTATGCAGGCAGAAGCAGCATTGGCAAGCAGGACCCCTGATATTTGATCCCATTCAAAAGTCTCCTGTTAAGATGTTGTCACTCTGCCTTTGCAATAATCTTATCTTAAATCCTCTGGTGTCTACTTGATTAGATAACATTTTTGGTACTCCTTAAAAATTGAAGGTTTTAAAAATCCCAAAATGAAAGAAAATGTAGTTAATAAAAACAACCCAGGGTGGGAATAGAAAAGAATATAGAGGAGATAGTACCTTTTTACATGCCAAATTCCACAGAATTTAATGTATTCACTCACTCTTAAAGGCAGCCAAAAAAGCCTGCAATTTAGGGAGCTGAGGATATTTTTCAAACAAAGTGAAAGAGTATGTGGATATTGTGACATTTGATGGTGACTCTTTAATTAGACTTGTCCAATTGGGCAAGGGATTTAAGTTTTGCCATCATGGCATACTATCTGAAAAAAGGCAATTGGGAAATAAAGGCAATTGTTTTCACACAATGGAATTTCATAAAGGTATTTCTACCAAAAAGATGCTAAAGCAACAGATTTTACCATATGACTATGATACCAGAGGGGAGAAGTTTAAGTCAGTAAAGACATTTTAACGAAATGGAATCAAATCAATCACTTCAGACTAATGCCAGCCTGGTCCTGTGTACAGACTGCCTGTAAAAAGCATTAGGCGTGTTCCTGGAACATGTCTTCCAGTTTAGTTTCTTCCCAGAAGGATTCTGTGTGTGTGCTCTGCAGCTGCAAGGTAATGTGAGACCAAGTATACATTAAGTGGGATGGTGGGAACAGTTGCATCATAACTACATTACTGGTCTCAGCTAAAGCACTAGTGTAGATACACTCCCAGGACTGCTGAAGCATTACCAGTTAGGTTAGCCTCTTTTCTGATTTTAATACATCTGCAGAAAAGGAAAAAAAAAAAAAAAAGAAAGAAAAGAAAAGGAGAGCATTCCTTCTAGTACAGAACTGATGGACTCTATCCTCCCCTGTAATTACAGGACTATTCCAAAGACAGTTGTGCCCAAATGCTACATTAAGCAATTTTCAGATCTTTAAAGCTGACTTGCAAGCATAATTTTGCATAGGATTCTTAAAGAGAGTCAGTCAACAGTATTAATTTAAGTTAAAGAAGAAAGATTATAAGAACCAAGGCAGAATTTTTCATGCCTATAAAAGGATGTTTAACATGAGTCAGTGGAATTTTCTCCCTGAATAGCAAAGGAAGGAAGTAGGCACACACTGTGTTTCTAGAGCTTTATGGCATTAACAGTACTTGTCACTTATGACTCTGCAGGTGGTGCTTGCATCAAGTAAACTCAGTAGTCTGTTGAGGATGTTATTCAGTCATAGGCAAGAGGAAACTGAAGTAGTGGATGTGGTAGAAAATGATAAGGCTTTTCTGCTTGTCTTCCTTATTCACTACCATTCTATAACAGTGAAATCATAGCAGACATTGCAGGTAACAAGTCTTCTTCAGTGAAAAATTTCTCTATCTTTCAGTCTAATTCAGCTTGCCACAAAGCAAAGTAGCTGCTTAAACAATCACATTTTGGGTTCATTTCTCTCTCTCTCTGCAACTACTCAAAAAATTTAATAAAAGTGGCTGCAAAACATTAATTACATCGGTGAATGACAAAACCAGAAATGGTTTTTTTACTTGTCCGAGAAAAAACATATCCAAATTGTATTATAGGGAACCCACCAAAATCTGGTCCATGCTGGTATTATACTGGATTAAATAATTGCAGATACCTTTGGTCATGTTTATGGCTAGCAATCATTGCCATAGGAATTCCGGCAGTTACAGAGTGGTCAGAAAAAAGACTGTGTCTCACTTCTCATGGACTGCTACAATTAGGCCAGCATAATTATAGATAAAATGCCTGTCCTCTAGCAACTGGATAGCCAACCCAACAAGCTGTGAACAAACAGAAAGGAACTAATGTACCTAGTTTTTTAGATTGAATTCATGATGACTGTATAAATGGCATTAACACTTGCAGATATTTCTTCTTGGTGGAAACTGAAATCAGAAAAGAAGGGCTCTCTTACAGTGTGCTACATGACAACTAGTGTCCCCAGTTTTTAATAATATTAGAATGGTACAGAAGCCATCTAAATAGACATGCTAGTAACCCTCAGCCTGCTAGGTTTTTATATATGTGATAATTTTGTTGTGCACAGAATAGTATTTACTTTCACAGTTTCAACCAAAATATTATTTGCCAATAATTTGGAAATCATATATGTTAAGTGCTCCAAAAAATGTCATTATAAACCCAAAATTAAATAATAACAATATTTTCCACCATAGGCAGAGGTAGCAGTCATGCTGCTAAAGTCTGTTTAGCTAAATATTCACTATTGCAGCATGACACTTAGCTCTTTCTTGTGCCTACATCTTAGGACAGAAACTTCTTAGCTGGTTTTGAATCGCTATTCCCAAAAAGTATCTGGGGATTCCACAAACTGAACTAAACTAGAAACGTCCGCAGCACACTCATCAGAGTGGAGGGTGCCAAGCATTTCTCTAGAAAATTAGTCATGCATTGTGTTACCTAAAGAGGTCACTCCACTACAATCCTGCTTGTTCTCTGAATTGCAAAATCACTTCCATGCTGAATTATTCTCCTCATGGCTGCTGGGGCAGACTCTGCCTCCCGCTGCAACAAGATTAAGCTCATTCCATAACTGTCTGGACACTACCTTGGGATCTTGGCAGGGTTCCTGCCTTGCTGAAACCAAGATGAAGCATCTGCTGTGCCATTATACAGTCTTGGCATATGCATCCCTTAAGAAAGGATATTGTGACATAACCAGTGGAGCACAAAAGCCCTTACTGACTTAAAGACCCACAGGGTTATTGCCATCTGCTTATTAATTAGGTGCACTAGGTCCTGATTGTTACATATGGAATGAACCAGGCTGCTGGTGTCTCAGTCCACTGGAATGCTCTGCTTATAAGGAAAGGATTTTTAAGGAGTAGGAAATAAGTGTTTGAATTGCTCAGTCAATGTTTCTCAGTGTTAGAAATCCAAATAAATATTCCACTCCTCTACTAAAACGTTTGGATAAGCCTTCTGTCCCCATCTTGTTATTAAATCTGTATTACATTAGGGCACACCACTATGGGGCGGAACAACAGTTTCAACTTTCTTCCTCATATCTTCATGATTTTCTCACCAAGACATGTCAGTGAGTTTTTGTGTTCTAATCAATCAAGACCACTGTTACCCTGTGTGTAGAATCTCCTACTGAAACCATTCATTCAGCAAGCAAAACATAAAAACTCCCCAAGAGCCCATGGACATTTAAACATATATTGTAATATATTCTGTGTTTGTTTGAAGGACATGCCCAGCAAAGATTCAAAAAATCTGCATGTCTCTTCTGGAGCACTATAAAACTGGCAGTGTGTTCTCAGTTAGAAATTACTGCTACTACTACTACTACTACTACTACTATTATTATTATTATTATTATACTTTAATTTGTTTCATATAACCATATAATTCACAGAATTCACGGTATATCCATTTTTTAGCTTACACTTTCTATCTTTTGGAAGCAAAGGTCTTTTAATCATGATTCTTGAGTCATTTTCAGACTGTCCTTCAGTGGGACAAGAAGACAGAGGGAATTGGCATTCCCTCTCTGTGTCCTCCCAAGTCAGGAAAATCTTCTTCATGGCCAGAAGGAAGATCACAGAATCACGGTACAGTCTGGGTTGAAATGGACTTTTAAAGATAGTCTGACCCAGCTGCCATGGGCAGAATCATCTTTCACTCATTATTGTTCATACACTCATTGCACAGTAAGAACCTATAAATAGCCACTTTTTTTTTTCTGATACTTGAAATAGTAGGGTACTTCCTTACAGCATAAATAGATATGATTCTGCATGAGAGTTAAATAATTACCAGGTATAAGCCCTTCCACCCCTCCAATAAAAATATTTCTACATCTGAAAAAATATCAATAATATGGCAAATACTGCAGAAATTATATACGTTACTGCAGAAAACCCTTGACAATTCCTTCAGAATTAAAGCAACATTATTTAAATGTAACTGCATCCTGACCTCTAGAAATGGGATTGTTTAAGATTCTTAAAGGTGTTTCTTAATGGCTATATTATACAATTTCAGGTAGGACTGCTTATTAAATAAACTGATCTGTACTTCTACTTACAGAGTATTTTTATTTTCAAGATCTAAAACAGTTTCATGGAGCCTGGAGCAAAACAGAAGGAATCTTACAATGCAGAAAGCTTGAACTTTAAACCTCTGTGGAAATGAATTATGCATATGGATCGTATGTACAGTTTTAAGCTTTAGAAATAATTTTGTATACTCTTATTGATATAAAGATAGCTCCCGAGCACTAATGTGATTTAACACAAGTCTATGGGAGCTAACATTGCTATGAAAAGGAATGAGACAAAGGAAATAAAACTGTTAATTGGCAGGCAAAGTGGATTTTTCCTTGTGATTGAAAAAGGTGAAAAAAAAGGAACTTCAAACAAGAAGAAAAAATAATATCCTACTAATTCATCAGCTTTCCAACATGAGAATGAAAAACTGAACTACCCAATCAAAACATTCATCAGGCACTTTAATTTTAAAGAAGTAAATAACCAATAAATATTGCAAATATTCGAATTTGAAGTTTCCTGGATATTTTTGCAGTGGAGGAGATAATTGGTAATGTTCACAAACCACAGAATATTCTGAATTGGAAGGGACCCATAAGGATCACCAATGGCCCATATGTGGTTATAACACCTACCTTGGTGTTATTAGCACCATGGTCTAACCAATGATCTAACAAAATACTTAATTTCTATTCAAATATGAAAGCTTGAAAGTTGTGAGTACATTTCTTAATATAAATAAAATTTAAACAATAACTCCTCTCAGAATTTAACCTAAGCTCCCCATTGCTCTATTTAGCAGGTGAAAAGGATTTTCTTGCTTGAGAAATAGTGCTGCACAAACTGCTTGTTCAATATCTTCTTTTTTCTAGTATACGTTTGGTTAAAATATTAATTCTTTTGATGTGAATCAAAGCCTCTTTTAGTCAATGGGAAACTTTTTCCTTTCTAAAATAACTTTTGTTTAGGCACCATGATTGTGAACGTGGAATAAAGGATCAGTGGTGCTAGTGCACAAGAACATTGTCTCAGGACTGTGCATTTCAATAAGAACATGGCAAAGATTCTTTTATTTATGATGGAGTTATCAACCTGTAGGTGATGTTTTCACTTGTCCTGTTTGATCACACACTTTTCATCTTTAAACCAAATGCAAAAATCCATTAGTGCTCAAGACTTATCTTCCACGTTAGAACTTTCTAGATAACTGAAGGTTGTTCTCTATTACAAGTAAAAATTTCTGGTCTTTAAAATACTGGAAGAAACAACTTTAACATCCAGCAATGATTGCAAGTTAAAAAAAAATAGCTTTATATGGCCGAATCATGATATGTCTGAGAATAATGTTGTAAATTTAAAGGCATACTCTACATTACATCTTGTTTATTCAAGCTTAAATTATTTATTTTACTTGTACTATTTATATATTTGTATATATATATATGTGTATATATATATTTATAGCCTCTTCTAGTCTCAAAATAGATCATGTATAAAACATCATCACCTTATAACAAATGAATGAGTCCAGAAACGTACATGTGTAAATCTTCTGAATAAGGAAAGCAATTTTTGTGTATTGATTTGTCTAAAGTGTTAAGTTACATAATAGCCATATAGTAAAGCATTGAATAATTTAGGTTAATCAATGTTTTCTGAATTTCATACAAGTACAAACTTATTAGGCAGTAAAATAAATCAATATAATAAAAAAAATAGTAGTATGCAATGGTGAATGTATGAGCTGATAATAACCAGAGGAAAAAACTCATCATCTAGAAAACACCTTTCAGTCACCTTTTTTCTATTATTCCCATCAGAAAACATGGTACTCTGTAGCCAATTGATATTAGCCTTTAAATAACTTTTCATTTGAAAGGCACCTCACAGAAGTAAAAGTATAATCTTTTTCAAATTAACATCTTGGGTATGGAATAGTAATGCATATTAACTTCTATTAAACCTCGTTCATGCAGTTTAAGACTCCTAAAATGTTACATATTCTGTAGACCTTAAGGAAGCATCACTTCCATTCTTAAATGATTTCCACAATGTTTTCTTTAATTGATGTCTCCTGGGCAGAAGGCCCAGGTTTCAGATGTTAAAAATTTTTAAATGTTAAACTTTTTTTATTTGCTAACAATACTCTTGGCTCTCTTCCAGAAAGTTAAGAGTTGAAAAAAAAGGAGAAATGCTTACATTTTAAAACTGTTCATAACATTTACGAGAAAAAAATATGCACAAATAATTTTTACAGTGAACAAAAATATCTGCAGAGGACAATTGACAATGTTATCTTGTGATATTTGTTAAATTCTTCCCTGGTGGTAAAAATATTTAATGGAAATTTCTCCTGATAAATTGCATAATTCTGTATTCATTCAATGATTGTAGACCCAGAAATTCTCTAGAAAGAGTATGGGGAATTTATGTACTTCTAAATACAGGTGGTTATACTACCAGATTAACCAGTATCTTGCCTTTAAGACTCACATCTGAAACCACGAGGAGAACAGAATAACTTTTTCTGCAAAGCCTTATGAAGAGGTATGATTGGTTGGTTCTTGGTTTCTTTTTAAATAGACTAAATGAAGAAGTCTTCAATATTAATACGAGACAAAAACATTCTATCTACACCAGCCATATTTTATATATTTTATCCTATGTCATATAGAATATGTAAGAGACTTTCAAAATAAGGTGTTGGGTTTTTTCCTCAGAAAATTTTGTTTCACAAAAGCTAAGTCCATCATAATAATTGAAAGGTAGTTTTAAATATAATTTATGCTTTCTGCACCTCTCTGTGTTCATCTTATCTCAGCAGTAGGTAGGCACATTAGTTTGAGGAAAGAGAGCTCTGTTTTGGCTTTGTTTGAAAGGAGGGAAAAGAAGTATCAGAGAAACGTGAATTCTCTCTGTTTTTTATTCAAATTCAGTGTTTCTTCATAAAAGCAAATTTACATCATTAAAGATTTTATGTAAGAGTTGTGATTATGACTCGGGGATTTGAAATCCATCTTATAGGAAATGCACCATTTACAAAAATTCTATATATATACCTGCTGTTATACTTTTAAAGAAAATATGAAGAAAGATTATGCTAACATTGTATGACAAAATGTTCTACTCTAGGACAATCTTCAAAATTTTCATTAGCTTCTAAATAAGAAATCAACTTTATGTTTAAAGTTGTTGATTCTCCAAATACCATGTTGCACTTTTTTAACTGAGAAATATGAACAAAGTAGTACCGACTTCTTCTTTGATGAAAATCATTCTTTAACTAAATGCATTACACTACCTATGATTTTGAAAGGTAGATGTAGTCTTTTTCTACAGATATGTAATTTCAAATTTACTGCAGAAATAACTCATTATCTATTTTTCCTGAATATCATTATATTGCTTCTCTATATATTCAGTTCTGAAAAGCACTTCTAGTTAGTTTTGGATTACTCTAAAAAATTGTAATTTTTCCATTGTCTTAGCTACTTCTGTACCAAGAGTTCCACTAATTATAATTATATGGTGAATTTGATGCAGTTATCTCCCAATGATTATATATATATATATATATATATAATGCAGCTTTTCTAAAAAGGCACTGAGAGGTTTTAGACCCTATTTTCAGCACACAATTCTTCATAACCCACTGATTTACAATCTATTTTTAACATAGATCCAGTTGAAATGCTTAAAATAAAATTTTTAGAAGATGTAAAATGTAAAACATCGGTATTTCCAAATTAGTGCAGACAAATGGCTTCCTTGGAGATCCATCCACTACTGTAGTCTTCAAAATTAGTTCAGCTTCTCAGAGTCAATGCAGCATTGGGGATGGACAGTAAAAGTAATGCTTTTACTCCCAATGGAGAAGAAATTTTTAATCTTCCAACAATTATAAAAGAGACAAGATATCAGAAGTTGCAATAATAGAGAAAGCATTCAGAGCCTTAATAAAACTATAATTGAGAACACTTTAAACAAAAAGCAAACATACAGGTCCATGAATGAAAGAGGAACTTATGGATAGCAAAATATAGATTTTCATTTTTTTAGTCTTTTCCTAGACCCCAGTTATCAATTTAAGTTGGATATATAGCAGATTAAAACTACTGTGAGTTAAGAAGAGTGAGAATTGTTAAAAAGGAGTTTCACTAAACTGAACCTTAGTAAGTAAAGCCAAACTACAATCAGAGTCCAAAGACAATGAGAGGAATAGATGTTGTTAGTGACAAATGTTCTAGAGGAAGTAAGAAGGAAATTTATATTCAAATACATATTCAATAAATCACAGATATGAAATAGCATTTTCCCATTTCTAAATGTCTTTTTTTAACACTGAGTGCAATTAACCATAATATTTACAATAATTTTCTATTCTCAGGAGTGTTGATGACATTAAATATCATCACACATAGAATTTCTGAAACCCTGAATTAAAATGTGGTGCATGAAAATAACAGAAAAGTAAAATGAAGAGGAAAAGCTCTAAAGAAAGTATAGCAATCACATACTGTTGCCAGTAGTATGACAAATAATTTTCCTTTTTGATCATGTGGCACATTCATTTTGTGTTCTTAAAGAATTCTGTAGGTATCCCTGATGTTGTTGTAAGAGCTCTACAGTTATTTTATTTTTCAGATGTCACGTTCCAGTGTTTCTTTTTTATAGTATTTAAAACTTGATATAACTCTAGCAGGAAATACCTGTTTCCAAATATAGCCAGGTGTTCTTATAGCTAGTCATTCATGTGACTTTGGCTTAGGTAGTATTCATAGGTCTTGATCTGGTCACGGAAAGGTAACACGTGATCATTTTATAGTAATTAAAGCCAAGCACAAAAAATGATCTCTGAGCAATGTGTACAGCAATGTAACATTTCATACACAAATAACAGAATTTACTTACGAAGTATTGTGCACCTATGATGAATCCAGTACCTATCACCTTTTAGGCATTTTGAAATTTATTTTTCAAAATCTTTTTGCTTTTATTTTTAACACAGAATCATCCTTCTGTGTTACTATTTTGGCTTTACCATTCAGTAAACAATCCAAATATATTACCAAAGTTTATTTTTTAAACAGCCATTGTAACACAAATACTACCAAAAGCTTTTGGCTTTGTTTTCCAAATAAAATCCCCTAAAACCCTTATCGTGTCTTGTAGTGCATATTTAGGTTCTTTCTGCTGGTGACCACAGCAATAAAAAAGACACCGTTTTACCAGCATAAAAACCTTCTGCATTCATTTTTGTTTATTCTCTTACATTTTCACTAATTTCTGAAATCTTTATTGAAGTATTTTATGACTTATCATGATGAATATTTATTATGAGCTGAAAAATGAATTGTAAATTATGTTCATGTACTTAATATATTTTCACTTCTCAGTATTTTTACATTAAAAAGTTGAATGTGTCCTTTACAGCCTTCTTTTCAAAGATATTATTATAAAGATTATAAATATGCAAGAGCATACCTGGCTTCTTTTGAGTTGCCTTTATGTTTATAGATTCCTATCTGTTGGTAGTCAAACGATAAAGACAAGCTAGGTGATTAATTTTTCCACTGTGGTAATCACATTGATTTAGTTCATATTCATGACATTTCATATTGTTAACAGTCAATGACCCCAAATTAATATAGGAACAGTTTTGGCAAACCAAAGCACAATCTGACAATGCATTTACAACTATGATTGTGTTCTTACCGTGCTGAGACTGAAATGTCAATTATATTGGGAACAAGGGAGTAGTGCATGTATAGAAGAAAAAAATTAACATATATGATTATACTTGAAAGTTAAACCATTGTTACTGAAAATCAGCACTCTAAACACAGGACGTATGACCACTGAGAACAAATAAAAACTAAAGCTGTATATTTTAGAAATATGAAAGCATAGTACAAGTACAGAACACCTATGGAAAGCCACAAAAAGAACCTTAAAGAATTAATGAAGCAGCATGCTATCACTTATCTGATGATTTGCAATCATAAATCCCACTAATGATGGTGACACCTCTATTGCTCAGAAATAAATTTTCTAATTGAACTTTTGGAAAATGAAAACTGAAATACTAATCTTAGAAATTTTGTTTCAAGGCAAAAGGTTAATTCCTTTGCAGCCAACAACTGCAGAGTAGATATACCTGATTTTTGTACATTTCATTTTGGCTGCTGGTTGTGAGCTGAAAGCATGTACTTGGATTTTGTGTGCATTACCCATCCATCTGTTCCTCCGTCTGGCAAAGAAAAAAAAAAACCAGAAAATTAAGAAAAAGAAGTCTAGGAATGCTTTATAAACTCTTTTCTCCAATACACCAGTTGTTAGCTTCCTGCTGGTAGCCCTGGTATAAGCATCATTGGGTAATTATTTCAAGCAGGAAACAACCAACCCACATGTTCAAAAGTAATTACTAGCTCAATTAACTATCCAGAAGCAGGTAATTTTTTTTTTCTTAAGATGCAGAAACAGAAGAGTTATAATATTTGTGCATCTTTAATATAAGCATTTAGATAGCATCTGTGCAGTTTTATACCTGCACATATTTTTGTAACAGAAACAAAAATTTCATACTAACATAAATGGTCTTTATTGATAATAAATCATGGAGGATCATCTGAACTTTCCTATCTTCTGTAGGAGGTGTAATATTAGGCCTGTTGTCATTTAACCTTTTCACTAATGATTTGAAGACAAGCAGAACTAAATTCACACATAGTATTAATTGAGCAGTACTACACTCTCAGCTGACAGCAGCAGGGACATGAGAAGTCAGAGAAGCACAAGCAGGAAATAACAAAACAGACAAAGAAAAGAACAGGATAATGCATCTGGGGAAAAATAAACCAGAACCAGGATACTACAACTGGGGGGAACTATGAAAGCTGGTACACTCTAAGAGACTAAGGGGTAGCAGTGAACAGCAAACATGAAAATAAACCTGAGTCAGAGACAGAAATAGCCAAGATGTACCTTACCAACAGCTTCAGAAATCTGCTTTCTTTGAACAGTTAATCCCTGGCTGATAACAGTTTTTCTCCATCTACTTATTTCTGGTTTTCACATATTACCATGCAGGATAAAATGTCATTATACTATAAAATGTCATAAGGCCTTGTCTTGACTGATTCATAAAGTTTTCAGTGGTTTAAGCTTCATTTTGTGTGGTCTGCCCCAAATACCAACAAAATGAGCCACCTAATTCTCTATAAGGAACAAAGTGATATAAATAGAGAGATAGTCTTATTAGCCTGTCTCTGAAATCTACATTCCTTAATTCAGCATTTTTTTACTTCAGAAACTTGAAAAGATTGTTAAGCAGCAGTTATTTTTGTCAGCTTTAAAAATGCTTTCAGATTCTTAACCTTCAAAAAGCTTTCTTATCTCCTCATTTTTTATTTTGGTAGCATAAACATGGAAAGACACTGATGTAATGTGATATGTAGCACAAAGTGAAAGAAGTTTTGAGAGAATGTCCCTTTTCAAAGCCATTTCATTATAAGTACTATGAAATTACTTAAGCCTGCCTATTTCACACTTTAGTCATTAAGCAGTCAAAATTTCATAATACATTTCCACACCTTGGTATTTTTTAATTATTTAACTTCTGTATATATGTAATATATTAATTGGTCTTGTTTTCCTTTACTGCATATGGTAAGAAACAGGTGCTCCAATTATATAATGCTTTTATGGTACATCAATATTGAATTAATGTCTTCTATGAGCTCTATCAGGTAAACAGATATAACAGTCAATACTCATAAAACAAAACAGTGTCCCATAGTTTTTTATTTTTTTAATTTGACAAAAAGCATAGCTCCAGGACATAAGTTAAATGAGATTTGTTCTATGACATTAGAAGCTAATTTCTTGATACACCTGCCAGAAAGAGAGAAAACTACAAATTGTCTGAATAATGGATCTAGTGCAAGCTGCCAGTCATCCTATACATTCTAAACCCTTCAAACATAAGTAACCTCTCATCCAGAAGTTGATTAGATTTATGAGCATGTAACACTGCCCAAAAATGGTAAACCACATCTGTCTCTAAATGGAGATGGCTCACAACAAACTAACATTAACTTCTGAGACATTTATAAGACTTGATTCACACCTATCTCTTGAGAACGAGGAATTTTAAAGATGATTGTACTAATGCTTCCCTGACCTGAATGAGTATCAGAAATCTCAGTGCAGACATGCCTGTATATTTGGCTGCCATGTAGTGTTATAAAATCCAAGCAGCCTCTAGCATTGCAATTAAACTAATTTAGCTACTAGCTGAAGTTTAGCTATAGGACTGCACAGATTCATATCAGACAGTCCTGTGAGAAAGAAGGGAACTTCAGCTTTAATGTCAAAAAGCTTTAATCTGAAGAGAAGAGGTGAAGGTGAAAATTTCTTCTCAATTTACAATGAATTCCATGGTGAAATAAGATTGTCATTATTATTTAATTGGGATTTTTAACTCAGATATAAAAATTACTCCAGACTAACATGCATTCTGAAGCATAAAGAAACACAGTAATTCACTGATACATTTTTCTTGCATTCTAAACATTTCTAAAATGTGTATACTTGTGTTTACAAAAGACAGGATCTTACCTATATGTTCATTTCACTATTTTCCACATATTCCTTATTCTGAGAAAAAAAAAAAAGCTGGAGTGGAGCGGGAAGTATCAAATATAAACAAATTTCAAAGCATAAGTACAGAAATGTATTTCATTGGCTTTTTGCAAGAAAATTTATCAACCCTTGTGACTATACATGCTTTGTTGTGATGCCTGAAGTGTTAAATACTATAGCTGGCAATATGAGAATATTTAAGAAGACTAACTGCATTTAAAACACCATTTTTTCCTTGACACTACTAGCAAGACGGCTTGACTGAGATCATAATTTTTCTTCTCCACTCTACAAATAATTTATGAATTCTATTTAGTTGTACTACTTTGTGCTTTACTTACAGAGAAAAATTGTGTTTTTCTCACAGGCTTATAGTTATTAGCAATATGTGAGGGAATTGTCAACCTTCTGCACGTTGTAATGGGCACAGTTTTTGTTCCAAAGGGCAAGAAGCCTCAGCAATGTACTGTGCTTTTCAATAATCTCTGGATGAAAAATTGTTTGACTGCTCATAGAAGTGAATCAATCTACCAATGGGGCAGCTGTGAGGTTCTGCAGAAGCAGCTCAGCTGGACCAGGGTTCATCAGTTGGAAAAATTGTGCTTCAGATTTCTTTAGAAATCATGTGGAATGCTTCAAATTAACAACTGGGGAGAATACTGCAGGCCTTTCTTCCACAGTTGAGTCTAATTTAAACAGTTTCCATAGGACTGGGCACCGTAGAGCAAGACATGTTGGTGCCTGTGGTTAAGAAGTCAGTCCTACTGTTGGCTTGATCTTTGCCAACCATGAGGAATGTACATTTCACTTCAAGGGTACTGCAGCATGCCCAGGCTTCCCAGACAATCTGTGAAACCTACCCAGGAGTTTTTCAATAGTCATGTACATGAAGCTCCAGCTGACCTGCCACTGCCCCCACTTTAGGGCATAGTTGGAAATAGGAGACCCTTTAGATGTCCCTTCCAAATTTTATGGGATTCATTATCTCTTAATTGCCTGCTTTCAGGGAGTCACCAATGTAAGTGTGATGTTCTAAAAAGGCTGAAGTATATAAACCATGTTTTTTTCTTTTTCTTTTAAATTGAAAAGAAAAAGGAAAAAAAGTAGAACTAAATGTTTTTCAAAAAAGAATAGAAGAGTTCTGATTGTTTTTACTGAAGAGGCTTTGTCAAAGTCTAAAACAGAATAGAAGACAGAATTTGTAAACAAACAAAAAAACCTATTGAATCAGCACAAATTTTTGTAAACACAGCATGCATAATAACTTCATTAGTGATAGCACTGTTTTATAGTTTATTACAATGAAAGGGATACATATTTTAATAGCAGTTTCTCTTTTTTCACAACAGAACTGTAGGATTTAGAAGGTATCATACTCCTTCTGCCTATAAAGATGTTTTTTTCTGAACATAGATAAATGCAGTATCTCCCAGGCTGGATAGATGAACATATTGAAGCTATAGTTCAAAAAACTCTTTGAGCTGTCTGAAAGGATTATTGACTTTATTACTCTAAACTCTTGGACATAGTCATCTTGAACTCACATTGGCTGAACACACTCAATTGAGGAGGAAACAGGCTCAGATTCTATGCCTGACACAGTTCTAGCTATGTGATCCATCCACTCTTTATGAAAAAGAAAAATATACTTTGACAACACAGATTATAGCTAAAACTCTAATTTTTTCTAGATTAAAAGAGTAGCCTTAAGGGCAGCTAATTCCTCCCACTCTATACTCAAAATAAATAAATGTATAGCAAATTTTATGAAGAATTATCTGCATCTAGATGACAGTCTTAACATCATTATGTCAATGAAGGCCTTAAGCAACTTATTGAAAAGCAGCTGTCACATATATGATTAAAATAGAACACCAAAATTAGCTTTCTTTTTTTCCTTGATTTTCTGCTCTTGTAAATTGATGGCTCTATCTGGGTACATTAGTATTTCACTGGATGCTTAAAAGAAACTGCTCTAGATGAACTTGAAAGTTTTGCATCATGTTATGAATTTCATTGATAATGTGTAAATTTAGGAAATAACTCTACCTCTAGCCTAATCTGTCCTACAAAAATATTAGTTTTTACAGTGTAATAATTTTAGCTATTTAACTAGATTCAACATGAAATTTGAACTAGGACAGTGGCAGTCACATGTGATCCACCAAATCTACTAACTATTTCTAATTTAAAATGCTGTCAAAATCATACTAGCAACATCTTTGTTTTAATTATTCTATAATAATTGAGTGAAGAAACACCTTCTCATTTATGATTTTGATAGGACAGTGTTTATTGTGTTTTTGTGACAAGTTTTTGGTAACAGGGGGACAACAGGGTCAGTTTCAGTGAGAAGTTGCCCAAAGCTTCCCCTGTGTCTGATAGAGCCAATGCCAGACGCCTCAGACTCACCACTGGGCAAGGCTGAGCCCATCAGTGAGCGTGTTAATCCTTCTGGAATAACAGAGTTAAATAAGGAGAGAAATTTGTTGTCCTAGAGCAAGTTGCAGCTGGAGAAAGGAGAGAGAATGTGTGAAAGCAGCAGCTCATGGTCTGTGAAGTAGGAGGAGGAGGTGCTCCTGGTGATGAAGGAGAGTCATCCCCACAGCACATGGAGGTCCAATGGAACAAATATCTACCTGCAGCCCATGGAGGACCCAGATGGGTGCTGGAGGAGATGGATGGGGCAGATGGATGCCAAGAGGAGGGTATGACTGTGGGAAGCCCACACTGGAGCAGAGTCCTGGCAGTGGCCCTGTGGCGAGAGGTGCCTACCCTGGAGCAGCTTTGCTGCCAGGATTTGTGACCCTGCAAGGGACCTGCACTGGAGCAGTCTGCTTCTGAAGAGCTGCAGCCTCCAGAAGGGACCCACATTGGACTAGGGGAAGAGTTTGAGGAGTCCTCTCTTTAAGGAGGAAGGAGCAGCAGAAATGACATGTGATGAACTGACCACAGCCCCTACTCCTCATCTCCCTGCATTGCTGCTGAGAAGCAGGTAAACAATTGTGAGTTAAGTTAAGCCCAGGAAGTAGGGAGGCATGAGGAAAAAGTGTTGTTGAGATTTGATTTTATTTCTCATTACCTTACTGTGATTTGATTAATAGTAAATTAAACTAATTTTCCCAAGTCTGTTTTGATTGATGAGGACTGCTCAGTGATCTCTCCTTGCTCTTGTTTCCATTCACAAGCCTTTCATTATGTTTTCTCTCCCCTGTCCAGCTGAGCAGGGGAGTGATAAAGCAGCTTTGGTGGGCACCTGGTGTTCAGCCAGCATTACCCAGGCAATATGTAAAATCAGTATTTTATTTAAAGTGTAAAATACAATTGACAACATATGGTAAATTAATGCAGCTTGATACGATACTGGTAATAAGGCCATAGATTTTTACATAAGGGCTTTACAGAGAATCAAAATATTATTGTTTAATCTATGGCTATATTTTAATGTATCTTAGTATATTTGAACTTTGCAAGATGACTACCAGGGCACGACAGTGACTTTAAAAATAATTTTGTCCAAAGTTGTCATGACATGGCAGACTTAACATTGTCACTTATTATTGTAACTTGTCTTTAGATGTAGACCTATCCCTTTCATAAGAAAAAAAAATAGTCAACTACAATTTCTATCCAGAATAAAAAAATTCATAAAATGACTAGCTAGTAAATTTACTATACTATGATCTAATTATATTAACCTTTAGCATACACTAGTTAGCTTTATAAATAATATTTGGTGAATTAGCAGGAAAAGAAGGTAATTAATTCACGGACATCAATATATTTTTTATGATATACAGGAGTTTGTGTTTGACGGATTGTGAGGTTCAAACCCACAATTTTGTGAAAGCACAACTGACCATTTTATGATTGTGCTTCACTGGTGAAAATTTAGCATCAAATTAGAGGAAGTAAAAACCAAACAATTTCCACCCTCCTGGGATTAATGCTTACCTAACAAGAAACAAACATAGCTAAAAATAAAGCTCTTCTACCTTTTCAAAGCTATGTTATTTTAAAAGGATAATTTTCAAGAAAAAAACTTCAGCGAGTAGAAATAGATGCAGCTGTGCTCTTTAAGTTTATACTGTCACTTTTTGAGCAAATTTCTCCCTTCCTGAAGTCCCTTCTCCCAGAGATCATTATCAGCATGTACTACACATTGTTAGTGCTTTTAGTGTAAGGCTAAAATAATCCTTGACCTTAAAAAAAAATTAATGAACATACTTGTACCAAAACCTAGAAAACGTGTCATTCTTTTATGTTTCTACCCATCTGTTTACAAGATATCTAGAAGATACCTAGGGGTTTCACTATTTTCATGGCAGTCTTATGAGTAATGGTATAGCATATGACTTTTAAATGATTTATTAGGAATCCATAGAGATGGGAAAAACAAAGGATGCAATTAGAGGTGGCAACTATTGATTAAAAATCCTGATATAGTTCACTTAAAGAAAGGAAAATGATAAATGACATGATTTTATCACTGGACAGAATGTCAAAGAAAACGTTGTTGTTTCTCATATATCTCTAGTGTGAACTTCTCTGGAGAAGTTGAACATGCTTTCTGATGTTTTAAACAGAGGGAAAATAATTTTATTAGTGTTTCATAAGACAAATGTGGAATGGTTACATCAGCTGGGAAAAGAAAGTGAAGGCGCAGGTGAAAAATACAGCTGATTCTATGAACTTCTCTGTAATGGCCCCATAAATAGTAGTTAAAAGAAACAATAGTGCTGAAAGAATCTAATTTGCAAAGTTATTACTAAATATTCTTTTTTTTCCCTATTTCACTAAGAAACAGTTCCAGGAACACAGATCTTAATAATTTATTTTCATTGCCAAAATAAGAACTCAGGAGGGTAAATTAATTGCTGGCATAGCACTAATGAATGCAGTGAAATCACACAAGGGGTGATTTGAAATCAAAATGTTTGATGGACTTCAAATTCCACCAAAAGTTTCTCCCAAACCTCATTATATGAAATGCATAGTAGAAAAAAATCACAACAAAATGAACAAACAAAAAAGTCAACACACACACACAAAAAAAAAACAAAACAAAAAAACAAACAGAAAAAAAAACAAAACAAAACAAAACAAAAGGAATCACCAAAAATCCACCACAAATCAATAACTCAAAAATAAAAGGCAAAAAAAAAAAAAAAGTAATTAGGAAATAACCCAGTATTTGGGGGTTTGGACTAAATCAAAGAAAAACAAACAGAACAAAACATGGTATGTATAAATTATCCAATCCTGTTTTCTAAATAACAATAGAAAAATGGCAAATTAAAAGAAAATTATGAACCCCAGGTAACTTAAATAGAAGCCTGGATATAGAGATTCTTTTCTCTGGACTACTTTTCTAACTTGCAACAGCCTGGCAGCCAAGCAACAAGAACAGTGTAGTGGGCCAAAAATCCATAAAAGAGGTGAACTGTAAACCATTAACATAAGTGGATCATCTCCAGATGAAAGGAAAGTCAAGATATTTCTCCATGTCTAGCTTATTAATATTGAACCTTTCTTATGATTTTTTTTAAATATAATAGAATAATCTTTTCTGCATGATGAGAAACCACAACAGAGCTTAGCAAAATCTATTTCTAGTGCCACAAACCAGGCACTCCTTGGAAAGTACAAGGACAATCCATTCTTCCTTGAAACTGCACAGTTTGAAAATTCCACAAAACAGTACAGAAATATCTTAGTCAACACATGGAATTAAATGTTTGGGTTTTTTTTGTTTTTTACTGGATCAGAAGTGTGCTGATAAGTTTGGATTTGTATTTGCAGCTCAACAGAGGAAACAGTTTTTCAGTACTCTGCATCAAGTTTCTGATTCTTCACAGATCTTATAACTAGGTGGGGTTTTTTTGGCTCCTGATTTTGATTCTGGAGGTAATGTAATATGACACTAAAATCAATGCAACTCAGCATACTAATTTGAAAAGGAGTTCCAAGAGGCACTACAGGAGCTAATGGAGAATGCAAAAGACTTAATTTTTGTTTTATATGATGTCAGGGTTTTATTAATAATTTCAGTAAAATGTGAGTTTTTCTGTTACCCAGTTATAAAATGAAGATAATAATACCTATCTACGTCTTTGGAGAAATATGTGCACCACACTGAGTAGAAATACTTTGAATAGATTTGGATCCTTGTGGTGTTTTTTTCATTTGTTTTTTGGGGGGTTTTGTGGGTTTTTTTTTTTAATATTTATTTTTTTCCTTTGTTTTTTCTTGGTTTTTTTTTTGGGGGGGTGGTTGGTTTCTTTTAATGAACACTGCTGTTTAGCAAATAGTATGTGAATCTGGACATTTCCATTTGAGATAAACTTTCATCCTCCTTCCATCAGCATTAAGAAAAATGCAGAAACTTTGAGTTTCATCTGCTAATTACAGCCTTTAAGAAAGGCACCAGTTTTTTTACCCAAATCTGTTAAAATAGCCTCTTGGCATTTCTGTCTGTTTAAATTCAAGGCTTCAAGTGTCCATAAAGTACAGTGAACACCAGTGCACATGAGAGAAATTTATAAACTATTACAAGTATACCATGCTCAAATGCATTATTTTCTTTTAACTCATTCATAAACTACCTCTTTCCCAACTGACAGGGAACAGAAAATCATCATAGTCTTTTTACTCAAAAAGACACGTGTGTGGCAGTCCAACAGGCCCTAGAAAGAGACCATGTCAGAAAACAGTGTTCATTGTGTTTCCCAGAAAAAAATTTTAATGTGATCTAGTCAGTGATTTTAAGTGTATGCAAGTGGTTTGCAGTGCATGTATGGGAAATGCTTATGGCACAGGGGAGGTTAATGTTTTGGTCTTGCATTTGCCAAATTTAAAATTTCCAGGGCTTTCAGAGGAAGTCACCAGCAACAGAAGAAAGAAATGCAAATATTTGAAAAAGGACCTACTTGCTATAGTGAAACCTTGAAAAATATTTCCTTCTTGTTGTAACTTTAGTACTTAACTATGATCAGGAAGAGTTTTCAATGACTTAAGACTAAAACTAAGCTCTTTTTATTACAGTCAGAAAAAATATTGGAACCTAATGTTTATTACATCTAAAAATTAGGGGGTTTAAAAGTACTAGGTTAGATCTTAAAATAATTGATAAAAATATACCACATGTGACATGGTCATGTATTTATGACATCAGTTATGCTTCTCCGTGTGATTTACAAGATCAGATCTTAGAGCAACTGTTAAGATAAAAATAGCAAAGCAGCAGCACAACCCATGAGCCAAAACTATTTTCAGGATGACTGAAACCTAGTCTAATCATCACTAGTCCAGACATAATTGTAACAAGTAAAAGAGATAATAGTAATGCAGTTAAAATTGTTTTACACATTTTTTTATTATTGCTACTATTTTTCCTGCTGTTTTGTCCCAGGTGCTGGTATTCCTCTCTGCCAAACCCTGGGCATCCTCAAAAGCCCTGATATAATATGAGGCTGGTATGTCTCTGCACTACCTCACTGTATTAGAGTGGTAAATACCTTATTCTTCCTACAGCAGCCACTCATTATTGTTGCCTGCAAAAAACTGACTGCATGCACTGCTAGCTCAATAAAACTGTGCATGGCTGTAACATAAACAGCTAAAAAGTAAAAGTTAGCCTTAGGCATCTGGTCAATTAAAGAAATTGCTGTCACAGCTAAAGAAAGGAAAACAAAGCTGCAGGCAGGTCAAAAAAAGTTCACAATGAGCAAGAATGAGAAACCCAGTCCTGAAGCCTTTCAAACTCTGTGCAAGCCTCGTGAGCCATCTCAAGCCATGGCAGAACTGTGTAACGGAGTTACATGGTCATGCATTTGTAAGGCCCAAACTGACTACCAGCAGTCATTCCTCACAGAACTCTGCAAAATTTAGTGTTGGTTTAGGTTCTAAAAACAGGAATTTCACAACATCAAGAGTTCTTCTAAATTTTCAATACAAAATGCAATCTAAATTTAACTTTTTATTCTTTATTCACATCCTTATGCTTTTTTTTATGATTTAATTACAAATAATCATCTTAATGACTATTTTATAAATGAATTTTTTATATCCCACTGTGTCAGGAAAATGTAGTTCGATATGTCATCTTCTTCTCCACCTAATCAAAACTCTCTTCTGTGCTCATTCCTCTCCAAACCTAGAAGAAAAAGCAAACCATTGAAAGCCACCCTTTTTTACTGTCTAAAAAGGCTTCTATTATAATCTCTCACAAAACCTGATAAATTTTATTTTGGTCACCTTCCTCTCTCACACTCTGTCATGTGATTATCACCTCTATCTGTTGCTAGACTTCTTTCAGAAATACAAGCTAAGCAAAAGGAAATAACTGCTACTAAATTGAATGTAGTTTTAATTTCAAAATATATACAAAAAGTAATCTCAAAATATGCCTTTTTATTTGTTCAGGGATAAAAAACAAAAAACATCTTGGAACACAGAGCTTAGCCTGGTGTTGCAGTCCAGTTTTTAATGTTATTAGAAATACCTCTGCCTGGATTAAGGAGCAAATGAGACCATATGCCAAAGTCAACAGTATGGATTTTATTTAATAATGAATATGAGAGAGAGAGATTAATTAAAAAAAAAAAAAGAGAGAAAGAAATAGAAAAGAGGTGGGGGAAAAAAAAGAGAGTGACAGAGACAGATCAAAGACAATATCCTCACTCTGTGGATCCCACTGGCATCCCTATGATTTTCTTCAGCTGGTCTTCTTTGTGGTGAGGGTCCCCCCAAAAAGCATAGAATCCAATGAATTAATGCATGCTCAGGCCAGGCAGGAATGCCCAGGTACCTGCCCTGCAGGGGGGAGTCTGACAGTCTCTTGCAGCAGCCTCTGGATCTGTTGCACATCTTTGTGCCACGGGTGATGCTGGGGTGCAAGGCCTCAGGAATGAGTCTGGGCAGCACTTCAGGGGGTCTTTGATGGATTATGACACCCCTCAGCTTCCTCCCACATGAATGTCCCATGGATGTGGCTTATGGGGTTAGGATGGGATGGGTGTTCACCACCTCTGGCCAGAGGTTACACCACACACCAAAAACCTCCTCTTCCCCCCTCAGCTGGAGGGGAGTCTGTGTAAATCTGGCCTCTGTGGGCTGTGGTCTCCCCAACCCAAAGCCAACCAGGGATGATTTTTTGCTGCATTTGGCTTTCTTATGGATGCATTCTTTTCCTGCATCCTTGTTTACTTCTCCCTAGACCTGACAACTGAACCATTGTGTCTCCTTTCTCTTACCTGGGCAGCTTAACTCACAGTCCAGAGTCCCAGTCAGGCATCTTCAAGGAGTGATGTGCTTCTAAGGTTGGATCTTCGTATCTTCTTTATACAGTTTTTGTTATAATGGGCAAAACTCCTCCATTGCAATGTTTAAGGTAATGTTTCAGTCTCTGACACCTGGGAATACGCCTTAATATTGAATCTTTCTATATCCCAGGTGTGTGTTGCCTCTTTCACATATAAAAATGTGACACACCTCTTCCATGCAGAAGTTACACACTGAATTAAACATGGCAAAATTTATAACTGCATATTTGTATAGAGAGAATCTATTGAGTGGAAAGGAACATGAAGCTTCAAATACTCAGAAATTGCAGGCTAGGAGTTTAAAATTATTCTCATGACTATAATGAGAAAAGTTTGGGAGAAAATAAGTAATTTTCATTTATAACACAATATAGTAGAATGCCCTAGGTGTTAAAGAACAGTAGATGTCTCAAAGGACAGCATGGAAATACGACATTGATAGGTCTTCAGTAGTGCTAGCATTAACTTCTTATTTTGGATATTGCAGATCCTCTTCCAATTCAGGGAGATAAGAGTGGCAAAACTGGATGGGATTAGCTACCGTGGGCTGAAACTGAAGTATGTAATGCCATGACATCTTCATCTTTCTCACAGAGAATCCCCCTCAAGTCAGAAAAATTTTTCATCATGAACACTTATTTCAGACTGTATAAATTTTCTAAAGAATGCAAGTTCAGAACAGCATTCATTCAGAACAGGATCTGTAATACTGCTGTTCCAATTAAATTAAGCATTGAATTTATAGAGAATATCATGGCAGCATAATAGGATTTCCTATAACAGGGCATCATTAAAGATTATAAACTGGTATCTGCGACATTTGACTGCCATTTAAGAGGTCTACAAGTAATTAATAAAACATCATTTAATTAATGCAGTTCATTGTTAGCAATTTGAGTGTTTGCATTAAGGAATCATCCAGCATAATATATTAATGGTCCAAATTATTGTCTTGGGAGTTTACGCACTTACGTTGGCATAAACCTGGAAGACCTTGACTGACCTGTCAATTTAATAACAAACACTTGCTGAATTATATTATACTCAGTTATAATTTTTGTTAATGTTTTCATATGTTTGCTTAGAGAATACCTATTCTCTTAGAAAATTCCCTCAGGAATTTTCAATTCCTTCTCTTAACTCTCTTTCAAATAAATTTAAATGTTGTCCACAGAGTTATTGGAAGACTGAGAGCAGAGGCCACAACTGTATATGAATTGAGAAGAATACAGTTACTTCACTGAAAACATGACTTTTCTTTCTTCCATTAAAAAAAAAGCCTTCTGTGATGTAGTAATTTTTTTCCTCCTATAAACTCCTATTTTCTGAGTCTTTTTGCAAACCCTGTGCAATATTTCTTCCACTGTGATGGGTTTGGGAAATAGTAAGAGAGTTCTTTAGAAGAATGCTCTCTGCCTCGTTTTTAAAAAGATTATCATGAATTACAGTGAAAAAGAAATAACATCTTGATCTCTGCAGAGAGAAGTTGCTTTGGCCCATGTTATTTCTAAAAGACACAGGTAGCAAATACTCATTCCTTTGTCTCACTCAGCATCTTTCTTTCATAACACTTCACAAGCATCATAGAAATAGTCCTTCATCTCTATTGATTGTAAACTAAACAGCTTTATTAACTAAGTGCGACCCAGCAGAATTTTAAAAAGGTATTAGTGCCACAGCATTATCCGGAGCCCATCTGACCAGTAGCTTTATAAACTAAACCCTTGATTGTATTGATCTGAAACTCAGAAGAGGGGAAAATAAAAGCCAATGCATCTGAGATTTCTGGTAAAAATATGAACAGAAAGGCTGGTTAACTATCAGAGAAAAATTACTTGTATACATACAGCCTAGGCCCTTCCACAAGCAGACCTATAGCTTTTTCCAGCCTGGACTAACAGAAGGAGAAACAGAACACGAGACCATACTGAAAAACAACTTGTAATCCCTGGAAATGGGATCCCTTATTCTTTTGAGTTTAGTAATATCTCCAGTACAAACTCTTCCACTTTCCAAAGAGAGTCTTAAAGCTTGACTAGCTTGACTTGCTGTTAAATTTCTGTGTGGCTTGAATTTTACAATTTTCAAACTAAATTAAAACTTTAAAAGATCCAGAGTATGAAAAACATTTTTGACCAAATCTATTTCTCAGAAGAAACAGAATATTTCAATCTAATTTTGCTCTTCATTTTTTTCAGTTATGTTTGTGATTAAGAAAGAGAAAGAAAAGAGCAAAGGAAAATCATCTCATCATTATTTATTTTCTTTTTTTTAATTTTTCAAAATCATTAAACAGAAAAATAATGTATTTTGAGATCATTCTCAAAAAAATTGAAATTAAATTAAAAAATTGAAAAGTATACAAGAAGAACAATACAATACAAAATTAAAATAATTAAATATAAAGCAAAAATTATGATTATTCTAAACATTAAAAAAACAAGTTGGCTTTATATAGTATTTCCTTCTACTACAAGTAGATTATTTTACTTAAGAAAAAACAATACCAAGCCAAAAAAACCCCCCAAAATACACAGTAAAGTAAATTATTTATCTTGAAATAAATACTTTAAAACATCATGAGCAAAGTGAACTGATCTCCAGAAAAAACAGTAATAAAAATCTATCTTTAGGAGAAGTACTATTCTCATTGAAACAGGAGAGATACAGGAAGTACTCCTTCCCCATGTGTTCTATTAGAGAATTAAATATACTCTCAATTAATTTTCTAATTTTGTATTTGAATTTGTCTGGCTTCATCTTTTTCCCAGATATCTTGTTATGCCCTTTTCTGCTATATTAATTAATCTTATATTTTGAGTCTGAGAAAACATTTATGGACTGGAATCAAATCGCCTCTTCATTTTGACAAGATTAATAGATGGGGTCCTTCCAATCTCTCCAAATCCAAGAAACTAATTTCTGTATGTCTCCTTATTTACCTTATTCATTGACTCAATAGCAATCATCACAAATGGATTACAATACTTGCCTGATCTATACAATAAATGTGTAGTAAGCCAATATCTGCCAAATATTTATATATAAATATTTAGGGATAAGATCAGGTGATTGTATTCCTAGTGCCATCCCATATTTTTACATCCAGGAATTTTATTAGGTTGTATCTATGTCATGTGACACACAAAGTGCAGCACAAAAAATGTTGATTTCCATGCCTTCCCCCTAATGTTTGTGCATGTTGGCTTCTTCTCTGAAGGTGGGACCACTATTTCTCTGCATAGGACATAGTTTTGCATTCGGCTACATTAGAACTACACTTGGTTTTCTTTGCTTTTTTGATCAAAATACTGTTGCATGGGATGCACATTGACATTTTTGTGAATAGCATGTCCCAACTAATGTCTTGGTCAACAGGCAGTCACAGCCCAAAAACGACAAATTTAAAAATTTCATAAACTGCTTCTCAGCCAGTCCTCCTCAGATTCTGAGAACAGAGGGTTTACCCCTGAAATGCCAAGTTTGATAATCCAATGGAATTACAGATGAATACTTACATATATTTCTATTCATAGGAAACTTTCAATTAATAATGCTAATGCCCTTCTGAAGGTTGCTTACTGACACAATTTGCTGACATTTAAAATTACAATCCTAATGCAGAATTGTCGCTTTTCCCCACAAAAAGGTTCCAATTAGTAAATGCAGTAGGAGGGAGAGTGGATCTCAGTAGGAAGAGATAAAATGTGCTGCAATGTCTCGGAACAATAGAATTCAATCTCAATAGGAAGTCTTTACTTAGAATACCCTCTCTTTTGTGTGGCTGTCTTAAGAATGTTATTTAAATGTTTCCCTATAAAGAAAAAAAAATTAAAAAGCATGATTGATTGGGCCAAAATCTATTTACTCTATTCACACAAGGAGACATTCCTTTGGAAGTCAATCAGACTTCTCAGATATGAATGTCAAATATAATATAGCCCATAATAATTAATTTCTTTTTCTGTGGTCATTTTAGTTTGCAAAGAAGAATACTTTGGATTTAGGAATGAATTAAAATTCAGTGTTGCTGGATACTCTGCGGTAGATGCAGAAGTTCCATGGAAGTCAAGGATCTCCTCTGGATTAATCGGGACAGTTCCAGACTGGTAAAACCAGCCTCTCATTTCCAAAAACATGTGGTAGAACATGCAAAGCATCTATGGTATAAATGGTAGAAGAAACAAACAGAGCAGCTGAGTAAGATTTAACCAGTAAATTGGCACCACATGAGAATCTCTCATCAACAAGAATATATAAAAGGTTAAAAATTTTAAAATAATTATACTTTTTTGTTGTTGTTTAGGGAAATACTAATTCCTATTTTATGAAGCAACAATTCAGCAAGGTGACCCAAGTGTTAACTTGAAATTATTGGCATAGAGAAATATTTCCTAATACCTAAAGCTTTGCTTATCTCCAAACCCTACTATATAGTCTCTGCAGAACTGGTTTTTAGATTGATCTGAAAGGAGAGGGAAAAATATACATTGTTAGGAATTGTGACCCTTGTTTTCTTTAACTAATCTTTACTTTATTTGAAACTGTTTTCAAATGTAGCAGTTCACCTGTTTAAATGTAAACTTCAGTAGGCCCTTCCACTTTTTTGTGTTCAGATTTTTTCCTCATTTTCTCTTTCCAGTGAGAAATAAAACCACATGTGAGGATATTTTCTGATGGTCCTTTGGTATGTTTCTGGGGTTTTTCTCCATTATTTTGGTCCTTTCTCCAGAGCAGATGTATTCTCTCCTTCAAAGAGAGTTGAGGGGAAGAGAAGTATTCTTAAAGTTTATTCTAATTTTTTATTATTTTGTCTTTTGGTACTATCAAGAAAGCTATCCTTTACGCTTTAGATATTGAGCCTGCTTTTGCTCTTTTCCTAATCCTTATCTCATACCAAAAAATGAGTAAATAATTTTAGTGGATGCACTGGCAATTGGCCATCTCAACCCTCTACCTTAATTGGTGCATTGGCCATGAAGCCCAGGATTGGCAAACCAAAACCACTGCACCTGTTCATTTTTTCAGGAGAAAAAAAGATTAGGAAGCCACAAAGAAGGTGAGCATGGGACCAAAGAAGTATGGGACCAAAACCTCACAACTATTCAGCTGAAGAAATACTTTCTGAACTCAATAAATGGAAAATAGTTGGGAAGAAAATGCAACACTTTAAAAGTTTTACATGATTTTGGCTGAAAGTTATAAAGCCTTGAACTCACCTAGTAAGTTTCTCAAAAAGGGGCTTAAGTACTCTGATTCTCTGAGGTGGGCACAAGGGAGAACAAGGCAAAGTTCTCAGGAGGTTAAACAAACTTTTATTAGCAAGCATTAAAGGATAGGGTACTTGGCAAATTTTCCAGCAACATTCAAAATAAAAATTTTTTTAAAGAAATGTTGACTTGGCAAATTCTAATGCACCCAACATTAAGTTACCCGGATTCTGAGAAAGAAGGGGAGATGGGAAGAGGTCAGAGAGGTGGAGAGAGAGAGATAAATATTATCTGACTGAATTCCAGGATGATCTCAGCTGCTATAAAATCCATGTGGTCTATGACCCTCCATTTCAGCTATGCTTCTGGTGAGCCAGTGGCTAACAACCACTCTGTGGCTGGGCTAGAGGCTTCAGGAGGGTGGGGTGTGAAGCAGTGCATTATTCCACTCATGCAGGACTTGTCCTGCCCTCCCCTACACACACACACACACACACACACGCAGAGGTTAGTTGGTTTGAGACAATATAATTTTCTCCAGTCTTTAACAATCATCTTTAAAATTTGGAATTAAAGTTTCATGAGCTCTTCAGGGAAGAAGTGTAGTAATGGCCTTTTTGAATGAGTATGTAGAGTTCATTGAATCTATTTTACCTGATAGGTAAGATCCTATAGGAGCTCAGTTAGAAGCTCATTGAGTGATTTTTCTTTTCAAAGACTTGGGTGGTGATAATAACATCTCTGATCAGTAAATCTTTAAGATCAAAAAGACAAGCATGTCCACATCAGACTGGAAGTTTACATGGCCCATAATACTATGTTAGTCATTGGGTGATGTGTAGGGAAAAGTAAAACAGGACAAGCATGTAATATTTCCCCAGAATATTTTCTCAGCCTACCACAATTCACACTTTGGTGATTCTGAACACATCATTGCTATTTTTTTAAGCTTGATGTATTCTTCTTTTAGGATTTTAAACTGTGTAGATGGCTTGCATTCAGATGAAACAGTTTTACAATTTTAATCACATTTTGTCTGAAGAATTCCTTCCCGTTGTCTATTTTGAATTTATCCCTCACTAATTGTGTTCAGTGACACTTAGTTTTGTATAGAAGAGTCAATGAACACTTCATTCCTGTTGTCTTTCCCCACCTTTCCCCAGCTTTCATGAGTTTCTAGGTTTCTAACTTGCCCACGCAAGAATCATCTCTTTCTCCATATTAAAGGATCTCACCCTATTTATTCAGTCCTCACAGGTAGCTTGCTGCATTTGATAATGTTATCTTTTCCTTTTCCTTTCTTTTTCTTCTTAATAATTTTGCTTCATGTTTCAATACATCAGACAGTATCAGTCAAGCTTCAACTATGAATTTATTTAGTAACAGAATCACATTTTCTATTATTCTATTTCTTTCAGTTCTCAATATCACAGTAAGGTTTTTCCTGCTATTTAAAAAATACAGTTCTTGACAGGCAAATTATTCTGTGAGGTGTGATTGAAAATGTTAAAATATATGTTATTACTAAATTATTAATTTTAAAACCTAAAATATTTATTTTAAACACACTATAAATCTAATTAAAGCTTTGAACTGCATATCATTCTTGTGTCCTGAAGCAAGTATGTAATATTTTCTCCCTTTTTTAATATTTGCTCCTCTTTTTATGTATTTTAATCAATCTCAAAACAATACAGGTTAACATTTAGATAAATGAAATCACGAGAGTATATTGCCTTTTTTGTGCTTCATTTCTTACTTAAATAAATAATTGAATAAATTTATATTTTGAATAGACATAGTTATCTTGACAATGCTACTTTAAATTGCATTGTGATTCTTAAATAATGTTAATAAATTTCCCAAATACACAACTTATTTCTCCTGAGTTGTTTTCAGATGTAAATGTTTAGAAGATACACAAATGGTTATTTATTCAAGATATTTAGTCAAAAATGCTTTTAAATTTTCAGAAGTATTTAGTCAGTGCAAAAAGAAATTACAGTCTATTTGATATGACAGTTATGGCACCTTAACTTAAAACTGTTGGTTTATTCCCCAGTGCAGTCTTTTCAAAGAAGGCCAGAAGAAAATCCCACACAGAGAACAAAACACAGGCAAAATGTTTAATCCGATACTTCTGGCTTCATTGTTAATTACCTCTCAAGGGACTAGGATGTCAATAGATAGTGATCTGGTATCCTGGATTCTTTGCTGTTAAATGCATGATCAATACTAAATAGAATTTTAACTGTCCATGATTTAATTAGGAGTGGTTCTTTTTGTCCTGCATACAATACCAGAATCTCACTCAATAAAGTGCGATGGAAGATTGCCACGCGATGTCTGTGCATTCGCTACATTCTGGGACTATGCAAAGGAATTGGGAAAGAAGATTGCACTGGTAAGAATTTGCAATTAGCCTGTAACATGGCAGGGGTCAATCTTCTTCTATAAGTCATTTGAGGAGTGGCTGAGGGAGCTGGGGTTGTTGAGACTGCAGAAAAGGAGGCTGGCGGGAAACCTTGTCACTTTCTACAACTGCCTGAAAAGAGGTTTTGGTGGGGGTCGGCATCTTCTCCCAGGAAACCAGCAATAGGAGAAAGGGAAATGGCCTCAAGCTGTGTCAGGAGAGGTTCAATTTGGACATGAGGAGGAATTTCTTCATAGAATGGGTTGTTGAGGATTGGAACAGGCTGCCCAGGGAGGTCATGGAGTCACCATCCCTGGAGGTGTTCAAGAAAGCGCTGGATGTTCGCACTTAGTGTTCTGGTACAACTGACAAGGTGGTGAATAAAGATTGTATTTTATCTTGGAGTTCTTTTCCAATCTGAATGATTCTGTGATCAATTCTGTGAGTTTCCCTTCACTCTAAATTAATCCAGATTATTGCAAGTACAGAATACTAAAAGCTACAGTTTTATATCCTTAATACCTTGCAGATCCAAAAGAGAAAATTCAAATTTTAAATTAAGGCAATTGGTTTCAAATGGCGGTTATGTGTATTTTCAACTGTAAATAACCAATCCCTTGAATATTCCTTGAATATGCCACATCCCTGAGCTTGAATGGAAATTGGAAAATAAAATCATTTTACTAGTATTGAAGATCAGATATTTTACCAGGTTTTATACAAATACTCTAAATTAAACATCTTGTTCATCCTGCTATATGACTTATCAAGATAGCTTTTTTCTGCAGGGGGTAAATGCTACAACTAATTAAAAAAGAAACATACAAGAGTTAACAAAGAAAATGAAGTTATCACTTCAGAAAATTGATTAAAGGAGAATATACTACCAAAGAGAAATCAATGGACTGTGGGACCAGATAAAAAAACAAATAAGTGTGTGAAAAATATGAAAGCAAAAATATACGAAAAAAACCTAGCATACAATGGTAAA
The DNA here is from genome assembly GCF_022539315.1 of Serinus canaria. Classification (NCBI taxonomy): domain Eukaryota; kingdom Metazoa; phylum Chordata; class Aves; order Passeriformes; family Fringillidae; genus Serinus; species Serinus canaria. Next base: position 37,600,417 of record NC_066317.1, read on the forward strand.
GCAGTCAATGATAGAAGAAGATAGAAGAGATGTATATATTCCTATTCTTTACTCAGAAGGAAACAGCATGATGAATCCTCTTATCACACAAGGAAGATAAAGTACTTTCCAATCCATTAGTGAGTAAAGAGGTATAAAACAATATCTGCATATTGTAAACATTTATTGAATATATACATTTTTAATAAATTTTGGAATACAATGGAATTTCCTGTAGACTGATGACTGATGTAACTATAAAAACACTTAAAAAATAAGGGAAGTGACCCTCATAACTGCAGGCTGCTACTCTTCCATCAAGTCTGAGGTAAAATGATGTAAAAAAGGAATTGAGATTCAGTTAACTGAGATTTAAGAATGGAAACCTACTTAATTTTCTTAAACAAAGTTTTTTTTCAAATAGCTGAAGTGGAAAAAGCTAAATATAGAGAGCTGATGATTAACAAATCTTAAAATTTATTGACAGTTATTTCAATGATTTGATATGCTGATTTTTTTAAATACTAAATATTTATAAGTAAAAAGAAACAATGCAAACTAACCAGGAAAATGCCAGGGAAATACCAGGGAAATATTTCACAGAATTTAGGGGCCTTCATCTGTAGAGGCAATAAGGCTGGCAGCCCAGCTGAAGTGAACTACAGACAAATGAAAGACTGAGGTGCTCAAGAATTTTTGCCTCAGTCTTCAGTAGCAACTTCTTTTTCCACACCTTTTGACAGCAGGACAGCAGAGACCAGGGTGAGAAAAATGCTTCCCACTGTATGTAAATATCAGGTTCATGACCACCTGAGTAGCCTGAATGTATGTAAGTCTGTGGAACCCAAGGAGAAGAGTTCTGAGTGTATTGGATGTATTTGCCAAGCCAGTCTCCATGGTATTTTAAGATAGGGCATGGTATATGGCAGTCAGGTGAAGTCCCAGGTGACTGGAAAAAGTACCCACATACTTAAAGGGTAGAAAGAATGTCTCTGGGAACTACCAACGTGTCAGCCTCACCTCTGTTCTTGGGAAGATCATAGAACAGATTCTCCTAGAAGCTATGCTAAGGCACATGGAGGACAGGGATGAGATTCTAGACAGACAACGTGGCTTCACCAAATGGCAAATTCTACATAACTAATGCATAATTCTACATAACTAATGCAAATTCTACATAACTAATGGCTTTCTGTTGGGAGGTGACTTCATTGATCCAGACTTCCATAAAGTCTTTGACATGGTCTCTCACAACATACTTCTCTAAATTGGAGAGAGATGGGTGAACCACTCCGTGGATAAGGAATTGCTTGAATGATTGCCTCCACAGGGTAGTGACCAAAAGCTCAGTCACAGAACACATAAATGGCAAGTGGTGACCTTCAGGGATCTGTATTGGAACCAGTCTTATTTAATAATATCTCCATTAATGACAAAGTCAAATGGATTGAGTTCACCCTAAGCAAATTCGCTGATGACACCAAGCTGAGTGGTGCTGTTGAAACTCTGAAGGGTGGGATGTCATCCAGAGGGACCTGGATAAGCTCCAGAACTGGGCCCTATTGGACTGTCATGAGGTTTAACAAGAGCAAGCGCAAGGTGCTGCATCTGTATTGAGGCAACTCCTGGTGTTAACAGAGGCTGGGGGATGAGCAGATCAAGAGCAGCCCTGCCAAGAAGGACTTGCGGGTGCTGGTGGAAGAGAAGCTGGACATGACCTGGCAATGTGCACCTGCAGCCCAGAAAGCCAATGGCATGATATTTCAACAAAGGTACTGACACAAGGGTTACTGTGACATTTAGGTCCTTATAAACACAGGAGAGCGGACAAAAATACCCAGAAACCTGTCCTTATGTTATGATTTTTAATGGATATACACATCCAATTAAATAGGTATAAAAAATAAAAAAAGCAGCAGTATTACAAAGGTATCTTAAAATTTTCAAGAAAGAAAGAAAGAAAGAAAGAAAGAAAGAAAGAAAGAAAGAAAGAAAGAAAGAAAGAAAGAAAGAAAGAAAGAAAGAAAGAAAGAAAGAAAGAAAGAAAGAAAGAAAGAAAGAAAGAAAGAAAGAAAGAAATGGGCTGAAATGTGGCTGTTGAATGCTTTCTAAATATTTTCCAACATATGAGAAACCTTTGAAAGTCTCTGAAAGGACTAGTTGCAGCAAACAGGGAGTAAATTATAGGAGTGCTGTGAAGTTACCCTTACCAGGATTATTATATTATATATATATAGGAAATTACTTTTCAGATATCATTTGATACATATGGAAAAATATGCAAACCTTTAAAAGGAGAAAGGAGTACTGTATTTCTTGACAACTTGCACAAATGGGAGATAGCAAACAGCATACAGTTTTTCTGCCACTCATCCTTTTACAGTCAGAAGAGGAGACAATTACTTCTGTAGTACAAGCAATTTTAAATACCAGTTTCTATATCAGATAAGTCACTTAAGATGCTGCGTTTTTTCAGTTAACTGCAATGGAAGTCTCTGATAATCCACTATTGGCAGAGGTCAAAAGAGTGTTAAGAGGAACCCTACTATTAGAGGTAGCCATTAGTGCTCCCTTTCAAATGTACAAGGATATACTGACTGCTAGATATATACCCTTGCTCTTCAAAGAATTAAATGTAGAAACATACTGCCTCTCCAGATGAAATTCTGAAATTATTTTTTTTCTAGGCTATTGAACATTTATAGAAAAAGCTGGTCCAATTCTGTTGAGACTTTTCAGAAGATTGTGTTCCTCGCTTCACCGATCATATTCCCTAAAGAGCTAAAACACTCTGAGCAAGGACTTGGTTTCACCTTGATGGTTCTCAAGCACTGAACACTACATGATGCCCTTCATCAACAGAAGCATGGCCAGCAGCTCTGCCTCGTCACTCTACTCTGGTGAGACCCCACCTGGAGCACTGCATCCAGCAATAATGTTAGCACCCAAGAGTCCTAGTAGCACTGGCTACTTCAAAACAAAAGAGGGAACTTTATCCTTCCAGCACACCTCTACAGAGTGGCCATTTACTTTTTTCCTAATTTGTTGAGGATCTATGTGACCACTGCCTAAAAATTCTGTATTAAAAAAAATCTGCAAAACAAAACAAAACCAAAAAATAAACCCCCCAAACCTAATTGTTCTTTAGTGTATTATGAATGCTAGCAAATAAATTATAATTTTAATGAAATCACTCCTATTGTAGACTTTTCCAAGAAGGCAAATTCTGTGTATCACAGAGAATTTTGATCTTTTAATATCATTGACTACAATATGAGGGAGGGGAGAAAAATGATGAATGAGAAAAATATGTGTAATGTCATAATCTCTTCATACATAAGCTCATTATTTCTCAGCAGGCTCTAATATTTATCAGTTTTCAGAAAAATTTGATTGGTATTTCTTAGTATGAAAATTTTGAGAGGACCCCGAACCTGGAAATCATCATTATTGTTGCAAAATTATGCTGTCTGCTTGCAGAAGGTCACACCTGACCATTTTCCCTGCAGGTATATGAGCTGCCTGCTAGAAATATTATTCCTGTTAAGAAAATGGCATTTCATTCATGTTAGTAGCCTGCCCTCTGGGCCACTCTTACCAGATCAATCACCTGGGCAATTCTAAACAAAGTCAAAAATTTACAGTTAGTCTAAGTTTAAGCAGTCTAATCATATGGCTATTGGTAATTTTGGTATAATTGTATCAGCATTTGCAGTTCCAATTGCTCAGTTATTCAGATAATTCCCAATACTGGCTCAATGAATAGTGAAATACACAGACTTTCAAATATTGATGCCTTTCTCCAATGATTTTAACTTTTTAGTACTCCAGGGAGGGAGTACTAGAAGGAACTGCTACAAATCAAAGTCCTGTGCTCTTCTCTGGAAGGAGTTTGCTGCTAACTCTGATTAGGGTGGCTTCTACTTTCTTTTTGCAGAATGAATACAGTGTTTATGTCAGTGATATCCTCCTTCTCATTCTTGAAGTTACAGTCACTAGGTCATATTTTCACACCTGCTAACACAGCTAGCACAGTTGCTTTGCCTTCATTACTTGATAATGCCATGTTACATCTTAATATTTTACATGTGATATAGTTTACATTTTTTTCCTGTATTCATTATGCAAAAAGAGAATAATCCCTTCCTCTCTGACTTTCCCATGCTCAAAAAAATCCCCAAAACCTGAAAAACAAAACAGCTCCCAAGGCTGCATTTCTTTAATGACACAATACTGATCATTTTTTATTTACTTATGTCCATGGAGCCTCTGACACCACCCCATGCTTGCATTTTCAGTTTATGCTATAATTTCATGTTTGTCCTTTTGAAGATGCTGCTTAAAATCCCCTGTGTTTCCTCAACAGATTTTAAGCTGTAATTTCATAATAGCATAAACATGTATTTTTTTTTTGTTAGCACAACAGGGAAAACAAACACAGGTAGAGAAACTCACTGTGGTCTGATAAGGATTTGGTATAAAAATCTTCTGGTTTAAATTATCTCTTATGTTATAAAAACTGCTCACACCAGTAATTACAGCTATATATCTAATATTTCTGGCTCTCAATCTAATAATGTGTAGATCATAAGATTCAAGATGTTATAAACGCTTCTTAAATTTCATAGTTGAAAAGTGGATGCGCACAGGAGTGTACTGACTATAGCAATATAAAAGATTGTACAAGATTCATAGCTACATATGCTTCACTGGCAACCATCTGGAATCAACATACTGAAATAAATCACATCTTCCATTGGTGAAGTAACTATAAGCAGATTGCAAAGACTGTTTGAGAAAACTTTTTTGAATGAAACAGTTTTAATGAAATGAACAAAATGTTACTCACATGTAGGAGATAACACTCACTGCAACATTTTAAAAGTAAAAATAACTTGAAATGACAAGACTTATGAACCAGAAAGAATTGCATTAGCAGTAATTTAAAATCATGCAATATAGTGTTTGTTGTAAAAGAAATACAATTGTGTTTGGGAAAATGAGACAGTTTTGAAGAGAAGTCCAGAACAGAACAGAGTCCTAGAAGTAAAGGCACGCAAATGTATGTTGAAGGAGACAAAAAAGAATGCACCAATGAAATGTGAAACTCCCTGATTTGATACATTTTATTATTGGAAGTTTAGAAAACTGCTTCTATGTATTAGATCAGCAAATTCTGTTTGAAACCTTGTGAAAAGACAGTCAGAACTATGTTTAGATCCACTTTTCCCCAGAAGAAACAGGGGAAAAAAAAGAGGAGGAGAGAAAAAGAAAAAGAAAAAGAAAAAGAAAAAGAAAAAGAAAAAGAAAAAGAAAAAGAAAAAGAAAAAGAAAAAGAAAAAGAAAAAGAAAAAGAAAAAGAAAAAAAAAGAAAAAAAAAGAAAAAAAAAGAAAAAGAGAAAATGCTATTTATACCGAGGCTTGGTTTGAAGGCTGAATGGTTTTATTAGAGCAAAAATTTTGCTAAGACGCAACTAAAATAGAGATGAAGTGTGCACTGGAAGAAAAAATACAAGCAGCAAGATTACTGCTGATGTTTCTATGATTTTTTGTACACTAACAAAACAATAAGTGCTCTGTAATAAGTGCAAATACATCTTTAAAAAGTAAAATTTTAATTATGCTAAAAATCTGATTTTCCATTAAATTCAAAAGACCTTGGTGTTCTTAAGGCCATTCATTTTCATTGATGAAAATGAGTCATCAAGCATAGACTATTTTTGTCATATGGCTATGAAGTAACCTCATTACAACTGCAGAAAAAAAAAATCTATTAGTTAATTTGGTAAGAAAGGGCAGAAATATAAAGGGGAAGCTATAAAGAACTTAATGAGCTTAAGCTATTTGGGAATTCCATTGCAATTGAAGCAAAAATTTGCTGACTATCTTCCACTTAAACCAACCTAATGAGGAAGCTGAAGTCAGTATATGTCGATCTGACATATTCTATTACGACAAAATTATGTTTATTATGACTGGTAGCACAGGTTTTTTTACCTATTCTCAATTTTTTTAAAATATCTGTTATTATTACTCCATTTACAATAAAACTATACATATTGGCCTCACAAGATTCTGACAGACTCTGCTGATATATCAAAATTTTCCTTTAGCTCTATTCCGTAGGATCTAATTATGACTTGTATCTATTTATTAGTTTCCATTTTTATCACAAAATGAAATATCCACTTGAATTAATTTGTTGCATGCTTAATATATTATCCAGTCCATGATATCACAACTTAACTGCCCCTTCTTATTAATCAAAAGTCTAGAAAACAAAAATTCAAACTTCAGAAAAATATCCTGTGTTTCATTTCATTTCATGCAATTGTCAGCAAAAAAGAGATGAGAACATTTCTGGATAATGGTCTTACATTTTACTCTGCCAGTAACTCAATCACTAAGCTAAAGGAAGCTTCTTAGAAATACAGTATATTGCAATTGTTCTAAGTTAGTAGTGCTCATAGTCTAAACCCGTTAACAATATTTATGCTGATAGATATGCACTCTTCCATTTTTCAGTACAGACTGTTTTGTTGGCAAAACTTTCACAGTATTTCAAACACTGCTGATATTTAGAAAATACATCTTCTGCTTGAAAGTACATGTAAAGGCAGCTGTCAGTATCCTTCACATGTTTTAATTGGAAACAACACTTCCTAACTGCAGTTGGTTTTTGAAAAATACTGATAATAAAAGCTTGCTTTATGTTTAATTAACTGTACGTCTGGTTTAACAGTCTGCCAGACTTAATTTTTTAAGACATAACTAGATTTACTTTTCTTCCTAGTTAGAATTCTTGCACTTTGGTTTCTTTTTCCTGGGATATCAATGAAAGAAAGTCTTCAATATAGGATGTATGCTGGCACGGTATCTACCATTCAAAGAGTTTCATTCAATATTGCAAAATGGTGATAAATTGACAGAAGTTAAACAGTGATATTCTTTAAGAAACCCAAAATGAAGTTGAAGCATGAAATTTTTTTTCAGGTTACAACCATACCTTTAATGTTAAAACATATCTTGTTCACACCAAAAAACTAGACACCTGAATGCAGTACAAGCAACTAGTTGTTGTCACACTGCACAAATAAGTTAAGCCTGTGTCCTGGTTATGGCCAAGACAGGCTTTATTGGTGGTGTAGCTGGGAGGGTCATGTCTAGGACCTGGAGATTATTCTATACCACTTCTCATCATTTCAAAGCCAGGGGGAGACACTCTCTTCCAGGAAGAAAAGGTACCTGACAGGGCAAGTACCTGTGCTGGAGGAGGCGGGGGGCTATTGTCTATTGTTGTAGAATTTCATGTGAATCATTACTTTCTTGTATTGTTGCTGTTACTGTTAATTTTCTTATCCTATTGCCAGTTCCAGTAAATTATTCTTATCTCAACCTTTTGTGCCTCCCATTCTCCTCTCTTGCCCTCTCAGGGGAAATGGGGATGGGAAAGAGGGGGAGCAAGTGAGCAGAGCATGGTTTGAAGAGTCTCAGCAGGAGCACCAAAGACCAGAGCTGCATTCCTAAACCAGGACAGTTTGCAAACCCACTTCAATTTATGCGTACAATTTACAAAAGCAATAAAAATAAGCAAAAAGATAAAAGTGGGAGAAGGCATCATTAAACAGTATATTTATAAAGTATAGATCACTTCTGTGATATCTTGCTTACTGCCTCAATTAACTTTTCCTTTATTTTTTAACGTAGGCCATTATTTGTATAATTACACAAATAAAGGATTAATGAAAAAAAAGTGTTTACTGTAAGTTTAAGTAACAGCTTTCAAGAGGTAAAAGGCAATCTAGTTACAGGGTTCACTGCTAGAGATCTCTGTAGAAGAAAGTAGAAGAAAAAAGGTGAAAAGATGGAAATATTAGAGACAAATCAGATACGTACCACAAACCAGAATAAAAATTAGTAACCAGTTCAGACAGTCTGAAGATATTAATATTTAAAAGAGTTTAAGACAGTAAAATAGTGGAAATGATACATCAGGAAAAAAATTCCTATGCTTATCATCACCAAAGCAAGAGTTTGCAACTCTTCTTTTGCAGATGAAGAGAACAGAGCATACATAACGTCTGGGGGACTGGACTGTCTCAGAGGGATATGTAACACTGGGAGAACAATTACAATCAGCTGGAAATCATGTGAGATTTCCGGCCATCAAAAATAGCAACTTTATATAAAAATGCTTTTTCCCCATTTTACTTTTTTTCATCTTTTTTTTCCCCTGGATGTACATTTTGCAAGAAAAATGCCTGGTATATCACTGATGTCATAGAATGGGAAGGGCTGCTGTGTAATGTTAGAACACATTCTAAAACCTGTTTCATTCTTAAAAAAAAAAAAAAAAGAAAAATTAGGCTCCCACAGTATAAATTTGCACAGTAGGTACAGCCTATTGTCGTATGCAGTGAGATATTTTATGAATAGGGAATGACAGAAAGACATAAAATACATAAATTGCTTTATTGCTAATGTTTGAATATCCGCCAAAAAAAAGAAATAATTTACACAGCCATTGTTATAGGAAACTAAATCAAATTGTAACAAAATCTAAACATTAAGTTACAGAATGCTTTTTTTCTGTAGTAATAATATGTAGAGATTGCAGTAATTCCAGGCAAGTCTTAACAAGTATTAAATTCACTAAGGAAAAAAAGTTGGTAGAAGATATGAAAGAAGTTCTCTAAAAATACAGTCTATTTTTGAGATAGAATGACAGCTATTTAAGGAAAAGTTGAGAAATTTGTCTGACTGTGAAAACAAATGAGACTATTTTAATAAAAACTCAAACAAAAGTTGAAAATACATAGGCAATCAGCAAAGAGCAGCACTGACAGAATGGTAAATGGAAAGCTTCAAACATTAAGAAAATTTAGTCTGGGAAATGCAAACATTTATTGGAATTAGTTAATTCACTTCATATTAATTTAAATGTAGAAGATATTTCAAAATACATAAAAAGGATGTTAAACCCCTTTGTTCAGTTTTCTCTGATTTTATGCTCACTATTCTGCTATCTTTTCGGGTCTTAAAGTTGTTGGTCTGGGAAGGGAGTGGAGTGGGCTGTGAAAATTCCAAGTTAATTCACCAGAGAAGTATCATGCTGATAGTATCTTCTTCCCCACTTTAGCATTGCTGGGAGTCACTTTCATATGCTTGCTAATATGCTCTATGGCTTGCTCTTTTTTGGTTTCCAAGTCTGTATTGTATCTGAATTTACAGTGTGCAGTGTATTCACCTGTTTCGAGGTGTGGGTTGTGAATTTGTAAAAATTTCTTTGTGATCTTTAAATTGGTTTTACACAGTTCTTAATGATGCACGTTTTTGATGACTAGTAATGTCCATTGGTGAGGACCTCAGGCTTCCAGTACTAGCTGGTGCCTATACATTTGAAGTTCCTCCAATCTCCCCATGCCTGTACCTACCAATACTGCAGTGATATTTAGGGTCACAGATAGTTTACAAAGAGGAAATATTTGCTATTACTGCCACTTCATTAGAAAAGATATATAACATGACATTTCATCACAAAGCTAAACAGAAGTAAGCAAAAGCTAAAACCAAGGGTGTAATAATTCCCTGTCATTTGATCATTGCTATTACAAGCTAAAACACAGCTCCAAGCTGGTCAAGACCAGCGTGTTTGAAGTCTGTGTTTTTAGTTTAACATAAATCCTGTAAGCCTGTTGCAGCTGTACCTCAATACTCCCTGGGTTACAAGGCTGTGCTTGTGCACTTGTCAAAATAGCAAAGGTCACTAACAGTGAAGGAGATAACAAGAACAAGGAGAGAAACACCAGCAGTGTTCTCCCCTCAGGAATTGGCTCTCAGTACTGAAACTGTCACCTAATGCTATATTGCATTGCACTCAGATGTGTGACTGCAGCAGAATGTGAAGAAATTAATTTCAAAGAGAAAAAAAGGGGGAAACTAGTGGAAATTTTTAAAAAGTTGTTCCTCAGACCAGGGAAACCTATAAACCAACATAAAATATTTTTTTAAAAAAAGTGCACTGGCACATAGACAAAACTATAACAGATGAGTGCTTGATAATAATGTCATAACTTCATATATAGGCCTGAAATTAATATGATGGGCATCACAGTAAACCTACTGACTTTACAGTTGAAGTGATTTAAGACTATGAAGATACAAAGAATGCAGGTACACTCTCAAAACACTATGCCCATAAGGTAAGCCACCACAACAATGGAACTTGAGATAAGTGCAGATGGCACTGCAAAAAGACACTGCAGGCCTTACTGAGGCAAAGATTTGGTTAGCATCTGGACAAAAATTCCCACCTGGAAAACTGGGGGGAGGGGAGCAGGTGCTTATGCACGTGCCATTTCTAATTATAACAGCATCTACACCCCATGAGTACCCAGGCCATGGACTGTCCAAGAGTGGTACCTCCAGAAGAACAACTTGGGACACTAACAATAAAGGACCAAGGTGAAGAAGGACCAACAGGATACCACAGGAATCCATGTGGCAGTAATATCTTTTTCTTAACCTCGCCTACCTCTCTGACTGTCTCCTTTCCCTACCTTCTCTCTTCCTAGTTCTTTCTCTCTCTCTCTACCTCACATTTCCCATTAAATAAAATCTAAACTATTGACTTTGGCACATGGTTTTCTTTGCACCTTAATTTGATCAGTGTCATTTCTTACAACTAAATCATAGCATTATTTTGGTGTCAGAATGGGAATGCTGTTCTTCTGTAAAAGCACTTGGAAACCTTGCCATGTCCTTGTTCTGAGGAGATTATGTTAAGTTTGAAAATTTTGCAACAAATTTCCTCTGAGGGAATTTTTTGTGGTTTGTGTAGTTCCCTCTGTGGGAATTTCTGAGAAAATGGCTGTCTTGGTTGGCCAGTGTAAAGAAAATATTTTGTTCTTCTTTCTTGAAAATTTGTTAGTTTCCCCTCTACCTGGGGCAGAGGGGCAATTTATTCCAATCCTCCTCTGGAAGGGACTTAGCATCAGAAAATTGGGATAAAGAGTGATTGGTTATCCAGAAACTTGAAAATAAAACAATACTATTTTTAAAAGATTTGGTGAAAGAATGCACTCTCAGATAAATGAGGAAAATGATAAAAAGGCTGCTCTTTGCTCCTGACCATGATTGTTTTAGGAAGCTTCAGATGGAGCTTTGGAATGTGCATGAAAGAATCATAAGGAAAGAATTGCAGGATACAGAACCTGTAACATTCTCAAACCATTGGCATCAGATGATGAGGAAGTAAAATTATGACCCTTAATTAAAATTTAAATTATAAATAATCACCAAGTTCAGCAAACTTCTGCTAAAATGGTACCCTGTGAAGCTACTGAGATGTCAAAATCTGACCATAAATAAGCCAAGATTGAAATTCAGTCAGCATTAAAGCAGTGGAATGCCAAGACGATGAGTAATTCTTCCTGGGCAGGAAAGATTTAAAATCACTGGAGTAAACAAAGCAAGAATTACCTGCTGCTCCCATGTGAGAAATGGAAATCTGTTAATCTTAAACCCAAAGAGAACCCAGAGACTCCACTAACACAATACTGGGATTTTTCTGCAACACAGAATAAAATTTCCAGAGTTGTAACTGGGCTTTACTAACAGCTGCAGCATTAAATGTAGCAAACCCAGTGCTAGAATTTCTGACACTAGCACAAGTGCTTTGGCAGTGGAGGGATGGTTTTACACTTCCCTTCTAATTCACTAATCTGGCCACTTTATTACATCTCTTATAATTGAACCATAACAAGGACTTACTCAAATGAAAAGTGGGTCAAAACTTCACACCAAAAGTGAAAAAAGAATAACAAATGTGCATTGGAAAGATTTAGCCAGAAACTGTTTAATTCTTAGGAGCTGGTTGAGTTTGGTAAACACTGAAATAATTAGTTGAATGGAAAAGAAGGTATCATAATCTTATGAAAGATAATTTACCTTTGGGAGTTTTATTTCATCTAAAGAATAATAAACTCTTCACATACTTACTCCTAGAAATGTTTATTTTTTGTCTGATAATTTTTAAATTGACCCTTATGTTTACAGAAAAAGAAAGGATTTTCCACATACATACACAGTATTTGTTCCATTTTCATCACACATTCATATTCTGTGAAACTTAAATACTAACAATAGCTAAAAACAGCTTTTTTTATTTTTCTAGAGTCTTATACATCATTGCAAAGAACTGTTAACCTTGATAGGTGACTGGTCAGTCATATTTTGCAGAGAAGTGTCTGGGTGCCAGTAACTTCCATGACCTACAATATCTTCTGACTATTCATGTCAGAGCTATGGACAATGCTCCAGTGCTCTGAATACCCATAAACACTGTTCAGTATGCATTATCGTGAACAGGGCCACACTGGGATATGACACTTAAGGGTTTTTTCCATTTTTTCCTTTGGAGCTCATTGCTTTTTTAGTCTTTTGTTGCTGTCTTAGCTCTGTTTTTATTTTCTGCTTTGTCTTATCCCTCCTGAGCCCTTATTGTTGTTCAACTTACATTTTAAATTGCTTCATTTGTTAAGATAGTGGAAGCATATTTATCATTTATTCAACTGACTATATGACGTTATCATATTCTTATACCCTAGAACATACAACTCCATCATCATCTTCACTTGTATAATACTGAAAGTTATTTCAAATGTATGTGCAATAATTTTCCACCTGCCCCAAGGACTTGGTTATTCACAGAGCACCGTACTTTTGAAGACATACAGCGTGATTGAATTTGTTGTGAATCATTTATAAATCCAAAGTAAAGGAAGAGTTGCAATGCGATACATATGAATGTTATCTCTGCATACACAGGACTCAGGCAATACATAAAAGCAAGAAGAGCCAAAACAACAAAGGCCTTTAGTACTAAATTATGTGGAATTTCTACCATGGCAACATTAACAATGTTGCCTTGTCAGAGCTGCCAATAGTTTAATCTGGTCATGTATTTCCCCCAAAACTCAAAGTTTTGTTGATGACAGGACCGGAGTGCTAGTTAAATGGAAGGTAGGCTTAAGTCAAAGTCACCAATTGTAACTAAAAAATCCAGATATAATCCAGGATCTTTTTTTAAATATCAGTTAAAATTTAAACAAAAAACCCACTATGAAGGTTGAACTATGTACAGCTCTAGCTCTGACAAAGAATTCCTTCTCATGAGTATTAATGAAGCTTGAGCTGACATTAGCTAAAGAGGATGCCTTTATTTTACTGGTGCTCTATTAAAACAGTGTTTACTTTTATTTCATGACTTCATGAAAATATTTTCCAATTAAGATTTGTACCATCAGGAACTCAGATGCATTGAGCTCCTGATGATACAAATCTTAATTGGAAATGTCCTGTGAATGGCCAGGAGCTGGACTCAATGATCCTTGTGGGTCCCTTTTAACCCAGCAGATTCTGTTATTCTGTAATTCTTTTACAAGTGGTATAATCAGGTCTTTTGATTGTAAAATGAGTTTAGATTAAATATTGGGCAGAAATTCATTTACTTTGAGGGTGGTGAGGCCCTGGAACAGGTTACCTATACAAGCTGTGTGTACCTCATCCATGGAAGCGTTCAAATCCAGACTGGCTTTAAGCAACCTGATCTAGTGGGAGGTATCCTTGCCTAGGGCAGACTGGTTGGAACTAGATTATCTTTAAGATGTCTTCCAACCCAAACTGTTCAAGGATCCTGTGATTCTAAATGCCTTGCAGCAAGGCTGCCTGGGCATTTTTCGTCAGCAGTCCGATTGCACATTTTTTCTCTTTACCCTGAACTTAGATGCAGCTTTTTGGCCCATGGTTGGGTGGAACTCCAAGCATTTTACAAAGATCTAGACCTCTGCTTTGCATGTATTTACACACATAGACTCATATGGACATATATAGATATATAGATAGATAGATAGATAGACAGATAGATAGATAGATAGATAGATAGATAGATAGATATAGATGGGTTACACTAAGAAGCAGCAAGGATTCATCCTGATGTTATATTAGCAAAATTAAGAAAAACAGGGTGCTTAAAATCGAGCAGAAGTTTTCCATTGGAAACCTTCATTGAAGGTTTCCAATGAAAAGGTGTGTCCATTGTAATTATTCTACTACCACTTGTGCACATTTTCCTCCTTAAATGATAAGGAAATGGCTGCAATTCAGTATATTAGATTCACTAAATCTGGAACAAAGAAAGGGAGCTATCCAGTAAGGCGCTACATGTTCTAGGAAAAGATAGTCCCAAAATCATAGAGTACTGTCTTTTGAAAAAATGACAATATGTGTGTGATATGTGTTTTCTGAGCAAAAGCAACAGAATTTATTAATAAAGGAATAAGTAACTGCTAAGTTGGCTATGAAAAATATGAATTTTATATAGTCTACCAAAACATGGAAATAAATGCTGGTGAGGTTTTTTTGGCTAGTTGTGGGGGTTGGGATTTTTTTTTTGTTTGTTTGTTTTCTTGCTTGGGTTTTTTTGAAGGGGGAGGTGTTGTTTGGTTGGCTGGTTTCAGTTTTTTAGTAGTATGGTTAAATTATCTTACCAGTTGGTACTTGCACATGATATGTAAGAGATTTCTGTTAGCTAATCATTTTGTTTCCACAGTGCATGAGAAAACAGAATGAATGATGAATTCTAAGCTGGTTTGGGTACTGAAAAATGGATCCTTTCTTATGGTATTCAGAGACGTAACTCATTTTTGTATGAAGTATTTGATTACAGCTCCTGCTTTTTGGCAGATTTTTTTCATAATGGTGCATTTTATATGTGAAATTAATAACATGAGTTGTCAAGGATAAACAAGTGCCATCACAGGAACTAAATGAGCCAAGCTACTAAAATGACTGGTAAATGAAAGTAAACAGCAAGTGAAAGGAAGAATCATTGCAGGAGTTAGAGACAAATGATGTAAAAGCGTTTGGAAAGCAGTATAGCTCATATATTAAGCAACCTAAGGAAACATTTGATCAAACCCACCAGCACTGGGTGGGTTATAGGGTCTGTTATTAGGTATTCAAAACTAGCTTCACAATCAGATAGGAAATTCAACCTTCAGCTTATCTGCTCCCAGAGCATCTTCTTCATGAAAACAAAATTAAATTTTAGTCATTTGGTATGCTCTCACCTCAGCAACCCCAGGACAAAATGCAACCTGGACACACGCCCTACACATGCTTTTGCACTGCAGTACCACTTAAGTAAATAGTCCTCTGATTTAGACCACATCTCACCAAAGGAACTAAGAGTTTCAAGTAAAAGACTGTGATTCTTGCATACAAGCATAGTGTGCTTTATGGAAGTTTTGGAAATATTTATGTAGTACCTACTTAAAAGTCCCACAGGTTACTGTACAACTCAAAGTAATTATTCTGTTGTTCTGAAAGTCATAAGCACATAACCAGAGATCATCAAGGCTGGGAGAGGTCTTCAAGTTCATCTGTCCCAGCTGTCAACCCATCACCACCATAATCACCCCTAAACCTATCACCAAGTGCCACAGCCAGACACCACTTGAGCACTTACAGAGACAGTGACTGCAAAACCTCCCTGAGCAATTTATTCCAATGCTTACCCTCTCTTTCAGAGAAATCTTTTTTTTTCCTAATATCTAATCTGAACCTCACTGGTGCAATTTAAGTCCGTTTTCTCTTAGCCTTTCACATGATATATGGCAGAAGATACTGATTCCCACATTGTTACACCCTCTTTTTGGGCAATTGTAGAGTGAAGAAAGGTCTTCTCTGAGCCTCCTCTTCTCAGATTCACTCCCTCAGCTACTCCTCACAGTACATGGAAGATGATAAATTTTGACGAGTACTTTTGAGAAGAGGGCACAGTGCTGAAGATGTAAAGCCGATTTTGAGGAGCTGGAGATATCCAGCTTTCTCATGAAAGAAAGTAGAAGGACAAGCACTTTTCTCTGTGGTGAGCAATGACCCAAGTGAACCCAAGGGAACAGCATGAAGCTTGGTCAGGAGAAGGCAAGTTGTGATGTTAGGAAAAGGTTCTTTACACACAGTGTGGTTGGGTATTAGAAAGAGTTTCCCCAGGGAAATGGCCCCAGCACAGAGCTTGACAGAGTTAAAATGTTTGGACAACACTCTGAAGTGCATGGCAGGGGTGTTGGGGCTGTCCTGTGAATGGCGAGGGTTTGGTCTTGATCCTTGAGGGTCCCCTCTAAATCAGGATATTCTGTGATTCTGTGATCCTCTTTACATCCTTCACCAGCTTTGTTGCCCTTCCCTGGGCATCCTCTAGCACTCCAGTCCTTTTTGAAAGGATGGAGCCAAAATACTTGAGGCATAGCCTCACCAGAGCTGAGTACAGAAGGACAATCACTGCCCTGGTCCTGCTGGCCACTCAATTCTTGATACAGTGGCCTTCTTGGCCACCTGGGCACACACTGGCTCATATCCAGCTGGCTGTTGGCCAGCACCCCGAAGATTTTTTCCATTGAACAACCCTCAAACCATCCTTCCCCAGCCTGTAATGCTGCATGGGATTGTTGAAATCCAAGTTCAGGACCCCACATTTCACCTTATTAAAGCTCATGCAGTTGTCCTTAGCCCACTGATCCAGCCTCTTCAGATCCCTCTGCAAACCATTCCCACTGTCCAGCAGATCAACACTCCTGTCCAGCTTGGTGTCATCTGCAGCTTAATGAGAAAACATACTAAAAGATCAAATAGAATGTGTCTGTGTACATAATGAAGGCACAGAAATAGTCATTTTGTTTATACTAGAGAACAGTCAGTTATGCTATATTTTATTTTAGGAGAAAATATAGTTTAGTGGAGGAAAAAACCAAGCTACAGAGGCATAGAAGAAAAAATCAGTTAGTGGACCTTGAGTCACAATGCTAGCAATGAAATTTTATTAGAGAAAATATGCATGTAAGAGAAAAAATTCATCCAATCTGAAAATCAACTCTTTCACACTACCCATGGAAATGATAATCATAAATGGCTCAAAATACCCATATTTTTTAATATACTTTACAGCCATCCTTTTTCCCCAAGGTCAGTTGCTCTCATGTTTACAATTTATTGACAACTTCTAACCATGGAAACCAGAATTAGTGCTACTTAGTCATTTTTTCATAAATGCAAATAATAATTATAATGACCACTTGCTTTCAGTGTAAATCAACACAAAGATGAATTCTGATACAGGAAATGAATGTGCAAGAAGACCCATGATGCCTATAAACTATTTATGAAAAGAAATTTAACCCACAAATTAAGAGCTAATGGGTAAAATATTGCTAAGCTTAGTCAGGTGAGTAATGTCATCTATTTCAGTACAACTCATACAAGTACATCTATGTGATTTGACTAAAATGAAACCCTAAGCAACATCCATAACAGCACTAATGTGTGATAGATGCTCACCACAACAGCAATTAAATACTCTGCAGATCATCTAGTACTCTGATATCTGCTTTATGACTAGAAAACAAATGTGTTCATTTTTCTAGTCCATCTACATTTTTTTTCTTGATTGCTGATTCAATTGCAAAGGCTTCACTGGTGTGACTAATTTCACTATAAGTGTTTTTCCCACTCTCTTCACCTCTGTGATTAGTTGCCAGGGATTGTTAGATAGAAAGCTTTTTCTGAGGATCTAACATAGGTCCCAAATGGTTGCATGTGAGCCATCTTGTCCATGCTTGATGTGAGGTGTTAATTAGAGTCACTTGCAGCACACTCCCAGATATAAATAAAAAATATTTTTGCCTCAAAGCAGCCAGGTTTATTCTTTGCTACTTTCAAATTAATCTCACACAGATTCATTGTGTGATTCAATTATTTACTGTCATCATCATTTCATTGTGTTTTTTGATAAAAAATAGGATCAATCCTCTGACTAGTATAGCTGGAGAAAAGATTCTTGCTGTATCTGCTTCTTCTTCAAAATATTGGATAAAATTAGTTTGGGGAGTTTTAACTTGTCTGTTGCCAGAGGCAATCTTCCTACTGCTGAGTTAGACCCCCTTTTCTAGCAAACTATTTAGCTAATTTTTCTGTTAGGTTTTATTTAATTTTGATCTTGTGTATGTACAGTTCAGGGGTGTTTTGCACAATTTTACACCTGTTAATTTCAGAGAAATTGGTTGTTAAGGTTTTGGAAAGCCTAACTTATATTATGGAAGAAACATTTTTAAAATAACTGCTAATTTCAAGTTTGCTGATTTAGGAATATTCATGTTCATGTACAATATTCATTTAAAGACTGTAATCAAAATGTTCAGAAAATATTATTAGTTCACTTTCAAATCACACTTATCCCCAGTGAACTTTAGGTGCCTTTTTGATTAGTGAAAGTTGCCAAAACCTAACTGGCAAAAATAATATTCTGATATGACAATTGCTATCTTTGATACATGCAAAGTTTAAAACTGCCACTCCTGTTAAAAAAAGTGTGAAAGCAGACTAGAACTTCAGGCACTGTGCATTAAATTTCAGAAATTAATTTAGAGTTGTAGGATAACAGTTTGCAATGGTTCACTAGAGATTAGGCTGATGCATCTACCCAGTCATTCATTCTCTGGAAAAATTGAATATACCCATTGCTACCAAATGTGACCTAGCTCAAACAACAACCTTTTTCTATGAAGAACTAAGACTCACAATCTATACATAGAAAAAACAAAAATTAAATAATGAAATGAAATGAAATAATGAAATGAAATGAAATAAAATGAAATGAAATAATTAAATTAAATTAAATTAAATTAAAATAAATCCCTTAAACAAAAACAAACAAAATAAGACAAAAGTACCAAAACATATGGTTGGTGAAGCAGCACTCCAGGACATATTTACATACACTGGTAACTGACCTAAATGTTCACAGTTTTTCTTAAAAAGCTTAACAAATATAGCATCTAGTGCACTTATTTATTCTCCTCATGGCTTTTGTCAAAGTTACTGATTATTGTAATACAAACCACAAAGCTATATATACTAACAAGTCAGTTACATTAATTCAATGTAAAGATTTTTAGTGGTCTTGCTCATGACATCTTAAGGGCAAACATATTCCTTTATTTTTTTCCCCCACCTTTTTATACTTTCTTATAGGTGAAAGGCATAATCTGCAGAGCACCTCTATTTGTACATAAAGCAAAATTTAAAAGATTAAGTCCCCTGTAGCAATCAAGGATAGGTCTGTTATAAGAAAAGCTAGGACCTCTGAGAAATAAACTTTAGTTTTATGAAGCAATTATTTTCTGACACCTCAGCCTTGGTGTTCTCAATTCCCTCTTAAGCCTGCATGTTTGTCAGTGCCAAAGTGTCTGTTGCAAAACCAACAAAAATTATGAGACTTTTTTTAGCTACATGAAAATATATACTCCACTCATAGAGACACCAACATTTTTTTAAGTTGCCTATATGAAGACTATGCTACTTTTTTTTTTCATTTTAACAGATACAACACTTTATCCAATATTTAACACATGCACAGACCTACATATTCTGTGAGCTTTGATATCTGTATTTCTCTAATATTGAAGAAAAATAGTAATGAAATACTTTAAAATTAATTTTCTTTAACAGCAACAAAAGCCTATGGGTTCTTGTTGTGAATTCAAAATATTGCCATCGTCCTGCATTTGCCTTATGCATGCATGACTGGTTTTGATAAGATGGCTGTGGGTATCAAATTGACAGGTACATTCATCACAAAATGCTGATTGAGAGCTTCTGGACATAGAAAGCTTTTGAGAAACAACTTGTCTCTGACTGATACACAGTAAGAAGTCTGGGAGCAAAGGATATGGCAGGGAGAGAGTCAGAATTCCTTTTTTGCTTTTGACTTGCTCATCAGAGGTGCACCACACTTGCATTGAGCTAAGTCATTGAGGCCTGGAGACACAATTAACCAAGTCAGACATCACACAAGTATGTGATGCCCAAATGTTTCCATTTAATGGGCTTTAACAAATTGTTCAGAAATAACTTAATCAAGGAGGAGTTTATGGAAACTGCTTCCAGTTGAATTTCCCGTGTCCCTACCTCAGGGCTCCTGTACTTTTGTTTAATAATGCAGTAAGAGCCTTCATGATCAAAGAATATGTAACTGCAACAAACCAAAAGGATGTCAGTCTGATAATACTCAAAGAGGCATTTATGATTTGGTATTCTAGGAAAAAAGAAGAACTTAACATATGAACCAAAATTTTTGAAAAGACAGGAAATCCAGGGATCATCAGGATTTTAACCCTCTCTGGATTTTTTTAAAGCTAAGAAGTTACTTTTAAATTTTTGAATGGTTGACTGGATAAATTTTGTTTATTTATTTATTTCAAATCATACTTTCAAGGTGATATATTTTCCCTGTCAAAGGAACAGGCCTTTTACAGGACCGTGGTAACCTTTTTAGTGGGCATGACTGGTTTCCAAGGTCAGAGAATGTTATAGCCACAGGCATTATTCAGTGACATCAAGAAATTACTCTTTTAAAAGAATGAATGCTTATCACACAGGATGGAAATTACCAAAAGAAAAACTTCTTTCATTTAAAAAAAAAAAAAAAATCTTGTTACATGGTGATTACTGCATGTTGTATAATTCAACACAAAAGCTTTTTCCTACTACATGTTCCATAGACAAATAAATGTGGAATAAACAACAGGCAGTCATGGACAGGGGGAAGCTTTGGGCAAAGTATGAGCAGATTCTAGTGGGAATTGAACAACAGAAAAAAAATTGAGCGGACAAAGAAACTTGTAATATTCAGAACATAAAAAATCTATTGCTACAATTCTTCTCTTACAGAGCAATAATTCTGCTTAATCCACTATAGATCTGTATGAACACTATATATCTTTATCTCATACCTACATATCTTCAGGGACAAAATAATTTTTTTTTGGAGTTGCTGAGCTGCAGCTCTCCATGATCTATAATTGGATTAATAAATATATTCATTCATGAATCAGAAGTCACAAGCTGAAGTCCCAGAGCTGAAACAGATCCAAAGCAACACATATAACCACTCTGATATTGCTTCTTACAGAAAAAGGATTCAAAAGTATTCTGTGGTTGTAAATTTCTGGTTTATAAATATAGTTATTATACAATAGTTTTACTTTTGGCCTCTGAAAAGATCCCACAAACTGAAAAAAAGAGATTAATACAATTACAATAAAATAGATATTTTCACCCCAAATTTTAGACACTGGAGACTTTTCTATTCCGCAGGGGGGAAAAAAGCTGTCCTGTACATTCTCTTCTCTTAAATTTACTCTGCACTTCTGTGAAAAATTTAAAATGTTCTTTGTATTGGGTAGTATTTTAGGGTTTTCTTTTTGGTTTTCTGGTCATAACTGAATTGCATTACTTGAGCTGAGAAGAACCTGAGAAGAGTAAGCCTGGAAAGGTTATGGTCACTCCTTCTAGAAACATTCATAAACCTAATGCTGTCTTCTTAAATGAATAATGGAAACTATTCCCAAATGCACTGATCACAATGTTCTTTTGAAATTTTTAAAAATACTCTGAAGAAATGTACAGCTTTTCTTTGTGTATGATTTCATTTTAAAAAAAATCAGTAGAGGATTTTTATTTTATTACTTTTACAAGACCTTTTGCTCCAAATTATTTAATAAAAACTACAGCACTAAAAAAAATTGAGAGCAAACTGTGACTTACAGAGATTGAAGGGAAGGTATCCTATCCTAATCTTTTCATTAGATTCTCATAAAGACATTATTGAATGATTACAGGAGTTGGGAAGTGCAGTGTGAGAATTGTTAACAGAATTAATTTTTAAAGTATTTATGAAGATGTAAATTTAGGTGTATGACAAATGAACAGACAACCCTAAATTAGAGCTGGAGTTTTATAGAGAGATCTGATGAGAACATGCCTGAATTACCAGCATCAGAATATCTGTTTACAGTCAAGGACTGCTTGTATTGAGTTCACTGTTTGTTCTTTTTTGGGGTTAAGACCAGGCTCATGACCCTGCCAGGCACTACATTATTAATAATGTTTCTCCTTGCACCTCAGTTAGTCTGGTTCAGCTCATCACCTGTGACAAAAGGAGGTTAAGTCAGTTTTCTTGAAGACAAACACAAAAGACAGATACAAGATTTAATTCCTGCTGTTTTCTTACCCTAGATAACAGCTTCACCTACCCAAGGGAAAAGGCCCCTCAGAGGCTTGGGTTGAATTGAAGTTAAGAGGGTTTTGGCTAAGACTTAGTTCATTGGCATGTGATGGAATTGTGGGACTACAGACCCTTAGCTGTGCAGACCAGTAACGGTGGCTGTGCTGAGACAAACACTGTGCACGGGCCAGGATTTTGTTTAATTCTTTCTGGGCTTCATTTGTTTTACACTGGCTGCAGTAGGACTGACTGCCCATTTGCTATCATTGCAATGCACCTCTGCAGCACAATCCAATTTTCTACCAAGACAAATCCTGTTCATATATTTCTACACCATGCCAAGAGAGAAAAATCAAATTTCTACATGAAAAGTGCTCTTTGAACAATAAATGACATGCATCTTGCCCACTACTGCACATATCCTTCTTCCTTTTTCATGAAGACATTTCTATGTTGCATGCTGTTTATACATAATATAATTAAAAGTTATAAGTACCAACCTAGAGTTCTCATTACTAAGTTCATCACAGAAACAAAAGGAAAACACTATTCAAAAGGAAAGAAACAAATCTGTCATTCTCCTTTCTCAACTTTCTCAGCCCATGAAACATCCCTAAACGCCTGACATGCATTCAGATCAGTGAGAACTGGGCATACAGATTCTTTTGCCAAGGGCTGAAATGAAAATCTGTGCAGTCTGTTATGACAGAATGGGTACAAGTGCCAGACTCACACCAATGTCACAGAGACTCATTTACTTTCAGAATAAAACAAAAAACTTTGGCTGGAAGTTTGGTGCTCACTGAAAACAAACAAGCATATGCAATCACAGCCTGACACATGCTAAATCCCATTGAAGAATTATATCACAGAGAGGAAAAAATGTCTGAAGACATTCCAATTGGAGATTAGGTCCAATGTTTTGTCATGATATAAATACTTACAGGATTTCTCTTTCTGGAAAGTAGAATGCTCTTATTGCATGAACTCATACTGTTGATTTAGTGCTGCTGTTCCCACTCTGTTAAAAGGTTATTTCTCTCTCCATTTTACTTTTCACACTCCAGCATGCCTCTCTACTCCATATTCTAAAATCTAGCTGACTAGACTCATGTTATTTCTTTATTTTCTTCTAGGTACCTGTTTTTAACACCTATACGTTGACCTCAAGGGTAAGAAACTGTTGATTCCCTCCACAGTCTTCATTAGGAATTTTTCCGCTCCTGAGAGACAGGGCCTAGACCAATCAGGTCTAGGAATCACCCTCAGGAAAAGCAAATATTGTTCCAAAATGCAACATGCTCCATGTGCCTTCCCATCTCCCTCCATAAAGCTCAAAACGCTCAGGAAATGCAGCAATCATGCTGTCCTGTAACACTTACTCCCAAAATCCTAAAATGTGTTTACATTTAAGATGTGCTGCTTACATATAATTTTCTGTTCCTGTGGATGTCAGGAAAGTAACTGAATCCCTCCTCCAAAATCAGAATGATTTGTAAAAGAAAAAACAAAATATATATACGCATACATACTCCAGACATCATAAGGGTTTCCCTTTCTCAGAGACAGAATAATAATTCAGGACTATAGCCTATAAATAAAATTCTTTTTCGTATCTGATAAAGATGACAGAATGAAATATTTACAGAGTTTTAATTTAAGACAGCTAATTTGTAAGCTACTTGAAATGTTGTTATAATGTAAGCAGTTAGATAACTTACACTACAGATAGAGCACAACCCACAGACTCAGAGGTGAGCTCTCTGACCCCAGAACTACTTTGGTGCAGCATGGCTGGGTGACCTTGGCTGAGTCTTAACAAGAAGGTGGCTGCTAAGCTTTGGGAGTACATGAACGGGAGCCACATGAAATAAGTAATAACACAGGCAGAAGAGAAATTGTTGCAATGACAATAGTTGGCAGCTCAGGGAACCACAAGGGAAAAACACAGATGCAGAAAATATACCCCCTTAAGGAAAAAGCAGGCAACTCAAACACAATGAATCAGCAAGATCAAAGGTCAGACACTTCCAGGATTACAGGAGGTGACACTCCTGCTATGAATGCTGACCACTTACTGGCCAGCAGAGATCATACAAGAGTCTCAGAACTGATAAGTGCATTAATGCTCAGCCTGGCACTGCACCTATCTACTATTTGAATCAGACACACAGAACTGCTGTGTTTTTTCACTGTGTGTATGTACACTGCTTGCAAAGAGACTCTTTGCATGCAGCAGAAAAAAATGTATGCCTGGAGAAAAAGTCCCCATGGGAAGAGCTACAGAACTGGAAGAGAAGGGTTACAGACCAGGTTCTTTGAGTTGTTTCATGGCTTGACACTGGCCAAACTCCAGGCACCTATGAAAGCTGCTAACTCACAGCTCCCCTGCCATAACTGAGCCGGGGAGAGAAAAAATTTAATGAAGGCTTCATGAGGTGAGATAAGGACCAGGAGAAAACTCTCCAAGGGCAAAACGAGCTCAACTTCAAAGTAAAAAGGGAAGTTAATACTTACAAAATCAGAGGAGGATGAGAAGTAAGCTCTTAAAAACACCTTTGTTTCCTCAATCCCTTCCTCCTTCCCACTGACAGTGCAGGGATGCTGGGCACAGAGGTTTGGTCTGTTTGTCACCCCAGGTTTTTTTTCCCTGGACAGGGAGAGGAATCCTCCCCCTGTTATATCATGGGGTCTCTTCCACGAGAGACAGTTCTCCATGAACCTCTCTAGATTGGGTCCACTCTCACGAGCAGCAGTCCTCCCAAAATTGCTGCAACGAGTCCCTCCCACAGGCACACAGCCCTCCTAAAACTGGTGCAGTGTGGGTCACTCTTCTACGGGGTGCCGTGCTCCAAGGACAAGCTGCTCCAGCCAGGAACCAGGGGCCCCCTCTCTCCACCAATTCTCCCACTGGATCACAGCATCCACATTCTCCAGCAAGAACACCTCCCTCACGGGCTGCAGGTGGATCTCTGCATTCCCTGTGGATCCCGAAGGGCTGCAGGGGCACAGCTGCTTCACCCCGGTCTCACCACAGCCTGCAGAGCAATCACAGCCGTGGCACCTGGAGCAGTTCCTCCCCTCCTTCTCCACTGATCTTGGTGGGTGTCTCTGTTGTTTCCCTCTCAAGTTCTAACCTCCTCCTCTTGTCTGACACAAAAAAAGAAACCCTGTCCCCTTTGTTTTGGTTTCCTTCTTCAATATGTTATCAGAGAGGCATTACCAGCCTCTCTCATTGGCCCAGCTTTGGCCAGCAGTATGTCCGTCTTCAGAGCCACCAGGAATTGGCTCTGCCAGGCATGGTGGAAGCTTCCAGCAGGTTCTCACAGAAGCCACCCCTATGGGCTCCTCACTACCAAAAATCAGGTCGTGCAAAACCAACACAGGTTGAAATCTAGACAGGTCTGAAGTAGAACAATACAACTTTAGGGTAATACATGTTTTGGCAGTCTTTCTGCACTTGTGCAGCATTGCACAGCAATTTTTCCCAGTGAAATTACCAATCCCTACTGTCTTAAACCAAGATTATTGGAGAAAGAATAATAAAGAAAAAAAAAACCTGAATGTAAATACCAGTAAAACAAATTAAAATATGTCTGCTAAATGATACGAGGACTTTTGCTAGAAAGGAAAAATAGCTTAATCATCCTGTGTTGATTTAAGCATGACTTAAATTCTTGAATTTTGAATATCCTTTATGGAACTCATGAAAATGAGTCCCTCTAGATGCTGTCAAGTCATTAGTCTGCAATATTTTTCTCTCTTGTACTGAATACAGAAAATCACTGAACATTAATACTATCTTAACATAGATATAACTCATTCAAATTATGCTCAAAAGTTATTGAATTTGAATAATCACTATTCTCTTGAAACTTAGTAGAGATTTCCTAGCAATACTGTGCTCTCTTTGTGCTAATCTCTTTGTTGAGTCATAGCCTTGTTTTGATAAGTGGCAATGGTTTAATCTCTTTCAGCACTGGATGATTCTACCATTTTTAAAAATCACTTCTGAAAACCTAGAACACACTATTAATTTAAAAAAACAAAACAAAACAAAGCTGTTTTCTTCTAGCTGCCCAAAAGAATTGCATTCCCCAGATTGCTGAAATAGAACATGCCTAGGCTAATGGATTCACCATCCCCTACCAAATCTTAACACTCAGAAATCTGTGACCAAATTTTTTCACTGGTGATCTACAGGTGAAAAAAGGTCTCCATGCATCTAAAATTTTCAGTTCTAATTTCTTGATCTTAGAAGTAGTTTTTTGTGTAGGAATCCTGGACTAATAGCTGGGAAAGAAATAATTCAACACAGATCTTTTCAGTGCATTGGCAAACTGTTTAAACGAGGATTTTTCAATATTTCACAGGATGGCAGAAGTCACGTTCTTGATAACAAAACCCAGTTGAATATATTTTGTATTCTTTGTACTTTTTCAGTATGAAGTTAAATTTCAGAAATAAAAGAGCATGCAAGAGGTTTTTTTATTGTCTAAGCCTCAAGCTGGAAAAGAAGGGAGTTCCATTATTATGGAAACATAAGTCTGTCAAGCAGAATATACCAAGCCTCAATATTTTACAGTTTCCACACAATGTTTTACTAACTAGTGAAACAAAAAGATACACAAAAGTTTATTGTTTCTGTGATAAACAAAACGAAGTTTAGAGAAAATTACTTTCTGGCTTTATTAAATGAAAAATCATTTACTTTGAAGTATTGCAGGAAGAGGAAGACCTGTTGACTCCACACCATTTCTGGTCACTTCTACATATTTGTCATGTTTTCGTTAGGAGATTTGTTAGTGTAAGAGACATGTTCATTCTGGAAGCATGTTGGTACAGCTTCTTAGTAAAGAAAGCTGCACTACTATTAACATTTGCATAATAAAAGCTCCCAATTATTACTGCAAAACAATTAGGAGCACTTTAGAGTGACACTTACCTGGTCTGTATCGCCTCTTTTTGAATTTGGCTTTCTACCAGAACTAATGTGTTTGACAAACATGGAATAATTATTTAAATGGGGAGGTTCCCTACATAATGTGCTGTCTGGAAGCTGATTTAATTAATGCCAACTAAAACTCATGACTGAAATGTAGAATGGTCTGCTTATTTTTATTCCACCATTATCACTAAAGTTTAGGGCATACAACAAGCTAACATTCAGCAGCTGCCTAATGCCTCTTTGCTGGTGCAGAAATCCAGAAAGGTCACAAGACCTTTCAGTGTGTGAACATATATATGTTTTTGTGGCTGCACACATGTAACCATATGTGTATATATCTGTGAAGCACATTGAAATGTATATGTTCATATACATATACATGCACAAATATAAAGCATCTTGGCAGACTGAGAATTCCTGCAAACTGGATGAGTTAGAAATACAGATTTCATAAATTGAAGAGATCTTCATGCTGCAAAATTCCTTCTTTTTAAAGTTGTTTTTAGTTTAAATCTTTAAAACATTTAAAGGGCAGAAACAAACTGTGGTAACACTGATGGTTATAATCTTACTTCCAAGCTCCCAAACCATATGTATACAGGATGAGGCAAGTAGAACAAGAGATTTTATACACAAAAATAAGGATTTGAATCTCGACTTCACATTCCAGATGGGATTTAACTCTAAATTCACTGGTTGTTTAAACATGGGAGTTTTGGGTAAAGAAAGAAGATGGATTGGGGTTCTCTTCTAAAGATAGGAAAGTTTTGGTTTCAATGTAGAGCTAAAACTAACCTTTTAATATTTGCTTAGAAAAAATGAATTTGTAGTACCTGAATTTTTAATGGTATCATATAACCATCATAGAATGTATATTGAAAGCTTACTTCTTTTCCTGCTATATTTTATTCCATAAATACTTCCTTCTAAGGCTTCATCCTCATTCTTATTTATACAAATGTCATTCCAATTATTTTGTCTATTTTAAGCATACATGAAAATGTTTATAAATTAAGCTTGATACATATTTAGAATATCCTCTCCTTATCAGAGCTACATAATTGTCCTTACTGGTGATGAGAAGTCAAATTCTGTAAGAATGCACAGAATCTTGTTCAGCACAGACCCATATACTATAGTCCTACCACCTACTACACACATATTAAGTATTTAATGTCCACAGATCTTAGTATTAATTCTCTTTAAATTTTTAAATTAGATTGTCTAGAGGTGGGGAGAGCAAAAGCCTATATTAACAAGAAAATAATGTATATATATTGCCCCTCCAAATAGAGTTTTAAAGACTCTTCAAGCAAGTATTAAAGTACAGCCAGGAAAAGCATTAATAATTTTGCCCATGAGTTTAAATAATATTTGTTCCATGGATTTAAATAATTACATTTCTGCTTGGTGTGATAGATATGCAGTGAACCAATCTGATGAGAATTGGGTGCCTTTATTTAATGTCCAACTTTTTGCTTGTCTTTAGAGTAAAGGAATGACTTGGTCATCCTGTCCAGACAATTATCCAGGGCATCTAAATTAGGGAAAAAAAGACACCGTTAGCTCCCTTCCTCTCTTTGCTAGACAAAGATTAATGTCTCTAAGAGTTAATGGACATCTGAAATGCATCTCACTGTTTATATATTTTTCACCCTCTTTCCATTAATTATACAAGGAGTAAGCTCTTAATTTAGGTTAGTCCTAAGATTGAAAGTAATGGATCAGGACCTAAAACCCCTCTGAAAGAAGGGAAGAATATCCTGGAGACTGAAATTACCTGGTGTATTTCACAGTGCACTACCTTGCTCATTTTGAGAAGATGGCCAATGAAGGTGATCTATTAATGATAGCAGTATAGCATCTCAGACACTAAAAATTTCAAAAAACTTAATAAAAAACCCAAAAAACCCAAACAAACAAACAAACAAAAAAAACCAGCAGATGAAAACCTTGACCCTAGGTCAAGCATGCAAAGGAATGATAGAATAATGGAGTTGCAATATTCTAATAATATCTAATCTTTTGCTATAAAACAAATATGAATAATAACATCTGGTTATTTGACTTAGTTTCTATGTAGGAAATAATATTATAGGTGGTGACTTCTGCAGTGGACATTACATTACCTGAAATTTTAGACATTAAAGGCTGTGAAGGTCTTTATTTATATGTTTTGAAGAGTCATGCAAATGAAGAGAGATTTAGGGATATAATTTTTACTGAAAATGACTGGCACTTTAGGGGTTTTTTTTAATTCCTATTCATCATATATCTTCTTTACTTTTCATAGCAGCATACTTAATATTTTTATTTGTTTTGGAGAAAGCAGACTTGTCTTCAGCCACATTTACTATGAAGTAAACTTGGAGAAACAGTGACATGTGTGGATCTCATCAGCAACATGTTGTCTCTTGCTCATATAATGTCTAAAACTACCACCACATTCACTTGGACATCTTTGTCCTTGATAGAATTCACTGTGGTGCTCTTGAAATAGTTTTGTTTCTATTTTATTAATGGCATCAAGCAATGCTTTCTTGCTGAAGTAGTAACTAGCTGTTAATAAATTTCAGCCTTGGCCTATGTCAGTGTTCCCTGAGTCTGCTTTTCCTCCCATTGTCAAGAGAGTAAATGTTCACAACCTCCTTTTGCAAAAGTGCCATACCACAGTAGCATTTCTGACTGTGTTACAGCTTAGATGTCCATGGAATAATTTGGAGAGTTGGACTTCAACTGTTTTGCCCACAAAAAATTAGAGCTTCTCAAATGCTATTATGTTTTTGGATGCAAAATAGCTATACAAATGATCCATTGTAAATTTTAGGTAAGCAGTTACTGTTTTATTCTCAGTGTTTTGGAAAACTCTTTGTCATCTGGTTCAGCAAGCTACAACATAGAGTCCTGCTAGCTAACATTTGTCACTTCTTTTGCTTTTGTTAAGTTTAAAATTGGCTTTTATTCCTTTTCTGTATGTTCCTCCTGATGATGGGGCTGTTCTGAATTAATGCAGTCATGAGAAAATTTTATCACATCTGTTTTTCATGTTATTTATGGCTTGCATTTTATATATCAAATGGCAAGTTTTATATGTATACTAAGGCAAAATAACTTTTTTTTTTAATTTAAACTAATTAAGAGCAAAGTTTGCTGAAATTTAATGAGCACTTCATTTTTTGACCTATTGTTGTCTTGTAGAATTTGAGTTAGAATTAGCTGGAATTCATTTTACTTTCACTTTACATATCATTACTTAGGTTCCCACCTCCTGCAGCAATAATAACCTCTGGAGCACTGTGCTTGCCTTCATTCCCTTTCAATTATTCAGGCAAGAGCTGATTAACCAAGCCTCTAAAAGTAGGTCTTTCTTAACACTCTGTCTACTTTGAGCTTGGGTTACATTTCTATTTCTAAAAAATTTACTAGCTAAATGGGTATAACAAATATATTTCTTATGGAAACTTAGTTTCAGTCATAGCTCTTAAGTTCTTGTTTCAAGAATTGAAATCAATTTCTGTCAGTTCAAATCAAATTGGAATAGTCAGGCTACTTCAGGTGTGAATGAGATCGTTCAAGATAAATTCTGTATTGGTTTAAATAAACAGTTTACTTTCAAGTCTTCATGGGAACAGATGCAAATATTCTCATAGTTTTTAAGACAACTTAAGACAAAAAGCTATGAGGAGTTCAGAGCTCTTTAACAGCAGTCATAAAAACAAAATTAAGGATTAATAATTAAAAATTTCTGATTATATATTCTATAAATAAACATTTTCTTTTTACACATAATTCTTTCCAATTACTGTTTCAAATTATTTCCAGCTCAGATCTTTGGCTTGAAAATTTGATTTTCTGTTTGCCTGTTAAGTTATGGATTCTGCTTAAACCCAGGCAAGCATTTTGCAACCTCACCACGCTTTGACAAGGAGGTCTGTATGTCTATCACCTACTTAGTGATGAATCACTATTTTTTTTTTTTGGTATTTTTCAGTATTATCATTCTGTCACCTATTTCTGGTGAATGATTGCTCTGTAGCCTCTCTCTTTATGATGTTCCTGTTCTAAAAACAGCCTGGAAGTCACACCTGCTTCGCTGCTTCACACTGCAGAGTCCTAGCTCACTCTATACATTCTTGCATGGAAAGTCTTCCATTCTTTTGGAATCTCACTTAAATTATTAGTCTTTTCCAGTTCTGTCATCTGTCTGTTTTCCCTGAGATAGAGGCACAGAATAATACACAGTCCTAAAGTGTGAGCAAGCCAATAATCAACAAGGAGATGTCATAACAGTTTGAATATGGTCAAATAGTGTTATGCAGTTTGAGCCATTATATTCCAGAAGTCTGTTTTAAATCCTATTACAAAAGTTGCAACCTAAATGGTGACACTGGTCATCTTTCTGTCAGTTTGTCCCTGTTAATTTTAATAAAGGCAAACTTTACATTTCAGTATGTTATCTTCTTCTTAATTTTTTTTTCATGTGTTAGGAAGCTGAAGGTAGCATTTTCTAGTCTTGGCCTTCACAAACCTTCCAGCCCACCAAGATTCTTATAGCTTAACTTGGCCATGCGTTCACTCCCCCACCCCAGTGGGATTGGGTGCAGAATAGGAAGAACGAAAGTGAAAAACCTCACAGGCAAAAAGACAATTTAATAAGTGACAAAGCCTATAGTTTCCCAGATACTCCTTTTTTCCCCTTCTTTATGACACATATGACATTTATGCCTTCTACAGTCTTCAGTGAAATTGAAGATCCCAATGCTATTTCAAACTTAATAGAGAACAGGCCTGCAATGACATCAACCATCTACTTCAATGGCACAATAGCCAAACCCCCATCTCACCTGTATCCCTCTGTGTGTCCAGTTTGCTTAAGTGGTCCCTAAATCAACCTTTGACTCCTTCCAAAAGCTACTGAAAAACTAAGTATTGGTATATCTCAAGATGCTATTCTTCTGAGTTTTTAAATGTTTTCTCCATCTCCAAATAGTTTTGAGACTTTCAATTGAGAAAAAAATATTGAAACATTTTCCATAATGTTTGTTTTTCTAAATAAGAATCATCCTACATCTACATTCCTAAATATTTTTGTACAGAAAAAATCATCTTCCTATAATATATAAAGATAAAAATCTTAAATCCTTAAATCTTTACATATTATATCAGAGAAACTATCAGCCAAGATTATCCTATATATAGCCTATATAGATTATCCTATATAGGAACATCTCCACCATTTGCTTTTAAATTATCTCAACAACAATCTGTAGATTGTAGATAGTAGAAAACAATTTTTTAAATCAAGAGCCCACTTGAATAACAAAAATGCCCAAATGCTAATAACCCACAACTAAATTCTCAGCTACGAAATGTATTTTAATAGAGTATTTATGTTTTCAAATATTTTTCTGTTTACATGTAAGGAAACTTCGCATTTCAATCTGCTTAAATGCAAATAAAGATTCTAGCTGTGGGCACCATTCTGTTCTCCACATGTTTAGTCACTATATTGATTGTTAGAAATGGACACAGCATGTCAGCCTTTGTTTGTTTGATTTTTTCCCTAAGAGTCATTCATTCAGACTTAGGTTGCAGTAATGCACTATTGATAATTGTTAAGCAATCCAATTTTTCTTCTTTATTTCCTTTTACCCTATAAATTTCAGTATGCTTTAAGAGTACAGTTTATGTTTATCTTCATATGCAATCTTATTACCTAAAGTGCTAAAACTAATCATCATCTTTGAACTTTTCAGCTTCATTTCAACCTGCAGCTGCACCAGTGATACTTCAGTGATACAGCTTCTTCACTTCAAAACAAATATTCATGAGAGTTGGTAACAATCCTCTCTGAGGGCAGAAAGAGTGTTCTTTAGAAGACCATCATTTCCTGGCAAATTATCAGTGGACAGATGAAAAACTCTGCTGGGACACTGCTGACACTTAATAGGGAGATGAAAAATAAGAAGGATAACACAAAACTGGCACGTGGTTAAAGATGCCAGCAAGAAGCTTCAACATTATTTAAATTGCCTAGCTGGATTTCAGAACCACAACTGTTGTGTCCCTGAGACTAAGATGTCACAGGTAAAACATGCAGTACCCATGTCCAGATACTGGATGTTTATAATTTTTGCCTTCCATATGAATCAGTGGA
The DNA here is from genome assembly GCF_022539315.1 of Serinus canaria. Taxonomy (NCBI): domain Eukaryota; kingdom Metazoa; phylum Chordata; class Aves; order Passeriformes; family Fringillidae; genus Serinus; species Serinus canaria. The sequence goes on from NC_066317.1 coordinate 37,633,624, forward strand.
AAAAAAAGAAAAAAACACCCACCAAAACTTTCAAAAATGAAGAACTTTCCAGTCTGAAGTTAAGTATTTGTCCCTGATATAAAGAAGAATATGAAAGCTCAGCTTTATTTCAGTTTGTGTTCTGTTCATGCTATTCTGCCTATGTTTACTAAAAATCCTTTGTATGAAAACTAGTAAATAGAGATAAATCCATTGATAGATATAGAAATACATAGGTAGGTAAGAAGAAAATGTTGTTTGGGATTCACCAGATCATTTTTTCCCTAATATGGATGCTGATTGATATATGAGTTAATTTTAAATATGCTGGTAGCAGTCTTAAAAAGAATGGAGAACATGTCCCCACTCCTGACAACAGCAGAAACAGAAAATGCTTTTCCACATTCAGGAAAAAACTTCATTGAATAAATATTCATGCTCATGTTTGAAACAAAATGAATTTCTAAAGATATGAAACATTTTAAATAATAGTATTACACTAATTTACAGAAAAATATTAGGAGAGCAAAAAGATAAAATATTTTTAGTTGATCATAGCAAACATAGTACACATTTAGGTCCATTACAGCAGATGAAATATGCTAATTTACTTTTGAAACTTACCTTATACATATTATGAGCAAAAAGATTAACCACTTAAAAATGCTAAAACAAATGAGAACTATTTAAAATAGGAACAGATAGGAAGAAATTGAAACATTAATTAATTTAAAAATGGAAAGACAAAAAAGTAAACTTTATAGACTATCAACTAAATAAGAGTACCTCTAGAAAATCTGAAGTTATGAAAGAAATAAATAGAAAATGCTATTATATAAAAGAACAAAACACTGTTCCTTCTGGCTGGCAGTTGACTTCTGGTATCAGCTTAGCTTGGATTCTTTAAGTACCTAATTATATAATTGTGCATTTTATGTAAATGAATATAACTTTTGGCCTTAGAAAGAATAAGCAAGTTTAAAAGACAGCAGGAACAGTATAAAGGTCTCATCCACCAACTGAACAAACAGCATCAGCAGAATTTTAATTTTAACACTCAACAAGCTGTTCTTCCACCAAAATGTTTGTCAATCATTTTAAGCATGCATCCTCCCTCCAAAAATCAACTATACATATTTTTAAAAGTAAAGATATTTACATTTTTTTACTGTGGATTATATTAAACCTAGACTTTTCTCTATTAAAGTTAATAATACAAACTTTCTTAAAACTGAATGAAATTGAGAATGTAGTGGGTCTATGAGGTAGTTCTAAACATAAGTTTTTTATCCTGTAATGACTTCAGCAGGAGGTATTGAGTTCACAGAAGGTTCTGTGTTACCCTTGCTACTTCAGGAGATCACCAGAAAATTCTGAACCTCCTCCATAGGATTTATAAAAGTACAGGCATGGGACACAGGAAGAAATGCAATTCTATGTACTCTGAATGCCTTTCACTATGTTTTTTATCTACCTGATGCTTATAAAGCTTTGCAGTTATCCACTCTTGGCCAGGAAAGTCTCCTGGAGTGCACAAAAAATTTCCTCCAAACCTGTACAATGAATAAAGACTGTTTTTTTGCTCCTGCTGCATTTCTTTATTTTCCTTCCTCAAGTTTATCTCATATTGTCTGGACAGTCCAGCATTTAATTTTTTTTTTTTTTATTTTACAATGGAATCAAGGAAATAATTCTCCTTGACCTGGATGATGGAACTTCTATTTTTCTTATTGCATATTACTGAAAAACTATTTACATCTCTATCTTACTGTTCCTGCATGCCTAAATTTTTTAAAACAATTGCAGATTTATGTAAAGACCCATTGGAAATACTGTTATTGTTTACATTTACAGTTATAAATGTGGGAATTAAATAATGGAACGTAAGTTTTTCCAGAATGGCCCCAGAAACTAAAAAAAAAAACCCAGAGTAATAAAGACCCAATGATTTATTCAATTTGATATCTCAGGACATCCCAGAGATCTTAAAGACTAAATTATAGTTATGGGAAATAAAATCCTTAAGACTCAAGTGTTTTATGACCTACCTATAACATATATATATATATATATATATATATATACACACACATATATATGTGTGTGCATGTGTATGCAACAAAAAATCAAGCCTCAGACCTTCTGAAAAGGAATAAAGTTCTAGTTTTGAAAAATATTTGTCATATTCTAAGTTGATATAGATCCACATATAAGTCAGCTTTGTCTGTTAATGACAATTTATGCAATGTTGCTTAACCACATTGAAAGAATAAATTTAGCAAAACAATACAAGTTTGAAGGCAGAAAGGAAAATGAAAAAAAAACAATGTGGTACCTAAGAAAGCTTGACAATAATGTCCACTACTATGCAGTGTCTAAAACTCCCAAACATCTGTACCAAAATAAATCCAAGTGCAAGTGCTGTAATATTTTTAGAGCCATTGAATATTGGGTATACATTTGAAATTGACTTTTGGAGATTTTTTAAAAAGTTACAATCTATCCGTTTGTTAATGAAACACACTTTAAAAACACATATTTGCCCTTTTCTCCAAAACTATGAAGGTTTTTCATCAGTGACCTGGCTATCTTATATTTTGAGAAATGATGGAAAGAACTCACTTTGCAAAGGATTTTCAGTGCCAGATGAGTACAGAAAAATGGTCCCAATTCATTGATTTTCCATCAGAGATCCAACAATACTAAAAAAAGAAATATTATGTGTATATATATATATATATATATATATATATATATATATATATATATATATATATGTGTGTGTGTTTTATCAGAGTAAGGGGATTAGGCTTCATAGGAATATTCATGAAGGTTGGTGGAACTGCTGATATAAATTTTAATACTATGGGTACAAACACTCTGTGTTGTATACATCAATGGTACACTGACCTCAATGTTAGAATTGTCTACTAAATGTGAAATCATATATAGGAAGCAGAGGATGCAAATTCAAAGCATAATATCTTTTCCTAGTCTATTTTTGATTTTACATATCCTGTTCCCCAGTTTCTACACTGCAAATACTCTTTTAAGAAGGTATATATAGCTAGTTCCTGTGAAGTTTCTTCACCTCGCTTCTTCCTTGCTTTATTCCACAGTTCTTTTTGCAGGGAAATCTCACATTTATGTTTAGATACAGTTGGAGGCTGCTCTGAACATCTCTATCATTTTTCTCCCCTCTTCACTCTTTTTTGTTAAAGGATTAGACCCCCATAATCAACATGAGCGTGGTGAAAGCTCTAGGCAGTTTTCTGAATTGTGTGGATGGAAAAAAAAAAAAAAAAAGGCAACTAAAAACATAGTAAAAAGTATTCTGTGACATTTTAATTGTTTTTTCTCGTAGAAGTCTGTTGGAGGAGATTTAAGGAAAAAAAAATATAAAATTACTATACTTTCCCATTGGGTTGTTTGTTTTCTTTGTGAATCTCAGTAAAAAGATTCTGAAGAAAGACAGTTTGATATTTTCATACCTAAAAGCTACATCTCTGACTTCTGAGTGTTGAAAAAGAAAGGGGGATCACTATTCCAAAAACACAGAAAAACGCTATCAAATATTTGTATAATGGATTGTCATCTAAGAGTTTATTTGAAGCTGCATAAATCAGTCTCGTTCCTTGCTCTTCTTGGCAAGAATAGCAGCAAAATCAGCAAAGCAGGCAAATGCATATTTCAGTGCAAGGAGCTTAGTTACCTGAAACACCTGGTTTTCCTAGAATGGTGAACTCTACAAGCTATATGAGTAGAGATTTTTAAGTAAATTACTACTTTAAGCACTGCTGCAGTAATGGCCAGCCATGAGTGGGATTCCTAAGGCACTCAAGGACTCTGAAGAAAAGTAGCAAATCTTTCCATGCAGTGTGGAATAATGAATTGAAAAACATAACATTTGATTTTTTGCTTAGCCTCTGTATCACACTGAGGTCTTCCCTGATCGCATTTCCCTCCCAAGACCAGAAAAAACAATTTTTTATTTATTTAAAGTTGTTTCCCCCTCTGTCCTTTCATTCTTTAATCATGTACTTCAAAAGCTGGCTCAGTGACATCATCCTTTCCACACACATTTTTTCTTCACCAGCCTTTTCTGAGTCCTGTGTTTCTGTTAGTGTTTTTGCCCATAACTTTCCATCCATCCAACAGACATATCAGAAAGATTGTATAATACTGACCATCAAACTAGTTATTTCCTTCAGGTTACAGCCTGAAAACTTTTCTTGAAGAAATACTGAGCAATTTGACTAGTGCTTGATCATGGACTCAAGGGCAAAGAACTTCCAGGCTTACATCCAAACTACGTCCTGTTTGTAAGCAAACTGCCCTTCATTGTATATCCTGTCATGGTGAATCAAAATTGATAGTCCATCTCTGGTGCGGATGTACTCAGCTTCTCGAACTGCCACTTGATATACTCAGTGAGATTATGTTCTTGCACAATATGCACATAATTGCCTGGATAAGACTATCCAAATGGCACACAGGTGACATTGAAATACCTCACATTGAAATCTGTTGTGTTTCAAAACACTGATAAGGATGTAATTTTCCTGAAATCTACTCCAGTTCATATATCACTCCATGTAAATATCTTGACTTTGAGTACCCTCAAAATGTAGTGACTTCCACTGCCACTAAAATCCCACAATGTATACAAAATCATATTGTGAATTTTTATTTATTCATTTGTTACATTATTAAAGGATACAGGTGAATAATGAGGCATTTTCTAAACAAAGCCCAATGAAATATTTACATCCTTCTTCAGTACCTAGACTGCCATTTGTAGTCAATAAAAATTATTGCCTTGGGATGATTTTTGACTTTAATGTTACTGACAAATTGCTTTTTAATCTAATATTCTTATAAAAAATATTACCAACAGAAAAACACATAGAAGAAAAAATATATCTGTCAAAGATGTTTTCTAAATTTCTGGAAAAATCTTTGTTGAAACACATTCTTCTACCTCCTTTCAATCATAATAAATTAATTTTTTTTCCTATCAACCATTTTTAAACAGGAAAAACTCGACACCAAATCCAGTTAAAAACCACATCCTCATCCTAAAAAAGCAACAAAATTATTTCTTCTTATTTTATTGGTAGCAAGAAAGTTATTCAGCGTTTCCACTACACTGCAAGAGTTATCACATATTCCTCTGCAGACTTAACCTTTAAAGATGAAAGGAAATCTGTTCTTTCTTCACACCTCAAGTTATAAAGTGTTAAAATTAGTGTCACACTTCTCTGGTGGAATCCCTGAAGCTTGCCTGCCTCTCACCTCCAAACCAGACAGTATTTCAGTAAAGTTGCTAACTCTGAACAGAGTTGGATCCCCTCTGTCTTTTATAGTAAATTACCTTTCAGTTTGAAATGTCTTGCTACCACAAACCAGTATTGACTTAACTTAAATATCTTATATGTAGCTTACTTATATATAGCTTAAATTTATTAGCTATATTATCTCATCCTCTGCCTTTTCATTTATTACTTATTTTATATATGTGATTTAGTTTTTGATGGATGTTGCATTTTGCATTTATCCTCCCTAAGTTAAAGGTTAGTTTTTGGTTTTTAGCCAATTTTCCAGATCCACTAAAATTATTTCAGTCAAGTCACATGATGTTCTCTTCCACAGTGTTTCCCATTCATTCTTCTTTAGTGCAAGGACAAGTTTTCTAAGCATAGTGTCTATTGCATCAAGATTTTCCTGTGCCATAACATAGAAGTTGAAATGTTTAAGATAAGGACATAAAAAAGTGAATATGTTAAGATGATGTCAGTGTCTTGTAGATTATCCAATATGAGCTACCAAAGAGAATCTTAAGTCCCCAAAACTATTGCTTTGTATGACTTAGTTCCCTTACATAGTATTCCAGGAAAGGCCTGTTTTCAATCATCATGATAAACCCTCTCTGTACCCTGGAGCTGAAGTAGCCCTTTGTTACAAGTCACTGCAAAAGTAGAAGCTCACAGTCCTCTACCTTGCCTAAGTCATTCAGAATGCATTCATTTTCAGGGAGTGAGTTCTTATTTTATTTTTAATGTATTTCTTCAATCCACAAAGAGTAATCTACTCAATGGGTGTGCTTTGAGGAGGCCATGGAGGAAAAATAATTGGGGAAATACTTGACAGGATTTAGGTATGAGATCCAAAGTTCCCAGCCACACTATATCTAATGGACTTGTGGACATATTGAGGGGAAGATCATGAAAACATAAAGAAGATTTAGTGTGTTACTTTGCTTCCTAAGACATCTGCATTCTGTAATAATCTGTTGTCATACACATGGTCAGGTACCTACTGCCTGAGACCCAAAGACTGTTTATCTTGTGTTAAATAACTAACTAACACTATGGGTTCCTCTGATCATTCTGTGACCACACCCATTAAACCAAGTCTTGTACAAACCATACCTGAAATCCAAATTTCCAGGTGTTATGTGTCTTAGTAAGTGAGTAGTCAGTAGCCTTCTAAAAGAAGTGAAACACATTTGCAAGTTGCAATTGTCTCTAATTGGCTTTGAGTCTAAGCCTCTAGCAAATAATTTGTCATTTTCTGGTGTCTAAATTATTTCAATCCATTTTACAGATTTTTCTCAGCTGCCCAAAGGAAAGTTGTATATGATTCAGGAGTGAATCCTGGCAGCCAGAAGGGCCAACCAAGGCTGATCAAGGGAGGTGATTTTCCCACTCTGCTCTGGTGCTGCCTCACCTTGGATATTGTGTGTAGGTTTGAACGCTAAAATATAATAAGGTTATAAAGCTATTAGAGAGTGTCCAAAGAAGGGCCATGAGGATGGTGAAGGGCTTTGAGGGGAAGCCGTATGAGGAGCAGCTGAGATCACTTTGTCTGTTCAGTCTAGAAAAGGGGAGAGTGAGGGGAGCCCTCATTGCAGTCTACAATTTCCTTGTGAAGAGGAGGGGCAGGCACTGATCTCTGTGGTGGCCAGTGACAGGACCCAAGGGAACGGCCTGAAGCTGTGTCAGGGGAGGTTGAGGTTGGGTAATAGAAAAAGGTTCTTCACCCAGAGGGTGGTTGGGCTCTGGAACAGGCACCCCAGGGAGCGGGTCAAAGCACAAACCCTGAGAGAGCTCAATAAATGTTTGAACACTGTTCTTGGGCACATGGTGACTCTTGGAGATGGTCCTGTGAAGGGTAAGGAGTTAATCTCAATGATTCTTGTGGGTCTCTTCCAACTCAGTTTATTTCTGACTTTTTTGTCTTACTATTATTAAAAAAAGCTGTTCCTTAGAAGGGATGTCGGCTTGCTCTTGGTAAAACAAAAAAAAAATCAGGAGTCATCTTCATTCATTCAAATATAAACTAACAATTTCAGTGAAATTAAAGATTACTCTAAGTGTTCTTAGGTGAAGATCATTGACAGCATAAAATAGTTCTATTTTTAGATGGCAATGTTCTTTGGCATGTAAATCAAAACTTTCTGGTTAGAAATAAGAAACATAATAATAACAATAAAAAAAATCTCATCACTATAATACTAGAAAAATTGTCAAACATCACAGACACCTAGTGTACAAAGAAAAAAGAAATCTAAACATCTTAGGGTGGGAAACAAATTACGCTCCCAACTCTCTGTGTAGATTATTTTCCTTGAATCTTCAAAATGGTGAAAAATGTGAATGAGACTACTAATAGTAAATTCTATGTGATACTGTCCTTAGGCATATAAGGTCCTTCAGAAGAAATAGTTGCTCCTATATATTATGTAAAACTAAGGGTTTGCTACACAGCAAATAAAAGGAAGGAAAGGGATTAAGGGATTCTGATGTAATTTGATAAACTATCACATTTTCTTTTTCCTACAATCTCACCTTCAGTTTTGACTAGTCCACGAACAAGAGCCCTGTGCTTTAAAAAATCACGATATAAATGCAAGGGCCATTGTTTGCAGTGTCCAAATAAAATGAACTCAGAGATTCTCACATAACTTTGGGAAAGAGAATGCAACAGACCTTATCATCAAAACAATAATATTTAGTACATACAAAACACTGTAAAGTAGGGTTTGACATTCTCCAAGAGAGTAAAAAGAAACTGTTAACCTAAAAGTCTGCTGACAGTGGCACAGGAACTTCCTACTTTATTGCTGCTTCTTAAAACTCACAAAGCACATGGAGTTAGAACATAAAACACCTTTGAACTTCAAGGCACACATAGATAGCTCCCCTCTTGCTCACCTCTAGCAATTTTTATTTAGAGATAGGATCTCAGTCTTTATGATGTTGCACTTCAAAACAGTATGTCATTTAACATTTTTAAACTTTCAGAAAAACAAACACTCAAGAGCTTACAGGAGCTTGTTAGAAAAGCAATCCAAAACTTCTATACAAAGCGATTCAACTACTGGGATCACTCTTTAAAAAACAGTAAGTCAACTCTCAGGATCTCCATAAAACTTCCACTGTATACAAGAACTACTTCTTCATTTTATCAGTTCTGTACTGACTTTTCCCCAGAAACAAAATTTCCCATTAAATCAGTCACTTAATGTGGATTTTCTGGATTTTTATGAAAACATAAGACAACAATTCATTTCTTCTCACTAATGCCATAAAAATATACAGTTATCTGCACATATTCTGTTCACTGAAGGTAAGTAAGGCTGGAATAGCAGATCCCTGTGGAGAATGCTGTTGTTTTTGGAATCAACCTGCTGGTACGACATGGATAAGTTACATTTCCTCTCTTTATAATGTACCCCTGTTTTGGATTCAGTCAGACATTAGAAGGTGACTGAATGTAATTTGTTAGATAACTTCTTTACAGTGACTTTTTTTGTACACTGTCAGCAACTGTAGCTGACAGTGTACAACTACTTCTAAGCAATTTGAGGTCCAGATATGAATTGTTGTTCTGTATTATGCATGCAAGTAAAAATAAAAAGTAATCTTAATAAAACTTACATCTCCTTTTTCCATCTTTTCCTTTGACCCAAAAGCCCACACTATTTACAAAGCATGTGCATGACAGGACGAAGATATTATTAAGCAGGCACGACTAAATGTGCATCTTCTTTTTGCTTTCAAAACTCCCAGGGTGCTCAGATTTTGCCGATAAAAAGCTTTCTAAACTAATTTTTTCACAATTGCTGTCGCTATCAATGGAAGAAGCAATGGCTTATGTTTACATGCAAGTGATGTCCACCTGCTTGGGCTCTTTATGTTTTCCATTATGTCAGATGATCAGAATTAAATATTGCCAAAACAACTGAGACAATGTAAATTTGATTTGTGAAATCACCTGTAAATGCAGAGGATTTAGCACAGGTAACAGAGCATTATGCACCCGAAGTGTGAAAGATCCCTGTGCAGTATGGTTTCCTCTGCCACTGTAGATCACCAGGCAAAACTAAGCACAGATACAAACTGCAGCTTTGCTGAAATCTTCCCAATGTCTAAATAAGGTAACCAAATTAAAACAAACACACAAAATTGAAATGTGCTTCTTGCAGTTGCAACATTTGTTTCGCCTTCCTTCCTTTTAATTAATGTCACTATGACATGAAAGAAATCTAACACTGCAGTGGATTACTCATAGGCTGCTCTAGCAAAAAGAAAATTTCTCAATTGCTTTTTGCTTGCATCCAAGTAACATTTTTCTTGGTTTACTGTTTTGTATTTATTCCACAAGGGTACCGTAAAGCAAAAAACCTCTAATATCAAAGCAAAAGACACAGTCTAGTCCAACCTTTCATATAAAACTTTTGCAGTGGTCACCTGTGTCCCTTTAACTGCTGTGGAGAGTACTGGGGATATTTTCATGGAGTATGTCCTGCTAAAAAATAAAAGGATAAAAACCACACATGGATGAGAATAAAAGGAAAAGAAACAAGATTATTTGATTAATTCACAATGTCATGTGAGTATAGGAAAGAGAAGCTTTTATCCATGGAAATTTTCACTTTAGCTTTTACTGCTTCTGCCCTTTCTAATAGAATTAAGGACATTCATTTATAATAAAGCTTATAGAGCTATTTTAAAAATTACTGCACTTGGAAAATAATGTCTATATGTTTCACATAAGTTTCTTTTTAATAAAAATTGTTATTTGGAATAGGAAGAATGAGGAAAAAGTTTACTTGAAATCATAGACACTTCTCTTCTTACAGAGAGAAGTGGCTAACCAAAAGAAATGCAGTGAACAGTTTAAATGAATGATTACACATCTTATTATTTGTCTTCCATAGTTTCAAATAAACTTGCTAATTCAATAATTTTTTTAGAAAAGCTGTTTTTCCTTATGTCTACTGCATCTCAGTTTAAATTAATTGAAAGCACACTATTTGAAAAAATTATGCCTAAAAGGGAAAATAAATATGCAGCATTTCATAAACCTTAGTAAATGATGTGTTATTTCCCCAAGCTACTACATAAAAAATTATTTTGAGATGATACAATTAATATGACTTCTCAAAGAGTTATACTTTTTCTCCCTGCTAAGAGGACATTATTTTTTTTTTTTTAACTTTTGTTCACAGTTTTATGCTTTAACAGGATTATTTCCTTCACAAAGAATCACGAGATCATCTTTGTGACAACAGAAATATTCCTTCAACAGAAAAAATATTCTAGAGAATGAGTATATCCACCACTTCCCGCATGGAGGATTGGATTCTGGATAAACTGCAAGGCACCAGAAAATTGAAGCAAACTTCTTCATTCTGCTTAGGGTCATTTTTAACAGAATCCTACTTTAGCTTTTACCAGCAGAACTATGGACTCAGTTGCAATCCCTTCTCTGCCATCTTCAATCACACTCCCCCGCTAGAAACCTTTTTATCACAGAACTAAGAGAAAAATCTGTGATGACCTAATCTGTTTTATTTGAAAGCTGTAGTTACCACCATCAATGCAAGATTCCATCTAATCCTTCTAGTTCCAGTTATTTTTCATTTTAAGAGTCTGGTTAAAGAGAAGAAAAAGAAAAAAGGCCTTTTCCTAATTAGTTTTCTATCAGTAAACTTCCCAAATCAGGAAGGCCAAGGAAAAGCTGGGTCTTTTGGAGAGACAGATATACAGGAACCTCATCAAAGAAAAGATCACTGCAGAAAGGAATCAGAGAAAAATCAGTCCCGTTCCATCTTACCCTAAAAAAATCATTATTTTTTTGCAGAACAAGAGGAGTCTTGGCAACATCATGAGAACAAATCCTCTATAAGCCAGTGATAATGAGAGGAATCGGATTATCTGTAATATAAGTGGCCTGCAAACTTATGGGGAATGTTTATTAATAAACCTCCCTTACTTGTCTATGTTCACAACTCAAGAAGATTTGGAAAAGATGGTGCATCTTTGCTACAGTGATCATTTTTTCAGTTTCAGGAATTCATTGATTGACCTCAGATTTCAGGTTTTTTCACTACACAGCAGAATTTTGCTTTAAGTTTTTTATATAATTATTTTTTTTCAATATTTTCCTGTGATATATGGAGTTCAAATGCACTTAGAACATAAAAATCTGTATTTTAATATTGAACAATATTAGTGTTATTGTAATGACTTTGTCACTGGAATCTAATACATAAAATCATACAAAACACTGGGAAACTGACAAGATTCTTACTTTAAAAGCAAGCCCTCAGTGCTTTTTTTCCCCTCAAATTTCTTCTGTAACTTTTTCCTTTCTGCTGTCAAACTTTATGAAGATAGCTTCACAGACCATAACATTGGCACATATGTTGTCTCTATGAAGTGAAATATTCTTTATGCTAGCTTAAAAAAAATTGATGTCTATGGTTTTTTACTTGATGCCAAAAATATTCAACAAAAAAAATTCAACAATAAGGAACTAATTCTAATCCTTAGAATCCACAACAGACTTCCTTAAATCAGTAATTTCCTTATAAACTACATGCATCAAAATATACTTGAGAAAATGTGTTATCAATGTGTGAAATTAAAATTTTTTACACTTCTAAATTCTCAGGAGAGAACAGATTTAGTATGTAAAGCAAATCTTGTTTGTTTTCAGATATGTTGACTCATTAGCTGTCTATGTGTTCTACTCAGGCACCCATAAAGCCACAAATCAGAAAAAATAAAGATCAGGCAGATTTGGCTGTGTGAAATCATCAGAAGCATAATTTCCAAAACGTTTATTTTTTTTATCTATTTATTTTGATTTTCAGGATGGGAAGAATAGAGTGATCATTAATGAAAGTAAATGCAATCAATATATAGATCAATTAGTTAACATAACTGTAATGAAGAATAATGTTTGAAAGTTGAAGAAACACCAGCCAAAAAAACTTTTCCAAAGTAATTTAAACTGTTAATGATAAGAAATTCAAGGTGCAAAAAAATAAGCCAAAACGACCTTTTGAAAGTAATTTAAACTGATTGCTTTCTTATAAGAAATTCAAGGTGGAGAAATATAATTACTGACTATACTTTGTACAAGGATTTCTAGGCATCTTAGAGCATGTGGATTTTGGCTAACTTCCAGCAAATTGCAGTAATGGTAGTATACTGCCTGACATCTGAATAATGTCCATCAGTGCTCCCTTCTTGTAATTACCTCAATGGCATTTTACCCAAAACTTTATAAAAGGCATGAAGGTGCCTTCTACACAAGGCGGAGAAAGCATAGAATTCCATGAGATACAGAAAGAATAGAGCTCAACAAAATGTGGTCAGTTTCATTTCCAAGACTCCTGTGTAATATCAAGCCAGAGAAGCTTGTATGTTCTGATAGTTCTTGGCAATTACAGTAAAAGGTGATTTATCTGGCCAAAGTATACCAGGAAATAGCCATCATTTTCTTCAGATTATAGCCTTGTGATTTTGTTAGCCCTGGATTTTCTTAAATTTGGGTTCAGAAGTTGAAAGAATGCCTCACAACAGCCAAGTTCCATCACATTTAAGTCAAAGTACTTCTTGCATAATTTAATTTAAAAAACACAAATCGTATTAGTGTACTATGAAAATGGACAGAGTAATTATAAAGATTTCTGAAGTACAGAAAATGTTTTGAGTATGCTCCAGAGGTCCAAATGGCTTCAAGAGAATTAGCTACTCTGCTAACTCTAATTTGGTGTTTGGAAGGCCAACCCAACTGTGTGTATTTCCCACATAAAATAATTTAGAGCTAAAAGTGTCACTTTGAAGATGTTTCAATATTTGTCTGATGCTCTTTTAATTTTTTTTCTCTGATGATTTCCAGAAGGAGAAGTAGGGATTTTTTTGGTTGAAAAGAAGAATTGAAGCATATTCATCAGAAAAAGCCTACAGTTTGACTTGAAGCCTGTTCTCAGGTTTGTCTTTTGGTAAGCATTTGAAATTCAAATTACTGTCAAAATGACCTCATGTTCTTACTTAACAAAATCTTTTGTGCCAACAAAATACTTCCTCTGCTTTACTGTAGGTCTCTAAGTTAACTGTTTCACAAGGTGCCATAGTACAATCATAAATACCAAGATGACAAGCATAAATACAAGGTGGTAAATGGATTAGCATTAGATTGTGACTGTTTATTTGCTTTGGGTTTTATTATTCTAATGAAAATCTGTCCTGTCATGTAAATTTCCCATATTCTTAGGCATCAACAAGTTTGGGTTAACTTCGTTAAGCGTGTAGGGTCCAAAGGGTCCAAAAGTCCAAAGCAAGATTCACGGGAAAGAATGGCAGAGAGAAGAAAAATGTCTCTGACTACAAAGTCTTGGAATACAAACTGTACTAGCAGAGATATTTCTGGAGCACAGAAGAATCCTCTGTGATGCACAGTTACTATGTTTGGGGCCAAAACCTCTCTATATCCCATTTCACAGCAGTGAGGGAAAAGGACTGAAGCAAGAAGCTTCCCCGGTCATCTGTACCTTAACCACGTAAGTGTTCAGATAATCTGTAACATTCTTCAAACTGTTAGTAGATGGCACCAGAGACCTTTAACATGCAGCCCATCAAAATAATTTTTCTAGTTATCACATATCCTCAAAATATGAATGTGCCTCACCTGACCTCTGTGTTCTTTGCTTTCCAACTGCTTTGTGAATTCTTTGGAGGCACATGGCATTATTCTTTAAATACAGTGAACAAGAGAACCAAGCTCCTGCTAGTGACCCCTAGTCTTCTTTTAATGATCTCCATAGGCACAGATTTTGTTATCCATGAGAGAGGTCAGAGTTAACTTGCTCACTACGCTGAATTAAAAGACCAAAGTATGTTTAGCTTAATGGTAGCAGTATTCTAACCCTAAAAAAAGCACATTGGGATTATATATAACAAAAAAGATCTTCACCTTTTTCAGTCTGTGAGCTAGCCTCTACTTGTCGCTTTCACATTAAGTTGGAATCTTTCTCTAGCAACTTCCTGAACTGATTCTGTTGGATAAAATGGTCCTTGCCTTTCCTCTTTCCACTTTTTGTAAGAGGAAAAAAGGTCAGAGAACAAATCTGATGCTTTTTCTGTGGCTAGCAAGAATATAGCTTTCTTCCTGGTGTAAAGACTTTTGTCCTTGATCTCCATCTGGTTATTATGAGGCATCTTGAACTTTTAGAAAATTACGTTTTGCCTTTCTCATGCACTGGTAGTATTGCATAACTAGCAGACTCTGGATTTTGATCTGCTTACCCATTGCATTTCTAACCCTACTTATCAGTACAGATGCATTGATAAAACTCTCTATTTGACTTCCTGGATTATTTTTCTTTGCTCATCAAATGAAGAGAAATCATGAAACTGTATACACTGAAACCAGGAATAGGATAACAGCTATTCCTTCCTGGTGCAAATCTTCCTTTCATAGATTTCTTTGGTGCAGAAAATTGAAGATAAAAAAACCCACCTAAACTTCAAAATCTGTTTGATGGAAATGAAAATTACACTAAAAATGTGCACATAAGTGTTCCAACCTTTTCCTTTGCTAAAAAGAACTAGTGTGTGGTATCAAGTTAACACATGACATATTTAAAAGCAAAATAAATAAAATTAAAAAAATGCAGCTCAACAACAAGGAATATATCAAAACTGTCCTGGCACTGATTTTCAAAAAGTATTCCTAATGATCATTACTGTCTATGGTTATTTAAGTCAACAAAAACTGAAGAGGCGTGTAATGCTAAAACCCAAGTCCTTAAATGTACAAGAAGCACATTTTCAACTATTTTATGTTGGACCAAAAACAATTTTTCCCTTCTTCACTTTCTGAACATTCTGCTTCACAGAATTTTGTTTTTCACATTTAGTTTCACAAGGACAAGATGTTAAAGGAAGCATTACAGGCGTGAGAAAAAGGAAATGGAAGTACAGAAAATGTCTAACAGCAGAACTTTGAGCAAATATCAAGTTTAATTAACAGAGAAAAAAAAAGGGAAAGTAGTAATTTCTTGTTTAACTTAATAGGTAGCCCTGCAACAGTACTGTAGCAAAACACTGCATGCTAACAGCTAAGTGTTAGGCTGCCAGCCATATATCCTGCTTCATAAATTCTCCATATTTCCAAATGAAAGAATAATAAAAGTAAAAAATATCAAAGGAATTATAGGTTTGGTATCATAATTTATAATTAGTATATTTTGTTTATCAACAGTGAAAACTGTTGAAGCAGAGGAATTGCAATTTTTTTTTTTTTAATGTTGGGATACTTTTCATATCCAGAACAGTCAGAGGTATAAAAATTCTTACAACATTTTCGAAACAAACATTAAGCCACATGTCTAATTGGAAGATTAATATAAGAATGTTTAATTCTGTCTGCCAATTCTACCCAACTTTTTCTCTGAAATATCAGCCTCTGGTCATTATTAGAAATATGGGACTAAAAAAGACTTTTGGTCTGTCCAAGCATGGCACCGGTTGAGTTCTTCTGACTCATTAACTCAAAGATGGTGTAGGATTCAAAAGAAGTAATTGAAAAAGCCTTTTAAAGCACTCTGTAAAGTTAATTTATACAAACTGGTGTGGACTCTTACTCTCTCACTTTAATCTATAATGACATTGGTTTACTTGCATCTTCAAAGCGTATGTTTGCTTTTTCTTTTTTTCGCCCTTTTCAAGGGCTTTCTTCTTTTAAGAGATATGAAGTCATATGAAGTTCTGTCAATGTATCAAACACAGTAAATCTATGCAGAAAAATGTGTTTGAGCATTAGTTCCCTCCAGTCTACATTGTTTATAATGAAAGACAGCTCATATATTGCTTGTTATTAATATCCAAGAGAGCTGAACAGCAGAGAAGGAAACTTTCCACTCGCAGAAACCTTTTATCTTGACTCAGCTGAAAGTTAATATACTATAGTCTCAGTTAATAGATGATCAAAGACATAACCTAGTGTGAGGATTAAAGAGATCTCTGCTGTGACCATCTTCATATATTCTGCACAGCAAGGTATTAATGCAAGTAAAGATAAGTCCAAAAAGCCAATATTGATTTTAAAAATGAAACCATCTTTTCATCTAAAATAGGTGAATATGACAAAATGTCACCATGCACTTGAAAAACAACAATGAAAGATAACAGCAGGAAATTAATTAGTTTAGAGAAAAAGTGAGATTTATTGTATCAGGTTTTCATTTAGGAAGCAATTCCTTGTCAGCAAAAGACTTTAATGTATGTTTAACTGGAAACATATTCATAAGTTCTGTGAACTTTGATGTCGTATAACGCATTCTTACATTTTAATATTAAAGCAGTGATTAATGCCTAATATTGCTCTTGTTAAACTCAATAACATCTGCTATGAACTTCAAAAGGAGAATTACATGGCTTGATTCATTCTCATAATTTCCCTTATAAATCTAATGTGTGCCTACTGTTTATGTTTAGTCTTATTCTGTTGCTTTTTTTGTTATTTGAATAGGAAAATAATGTATCATTGCAATATTTTCCTGTCCTGGTTTACTTCTACACATTATGTTTCAAAAAGTAAGGCCTGATAAGTATATTATCATGAGTATGGAATGCTGGCTTGCTATATGATCCATATTTTTAAATAAAAGCCTGTAAGATTTTCCATTCTAAAAATTATTTCCTCCTTTATGTGCTTTATAAAAATTCCTGACCACTTTATTCATCAAATTGGAGGGAGAGGGTGGGTCTGAATAAATGAGACTATCAAATGCCTCTGTTTTATGTACATATCAAGGACAGAGACTCAAATATGTAGATTTTAGGGGAATTATACTCCAGAAATACCTATTGCAGAGAAATACTGCTGGGTATGGAAAGCAAGGAAGTCCAACTGGAATACCAAGGGCATGCTGCTATGGAGAATTTAACACTACATAGTTATGCTGTGAAGGGCTTTATAAGCAGCACTGATGCTGTGGGTGCTCTTATGCCATGGCAAATGAGAAAATGAGGCAATAAATTCTGCACTGGAAATGTGACATGCTGCTTTTCATTACTGAAGAAGATGAGCAAAGAGACAGACAGCTATTTTGAAGGAACCACTGCACTGAAAATACATACAAATCTTAATCTTCTTCTCAATGACTTGGTTACAAAACCATCTTCTAAGCATTGCCTGTCAAAAGTTTCTATTCCAAAGGGTTTAGGTCTTCCAGTCATATTCAGCTGACTAATAAAAATGTTCTAGAATGTGTAGGGCCTCCTAAATTTTTGTTTATGTTTACATAGATTAAAGTTACACACATGTGTGTTTATATATATATATATATATATATATATATATATATATATACATAATTTAAAGTTTTTGTAGGTTATGGGTTACATTAAAATATTAAGCATGACATTAATCAAGTAGGAAAATAAAACTGCAGTGGCACTTCTATTCATGAACACGTGTAATTGGCATTTCAACTTCAATGTACTGTAATGATTGATGTAATACACTTAGCAAATAGGCATAACTAATGCTAGAACATTGGTACAAAATAGACAAACATATCTAGGCTGCTTTTGTTTTTGAAAGCTAGAGGAGGTCAGATTGGTAGTAACATCCTTTTTTTAATTAATCACCCTTTGTTCCGTGTAATTCTCAGTGATGCAGCAAGGTTCCAGAAAAGTGTAAAAGTTGTTAGAATTTTCCCAGGGAAAACTGTGAGAACAATTTGCATGTATATATTTGAATTCCTTTCTTCACAAGACATTAAGAGTTGCTAGGCACTGCCAGGGGAAAATTGTTTGTGGAACACACTTATATTTTGTACACCAGACTGTTTACCAGTCCTAAAACAGAACACCAGCTGATTTTTCTGCTTTGATTGGAGATATGTGGATTAAAATAATGAAGTTTGCATGTGGGTAAAATTATAATTGATCTGGCTTCCATTGCATATATGTTGACTGAGACTTGTTTTACAATAAAAATGCATAGTCAGATGTCTGTTCGGATTTAAATGGAGCAGGAAGTCCAAATGTTCCTGTTGACTTGGAGAAAGCCCAAATATAGTTAAATTTTATATTGAAATGAATGGAGATGATTCATGTAATAGGTTACTGCAGGTAAGTTGCCAAGAAAGAAGTCTTCATTTAAAGTTATTGCAGTTATACTAAAATTACTGTCTCAACCACATCTTGAATTTCAATAATTATACATGGGCATTTTTTAAACCTCTTGTGTAAGAGTAAGGTTCTGTTCCTATACACATATACATGCTTATGCTGCCTGATTTTTCTCATGAAACTTATGTTCATAATTCTCTACTAATTACAACTCTGGGCAATATTTTTCTGGACACAAATATCAGCAATGGAAGTCCCCAAACAGATTTTTTCAGATTACCTCTTAAGGTAACATATTGATACATTTTCAGGAGAGTTAGTACCTACATCCTTCATATTCTGCTGGTGGAAATCAACAAAGCAATAGGAGACTTCTCTAGCAAAAGAACTTACTTCAAGCCAAGTTACAACCACTATGGTTCTTAATTTTTTTCTGCAGTATTTCAATATAGTTTTCATCTTTTGAGTAAAAGTCACAGATTAAAAGACCTCTTTTGTTAATGAATCTTTGAGAAAATAGCTGATTAACTGACTACATAAACAGTAATATTCTGAGGGCTTTCCCTTTGCTGTGCCATGATCCATACCAAAGTTTATGTAAATGTGATTTACTACAAAAGTCACAAAACTATCAAATTCAAGGCAAGGAAAAGAACTATCTCCCATATTCCTTTAAAACAATGTTGTCCTACATATACTGCCAGATTTTTAATATAGTTCTGAATGTGTGATTTTTATGAGAACAGCATGTATAAAATTAGAACTGTTGCTCTTCATTTAAGACTCCTTTCTCTAAAAAAATCACCTGAAATTATCCTTATTTTCCATTATGTAACATCCAGTTTGAGTAAATTGAATAAAAAATTCCTGCCTTTCCCTAATGGTTTAATGAAATCACTAAATATTTAATATTTTGTACTGCCTTTACATCTTTGTGGGTACTTGCAGTGTTTTCAAACTTGTCCACACATTGTGGACCTACTTCTCTGTTGGTTTTGAACTCAAGCAAAATAGAAGCAAATCATGATTCCTCTGAATATTTGGATTTTGTAATCTACTCTCCACTCTGAAAGTGACTGAAAAAATGAAAATAACAATACTGAAGTTGTGAGAATTTAATGAAGATTGTGTTTGTGTTGTCTTGTGCAGAATTTCATTTTTATTCCATTTATTTTCCTCCTCCTTTGCCCTAAAGTATTATTCTGACTAAGTGTGACTCTTTCCTCTTTGTGTATACGAGAACAAAGAACTGTCAGTGTGTAGTTGCACAACAGAAGTACCATAAAATGAAAAAAAAATCCCTTAAATAGTCTCATAATAATAAAATAATTATTTGGATTTAGGCAGAATAAAAATATTACATGACTATGTGCCAATTTGAGAAATCCTCAAATTATGGGAAATATGGACAACTAGAAATCAGAAAAATTGCCTAGATGAGAGCTTGAGATTTAAACCATATATCCACCTACTCAAAGAAAGACTAGGAATCCCTAAATGATTACCAGTTAAATTTTAGTTAAATTTTAACTAGTTAAATTTTAACTAGTCTTTAATTGAAAATTCTAACTATAATATTTCAACAACAACTGGAGACTATTTCAGTCTTATTTTTCCTAAGTTCAGTCCTTAGGAGTATTTTCCTAATGTCCAATCTGAATATTTTTATAAGAATGTGAAATTATAATTTTACTTTCTTCCTATTATGAATGAAAAAGAAAAACCCTTTTTGCTTTCACTTTGAAGACTACTATCACATCTCTTCCCAGTTTTCCATACTAGCATACCTACAGAAAATGGCACAGCAATTTTGCATTTATTTCAACAATAACTTGGGCAATCTGCCTTTTTCAAGCATGATGCAAAAATCTTATAGAATCTCTGAATTGAAATCCAAGCATAAGCAAAAAAGATACACATTTGAAAAAGTCCTGATATTGTGCATAAAATTAAATTAATGCACAAATGTGTTTATTAGGGGGGAAGACTAAATAAATAACAGAAATCTGTTGTTGAAATGAAATGAATGGTCAGTATAAAGAGGGTCAAAAGAAGTTCACCTTTTTTGCCATCTTCACACTGATGAAGATTACAGTATTTCTCTATGTATTTTCACTGCCTAATGCCACTGAAATATGCATTTACTTCTTTAACACCACATGTATTGTCAAACAGCATTTCAAGTGGGAAACAAGAAGACAAGGAGTACAAGCAGTTATACAAGAATGGCTCAGGGGTTATTTCAATAACTATTTTATTTTCTAGGGAATTAAAATTCTTTAAACCCTCTCTATTCTTCCTTTTTTTTTTTTTTTTTTTTTTAATTTATGCTGGCTTTGGTCTTACAGCAAATAACTTTTATAGGCTGTGATATCTCTGTCCTAGTATTGCAGTACAACTTCCTAACTACTATGCATCACATTAAGCACACACATTTACCTCCATTTTTATTAACCACACTTGTGACTATCAGTCTTCCTGAAAAGCCTCTGCACAATTTTTTGAAAGGTTTTCTGTTTTCTTTTCTTATTGTGAGAAAAATGATTTGTGGTCATCTAGTGAAATATTACTTCATTCAGCCCAGTGTTAGCCAGGAGGTCCCTGAAGTGAGTTGCCCAAAATTAACAAGTCCTTTCTTTTTCATTTTTTATTTTTCCTATTTTTTTAATGAAATAAAACTTTTTATTTAATTGCATACCAAAAGTCCTCTTAAAAAGTTATTAAAGCAAAACATTAGAATAGTCAGCTTAAAATGTCACAAAATATTCCTCTCATGCAATAGCCAAATTAGGAGCTTAACTTCAAATATTTGGACTTAAAATACTTTAAAATACTATTTACTACTTAACTTCTGCTGTCATATTGCTGTTGCAAAATGATATTGTTAAACTACAGGCACTGATATATTTTTATAAAATTCTCTGCTAACACTCAATTATGAGATCTTGTAATATTATGAACCAATATTTTTTGCAGATATTAAAAAAAGAGAAAGAAATTGTTCTGGCATATACTGTGTTGACAAATATTGCCTCTCTGAAATTGTGATCCTAAAATTTCTATTCACTGACATAATTTTACCTGATGTTCAAAAGCCCGTACTAAAAGCTGGACTTCATCTCTTTGAAACCTTAAATCGAGGCATATTAAATGTATATTAAATGAAACAAATACTAAATAAAAATTTCTGGTTTAAAGGATTCATTAAGTTTCTAGGAGTCAAATGAAGTTGAATACCTTGGAGGTAATTTATCTTGCAAATTGCAAGAGACACTGAGCCATCTGATTTTTGTCTGGATTATTGGGGTACATCTGACTACCTCAGAATAACTGGAAATTTCCCTACATGACTGTAGGTGCTAGTCCTTTAGAAAAGACTCTGCTGTACTTTTGTACATCTCATTAAAAAATTTCACTCAAGTATCCGTGTGATGATAAAAACACTTTCTCTTTTCCAGACAGCTAATAAATGTGTTTCCTTGTAATATAAAGTTAAATTTAGTGATGAAAATTAAGTTAGAATTGACATTTGTTTTGCATTATCAACATAGTTTCAAGACTATTGAGAGCATAGGGTGGAGTTAAACTGACATGTGACAGATGAGGTGGAAATACAAGTGTGAGAGCCATTGAACACCATGAAATTTTACAATATATCATCATTAGGAAAACACCTGTGCTGAAGGACATTGTGCTGATATACAGAAAATAACTTTTCTGTGGTTGATAAAATTTTCATTTTTCCCTGCAATGGTTAGAAAGGAGAACAATACTCTCTGCTAGATGGAGTATTTGTAGACTACATGAAAAACGTTCTACACTGATAAAACATTGCAGATTTTTCTAGCAGAAATGAGGCTGGACTAAATCTTCCCTGTCTTTCAAGTCATTGAACTGAAAAAGAGCCCCTTCAGCAACTATTTTTGAATGACTCTGCAGTTCTAATCTTCTGCCTGTCTGAGAGATGAAAGGACTAAAGGTATCAAAAAAAAATTATTAATGAAGTATATGGGACAAAGTGTATCCCCAGAAAATTTTCGGAGGATACAAAGCTGCCAAGGTTGATACACCATGTGGTTATGCTGTCATCTGAAAAGACCTCAAAAGCCTGGAGAGATGACTACCAAGAGCTCCATAAAGGTTAACAAAGGGAATTTGAAACCTTGCATCAAGATCCATTGTCCTGCCTGGGTTCAATAAGGAATTTTTGTGGACTTATGCAAACATGGTATGCAACTGGACATTTTGAGCCCTGCATGTTGAAAAGAAGACTGTCAAGTTATCTACGTTCTCCAAAGTACCTTTTACAAAAAGATCACAAACTAAGAAACAAGGAAGAAAAGTCGGAACAGCAATATAAATAAACATGAATATTTTTCAAAGCTTTTTATAGCTGAGTGTTCAAAATTATTCATTTTTTGGGTACTGTACTGATCAAGAAGTGACATAGTTTCTTGGATTTTCAGATATTTGTAGCACAGTATCTGCTGAGAGCAACGTAGTGAAGATCATCTATTGTTCCCACACTGTCATTGCTGGATATGATTATGTGTTAAGCTAATTTTTTTTCCTTTGTACTAAAAAAAGCTTTGCTGCTGCTTCATAGATGGCATTTCCTTTATCAGGCATCAGTAAAAATGACATGCGCCTTACTTTGGACATGCTCAGCAAACAATTTCAAAAACTAATTTCTTTTACAGGGTATTAAGTTGATAGAGAACACCCTTTTTTGGATATCAGAATTTTACAGACCTGTAACAAAATATTCCCTGCTGTAGTATAGAAAAAACAGTGAGCCAATTGCTGCTCTATTTTGTATACCTACTATATTTAAATTGCCTTTGTTGATGAACTGCTCAGGAGGACATCAAAGAGTTACAGCTATAAGGACAACAGAAAAAATTCTGCAAACAAATTTAGATTTCACCACTAAAAGTGCTTAGTAATTAAGGATGACTACAAAAAAAGACTGAAGAAAATTAAATGACTGCCTTGCTCAGCCCTGTATGTTGAAAGGAGGAGGGCAGTTATACATGAGCCGAAAATATAATGTGTACTTATCAAAAATATTAAAGGGTTATAAAGCTCTGCAGTCCAGAGTTCAAACGAAAAAGATTTTCATGGACACAGGTGACTGTAAATATCCACAAGAATCTAGTACTTAATTTGACAGTGAGACTTTTTGCTGTTTTATGCATTGCATAGTGACATTAATTCTGTCAACACATATATCAGAATTTTTTTTCTTTTTGTCTGAGATAGAACCCTACAATAATGACAAGTAGTTTCTTTTTTTTTTCATTTTATTTGCTATGAAGAATTGTATTTCATGAGTTTTTTGTAGTTTATTGTCAAAGAATCCAATATTTCTCAAACTTGCCACCAGTTTGTGAGTCTGCTATCTAAAATTATCCCACGCTCAAATCAAAGCACAGATGTATTGAGGTTGTGTCTCAAATAGAATCATGGTCCTAATGTGAGACACCCAGGATGTAATTTTTAAAATACTTAGTTCTTCTGCTGTTCATTGCACAGCTTCCATTTGTGCATCATAGGGAAGGGGAAGGGGAAGGGTATGCTTTGTGAACATTTCAGATGTGCTCAGTGTCACATAAGCACTTTCATCATGGGCAGAAATGAATTCCAGTTTCCTGCCAGGAATCAGTAGGAAAATGAGAAGCTGAGCCTTTTCAGCTTTTTAATAGTTTCATAGACCAGAATGCACAACTGCACCTGGCAAGTCAGCGAGGTGTGTTTGACTCCTTCTGAATTGAGCCTAGGAACCAGGTCTTTCCCAAGTTAGTGCTCTAATGACTACACATTTGACAAAAGCTAGATCCTGGACTGCAGGAGCCTGAATCCTGATTGAACAAGAGGTTTTACTCTTTTTGACTCAAAAGTTTGTCTTTCAGTGTGTGGCAGTAGGCTAGATAGCTAGACAGCTGTGGAGTTACCACAAATTTCTGAGTATTCTTCTCAAATGTAGAGCTCCATTTATTCATTATAAATTGCTATTTGGGTGCACTTTCTTCCCAATTTGACTGTTAAGGAAACTAGTTCTCTTTCATTCCCTAGCATAAGGCATTGTGCCCCATGACTTGTAAATGCCAACAGATTCATTCTGTAATTTTGTGTAAGTTCTGAAATCACCATTCTACTTAATCAGAATCTATTGCTTTAGACAAACACACAACCAAAAAAATCACACTTTTAAAATTCTCATCAGGACTGATTTTATTTTTGAGAAATCAAGAATTGTCAAGCTAACTATATTTGGTGTAATCTCTTTTGCCCAAAGCATGCTGATTGATAGTTCCCTGATTGTGATTTTTACATTTTAAACACCTCATTCACTCAGAATAGGTTTATAGGAATAAGTTAAATTACATTTTTTCCTGTGGCAGAGATCCAGCATATTTTACAACTGATTCACAATAAAAGCTCAGAACACATCTCATCCACATGCCACATTTCACACAGTGTTTACCTCATTAGTGCCAGCAGAAAAAGCCCAAGAGCCGAGGAATTTCCAATACACTATATTTCAATAACTTTACACAAACAGATTTTTGACTAGCATAACATGTAGAATTAGTGTATGTTGATAGCCAAAATATATCATTAATGCATTCCTAAGTGCTTCATCCTTATTATCCTAATGAGCTAACTTCTAGGTTACTGAATTTCCTTGCCATCACACAAGCAACACTGGCATCACAGATTTAAATGACTCTGTAGCATGACAAGCTTATTCTGCTGATAGGAAGGGGGAAGAAAGATTAATCATGTACCAAAATATGTTGACAGAACCATTCCCACATGGTATGAAGGTTATTTGAAAAATAGAACTTGTATATCTTGGCTGAGTCAACCCTCTTGTTTTCAGTTTGTATTTGTAAAAGTCAAGCCCAGTTCTGCTAAACACATGCTCTGCTTCTACTGACTTCAATGTTCAGCATTTTTTCAGGATTAAAAAACAAGGTAACAGAATTAGGTATTAAATCCAGCACAAAATTTCCTGCTTTGATTTTTCTTTCCCTTTTTTTTTTTTTTTTTTCTTTTTCTAGTTTGGGCTTTCAGCATGTGTTAAACTCTTCTTGAATCTATTTTTCATTTCATACATGTGTGTATACGTTTATATGTACAGACTTCCTAAATATGCATAGATAAATCCTTGCTAAATAATACACTGAAAAGGAAATAGCTGATGAAATCAAGCAAGAATATAAGTCACTTCTGATTTAACAAATTATTTAAACAGAGATTAGGGCAAAGTGAAAAATAATTTTTATTGTAAAGGACTGTAATGTTTTAAATCCTGTCTACTGTGATACTGCCAAAAAAATTTGTCTTTGCAGTTCTTTTGAACATTTCAGCTGACAGAAACAAGCATGCATCTCCAGCTAACTGAAACTAATACCCATAGAAACTGGACAAATTGCTAAGAACACAAAGAAATGGGGATTTTTTGGGGGTTTTCTTTTTTCTATTTTTTTTCTTGACATATTTTATTAGTGCAGATATACGGAAAATGTGCCTTATAGGAATACTTTTAGGATGCTACCTTTTACAGATGATCAAGTTTCCTTAGGTCTGTGAATTCTTTACTGCGACTTAAATTAAAAGGAACCATACATTTTTTGCGTTAGTGCGGTGAATATTTCTATTTTTATATTTTTAGATGAATTGGTCATAATACATGAAGTCAATTCACAGTACACAGTAAAATAAAGTTTGGGTGGCCTCTGGTTTAGCTGTAGGTAAAAAAAGGAAATGGAAAAAAATGTACAGTCCTCTCCAAAAAGCGGATGCCAGCTATGGATAAATTAAAAAGACTGTCAATTCCTCTGAAAAAAATGAATTAACAGAACTGAGCATTTAGAAATGTTCTACTTGAAATCACACCTGAATAATGGCATCCAGTCAACAAAATTGGAAACACGTCTCAGAGATTTTAAATTCATGTGTAAAAGCTACTTCTTTAAGCATTTTTATATATTTTTGTAATGCAGTTTTTATGATAAAGGCAACTAAGGATTCCTGTGTCTGTTTTAATCCTTTTCACTTCTTATTTTCTAGTTTCAATATTTTCCAAACGCCCTTACTTTCTTCCTCCTTCCCATAAGATTTGCTAGGAAATTAGAAACAATTGAATATGACTCCAGTTTGTTAAGCAGGCCTTTGAATTTCCTCTTCAAAGGATAAATTTTCACATAAGGGATGCTGACTACAGAGAATAGTTAGTTTCATCAGATCTATGTTTTATATCAAAATTAAACGATGGAGGGCATGGACAAAAGTTCTCATATGAGCAAAAACAAGGTATTTTCAGAAAAGTTCATTGTCTTCTTTAGAAACGCTTATTGCACCCACCGTGAAACTTCACAGGTTGCTGGGTTGAGTCAAGATATAAAGTCCTGAATTATGTTCATATAAAACATTGTGGGAAATTAATGCAGAAAGACTTTTGCTCAATACCTGTCTCACTTCAATGTGAAACAGGCATCTAATTTGTAGCTCCTGTACTGAGCTTCTATTAACACTAATTCAAGGCTAAATTAATTTAAATAACTCTTTGTGATTCTCTCTGAAATATTCAAAGTCACTATTTGGGTACAGAATGGCATGGTTATATAAGTAGTATTGAAATAATGAAATTAGTATCAGCTTGTTACATTAAGACCAATTTAAGAACTTAAATAAGATATCTTCTCTTATAGACTTTTAAAAGGACTTTTTTTCAAAGCAGTAATTTACATAATAATATACCAAATATTGAAATAACTATGACTCCTTTGAGAAGTCAGACATTCTTTTTATTCTAATTTTTATTGAAATTTATAGAATAATTTCTGGTGTCACTTAAATATAAATTACTTTTAAGGACACATAAAGTGTTATCATCTTTTTTCAGTGTTTCTCATAAGAACAGCAGCCAAAGAACAGTCATTCAGAGAATTATAAAAAGAAAGCAGCTTTGATTAAAAAAAAAAAAAATCTTTAAATGAAACAGATTGTTTGTGTGTGGTGTTCAGGGAAGTGCTAAACTGTATTTTCAAAATATATCCTCTCTGCAAAGCTTTAAAGCTAGTGTGTCATATGGATCTGAGGACTTCACACAATCAATTGCACAAAACTGAGGAACTTTAAGGGGAGAGTTTAAAATGTCATCTAGACACATCTGAAGTGGTCTTTGCTGTATTAACTGTAGCATTTAATTAAATAGAATTGCTGCTAAAAATCTGACTATATACTTTCTAACAAAGGTTTCAACTTTTTAGAATAAATCAACCCTGAGATACTTTCTTCTTTTCTCTTTTTTGTTCACATCTTTCTCTCCCTCTAGCTTACATTGCTAATATATTATGCTCTTTGACTTGAAATGTAGGATACTTCAGCAGTCCTTAAAAATACCATGTGACCAAATAATTAGAATTTTAATTTAGTTTAGAATTTTCCTAAAATCCTATCCCAAAGAGCATAGATGCAGAAAGAATCCCAAAAAATTGATAAAAATTGAACAATTTTTTTTGACCTCCACCTTATGAAATCTTTCTTCTTTCTAGAAGTAAAACTTATGCCAGTGCAAAAATGGATTATGCAAAATTCATTTAAGCCCATAAATTTAACTTATCCACTTCTTTATTTCTGATGCATTTCTCCATATACTGAAGCTAATTCAAAAAGAAATTATCATTGTTTCAGAATCTTCTTCTGATGCATTTGTCCATATACTGAAGCTAATTCAAAAAGAAATTATCATTGTTTCAGAATCTTCATTGCTACTCACACAGATGCAATAAAGACAAAACTTTAAAAATTAAGAGAGCATTTACCATGTCTGTTGCATCTCTAGCAACTATTTTTTTTGACAGTTGGGAGGGGACTTTTGTGAAAGTCCTGTGAGACAATATATTCCAGTTTCCTAGAAGTCATACCCAACTGCAGTCACAGAAGTAGCTTCTATTAATGTTGTTCCATTGCAGATCTGATATTTGGGGTTTTTTTTAAACGACCCATCTCTTTAGCATTCCTTGTGAAAACTAGTTATGAGTCATGAGAAAAGCTGTTGCAAAAATTTTCTGTATTTGCACAGAAATGCTAGCATGATGAGACCATATATATATTACATTCTATTTTGCAACCCTTAGATCTTTGAATATTCACTTTTGGTCTTGGAGGGGGGAAGAAAAGCTTATCTGGACAGTGAAATTATTACAATTTTCTAGGAGGAGTGCAGCCCACACATGCTGAACTGTTTTGATCTTTGTGACTATTCCCACTGCAGGAACACTTATGGATAAGGATGCACTGGGAGAAAGCACAACTCATAGAGAAGGCTAATAAAGAAAGGTAATGGTTAAATCAACATAAAATTATATTTCAAAACAGTGTTTCTAACCTTGCAATATCTGAAAATCTCAGACATGTAAGAAGTTGACACCGATTGACACCTTAATTAATAAAATGCTGCTAATTCCACTGATAGAAGAAAACGGCATTCCTACAACCCACGAGGCCATAAACAATGCCAATGTTCCCACTAGTTACAGTAATTTTCTTTCAAAAATGTCATTAAATGCCTATTAAACATGGGAAAGTTTTTAAAAAACTCCATAAAGCAGCCATTTAAAAACGCAGTGTTAATGGTCACACAAGTCAGCTGTGCATATTAGAAGATATATAAGTATTTGAAGGAAGGGCAGGGTGAAACAAAGCAAAGAAATGTGGATATAAATGGGGAAATTTTATCTATAACTTTATGAGAAAATTTAAGTCTTCTGTGATTGGAGTTTTACAGAACTAGGAATTAGAGAAGGATATTGTTATAATCAATAAAACTTTAGAAGGCTTTGTATATCAACACCTTATTAAAGTCAAGGATCCTCATGTGGGTTTTGTTGATATCATTACTCTTTCGAGAGTTATAAGCTAGGGGACAATGCAATCTCAGTCTACCAAAGCTCTGCTGCCTTTTCAGTGGGACTGATGAATGAAATATTCATATGCTATAATTGTCTTCTTAGATAAAGTCCAAGAGCATTTCAATAAATCACACAATAAACAAATTATCATGGAATGTTTTTGAGCCTTCCATAGAACAGATGTTTGCACAAAAAGCAGAGTAGCAGTAAGTTTCTAGTCTGGCAATTGATCCACATTGTTTTTGCTATCTTAATGGTGCAGGTTATAGTTGAAACTTAATTCTATGTGAGCATCATTTTAGCATGCAGTATATTATAGTTAAAATAAATCAAGTGTTCAAAAAAATTAAATAAATATGTAGCTATTAAATAATGAGTTTATAACTGTGTATTAAGCTATATATTAAAACTGCTGTGCATTACTACTGAAAACTTATCCTTTTTTTATATTGAAGAAATTAAAAAAGCCAACAAACATATGAATTATAGAAAGAACTCAATCATAATTGGCCTGCTCATTTTTTGAAAGCTGTACAGGCTTGACAGATTTGTTCTCCAGCCCGAACTGCCAACTCTACGGAAAAGTTTTTGCTGTTGGCTTTGCCTCAGGAAAAATAATTTAACTGATAAGTCTGTCTGAAAATTCATACTTTTCATTTTCCCACGGACTATATATTTTTGTGGTCATATAGACAAGATCAAAACAAGATTCAGACATTGAATGCTTAATTTTTTCTTTTTTATTTTAAAAGTTATTTTCAAGCAGTAAATGAGCAGGAAGTTCTTAAAGTATTTGCTATATCTCCTGGAATGATTGCAGTATGACTATTGTTGAAGAGATGTAAACACTGGCATACATTTACATCGACTTAGTATGTACAAAACTCTACAGTGAGGGTCTGGATAGTTCTAATTGCCATGAAACAATCTTCTCTGTAATTTCCTTAAATTTTGCATCCATTTTTAAAATTGGAAACAAGGATTACTTTTCCATTGAGGACTACTTTCTTCTTGAAGTAATCTAACTTCACTGGTGTTTGCCCAAACGACTTTTTCATATAAGGAAAATATAAATTGATAAAGCACACAGAAAAATGTGCTTAATAATTTCTTACAAAGATGCAACCCTTTTAAATTTTGCTGCATTTTTTAAATATCTGCTTCTCTTATTGCCCTGTACTTAACTCTAAGTATGCCTACTAAGTTGCATAAATTTTTGCAGAAAAAGCAATTTTAAGATTATTAAATCATTTAAGATTATTCTTTCTGAAAATAGTTTAAAAAGAAAAAATCAAAATTAAAAGCCAAGCCATGTATCAGTGGTTTCATTTGTCCATAATTTTAGCAAAAATTTTATAAGGCCGGTTTCCCTTGCTAGAATCCTCAAGGCCCCCATAATGTGTAGCTTGAAAAATTTTTCCATGATATCTACCAACCATTCAGGCTCAGGATGTTTTGTCCCACTGAGTTGTCTCTTGTGGAAACAGATCTTCATCTCTTGTCTGGTGCATCAATGGTAAAGTAATGATAGAGGCTTAGGAAAGATGGGTGGCCATGCCGCCAATACAGCAAACTGTTTCAAAATAACTTGTGCATGACTCGCACTCAGAGATCTGTTCTAGGCCTTCCAACGAGCTTAAGGCTTAAATTAGGAAACTCATTTGATCAAAACTGGTAAGGAATGGTACCACTGCTGGTCCTGTGAGAGGTGCTCAGGCAGCACAAAAGTTATTATAAACACGTGCCTTGGCAATGCACCCAAGTGCATGTACTGCAGGGGAGCCCTGTGTCCTACAAAATTAAAAAAAATATTTTAAATGTTTTAAGTCTTACTGCAGCTAGAGAGCCCACTGAATCGTATTCACAAAAATTACTTATCTCTGAAATTTACCTATCTCTACGTATCTAAACTTTTTCTGCTAGAGAAGCACTTTGGGGTCAATGTCAAGTTCTACTAAATCAGTAATACAATCTTTTCTTTCTCTCCACTCTTGAAAGAAATGTGGAGGATTTGTCCTCCACCTCCTTCATATTCTTTTTGTTCAGCTCTTCAAACAGTTCTTATAATAATATTTATTCTTTTATTCTGAGTCACAGCTAGTTTCCTCATTTTGCTGTTCCATAGAACATATAGAGAGATGGGATTAGCTATCGACAGGTGCTGTTCAACTCCCCTGTACAGGTGACATTTACCTTTTCTTCAGAGTATGAATAGAGAACTTGAGTTCAGAAGGATGTGGATGTCTTCGCAGAGCTGCCCTTCTTCTGCAAACAGAATTCACAGTAGCAGTTTTGGTCAACACTCATTTCAAACTGTGCCTTTTTTTTTTTTTTCCTTTCATATCTTTTTACAAACCAATAACCTCTTGAAGAAAATACAAAACTGAATACCCATTGAGATATGGCAGTCATGTAAATAAACCAGTAGTAAGTCTTTAATAAATGTTTACATTCACTTGTATTTTGTCACAATATGAAACAATACAGAAATAGGGTAAAGAGCAATAATAGTTTATTTGGCTTTCTGATATTTAGCTTTCTGAAAACACTTCTAAATGTGTACTGATAAAAATTATCATATAACCATGGAAGTCTTTGTTTTGGAAGGGACCTTTAAAGATCATGTACTCCATATATCAATTTACTACTTTTGTCTTTGTCAACAAGAGTAACATCTTGATTCTTGTTACCGTAGCATGTATTAAAATCAGGATTATATTCTTTCAATTTCACCTAAATAAAATTTAGAGATTCCTGTAGTGCATTTCTAGATAAAGATATTTCAGTAAAACATTTGAAAAATCTGAATAAGAAAGACATTTACGATTATTTTTTATTTTAAACTTCATGGAATAGTCCTTGACAGAGATAAAATTCTGTTTGGGCCAACACTTACTGTTTGCAACACACTGACCAGGACAGAGAGACGCTTTTTATTTATTTTCTATTTATTTAGACCTTTACCTTTTCTTTATGTTTAGGATGAGGAATACTTTGCTAAATTAAAATGATGCTTTTTTTTTTTTCATCATTCATTATTCCAAGGGGATTAAGAACTGTAATAAGATGCAAACCCTACCTCACTTTATTGCATGTTGCTGCTAGGACTTTATAATTACATAAAAATATTAACTATTGTTATACATATATCTGATATGTTTTCTTCAGAACATCTATTGCATGCTATGGTACGGTGCAGAAATTAGATTTTTAGAATCAAAATGAAAAACAGCAACAGTAAAAGAGAAGTCTTCACATATAACCACCTACTTTCCAAAGATCAGTAATACAGTAATACAAGCAACACACAATTCTACCTCAACAGAAAACCCCCTCCCTAGCAGCCCAAGGAATGAACTTTGAAGTAATAATAAGCTTTGTGAAGTTAAGAAGTCTGGAGGATGACAGACCAAAAGGGACCACAATGACGACCCCTCCTGAGAACACACTGCTAGCATTCATTTCTCATTTAGGACAAAGTAAATGGTTTGATGTATCATCATGAAATTCAGAAAAAATTGGCTTTCTTTGTCATACTTACTTTAAAAAAAATCTATTAAAAAAACCCAACAAAAACCAAAAACAAACAAACAAACAAAAAAAAACCACAAAAAACACCACAATCCAGTCTCTCTTTCAACTGAAATCCCAAGTATGGAGGGAAAAAAAAAAAAAAAAAAAAAAAAAAAAAAAAAAAAAAAAGATAAAATATTCTATGCTTGCTGAATGCCCACCACTCATTTGGCACGGTGACGAGTGGGAGGAAGCAACAAACAAAACATAAAATTGAAGCTTTTTGTGACTCTGTGTTCTGCCTCTTTTATAGAGCCTCCCCTGTCACAGACCATCATGGAACTCCCAACAATTATGGTGAAGGCAGAGGTCTTAGGGCATCCATACTCTTTCTTCTCCAAGGCTGTCATACTCACAGGGTTGCAAGAATTTTGACAGTTTGCTAATTGTATTGCTCCATACTGGTGAATCTCACCTAAATTTTATTGCAATTTCATTAAAACCTATGAGTGCCTACTTGTGATTTTTTTAACCTGCTTGACATGGGAATGAAAACAATTAACAATACAATTTTGAAGGTAGCAATGGGCTTGAGCTTGCTTCAAAGCAGACATTCCTTCCTGTATATTGGGGATCCCAGCATTGTGTGAGCATGTTAAAGAGACCTATAATGGGAGTCATATTGCTCTTAAGACTGAATCCTGTCCTGCAATTGTTATATTCTTTGAAGTGAAACTAATGTATATGTTTGTATTGCATTGTGTTTCCAGTGCATTTTATTAATTAGAAATCTCTTGTAAAGTTATGTGTCTTCAGATAAGTAAATATGATATGAAATATTGCAACTTCCACACATAAAATATCTAAAATAAGATGACCAGAGAGTTTTAGATTCTGATAGTGGCAGATATCTAAGGGCTTGTTTCAGTAGAAAATGCACCCACTGGCTCCATCCAACCATTTGAAAGCTGTACTGTGATATTCAAGTATGGACATGTCATTTCTTGGGCTGCTGTATTAATAAGATGCCTACAGTTTATCACACTGTACTATGATCATGTTACAATTAACACCACTTGATTTTCCCTCCAAAAAAAGTGGTTATACTAGCATGTGTGTAAGACTAATGTGTTTAGTGCCTTTACATGGCTTGTTACCATTAAATGTTTTTTCTTCCAAGAGTATAATAGGAAGGTATGTAAAGCTCTGCACATCATCTTATTTTTGTATTCTGAAACTAAGGGAGAAAATTGAGAGCTACACCATAGAGGTACAAGTAGAGCATCTGAATGATAAATCTCTATTGGAAAGGAATATACAAAATCACCCTAGGTGAAAGAGGGCACTGATATTAAGGAGTACTTACCAGACACACATGCACAACACATGTCAAAGAAAGATCACCCTGTTAATTTACCTAGTGATATAGTATTTTAATTTCATATTTTTTCCTCTTTGTACTTTAATTACAGCAGAGCATCAGCAATAATATAATATCTATACTTGGAATATTTATGTACAGCAGAGGGTGCCAGACAGTATGAAACAACATTTCCTCTGCTAGTAATTTCTGCAAGTAATGATTTAAAGTGATGGAGATTGGACGTTAATGTAAAAATATTTTAGGTTGTAACTGTGTTTCCTAGGGAAAATAGAAAATCAAGTCCTCTTTTATGTGTTTTAAATTGCTACATTCCACATCAGAGCACCATGCTAATAACACCAAGCTTGTGGGTTTGACCCCCTCAATGATGCTTGTCAGTCTTTTCCAACTCAGAATAATCTGTGATTTATTTTTCCAGATGTGTTAAATCATGCTTTACTTTTTTAACCATTCTATTCTGTATACTAAGTATGGCCATTAGGAGTAACACTTAATAATCTTACAATATTTTTTCTGTGGAGAAAATACTGTAATCAAGGAGATTTGTACTGCAGACCCAACTGAGACTCTCATTATGACTCTTGTCATTCTTCCTGAGGATTTCAACTCAATATGAGGTCATCAAACATTTTCAAGTAATTTTCTTGGAGCTAATGGTATATTGAATGCTTGGAAATATCAATGAGACATGCTATATGCAAGTTAAATATTATTACTACCTTTGTGTCTTTACTGTTAGCATTATACTTATATGACTGTGAATTTCTCCATTAAAAAACAGGACTAATCCACTGAAAGAAGACAACTTTAATACAGAGTTCAAATGATGCATGCTGAAAAAACATTAGTTTTTTCAAAAACATTATTAGTCAACGTGTCCCAGACTGGATTGATAAGTCAGCTGGACTTTCACAAACTTTAGCCCTGCTTTTGTAGTATTAAATGTGTATTTAATACATTGGATAACAGCAAAGTTAATTCACATTTGATGCTAAGCAGATTGGAGAGCAATGTTCCATTCAAATGTTTCTTAATAAGTTTATGAAATTGCCATCAAGAAGAAAATTATATTCAACAAGAAATGCATCCTAATTGCATCCTCCAATCAAAGGAAAAGAAGAAAGGTCACAGATTCTAAATCCTTATATGCATGAAGATTATTATGTGAGTTTACTTTCCACATGAGGCTTTGGTGAAAATGCAGTAGAAACTTTCAGCCATAACAAACAAGTGATGTAACGAAAATCAAGCAGAGGAAAAGAAAAAAACCAAGAAACCAGTACAGCTGATCTCAAAGTAGTGCATCACAAAACAAACTCTTAAAAAGCAATAACTCTCTTTGAAGCACTGTAAACAAATATTGATCTATAAAACTGCATGTGCAATATAACATATCTTCATTCAGAATTATCCACAAGAAATTTTTTAGAATTTACTTTAAAGAATTAGTTTCTAAATCCCAAAGAATATTCATAAATGGGTAAAAGAAATAATTTCCCTGTTCCAATATCCATTCCTCCTCAATCACGGAGCTGATGGAATGTTTGAAATGCAAATCAAGCTTTCTGTTTCCATACATTATAGGAAGATTAATAACCCACTGGACTTATTTTATTCTGTTCAATATTTGCCATTATTGACTAATATTTTATTGAGACAAATGTCAGTCTAAAATTGACACAGCCCCAGAGCCATCTGAGGAACTATTCACTGTAAAGTTTAACTGAGCATTATTTAACTTGTCTCCCAGATTCACAGGTTCAAAAGGTTTATTCTTTTTTTGGCTAGTTTTATTTGTAACTCAAACAACACTTTTTTCATTGTATTTTTATTCATTGTGTATACTTGCACAAAACTGAGTACATCCCTTCATGTGTGAGTGACCTCCAAATATTACACAAATTAAGCCAAATAGAATTCAAATATTTGTAATTTGAATTTATTTTGAACTGGTAATTTTCTTTTCTTATTGCCTCAAAAGTTTATAATATTACTTATATTGCTAATGCAAATTAACAAGAGCTTCCTACTACTCCACAAAATGCAATAAGTATCTGTGCACATGAATGTACATTAAATAGTTCACATAATCATAAACAGGGCCAATTCTGCGTTATTTATTTTACAGGAAATAGTAATATTCCAATAGTTAATTGGAAACTGGTGAAAATTAACATTTTCACTCTCACTTTTTGAATCTACCTGTGTCTGCTAAGGTGGAAAAAGTGCTTTAAAAAACCTGGAGGCATACAGAAAGTGTGCACATTTTGCTGCACAATTGGCAGGCACAATATCACATTAACTTGTACCACGTGAATTTTGCACCAGTGAATTAGCTAGATGCTATTAATCACTGCAGGTACTGCTGTGCTACGAGTTACCCAAAGATCTGAGCAAAAAGCAGGGCAAAACCACACTGCCTCTGACATGTTCTTTTGATTGCCATGCAGTCAGGCAGTCATTACTTGTCTGAAACCTGTTATCCAAAGTTCATTCACACACTGCCATTCTTCCAAATGTTTGGAAAATGTGCCATCACAACCAGCTCTAGCTCTTCTATTGATCCACATTCTTTCTCTAAGCATTCACCTTTCTGATATTTTTTTTCTTCTTTTCCCCTACATTTTAGACAAATAACAGGCTTAAAGTTAGGGAGGCAGTTCTCACAGCACACACTGAAGCATGTACATGCTTGTAACAAAGTGTAAAACAAGAGGATTTTCAAGACAGAGAGCTTTGCAGAAAATTATTTCTTCTTTAGGAGATGAATACTCCTGGCCACTATTGTAATACTAACAGGAATTGCATATATGCACCAATGATTCTCAAATGAACTGAGCAAGGCAAGGAAGTAAAACCCAAAAAATTTATACTGCTTTTTGTTTCTCATGATTTTAAAAATAATTGGTAGGCACTACAGTAAGAATTCTAGATTGTGAGGTTTGCTAGAGATATCCGAGACCTTAAAGAGAGCTTCATGAACAGGCCTGCTCCTTCACTAAAATCTTCAAGAAAATAAAATTACAAGAAACTCAAAGTTTTATCCAAAAAAATCCGGGGAGTTAAGTTTCAAAATGTTAGCCTGTTAACTAAGGCAGCTGCATACCAGTGCAAGAGAAGATTGAAAGCAGAAGTAAGCATCCAAGGAGAGAAGCACAAGATCCTGGATCCCCAGCAAGTACACAAAGAGCACATCTACGTATGAGAACAGCACTTTAACACTTAAGTACATTCCTTTCTGAGTTAAAAGATACACTTTCAGATACACTATGACTCTTGGTAAATCCCTTTGGAGAGGATTCAAGGAAGGCTTTCTTCTTTGAATGGAGAGAAAGACATTAAATTATACAAATGTATTAAAAATTTTTGTGGTGAAATAGTGCAAAAACCCCAGGGTAAGATGTTACTTGGTCTGTTCTTACTTGCCAGACTGAAGTTAACATGGGTATTTGCCATGCTTTTGATGAAAACACATTCTTCATTCTTTGCTAAGTTCTACAAATAGAAAGACCTGAAAAATGATGAAGACTTTTATTGAAATGATGAGAGCTGCAGTGTGAAAATAATTTCCTATAGTGAAAGAACCAGTACCAACTAAACTCATAATTACCCTTCAGACAATAGTGTGAATGGAATACTGTGTTCTGGCAGTAATGATAGATTTATTGCTACTTTAGTGAGCATCTTGTCTGAGGGAATTTGTCTTCCTAAGTCACCAAGCAGAAGTGTTGCTCAGCCTTTCAGCTCCTTAGAGACTGATATTCTTTAGCAAATAACTGGACTCACATGCATGTCCAAGCATAATGACTGAAGTAATTTTGAAAATCAACAAGCTGAAGACTGGAAAATGTAATTTAAAAAATAATAATTACTTGTTATTATTCTTATGTAGGTAGGACCTGCAGGAGAGGTGAGGTCAAACTAAAACTTCAGACACAGTGTCAGGTATGTACCAGAATTTCTTCCAGATACCACAAAAGCCGAGGTGAAGCTTTTGGGGTTTGAATCATCTCTTTACAACAAAAAAAATTAACAGTAATCTTTGGACTTAAATGTTTTTTTGACAAATTTTGTCTCTTCATCTTGTACAGCCCCCTTACAACTGTGATGTGTGAACGAGCTGGTTGAAAGGAACAGAAAGAAATACCTGTCTTTTCAGGCACTTGACGGAGAACAACAGGTTCTCTTGGAGAGATATTTGGCAGCTTGGGCTTTGAAAGGTCCTGTTTAAAAGTTATGTCTGGAGACTTGAGCATTACCCATCAAAAAGAGCACATTTAAAAGTAATTCTCCTGGCATTAGTAAAAGCTTATCAAGAAATTCTATTATAAAGCTTTTCTGTATATTATCAGAAATCTAAATCCATGTATAGATTAGGGAGAAAAAATGCTCCTTTTTTGCAATGTGTTGAGAGCTTCAAGCTTTAAACTGGACAGTCCCAATATCTTTTCTATCCTTTTCTATATGAAAGAGGTAAAGCTAATTATTTTGTATATAAGTTAACAATACTCTTAAGATTTCACAAGGATTTCTTAGGTTTTTGATACAAATTAGATAAAAACGGCCTCCCTCCACCAAACCACTTCTTTGAGAAGCATAAATAATAATTATTTTCTGTGGAAAAGATCCCTGACAATTCTTTTTTTTAAATTTTATTTCATTGCATAGCAGCACATCATGATTTCTGGACTCTGATCAACACTGGATGTTCAAATTCAGATAATAGAAAAAAGGAAGTGTTGATGGCTTTTGTTTTAAACCTAGTGACGTGCTGTATGGCACTAGGTTTGGTCTGTTCCACTGTACCCAAGCAGTCCAGAAAAATTATTTAGCATGACAGCTGAAGAAAGCTACCAAACTAATTCTAAATTTGTGGTTAAAATATGAAGAATTTGAGACAGTCAGTTACAGCTTGCATTGAACAATTTTGGCCAGGCAAAAATTAACTGGTATTTCTAAACTCAAGTATGTCTGCAAGATTTTCTCTTTTTTTTGAAACATAAAGATATTTTTAGCTGTATTTTTGAACATATAAAAAGTTTTTGTGATGAAATAGTAACCATAGTAGACAACAGTAAATGACACAAGTACTGGTTTTTTTCAAAGTGTCCTTCTTAAACAGCAAAAAGTCAGATTAATTCAATGATTATGCTAGTAATTAATTATTTAGAAATGTCTGAAAGGGAACAAAAATCTTTTACTTTTGACAGTCAAATCTTTGAGTACACATTGGAATATGGCATGGAAATACTCCAATCTCTTGCGGAGTCAAAAGTGAAGGTATCTTCAACAACAAGAGTCACAAGAAGAGACATTGTGTAATAAATACCATTATAAATTTAGAGCAAAGATGCAAACTTTTTTCTGACTACTTTGTGGAATGTATATAGTTTCCAATTTTAAATAACATTGAATGACATATTTCATACTTGCAGCATAAATATCACTTGCTGTTCATAAAGCAGAAGTAATAGTGTGTGAATGAAAAAAGTATTAGTATCCGCTGTGTTTCATTCCTCAGTCAATAACAAGACATCAACTAATGTGTCCTCAATAGATTTAGAACTTCTAAACAGTGCTGAAAATTAAATTAGTCATCACTGACTACACACAACACAGTGGTTTTCTCTGGTTTTAATGAATGATTGAGCTATTTAGTGTAATCACATGGCTCATTTAAATTATGCAGCTATATATATTCTAGAAAGTAGCTGGAAAATGTTTCTTCAGTTTAAAGAGTCACATTAGATAAATACATATGTCAGATACAGTAATAAGCCTCCAAAATATGAGTGCTTAAGTGTTGAGTAGTAATGTACTAATCTTTGGTACGAGATCTGAATGTAGACTCTCCAGATAATAACAGAGAATCTATCAGACAGCAATGATTGTCAAGAAATTCACATTGTTCAAGCTCTGAGAAACACGACACTTAAAAATCTTAAATTTAAGAGTTCTTTCTTTTAATAATATTAGATAGTATTTACAATAAGGAAGAAAATGCTCGTGATGTTTTCCTTTTAAGAGTGGGCTGTTTTCAAATTCTCAGTAGCCCTTACAATGAGACAATTGTGAGCAGCAAAAATCCTGCTAACTTACACTAAACTATTCTGAGTTCTGTGTTAACAAATACTGAAATTGTATTGCATCTCCTGAGCAGAAGATCATTACATTTCAGTGTTCCATTTTTTAATCTCCTTTACTCGGGAATATGTAATGAATCAACTGTTCAGATTTAGGCTCTGTTATTCAAATATAAAGCATAACCAGATGTGATGACCCTGATGTGTTTGCCATTTGTTCATTCCTATTTGTTGCCTAAGCCAGTGGCAAACCTGTTTTTCATTTGTGTCTGTTTTTACACAATTGCTTTTATCAATCTCTCAGCTGGTCTGGATGGGGAACCAGGAGGTCGAACATGTCAAAGCTTGCATTGTCTGTGGCTCAGTTAGGATTATAATTTGCACTGGGTAGCTGGTTCCTCTGTGTTCTGCAATAAATGTTAGATAATGGGCACACAGATATTTTGAGATCCCTGAACATACTTATGGATTGTAACAGGACAGTTTGGTACTAATTAATTTGCTAATATTTTACATTATGTTACTTTGTGTCCTGTCTAACTCCATTTCTCCTGAGCTGTAATTTGTGTGTATGTTTTATTCACACAATATTGTCACATTAAAATTGAATGTAGTCACATTAAAAAATGTGGATCTAAATACAGAGATTGTATAACTCATCCTTTTCATGATTTGAGTTTTGAAAGGGTAAAAATTGGATATTTACATAAGAATAAATGTCTCCCTACTTATCTCAGGAACAGCAATATCTTTACTGGCATTCAGATATCTCTGTCCTTAATTTCTGATGCTTCAATAAATTCCTTATTCTATAGGAATACAAAAGGCAAAAACAAAGGCAGTTAGCAATTTAAACCTCAAAATAGTTGGGGGAGGTGTCCTTGACTTTTTGTTTTTATATTCACTTTATCATTTCATGATCACTTTCTGAAAGCATTCAGTTGTCCAGAATTCACTGAGCATACATTTGTCTTGATTGCTTGAGTACTTGAGGAAAGTAAATTTTAAACTGAACATCTGATTATCAAATTTTTGGTTTTCCTTCATGCTGGGTTGGTTAGATACCATGAATCATATTATATCTGGATTTTGATTGCCTGGCATACATTGCTAACACCTATTATAATCAAACACAGTTGGAAATTCAAAGTGAAATGCTTAAGTTAGTCAAATACATGTGCTACTGCACCAAAGTTAGAGCACAAACTGATTGTAATATTCATAATTCACAATTAAAATGACTCACTAAGAATTATTTTCTAAAGGAATTACTGAATCACTCTGAATAATGAATAAATTTGAGAAATGAATTGCACTCAAAGAGAGAAAGGCAAAATTCATCAAATTATTTGTTCTGAATTACTTTTGATTTTCAATGTTAAGACATCATGATAATGATATAGTTGAATCAAATAAAAGGTAAAGAGTTGGCTATATACAATGAACATAATATTCAGAATACTCTAAGGGACAAGAGCGGAAGTCAGAGACTGACAGCAAAACTACAGAAAATCATAAATATTTCTTTTCTCTGAGCTACAATTCAGAAGTTGTAGTAAGTATCTCCTTACCTTTTAGTGGGTGACGGATGACATTTTCTAGTCTTGTATAGACTTGTATATTTCCTAAAAATGTTTATCTGATATGTAATTGATTAGAAATGCATGAATCATGCATTTTTATTTAAGATCTTATACTTAAAACTGTTACTTTGCTATTGCTGTCTTCAACAGAGATAGCTAAACTTTTATGATAGAACATCTGAACAACTGGCAACTTGGCCAGAATCCGTAGACACCTGTGGCTCTGTCAAGTTTATTGATAAAGCCAGAAGGGGGGAAAAAATCTGTACGTGAATCAACTAATTTTTGACTGACAATGGGATTGTTAACCAAAAAAAACATAATGTAAAGAAACCCATGACTATTAAACTGACAAACACAAACGATAACTTCATCATCAATAAAAATTATGTACAGCATCCTATAGAGTTATTCAGTCAACAATTTTAGGAGGTTGTCTTTGTTATAGAGTATGAAAGATATGGGAATCCTTTCCTAGGATATTAGGTTTTATGGAGCAGAACCAGCACGTTTGCAAATGTTTGGTATGAAAGTGGTATCCCTTCAAACACGTCAGGGAGACATTCAGCACAACACAATGATATTTAGCTGTCTGATTCTCATTAATATTAATAGGAGTTTTGTGGCTGCATCCCAGTAGACTTTGTTAAATTTTTGCCCCTTCCAGTTCACATTCACACACCACACGCCTGTGCAATGCATTCTGACTACTGGACTAGTTTTTTCACAGATAACACAGTAGTGGATGATTGCACAGCACTAAATGTCTGGATTGGGGTAGAGATCTCATGGAATTAAACTTTAAAAGAGTAATTAAGAAATGGAAGCCAAGAATAATGCAATGGGAAGAGACATCCCAAATAACTGTGGAGTGTTTTACTTACAAGAAAAGTAAATTTTTCAGGCAGTGATTACCAAGAGTAGCTTGGCTACTGTTTAGAGAAGTAGGCTCAGGCTAGGATGATCTGCCCTAATGCTGAGCCACTTTGGATAAATAATTTCAATATCTCTGGTTTAGTTTTAATAGTAGTGAAACAGAAATAGTTGAACTCACCTCTTCTTCAATATTACTTATCAGAAGACAATATAAAATAAGTATTATTTATCCCTAGCTCAAGCCTAAGATCAAAAAATAACATATATTTATTATCAAATATACAGAATCATTGCTCAGCTCTATTCAGAAGTTAAACTTCTCTAAAATCAAATTCATATGCAATGGACACAGAGTTAGGTCTTAAGAGATAGTCAAAATAAACAGTATGAGACAGATAGAATTCTGATTACTGAACTGAACAGAACCTGTCCCAGGAGCTTTTATGTGATGCTATAAATCTGCTATAGAAAAAATTCATCAATAGAATAGCACTTTGACCAATCAGCTTTCATTATTCCTCCTTTGTTAAACTACTTCAACTTCTAACCTAATTTGCATAAATTTTAAAATGCTCCTGAAACTGCATGGATTGCCATAGCTATTGTTTATATTGGAAATTTACAATGATGAGGCAACTATACCCAAATTATTCCTAGCAAGTCATAT
This sequence comes from Serinus canaria, assembly GCF_022539315.1. Classification (NCBI taxonomy): domain Eukaryota; kingdom Metazoa; phylum Chordata; class Aves; order Passeriformes; family Fringillidae; genus Serinus; species Serinus canaria. Next base: position 37,677,077 of record NC_066317.1, read on the forward strand.
GATTATGCTTTCTTTTTTTTTTTTTTCCAAAAACTGGATATTCAGAAATGTAGTATTGTATCTGTTGTGGTGTTATTCTTTCTTAGACAGGCAGAACAAGGCTTTGTGTGATTTAGGATATAAAAGTTCAACAAAGTATACAGCATCACAAAGCAAGCTTGAAAAAAAACTGTAAGCTTTGAGCATTGGATACTCTTGCAGAATCCATGACCCAAAATTTAGTTCTTAAGGTCTGGATGCAACTCATGAGTCAAGTTACACGGTAAGATATTCCTTACCAACACATTTTTTATGAATGTGGAACTGTCTAGCTGCTACTAATGACACGCTTGAATGAGGCATGTTGGCCTCATGTACCTAACATGCATTGTATGAAATATTTCCCTCTATCACCAACTGTCCAGAATTGACTGATAAACCTAAGCAGCTATGAAGTATTTTTTAAGAAGCAGAAGAATCTATTAGTATTTAAGTGTAGAGAGAGCTTCTCTTTCTCATATAACCCTGACTTCTCCACACATGCACACATCGAACTTGGGCATAATTTGAACTAAAACTACTCAGCTCAGCAATGTCATTGCAGGACTAAAATGATTCTTGCTTCTTGTGAAAAGACAGCTTTAGACTCCTAGAAAATCATAAATTTGAAAAATAGCACTAAATTACATCTTATATTCTGTTGCCTACATTTCACTTTCTATTTTTATTTTATTTTTATCTGGTACTAGTTATCAGAGTAAGGTCTCATTAGGATATATGTTTAACCTTCCTGCTTTCAACTTGAAAACTCATTGCAAGGAAATGTAACTTATTGTAATACATTTAATATTTAGTATCAAGTTTGGTGCACCATATCTATCCTTTAATTGCATGTGGAATATGTTTTAAGTAAATGAAACACCTTGAAAAGGTGCTATCTTTACAGTAGTCTACCCATCACAGCCACCTGTAATAACGTAAAATGTGTGAAAGTAAATTTTGCAAATTTTGAGATATGTATGCAGACCTCCTACTGTCCCACTAACCCAAAAATCAGTGAAGATAATTTGAACTAAAAACCACAGATACCAAATCAATTGCCAATGAAACATACTCACATTGTTAGACCCAAACTGTGAATTCTCAGTAGGAGAGATAAAAAGAGTATCCAAATACCTCTTCTAATGCACTTGAATGAAAACTCTGAATCCCAGATCTGTAAGAGATTATGTAGGGAAATAGCAAAGTATTTTGGCCCTGAGCCTGTGTACATCAGGCTCTGATGTCTGTATTGCATTTTCCCACCTCAATCTCCACCCCTTTTAAAGATCTGATTACATTTTGAAGCTGCATCTTCATTTAAGGTCAAGAAAAAAATCTCTAACATGTTAATCAAAGTGAATAGTAATGGTCATATCTCAGTTCTGACATTTAAAAGAAACTTGATGCAAATGAGATATGTGACTGTGTTACTAGAGAAAGCTATCAAATACTGAATACAGAAACAGAATGAAACTCATCATATTGACTGAAGTCCTTCATGTACATCCTCTAAAGTGAAAATTAGACTTAGATTTCTAAACTTTGAAGCTTAGGAACCCTTGGGTATATGCTCCTTAGTGCATCCTAATGTCTCTACTACATAATTTTAAAAGTATAACATTAAACAAAATTTCCAGCCATTGAATTTTCCGTCCTTATAGACTCAGAAGAGAAGGGCTGACAAGTTGAACAAATTTCTCTGATAACGCTGAAGATTGCCTTTTAAAACAAAAAACATCTACATTATTTTATGATAGATTCCCTTCTAATATTTGGCTTTACTACTTTCCTCTAATGTGATTTTATTAAAAAGCAATATATTGGTTAATTCATAGGCCACCTCATTCAATAGATACTTAATTAAATATGAAAGCTAACTTTCTTATTTCAGGAATGAATATGTACTGAAAATGAAAAGTTATTTGTAGTAGTCAAAAAATGGCAACATTAGTAAAGAGACATAGTGCTATACATGGGCTAAATAACTTTACATTTTTGAGGAATGCACACAGCTCAGTGCTCAACTGCAACAAGGAATGCAGATTGAGCTGTGGGTGATGGGAGCTGGAGGCAAGAGGCCATGAACTGGTACCTATCCAGTACTACTCTGTACATATCCAAGGGTCTGAGCACCCAGCCAGGTGAGCAGACAATGAGACTCACAGCAGGAGCCTGTCTCTCAAACTTGCACAGCCTCAGACTGTAAGGGTATAAAAGCTCAGGTTTCCCTTTGCTTGTGGTCTGTCCTCAGAGGCACCCAGATCAAGCTGTTGGTTTTGCTGAACAATAACTAATTTCAAGGTTCAAAATATTTGAGATTCTGCTCTGGAAAACCTGAGGTTTAACCCATAAGGAAACCTGGTCTGACAGCGAGTGTGGGGTGTGTGGGGATTTGTAAGACCCCAAAATTTGCTCTCTGAAACTCTTAAAGGGATTACTCTTTATTATGTACTCTTGAGTTAGACACATAGGAAAAACATAGGCAACATAGTCTCAAGAGGTCAAAACAACAAAATCTTTACTGATGCCTTCAGAAAATCAGACAGCTTTGGCAGAAGTTTAAATCAGCAGCCAGTCTACATGAAATTTTTCACAAAGCATTAATTTAGCTCATTCAGCTTAGCAAATCCAAAGCTCATCCAATTTTAATTTACTGAAAACTCTGAGAAGAAGAAATTGGAAGAAGAAGAAAGAGTGAAAAAGATAAAGATAGGAGCAAATTCTGTTGTTAGGGTAAAAGGGCAGCAATGACAACAAATTTGCTCTTTGATACGACTGACCAAACTTCTGTTAAAAGTTTGCAAAATCCTGTATCTTCAGCAAGATGATTGATACTAATTTTCCTGTATCCATTTATGTTGTCTAATCTTGCAGAAGACCTGCTGATGAATTCTTGTGTCTCACAGGTGTCAGTGGTGACAAACAACATGCTACAGCTCATAGATATATACTCAGTAGCAGAACATTTCCCATGTCTGGAATCCAAACCAATTTCAGTGAGAAAAGAGAATAATAAAAACCAAATAAATACACATTCTTGTTCAGGCACCCAATGAAAGGCTTTAAAGAATTAAAACTTCTTAATAACCCTCATTTCTCAGGCCAATATACTCAAGCATCTACCTCTCCTTTGAGCACACAACCTTCTCTTTGGTGTTGCATATAGGCCAAAGAACTACATTGAAAGCTCCTATGTAAAACAGTTAATTCAACTAAAACCTAAGTTCAAGTCTTTTTCACTTGTTACCTCTAATTATATAATTTTTTATTTGTTCTGAAAGTCCTCTCAACAGGTAATAACAAAGGTCACTTTTTTCTCTGACTGTACTATCCATGCACACAGTTGAGAAAATGACATGTTATGATATTTTATAGCTTCAATTTTTACAGTTAGGCATGGAAGGAACCCATACATTTTAATATGGAAGAAACAGTTTCATATAAATAATTGATGAATCAAAAATTATTTTATTTACTAGATCCATAAAAGAAGAATGGCTCTCCAAAAAGACCTGGCTGCAGCTGCACAGGTTTATAGTGTCTAACAAAGTGATTGTTTAAAAATATGTGAAGTACCTTGGCAGTCAACTGATACCGAGAAGGTAAGATTTGGTAGAAAGAGGATCATGTTTGAAATTTTCTTGCTTTCATATTTCTTTCCTGTCTGGAAATAAAATGATATTTCATTTGAGTAGCACATCTGACATAAATAAAATTTTACACCAATGATGAACAAACTTTTTACTTAGGAACCAAATAGACTTTTCTTAATTGCTACAAGAGATGTATGATATTTACCTTAAACTTATTCCATGATAGAGGAACTTAGAACTAGTTCAACTGATTCATAGGATCATCATAGAAACATGGAATGCCCTGGGCTGAAGGGGACCATGAAGAACATCTAGTTTCAACTACCCTGCCATGGTCAAGGACATCTTCCATTAGACCAGGATGTTTAAAGCCTCTTCCACCTTGGCCTTGAATACTTCCAGATTTGGATATCCACAGCTTTTCTGGGCAACATATTCCAGTCTGATCACCCTCACAGTAAAGGATTTCTTCATAGTATCTAATCAAAATCTCTCACATTTTAAACCCCTTCCCCCTGTCCTGTCACTACATGCCCTTGTATATACCCTCTCACTGACTTTACTTGCCTTTTTTAAGTTCTGGAAGGCTGAAATTTATTCTTCCTGAAGCCTTCTCTTCTTCAGTCTAAGCTATCCCAATTCCCTTAGCCTTCCTTCTTAGCAGAGGTTCTCCATCCCTAATCAGCTTTGTGGCCCTCTTCTGGACCTCTTCCAACAGATCGATATCCTTCCTGTGCTGAGTACCCCTGAGCTGGATGCAGCACTCTATGTGGGATCAGAAAAGTGAGTCAGAACCATCCCCCTTGCCCTGCTGGCCACAACTCTTTTGATGCAGCCCAGGCCATGTTTGGTTTTCTGGGCTACAAGCACACATTGCCTGCTCACATGCACTGCCTTCTCACCCCCCAACAACCCCAAGTCCTTCTCAGCAGGGCTGCTCTCGATCTGTTCATCCTGTTTGGCCTCCGTTGTCACAGCCCAAATGCAGCACCTTGCACTTGGCCTTGTTAAACCTCAAGAGGTCCCCAAGTGCCCACTTCTCGAGCTTGTCCAGGTCCCTCCAGAAAACATCCTGACCTTCAGGAGTGTCAACCTCATCACTGTAAACACAAAGAATAAGTTTTTCTCTAGAAGATTTTTTTGGTACTAGGTAGCAGCTGTCCTTCATGATTTGAAAAGAAAAAAAAAATGACAGAATTTATTAGATTTAATTAGTTGTGCACCATTACTACTGTCATGTCATAATAAAATTTTTGACAATTTACACTATGACATGTCACTGGAAGTACACCACCAGCTAGATCAAATGCACCGCACACAAAAATAAAGACAACATTGCATTACAAAATTCTTTAAAATTTTCAGACAAAGCATTCTGGAAAGCAAAAAGTGATAACATAAAGATAAATAATGTCTGCACAGGTTTACAAAAGAAGTGTAGAATTCTAAATCTTGGATATTCTAATGAAAACAGAATTTTTCATTAGGAAAAATCCCTAACTTTCTGACATAAAAAAATCAAACTGCTCCATTGAGATCTACTTTAGGATTGACTCTACAATCAACAGAGTATGTGTTGTTTTACACACAAGGTAACACACATTAATTAGCTGATATAATATTATGACTAACAGATGGGATGCATAAAGCACTGCCAACAACACTTCAGCAGTTCTTATTTAGCACATTCACCTTTAGGAAAGCTATGAACATTCAAGGATAATGTCATTACCTTTTCCTTTTATGTCTTCAAATGCCCTGCTTTGATACTGATGTTTAAGTGTGAGACTGATGTTGTTCAGGACATTGCCTTTTTTCTTCAGTCTAGCTGGTAAATTATGCCTGCAGTATAAAATATTAGTTACTGAGAACAAAAAAAACCCCACATTTTAATATAATACTGTAATTTAAACTTATATCTTTCTAAGAACATTACTTTCTCCTTCACATCAAATATGAATTTGAATGAATAGACTTCAAATGCAGAAAGGAGTCTTAAGTGTAAACCTTGAATAGATTGTGCTTGGTCTACTTCCCCTTTAAAAAGTTTCTGATATTTTTCATACAAAAAATACCATGATTTTACTGCAGCTATTGCTGCTTTACAGATGGTCAAGGACATATGTGGTTAAGACAGAATGAAATGAATTAACAGAAGTGGACTAAAAGCTGTAAATAACTACTGTTCTCAAAAGCTTTAGATAAAAAGCAAGCTCCATGGATGATTTCCAAACATGTTTTTTGCATTAAAATATTTAGTAGAATAGTTAATGCAAACATTTGAATTTTAGAAAAGTAGAACTCTGAAAATGCCTGCAAAATCCTGGCAAATTTATGATCTTCCCAACTGACTACTAGGAAAACCAAATACATAAAATAAAACCTGGGGGCAGAGATTAGACTTCTCCTTCCAAACTGCTGTCCACAAACTAAATGCATCTTTTTTCCTGGGCTGCATGTTCCAGCCCCAGTTGCCAAACTGACAGAGTGGGATCAGTAGAGTGCTCCTAGCCTTGCTTTTTACTAACTCAAAAAATATGACAGCATCACCAACCTCATGCATCCAAGCTACAGAATAGGCTGCTTGAATTACCCCTACATTGCATGCAGCCTTGCTACCAACTTAAGGAGCACACTCTTTATGCAAGTCCTTGTATTCTAAATGAAGAATTCTTATTAGTTCCCTTGTTATATCATTAATATTGATACTTCAAATTAGGCAGAGTTAAAATCATACAAACAAAAGTTTTCTAGTATCTACCCCTTCCTCCAGTGATCTCTGTTCCCCCTTAACTGGCCCTCAGGGTCTTTTAAGGTAAATGACCAGTCTAGGGAAGAAGGGTGTATGGCTAGGCATAAACATCCTGGTTCCACAGGATTACCTTATGAAAGATGAAACTATCTTTATTTCTCCCACACAGAGTGTTTCATGCATGTAAATACCTTTGTTTCAGGAATATGTTTTAAGCATATTCAACAATTGTCCAGTTTTTGCTATTTCTTATATATTGCTTTAGACAGATTTGCCCTCATTGAATCTACTCACAAATAGGTTTTTGTTTGAGACACAAGTGTTAGATTTTGTAAATCCTACAATTTAATCAATACAATTAAGTTATACTCCATTGTAAAGATTGTCTACAATCATTTTTTATTGGTATCAACTTGCACGGTATTCATTTCTCTGCATTACTGCAATTAATTCACAACTATTATTGTTTTATAAAAACTCTGCATTTTTACTTTTATACTCCTTTTGCATGACAAAACAATGCTGATTAAAAGTTTTAAGTGCTTTATAAAATGGGTTTTTTCATTAAGACATAACACAAATGCAGGAACATAATAAACTAGTTCTTTTAAGTTTGTCCTGCATGCTGACTTCTGTGAAAAAAGTGTAAGGGAATGAACATTTGAGATTATCACTAAAGTTTATAAACATATATGAAATGCTTTATAAATCAGCTTTTTGAGCCATTCACCTTGTTTTTCAAACACAGGCTACTTTTTCAACCTAAGACTTGTATGAGTGGAAGAATCAGTACTCCATTTATCTGAAGAGCCTCTTGAAATACCATTTAGAAACTTTAGTTTAGGTAGAATTACGTCATTTATGCTGAGTTAAATAACTGCTTTATATATTGATTTGGGTTTTACCCCTTTAATGCTCATCCCATTGATGAGGGAGAGCAGAGCAAATAGCAGAGCATTTAAAAAAGAAGAGGAGGGGGTAGAGATGCTGCTTTCTTTCTTAATGGTAAAAATATATTTATTTTAAAGTCTAAACTGTACTGCACAGCATTAATTTTGATTAATGATTTATATCATTTTGAGCAAAATTAAGAAGCAAAGCATACAATTAAGACATTTATTTAACGTCTTTTTATTAATGAAAAAGTATATATAATTGGCTAAGAATAGAGGGCAATACAAATCAAAAGGTATCATATATTTAATGGAAGTTCCAGTTCAATTTTCTGTTATGACCCAATTCCTTATTTTAAAGTCCCCAAGTCACAGATCATTACAGATAATCAGAATGTGTAGGACTTTTCCCAGTTCTGGCTAAAATTTATTTCTATTTGTGCAAGTATATATTTCTATATGAGGGCAGAATTTGTCAAGTTTTTCACATTGCATTGGTTTCTGTGTGAAGAATAGCTCTGCACTTTAAACATTGACTGCAGGAAGAGATCTTCGGATGAACAAAACTTTTGGAGCTTACAATACACAGGTATAAACAACAACATTTGTGTCCCCTGTGCTTTTACCAGTGAATACTTCATTATCTAAAATTTTGATTTACATTCAAAAGGATCACTTCACAGAATTTATTTTAATTCCATTTTTTGCACACTTTTATTGATTACGGCTGCTAACTTCCTTTTTTATTTTGTGTATTTGATTCCTTCCAGGCGGTATTATAGCTAAAAAATAGATATATCTTTTAAATACAAAAGATACAAGAGTCTTTTCATTTAATAAATCCAAGAATTATGTACAGGAAAATTAATTACATATCTAAAGACATGTTGAAATATTTGCCAGACACACGAAAAACATTTCCCAGGTTTCCTGAGCATCCTGTTACCAAGGTAAAATGTTTACTGGAAATACGAAATAGTCTAAGAGAAATCACCAGTTGCCTCAGGACCTAAACTTTAGATTCACAGAAAATATGAGCTTTAGGACCATAAGTTTAGATGACATAATTAATGAAGCTCAGACGCATTAAGATGTAACTGTTTTTAACTGAATTTGAAGTTTACAACAGGCGCCTCTCCCCAAATATGTCTAAGGTCTGTAAGAATTTCCATTTTTCAAATGTGATAAATGCCCCAATATTTGCTTCAGCAAACATGTCAGTTTGCTGTGTTAGACCTGTTCTAGCACCGAGATCCCAGAATCAGACCTTTGTCCCTCAGAGCAGGAGGGAAAGCCCAGTTCAAGGGGCAGTCAATGAATGTTGGCCCTACATTAGCATGGCCGCTTCCTGGTCAGTTTCCCTCAGAAGGGCAAGTCCCAAGGGAGTTCATTTGTTTCTAAATCTATCCACTTCTTCCTCACAAGATGCCCTCGTTTCTCTCTTCGCTGCCTAATTAATCTGGATTTTATTTATTCATTTGGGATTTTGTTTTGCTGAATGATTTAGTCCCAGCAGGATGGGCTGACAATAGCTGCCCGACAGCACTGGTGGTGCTGGGAGGGGGCTGAGGAGGGTGAGAGAAGCAGGTCTGGCTGGGTGAAAAGTCTTGTGCTTTTGTGAAAAGCACAAGACTTTTCACCCAAACTGCAGGAAACCACAGCCCTCTAATCTCGCCCAAGTAACAGCACCAATCCACAGTGCACTGGGCACTCTGATGCTGTTCAAGCAGCCTAATTAAAATCTAATTTGTTATGAATACTTTGTAGGCTGCTTTCTGCATTGTGCTTTTTGTGGACTCCTGGCCTTAGCAGTACTGCGCAGCCAAATCCACAAGAAATAGGAAACTCTAAAAAGATTCCAGGTCAAAGAATTCTGGAAGCAGTTTATTTAACAGACGGGATTTCTCTCCCCCAGGTATATGCCTCTTTGACATAGGTAATACTGTCAGTCAGACAACCCAGCCTCTTTTCTGTTTTGTCACTCAAAGACTACCTGCTGAAATAGGAACTTGCCTTACTTGCAAATAAAAATCTAAGGTTTTTTGAGATAAATTTTCAGTAAAGATACATGAATATATTTCCTTCAAAAGCAATTATTAACTAATACATTACTTATTGTTATTTAAATGCAGTTCAACAAGGTGTGGTGGGGCATCTGTTCTTGTGCCTGCTCTGTGACTTCAAGAGCTCCTGATAATCCTTAACCCAACCAGCTGAGGGGTAAAGTGTCTCTTGACCATACCAGGAGCTCTTGCATAGTAAAGTAAGGTGGGAACCATAAGGTGGGAACCATTCTGGCTGTAACATGAGCATCAGCTGCCTGACCAAGGAGGGGAACGAAGGATAACTGACTAACCACATTGGTCTTGGTAAATAATTTTCCTGAATCGTCACCCCAGTGAAATGGCACTGTTGTTATGAGACCCTCTGAAAAAATTAGTCTTTGTCCAGAAAAATGGTACCATTGTTACGGAATTCTGAGCAATTTCAGGAATATTGACTTGAAATAAAGCCAGGATGAAGCTGACTAAAGGCAATCATCTTGCAACCCAATAGAGTGCAAACCTAAGTGAGGCCCTTTGAGCTCTCCTGGACTGCAGTGGGCTGTGCCAAGACCTCCCTCTGAGTGGGACACTTCTCAGAGCTTGAAAACTCTCAGGTTTGCAGTGCTTGGAAGGCCATCAGTGACAACAAGGCCCAGGCTCATACCCACACATAATCACTCTGCTTGAGGTGCAACCCATGCCTGCTGAGAAACACCAGGGGGTTTGATGTGAATATTTCATTGAACCCAAGGGAAACTTTTGGCACCTTTGCTCACATAGATATAGATGCATACATCTCTGCCTCTCTGCGTGTGCATGAATTGTTTATGGTGTGTTTCCTGCTACCCTGAATCTGTGATGAAGTCACTGTCAAAACTGTAGAAAATACCATTGAATCCATTTGGTATTGATGGCAGACCAGTGTATCTTACAAGAGTGTGGAAAGTGAGGGTTTAAGCTCCAGTTCTCAATTCCTTCGCAATTCTGTTTTGAAAATAAATGCAGAGCCTGCATTACAGATTATTTCTAAGAATTAGGAAAAAACCCTCATTACTGAGGGAGCTGTATAAAGGGCTGGCTCAGGATCTGTTGACTCTGAAGATACATGTTGCAGAGGTTCCTGATTCATAGCTTTCACAGAGACTCCTAAAGCAAGCAGAATTTACATCTGCTATGAAGTTAAACTGCTATCCTTACATTTTCCTTCTACTGCAAACGCAAACTGATAACACTGCAAACAAAATTAATTATTTTCTCAAAGAAAAAAATTTTGGAGTTTTCAAAGCCAGGCTTCAGGAAGCAAGACAAATTTCCTGTTAAACTAGACAGGTCTTTAAATACCATTTTCATTAGGGAATGTTTTAAATTAACAAAGCTAATTTGACTGAAACTAAGAACATTTTAATGTCTTACATTCCTATTTAAAATGATAAGTGGCTAATTGTATTTCTTTTTGACAAGGCAAACCTTTAAACATATGTGTTCAAAGAAATTTATAATGAGTTTGAAAAATTAGTTACCCCAATTGGAAACATAATTGGTAGCTATTCAAATACAATTTTTACTTATACTGTAATTTCCACTATTAAATCAGTGATCCAGATTTACAAATATTCATTCCTTTCTTTGGCATATACATAATTTATACCCTCACTTGCTCCTGTCCTTAAGGTATGCCATGCTTCTCTCTTTATTATGGCTTGAAACACGTGGCCGGACTTCATCTTTAGTCTAAGCCATCTCAACCCCCTGCAGAAGCTGATGATGTTTCTCCTGATATTAAGCTTTAAACTTTGACCCTGGTTTAACAGCTCAGTGTAAAAAGCAAGCCAAAAACCTTTGTGCACCAAACGTGGAAGTATGATTCTATCCAGAAACCATTAATGTCTTTTCATAATTCCTCACATTTATCTTCCTAGCTTCATAGACATATGTTGATAGACTACCTTAAGCTGATGAATACTCTGATCACTACTGTGTTACTTCTGCAGGTAAAAGTACTGCCTTACTAGCAATCAGATAAAATGCATGTGACACAATATAAAAGTTGTGAAAATTAGGGTATTATTTCATACAAATCCTGTAATAAAATTGCTTGCCATGTATAAAATATTTTTATCTTCACACCTGAACTACTATGTCATATCTGGAATGCTGTGTCCAGTCCTGGATTCCCAAGTACAAGAGAGAGATGGAGTTACTGGAGAAACTCCAACAAAAGTGCACTAACATAAGAGACTGGACTATCTCTCAAAATCAGAGAAAAACATTATATTGTACTACTCTCACCCTTTGACAGCACTATAGCTGAGAGTCTCTTATTGCCCTTAGTTCTGAACTCTGATTTGAAAAATAAATTATAATTCATGATAGGTTAAAAATCTAACATTAAATTATTGCTACAAGAGAGAAATTATTAAAAAAACATGCAACCTTCTCTGTACTTTTAATACAATATAGACGAGAGAAAGATGTTACCAGTGTATTTTGGCCCTAAACTATTTAGAAAATCTCACAAGAGCCCATATTTCATGTATCATGTAGCATTTATATTATATAATAGCAAAATACGCAACTATACACATTCTTTTTTTATTTTCTTATATCTTCAGAACCAAACAAGTAGGATAGGGTAAAATATAGATCATGTTAAATAATATTAATCAGAACTGCAGAAGCAATTGCATATTTTACTTACTAAATGTGTGCAGTTTTTACTTACTCCATGTTTGCAATTTAGAAATTTTTTAAATTCCAGTTCTGTGGCAATTGTTTTTCATGTTCAGTGTATGTATGTATGTATGTATGTGCACTCCTAGCTGCCCCTGAAAATGTGCCTTGTATTTATTCCTGTGGCTAATTGCATAGTTAAATCAATGTGGAAAAGTTTACAAGAACAGACAACCCTTCATATATACATACACATATCTTCCAACTACTTTTTAAAAGGACAAATAATTTGCATATACTTAAGGAAAAAAGTAAGATAAAGAAAAAAGGGTAGTATACATTCTTCATCAAAGGTACTAAAAATCTTATGAGGCCAGACAACTGTTTCATTTATTTTTCTTAATTTTTTTCAGCAAAAGTCAGACTCAGAGGGGCTACAACTGCTTTTCTAAATACATCATTGGGTAACCACTTAGGAGGAAATAGAGCTATATAGAAGACAAAGCATATTGTTGGCATGAAAATAAATGTGCAAGCACTATCTAAGAAAAAAAATTATGCTAGAAATAGGGGAAAAAAATCTCAAGTCATCAAGGAAGTGATTCTCTGGAACATTCCAGGAACAATACTTGGTGACCCAGCAGAACACTCCTTATCCTCAGTCTTCAGTTTTCATATGTTTAAAATATTGTGGGCTGCAGTCTCACAGCCCTCCCCAACAGCTGTGACTTCTTGCTACATTAGCTAAATGTCACTTTAAGGAGTAGAGAAGAATGCAAAGGGAAGAGAAATCATGCTGTAAAAAGAGAAAATATATTTTTAGAATAATACTAAAGCTGAAAACTTCCTTTTTATGGATTTCCAAACACAGTTTTTCAAGGTTTTTAAGTATTTTGCCAGTTTGTCAAAGTAATGTTGTCCTTGAGGATTTGCCCTGCAGTTTTACAGCTATGAGCTATTTCTTATTTACAACTGTGTTAAGCAGGTCACCTGGTAGTAGCATAAGTGGGTATGAAGCAGTGGTGGTATTTAGTCATTCCTAATAAGAATGCCGACTAGGAGAGATGTGTTGCAAGGGGTCAGGAGATGAATTGTGTGGAATACAGAGCATGGAAACCACAAGCTATCAATTAAATTCTCAGCATTTCAGTGGGAAGAATTGTGGATTATCAACAAGACTAATTATTCTGAAATGCAAATTTTGAAATCTCTGGCAGGCTATTAGGTGTTGTCAGTGTTACAGATGTATTTAGGAGCACAAGGAATATGTTTGTGGATAAGAGAGAAGTTTACCCTCCATGCTCTGCCAGCTTCTGACAGGGCTGCAGAGCTGTTTAAGCCTATGCATCAGGAGCTGACGCACCAGTCTTCTCTTTATAAACAACATTTATTTTATCATAATCACCACTATTTTTCTCTGGTTGCCTGCTTGCATATTTATGTATAAGGGGACACATGAGATCCAAGAGGATACTGAGAAGAAAATAATTGGAGATTGCCTGTACAAGCACTGCAACATCTCATTCAGTCCCTCCAGGTAGGAAGGCACATCCAGAGGTCAGGAATGGAGTTATGGAGCCACTTGATGCAAAGCTGTAACGTCCCTCAACTCTTCACTATTAATCTAGGAAGGACAATGGTTATATGAAAGAACCTTTTTGTTCCACCCACATACATTCCTCTCAAGAAATATGAAAAGAAAGTTAGCATCACAGTTAGCTTCTTCTAATGTACAATACCTGCACATTTCATTCCCTAGGGTAATTTTCAAAGAATTCTTCTTCCCCACCACCACCACTTATATTTTCAGATCTAGAAATATGCAATAAGAACTGTACTTACAATTTTTAACTTAATTGGCATACTTTCAAGTGCAATTATATCTAAAAGATTGGCCTTTATTCTTGTCTCAATGCTACTTAAAATGCCTGATTTTTTTTAATACACTGACCATATTCACTCATTTTAAATATCACTCTGACAGCTCTATACAACAAAAATCTCTGGGCTTCAGAGGTTCATTCAATTAATGGTTTTAACATTTAGAGTAATAAAAAGTAGATATTTTCCCTATAAAAACTTTATTGTTTGGTTCTTTTCCCTAATTAGGATGAAGTCAAGGAAAATAAAGAACTGAAAATATACTTCATCCTTTATCTAGCCTCCTTTTGAAAATAGATATTTTCCTTAGGTTCAGCTAACTTTAATTTAGTCAAGAAAGATTACTCATTTCAGAAAACAGGGTTCCTGAGGAGGTCAATTCTTTCTTTTCCAGCTGATGGAAGCAAAGGAAAAATATTGTTACTACTCATGGTCTGGCAGCTGCTGGCAGTCTCTATACTTTGATCAGATTAAACCTAAATACACTATCTCTGTGCTTCTTGAGTCAGTTTTTGCATCAGAGTGTTTTCTTTAAAAGAAAAAAAGAAGGACTCCTGAAGCCCTGATTTTTGATTTTTTTTTTCCTCTTCCCTAGAGAATATATTTAATTTAAAGAGGAATTTAAACCGGAAAACAATAGTTTTAATGAATTACATTACTTAAAAAAAATCTTTACAGACCTTAAATATAATAGTCCTATTTGGTTTTATTTATGAAATGCAAACAACAGAAATATTTATGAAATATAAAATATAATTCTTGAACAGCTCAAATAGTTTGTATGACTAAGGCTCAGCTAGAGGTACAGAAAGTCAAAAGCCAGTAATTCTGCAAAGTGTAAACTGAAACATTTTCCTCATAAGTATGTTAGTTCCTCAGCCTATTAGAATTCCTCATCCTATTACAGCATATAACAAGCCTCCCTAAAATTCTAATAAAGAGTGTCATGAGGAAGAAAATAAAAAAACCAAGATGAGTGATGTGTTTAAGCAGCATGCTGATACCTCTCTGCCTTTGCAAGGTAGAGGCAAACATATACACCAACAGATGAGAAGAAAACTGAAAGTTCTTGACACAGATTGATGTATGTCTGTGCAGGTGGCATGGTAAGTGTAATTTAACTTTTCAAAGTACTCAGAAACTAAAAGAGCGTGTATCTGGTATGCACAAAATTGTTGCAGTTTTGTTTTACAGTCTTCTTTTCATAGTCTCTTTTCAAAGATGCCTTATCCTGGTATTTTTGTGACACATTGCCCAACGCAAAATTATTGTGATGGATGTTGCTTTTAATCATTGAGGTAAATAATAATTTTAATGAACAGTCTCATCAGCAGAGGTTTGGTTTGGAGCAGATTATTCTGCATGATCCAACATGTACTAAGAAATTCAAATTTAAATTCAAGTGAAATGAAGTAACCTGAGGGAAGAAAAATGAAGTATTTGAGAGAGCAGGAGTATATTATCATGAAAAGGAAACATTCTTAAATTAATAAAGGTGAATTAGTAAGTGTTCTGACAATTGTAGCATCCTTCTAAAATCCTAAATTTACCTTCCAAATAATGTGTACAATGCTGAGCAAGAGGTGTGGAATGACAGGTTTTATTCCATTTGCCACCATTCTGTTTCTTCTTAAATTAAAATTTTAGGGACACAATGAAACTGTCGTAATGTAGTACAACAATTTAAACCCAAAGCATGACTTTGTGGTTCCATAACACACTATATTTGCTATGAAATTCTTAAACTTCTTCTTCTTGAAATCTTACTTAGTTCTCTGTCTGAGTTGTTTAAAGGAATATATCCCAAGGCACTTTAGGCTGTTTCAAAGGATCTACTGCTTCAGAGATTTTGATGGGGAAATGAGAAAACTAGGAAGAATCATGAAACCTATCTGTTCATTTGCCTAGGAGCTGGCAATACACAGGTTTTCTGTGATTAAGCATGCTTGTTCTCAGGAAATTTGTATCTTGAAAAGCCATTGTCTTTCTTGAAAGCACTGATTTCAACGGATTCTCTAATTTAATCATATTTAGCCATGTAAGAAATATGTAGAAATTTTTTTCCCACAATGATTCCAAATGTAATGCCATATAGTACTATTTAGGATATTGTCCTTGTCCCAGTTAGGACAGGGTTAATTCTTGCAGTAGCCAGGAGGAGCCATGGAGATTGTTTTATACCATCTCACGTCATTGCCAGGGGTGGGGAGAAGGGGTCCCTTTCGGGTCCCTTCCAGTTTGGCCCAGCATCATGGATGGAGCAGTGGGTATTGTTTCCATTTGAGTAATTCATCTCTTTCTTGTACGGTCTCTGATTACTACTGTTGCTGTTACTCTTTTTTCTCTTATCTCATGGCTGTTTCCATCAATGTGTTCTTATCTCCACCCATGATCCTTATCTTTCCTGCCTCCAATTCTCCTGTCCAGTCCTCTGCAAAGGAAGGAAGAGGGTGGGAGTGAGAGACCAGTGCATGGTTTCAGTAGGAACACAAAAATGGAGAATACCATTCCTAAACCATAACAGAAGACTTTATGCTCAGACAATGAAAGGGGGATAGGCTGCTGGACTTGCAAATATCTCAATACATACAGCTACATTTTTCTTGAATAATTTTCCAGAAAGTATCAAAAAGACCTTGTTTTGGAAAGTCAACTAGTCTAACACAATTTCACTCTTCTTAATTGTCTTTCATTCTTTAATTTTCATGTTGACATGCCAACCAGAACAGACTTCACATCCTAGATGATATGATTCAAGTAGTCTGACATAATGCCTTCAAGGATTTAAGTTGTCATAGACTTCATAATCTCAGAAAGAACAGTTCAAATTTTCAGTAGGCAACAGAGAAAACAGATAATGTTTTATTTATATGTAATAGGAAAAATAAGATGTAAAGTGTTATATTTTTATTTTCCTTGAAAAACAAACAAGTTCATCAATAGTGGTGACAAAAATGGATTAAATATTGTAATGTGAAAAAGCATGCTGAGAACCAAAACAAAGAGACAATGTTGTCAGTGTGAGGCTTTTTTTTTTCCAAGTTTTATAATATTTGACATGTTTCATAAATGTTCAAGTCCTAGGATCACACAATCATAAAAGTCTGTTGTTTTTAACTTCTATATTTTCTGCACAATTAAGCTCTGAAGCTCTCATCATCATGAAAATAAGCTTGAAAAAGGGACTATGAGGGATGAAATACAGGATTTCATTGAAAACAGAGGACAAGTTAAAAGATCTAAGCTTTTCTGTCATTTGGAGTACCATGAAAATAAAATATTTTCAAGAAGGTAGGGATTTACTGTGTTCAGCACCAATTCAGTGATGCTAAGGAAGTTTCCCTGTCTGACCACCCAGAACCCACACTGTCGGTCACACTCGCACCACCCGAGCTGGGACCAAGGACCCTTCCCAGTTTCACCTCCCACACTTACACAATCACTCCATATTCCCTTCCCAACTCAACCCCAGGTTTCCCATAGCATCCAAATCCTTCAAATAATGTAATCAGAGTGCAACAGCTAGATCATAAAATAACAGCTCGAGCTGATGCCTCTGAGGAAGGACCCACAACAAAGAAACTCCTGGGATTTAACCCTCAGAGTCTAAGGGGCAGAGAAGTCTGAGATCCTTGGCTCCTGCCATGTCTCCCAGTGTCCAGCTTCCTGGAGAGCTCAGCCTGCAGCTCACACTGCAGCTGTTCCACCAGGCTACCTGCACTGAATGGATTCTCCAGCAATGGGAACAGAGGAAAACTTCCCACCAAGTGCCTCTTATAGGTAGGTAGGCTTGAGGTTCTGTGGACCTTCAAGGACAAGAGTCTGCCTAAAATATGTGGATCTTCAAGCTATCTCTCATCTCAGAGACTCCTGGTCCAGTATTTAGCTTCCCTCTTTTTCTCTGTTTAGTGGCTAAGTTCAGCAGATCTAGAGAAAACTCAGAAGCTGAGGTTCTGTGCAGTATTTCACCAATCCTTCTCTATTTTGTGAAACTCCTAAATGTAACTGCATGTAGTGAGCTCCTCTAGAGTGCTGAAGAGATGCAAAGGTTTACTGCACTGGAACTAGCAGCAAAAAGGTAATGGTTTACCACAGTAGACTAAAAAGAAATTTTTTCTTGCTTTGCAATTTTTAACTAAGAAAAAGGATGAATCACATAATATGTGATCACTCCAATTCTTAAGTTTTATTGAATAGTGATGATGTTGATGTGGATAAAATGTCCTCAAAAGTGGCTTAGTTTTGTATTATTTACAAAGTACTGCAATTTTTCATAGAATAGCACATTCCCTTCTAATTTAAAAATGTGATCAGCTTGGAAATCAAGAGCTTTTAATCTAATGATGCATTTGAGAACAAGAGAAGACATCACTGAATGTTTTTATTGTGAGAGCATTCAAGCTGTCATACTTAAAAACATTTAAACTCCAGAGAACATTTTACGTATGCAATAACTGCTGTCATTGTTTCTGTAACTATTCAATTGTCTTATCAAAAATCTTACATAATATTTAGTTAAAATGCCAGTCCAAAGGTTGTCCATAAAGCAACGCAAAAAGATTTGCATAATAATTACTCATCAATTCAACTGAAGAAATAATGGGTCTTTTAAAAACCTGAAAATCTTATTAAGGTTATAAATCCAACTTTGCTAACAATATAGTTGTGTTTTTCTTCCAAGGGTGATCAAAAATTCTTTTGGAAGTAATAGTACAGTACACTCATAGAAAATAAACCAAATAACCATAATAATTCCAGTCTTGGGAGATTCTTTTACTTAATCAATAATGGCAATAATCCTTGCTTCTGTATTATTTCCCTCTATTATTAATCACATACTTCATGGGTATTATTAAATTAAGTCTCCTAATACCCTGAGAGATGAGTAAATACTACTATTCCAGATACAACATACAGCAGAGAATTTAGGTATGGAAAGGTGAAATAATTTGCCTAACACAATATGAATAAGGAGAACTATTAAGAAATTCAGAACTATTTCAGCTCCTAGAATTAGAATATATCACATCCTAAAATCATATGATTTATATTTCTCCACAGTATTTTTAGTTTGTTTTGTTTTCCTGGATTTTTGACTTCAGTTGTTTTTTCAATAGTTCTTTTTAATGGTTGCTCTCTATAGCCTAGAGAATGTTTTTTTTCTTAAACTAGACCGATAAAGATAAAATTCGCACATCAAAACTCATCCCCAGTGGCCTAGACTTCAAGCAGAGCAACAAATTATTTAACAAAAAAACCACAAAAAAACAAACAAAGGAAAAAAACTTAAAATAATTCAACACAGCAGAACTAAAATAAAACACTTTTCCTAATTTTTTAACTTTATTAGGTAAAAGCGAGCTTTTATATCCATACTCATGTGCCTTGCCTACACAAGCAACTTGACTTTTGCTAGCTGATTATATGCACAGTGGTTTTTCTTGAGTTAACTGAAATTTAATAAACCCTCAGAACAACTGAACACCTGGGTTATTTTTTATGTGTGTAATTAGAGTGTTCTGGGCTGAACTTTAGGTTCCAGTTTTGAAAAATCTTAACCTATGTCTCCTGACTTTTACTCTTGTCTTCATGGAACATTTTTCTTCGTAACATTTTTATTTATATTGCACTCGTCCCCCTAGCAGATTAGGGCAAAATAAATTCCACAATAGTTCACCAAAAGCTGTGAGTTCTATTTTAAGATTAAGAGCAGTTGGTTCATTATAAAGTAGTGCCATGTTAACTGCATAGTCTAGAAATTGATGTAATTATTGTAACAACAAAATTAACACTTTTGACACATACAGTACAAGAACCACAACAAAAGGAGAAGGTAAATAAAAACCATGCTTCCTGAAGCTCTAGATGCTTTGTAAGACCTTTGTTTAAATAGTCCTTCTTAATGGATTTCTTATTTCAAAATTTTCTCTAATTAAATTCACTTTTCCCTTCAACAGTGTAAACAAAACACATGTAAGTTCAGTAGGTTTATGATAACTCCTTTGGCCGAATTTCTCAGCTTTGTGGTGTTCTTTAACCTCAGTATTCTCTCCAACCTTACTCTTTTAAGCTTATGTGAAATGAGGAGCAGATATCTTAATATTTTTGACCTCCAGCAGAAATTTGAATGGAAATTGTGAAAGCTCAAGCCCAATTAAGCACTAATATAATTGTCTTCATATAGCAGAAATAAGTTGTCCCTTCACTGTAATGCTTCTATTTTAAATTTGAGAGAAAGGACAAAAAGGGATAAGGAATGATTGCTTCAAAGATCATATAGATCAAGTATGAACTTTAACATGCAAGTAGGCACATAACTAAAGGACTGTGCTCTTTGATTGACTCTAGGGCCTAGTACTATCATAAACATAAGGTTAGTCACTTTTTCAGTGTCTGAACCAGACACTAATTTTTTTCTTTATGAACTGTACACTCCATTTGTGTACTGCACAGGTCTAAGCCTCATTTTTTCTCTTTTTCTCTGATAATGGCTCTGAAAAATTGATACAGAGCCATTATCAAAACAGAATCCTTTCACAAAAGGGTTTTCCAATTCAGTCCCTCCACATGCAATTTGACCTGCACTTGCAAAATAGTGAGATAATTTGTAAACCACCAGGGGTGGTTTTAAAGGGTCATTTTCCCCTTTAAAATAAAATTGTTTAAAGACAATATACTCCGATGAAAGCAGCAACAACTGGTAGTAAAAAAAAACAACTCTCTATATATTAGAAATAATTATAATTCCTCAAAATCCATATTTTTAACTTGATTTTGCTTGGAAAAATATGCTGCATGCAACAACAGTACAATGCAAAGTTAAATTCCCATAATCAGTATTCAAACAGACTTTACCTAGGGATTTCATAATTATCTTCTAGGGTTTTGAGATGTGTTTTCTTTGCATTTTAGGAACTTTTTTGCAGGTGGGTGATATTCCGAAGCCATTTATACATTTTTTTGGATGCATTTCTCAGTGAGATTAGAGCTTTTTCTCTTTTTCTTTTTCTTTTTCTTTTTCTTTTTCTTTTTCTTTTTCTTTTTCTTTTTCTTTTTCTTTTTCTTTTTCTTTTTCTTTTTCTTTTTCTTTTTATCTTTTTCTTTTTCTTTTTTTTCTTCTTTTTCTTTTTCTTTTTTTCTTTTTCTTTTCCTTTGGTAGGGACTATGTGGCTGTGAATAGCAAGCTGAATTAGCTCAGATGTTTAGAGTGTGGTGCTAATAACATCAAGGTCATCAGTTTGACCCCTTTATGAGCCATTCACTAAGAGTTAGACTCAATGAACATTGTGGGTCCCTTCCAATTCAGAATATTCTGGGATTCTGTGAAATTGAACTGAAAACAAAGAGGCTGTCAACAGACAACCTTTCAAATAAATAGGGGGAAAGCACACTTGACTGAGTGAAACATTTATCATCCTGTTTTGATCTTTCAGTCATGTATTTCTTCCTTTGCGTCATTCCAAGTTCTGTTTTCACATTTTGCTTGCATTTGAAGAATGGTACTCTTCCTCCAAGCTTGGTGTTTTACTAAAAGGAATAATTAAATATCATTATAACCCCATTTTACAAAAAATCTAATTTCTCTGCATAGGTCCCAAATGGCCCTTTGTGTAATGCTGTAATGTCACCATACAACTTGCAAAATCACCTTCTACACAGGCATGCTCATGTAAGCCCAAAATGTATTTCCAAGATATGCAAAGATACATTCTCCTTAATGACCTCAGACAACAGAATTAAGCAGTTTAACATCTTTGAGTGATACCACAAGGGATACTTTAAAAATGCAATATTTGAGTTTTTTTAAATGTCCTTAAACCATTTTCCAACTATCCCATGTTCTAACTATCCATACTGATAAGAATTCAAATAAGGACTTAGTTTATGGCCATATATACATATATTTGTTTTTCTCATTTATGTTAAAGGTCCTGCAGTAAAAATTAATGTGTGGAAAGGTGATACATAAAACAACATCAATAACTATAATTCTTATATTCTGCTAAAGGCCAAACCACTGTCAAAATGGGATTTCATATTTCGATTTCCTCTTCTTTCTGATAAAAGAACTATCCATTTCATTTCTGCAGCACGTTTATTGTCATCTGTTACAGCTCTGCTGCATGTGCTACTGGTGCTATTTAAGCATTATCTGTTATAGGAGTAACCTCGTCAGCTACAATGGGATATATGTGCACATGCTTACAAACTATTTTATTGTGATTTAGCTATGTTTTTTTTTACCCAGAATAAAAGGAAAAGATAAAATATAGGATAATCTTACAGATGTATCAAGAAAGTGAACTAGATTTTTCAAAAGATTGCACGTTTCTAAGTGCTTTTACATTAGGAAAAAAAAAGGCAGATTTATATATATCCTTATTTTCCCTGGGGGGGATAATGATTATTAATAATCATCAATGTCTTTATCTTTGTATTATTTATACATGATTCAACCAAATAAATAACATTGTACAAATATGCAGGGAAGATATATTACAATCTCATATAACTTAAAATCGGAAAAAGTCTAGAAACAGAGGCTGTAGAAAAGACAGTTTTGTTAACACATCTAGCATATAATGAATACAGTTTGGATCAATTAGCTAATTATTAATTATTAATTTTCTATTGCATTTGGTGTTTTTTTCTTTGCATAATGTACCCATTTATTTTGTTAATTTTGATAAAAATTTACAGCAAAAGAAGAATAATGGTAATAGCAGATGGGCATGGCAATTTCTGGTACTGTGAAAAGAGGGAGGAGAGAATAAAGTCTGTCAGCAGGAAATTGTCTGCTGCTGTACTTCAGCCCAGTTGTGGTTTCCTTGACTGTAAATTTTTCTGCTTGTATTGCTATTGCTCTTCAGTGTCGCCAGAAAAACTCAAACTCGTTTGAGATTCAGCTTTTTTTAATGTGGCTAGATAAAGACAAAATTTGCTCACACTTCAGCAGTCCTTACCTTCCCCAAAGTCTTTGCAGATAGACAAATAAAGTTATCTGCCGAAATGCATAAACAGCAAGAAGATGTTTTTCATAACTACCTACTATCATTATGGAAGAAATTTGATGTATTTAAGACTTCATAAAGGCTACAGAAAGTGGTTTTGACACGTTTTTTTTGAAAAACATATCTGTTATTTTCACCTACTGCTGACATTAAGAGAAATAGTCTTTTTCTTCTTCCATGTAATCAATATAAAAATATTGCTGCATGTCTTTTCCTATGACCTACAGCAGATGTTCTTCACTCTGCAAACTTAATTAAGCTTCTCTCCAGTTGCAGAAAGCCAAAAGGTTGTCATCAGGTTGTCATGACATATATATATATATATATATATATTTTTTTATATTATATATATATATATATATATATGAATGACATATTGATGTGTAAAATTTTACTTATTTTTAAATCTTAAAATATTTCACAGCGGTAACTCTTGCAGCCAATTCTTTCACAGAAAACAAGATATGCCAGGCAATCAAAGACCAAATTTCACTACTAAAGCATGAACAGTAAAAATTAGGATAGGTTAATTAGTATGTCTGTTTGCACATGTTAACTTCTATGTAGCAGGTATCTTGGAAACTTTCTGAGTGAGATTGTATGATTCAAGAAAGCAAATTATATAAGAATAATATCACAAGACTGTTATACTAACACTCCATTAATTTTTTTCTAAATTATTCCTCTATAGGTTAGCAGCATTTCTCTGTCATGAAGACATGGTCAGTTGAAAACTAATCCCCTAGCAAGAAAACTCCTGTTATCTTCTACCATGGCATTTTCAGTATATCTATCATGCTCACAAAAACCTTGTATGTCTTTACAAGAGTGATCTTTTCCAAGACATGGTAGATGTCCTGCACAAACTCAACAACATCTGTCAACACCCTCTGTCAATATGGACAATATAATTTACATATTAATATCTCAAATAATGGCTCTATCATTACCCCTCTGAAATATCTACAAAAGTAAAACAAACTGTCAGTGTTTCAATCCAAACACATTTAAACCAAGAATTATTCAAAATTAATTTTTAAATGTGCCATCAGCAAGAAATGGTTTCTCTAAACAAAGAACAATAGCTGGAACCATGAAGATAGATTTATAGTGTGACAGTATTATCATAAATTCCCTAACTAGTTCAATATACTTGAGGACCAAAATTATTCTTTGTGTAAGACACATAGATGGCATTTTAATCATCTCAACGTAAAACTTGGAATTTCTCAGTTCAACAGAAATTCAGTAATTATGATTCCCCTATGAACTGTCTCTAGAAAACAAATGACCTTTCAAAATACCCTGTGCCATATCAAAATGGGAACCTAAAAATTTATATATACATCAAAAGCTTAGAATTGCAGATGAAAGGCAAGATGAACAATGTCAGGAAAAAGAGCACTGCACACAGGAAAGTACTGCAGAATTGACTCTGAAGTAGCCTTTGTGACTGTGAAAACACATTATGAATCACCATGAACAGTTCTTTCAAAATGTCACCTAAGCACTTAGCAGTAAGCAAGAAAATTAGAAAGAATATTAGGAATTATCAATAAATTCATACAGAACAAACCAGAAGATATAATCCCATTTTATACCAGTATAGTGGAATTCGAAAACATCTAGTTGAGCACAACAGAGATTATCAGAAGTGTTATTTTCTATAAACTCTTATGAACCTCACATTGATTGCTTGGATTTTGTGGGTTCACTTGGACTTATTGTTCTATCTACTTTTTCCATAGTCAGCCAGACTACCAGATGGCTACCTTTAGAAACACAATACTAGTTCACAGAAAGTTTTGACCTATTCTCATGTTTTACCTTCCTTCTTCATTGCTAACAACATTTCAAATTAGAAGGTAAAACTCCATATTGAAGTGATGAAAAAATTACTGTTATTTGTTTGTATAGACAATAAGAATAAAAAAAATTCACAATGTGCAAGCTTGAAATCATGGTTTCACAAATTATTAAATATTAGTTTGGAAAGTTTCAACAAAGACATATACTTAGCCATTTGTTTTAAAATCTTACAGTCCATTCTCACAAAGTTATAAACCTTTCTGAAAAAGGATGATTGCTAAAAAATATGAATGGTAACTCAAGTCTTTATTTTTAAAATTCTAGTTTATATCCTGATGTCAAAGAAATTCGATCATTAGTATCTAGCAATCCTTAGTATTCTTTACTAAACCTTACTAATCCTTACTTAGCATAAGTAAACTAAACATTGTTGTGTAGCTACAAAAAAAATTAAAATATACTCAGGGTTTTTTGATTATTAAGTTTCCGAACATATGCAGTAGTTAGGGCAGAGCAGTACAACACCCATTCCTTAACCTAAAACTTCCACAGCTAAACCCACTGAGATACATTGCTCATAGTTGCCACAATAATACCCTAAAATCCACAACTGAAAGCTGCTCAGTTTTGTCTACTTGGTTTGTTAGGTATTTCTTGACAAGAACTTACCATGAGTATTTCACAAAGTATTTAGGGACATGGTTTTCAATTTGAGTTTGACGATTTCAGTTTGTGTGATTTCTGTCACTCAGTAAAGTTTGTCCTGCCTTTGACACGTAGGAAAAAACCAGAATTTCTTCTGTAGCAACAGGCTGCTGCATATAATAGCTGGCACTTGGTTTTGACTTGTTAAAAATTCATGTCACAGTTTGAAATGGCCCTGTGTGCATAGACATGACCTACTGGTCCTACTCAGCCTCACCTGGAGCTTCCCCCCTAACCCTCTGCCCCTTGCCAATGCCCCAAGCACCCCCTTTCAGCAAAGCCTGGGGCGTGCCCTGCCTCCTCAGTGGACCTCAGTCCTGCCTTGTGGGTACTTGTAGCCTGGATATTCCTGTCAGAAGCCTTTGGTCCTGCCCTGTCGTTGGTCCCACTGAGTTTTGCTCCTGGCTGGGCTCCCTGGGTGTCCCAAGGGGCCTCGTGCACAATTTGCTGTACCGGGGTCTGGGCTAGCCTTGACTCATAAAAGCTCACCTTTTTAAACAAGGAGCCAGCCCTCACTGCTCCCTGGCACTGTCAGAAGACAGTCAAAAGACTTCAATGCTTATGTTGCCAGAATTCTTTTTCTAGGTGCTGACCCCAGGTATTGAAAAAGGAATAAACCCATCTAAGAAGTATTTGTAATTACTTTTTCAGTTTTGTTCTAGTTCAGCTTATAAAACTAATCTGGGGTTTATTGAACTTCTCTCTTGATCTTAATTTGAATAACTAAACCACTACCAAATAAAGAGCCACCAGATTAGTCACAGATTTATGTTCATTTCTATGTGTTTACTTTCAGCACAGATTATGCACTAATATGTACTTAACCGTGCAGAATACACATGCACTGAAAATATGCAAACTTATATTCAAATATTAAATTATCTCAAATCCTTGAATAAAATGTTAAGCATGTAAATGGGTACTTAGAGGTTTTTTTGTGGAGCACAGTACACCTAGAAAACTATATTAGTAGACTCATATTACAGAAAATTCTAATGTCAGCATTTTCTCTTTTTTGTCTAGAAAATTCCTTTTTCAATTCCTATTGCATGTTTATTTTTCTCCTGAAGGATTTTCTCTCAAGATTCTTTTCATTCTTCTTTTGTTTTACCAAGTCCTACAAATTCAACCACATTCTCTGCAGTTGATACCTACTGTTATAATTCTACACTTCACAGTAATCAATATAAAAATTCTTTATTGCAGATACTGAAAACACACAAGTTGAGAGTACGGAGATGGAAAAGTAGCTCTTCCAGTATGTTTTTTTAGGTAGTTCATGCTGTTCTCCAAAACACAGCATTTATGCCTATTTTCAAAGTCAAATATAAGCAAAGCAGCTTTTACAGTGTCTTTCATGTGATTCAGTAGACTCTGTTGCTAGGCAGGTAAGCTTTACCTGGTCTAATCCAGCAGTAAGAGTGGAATATTTTAACTCACTGTTTTCATTACACATAGCCTGATTTTAGTCCATTGTTCCTTTTTCTAATCTTTTCTTTATATGTAACATATTTGCCCCCATTAATATATCCAGAAAGATTTCCCATGCTTGCGAAACATAAACTGAGTAAATTCATCTTCAGCTTTCACATAATGTCATGAACCCAATTAACCCTCCATGCAAAAAGGAGGGGAAAATAATAATTTTGGACATTAGGTGTTATTTGAATATCTGTTTCTGGCTGGACAGAATAGTCTCATTATTTCAACCGGAAGGCTTTGTTTAACTTTAATTGTGTAGATATCCAGTTTCTCTGGCAGCTACTGTAAGACTGCTAAAAAACCCCCGAATATTTCAATTCCACAACAACTTCAGTTCAATGATACCATGAACTATGCTCTTAAAATTGAAAGTCTCATGGATTAGAATATTCTTACGTCATACCTCAAGCTTTAAGATTTTGTTAAACCATGGAGGTATAAATTCTCATAGATAAAGGACAAATGAGCAAAAAATTGTTTTCAAAATTATTTTTCTATTTGAGATAAATTTCTAATTTTTAGTGTAATACTTCAACTCAGAAAAAAAAAGCCACCTTTCTTAAAATTAAATTCACTTTCTTAGAAACAGAGATGAAGAATTGGTGACATCTCAGAGGAAAAAGGATTTGCTGCTCTCAGTTCACTGTCTTTTGACAGGTTTTTGGTGTAGATCCTTGGCTTATTTTTACTTACAATGCACTGTGCCAAATAAACGGGCATTTGGTAGAGAAGCATCAGTGGAATCACTCGAGTTGTGCAGTAACACATGCTGGTCAGCATATTCATAAATTATCCAGGGAAGATGATGAATTGTGCTGTTAGTCTGCTGATGGTAGTAAATTAGTCCAGGCAGCAAAGATGAAACCTGAGTGCAAGACTGCAGAGCATTTCATTTCATTGCCTAACGCCGTCGGAAGTCTGAAGCCAGTAAGCGATGGGCGTGTGCAGGAAGCTGAGCCCCCAGCTGTGGATGAGGAAGATCAGAGGACTGCTCTGGTTGGCAGGTACCTCGGCAGGCACATAGTTCAACCTCCTGCTCAGAGCAAGGTCTGCTCTGAGATCAGAGGTCAACTATGAGATCAGTTACTCAGACTCACCACTGAGATCATCCAACCATTTTTCTTGCCTGTTAGATATTCGAGAGACTATTCACCGTTCTCGTGCTCCTCTTGGGATTCCAGGAGTGGGCTTCCTTTATCAAACAATGTTGTAATTCAAAACTAATGTGTTTGTTCTCTAGTCAGAAGGGTCTGGCACAAGAGTGTTTGAGGCAGGTACAATGAAATTTTTCCAAATGTTGTATAGGCTCTACAGAATTTCATGCCACTATTTTACACTTCTATTTTGACATGAGGCAGGGTTTTGACTTCTTATTTTAAAAATTTTAGTATTCAGTAGTATGAAGCACACATTTGCTACTGGCTTTATTTCTATGAAATATTGTTTATTAGCCCAAGCATTTCTTTAGCAAGCACATTTGAAGCCAGTATGCATGATGCCTAAATTACTGTCAGGTCTCAAATGTTATGGTATTTTTAGGAGCTCTAACTTGAAATATCTGTAAGTGAAGATTAATAAAATTGGAAAAGCTAAGCTTTGATATGACACAAAGTGAAACATTCTTGTTTCTGCTTTTAGCAAATACATTGTCATTTCAGCAATAAAATCTATTCCAATTAATGATTGAAAACCGCTTGAATAAAAAATACATAAAATCAAAATTCACAACAAACAATATAAAACTAAGTAACTGATGTATTTCACATTTAAAAAATACTTCAAAATGTGGACTAAATGTTGCTTGGCAACAGAATTTTTGACTGATGCTGGGGGTGTCTATTTATGCAGGTATTAAAACAGTGCTCCTTATAAACAGGAGGGAAAGCACTGTAATAAAATACGAACACCTCAATAATCATATGAAAGGCCCACACTCTTCTGTTTTTACTGAAAAAACTCCAATAACTGCGAAAATGCAACAGCCTTAAAAATCACAGTCTATTTCCATTGAGATAAAACTGCATTTGTGGCAGGTATGAAGGTGGGCATTTTAGGAATTGTCTTTTCTTTTAGGCTTCAGTTTAATTTGATAATTTTGTTTACAAAAATACCTCAAATAACTCACTAATATTTTCTCTACTCAGATGTAGTACAGATAACTTGTCTTCCAAATTATCTCAAGGTAAGGAAACTGAATAAATCAAATATTTTTTGCCCAGCACTTAATGTAAGATATATTTTTAGACTCCACACCCAGAATTTACATTTAATTTCTAGGCAGAAACTAAGAAATTAGGTCATTTGCACTGTTGGAATATTTTCATTAATCTGAGAAGGAGCAGGATCCCCAATAACTGATATGAACTCTGGGAGAAGCTCTGTTACAGGGCCAAATCCAAAACAAAATATTTTAATGGAAAAATAAATTAATTTAAGATTTACTTAGCTCAGAAAGCAGAAAGGCTTCAGTACACATTTTTTTTAGACATTTTACCTACTTTGCCTTACAGAATTTAAGACAAAATTTTAGCCCTAGGGCACGGGGGTAGCTACCTATGTAAGACTGCTAAAATTAGGCTAGTTCTCCTAAAATGCATAACAAATTAACCTCCATGATATTGAGTCTGTGTATTTCTAGCTGACTAGCTGAAATAACTAAATATGATTCAATTTAAAAAGCTAAAAACATTTCCCTCCTTAGATATTTTTAACTTGAGTTAAAAAATATAAAAGCTTCCTTGGCAAGGAGATTGTGTGTGACTCTAGAGTAACACTCTTCTTTGGATTTGTAAGATACATCAAAAAGTAATATGTTCCCACAAATTATGAAAAGATGCTCTGTATACCATGACATAAATTTCAGGTGGGTTATACTTGTACACTGTCACTGTGCTGAACTAAGGATTGCCACCAGAAGTTATCTTTTCTGAGTTTATGTTAGGAAATCTGGTTTGCATCTCTTCCTATTTCTTCAATAATGCATCATATTTGTTTTGTGCATGTTTTAATTAGGCAGGGGGAAAAAAATAAATGCATTCCTGAAAAACTTAGAAGTTCAGGGCTGAAATGGAAAAGCCAGTCTTCTTTAATGCTACATCATCTAGAGTGATACATGCCTGATGTAAAGTATTGCAATATCTAGAAGCAGCAAGATCACTAAAAGCCAAAATTTTGATTTCATCTCTGATCTTCCTTCTTTCCTGTTATAGGCCTATATTAGCCAGTGTTCAGTATTATTTTGATGTATTGCAGGTATTTTTGATGCTTCAGTTGTTAAGTGACCGCATGTAAGTGCATGTATATACAGCAGAACTATCCAGTCACAGATTACATACATCAGTCATTCCAATAGCTTCACTTCCAACATCAGGGAGGAAATGAAACCATCACAGGGAAAAGCAATAATCTGAGGTTGCAGCAAATGTTTTGCTCTAAACACAGAACTTTCTTGTCATGTACACTAATCTCTTCTTTGAAAGGAGGAGGAATATTCTGCCTAGGTATGTTACTCTCCTGCAGCCTTGGGTCATTTTTCAGGTGTTTCTAACCCTGCACAAAGAGCATCTGCCAGCAGGATAGTTTAAAAGTATAATGCAGTTACTTATTGGCTGATGCACACAGAGATATCTAGGATTTAAAACACTCCTAGATTAGGGACTAATATTCACTCTGGCATGATAAGACATCCAGAGGCTCCACTGGCCAGGCAGGCACCAGTCTGGAGGGGAAGGGCCAGTTTCCACTGTCCCTGAAACAGATCCTTTTTCACTGACCCTGCTTTTTCCTCTAGGGTTTTATAATATTTCATGCTGATGTTCTTCCACTTGAAAACTTGAGCTTCTAATCATGCACTCCCAACAATCCTACTCTATCCACAGTTATGCCTTTTTTATCTCACATACCTCCACTCCACGGAGCTCGTCTCAACTCAGAAATTTCCTTGAAGGTCTGAGCCAAGGTTATGAAGTTACATATTATCCATTCTGGGTCTTCACAGGCAGCCAAACCCTGTGGAGAGTGAGGAGGATGCGGCAGAAGGGATCACACAGAGGTGGGCATAGGTGACATTCAGTGCATGTCTAAAGACAGCAGCAAAAGCAGGACTGACCCCAAAAAAAGCTGTTGAAACTGCACAGGTTTCCAAAGTGACCTCAATTTCCTATCATCCAATCTTTAAAATGGTCAACCCTATACAGCACTCTCCACCTTGCTTTCATCCATCCCTGCACCCACACTGAATCTCATTCAGAGTTGGAGAAAGAGCTTGCCCAAACCCTGGATTTTAGCATAACAGATCTCTTACTGGATTCTATTATTTCTGTTTCAAATAGTGTCATTTGCAGTACAGCACCAGAGATAAAAGTCTGTGTGGGAAAACATGGCTTCATTCCTTTCACTTCAGCGAAAACACAGAGAAAATATTTTTGTTCTCTACCTCCCATATTGAAAAGGTAGTTTGAAAGTAGTTACATCTTTCATCTTTCCACCTTTTTTACCTCAAATAGAAAGCAGGGACAGGAAAAAATGGAAATTCTTTTTTTTTTTTTGGAAGAGTTCTCAGTCATCTCTGAGACAACTACATATCTGGAGTTTCTGCAAGCAGCATAAACACGTCACTGTATTTCTGATTGAAAATATTCCAGATAGCAGTTTATTCTAGTTAATTCTACAGCACCCACTCTCGAAAACTCATTTAAGCCTGACCATGAATTTAGTGGAGGGGGTTTGAATGGACCACATTTCCCAAATGAGTTTAAAACAATCATGTTAATTCCATTAGGTAATTTCCATGCTGATTCACCATGGCCAATACAGGTGAAAAATGAGCACTCCATCCCAGACATACTTGCTTGTCTGGGTTTGAGAGTCTGAATGCTGTCCAGAGACTGGGGGAAATTCAGGCAGCTATTGTGTACTTAAATTATGCTCACTAGGCAGGAAGCAATTTTGCTTGTTTACAGGAGTATCTAAGACCCCAAATGAACTACTACAACAGACCAATTAATTTGCCATACCTTACCCTTTCCCAGTTTTAGCAAAGGCCAGACACTTCAGACAAAGACAATTGTGCAGATAGTACTTACCCACAGGAAGACAGCAACTTTAATTCATGTGTTTAGCTCTTTTTATAGGCAATCAAATAATTATTGTATTACACTTTGTTTTATGTACACCCAGTTAGGGTTGGTTTAGACATGAATAAGTGTTTATTGACTAAATCAATAGTCTTATCCATGTTACAGAGAACATAAAATAGTTACAAGAATAAAATCAGTTGTTACATTAACCACTTGCAAAGAATGCTCAGGCTAAGCTCTACCTCATTAGATTATATTCTAGAAATACAATATTTCTAGAAAAAGAAATAGACAGGAACACAAAACTTAGAAAAACTTAGTCTGCCATTTCCTCTCCACACTTCAGGTTAATTAGAATTTACCACTAAAAGACCCAGACAGTACAATTAAGTTTTACGGCAACTATATTAAGCTTTTTAAAAATTGATCTTTGACTTCCCCATAAATCCCAGGGGTACTTACAATCGAATTAGCTTTGTCATCTGAAATAACAGAATAAGATACATAATATGCCACACACTCTCTGGTACGGGAATCAAGCTAATCAAGAGGGTCACCTAGTATATTGCTCCTTCAAAAATACAGGAGCAGTAAAAAACACAGCACTTCTCTATTTCCATATATCTGGAAACCCCTCTCTACTAAGAATATACACCTATAAAACTTATTTCATGTGCCTTCTCCTTGGCATCAGTATTGAGCTAGAGCAGAATCAACATTGCATGACAAATAAGGTATGGGGTAGATTTTGTGTCTTGTCCCCTTCCAGCTGTAGCATGTCCATGAAATGGCCAAGTTGCTTCCAGGTGTATCAGGTGTTAAAGAGAATGTAAATAATTTCCCTCCTCTGATGTTCTGTTCTGAACTCATTGCCAAAAGCCTGCATTGCATTTTTAGTAGACAGCTCTGCTCTTCATGAACATAATTGTTATATTAACATGGTATTTCACAGACAATACCCAAATTAATAACTCATTAACAGAATTATTTTAGCAACTTAGAAAGTTATTTGGCTGAGCTATTTTTCTGAGAGAGTCTTTTGGTTGCACCCTGGGTTATTGACCAGACCGGATGAGTAAAGTCTTTTTCATTGCTTCTGCTTAGTACATATTGGGCCACAACCTCTCTGAAATTAATTCATGAGGGGTCTGAAGTGTATAGTGGCCTCTATAGCAGAAAATTCATTAAGAATTTTCTTTAACTGTCCATGAGAAAATTCATTAACCCAAAATAATGAGTTCAAGGCAGACAGTAGGAAGCACTCTAAGTTCATGTGAAAGCCCACTCCCCTTTGAGAATTAGGTGACTTCATCAAGTGGTAAAAATCTTTGCATTTTCCTCCATAAAGAAAGAAAGAAAAAATCATATATTTCATTAAAAATATGACCACAAAAAGGTTGTGGGGATAGTATGGCCCCAAAAAACATTCATCACTTCCAAACACGATCTCAAGAGCTGCTCCTTTGTCTGATGAGGAATTACATATCTCACAGCAGAATAATCTACTTTCCAGGTTAAATTATGTAGAATTAAAAGTTTTGGGATGAATATTCTCCTGTTATTCAATTAATGTTTTCTATTGATTAATCTATTCAGTTAATATTAGCTTAGGCATAAAGAGGTGTGAATGTATATTTTATTAGGCACGTTATACCTGCACTGACCTGCTCATCTCAAGCAACCGTGAGACATGTCTCAGTATGCCCAGAAATAAAACTTTAAGCTTCTGGACAAATGTACAAACATTGTAAAGTGACTCCTGCAGTGAGTTCTGCAACCCTGAAACAAAGCAACCGTTCTCGATTAGAAAAAGTAAACAGGGCTTCAGAGAGACAGTCTGCATGTTGAACAATCTCCAAGAAAACAATCAGGTGTTCTAAGTGCTATTTAGGTCCTATTTAATTTTTGATCTGGTTATCTGGTTGGTTTCTTGTCTTTGTTTTGTTTTGGGTTTTATTTTGAGAGGGGAAGGGGATAACTGTTGGTTGTTTGCTGGTTTTTTGCTGTTTTTTTTTTTTTAATTACTGTATTACATGTATTCTTGTGACATTAGGCATAGAATTTTCTAGTAAGACAAGTGAATAATTTCCAAAATTTTGGCACTATGCAGTCTTGCATGTACCACCCCTTTGCCCAAACACTCCATCTGTATTTCCAGGTACTTTTCTTTTGTCTTCATATTATCAGAAAAAGGGCACTCAAATCCTGTATTGCTTGAACATCAGTTTGTTATACATGCTTCAGAAATAACTACTTATTGAAGATGGTTTTGCTGCTACTGCAAAACAAACGGTACCAGGGCGCAGCAAATGCAGGTTAGTTTCTTCAGAGATATTAATGTAGATTTTTCAAAAAGTTCTCACAAAAGGACATTTTCTTGAAACTTGTATGCTAAATATTTTGAAGGCAGACTGCAGCAAAGAAATGTTTCCAGTGCTGACAGTGGGTGAGTGAAGCGCTGGTGAAATATTGCAGAGATTCAGTCCATTTTACTCCTCACAATGACATTACAGTCCAGACCTATTCAGATACCTGACTGTGGTATGAAGAAATATTTGCCTACTTCCATAATTTTGAGCACAGTCTGACCCAGGCAGCTCCCATTCTGACAAAACATCAGCAGCACACACTGATAATTGGTATTAAATTTTAAAGGAAAAAATGTACTGTAATTTCTGTGTTGACTAATAAAATATACAATATATGCATATCTATTTTCATTCACATTAGTATGAGTACTTGACACTTCACAGATTATGGACTGTTTTAAAAGGTTAATATCTATCACCTGTGAAATTGTATTTGTCTTACAGCATCTGGCACATTTCGTATGTTTTGCAGTATCTTTCTTCATTTCTGTAACATCTGCAATGGATGGAAATATGCTATCACCAATACTGCATCTTCAAAAGAACCATAAACAGGCACTTAGGAACTCAATGAAAGATTATATCACTTTCTAGTGGACAGAATGCTTAACTCCATTAGTGTCACAGGATGATTAAACCTTCCTTCTTCACATTTCAAAGGCACAGCATATACTACCTTGTAGCTCAATACATCTTTATTTTTCCATGGTCCTAAATATTTGCAAAGAAAATTTCTGAGATAGCCTGTTAGTGAAATGACTTATTGTGCTATAGGAAAGCCTAACTCAGTTTTGTGGAAATAGAAGTGATTAAAACATACCCAGTAAGGTGGGGGTTGTATAGAAAATAACTGTGAAACAAGTCTTGATTGTAGACATCAGAGAGTTTTGCTGAACCACAGCAGAAAAGTGAGAGACTGTGTGAATCAGCCAGTTGGAACCGAGAAAGGAATAAGATACATTCATTTTCAGCCGGGTCCCTATTGTGGCAACATCTTGTTACTTTAATATTTCACCTGAATGATAACATCACCAAGCCGACACTGAAAAGGATGAATTTGATCCCTAGTGTAACATCTAGCTAGATCCATCTAGCCAGCACATTTCAAAACCATTCCTGATTATTTGGTTGTTCAGTTTATTTCCACATCTCTAATGTCACACAGATGGTACACTAGTATCACAGAAATTACTGAATGCTTTCAGTAGTATCTCCAGGATTTATCACATGTTTGTGCTGAATGTTAGTTATTATGGGTTCCTGACCAAAATGAAAAAGCAGATCACATCTGTACATACCAGACTGCCAAGGTAGAAAGTTTGCTGTTAAGAAAGCCTAAGTTTTCTGACCGGAAAAGAAACCACCAAAAAACCCCCACCCTAAAACAAAACAAAACAAAACAACACAACAACAATGACAGCAGCAAAAACCAAACCAACAACAATTTTTACATTCAATACTTGCATTTTTATGGGGGATAGAAATGCTTAGTATATCCACTGTCTCTCTTCTCTTGCCATCAACGAAGGATCACCTTCTAAGACATATCAAGGCACTGTACTGTCCTGCTCAAAACAGAAACAGACAAAATAAATTTCTGTTCTTAGACTGACCTCCACTACTTTTGAGATCTTCCCAGTAAAGTTACTGAAATAAACTGTGTGCAGGCTTTTCATTCACAAAGTTCTTTAATTTTAAGCAGAGATAGACTGGATATTGTGTTGGTTAAAATATTACTGCTTGATTCACATAAATACCGTCAGAATTTCGCTTTTTATAACACTTGCCAAAGTGTACTGGGTTTGCATGGGATGTAGGTCTTTTTCTCATGGCAGTCCATATGGCACTTTTGATTTTAAATTTGTGACTATAACAGCCTTGATAACACCTCAAAGCCTCAGCTGCTGCAGGGCTAATATTGATTCTCACACACCATCAAGGCCACCTGTTTCTCACCCTGCCCATACAGAGAGCAGGCTAGTGGTGGGGAAGAGGCTGGGTAGGGACAGAGCTGGGAGAGCTGAGCTAAAAGGACCCCATTTCATTGCTGGATGACTCATGCTCTGTAATGAGTCATCCAGCAATGAAATGGGGGAAATGAGTGAGCAACTGGTGGGTGCTTACCTCTGGCTGGGGTCAAACCCCACTGTCAAGGACCTGAATCTTTGCCCTGTATTATGTATCCCTGTATTTCAGCAGAGATGTTTACGAGGAAGATCTTAGCCTTTGATTACATTATACCCTACCCGAAACTTTGAAATTCTCAATTATGTAGTGATAGACATATCACTTTACACATTACAACCAGAAATGTAAAAGACAGGGAAATAAACAGGAAGGTGAGATACACACGGATTAGATACCTAATACTGTCTAAGAGAAATTCTACCATCCCTGAAGCTAATGACAACATTCAAATGGAGTCGAAATAAGCCAGCATTTCAGCTATGAAAATTCCCATAATTCTATTCCAATACTATTAGAAGCAGAAAAATAGGGTGGAAATGTCATGTGTATTAATGCTAATTCCTGTGTCCTGGAAAAGTGAGAGCAAGTAATTGTCTTGATTTCCAAGATGCATAGTAGCCTTGGCAATGTTGGGATTTAGTAATATATTGCCTGACATATGAAAGGACACAGAAAAGTATCTAATCAAGGCATCAGCATTCAAAACAAAACTAGCAACAAAATAGGACATTTTCATGTTGCATTTAAGTAGTATTATGTAAGTATTGTATAAGTAGGTCTTAGTGGTAGCTAAAATACTGGAAACAATTTTCTTTGTGGAGGTAGGGCTTCATTCAGCCTGCCCATTTTCCCCATGATTTGTCTGGGTTTATAACTGGAGGTGCACAAATTACTGTGCTGCAAAGGTAGTGATAGTTTCAGGGCAAGATTTCTTTAGTTTATTATTTATAGTTTGCACTGTGGGCCAGGAGAGAGAAGGAAAAAGGGAACTTGCATACTAAAATCAATACAAATAATAATAGCCTCTTACAAGACAAGCCTCAGGGGCTGAATATCTCTGGGTTCCTTTTTTTACACAAATGATCTCAGTGGATTATTGTTTCAATGTTTTGTGCTGTCAGTCACAGTCAGCCACCAGCTCTCTTTCTTGGTCCCATGGAAATCTTCTCACTTCTGTGTGCCAAAATAAAACAAAATTACACAGCAGCAGGTAGCCCATGGTGGCTCTCCTGAATGTCTTCAGCAGAACTGTACTACAACAGAAGCAGTAATCCATGCTGTTCATGGCTCTTTTTCAGACACACATCCTGTCAGTCAATGCTGAAGTGGCCAAATGTGTTTCCACATTATACCTAAAATTTCTCATTGCAGAGCAGCTTGAGGCTGGGGCTCAATTATTTGTCTTGTTTTATTTTCTCTTATTTTTAGCAAGGAAAACGCACCACAAAGTAAAAAATATTCATTTGGGTCACAGGAACATTCATATTTGATAACTTTGCTGTCAGTTTAATAAGAATGTGCACTAGAATTCTGCAGGATTGATATTAGGTAAATCAAAGACATTCAGGTATCTCAGCATTCTCAATATGTGTGTATAACATTTCTTGGTGCCTATATTTTTCCATACATTTCTTTTTCCAAAGCAACCAACTTACTTCTGTTTCTCTGCTTTCCATTGTATTATGTACCGAGAAAAACAAACAATTTTTCATAATTCTTTTGGCATCATCGTAATAGTTTTTCCTTATTAGTCATCTTCATGTATCTACAAAAATTTTCAGTGAAAATACATTTAAGTTGTTTTTGAAATGTTTATAATTTTTATAATTGCATAATTATTTTCAGACAGTACAATGTCTTCCATAAAATGAATTATATATCTTTTTAAAAAATAGATTATTAAGATCCCGTTTAATGAATTATTCAGTGGTTATAGAGAACATATTACAGTCTCTGAATTTCTGCATTTTTATTTTACCATTCTACTAAAACAAAAGCTTTTTTTTTTTAGTTTTTACTAAAACATAGGAATAATTTTCATTGAATACCTTTTGATTTTTTTGTTCCCTTTTACACTCAAATTTTTTTAAGATCATGTCAGGGAAATTAATTAAGACGTCTGCATTTTTTGGATCTTAGAAGGAAGATGAGCAATTGGCATTTGACTCATTTCTGACAAGTAAAAAGGTTTTTTCTCTCCAGGGATCTTTTCCTGGTAACTATTCAGCTTATAGCAGATATTTGGGGTCATATTAAATGGTGAAAATTTTACAAAACTGTCGAAAAAGTAATGGAAAAAAAATAGAGATTTGACCAACATGAGAAAGATTGCTGAAAGACAATTAAAAAACCCCAGTCTTAGTGTATCACCCACCTCTGTGTATCCACACAATATGAATTTTTTAAGGCTACATCAGCTGGAGAAGCACTGGAATATGCTTTCAGAAGCTATACAGTGAAACTAAAAAGTAGGCAATGGACCAGCATATCAAAGACAATTTGGTACTTTTGCCTAGCTCCTCAAAGGTATATTAATGCCAATGGAATTTGCAAGCAGAACTTAAAAATAAAACCAAAATTATTAAAGCAACAGAGATCCTGAAGGTGTTTCAGGCACAAAGGATAGGAAAAGAGGAATTCTAGCCCTTAATGTTGGATTATTTAAAGATCACTGTTTTTCTTTCTTTCTTATAACAGTCTCACATAGTTCAAGGAAACGAAAAGAAATTTAAAAAAAAGGTTCTTATAATAGCTGTGGGTCCGAATCTCTGCTGATTGATGTTTACATCCGGCCTCTGGTTTGCAGAAATGCATGTGACTTTGGAAACCTATGATGCTTTTTCTGTCTACATTATTGTCATAACTCTTTATGCAAAGTTTATTTTTCCTTGGTATTTATTGTCTCTTCCATTTACTGAAATGTTTTTTCTCGTACACACTATTCTATGCTACATCTGGTAGTCTTGTCAGACTTTCTACATTCTTTATTCTAATCACAATTACTGATGTCACAAACCTTTTCTCTGCAGCAAAATTTGTATTTTATGGTTATACATTATGTCGAATTACTAATACAATATAATTCTTTGCATTTATGAGAGATCTAGTTTGTGATGCAGTGCACAATATTATGGAAGTTGTAAGCACGAGCCAATTGAAGGCAAATGCTGTTTTTCTCAGACTTAATGGTAATTTTAAAAAGAGGAAAAATGGCATTAATTCTGTGATATTTTCAGCCAAGCTAAAACTAATGAATGTTTCTCTAACTTAATTGAAGTGTGATTTAACTGCTTTTCTTTTCATTTAAAACCTGTACTTACATCTTTACCATAATAAAGATGTTATTCCAGATTTTTTTAGTCTTTAAACAAAAATTAATACAAAATTATCTTGTCCAAGGATCAAGAATACAAAATGTCAAAATCTTTTCTATTACAGTAGCATTGCTGTTATTTTTTGTACTTGCTTTAATTTTTTAATTTTTTTTATACACTCACCGGTAAATTGGTATAATTACAATAGAATCACTTAATGAGTGAAGAGGTGAAGTTTGCCTTATGGAAAGGCTCTTGCCAAACTAGGAACCAGTCTGAATAATTTGAATTTATATAACTATCGGTCTTGGGATTTAACAGTTTGGCATTCTTCAACACCAAGAGCAATACATCCCCTCTTCTCCACAAATCACTGGTAACTTTTGCAAATAGGGTAAAGTTGGATATGTTTTACTCCCACTTTGCAGAGCATCCTGCTACAGGAGGAAAGAAACTCTTTAATTGAAACGTGATCTATTTTCTGTATCAACAACAATTTTTCCATTTTCAGCAGTCAATGAATGTAAAACACTTGTATCTAGGACCTATCATGCTCTTAGTGACAATACAAAAGATAAACCTCTGCCAATGTACATTCTACAAGAGGAAAGGGGCAAATTTGTTTCTCAGAGACAGCATATTTAAATGCAAAAATATGCAAAGCATGTATATGTAAAGTAGGGTGCAAAACCTTTTTTATTGTCTTCTGTTGAAGACTTTTAGGTTTGAGTCTTTCCAATTTTTCAGAGGCAGATAAATAGCAGGACTGGAACATTTTAAATGAGCCCTCTCAGTAATCTCATGCAGCTAGTTCTCTCTTATACTTTTTTTTGTGCAGCTTACACATGCAGGGAACTGAAAATTGAAGCTGTCTCTTCAGCCCCCCTTTTTTCTGACATCTAAAACAGAGAGCTCCTTACCGCTAATAGAGTGAGTAGCATTTTCCTTTAGTCAGTACCATCTATTTAGAAAAGTAAACAAATATTAGACAAACTGCCTCCATTAGGTTTTTCCTTTTAACAGGCCTGCCTGCGTGTTTTCCCCTTGGCTCACTATCTCTGTCCTACTTTTTCTCAGTGAATTATTTCAGAAAAGATTATAAACCCTTAAAGATTTTATCTTCATCTATACAACACTTCTAATACAAAAAATCTCTAACCCTAACTAGAGCTTTTTATTTATGCACAAAACAATAGCTTTAAATTTATTAATTGAGTTTAACTAACCAAAGCAGCCTAGTAATCTATCTGTATAGAGCATCTCTTTATTTTCACTCATTTTTCATACTCCTTAAAGCAAGTCTTACAGCATATAGGAGCAAAGTTAAAAATGAAGAAACAGTGATGAAAGAAACCTCACTTGGTTTTCCCTAAGTTGACATTATGATAGTTACCTGTGACTATAAAGACCTGTCTGTAAAATGACAGTATAGTGTTACTGTAAGTTCCATTATGAATGCAATTCTAACTTACTAGGGTTTGTATGTTGTGTGCTGAAGGAAATACTCTGCACCTCAGAGCTGACAGTGTCTGGCTCTAAGTCTGATTCACACTTATGTGCTGTGGCATATGAGAATTCCATACAGTTCACCTTGGGGTTTTTTTAAACCCTATACCTCCAAAATACATTTTTATGTTTTCTTTAAGATTGCCTCATAATTTTTACTTTCATATTAAAGTTTTGTACACCAGACACTAAAAATGATACTTATACATGCATAAACAAGGAAAACTTTTGTCTAATCATTCTATCATATGAATAATTTAATATAAATACATATATTTGACATAAAAAAATTAAAATCTACATTGAATAAGTAACACAAAAAGCTCTTTTGATCTGAGTTTTTAAAAAAAAAAACAAAAATCAAAACGAAAACAGAAGCCTTAGAATATGGCTCCAAGGTGGAATGACTGGATGTCTCCCCATAAGAACATTTCACTAGTTTTGCTGTTTTTGAGATGAAAACAATTACCAGCATATAAAAAGCTTTATTTTGTTGCTGCACCACCTTATCTCCAAGCTCCAATGGTATCCATATCTACTTTGAGCCCATCTGAAAAGCTACATACCAAATTCCTTCTAAATGAGAAAATGTGACTTCTCATGCCTTGGAACACTGCTAACAAAGAAATGTGCAGCAGTTCTTTCTCGTGCCTCTCTCAGCCTTTGCGAGCTGCTGAACGTACAGGAAGATGAATACTAGAAACAGAAGCTGGAATTTACAACTCTTAACATAATAATGATGAAAAAAATTCTAAATCAGCCATTGAAACTGTTTTCTGTTTCTGTGCAGTCTGTTTCTCAGCCTTGCAAATTCTGAAGTTCATCCATGATCTTGTTAGAAAGCTGTAGATGTGCTATTGACAAATGCTTTTTAAACTCCTACCAAGAATTCCTTAGTGCACTTTTATGACATCCTGTGTAACACACTGAACTTAGGGAAGATAAATTGCAATAATGAACCACTTTATTTCCCATGTGCATTTTTTCTTGTACTGTTGTTTTTTCCTCTTCAGGACAGTTTATTTGCTGTAAGAAGTGTCTTATTTTAGTCTTATTTGTGCATCACATAAACCATATAAACCCCATTCTATTTCATTATAAAAATTCAAAATAAGTAATTTGTTGGAAAAATCTTATCATTTATTAGCTGTTACTTTATTGTGATAATTTCTAAGCAATTGTGATCTAAAATACATCTCTGAATTTTAATTCAGAACACAGTAGTAAGCATGCAAAATATTTTTACACATCACATTTAGCAAATTTTTATGGTTTATTAAGCCAAAGTCTTAAGATTAACAGTCGTTGGGGGTAACCCTCATTTGGGAGTATCCTTTCTGTGATCCCCACCCCTTCTACCATTCAAATTACAACAGGCAATATTTAGGTGTGTATCATAATGTGTGTGTGCAGCTTTCCTGGAGGTTTAAAACATTATGAAATTCTAAAAAAGTACTCCAGCATAATTAACAGTTATATTTACCCATATTACAGACAATTTGTTTTTAAAAATTCATTACTAATTTAATTTTTTCTGCTCTCTGTAATAAAATATCTATAATTTATTTATAATTTTAATATATAAAAATACTTTCACAAATTAATGGTGCAGCTTTGAGAGCTTATTGATGGTGAAAACAGAGTTGAGTGCATATGGGGAAGGATCAGGGAAGACTTGCAAGGCGAGCATCATGGTGGGAGTCTGTTACAGACCACCCAGACAGGACAAAGAGGAAGAGGAAATTTCCTTTAGGCTGCTGGAACCTCTAGGCTTTGTTCTCATGGGAGATTTCAGCTTACCAGGTGTCTGCTGGAAACACAGTGTATTTTCTCCAGCAGAGAGGAAAGAGTCCAGAAGGTTTCTGGAGCACGTGGAAGAGACCTGCCTGACACAGCTGGAGAGGGAACCCAACAGGCAAGGTGCCCACTGGACCTGCTGTTGGTCAACAGAAAAGGTCTGGAGGGAAATGTGGTGGTTT
This sequence comes from Serinus canaria, assembly GCF_022539315.1. Taxonomy (NCBI): domain Eukaryota; kingdom Metazoa; phylum Chordata; class Aves; order Passeriformes; family Fringillidae; genus Serinus; species Serinus canaria. The sequence goes on from NC_066317.1 coordinate 37,720,153, forward strand.
GGGGGCATGTTGGGCATGGAATGGCACAGCTTTTGATCTTTGGAGAAGGGGCTCAGCAGCCTTGGACTGCCAGGGGACAGACTTTGGTCCATTCAGGACACTGGTTGACAGAATCCTTTAGGAGGTACTCCTGAAGGACAAAGGGGTTGAGGAAGGGCCCCTTTCAAGAGGGAAATCTTATAGGCACAGGATCAGGCCTTTCCCACATGCAGAAAGACAAGCCAGTCAGGAAGATCAGTCTGGAAGACAGAGAGCTTTGGCTGGAAGCTGGGGGAAGAAAGGACAGTTTATGTTCTTTGGAAGAAGGGGTGGGTAACTCAGGAGGACTACAGGAATATCACAAGGTCATGCAGGGAAAATAAGAGATGGGTTGCATACCTCAGTGTACGAGATTTCAGAAGGAAAAAAGAATTTTTTAAAAAATGGCCAGATGACAATCAAATTTGCTTATAAGCTACCCTGATGAGCATAATATAAAAATTATATTAGACAAATTAAATATGGACTAAAAAGTGTCATTTTTCAAATGTAACATTAATCGGGATTTTCTGGCTAGAACTTCCAACTTCCATTTAATGTTTCAAGTACTCTTACAGCAAGGGGTCATTCAGCTGGATAATCAACCAGGAACAATCTTTAAGCACTCTCTTGTCATAATAGTATGCAGGCCTATTGAGACAGAAACACTATTTTTCACTGAAATTTATTCAATTTCCTGAAACACTGTTCTTCTCTTACTTGTTTTCCTTCTGTTTTCTTACATTTATAAGGATCAGTTTGTTTTTCCTACAGTCAGTTTCTCATTTGCAGAACAAAAACTGTTGTCCATACTCTGTCCATTGTGCCATTTCTGCCTATTACTCAGATATGCAAAATGAAGAGAAATTGTCCCCATTTCAGAATGGCTTGAGTTTTAAGAGCTTAGCTGGTTTTTGTTAGGAACTTAACTTTTGTTCATTAATTATTAATAAAATTCTGTAAACAACCTACAAATTATCAATGTGATCAATAAACATTTGCAATATTTTAGGAGAAAAGTTGAGCTTCCCTTAATGAGAGTAAGACTTTGGGAGATTACTTGTAGCCTCTATTAGCCAGGGAGCACAAAGTGATCTAGCTCAGAGCATTGATAAATTATGATTTTCGATGGTCTTTTTACTAAAAAGTTAGCACTTTAAAAGTTTATGGCAAGTAAGATTGCTTAGCATATCAACACTGTTTATCCTTAATACATTCATGAAGGCTACCTGAAGGACACTTTCAGTTCATGGCCCTGTATACATAATACAGCCTTTTATTGTTGACAGAGTCCAGAGCCCTTCAAGTGTTTTTACAGTACATTATTTTTTAGAACCAATAAATTACTCATCTGAACTATCCAAGTATAAACATGATGACTTTTTTTCAGGCTTGACTATGGTACTATTACAATGAATTATGGATTTCAGTGGTTATCTGGTTTTGATATGTGGCAATAAATCATGATCATTTATGATTGGTTCTGAACTTCATGCAGTTTATTTTTCATATAGTCTGTCCTACACTTGTAAGGTTCCTCAGAGTTATACTTTTAAAGATATCAGACAATTTCAAGATAGCATTAGACTGATTTAATTTTTTTTAAACAAATTTAAATATATTTTCAGATTTCTTTTCTCTTCCATGTACAATTTTAAAAGCTCCACAAATAAAGAGTAAACTCAAAATTCCAAAGTATTTGTTAAAGGACAGAAGACAGATATTTAAAATATAAAAAGTTAAAAAAAAAAAAGCCAATATGCTCCAGTTACACAGACTAAATTAGCAGCTATTAGCAGATGATTCATCTTCAGCAACTTCCAGATTAAGAAAAAAAACAACAAAAAAACCAACCATAAAACAACAAAACGAAAAAAAGGCAAGGCATCTTTAGGCTGTACATGAGGTATGTGAGTGCAGCCATACTCCATACCACAAACATATGCTAGAGAGGAAAAAAGACTGCTTAATCTCAACATCTTTAACGCAGTTTGTCATGTTTTCTATATCCTCTGTTATCTAGGAATGGCATTTCTGCATTAGGAGTTCAGCCAGTTCCTCACTGGAATTAAGATTTTGCCCTAACTCCCTTTTACTGTGATTAATTATTCTCCTATTCTATTATCTAACTCAGAATTTCTAATTTTTTTCCTTTTTTTTTTCTCCTGATCATATATATTACTTCTGTCTGGAAGGATGTATCTTTCTTCACTTTCATTTCTTCTTAATTTCTCTACATTCTCCTATATCATACTGAAATTCATTATGTATTATGTATTACTGCTGGGCTAGGCACTTCCCTCAAATTTAGATTTAAGGGGTATACGTAGTCAGTACATTTGATGAAAGAAGAATTTTATTTTTTTTATATCAGTTTAACCCTAAGTATTTATAACAAAAATAATAAAAAGCATCAGGTAATTTTTAAAGAACTAGAAGAAAATAATTGATTTTCCACAACCCCACATTGAGCAAATTCCGGAATAGATTTGAAGTTCTGTAGGATACATGGGACACTTAGTCCCTAGGAAAGACTTTGTACAGGCACATAACACATAACAGTTTTCTCCTTGTCTGTCATCTCAGAATTTGCAATAAGAATCACTTTTTTTTCAGAACCACTAGTATCCAACTCAGATGCTTTGATGCCCTTCTTGTCAGAGAGTACTGGGTGACTCAGTTGACCTGATGTTGTTGCATACACCTGTGTTCAACAGGTGTATGCAACAACATACACCTGCACAGAGCACAGATTGAGAAGTTTCTATGCTGCACTTTACACTGCTTTACTTCTACTACACATTAATGTAAGGCTGTAGCAAGGTAGGGGTCAGGTTTTTGTTCCTAATTAAAAAGTTATAGGACAAGAAAAGTGGCCTTAAGCTGATCAAGAAGTTTGGATATCCATATTGGTTATTAAGAAAAATTTCTTGACCAAAAGGGTTGTTAAGCAGTGGAGCAGGATGCCCAGGGAAGTGGGAAAGTCACCCTAGCTGAAGGAATTTAAAGGACATGTGGGTGTAGCACTTGGGCACTTAGTTTAGTTTGAAGATGGAAGAATTAGGTTAATAGTTGGATTCAGTGATCTTAGAAGTTTTTTTCAGCCTTGATGATTCTATGAGTCTGTGATTCCTTACTCAGTGAATCTAAGCTTATTTCACATTTCCTTAATATGACTGCCCTGATAACCAGAGTCAGGTTTTACACTCCAGAAAATGTGTAGGTTGTAGATATGCCCAGATTCTACATCAAAGGCACCAAAGGGAAATATAAATCTCCTAAATGCTTTAAAAATATACAGGCTTTTTTTTCCCCACCACTACTAAGTTTGGTGCAAAATTTCATGTTGGTATCATTCTGAATTTTTAATTATACTGTAATTTAATGTTTCATTTAATGTATTGTTTCACAGTAGCAGAAGTATCAATCCACAGTTCTCAACTATTTTTAGCCCTCCTATCCTTCAATTATTCACTAGCCATTATAAAATAAGTGTTTATTTTATTAAAGAATCTCAAGGAAAACCTCAAGGAAAAAAAGGAATTACTTTAAAGTTCATCTCAAAGATCCAGCTAGGTCAGAAATAGATGCTGAACAACTAATACCTAATTGTCTTAGCTACACATAAGCCTTTTTTCTTTAATATTCTCTTATTTAATGGGAATGCTCCTCTATATTGCCTCTAATCTTAACTTCCCTTAACTTTCTAAGTGACACTGCTTGACCACTTCCCCCTGAAACCAAGGAAAGGATGACTCTCACCAGCACGGAGCAGAACAGCATCAGTCCTGCTACACACCATTCTCAGCTGGGAGTGAGAAACAGGATGAGGAAAATAAGCACGTGAAGATCTCACACCCATTTGAGCTGCAATGTAAAAATTTAAAAGATAATTTTCTGCCTGGAGCCTATTTCCTGGCAGCATAGGAAAACTACCAGCACAATTAAGCAATTACATTCTCTATTCTGACACATCCCACTGCTGAATACCTAGCACAAAACCACAAAGGAAACAAAACATACTGGAAAGAAAACTCATCCAAGCAGACCCCAATCTCAGCAGAAAGATTGTCAATATGACCACTGCCTCCAACCTGCAACTGCTGCCTGACTGCAGTGTTTGTGATGTTAAACCATCTGGCTGCAGGGAATAAGTTCCTCTGAGAGACACTGAAGGCTGGGAGCTTCTACTTCCTAGTCAGCCTGGTGTTTGCTCCTTCCCAGCTGGAACACAAGACTCACCAGAGACCCAGCTGTGACATATCAGACACAGGCTAAGAAGCCAAGTCAAACACACTCAGTGGGAGTGGATAAATCTACTGTAATTATTGGCAAACTATTCAGCCTTTCACCTGTGTAGGCTTGAAGTCTGTCCGTGGTTCAAGCCTGAGGAATTTAGTGTTTCTTTTAAAGTCGTAAGTGCATGAACAGATATTGAACAGTTTAGGTGTGGTTTAGATAATTCTATGATATTTTCTCTTACAGAATCTACAAAATCTAATTTTGCTAGCTTGTGCTGAATCAAGCTGGACCATTTTGTAAATGATAGTTCTTCACTCTGTATCCTTATAGTGGATTAATTCTGTCTCTGTCTATTTTAGAGTCTCCAAGATTTAACTCTGCATTGTCAGGCAGATATACCAAGCAGATGATTAAAAATGTTTGTGTTATTTACAAATAATAATGTGTATTTTTTAGTCTCTTCATGATGCCATCACACTTATTGCAATTATTTGTCATAAACCAAAGGGTTTGCAAAGAATTAACTTCCCCAAAATTCAACTCTAGAAAGGTGTTTGGCTTCCAAATTTAATTTAAAAAAAATGTGTTTAAACAGTTTACAGTGCCCCTGTTTCTTCATCTACAAACAATAAACACTGCAACTATTTCCCCAAAGTAGCACTCAAGCATGTGACTTGCTTTGACTCATTATTTTATTACATAACGCATTTAAAGCTGAAAATAATCAACTGCCAATAATTTCTTAGAAAGTGGAGATTTTGTACAATGGTTTCTATTACCAAGACCTCCATTTTCCAGCATGAGCCTTCCTGATGTTTGTTGCCAAACAGGACAGCATCTGTACCTCTAACAGACTCCAACATATCTTTCCATCAAAAATTACTTGCAGCTCACATCTAAGATCCTGTATGGATTACGAAAAAAAAAAAATTCTATCGTTCTGTTGGCACTTGCTAAATATAACACATATAAATCATAATACTCCCTTTGGATGAACATGTGTAAATTTTTTCAGTTTTTGGCAACTATTGTAATACCTCAAACAAGAGTTCAGTACTGGAAATGCTCATGACCATGCTTTCACTTCACACAGTCCTAGAAGATAATTGCTACCTACTGAATAAATACAGATTACGAGATTTGTACAGTATGTACCATTTCAATGGTGCTTTGAATTTTTTGAGTGCTCTTGTGTGCTAGTGGGTAGCCTAAGGAATGTGAGTGTGCCAGACCTCCTTCATCTCCAGCTGCTGCATGCTTTTACCAGCTTTTCTTTTTTTCTGATGAGAAATTAAAAAAAAAAAAAACAACATCTTAATCCTACGTGAGAATATAGAATGCATCAGGATGTTTACATAGTTATGGCCTACATGCAAACAAGTTAAATAATTCCCAACTAAATTAAATCCTGGGTCAACATATCTTAAGGTCAGTAAAGGCCCTCTATGGCACTAGAGATTTACACTGAGAGCCAGGACTAAGATTTTATCTCCTTTATGTGCCTTCAAAAACTAATAACAGTGTGAAAGGCTGTTTTTCCTCCACTTAAAACAGGTTTCTCTTGCTTTTGGAAAAATGCCAAAACCTGAAAACACACCTAGGCAGAGAAGCACAAACATGAGCCAGAACAGGAGCAGACTCACATTCTGAGGATATGTTAGATGCCAATTCAAGTCTGTAACATAGGGCCAGTTCTTCAGTGGGCCAGGCTGATTTCAGGAATGTGTGTCCATTCCCAATTGTGCCTGATGGGGAAGTTTAATTTTTTTTCAGACTGCTGCCTAAAGGTAAGCTCATTTTGTGTGTAGTAATAAGATCATATCACATAAGTCCTGGAAAAGATAAGGTGAAAATTATGCAGTATGGTATAGACAATAAAATCTACTATTTTGTGCTGCTTTTATGTATTTGTAAATGGCAAGAGTGATAGTATTTATTTATTTATTATACATATCCATTGTATAAAAGGTTTATACCTGAACAAGCTCTAAACAATATTCCAGAAAGGTAGATATAATAAAAAAAACTTTATTAAAATTCTAGAAGGAATTTAAAAGAAGTTTGAAAACTCAGCCATTGCTGACAGCATTAATTCCAGTTGTTAAAGTCATAGCCCTGAGTCTCTGGGTGAAGTCTTTCCAACTCTCAAGTCCATGTCTGTCACTACACAGGCAAACAGCTTCTTGATGATATATTCTGAAGTGCTAAAGCTAAGAATAAATACCGTATGCTCTTTTCAAACATTTATGGACAAGAGTTTCTTGCTTAGTTTCTACTCAGCTCTCTTAGTGGCTTCCATAGAAATTAGTTCAAGTAGGGTGAGTAAAGACCAGGCAACACTTTCAGAATAAATATCAGCTCTCAATGCTGAATGGCAATGCTGCATTATGAACAAAAGCTCATGCTCCTTGATCCTGACTCCTTCAGTGGTTCATGAAATAGAAAATGTTTTGCAAATGAGCAGAGAACAACAGGTGTAAGCAGAGGATGAAATATAAAAGTACTGCATTAGAAAGCTAGGGACACATTGCAGTATGCCAGCAGTACAGCAGGTGAAGTTATGTAATTCTGCCTATTTTCTGTTTCCAATACAAAGATGTATCAGAACATGATTCTACCTTCAAGCTATTCTTCATAAACAGAAAACATTTCAAGAACTTTGGTGGTTTTTTCATACCAATGACAGAGGAAATCCTAGAGATACTGGAAACACTGGATTCTCAGGGATCAAGTTATCTGCCCGCCTTTAACACTTCGCACACATCTTTATACAGGAAAAAGCAGCAGTGGCTTCCACATTTGCAGCCATCTTTCTTCAGGAAAAAAATCACTTATAAAAGCTCCTACAAAAATAAGTAAAATATGATCCTATATTAGATCTTAGTCATTTACTAAATGACTAATTCTAAATATTTTTAACTTGTCTGTTACTTCCATATCATGAATTCACTGTGTGCAACTAACCATATATTTTAGCTGAGAGCTGTGGTATTTAGTAGAACTTGCCTGTGATTCTTATTCTTAAACATACTCAGAGATAAATTTCAATGAAACTCAAAGATTCATCTGAATGGCCACTGAAACATTTCATAGTACAGAAGTGTGTTTAGATAAATTGGAATCTACGCTATTATAATGCTCTTTAAAAGACTTCTGAGAATCACTTATGCAACACTGTCATGCAGCATCACTATCTTCAGAGGAAAAGTTAAAGGCCAATGTATGACAGATCAAACTGATTTGATGCAGTATCTGACTAAAAAACCACAGAGGTTTGGCAAGATATTCTAGAACCCCAAATTGTAAAGAAGCACCTTATCAATCAGAATTAGAAAGTGAAAGAAAACAAGCTCTCTGTATTCAGTGTTGACAGTGTAAAGTGGTGTGAACTTAATATTTAATTCTTTCACCTGTTTTCTCTATTTCAAGGCTTTTCTGTGTATGAAATATGTGGCTTTAGCCAGTAATTTCTGTGTGTGGGATCTGTAACAGTACCGTGTATGTACAGAGTGATATCTCAGTATTCTGCTAATGGAAGCCTCTAGAGAAATATAATTCTGTTCATGCTCTCATGTTTATCATGCTTAAAGGATAAGAATTTTAAGATCTCTGTAAAGGACTGCAGACATTTTTTTTTTTAACATTCATAGGCCTCAGGTTTATAATATGCTCAATAATTTCTACAATACCTAGGATAATCTCTGTGTGTGCTCTCCAAACATGCATGTCTGACCTCACTTATAAATATAAAAGTTTTATCTTCTGTCATCATAAATATGGATGAGCATATGACTCAGTTCAATCTTTGAACAAATGTCTTCATTATTGCTTCCTGCATCTGTGGATGAATCATGGCCCTCTCTCTTCCTTTGCATTGGCCAACAAAGACTGGGAATAGCATTTAGCCTGGTTAATGGTCTAAGAATAAGGAAAGATTTAACTTTTGTAGAATCATGGATTTGAAATTTGCTGAATTGTTGCCTTGAATAGGGTAAGGAAACACAAGCAATGCATGTAATGGCAGCAATGCATGTAATGGCAGCTGTGATTTCTTATGCTCCAGCATAAGAAATCATAGCATGCATTTTATGCAGATTTCTGTGTCTAAGTATTTTGAGTAATATTATCTGATATTTAAATATAACAAAATAACAATGATAAGTGAGGCAATATCTGTCTTTTTAATGTTATTAGCATGACACAATCATGCAACTCAAGAAGACAAATTCTTCAGTAACTTTATACTTGAAATTCTTTGTCTTTTACAAATTATTTTGGAAATATTGAAAGTTGAATGGGAAGACTGTGTTTGGCCCAGTCAAACTTCTTCTGAAGTCTGATCTGCTATAGCAGACTATTTTCACCACTCTATGAACCCAGTCTTTATCCAGATGCTACCCAACAGTAACTGTATGTTGTTGGGTACACTGTATGGTATTTTAAATGAATTTGTATGGTATTTGTATGTGTAATTGTCCATGCCTATCTATAACGGTATTTCTGTTACAAGAGCAAGCCAGCAGAGGAGTTAAAGTGTTTCTAAATACTTCACAGAGAATTGTGGTCTTTGTCTATTGGAAATCCATTCTGTGTGATTTCCTTAGTGCCACTCACTCCCTGCTTCCTCTTAGATAACTGTCCTCTGCCTCTGGCACAAGAAAAGTGTTTTAATTGAGTTTAAAATGCATCTGTTGGCTGATAATCTCAATTCCTAGATGTATGGCCTAAAGAAGCAATGTCAGGTAAATATTTGTACTGTCAAAACCAGTTTTATGCTGCTTCAGATCCCATCTTTCAGATTAAAAAAAAAAAAAACCAAGAGAAAAATAAATCTATCATTCACATGGATTCATGAATGAACAAACTTTGAATTACTTTGGAAGTCATCTTTTTATAATCAATTGAAAGTTCAGTGTACAGGGCAATACTGCAAAACCCAGCTCTCCAAGATCAATATATTACTATCAACCAGCCCTAGATCGTATGCTTCAGAGAATGGAACATATTTCAAGTAAGATAAGTTTTGTCAAGTAATGATGAAATTGGAGGTGGTTATAATAGTAACTAGGTATTTTGGAATAAAACTTTTCTTTATATTGTTATAAAGTGCAAAGAGTCATTAATCTGCACTAGCTCTGGGTTACTGCAATACCTGTTCCCCTGTCCATGAGTAGAAAAGGGGAGATTTTTGCCAGTCATCTCTAATGTCACACACAACAATTCGTTGTCTATCTCCAGAAAATTTAATTATGAATATACCTTAATTTCAGTAGTCATAATAAGATCAATTGATAATCTACTAGTCATAATTATTTCTAAAAAATTCTCATTTAAATTAAAAATTCATTAAACTGACATAGGTAGGCACTTTGTGTGAAGTACTTTTGCTTAATAATGAATCGAATCCCTTGATTTTGAGAAAGACCCAACAATTATTTAAGAAATTACATATTTCCTTTTACAAAAGATGTTATCAAAAACAAATTGTCAGGAAATGGTATTTATTAAGAACCTCAAGTAGACATTTACAGAAAAAAGTATGCATTTGAGAGAGGAGAATGGAAAAAAGAAATAAATCTAGTTTGTCTTTGGTCCCAGTCTATGTTTAAGCAGTATCCTTAATATAAGGAAAATCATTAAAGGTACATAATTGAAAATATATTTGATGTTACATTATGCTATGCTTAATTACTTTGCCTTACATTGTGTTACATTCTTACCATGCCCGATAAAACAGCATTTACTTGTTTAAGCTTGAGACAAAAGCATAACCTTTCAACTAAAGAAGCTATCAAAAATATATTTGTTTTGTTGGCATAAGTATATTTCTTAATGGAAGTGTCTGCTCACATAAACAGATATAGCAGTGAAAAAGCTATTACAGAGAAAGCTTCTAGTCAAACAAATAAGTCAGCAATCAAAATATCTAAACATGTTGAAGGGCAACTTGATTTCTGGAACTAGGTAGGAAAATGTACAGATAGATTATGTTGGTTTAGAAATTAAATTGCCTGAAAAACTTTGGGAAGGTCTCTAATGAGTGAGAAAGTATTGCATGATCTTTGATTTAATTCAAGCAGGCAGAAGTAGCTATCTGTAGGTGTTTATAGAGAATATTATTACTATATGCTCTGGAGACAGAAAGTACAAGGATCAGTTCTGTATTGATGTATTCAAAGGATGTCTAGTAGCTACCTTTTTATCCAATGGCAACATAATCATTTCTTCATGCTGAAAATAGTATTTCTCTTCATCCTATCATGAAACTTGGCCTAAGCATGAGATTATAAATCTGGTTGCATGTGATTTAGAACATTATATTGTCATTCATAAACTCACAGAAGGAAAAGTTGAGCTTAGGTAGAAGCCTTCAGAGGGAGTAGATTTTGATCAGGAAAAGTCTTTTCCTGTTTCTGAGATTTTCTGGAGGTAAAAAGAAATTCTCTAAAATTTAAACAGAAAAATCAAATAAATATTTCAATAAGAATAGTAAAATTAAGGACCCGTTTCAATAAAATACTCTTTGAATTGATTTGAATCTCAATGTATAAATTCTGGACAGTTACCACAAAATATACAATAAACCATAGATCTTAAAATATTAACTTTCCTCTAGGTTCTGTGCTTTTAAGACACATGGAATTTACTTTGAACTTATACTTAAATCACTAATAATAGAAGTAAAAATGATGGTAACTGGGAAATGAGAATGGATTGAAGACTGAAAATGTCCAGGTAAAATGACAATGCAGATAATGATTAATCATTTGTCCTTTCTAAATAGGTAATTCTCTCTCTTTTTCTAAAAACACTGTTGCCTGAATGAGACCCTTTATTCAGAGACATGCAGAATGGTTAAGTTTGGGAGGAAGCTCTGAAGCTCATCTGGTCCAAACTCGTCTCTCAAGCCACAAGGTACCCAGGACCATGTCCAGATGTTCTTATAGACTCTCCAGGAATAGAGACTCCACAGTCTCTCAACCCAGGGCCAGTGCTCTGCCATCCTTACAATAAAAAGTGTTTCCTGACGTTCCTTCTGTGTTTCAGTCTGTGTCCATTTCCTCTGACCTTGTCACTGAACACCACTGAAAAGAGCCCAGCTCTGTTCTCTCTAAACCTTCCCTTCTGTATACACTGTTGAGATTCCTCCAAGTCTTCTCTTCTCCATGATGAACAGTCCTAATTCTCTCAGCCTTTCCTCAAGGATTACACACTCCAGGAACTTTTTTGGTGGGATTTCACTGAATTTTGTCTGATATGTCTCTTTTTTTCTGGAGAGCCCAGAACTGGATGTGGTAGTCCAGGTGCAAAGTCATTAATAGCCATTTCATTTTCACCGTTACAAATGTTAGGGGAGGAGAACATATCTGACAGAAGATTCAGACTTTCTACCATTAGCAGGTCATCCAATGCCCACAGGTTTGTACCATGCCACCTTTTTCTGTTCAGAAATGAAATGGACATGAAGCAGTGGAACAGGAGTGGTGAAGCAGCCAGTGTTGGACGTGTGTGCTAGAGGAGCAATTCCAGAGGGGGTACATCAGTAGTCTCATACCCTGCACAGCAAATCTTGCACTGTTCTGTGCTGCTGAGCATGGCTGACTGCACAACTGGATCCAAAAACATTTTATAGTTGGAAAGGTCACAAACATATTTTCATAGTCTATTACATCATCCTGAACAAAATTTAGGAGTATACTGATGGAAGCAGCCAAGGAGACTAATCCTTTAAATTGGGAAGGTGTAAGTGCCTTTGGTTCACTAGGACAAAGAAGCAACATTTTTCTTCCATGTTGATGAGACAGATGAAAATAAATAATTAGAAACAATGGAAATTTGTCAGGAATCAGGGTCGTTAAATCTAGCCCCTGTTCCCAAGATCATCAAATGCAGCCCCTGTTCCTGCTTGCAACCATGCAAAGCAATTATTTCAGAAACTTACATCTTCTTAAGGTTAAACGTCTTAGTTTTCTTGCACTTGGAAGATAATAGTAGAAGAACTTTCAACTTATTTATCATTAGCTTTAGCTACTGCTTAATAAAAAGAAACTCATTGATTTCCTTAACGTAAAAAGCTCTCTTGTCCCAATTACTCCTACACTATACTTTGTGAATCTAGTGGCTATTTAAGTTAGATTTCTCTTCTTCTTTTCAACCTAGCAATATCTATTGCAAATTTAGCTCATTCTTCCTTGATCATCAGTGATCACAATTTATACATGATATTGAAATTAACAGAAATAGAAAGGCCTGAAACTGGAATGTCTGGGGGAGAAATTCTGAATAAAGCTCTTAGTATACATATAAGAATAGATCAATTATTCTGAAAAACCAGAGGCACCAGCTTTTACAATAAAAGGATTGCATCATTATTTATTCTGTCTTCAGCATAGAGAGCATATGGAATAACTGTGACTAAGACCTAAGCAATTACTGAGAGGCAAATTAAATGACAGAAAGGTATCAAAGGAAGATCATGGTTGTAATAAAACCAGCTTCTATAAGTTTAATAATGCAGAAGTGTATCACATGATCATAAGATGGCACACGACGTGGATGGCACAGAGTCTGCCAATAGCTCTTAACAAGCTCAGCACAGGTGGTGTTAAGTTGCATATTGTTACAATAAAAAAAAAATTAAAACTATTTAACTTTTTGCCATTCAAGCTGTTAAAGATGATTAAATACAATGTAGCAATAGCTATAGGGCATGTGGAGATCACAGAAAGATGAAAGAGGCATAGCGTGATGACCCAACAGTGCATCAGCAGTAATGGCAGAACAGAATAGTCTACGTATTCTTCATGCAGCTCCCATGCTGCTCAAAACCCACTCTTTCATAGACTAGATTAATGAAACTGAGAAGAACTTTATAAAGGTAGCACTTTGCTGCTAAAAACTGTTAACTATCTAATCTTTCTGTGACACTAATGCTACCTTTTTACACTGTGATTTCTTTCCTAGAATTCTTCATTTTCTGTGTACTTAGAGACCTTGATTATTATAAATTACTTGTGCTCTATACCTGGAAATTTTGTTTAAACCCAACTACTTATTCTTCTGTAAGCTGACAGGGAAAAAAACACACACAAAACAAAACAATCTGTATAGGTTCATAGACTCTATCATGAGCAGTTCTAATGTCAACAGTGAAATTACTAGTATGAAGGCACTCAGGAATCTAAGTGTTGCAGTCCTGGCTGTAAATTCTTGCAATACTAAATCTCACTAAATACAGAAGACATTTAAGAGATTGACCTTAAGAATAAAAATAGAGAGCCAGAATTGTCTTCCGTGAAGAACTGTATGTCAGCATTTTGTTTTCACTTAATTCTCTCCTAGAGTCAGCATCTTTTCAACCATTTTTTTTAATGGAGATCATATCTGATAGAAGATTCTTCATTTCGTGTGCTCTGTCCAACTTCTCTATTCCAGTATTTCCCTTTCTTATCAAAGCCCTGTTAACATATATTTTCTTAGGGAAACAAGTGTCTTGGTTCTTTATGAGGACTCACATGTATTGTACTGGCAACTTCAGTAAGAGATGCAGGAAGAATTGTGATTCATGGACCCTTGAAGCCCTGAAGGGATTACAGTCTTCTAATAATGAAGAGTTTTGGGGTTGCCATAAAATTCTTTCAATGTGCCATGACTTAAATATTATGGAAGGATCATATCTGGAGAATTCTGTGTTGAAAGTTGAGATGAGTTTTAGGCTCAAGAAAATATACAAGGATTTTTTTTTGCTAAGTTATGAACAAAACGTCTCCTTCCAAACATTACTGCTTTCATACTAGTAGGTATGAATTTTGGTTGAAGAGTTTCAAAATAAGTAAATTATTTGAAGTTACTGTAATTTTATTTTATTCAGGTATTATTTAGAATAATTTCTCAGTCCCTGCTGATCTTCATAATAGAATAACCCCAGCATTCAAAATGAATGCTTATTGAAAGTCTGTACTATGAGAACCTCCGTCTCCCTCCTTCTCTCTTGTCCTCATCTGTCTATATTTATATTATAATTACTACTAGTCCAGGTTTTATTCTGAGTGATAGATTTAGACAGCAAACTGTGAAAAAAAATACAATTTTGTATTGTTTTTCCACTATTGATCAATAAAAACAGGTTAGGAATTCACAGAGATTCTTTCTTACAAGAACAATTATTTAAAACCAGCTGGAAACAAAGTTATGATTTTTAGCTGAGACTGGAACCTGAACTTCTGGAGTTATCAGTATTTTACATTGCTTCATTTTTGCATTCTCTTCTATACTTCATGTAGCAATTTTGATTGTGAAGTAAACTGCCAAATAAGTTTTACTTTAGTAAAAATAATTTCCGAGCTTGCCAAGGTAAATGTTATCAGCTGCAGAACACAGAGACTGGCCAGAATTGAACAATAACTTTTTCATGTCACAGTCATAATGCTACTCTCTTTTGACTACAGTTCCAAAGGTACCTTTTTTGTAGATTTACATTTTTATTAACTTTTTACATGAAAACCTGAAGTTTATTATCCTTTCTACAAACAATTGAAGTAGTAGGTTGACCAGCTCAAAAGATAAACAGAAGCTTATTTTGACAGTGCAAGTTTTACTATTGGTGCTGTGCTAAATTTACTCTGTTGCATTTTCATGATAGAAGGCTATCAGTGTGTAGCTGTGAGATGCTGTCCTGCATTTCAAATGGATACACTGTGTGGAATGAATCTGGATTGTGTGCAGAAAGCCAGCCTCTAAGACTGGAACTACTTTTAGTCTGTGTGTACAAGAACAAATGTGCATATCATATAAAAAATTCAGAACAGAAGGTTACTATTTCATCAGCTGCCACAACAGTAAATTTTTACAGATATTTCACACAGGAGGACATGATGCTGATCTGTGGAAAATTCTGACTACAGTGAATTCAGTGAATTCTCTGTTTTGCTTGGAGCACAAGAACATTTTTTGTGACACAGTGGCTGTTTCTGTGTTCATCTGAGATGATGACTAATTATTACCATGCAAGAGGAAAACTACATTGTTATTACACAGTGGGAATGGGGGGTCTGGGGGGAATGAGGGTTAGGAGAAATAAATTGCCATGAAATGAGAAGAGCTTGAAGAATATATGTTGCAGCTTCATTTGACAAGGGATATTTGTCAGACTGTCAATTGTACTGATTAACCAAATACCCACTCAGTGTCAATTTTACCTTTCTTTTAGTTGAAATTAGTATTTTAAGTAACATTTTTAACCAATTCCCGCTGTTAAAGGGTTTGCATTGAAGTAAATGGAAAAAAAAAAGAAAGAAACTAGCTAACCCAGGTATTATTCAAGGCCTGCTTCCACACATTCCTGGATGTTATCTTTCTTCAGGATTAAGAGCTGCTTCAGTTTGCACTCAAACTGCAGCAAGCACACTCAGGCTGGCATACTGCACAATATAAATATGAGATATAGAAACATATAGAAAGATGGTGTTTTCAAAATGGAAAACAGATAGTAGAGATGTTATTTACATTATGTAATTATGAATCTTATTGCCTTTTCCTGTTCATGCCCCATTGGCTGTCATTCCATAGAGAATATAGGTAGGCACTGTATTTTCAGAGTTGCCAGTTTGTTATCAGGCCTAATGTCAAGATAAATAGAGCCTGAACAAGGAATATTATACTTCAACTGCTAGATAAATTAATTTTTTTACCATTACATTTCAAAATACTTATGGAAAAATCGCCCTTTATTCCATTACTTGGGCTGCTTTCACTTACCTCTGGGGCAAAGCTGTTGGACAATTACAATTCCAATGAGCCAACAGCTACTCAGAAGCTTCTACTAACAGCCAACTAACAAATACACTAGTGCCTGCACTAACTAGTAATCCAACAAACTTCATTCCACGGCTCTTTTAGGAATTTTTAATACCTATTTTTTAGAGACATAGCAGTGACAGACAATATAGGTCATTTCAGAAAGCAAGTCTGAAGTCATCTTGATAGTGTTTTAAAATTTGTTGATCTCGAAGCCTGTGGATATTTCTGAACTAATGTCAGCATTTCTTTTCATTCTGTGTCTGTGCTGATACATAGGAACATTTCCTGCAGGCTGGGATATCTGCTCTAATACAAATTTTACAATGTGTCTGGTGGGTCATCACAATTGTGACAGCTATAATGTACAGCTACCCTTTGGTAAGCCATGCACCCCTCCAGCAACTACAGCAGTAATGAGAAAAATAAACAGGAAGGAGTCACTTTTATAAAGTCCCCCAAAGTTTTGACTTCTAGAGTCACTAAAGGCTTAAAACCAGGAAGATATGCATAAAATAGAAGCCCCAGGTCATGAGCATGCAACTAGTGTACAGGCATCTAACTAGTGCTCATGTCAAATGGAGTTAGCTGCCAAAAATCATCAATCTGGGAAAATGTTACTTGTTACTGTTGTGAGCTATTTGAACTATGATAGTTTATGAAGAGTCACTCCTGAGAGGCACATCAGGTCTTTGGGTTAGAGGAATGAGAATTAGCACAACTCTTAGCAGCTCAAATGTATCCTATCCTAAACTTATTCAAAGTTGTAAGAATATATTCTCATCCTGCACACTGCAGAAGAAATCAATCATAAAATTACTTTAAAGCTTATAGCTTTAAGGGGTTTCTCAGCCTCAAGGCCCCTTTGTGTAGAAGCAACAGAATGTCTTCTAGTAAATATTTTACTAGCACACTATGTGAATTTTTATTTTTTTTCATGAACAAAGCACAACCTTAATTTCTCAAAAGAAATAATAATTCTCTTGTTTACCTTTCTGTCACTCAAAGAAAAAAAAAGTTTTGCCTTCCTGGTCTATTTTGTGTTAAGAACAAATGATAATAAATGCTATTCCCCACTGATTTTTTTCCCCTTTTCCTCAGTTCTTTCTTGCTTAAAATGCCTGTCAGTACTTTTAACAGTTCCTCGTATCTCCAACAAGACTGGCCTTAGGCTGTAGCTTGACAGAGACACCCAGGATACCTCTGTCACTTCATAGCTGTCACCATCCCAATACTCCTTTTGCTAGGAAATGTGTGTAGCTACTTGGACTTCCTCTAGCTGCTGTAAAGGCATACAACCAAGGATGGCTCAGCATGGTGCTGTTACACGATCCCGCTTTTTCACATCTTAGAAATTACATGAAGAGTTGGTCCTACAACTTATTACAGCAAATTTGGTACTGAGGTTTATGGTGTTTTTTATAAAAATATTGAGTTTTCACTACGCAGTTGTTAACAAATGATAAAATAGAAAAAGTATGCAAAATATTGTGTTTAAAAGGAAATGGAAAATTCCACACATACTACCTCATTTTCCTCACAGTCACCCTTACCTATGTATCTACATTACTGGAATGACTCACTATGTCATCAAACTTCACAAAAAAATAACAAGGATTTTTTGATGATAACAAATCTAGCCACCTACTCCAGCACTAAGAATTGCAAAAACATTCATGCTAAATTACAGCAACTTCTCTGAGACAATGATCAATAACGTCCCATCAATGTTTTCAGCAAGGAACCTCTCTCTCAAAAAAAATTAAAATTTACAGAAAAAAATAAACTTGCTAAATCAGTTCTCTGGACCAAAGAAAGGGAGGTAATTTGGGAAGAGACTATTCTAGACTTAAAATTTTATACTAGACTTAAAATTTTCCCCACTACTTGTACCACAAGCAAAGCTGGCAATGCTGGGAGGTTGGATGCTGCCCTTATAACAATGTTACATAAGGAATCAATATTTGCTGACTGTCCCACTAATGAAATTAACTGTGAGGAGTTTAAACAGTATAAATCTTTGGGATACACTTCCAATTTAAAACCATGTCAGCATTAATGATCCTTAGGCTCCCTTCAGAGCTGTTTTATGGAAGAAATTTTAAAATTTTAATACTATCAATAATTTTATAATCACTTATGTTTCACATGACACACTCTTTTTTTTTTTTTCTATTGCAGAAGTTTATATTTGTCAAGACCAATCCTAAAGGCAAGTCTGTTATTTTCAAAGAGATGGCTTAAGGTTCTTGAGATCCCTTCTACCTCCTGAGGGTCTACCAAACAGCCAAATAACCTTCTTGCCTGTGCCACCCTGTAATATAAAAATCTTTAATGTTTCAGTTTAACTGGGTTACAAATTCTAATCACTTACTCTTATTTTAAACAAAGACTTTTAAAAATCTTATTTTAATTGAAAAATAATGCTGAAGCCCAGAGGGTGAAGCCTCAGAGTCCTTCTGAGATGAGACTGGATATAAAGGCTCCTGCCTCCATTCCAGCTTTTCTGCATTCAGACTTGGCATACTATTATCACTCTGTCTTTATTTAGGAACATTCACATATTATTTAGGAGCCAATAAAATCCACAATGAAAAATCCATATTTGTCCATCCATGCATTTGGTAAGCACAATAACAAACTAGTTGATTTGATACCATGGGACAAGAGTAAAGTCAAAGACTTGCCAGTGGGATGTTTGTACATAACAGATTATACTAATTACCTTGTAGGGACAAATTTAAATTCTAAGTATTAACTCTTGCTAATCCCAGGTGGGAAAGATAACACATTTCTACAAAGAAAGAAACATGAGTAAGTAGGTTGCACAAAGAAGCCCTGGATTTTAACACTTATCATATGTTTACAGATCTGTATCATCCAGGGCTGTATATTCCCATGTAACTGAAATAATTGTTCAATGACCTCATTCTATGGGTAATGGCTTTCAAAAGATACCTGGTACTTCAGTGGATGTCGTTGTGGTGTGATGCCACAGACACCGTGTGTTGCTGCAAAATCATCCCCTCACTTTTCATGAATGCCTTAGAAAATCACCCCACTGTACAGCTTCAGGACCCCCTGCCTCCCAGCTTCACAACTCATACTGAGCTATAAACTATTAGGAGGCTTAAAAAACTTTATTACAAAAAGAAAAGAACACTATGACCTGACCTAACATTTATTCTCAATTTCATCATGCGACTGAGATTTTAAACATCAGCAAGCAGAAACGATAGCGGGCAGAATCTCAGGACCAGATCTTTGGCCTTCAGCTATATGGAAGACTAATTAAACCCACAACAGTTTAGAGCATCTCAGGCTTTGGCTCATTGCCACTTTCAGAGTCAGGAAACAAAAGCTAATGCCTTATGGCTTCCGTCTTCTTTCTCCAGTTCCTGTGTCTGCCAAAGACTTGCACCATCTTAATTTACTATCTTGCTTGTCTTGGATTTTTCCTTAAAGCCTTTAACTGGCTTTTGTCTTGAGACCTGGCAAAGCGCTTTAAAATCTGTTGTATAAGCCCTCTTTTTAGGTGTTTGAAAAAGAAAAAGAGTTTTAGTTTGGTAGGATCAAGCAGTAAACTGAGCAACTGAATGTGGCTTTCTTTGTAGCAATACTAGTAGAATGGAAAGAAGAGAGAGACCAAGGAGGGCAGGAGAAAAGAATAATGCTAAGTTAGTAAATAAGAGAAAAGACAAAAAATATTTAGCTATAAGAATGAGGAATTTTACAGGGTATATTTATGGACTTGCAACATTATCCATCTATATACTCCTCATTTACTGTACTCCTTTCAGCTGGCCTTTTTTGACCTATGACTTTCACTTCTCATGTAATCTGTATAATTTCTTTAATTAGATACACTGAGGTCAAAGGCTTAGGCTTTTAAAGGATTAGACACTTATACAGATAGTGATAACAACTGCAGTTGCATTAGGTAAAATTAATCACTTTTTCTGAAGGGACATAAGCTTCATATTTTATGCAACAAGTGAAGTTCAAGTGAAAGAAGAATAAAACTTCCCAAAAGGCAAACTGCTTCATAATTTTTCCAGAAGGGATTCTTTCGCTTTCTTTAAAGTATGATGTTAGATTGCTTTGCAGATAAAATATCAGACTCCATGGACCTTGACTGTTTGATCCTATGTTCCAAACACAAATGAGGACTACTTTGAATAACACTAACTTGTTATAGTCCTTGATCTCACAAAACTTTGTGATTTCTTTTTTTTGCTGCACTACAGGTAATTTAGGGTTTAAGATCCATTTCCAGAAGTCTATTACTATTTCATTGCCTAACAGTGTTACACTGGTAGCAATAATGAAAAAGTATAAGCATGACATTAAAGCCCATAGATAGTAAGTCTACTTATAAACTCAGGTGTATAATGTGAGTTTTTAAATATGTTTACCATAATAATACGTATTAATAACAATTTTAGTACATTTAAAGTGGGATTAATATACATGTTAATTATGTTAGTCATGCAAATTCTAGAGAAGAGGAGGCTGAGGGCAGACCTCAGTGCAGTTACAACCTCCTCCTGAGGAGAAGAGGAAGGGCAGGCACTGATCTGTGGTGACCAGTGACAGGAACTGAGAGAATGCCCTGAAGTTGTGTCAGGGAAGGCTTAGATGGGACATTAGAAACAGTTCTTCACCCAGAGGGTGGATGGGCCCTGGAGCAGACTCCCCAGGGAAGTGGTCACAGCACCAGCCCTGAGAGAGCTCAAGAAGTGTTTGGACAGCACCCTCAGGCATACAGTGTGACTCTTAGGGATGGGGCTGTGCAGGATCAGGAGTTTGACTTGATGATCTTTGAGTGTCCCTTCTAACTCAGCATATGCTGTCATTCTGTGATCATCTGTCAAATAGTTCTTTACTGCACTGTTCAGATTTTATTGTTAGTGCTTACCCTTGTGTCTTTCTCAACTAATATCTTTGGAATGGATTGAAATTTTAAAGCATAAGAGAAAAGATCAGTTTATAAATCTGTACCAAGCACAGACCTTTTCTCCCAAATTTCAGGTACATTGTCATGACTTGGTCAATGGTTTATGCCTAAAAGATTTTATGTGCACAGTCAATCCCTTACATCACTTGGTAAGATTTTAAAGTTTAGCATGCTATCAATTACCAAGAATTGGCTGTGGCAAGAAACTCCCAAACTCTAAGAGTAACTTTGGGAGGCATCCCTGCTCAAGGGGAGACCCTGGTGTGCAGCCAGCTACCATGCCAGAGAGCCCAGGGGGCCCTGGGCTGTCTGCTGCTTATGGAGTAAAATGATTGACTTAGAGTCATATTTGAATACCAGCAAGGCATCTGAGTCACTGCTGCTACCAGCTCTTGGCTACCGTGTTGCCATCTGTCCCCCAAATTCCAGAGTGAGCTGGATGAGGCCATCACCGCCCCCGCTGGTGGTTATGGCTCATGGACAGGGGAGGGCTGTGCTACCTAACAAGGCTGATCTTGTTACACTCAAATCCCAGCAGCCCTTCCCTTTGGAGCAGCCTGACCTTACTGCTCCCTGGCCCCTAGGTGCACAAAAACCAAAAAATCCACAAGATTGCACAGTCAGAGATGTTTGGGGCAATGTCTCCATGATGAAGTTGCAGATTCCTCTCACAAACTGAGCTAACACTTAACCTAAATTCTGCAAACCTTAACTGAAGAAAGAATAAACCTTAGGTTCCCTTTCTATGCAATTGTACCTCCCACTGGTCAGCAAGCAATTCACCATTTTTCTCCTCCTCTTCTGTACACCAGTAAATCTTTAATTATTCTCTGTCAAGTAAAATGGTTTCAGTGAGCAAGAATAAGGGAGTCTTCTAACTTCATTATTACAGGAGTAAGAATTGGCATGTAAGGTAGGACTGGTGAATTCAGAACCCTTCAGGCAGGTATGAGAGAGTACAAATGAATTATCTACCTACCTTTAGCTAAAATGGGAAGGCATTTCTTCTGTCTCTTGGGGCTAGTCTATTAGATGTTCTTTAAAATAACTGTTGGAGTTTTCAGGCAGGAAGCCCAAAGCTCTACTTCTACTTATTATATTCCTAGTAAAATGTATTTTAATAAAGTCTGATAAAGTTTCAGGTTTACGTCATCATAGGCATGCATAGGGACGGAATTTCTCTGGTTAGGAAATTTCTTCGTTAAAAAATGCACAACAATGGACTTACAGCATCTCCAGGATTAGACAGCAACTGAAAAGGACTTTTAGATATTTCATATGTGGGTTTACATTTCTAGAGGAATAAAGAATTTCATTATTATCCTTATATTTCTGATACACTTCACAAAATTTCACAGATTAGCTGCTGAGATTTTAGAAAGAACTGCAGAAAGTAAGTTTTTACCTTTAGAATTATTTCAGGTCTTACAAATTTTCTTATCAATACCAATCAATGAAAAAATATCAAGTGGTGTCCCCTAAGTCACAAGTTTAAATTAAAATATTCAAATGTATATCAGAGCATTAACTGCTATAATGAGAATTTTTTTTTTTTCCTACTGTCTCCAAACTTTTCTCTGTATTTGTGTTATTCCATGGAGATACCAGGACATAAAACTACTTTTGAAAAAAGTTACCTAAGTTTTGGACAAGTGGCAAAATTAATAATACAAGACTTATGATTTAAAAACCCAGTAAGTTGGAGATATAAAACTGTGTTCATAAAAACTAATCACATTTCTAAAATGCAGGATGTAAAAGTATTTTATGTCTTTTTGGTAACTAAGATGAAGGGTAGTTTTATTAAAATTGCAAGGTCATATTTCAGATAGTTAGAATTTTATTATTGAAATTGAGGTTTTGTCAATTAAGCATACTTAGTACAACTGCTAGTTACATCATGCATCAAAGCTTCTTATCCAGTTCATTCCTACCAAAAGATTTCTGGTCCTGCAGGGTAAATGCTTCATGCAGCACAAGCTAGATATTTCTGTTCACAGTGGGAAAGAGAGGTTTTAAGAAACTAAAGTTTCTCTGCCAAAAAAAAACAAAACTAGGTTTCTCTCTCTCCCTATGCCCTTTAAATCCCATAGGAAGTCTACAAATCTTGAGTATGTTTTTTGTCTTTCCATAGTAGTATGTTATTCCTGCTGCTTTTCCTTTCTCTGCAGTCTATGATCCTGCATATCCACAGCAGCAACCTCTGGGTTTTTTCCCAGCTAGTATCACCAGGGTTCTAAAAGGAAGAAGAATGGCAGTGAGCAGTAAGGGGCTTTTGCTGTACACTCACTTGCTTCAGTGCAAAAGTCTGGGCTTGAGGTTTGAGGAGATTGCATACAATCAATCTCCTCAAGCTAAGGCCATAAGGCTGCCAGTGAGTGAGGCTGAGGAAAGATTGGCAAACTGAATGAAAGAGGGGATTAAATCAGCTTCTCAGTAAAAGTGACTCGCTACTTTGTGTTGAATAGTTAAGTAATACAGGAGTGGGAAAGAAGACAAGAAAAAGGTGAGCCCGGAGTTCAAAGATCATCCAGAGTGAGGGTCTCCCTTTCTCTCTACTGATAGAAATATGTTGTCTCTGGTAAGTAGAGAATTCAGACTCTTACCAGACATGAATACAGTCGAAATTGGGAAACAAAAGTTGACTTTTCTCACAGGGGAACAATCAAAAGCTCTGTCACAGACAGGTTTCCCATTTTCCAAAGAACTGACTTCCCCAGAAGACGGAATAAAGACAGGCTAGAAATTGAAAAGAACTTATCAGATTCCCAAGCAAATACCTCTCATCCTTACCTGCCCCATACTATGCAATATCCTAGGGGTTCCCTGTGAAAGAGAGCTGGCTATCCTTTACACTTCTACCAGCAAAATCTTTTTATGCTCTGTAGAATATTATTTTGATTATTCTTCTGCCTTTCAGAGTGATAACAACTCAGTAAACAGAGAAGAACAGGTTCCTGTTAGCAACTTCACACACACACACAAACACACAAATCTTTTGTGTCAGGATCCTGCCATCTTCAAGTACATTGTTCAGCAAACCAAACCAAATTTCAGGGGAGTCTGATGCCTGAAAGTGTCAGGAATTCTGTTTTGCATTTCATACAAATCCAAAGCTTTTAACAAGTCTTGCATGTTAGTCTATCAAGGGACCTCATTTACAGCCCTTTGAAGAATGATTTGCATCTATCAAGTCACTACTACTTTCTTTCTTTCTTCAGTTTTCTTGAAGACCCCCTACCCCACTAGCAATGAGATCTGCATATTCAGTGTGACAGAGACAGTAAAATAATATGTTTCAGCCAACAACATCTACCCTCCTAACCAATAGGTAGCCAGTTTTAGCTAACCAACCTTTTCCAGTCCCACTGTGCTCAGTTCTGCTCTACTGACTGGCTACAACTGATCATCCACTTTATTTATGGAAGCCTATTGAAGAAAATCGAGTTGCCCAGGCATAATTAGGAAGTGTTTACAGAGACACAGGAATTCTAGAATGACTTCATAATTGAAATTTTGACAAAACCAAGGAGCAACAAAAGCAGCAACTCACATTAAATTTCATGACTTTTCAAGCAAGATTTGATACAGAGTCTTCAATAAATGCTCTATATTACTACATTATTAAAAAACACAGGGCCATTGCATGATCATTTTAAATATATTTGATAAAATATTTTTTTTTAAGACTCCTACCAAGCAACATTCTCCAAAGGCTCTTCCTGAAGAACTGTCTACCATGAGTGAGGAAAATGCATTGGGCTATACTGGTGCAAAACTGTGTTATAATTCACTGTTTAAAAATTGCTGCTGTGTTTAGTTGCAAGATATTTCTTTGCAAATATATGTATACGCACATAAAATTTGTTTTACAATAAAAATGAGAGAGAATCCATTTATAAATCATATTCTAGAGAAAAGGAGACTGTGTGACTGGCTAAGAAAAAAATAGAAGCTAACCATACTTTAGTATTTAATAAAAGTTGTACTTTTTTATTTTCCTCTTCTACTTTACAAGATTGACATACCTCTGTCTAGAAAAAAAGAGAAAAACTGGTCTATGCTCCTTACCTGAGCTAGGCAAAATACAAATCAAACTGAGAGCACTGCCCTTCAAATGGGATTAGGATAATTACAATAAACTAAAAATCAGGGGTTTTGCTGATAAAGGTCTGTTGGGATTTTTTTGTTGTTGTTTTTTTTTTTCCTTTTAGCCATCTCTCTGTCCCTGAACAGGTGTGCACAGTCAAGTTATTAGGGTGGCTCTGAAAGTTCTCTTTAATGAAATCTCGCAGGGATGAACACAGAGGATCCAATTATCTTTAACTGAACATACATGTTGTTACACCCAGAAAAAAACAACTGTGATAAAAACAACCACAAACTTTGCAGAGTCAAGTTTCAATAAACAAAAAATAGTTGTGCACTGTATCTTTGCCATTGATCCTATGTTTGTGCCCACTCCCCATATGCCCTGTGACAGGGCACGTGTGCAGAACAGCCACACACTGTCTGTTCTATCTGTCACAATGATTAGGTGATCTGGACCCTAGTGGGAACACAGGACCATGACACAGTCTATGTGTAACCACATTCATGGGTATTTTTTCCCTACAGGATAACTGTTTAAGTAATTTCAAAGGGCAGACATTTTTTATCACCCTGCCCCTTCCCTTCCTGATAATTTCTAATTTCTTTTAACGCCTCGGTCAATTAAAAATTCCTGTATTGGGTTTTCATGTCAGGGTTTTTACAGCAGAAAGACTTCAGGGGTGGGTTCAGCAAGAACTCTAGAAGCTTCCCCTGTGTCCATTGCAGCCAATGCCAGGCAGCTCCAAGGCAGACCTGTTGTTGGCCAAGGCTGAGCCCATCAGCATCAGTGGCAAAGCCTCTCTTTTTAGAAGAGGGAAAAAGAAAATTGCAGCAGAACAGCAGCCTGAGTGAGGAGTGAGAATTTGTGTGGGAAACAGCTCTGCAGACACCCAGGTCAGTGCAGAAGCAGAGAGAGGAGTTGCTCCAGGCACCGGAGCTGAGATTGCCCTGCAGCCTCAGGTGAAGATCATGGGTACACAGCTGAGCCCCTACAGCCCATGGAGGATCCCATGCCAGAGCAGGTGGATGGATGACTGAAAGAGGCTGTGATCCTGTGGAAACCCTGTGGTGCCCCTGGTTCCAGGCCAGTGGGTAGAGGAAGCAGAGAAAATTGGGAGTTAAGTGGTTCATGACAAGATGGGAGGGGTGGGGGAAAGGGATTTGAAAGTTTGGGTCTATTTATCATTATCCTACTCTGATACACTTGGTAATAAATTAAAATAATTTCCTCAAGTCAAGCTTTTACCTGGATCGATAATCTGTAAGTGAAGGTTCCCTGTTCTTTCTTGATCCATGAGCTTTTTTCTGTTTTCTTGCACCTGTACAGCTGAGAAGAAGAGTGATAGATCAACTTTCGTGGGCACCTGGTGTCCAGCCAGTGTCAACCCACTACACCTCCCCTTTTTGTTCTGCTCCACGTGCTGCCTTCACTCTCTCTTTCTGTCCTGCCCATGAAATTTTGCCCAAATTGTTTTTCTTTTTTTATTCAGCTATACCCTTAGCTTTCACTCCTCAATGCCCTCCTTTCACCAGGCAGAGAAAGTCTTATAAACACATCTGCAATTTTCCATCTCATTTTAGTCCCAACCTCAGCACCAAGATGGTCTCAGTAGTGAGCAGAGGGAATATCCTTTACCCTTTTGTCCTTTTGTTGCTTATTTCTTGCATATGTTTGGTACAGAGATAATCCTAATTGAATTTAGCATATCAGAGTACTATGACTCTCCTTTGATGCACTGAGATTCAGACAGGAGCTTGTTTTCATTAGGGTGGAGAAAGACACCATATGTGATCCAAAACGTGTGGATAACGGATGTTGTAAAGTGCCACAGCAAAACAGTTCTCAATTTCCTTTCTATTTCATATCTAGTCAAACCAACATTTCCCTATGGTCTCTGGAAGCAAAAGATTTGTCATTTTGGCAAATGAGGATGATCTGTATGCATGATTTTCCACATAATTTCACCTTTAAGGACTTTCATTGTCACCATCTGAGTTTTTCAGACCAAATGTGTCAGATACTGCAGAAAAACAAGCAATGGAAAATATATTCTTATATGGGTATGCTAAGAAGCAACCTTGAAAGTAATCAATAAATGCTTCTTCATTCACCTTTAGTATCCCATATGTGGGGAGAATTTCCATGCAGAAGACAGGCTGGACCATCTGACCAGATCTCCTCTAATCCTTCATCACTTTGCCTCTTTTGTGTAATTTACACTATTTATGTGATGCCAATAAAAATCTGTAGGCCACACACACCATAAAGCTTTGTTGTCTGTATATTGATAGAATGATAGCAATTGGCAGGCCCTTAGCATTTTCACCATAAAACTCCTTATTTCTGTCATAAACCCCTAACATGTTTTTTTCATCCATATGTCCCTGTGTAAACTAATAATCCTGAACATTTCTCTTCACATTATATTAGTCATGAGCATGAAAGAATCTGAAACAGTGAGTCTCTTCACCTCCAATGAAAATGAATTGCCATCAACATCCAAAGACCCAGGAAAAAAGGCTCCATCTGGAGAGAAAAACACTTTGCTGCTTAGTTAAAAACAACTATTTATGTCAACACAATAGCTGAAATTGTGTTAGAACAGCTCCAGAGGAGGGCTACTGAATTGATCAAAAGGATGAAGCAGTTCTCCTGTGAGGAAAGGCTGAAAGAACTGTGATTGTTCAGCCCAGAAAAGAGAAGGCTTTGGGATGACCTAATTGTGGCCTTCCAGGACTTGAAGAGATCTCACAGGAAAGATGGGGCAAGGCTATCTGCAAGAGCAGGTGGTGACAGGACAAGGGAGAGCAGGGTCAAACTGAAAGAGAGTAGATTTAGATTTAGTATTAGGAGAAGATGGGATTGAGGTGAGGCGCTGGACAGGTTGCTCAGGAATGTTGTGGATGCTGCATCCCCGGAGGTGCTCAAGGCCAGGCTGGATGGAGCTCTGAGCAGCCTGGTCTAGTGGAAGGTGTCCCTGTCCTTACCAGAGGGTTGGAATGAGATGATCATCAAGGTTCCTTTTCAACCCAAACCATAAAAAAATATAAAATACAACTAATGTTTATTTTCACCAGACAACATTTGATCTTCACAATATTTGATCTTCAGAATAAAAAAGCCTTAATATCTAATTACACATGCCTTCAAAAATAGAAAAAATAGCTATTGAAAAAGCATATATTGAAAATTGCTTGCCTGAACAGTATTCTCATATTCCTAGTGATGGAATAAAATCTTATCTAATTACTTTATTAGTAATTTTTTTTCACATTTCCACTATCTTGGAGGTAATTTTAATTTTAACAAATATTTGAAAAAAAAGAGGAACAAAGAAAAACAATATCAAATTATACTTTTTTGCATTGATTAGAAGTTTTTTCCATTAACTGTTTCAGCATTTGTCTAATAATGACTCAATAAAATAATACATAGTAGGGGCTGTGATATTAATTGACTCCTTGCAAACAAAGCATTTAAAGGAGGTTTCACTGGTTATACTTGAAAGAGTCCTTAGAAGTCAACAGCAAAACTTCTGTTGATTTTGATAGAAACAGATCCCATTCTCAGTGACTTGCATCGGAAAATTATCAAGATTGTACCACAACACTGCTACCTTGTGGCATGACATGGAGCAAAATCATTATTGCTTTTGTGACATGCCTCTCCCTTCTCTAACAGGGATGTGTCACAAACTGCTAACTCCTCATCTTACACTTGAAAGTATGATTCCCTTTCCACTGTAAGTTTTTATGCGACAATTAGTGGAAATCTATGCCTATTTTACTCATTTTATGACTACAAAGTTTTAAAAGAGGATGCCAAATCACTATCCCCTTACAATTCCAATTCATGATGCATTAGTTCTTAAAGATGTTAATTATCTTGCAAAACTTTGTAATGCTGATGTTAGGAAAATGGATATAGTTTTCCTGTAATGACCTGAACAAGTTTGGAACTAGTTTGTATATCACAGATAAAAATACCCTTCCTTACTCCACTATATTTATGTCTCATTAGTTTATGGACTTAAAGCCCTCCAGGGACTGTCACTCACAAATCCATCTAATGTTTATGAGCTCTAAATTTTGCATTTGGATCTCTAATTTATCCAACAGATATGGAAAATCATATAGGTAGAAAACTCCCTAGTGCCTACAAAGCTCTAGGTTTTAATAGAGAGGGCAGAAATAGCATAAGCATAATGTTTAATATAAGCAGGATGCTTAGCACATTAGTGGCGAGCTAAGTGTATCACCTAGGAGGGAAGACATTCACTGTATTTCAGGGAAGTGCAATAGAATTCCTCCCAGGACAGTTGGCTTGTTACAGAGTGTTAATGCCAACCAGTTCCTGTTGAAGAAGTTTTTTAATGGAACATTGTCAATGCAGGCAAGTGAGAATCAGCTATTTTCTGGTAGCTCTAAACGTTGGGGACCGAGGGGGCACTGTCATTTCTCCTCCACATATTATCAAGGTTGGTTTTATTTGCAAGCCCTATCCAAACAGGCCGACCATAAATGCACAATAATGGCAGAAGTTGAGCACACGTTACTCCCAAATCCAAACCTAATACAGAAGACTGTTATTGATGTTCTACTATCTGAAACTTCTGTTAAACATATATAGATTTAACCATTCTTTTAGCTTCCTACAGCATCACACTTGGTGCAGTTGATGGATTCCAAGACAAGTATCTTCCCTTCTGACATCAACAATCATACAGCCTCAAAACCCCCATTGAGGTGTCTAGAAAATAAAATATAAAATTGATTTATTCATCCAAAAAGAGAGCTATGCCCTAACAGAATGCATGTAGCTACACTGTAAAGTTTAGGAAACTGAACTGGAAACAGAATTTTGCCAAGGGAAAAATTTTAGGAATGGATAAGAAGATAAGGGATAGGCATTTAGCAAGACTCTAAAAAGGCTGATTGTCAGCAGTACTGTCTTAACAGTGAATGCTAAATAAAAATTCCCAATAGTCAGAACAATTCTGAAATTTGGTTGAGATAAAAATACTGTTTATACTTAAATCCTCCTGTCCTGGCCAGAGGAATTCAGTGAGATAATAATGCCTCTACATCATGATTACCTGGGCTTTAGCTGTGCATAAGATGCCTTTTCATACCAAATAAAAAATTCTAACTAAATGGGATGGACCTCACAGAAACTATTTAACTGAGTAGTTTTTTACTGGAAAGGTGATATGTGTAACAAAATTATTCAGTAGTATTTAAGGTATTTTCCCATTAAGGTCTCTCTGTTTAAGGTCATAAGGCTTTATTATACTCCAATTGCTCACAAACATAACTGAGTAGATATTTCCTGGACTATTAAAGAGTTTTGGTTTTTTTCTGTTGGCTTGTTTTGGGATTTTTTGTGGTTTTTTTTAATTATTATTATTATTTTATTTACCTAGTAATGATATGCCTGCAATGTGTCACTTTTATTCTTGGTTCAGTCCTGTGAACCAGGAGATAGATACTCACATTATTTTCTGCCTGCTATGTTAAGGTGAATTCAGATGGAGTATAACTGCCCTGATAAATATATTCTGAATTCCATAATATGCACTACTATACCATATCTCTTGGAATTAATACTGAAGGTAGTAGATTAGGTGTTTTATAAAAGTAGCATTTGTAATAAAATTTGCTGGCAGTAACAACCTAACAGCAGATGGGGTTTTATAAAGAGCACGTAATGATGATTCATTGCAGTAAGTACATGTGGATCCCTCAGATCTTCTTTCAGTTTACTTCATTCTTTGATTTCTACAGTGATTACCTAGCTACATAATTATTTGAAAAAGCAAGCAAAAGTGATGTCAGCCATCTGCTAAATTACTAGTAGTTATAAGTAAGATTTGTCTTTCAGAAGCAGATTCCTTCCTGCAATGCCACACTGATGTGAAATTAAATACCTGTGGTTTTCACCCGATCTGCTCTCTATTGTTAAATCAGCAAGTGATCATTGACTGATAAAATACATTTCAGAAATGTATCAGTGGGGAAGAGAGGAAGATAGTTTAATGATTAAAATACTGAATTGAATTTGAAAATCTGGAACTGCTATTCACAAACTCTTTACATATCCCTAAGCATGCATCTCTCTCTCTCTTTCTCAGTTGTTCTGACATGAAAATAAGGCTCACACTGCTCTGTGTCACAGAAGGACTGTGGAGGAAAAAAACCTCCACATAAATAATTGATAGATAGTTTAACCTTCAATAAATTATACTTTACTATGTTGATCCCACTCTATCTCCTGATAGAAATAAGTAAATCAGTCCCCTCTAATAATGTGCAATTACTTGCCCAGAGTGGGACACTAGGCAGAATATTTCAAGGGATTAGTAAGAGTTTACATGCTCTTTGCATTTTGTATTCAGACCCCCCCATTCTTGAGACCTGCCTTTAACTTCTGAAGCAATGGAAAGTTTCCTGTTGAGCCATCAGTTCTGCTACACACACTCTTCCAGCCTGCTCCTCATCCCCAGCTGGCCTGTGGGAATAAAAATAAAAATGAAAGCAGAGAAAAAAGCAGTGCCCAGGGAATGTATGATATAAGCAGTGCCCACCTGAGTTTTGACTGAGTGTTGATCAGTTTTCAGTTCAATTACGCAGGCAGTTTCCCAAAGCATTTTATATAACCCCAAAACATAAAAAGATCTTGCCAATAGAAGGTAAAATATGACTAGGGGAACACCCGAAGCATACATTGTTTTTCTGAAAGAAGTGGAAGATTCTCAGTGTGGAGGTTTTGCAGACTCTTGTTACACCTCAACATATTTGTGCACTGTGTCTGGTAGGGTAGTTTCACAGTGTCTGTTTCTAGAGAGAAAGTATTCAAAAACATTTTTTTTCCTAGCCTTAGCACTATTAAATTCTTTCCCTACCTATTTTTTTTTCACAAGCAATTTTAAAACCAGTTTGAATTTATTAAACAGATCTCAAAAGACTGAGATTATTTCATTGTCAATAATTACAAGAATGAATACAATTTTTTCAGATTTTATATAGAAGACAACAGTCAACTTAAAAGAAAGAAATTTAATTTGTTGACTTAGTAACAATGATGGCACTGGATTCAGGGAAAAAAGGATTTGCTCCCAAATTACTGCAGTGGTATACTCTTCTGTTTCTGATCAACACCATGTATCTCACTCTGTTTATCTCATTGTGGGAGAATATCAATGAATTAAATAAATCAATCACAGATAAGAGATTTAATCTGAAGACAGAAGAAATGTTCATGACTTTACTGTTGGAGTAAGGTGTAAGAAGGAATACATCTATCTGAAGTCAAATGTATGTTTTTTGTTTTTTCTCCTACATTTGATCAAAATCTTGACAGATTTCATCCATATAGGATTATTCAGGTTACATGTTTATATATGACTCATAAAATATTTTAATGAAACATATTTCACCCATTTTCTAAGAAGTGTTAGAAATGTTTAAGAAATAATGTCCATCATATTAGTCAGGACAATAGAACCATCTGTCTTAGGCATCTAAAGCAATAGGTATAGGAATTGTGGCTAAAGATGCATCAGGTTTGCGGGTTTACCATGTTAATTTCAAATCTGAAGAAATTCAGACAAAAAGAAAGATGTCTTCTACTACTATTCTAGCTCAAAAAAACCATTTTAAATTCAGCTGAAGGTTTCACCAAAAGCAAGTTTGAGAAAGCATATTAAAATTCTATCTATACCAACAATTCCTTTCCAAGTATTCTAATAACAACTGGTAGTGTTTCTTATTGTGAAACATGCTTTTTCTTTCTGGCTGATAAATATATTGTGATTACATGCTCCTGATATCAAAGATTTTGCCACAAAAATTATGCCCATATCTCTACTTCAGTTAATCTTTGGCCTCATAATATATCCTTTTATTATGGTGTAATGAGCCCACTTAAGCTGGAAGTCTTGCCAGCTTTGCAAGGTTTAATAAGCAAAGATCAGCACATAATATCCCAATCCCTAAATTAGAATTTGATATACCACACCAAATATACTTGATGCATATATAGTGATGTAGTAGAAATAAAAACGGAAAGACTCACCCTGTTGCACTTGAAAATTTTAAAATCTAAACCACATATATAGGGTTGACATATAAACAGAGGTCATAATGTGACTCCAGCATATGGGTAAATCATCACAATAATACCAATATTAAAATACTTACGTGTTTTTGGTTTTTTTTTTCATGAGTCCATTTAAGGAAGAAAACGAGAAGTTAAGGGGAGGATGGAGGAGAATAAATGATGAAGTTGAAGAATAAAACTGAAGAATATTTTCTGTGTGGAGGGGAACTAAAGACAATGGATGAAAGCAGCAGCAGCTGGTACTAAGCACAGAATAACTAGCTAAAGCTCTTGAGAACTCTGAGTGAAGCCTTCATAGAGCCATCAAGGCTATCACCTCCAACTGACAGTCCTGTTTCTGCTCAAAAGACTAAGCATCAACTGACCCTACAGCTCTTAAAACCCCTCCTACCTGTCTCTGGCTCCGTTAACAGTGTGGTCGAGAAAGCACCATTGTGCAATGAGTTACTGGGCACTGACTCCATCAAGACTCAAGACTTGGGTAGTTTCACAGCTGGTAGGTGAGTTGTAAGGAGAAAATATGGTCCCGTGACTTGATTCACACAGGAAAGAGAAATAGAGTTAAATGTTACTACTCTATAAAAACAGGCAAAAGAAAAGGCAAAATGGTTCCAAAATTAAAAGGGTGAGATTAATGGAAAAAAGCTTCTTAGTGTTCCACATTAGAAAAAATGCTGTTGAACAAGTCTGATTAATTTGCACAGTAATCTTCCTGGCTCAGCTTCAGAACTCCTCTGCCTCATGGACTGAATGTTAGGCCACATGAGACTAGCAAATATCAAGCTCTGCTGCCAGAACTCCAAGCATTCAAGCCACTAAAATTTTGAGTCTGACTCAGAAAATAATTGGAATTTGGAAAAAAAAGGTAAACTAGACATTCATGCAGAATTTATGTGGGGTTCATGTTCTTTATTTATTATGCAAATATCTAATTTCCCTACAGAAACCCACACTAATTTCATATGTTGATTGATTCTTTATGTACCTGGCAACCACAAGGTCACAGGCAACTCAATACAAGGATACAATTTCTTTTTTTCTAGGAACACAAGCCATCTTCATCATAGCTGTAAGTTGTCGTGTATAAAAACAGTGTTCCCCTGTGGTCATGAAAATGTGCATAAAATAATTCCTCTCCCAAAGTGGAGAAATTCTTGGAATAGCAGTTCTATGGAGAAAATCTATATCTTGGAACCTTTTTGCATCAGTTCCCTGCACATGCATTTGTGTTTGCAGAATTACTTGCATTAGCAGAGTGTGAGTGTTACCTGTGTCTGTCCTCACATGAGAAAACAACGACTATATTATTGGAACAGAGAAGGCAGATGGCCACACATAAGTCCATGTACTCTAGTGCCCAAATCTCAGCTGCCCACCCTCAGCCACAGTCCAAACTGAGGGAATGGATAAAGTTTCTAACAAACCAAAGCCAAAAGCTTGATGTTTTCAAGCTCTCCAGGGGAATTGGGCAGAATGCAGTTATGTGCCCTAACACTACTAAGACACCTATAATACTGCTTACAGATTATGTTTATTGTACTGCTTTGACCACTGCTGTCCTCGAAAAAGTTTTGAACTTTTATTCTAAAAAGTCTAATTTTCAAAGAACAAAGCTATAAAGTGTAAAAATGTATCTACAGGCAACCAGTACAAAACAGATTTACCCATGTATGCATGGCATCATCTTCATAATTAGTGTGCTAGAGCAAATACATTTGATTCAGTAACTCTGTAAATTACAGCAGAAGAATTGTGAGTGATTCAAAATCTGCATGACACACAGTGACTGCATATTAAAAGTAATATCTTGTGAAGTTCTACATTTTTTGTTGTGGACTTAACATTGTATTTCCTGATGAGGTATTTCCTGATGAGGTATTTCTATAACGTAAGCCCATGACAGTCCACTAATATTTGCAGGAGCACTTGATTATGCC
Organism: Serinus canaria; assembly: GCF_022539315.1. Taxonomy (NCBI): domain Eukaryota; kingdom Metazoa; phylum Chordata; class Aves; order Passeriformes; family Fringillidae; genus Serinus; species Serinus canaria. Next base: position 37,755,314 of record NC_066317.1, read on the forward strand.
TTTTACTTTAGAAAAATATCATAGAATCATAGAATGCCTTGAGTTGGAAGGTGCCGTAAATATCACCCTGTTCCAAATGTCCTGTCATGGACAGGGACAACTTCCACCATATCAGGTCACTGAAATCCCCACCCAACCTGCCCTTAAACTATACATAAGATAGGTAATTAAGGTAGGCATAAAGTATATCAAATTTCATCATCAAATATTAAACATGTACATTTCTTAAATATTAAAAATGGACATAGTTGCTTTTTATCCATTTCTGTCATTTTCCCAGACTTGATGAATGTAAAATTTCATTCAAATAAAAACTAATATTATTTAATTTATAAAAATTATTCTCTGGAAGTGCAGTGTACACAAAATTTACCTTTTATTCATGCAATAAAGCCTACAGAAACTACTTAGAGATTTTGCTTTCAGAGGAATTTCTCTTTGTAGTAATAAGCTTAAAAAACCTCCCCATCCAGGCTGCTTTGACTATTTTTAGCAGTGTAACTTTGTATTTACTAATAAAAAAAATTCCATCAAAAAGAAATGATGGCTAAACACAGAATAAAAGCTTCACATTTAAGTTCACATTTAAGTATTTTAGGGTGTAATAACACCTTTGTAAAAACTATGTCTGTATTTGGAAGTGATAAAAATGCTTCCATTTCCTGGTCTCTTGTGCTTCATGGTAAGAAAGTGATGATTCATTCTTACTTGTTGCTTTGGACAATTCATGTGTACTGAGCACAATCCTTGCAAAGGAATACAGGAGTTTTTACGTCCCTTTCAAACACTGAGCCTTGTGTTCTTCTGAGTAGCAATTGCAGCACTCTCACTCTATTGGGATAATAGAGATATGGCTTTTTGCTGTTCATAAGAGTTGAGTGTAGAAACTGATAATATGAAATTTCAGTTTATGAGGAGATATGTTACAATTTCCAGAAGAAAAGTCAGCAGTGGCAAAAGATACCATCCTATTTAAAAACAAAAAAAGTAAAAAAAGTACGTGGTACAAAAAAGTCCATTAGAATGGATTTGATTCTTCTGTTTTGTCTTTTGACAGATGTAATTTTCATCCAGAAAATGATCCCTTAAGGAAAGAGATGGAGATGAATCCAGTAACTCAAGAATCTTTAGGAAATGTCTTGTGCAATGGGAGTAATTCATACAGATAGGTCCTTCAGGAGAAATCCTTAAAAACACCCATATGTTTGGAAAGACATTATAAACACCTGTTACAAAGCTGGCACTTTGGGAATGTTTTTTAGGTTACAGCTTATATTCTTGCAAAGAGAGCTCCAACTCATTTCCAGTTGCTCCTGATCTGTATTGCCACATTCCCAGCCAGACTGTGTGAGCAGGGGAATCTCTCTCCATAGCGGGGAGAGCCTGACCTCTACAGGAAGGGAACATTTGTGGACTTGAGTTCAGTGCTTTCCTCTCTCCATCTGCAATGGTAACAGTAGCCCCAGTCCCAGCTCAGTTAAGTTGCACAGATTCCAGAACAATTCTCTTGTGAGCCCAGATGAACCACTTGAATATTTTGAAATGTTCAGTAGGTGAGGTATAGAAGGGGGAAATGCACCATGTATTTGCATGGAACCTATCCTTCAGCAGGAATCTAAATCCCACCCAGACCAATAAAAATGAAGAATTTAAGTATGAAGTTTGCCTCAGGTCCTCAGAGTTAAACCATAGATTCAGTGAAATCTTGGGGAATTTTTCCAAAAGTCTACTCCATCTATGTAAAAGAAAAGCACTGTGTTATCCAGTGAAAGATAACTACCTCTCATTCAAATGTAGCAGCTTTGCCTCCTGAAATCATGTTATATCAGGATTTTTTAACAATCTTTTTTAAGGAGAACATGGAATCAGAAATTTTACTCAGGTGAAGGATACATGGACATGCAAGCATTTTTTAGAGTACTATGATTTAAACTTTTACTCTCATTTAGTTCTTGTTCTTTCAAGAAAGCACTAGAGTACATTACCTGTATAAGAGAAACCACTACTTTTTAAAAACCAAAATAAACATGGGTAAGACAGACATCTGCCTGGAATTACCTTGGTATGACTGACCTTGATTTGGCAGAGAATGAGAGCAGCCTTGACTGAATAGTCACTTGATGTCCCTACTCCTTGTATTTTTTTATGATTTCTATGAAAAATAAAAAAGCAAAGAAAACTTTAAGCAACTGCTTGCAGTCATAATACTACTTTATATCTGAAAAGCAGCTGTTATAGTATGTGAATTACCATCATAAGGCACATTAATTCAAGAAAATGTAATAAAAAAGTCTCCTATACCACGAAGGTTTTCCCCAGGAAAAGCTGTTCCCATTACTTAAGATGTACTACTCTTTAGTGTGGGTGTATGAAGGTCTTTATATTCACTGAATGTGAATTATTTTCTAATTCTGTGGCCAAAATACTTTCAGGGAATGCTAAGTGTGCAAATCCACTAACTTGTGTCTTGAATATTTGCACACAAATGTAGGACAAGTTTTGAATTTCATATAAAGGGATATTCTTCTAATTTCCATAGAGAAGGAGCAGGTCACTCAGGCTGATACTATAGGCAGCAGTTGCACCACATATTATGTGTCATTTCTGGAAAAATCAAGTAATACATAAATATTTATTATCCTTTGAAATATTTTTAATTAGTATTCACTTATAACAAATTACTCACTGGAATGTTCTATTCTATTTAAATAAGATGGTAATAATGTGATTAATCCCATTATAGAATGAGTTTCATTATCCAAAACCACAATTAAACAAGCAGTGGTGGGCCTGTTGGACTGAAAGGTCTTATTAGAAAAGCTCTGCTAATGTTTGTCAGAGTCAGAAATCCTTATCCAGTAGTGAGGGGTGCTTGGGTGTTGAATTGTTGAGTTGTTAATACCAACTTTTCCAGCCATTCCATGACTGAAGCTAGCCAGTCTAGGAGCTGCCATAAAATTTTAGTAAGTGCTTAAAAACTTTCCATCTGTGACCTCATTGAACTCGGGATCTTAGGGAATTGTCTGTGTTCATAAAAACAAATTCTGTTTCTATTCACAGGAAATAAAGGAGAAAAACCTCACCAGCTCTGTTGCATGTGTCACCAACTTTCAACACAGGTTAAACTGTAAGCAAATCAATTCTCTGTCTGATTTCAAGCTTTTAATTCCTTCCAGAATTAGCACTAGCCTGAGGGGATTCACAAAAAGAAAGGCAGTGTCATATCAAGCAGAAAGGACAGGAAGGGAAAAGAGGGAAGAAGCAAGGAGGAAAAGAGAAAGTGGAAAACTTAGCAACGAGCTCTGTAAATTTTACATTATATCAACAATGCCTAGTATACAATTGCTTTAGGGAAAATACCTTTATCAATGTCTTTTAAGGCATGATTTATTTTTTCACACATGTCACTACATGTACTAGCACTGCTTGTCATGTGGTTTGTAAGAAAAAATGTAGTACCTAATATAAATTGAGACAAAATATTTGATCACAAAGCTGAAAATTGTCTGATATTATAAGTGAGGAAGAAAATAATATACACCTTAACATCCCACTTCCTCACTTCACACTCATCTTTCTATCAATATAGATCTTAAATACAAAGTATCATTTAAATTTAACTATTACTATAAATCAAGCAGTAAGTCAAACTAAAAAACTGATTATTTTTTCTATTACTAAAATACACAAGCACAATAATGTATGAACTATGAAAAAAATGTTTACCAAAACATCGAAAAGGTGTAGCTATTCTGTATTTTAATAAATAGACTCAACAGTGTGTAGAATAATAAAAAAAGGAAAACATAATATAGAATTCATTTATCAAACTAATTGAAAACTGATCAATGAACAACAAAATGAATACCCTTGTATTTTTCTCACAGGATTTTCCTATGTTTTCCCACAAATTTCTGGGAAACTGGGAAATAAAATAATAGGGGGCCTCAAGATTCCTCTGCCATGGCAGTTAAAACCTCAGGGCTTCTATTAATTCCAGTGACTCTCGAACACCCAATGCATCTCTAAATGTGCACAAACTTTGCAGATCAGTCATCAAAGTGTGTCTACCATTACTTTTTAAGACCAGGTCTCTTGGCGGGCATTTACTGTAGACAAGATTAGTAATTTTTCATAGTTAAATGTGAATTTACCAAAAAACTGTACAGTTTTAATACATAGAGTATAACTTTTGGTACCTTACAAAAGCATCAAAAGCTCACTGAGGTGTACAATTTAAAAAATATCAGCTTTCAACTCCAAGTTCTTTTTGCAGTGAAATAAATAAAAAGCTGTAGAAAATGTCTTCCACTGAAAAATGTTTTTCTTTATTTAAACTGAACTGGAAATCATTTGAGCTGTTAAGTGAAATGGCAGTAGGGACAACAAACATCTTAATATCTGAGTATGCTAAACAAATTCCAAAAATATCCCCAACAACTAAATAATGTGACTAAAAGCATGAATTTGAAAGTATATCCTTTGACAATTACATGTTTTTTCATATCTAAGTCAGAATATTTTTTTATTATATTAGTATTCCTACTGACTGAAATTAGACACTGCAGAGTACTGCACTGTAGCTAAAGTGATTTACTTTATTTTAAAGTTTAAAATAATGGAGATTCATTTTTGTATGGAAAAATGAGCTTCATTCAGTCATGCAGTATTTCAGGTTAATCTCCAGAAGTACTGATTAAGTAATTGCACTGTAAAAGGGCCCATCTTCTGCTTCTTACTCCAAATTAAATTTTTTTTCTAGAATAAGAGAAATTTTTTCCAAGAGCCTGAAATCTCTCCTAATGATTTTTTCCTCATAGGTCACTTGAAAAGGTTTTGACCTTGAAAAGTTTCAAAGCCAGCATTCTCCTTATTTAAAAAAAAAAAAAAAAAAAAAAAAAAAAAAAAAAAAGGAAAAAAAAAAGAAAAAAAGAGATTATGCTCTCCAGTACCTTAGCTATCAATGTATGTTGTATTTTGTTAAAAGGCTGTCCTGAAAATTCCAATCCATCCAATATGATATAAATCATGTATAATCTATTATTTTCTGCCAAAGGAAATATTGATTCTACAGAATGGTAACTTTTGTCTTTCAAACACATAGAATCTCTCTGGATACATTTTGCCACAAAGTGTAGATGGTGATTATAGATAAGTTCAAAAATAGCACATAAAGGACATGGCAAAAAAACACCAAACAGTAAATTCTGTTGTAGGATTTTGAGGATAATGGGGAAAGCTGAAAGCCATTGCTATGTTTATGTTTTCTATACAGCAACAGGAAATGGCAGAATGTCATGCAGCCTCACTGTACATTCAGAATAAAAGTGTCAAAACGGGGAGAATGAAGCAGAGGAAATAATTTCAAAAAGCACAACAATCTAGATAACAATCACAGTAAAGTCAGGCAACTGTGAACCCCAGTTTCAGATGTTAGACTAGCTGAAAGCAGCTATTGTTGCTTCAATAATAAAGGCACTTCCATATACAGAATCTTGATGCCTAATGGCAATTATTAGGATGGTAGATGGAGGAAGAGAAAGAGCATAAAGTTATTGGTCCTTCAGCTATCTGCCCTTTAACTAGCCAGAGGTACTTCAGTGTGTCAGTTATCAGAATGGCATTGCAGGGACATATTTCCACACAACAGGGTAGTCTCCACAAGAAGAAAAGTAATCAGAAACTGATTTGACTCAATGGACCAAATCCTTCCTTCATGTTACTTTAAACCCACTGGCAGTTTCAGAACTACCTGATACACTAGAAATGCTCATTCTCTCTCTCAGGTGAATGTGGTCTACCCACAGAAAGAATTTTCAAAAGGTTTATCTCCAAAATAATGAACTACAAACCTCACCCACAAAAAATAGAATTTTGTTTTACCAGGAGAGAATTTGACATGATTTTCTCTTCCTGGATGAAAAGAGATAAATTTCAGTCTTGCACAAGGTAAGGGGTGGGAGGGAAGGTGAAACAGCAGAATAATTTATTTATAAGTGGTGAAATGAAGCTACTACAACTTCTATAAACTCAGAAAAGAATCCTATTAAACACTAGGGCCTATCTAGCAACTAAATCCTTCTGAACTCCAATTTTTCCTGTTAAATTTAAAGCAAAGGTGTAATCATTATATAACTGAAAACAATGGGAAAGGTGCAAGCACCTTAGCAAAATGAACTTTTCAGATACTTAATGCAAATTACAGAGCTTTGTTTTGGGGTGGACCGCACACATGCTTACACGCCAGCATGCACCTTAATGTCAGATGAAACAGAGACATTATGAAGTGTTATATTTTTACTGGAAGTTAACCCAAGTGCTATTATTCTGTGTGAGAAACAATCCACCCAAGTACTGCCAGATACTGTTAATGCTTTGCAATATATCAAAACCCCTTTGGTTTTACTTATAAAACCTAAACAATGACAAGAAAAGCCAATGCAGTCAACAAAGAAACACAGTTATTACTGGATATTGGATATATGGAACAAACCATAAAGACAGATATAGATATTTCCCACAACACGGAAAGAAAGTCTTATTTTAGGTATTAGTCCATATTTTTTTAATATTGAAAATATATACACCCTTTATTCATTTGTTTATGTATTTAAAGAATATCTTTACTTTGCCCTGACAAACACACATGTAAATGTAAATAGATAAAATTTTTATGTGTAAATATAAAAATGCATGTGCATATGTGCCTTATCAATTTTATTATACATTCATGTACATCTTAATTTGAATCATCTGGGTTTTAACAGTCTTTTGCCTATTACCTCTCCTTAAGTTACTGATATTGTTTCTTAATTTTAAAACTAGTTTAATTTAATCACTTGTGAATGGCAGTGACTGGAGAATTTGAGAACAGAATAATTTTTCCTTAATGAGCAATCTACTCACAATGAATACAGAACACAGCCAAAAGCATTACATTAGATAAAATATATATGAAGTGCAGTTTATTAATGATTGATCAAAGTTTATTTCAAACCATTGACCTGAATCAGGATATTGTTCTGAATAGGAATTATTTAATACACTTTTCATACCAAGACTGAAAAATACTGTCATGTTCATAACTACTACTATATAGCAAATAACCCATAAAATAAATTGTGACCTTTAATAATATGAACATATACAAAATCTTGCCATTTTCCACATTTGCACACATGAAAGATTCTAATAGATTTATTGTAAAATTGTTCTACGTACTGTGTACACATCATGTGGGAAAATATATTCAAGCTATTTACAGAAATCAGAGTTCTATTTAGGCTACGGTGATTTTCCAAGGAAAATGTCTTCATTTAAATATATATATGAATAGCAGATTGCAAAAGTGAATAATTCAGTCAAGAAATAATACGAAGAGACATTTTCAGAGCTCACAAAATGTGCTATATTATGAGATGGCTGATGAGTCTTAATAAACTCCATTCACAAAGCAGCTTTTTTTTCAACTTAAATAATTTATTAAAAAAAACTTGTTTAAAAAATAAAAGGACTTTCTATTATATATATATGATGAAAAGACCCTTTTTAATACAAGATACTTTGAAGAAAACAATCACCTTTTAATAATTTTCCAGATGGTAGCAAGGAGATTTACAAGTGGGAAAACAGATATTTTGAGCTTTTGAGCTATTTTTCTTTTGAGCTTTTCTTGCAAAATTCTAAAAGAAGGTTCCTTAAGTTTTGAAATTCCAAAGTTTCAAATCTATAAAAGGTTTACATGACAGTAAGCAAATTCTCACCTCTAACATTTTCCAGAAATCTGAAAACAATACAAACTTTTTGAAAAGTATTGCATACTCAGTCTTTACATGTACATATTCAATTTGTTCTTACAAAAGAAAATAAAAAGAATGTAACTATGCCAGTGTGATAAAGAAGGAAAAAATCCTACTTGCTTCTTGACTAAAACACAAATTATAATAGCAAGAAAATGTTCTTTCTCAGCCCTTTGCCACATGTGGGCATGGTCAGGGATTTTAGCTGGAGCTGACATATCACCATTTACTCTCTCTATCTCTTTTCAAGGCATCATTTGAGGCAGACAGGCTTTGAAACCTTTTTATTTTCTCAGGGTGGGGTAGACCGTCTTCAAACAACTACCCTTGCCAAATGTTAAGCTTGCCAACCCTTGCAAGTGTCTGTAATGTTATGATGGCATCCTAAAATAAATGTTTCATCTTTTTGTGTTTATTTAAAACTAGTATTAATTTTAATATTAACTCAATAATTTTAATAATATTTTCAGAAGATGTTTTATTAGCTAAAAAAATTTTATCAAGTTTCTTCCTGAAGTTATTCTTAATGATTTGGTTTGGATCCTTATTCATTTAGAATTAGCAAGTGCAAGTTACATTTGACAGACTGGTTTTAGGTATATTCATTGTTGATCAATTCCCTCCATTATGAATTCTTTTCCACCTCTTACTGCAAACATTTCCAGTGTGTTTTCTACAGGCAGAACCACAGCTGAACTATCCATCCTCTATGGCTTGCTACTGGTCACTTTTGTTGCAGGCATTTGATACAATTTCAGAATGAATGAAACCTTTGAAAAAGGAGACTAATGAAAGGGAATAATTAAAAAAAAAAAAAAAAAAAAAACCAAACCAAAACTCTAAAGAAAGGGCAATACTATTAAAAAAATCAAACACTCATGTTTACATGGAAATATTCTGCTTAAAGATCCTTGTTGTTTATTTAGGCAACACAAGGATCACTGGCACCAAAGGGTCACAGAAAGCTCAGTTAAGATGCAGGAAAAGCATAATTTTATTTTTTTCCTATTCTCATACTTTCCCCCACAGCCTGTGAGAAACTAGACTCAGTAGACTAGTGAGATTAGACTAAGTGGAGCTGTGCTTTCACATTACAAATATTTTTATGTTATGTTCTTACCACTACCCATTCCCAAATCTTTGTGGGAGGAAATGCCTATGAGGTAAAATATCAAATTATTCCTGCATAGCAAGTAATGAGTGAACACAGTAAAACTGCAAAACTCTTAAAAATGGATAATTAACACCATTCAGGAATTTTTTCTATGATTTTAAAAAAAATTATCTCCTTCTTTGAATTCAAATTTTTGAAGTACAAATTAAATGGTGCCATAATGTTGACAGGCTGATAAAGATGAGCACTAGCCATGCAAGAAGTGGAAGTTATACCTATTTCAAGCTAGAAAACAGAATTTTCATGTTTCAAGGAGTTTTATCTCTTTGTTAGAAAAAATGTTTGCTATTATCCTCTGGGTGGTATTTCTGTAGCTTTTGTTTTGATATTAAAGTTATTAAACTTGCCTCTTCTATTCTCATTACCAGAATATTTTATGGGTAAATCCACTTAAGGAACCTATTGTGCTTTCTGATCAAAGTGGAAAATGAACCCAGGTTATAATAAGCAATTTAATTTTTAATGAGCTGATTGAGACCCAAGGTCATAACAAAGGACACAAACCAACCAAACAAAAAACCCCAAACAACAACAAAATTTCCAGCACAGAACACTAATGACAGCACACTACACATGACCTGGGCAAAATAATATTTGGCAAACTGCATCTAAGAACTATCCTACTTGTATTTTTTATTTTCTTTCAGAACCTTGACTAAGTCTAAGTAAGGTGTAGCATATTAAATAATACAGAAGCACATAAAAATGCATGAGGCTTGTTTTCTGAAAAGAACTTAGCAAGGATGTTTATTGAATGTAAATTTTCCAAGCTCAACTTTAAATGCTACAGCTACATGCTGAACATTTAACCCTCTAATATATTTTTTAACACCTTAGAAAGTAGTTAACTACTGTCTTGGAGTATAATTCTGCCAGAATGCTGCATGTAACTTCCACTGATGTTCTTGGGATTTGGCCTTTCGGTCTTCAGAAATAATAAATCATAGGTAAGGAGAATCTTTACCCAAACATAGTGTCCTTGCTTTCTTTGCAGCTTGTAAATTAAGAAATTTCATTCTTTTTGAATACAGCCTTGTTTAAGATTTTACTTGGCATATTCTTTGATTTTAGAATCCTGGTAAGGATTCTTACAGCTTTTTTTTTCTCTAGCAGTATAAATATTTATTCCATTAAGCCCTCTAGTAAGCACTTTACGTCCAAGACACACATCATTTTACCCTGACAAAACTGCTCTCTGTATTGCAGGTAATGTCCTTATGAAACACACTCTGTCTCATTAAAGGAATATAAAATTTAAAATTAAATTAGATATACCTTTACACTTAGCAGAATATAAGCAATAGAGAAGATGCTAATGACTTCTGCAGGTTCTACAGGTAGTCCATGGATCAAGTCCAGCCCATAGGATGCTTTCATCTGCTTTACTACCTTTTCTCCAGGGAAGAGAAGCAACTATTTGAGCAGCTAATTGCTGCTGGCCCAGCCAAGCATTTCATCATGGCACTGTCATTGCCTCTACAATCCTTGTGGGAAGGGAGAGGAAAGGGGCAAAGAGGGTGGAAAAAACTGCCCCTTCTCGAAAGAGAAGGAGAAAAGGTAGCCCTGCAGAGCTCCAAAAGAATTCTTTCTAAATGGCAGTGGCATGAAACCCAGAAATAGGCACATGCCCATATTGGTATCACCCAGCAGAGCCATGAACTGCAACTTTAACGAAAGTCAGAGTCTAAAGGAAGAAGTCTAAAGTCCAGCTCCTATAGCTGCTGTGGTGACAGTGACCCTTTATGGAAAGTTTACTCACTTGCTCAAAACAGTTTTTCCTAATAAAATGTCCCTCCCTTCCTTTCTCTCCATTACTAACAGTATATGCCAACTCAGTTCAATCAAGAGTTGGACAACAGAATAAATATAAGAATTGGCTGTCTGGTAAAGTCTTACTGAAGTGGTATCTTCAGGTTAAGATTGGAAGAGGAGAGGAGGACACCAGTCCTAAGTGATCAAGAGGCTCCCTAAGAACTCCAGAGCACAATTTAAGGACCACTAGCATACATGCTCAGTGATTTAAATATATAATAATACACAAAACATAAATATGAATGTCATCTTATGTACCATTTTTATATTATATTACCCAGGTGTGCTGCAGAAGTGAAATCCCACTTGTTAGCTATAGAGGAGCAAGGCATGGCCTTATCTCTCCTAGTAATAATAACAGCTTGTCTTAACAAGTGTTTATTCTGAAATAAGGATATTTTGCTTTTTCTTTGCCTAGTGCTTTTCATTCCATTTCATTTCAAAAAAACCTTACGAGTCAGTGCCCCTGAGATTTTTTCCACACAATTTATTGTTTCTGCTAAAAGTGAGAAAGAAGAAAAAGAAGAAAGAGGAGGAGAAGAGAGGGGGAAAGAGGAAAAGAAAACAAAAGAAGAAAAAAGAAAGGGAGATTGATTCCCAGTGAGTATGTTTTGTTTTCAGAAAGACTCTAAAAGAATGAGGAGGGGCAATGGAAATAATAAAAATTATAAGGAGTAAGTGAAGACTGATAACTCAGTGTCTGGAGATGGCACCAAGTTAACCTAAGTGTTTAATTTGTTGTTTTTATAGAAAGGATGCTGTATAAAAAGATGATAGGATATAATTGTAATATGGTGTCCATATGCTTATTATCCATTACTTGCACAGTGCAAGTTTCTCTACCATATTTATCTGTATATTATTATCATAGTGTGTTACCCTACTGCATCTGGAAGGGACATCACCAGTAACTCACCAGGAACTCACCAGCAACAGAGTAACAGGAGTGGAAGGCTGCGTCAATCTTCTTCTGAAGGTGCCAGAGATGGACACAATGCTTCACAACTTTTTGGGGGAAATGATTGAGACCAGACAACTCTGATATAAAACATAAAAGCATTTGTACTTGCCAAACTGATCTTAGAAAATCTTTACAATAGCTCTCCACTTGCTTTAAAAAGAACTGTCAGAAAATCATCATTAATGACTTAGTTTTGAACTGTTTAATATATCATTCAACATATATGCATGATACATAATTTTACTTAAGCTGTGCCAGATATACACTGATTATTTTGTTTAAATGTTTCATTCTGAATTAGAATTACATTTTGCTTTATTTTTGGAAACTTCAAAGGATGAACCTTCTTTATGTTTCTGCTTAGATAGTTGTGGTAAAAAACCCAGACTATTTCCTCAAACTAAAATTCTAAAAACCAATACACTGCTTGCTGCTATATTCCTCTACAATTCCTCTAACTTACCCTGAGTTCTTGTCAATTTTCAGAAACTAGTCCTCTGTCTTCAAGTTTTGTGGATTCTGGATTGTCAGCTGAAAATACAAACAACAAACCAGAAGTTGCAGGGAATAAGATTTGAGAGTAGCACAAATTACATATAGGACAGATGCCCCAGACTGCATTGGTCATCCTGGAAGTAGGTATTCATTAACACAGATTGTAGTGACAAAATTGTATAAACACACTTTAAATTAACATAAAAACAACATAATTCCTGAAAGCACTCTGGAGAAACATTGAATCTAGAGAAATCAATACCATTTACTAGAGACAAGATGCTCAAAACCCAATCTGTATTTGTCAACATCAACCTACTCAACGCAGTTTCTGTACCTGTAGTAAATATTTCTTGCATAGGTAGGAGAGTGACAGCACACATATCTTTTTACCTGTTACAGGATGTAACCTCAACAAACTTAATGCCATACCTTGGCAGTAGAAGTGTAGAGTAAAAATATCCTTAGTCACAGTTCTGAGAATGACAGAAATTTGTCATAGACTGAAATTTGTAGTCTCCTGGGCTCAGAATGCGAAGACAACTTGTCAAATTTTTCAATCAAAAACGTTCTTTCTTTTACAAAGTCTTGACATTGAACCAGTACACTCAGTGACTTTGTACAATACAGGTTTGGAAAAAGCATGATGGCAAATTGCTTTTGAAAAAGCAACACAAACACCACATGGTCTTCTCACCTCATCTGAAAGCAGGAGGCAATTTCACGGCAATTCAAAGACACCAGCAGTATCTATTACAAATTATCATGATGCAAACTGTGATTATTATTGTGGCATATCTATTCTCCAATGCTAGGAAAATACCTCAAGTGATGGACTCAAGCTCTGTTTTGTGTAATCTGTCTTTCCCAAACTTGCATGGGAAGTTATTAAGAAAGTAGCACTACACACACGATCCTTTTCAAGTGGCATCAGTTCAAATTACTGTCTTCACTTGCTGACCACTGACCTAACTAAACATTTTGAGAATGTGAATTACAGGGGACTCTTGAAGCTTTTGCAGACCCATGAATACCTTACAAATTTTATTTCTGAGATATCTGTCTCAGTAATTTAGATGGTGGTTAGAGAGGTAGAAAACTGAAAGATATCGTTAATATCATAAAGAGTTTCTGTACTCTTTCACACCTTCTCTCTATTGTGCAGATGGAAGCACTTTGTGCCACTGGCAGAGCTATATTTATTCAGTTTCTTACTGATGCAAGTTGTTCAGTCTGCAGACACGTGTGGCTGATTTCTTCATTAGGGAGCTTCTTTTTGCTGATGACTGTGAATTGGTAGCTCACTCAGTCAATAACATTCAATTTACTATTGATGACTTGGGAACACTATCCCTCTACTTTTTCTGTGAAGGTAAGACAGTGGACATACCAAACCAACCAACACAGTGACACAAGCACATGCACTGGCATTTTTGCACTTAGGGACATTTTCTCAAGCCTACAGTATGCTTTTCTAGTTTGACGTCATTCAGATAGAAACACACTGTGAAAATGCTGCCACATTGCATAAATCCTAATTTGAAATATTAGAATATAAACCACGTAGCTTCAGTGCCAGCCCCCAGAGATGCACTGAGCCCTTTCTCTCAGAACAATGTGCTCATGAGACACAGGTCATTCTCCTCATACAGAAAATTCAGTTGCACAGGCAATGCTTCTAACTAGACCTGGCAAACTGAATGGCTACATCTTCCTAACAGGACAATCCTTTAGTAATAACAAATGTTATTATTCATACTCATGTCTTGATCTCAAAAACATGGCTGTAACAATGATGAGACAATATGGTCCAACTCACAGATAGCTATGATTATCTTTTGGTGCCTTCTGCCAAAATAGTCAAGGCACACTGCCCTATCCATTGCAACGTGATACAGGTATACTATGCAAATCTGAGCAGAAGGCAGTTTACAGCACAGCAGAATCAGTATTTGTGCCCAATTCTGTTTAACTTATGATGCCTTTCCAAAGTTTCATAATTATATTTTGCACCAGAGTGCCACAGCCTTCCCTGTTCCTCAAATGGAAATGAATGAACTTTCCTGCATTTACCGGGCTGACCAGAGCAAGAAAATATATTGGTGGGCTTTCAGTTAGCCTTGTACAAAGACAAGTAGTCCTTCCAAAGGAAAAGAGCTGTACAGAAGTTTGGACTGTCCTCCTCTCTTCTGCTACAATTTATTTCCTGTGACATCGGTGTGACTTACTGACTGAGTAATGGGGTTCCTTTTGGAACAGCTGGGGTAGCCCAAGGGCTCCTAGTCATCATGAGCCAAATGCCCAATCATATGTGAAAGAAGCTTAAAATCATACAAAACACAACACAGCATTCAGTACTTTTCTTGCAGCTTTTCTCGTTCCACAGATCAACCCCTAAGTAATAAACCCCTAAGTAATAAAGTAAAAATCTTCTGCTGAAGACAACTGAGCTAATGAGCTTTGCTACACCATACGTCCATCAGCCAGGCCTTCTGTGTCTCCTGGTATTAGTGACTATAAAGCAAGAAGGACCATTACAAACTTCTAAAAGGTTAAAGATTCCATTTGCTCTGGATTAACTTGGCTAAAATCCACACACATTCTTCTGAGTGAAAAAACTTCTACAGCTTAAATGAATGAAGTCACAGTTTTCTAAGATTAGACCAGTGATACCTCCTGAAAAATCATTTTTATCCAAGTTCATTTCCTGATACAATAATATTGATGTTTAATGGCTTTCCTGTTTCTTTTTTTGTATGTTTGTTTTAAATAAGTTCCATTTTATTGTATGAATTTTACATCAACTTAGTGAATGACTGAAAACCTAAATTTTTCTTTCAAGTAATCACTTTGTGTGGCTGTGCTTTAAATTATAATTTGATACATTATTTTCAGTGGAATGAGGCCACTTAAGAAAGCACCGTTCCTTCATATGGAAATTTCAGATTCCTGAAAACTCTTGAACACAAAGACGTAGGTAGGCTGAGATTCTGAACATTCCTACTGCTACATTTAGCATTGTCTATCTCATCCATGCCTATTTATTCAGACTTTCAGATCCAATGCTTGCTGCATGCTTCTTAAGAGTCATTACATTGTCTTTGAATACTATTTTGCAGTACTGTTTTACACTACATTAAATAAATACAATAAGCAACAGAATTTATATCTTCTACAGTTTTCAGATGTAAGAGAGACTGGAGTTTGCACTTCACAAATAGTCAATACAAGCAGGTGAGGAGCATATAGGAGCAGGGCTTCCCTCTGCAGAACTGAAGCATTATTCATGAAAAACCATGCAGGAAATCAATAGAAAACCCAGAAACAGAATTATTACCTGCTAGTTTCATATCAGGAAGAAAAACATCCCATCCCAAAAAGCAGGGGTTTTTGCCCCTTTAACTTTACTGAAGACAGCTTCCTTGCATTGGAACCTGCAATACATACTTCTTCCTGAAGGACTCTCAGTCAGATTCTCTGATGATTTTTGAAATTTAATTTAAATTAATGACTGCCTAAATCTTTGTGAGGTTCTTTTTTCATAGGGTAAAAAGGTATAACTGAGTAAAGAAAACTCAGGTTCAATAGGTAGTGTTTGAGAATGTCCTACTTCTGCCTATAGACATTGAAAGAAAAATCTCTTTCTGATTCTTTGATGTTTTCCAGTAAGGAAGGAAGGAAATGAAACTGTCAGGGCAAGTAGTTTTCAAGCAGAGACTTGACACCTATGGAAAAAATAAACAAACAAACCAGCTAACCAATCCCACCACATTAAAGAAAAACATTAAAAAAACAAAAAACAAAAAAACAAAAAAAAAAAAAACAAAACAAAAAAAAAAAAAAAACCAAAAAACCAAAACCCTATGAAAACAGAAAACTAGAATCTAATGAAGTCTTTCTTATAATCTGCAGAGTGATACCATCAGAAAGCAGACAAGAAACATGAAAGAAAACAAGAAACACGTTCCTTTGCATTGTGTTGCAGACATCTAAACTGAACAGGAAGTCAGTCCACAAATATTTGAGCCAAAAGTTATTTGCTTCTAAAATACAAACAAATATAGTAAGTGCTGCACCTTAATAACCTTTTGAATCTCAGTATGTTTGTACATTTTTCTATATTTTTTTTTCAAAAGTTACTGTATAAACTATTCAATATTCTGTATTTTGTGCTTCAACATTCTGTATTTTGTGCTACAAAATTTAAACCACAAAAATGCCTTTTTTTTTTCCCGTTTTAACCAAATAGTTAAAAATACTTTTTTTTCTTTTAGTCATTAAGGAAAAAACAGTGGCTTACCAAAAATCAGAATTTAAAAAAATAAGGTATTAATTAAATGTTAATATAATATGTTTTCCTAATAGCTTCACATGCAGATCTGTACTTCACCTACAGGAGGAGTCAAAAGCAGAGAAAGAGGATTAAAGTGTCTAAACACCTGTAAGTACTGGTTTTAAATCAATATTTTTTTCTCCTCAATATGCGATAGATTGCATAATATTTCCTGTTCTGTGAAAGAAGAAAGAAACACCCTGAAAAACAAAAATTCCAGTGGGAAGATAGAGAAATCTTTTCCAGAAATCCTAAGTATGATTTCTAAATTCTTAAATGTTCTAACGGTTCTAAATGTTCTTAATGACTTGATTCTTTTATATTTTTTTTAGTGCTACAAAATTGGATCTACAATTTTATTTAAATTAAAAAGGTTTTAGTCAATACCACTTTATCTATTGATTTTGATTTTTTTATATGACTTTGCCCTTTAGCCACTTTTAAAATGGAAAATGCAATATGTTAAATATATACACTTGTTTTGACATAAAGATAAATTATCTTATTTCTGTAATCTATCTCAGCCTTGGACAGACACAGGGAAATTCCTGGGAGGCAGACAGTGGGTCTTTGAGGCAACATGCAGTGTTCTGAAAGTCAGAGCACAAATAACCTTGATACAGGGAACAGTAATGGTCTCTGCCAATTTGTTGAATTGCATCTCTTTTCAACTCAGATAACTTCATTGGCCTGGGTTAAGCTTGAAGTAGCTCTTCCCTCAAATTCTCATATCTTTAGCACATTCAGGTAGTGACAGCTTTGTCTCTTTACAAAAAAAAACCCAAGCTGGGTATCAATATATAGATTTAATCTGAACCTCTTTTTTTCCATATCTTGGAGGTGTTAAAAATGTATTTTGAATTGGTAAATAGACAGGATCAATCAACATGTGACAGGTTTTGAAAGGATTCACACTTCTTTATTATCTTCTTGAAAAAAAACAAAAGGAAGAGCACAGAAAGAAGAGCATGTGAAATATGAGGAAAAGCAGTTGGTTGAAGGATCAGAGTGTCGGAGGACAATGACCAACTACTACTGAAGGCAGTAGCTTGAAAATAACTATCTAATTTAAATCAGATCATAATCTAAAAAAATAATTGCTAAGTGAGATTGTTTCATTATACTCTGCATAATCATTGGCTATAGTAGATTGTTTTCAGCATTTGTTTTTTAATAAATTTAAGAATTAGCTGAACAATAAGCAATACAGCACTCTGCACTCCAATTCTCCCATTGTCTCAGAGCACATCTAAGCTTTTCAAATTTAATTTTTTGTTCCTCTTGTTCACGACAGATTTTTTCAGACTTCGACACAGTGGAAAGGGGGAAAGGACAGAAGGGGATAAAAGCAATTAACTCACTGAAATAAAATAATCAACTTTGTATCAGGCAGTAAGGGATTTCTTATACAGCTATGGCATTACCAGTACCCGAGTGAGGAACTTCAGAGCTATCTGGTGCCACTCTGCCAAAACAGAGATTGTATTAAAGATGTGTCCCAGATGTTTCATGCTCTGTGGATGCAACACAGTGGTATGGAACAGTGTAGAGCAACTGGGACAGACACATGAAAAGAGATCTCTCAGAGTTTATATTTAAACTCCTGATCTGACAGTAGTACTAGGTGTAGAACAACTACAGCCAGTGTAATTAGTCCTAAATCTGAACTAGCTCTTTTATTTCCATTACTGCCATGATTTCTTTATAATATTTCTCATGGCACTACATATAGGAATTACCACAGAGCCTGACCTGTAGAACAATGCAAATCAACAGAAGTACCAGGATCAAAACCTTTGACTAGTTTGATCTCAACAGCTGGTAGGAACATTTCTAGGGGAAAAGTCTAACAACGTGGATGCCACGCACATGACACTTCTGTAATTTAAATACTATATGTTTGTCTAGTGGCTTTTGCACTGACACTGGAAAATGGAATTTGGATTTAGAGATCTGAAGTACTTATTTCCATGTTAACACACTTTTATCCAATATGACTGTTTTTAGTAGCCCTAAAATGGCATTGGATCCAATCAAAAGCTTAGGTACATCTTAATTAATTTTCTGTTTTCATTTGATGTTCTTTGCAAAAAAAAAAAAGTTAAAATATGCAAGAACTAGAAATATGCATAAATATTTCTACAGATACAAAAATATAAACATACATTTTAGACCTTAAATATGCCTCACACTCGTATCTTATGATATGAATACAATCATTCCAGCAGAAAAATGCTAGTATGTAGCTAGAACATGTAATTTGTATAAATAAGTTTTGAACTGCAAAAGGCTGTACAAGTAATTATAGATAAATAATATACATAAATACTGTCATTTCCTTGCACTTTTCTGTGAAGACAGAAAATTATTATCTGTGTCTAAAATAATATATTTGAACTATTTGACTAATTCAATTAAATATATTCTATTTTATATTTTCTGTTCCTTGATTCTAAAGAATATAGCAAGTCCTAACAGGCTTTTGAGGTCTAAAAGGCATAATCATTAACTATGGACAGTATTATATTGATATTTTCTAAAACTAACATAATTAGTTTTAGCAGAATTTTTTCTTTCCTCTAAACTTTACTAAAATATTTTTTAGCTCCTATTTTTCTGCATATCAAACACTATCCTACAGATGGAGAACACCTCAAAGAAAAAATTTTGTGCACAGGACTATAAAGAATGAGGAAGAGGAGATGAAACAGAAATTAGGTCTATCCCACAAATAAGGAAAAGACATGGTATTACTGACTCACAGGTGCCACTTCCCACAGACAGACTTCCCTTAAATTCCATTGGCCATTGAAATAGCAAATACCACACAAGGCTTTTATGCTACAGTCAGATATTCTTCCTTTTTGTTTTTTTAAAGTCTTCCAAAGAGCTTTAAAATGTCAGTTGATATGATTTATGGACAGACATGGAAGGATTAGATTTGTACATAATCTGTCAAGGTAACTCACAAATTTTTGCATAATGATTATATATAGAAAGTATTACTTTCTAAATGCAACTAGTGATGAATTTACCACAATTTTACTCCTCATTCTATAGAAAATCCCAAAGTGGAGCCGAGTTAATGAAGTGAGTGGAATTTGAAATAAAAGTTCATCTGATGTTTCCTGGAAAAGTCACATAACAAAAGATGCTCCCCAGCCAGATACCCCTCCTTATCTCAGTCCAAGGGAATTTTATTGAATTTTGTTAAGAATACTTAAGTACTATAAATCAATGAATAAATATACTGATCCATATGTTATAAGCCATAAATATACTATTTTCCTCTTTCATTGACAGATACAATCTTTCTTTTGTATAATTCAATCCTGCTTGTGTAGAAAGGAACATAATTTCTGGCAGGTTAAAATGTAAGATGTAAATTAGGAGGACTTCACAGCAGACCATGAAAAAAACATATAACTAAAGACATAAACAATTCTTGAAAGTGTAAATAAAAGACAAAGGAAAGTTAAGAAAGGACTGGTGGAATGGCTGGATTTCAAAATACAATATGGGAAAAAAAAAACAAATAAAGATTTTATTTTATCACTTTTCTCCAGAGGATGGAATAAATAATGTCCAAATCTTCTGAACATTAGCAAGAAGAAAATACTGGAAGAAACAGATAAATGGAGAGCTGTACTTCATTAGGTCTGGGTCCAGTTATTCATGAATTCTGCTGGAGCCTTGGAGTCATCTGGCTGAACTGTGAGTTCTAATGCAGTAGTTAAGAGAAAATGAAAAAGGCTTCAGGGTAGCAAATCTACTTATCCTAGGCTAGCTATGACCCCAAAATCATGAATAACAGCAGTCAAAAATGATTGCTTTTTTAAAAGGGTATGATACAGGAAAACATTAAAAACCAATTAGTAATTGCTGCCTAATTTATACACTGAAAGTGCAGAAGGAATATCTTCCATGAAGGAGGGCTAAAATATATATTTTGACATTATATGATGTAAAAATTATATAAAAACATAATATTAATTTTTTGTTTTAAAATGTTTTTGCCAGTAGAATCTGGGACTGCCCATGAGAGAAGAAGAAG
The DNA here is from genome assembly GCF_022539315.1 of Serinus canaria. NCBI lineage: Eukaryota > Metazoa > Chordata > Aves > Passeriformes > Fringillidae > Serinus > Serinus canaria. The sequence goes on from NC_066317.1 coordinate 37,775,942, forward strand.
AGTTCTGTCATTAATTAATCCATGGTTAATTGGAAGGAGACAAAACACAGAAATTTAGAAAACGCAGGACAAAGACACCTTGATGAGAGTAATAAAGAAATAAAAATAAGGTAAAGAAATCATGATTTTACATGTGGCTGTTAGGCATCCTTGACTTTTCATTAGTGAGGGTGAGGTATCAGCAGAATAAAAAACATCCATTATGGGTAACTTACTTTGCAAGTACCCAGTATGATATTTCTTGCTGATGGAAAATGAGAGCAAAAAAAAATCTTTTGAGGCTATCTGATCTAATTCTGTATATTTTACTTTCACATTATTCAAAGGGAAATATAATTGTCTAATACAAGCCCCTGCTCTAAAATTTAAAAATGCAATAACTACCTCTGAATTTAAAACTTTAACATATCTATAAAATCATTTAGTATCCATTCTAACGCAATGTTAGAATATTTAATACCTATTTTAATTTAGTGGACAGTTATGGACATAACTGTGACCAGTTTTATACTTGTGTAAGGTTTATAATCTTCTAATATCTTTTAAAATAGTTAAGGGAACATTAGAAGGTGAAAGGGGAGCATGAGGAGAAAACACTAGTTTTAGGTATATCAGTACAAGAAAAGTGTGTTAACATGCAAATTTGGTGCTAAATAATGTTGTTCCACAAACCTGACTCATACAGACTTATTTTAAAGCAATAAAATTGTTTATTTAAAAATCACATTGAACAGAGATTCAAGGACAGAAAGGGTCAGATGTATCATAGGCCCTTGTATTTGCCTCAGACTTAAATCTAAATGTTTTACTTGGTTAAAGCAGCATAGTCTTCACCTAATTAAAAGACAGATTCAGAGTTTCTTTGAGAACTTGAAGGGGTGATAAATTTATCATTGTTTCTCACAGCTTGTTCTATAGTTGATCTCATAATGAAAAATACCCACTGTATTTACACTATGATATTTAGTTACAGTCATCACAAAGGCCATGAAATATTTCTCTAGTGGAATGAAAATTAGAAATTTTCTCCAGTTTGCAAGCACTTAGGGCTTTTTTCTGTAAGTTTTATACTTTTTGGCTTAATTTTAGTCTCTGGGCATAAAGAGGTGATAGAATACTCTTTTATCATTTTTATCTATACTATACATGTGAACAATTTAATCTCTGTTCTCCTAACCACTACTTATTTCTACATATAACAAATAAAGAGAAAAACCCTTTTAAATGCAATGTGGTGTTGTGTGTATGCATGATAGTGACTTATCTATTTTATGACCTTTTAATTATTTTGAAAATGAATATTTTCAAGGGTACAATCCCAGTTTGGAAAGTGTTGCTTATGTATCTAATTTCTAAGCATACAAATACTGAGGCAGATGTACAAAAGCACTTACTTTTATCAGACAAACTTTAACATTCTCAAAGAAAGAATTCACATTTGTTTGACAAGACTTTATCTTCCAAAACCCTTCTGCTTTGAATTCTAGCAGTAATGCTCTGCACTCAAAGCTTTTGAACTGTTAGAAACCCACCTCACCATTCTATTAACTTCTCTTTTACAATACACGTCACGTTGCTTGGGTTTCTTTCTTTCTTTTTTTTTCTTTTTTTTTTTTTTTAAGCATTACTATTACATTCAATGCTTCTAGGAGTTTCTAGAGTATTCCAAGATTCCCATAAAATGAATACCGTATATGTCTGCTCCTGAATTCAGTTCATCTGAATCAGCTGCTTTCAAAATTCATTATAAAAATACGACTTGATGATTTCCTTAGAAACTAATTGCTTGGAAAATACTTCACCATCATTATGAAGTACAATGCACTCTCCTACTTCTTTCCAGAAACAGAAATGAAATAGATATTGAACACTTTCTTTTTTTCTGTCACTACTAGCAATTTAGTTTTCTTAAAATTTTAATGGTATCATTTATATCTATAAGGAGATACCCTTTTTCGTCCTGTCTAATATAATTCAAGGTATATGTTATGTCCTCAGCTGAGCCAGAGATTTTTCCTTGGTCTCACCTCCACTCTACTTCATAGCTTCTAGTTTGAATCAAATATATTTTCCTGCCTACATTTTACACTGTGATATTATATATGTGGTTTTTTCCAACTGGTGTCCTTGTATTGTCTCCCAATGAAGTTGGGGCTTTAGAAGCTGCTTTCCTCAGTTATGCTACAGTGGCTATTTGGCTGGCTACTAGGCTTCCTCTTCTCTAATTTCCCTTTCAGTTCACAATATCATATTTATTTACACTTAATCTCCAAAGAACATAATTCAGAACATGTTTAACTTTGAGAAATTAACCTCTTTCAAGAATCAGTTCTCCATGTAAATGTGAAGGACCTTTCACTCTTTAACAACAGTAAGTATGAGAAACTTAAAAACACTAGTCCAATGGTAACTGTAACTTTCATTACAATGATTAATTCATCTTTATCTAGCCCAATAAAGTACAAAGTGAAATGAGTGCATATAGAGTATCTAGTTATACATCTCCTAAATTTAATTCCCAAATAGTATTTCAATTTTTCTTAAGAATGAAAGAAAGAATTTTAAAAAAATTAAAGAAGTCATACAATTTAGGTTTAGAAGAGAAATAGTCTAACCATCTCATTTTTCCCCCACAGCTATAAACAAGTTGTCTATATACCAGATTTCAGTTAACGAAAATAAGAACATGAAGAAATATTTGAAGACTAGGCAGTCCATGAACAGGGAAGGCATTACTAGAACTTCAAAAAGAAAGTTGTTTTTATTATTCCTATACATTATTTTATTATCCCTAAACATTACAGAATTTAGTTCTTCCATGTGGCAGTGTAGTAACTTCCATATATATATACACACATATGTATGTATGTATATATATGGCTCACGTGTATATAAATAATTCAGCAAACAGTTCCTTTTAGCAGCTATTTTTCTGTGCACACTGGAGCAGTACAGACCATATGTCTGAAAAACATATTAACTTCAGATCCAACAGTGCTGAATGCAATAAAAGTGAGATTTCATCCCTTTATATGAAGACAACAGGTACACTAATTACAGAAAAATAAACAAAATCTACTAAAATGAAAATTAAAACATCTATTTGAAATGTGGTAGAAATCCAAACATTTTCTTTTCTATTTATAAATGTGTAATATCATTGTATCAAAATTCCAGTTGTGAAATGTATGACCTCAGACAAGTAATTTTAATATTTAAGTTCTCTTTCAGACACCTTTGTTATAGACGAGCCTTCATCTTTAAATTTTGCTTGTTAACATAAGCTCTCACTATTACAGTGACAGAAAGTTTCCATTGCAACTTCTGGATTTCATACGTTCGTAACCCTTTGAAGCCTTGCTGATGACTTTTTCTAAGAGTGGTTTTTTTCATAAAGTGGATGTGGTTTTGTAAGGCACTCAGTAGGAACACTGCAATTCCAGTATGAGTTGTAGAAGCCATTCCAAAACCATGTTACCATCTGTAACAGCAGACAGGCTGGACCAAATCAAAGACATTTCTCACTCAATACCCCTCCCTGTCAAAAAGCTGTTGGCCATGTAAGGTGAAGCTTAAGTGTAGACAACCATATAATGACTATTTGCTTGAAAACTCAGTATCTGGCACATCAAGGGTAAAATCAGAGTTTGGGTCGAAGGTGTTGTCTATGTTTTCATATCCTTCACTGTATTCCTTCCTAAGAAAATTTAAGCAAAGCTAAACTGTTGGCATTCATTTTATATATATATATATATTCAAATTGTAACATATGCCTATCACTTTCAATTATCTCCCTGTTCCAGAAGATTAGAAATGTTGTCTTCATCTTTTCCTAGATGTTTACAGAAATTAATCAGAGGTTCCCTGATTAGCAGTGTCTCTACTTATATATATAGGGTGTGGCCCCTTATAAGCCTTGGTCAATGACTTGTAGGACAGCAGGATTGAGGGCACCCTCAGCAGGTTTGCTGACAACACCAAACTCTGTGCTGCAGTTGACACACTGCAGGGAATGGTTGTGCTAGGGTGACCTGGAGAGGCTCAAGACCTGGGACTGTGCAAACCTCATGAAGATCAACAAAGCCAAGTGCAAGGTTGTGTGTGGGGGGGGGGGTGGGAGGGCAATCCCAGGCATGAATACAGGCTGTGCAGGGAATGGGTTGAGAGCAGCCCTGAGAAGAAGGACTTGGGGATGTGAGTGGATGAGAAGATTGACATGAACCAAAAAATGTGCACTTGCAGCCCAGAAAGCCAAGTGTGTCCTGGGCTGCATCAAAAGCAGCATGGCCAGCAGAGTGAGGGAGTGAGGGAAGGGATTCTGCCCTCTACTCTGCCCTCATGAGACACCACTTGGAATCCAACCAGTTCTCTGGGATCCCACATAAGAGAGACATGGACCTGTTAGAGTGAGTCCAGAGGAGGCCACCAAGATGATTAGAGGAATGGAGCACCTCTCCTATGAGGACAGCCTGAGATAGTTTGGGTTGTTCAGCTTGGAGAAGGTTCCAGGGAGACTTTACAATACCCTTCCAGTACCTAAAGAGGGCTTGCAAGGGAGAGGGATAGGGACTCTTTACAAGGGCATATAGTTTTAGGGCAAGAGAGAATGGCTTTAAACAGAAAGAGGGCAGGTTAAGATTAGACATTAGGAAGAAATTCATTACTGTGAGGATGATGAGGCACTGGAACAAGTTGCCCATACAAGTTGTAGCTGTCTCATTCCTGAAAGTGCTCAAGACCAGACTGAATGGGGCTTTGAGCAACCTGATCTAGTGGAAGGTATCCCTGCCCATGGCAGGGGTGGCCATGGAACTAAACGGTCTTTAAGGTCAATTCCAACTCAAACCACTCCATGATTCTGTGATACCTCAGACAGGATCAGCAGAACTTTTATAATGCAATGCAAATCAGTTTCAACTTCAGACATGTTTTTCAGCAGTAGGCCACCCCTCAACATGCTCATAAACTCACCAGTTTGGAAGCTTTATTGATACAGCACTGACCTGGGCAGCACTATCCTGTGGACAAATGCCAGAGGATTATGACAATTACAATATATTGCAGTGAATGGTATCCAAGCATCCTCAAAATATATTAAAAAAGTACTCTTTTCAGGTTCCTTTGTGATGTATACAAAAATTTTCCAGTGCATCCAACACAGATAAGAAGCTCTTCCTGGCTGCTGACAGACACTGGTGCCACCTGGGGCCACACACAACTGTTTTAGAGTTACAATAACCATAATTGTCCATGTAATAGCCCTATCTTTTATAGAATAGAATCATATAATATATCAAGTTAGAAGGGACCCATCAGGATCATCAAGTCCAACTCCCTGTTCCCAAACTGAAACTGAAACCATATGACTTAGATGCTCCTTGAACACTGTCATGGTTGGTGCCACGACCACTTCGTGAGGAAGCTTCTTCCAGTGATTACCGTGGTCTTAGCAAAAAATCTTTTCCTAATGTCCAATCTGAATTTCCCTGACACAGCTTCATTCCATTTGCTTATGTCGTCCTGCTTGTCAACAGAGAGAGATCAGCACCTGCCTCTCCACTGTGCCCCTTTGTAGACTGGGATGAGGCCAAAAGTTGAAGAGCTTCGTAGTCACCAGAACAGAAACAGACAACTCCCACTACCAAAGGCAGCTGCTCTTTTTTATCTAGAAGCCATTAACCTGGCCCTGTGGCTATATTTTTCCTTAGAAGAAATAATTTTCCCCTAACCAAACAGGGAAAGCAAGAAGTAGTCATACCCTGAACTCATACAAATATATTCATGTCACCTCAGCTTAAAGGTTTATTCACAGGGAAGCAAATCATCTTCCAACAAAGAAGCCTTTTCTTAAAAGGTTACAGATTTTAATTCTTTTATCCGGTCATATGGTGTTTTTTCCCAACTGCATACCTGTTTTATTGGCATCCATTGTCTTTAAAATATAAAACATTAGCACACCACTGATCACTTTTATATATTCAGCTTTGTTTATATAAACTGGAGAACAGTCCAAAGACTGAATTCTCTAGTAACCCTTTCACAGGGTAAGGTAAATACCACGCACTGATTATTGAGTCTGATAAAGGGAGAATTCATGCCTTTTCTGGAGTTTGAAATGCTCATAGTAGTAAAATATTTCAAATTCTGGCTAGCTGAAAATCCCATTCATTAAATCTTTATAAGACTGTAATAATTAGGCAATATTTCATAACACATTAAATATTATCTATCCATAAATTTAACATGTAGAATTCTTGAGCCTTTGTACCATGACAACATGTGACTTTTGACACAATTTTAAAGTTCAAACTGCCCAATATATTCTTGCTAGTTTACTCACAGTTTTTCCTGACATATTTATAAATTGTGATCAAAAGCATTTCAGCTACCTGAAAAAAAATTGAAAAAGGAGTGGAAACTTGCTTGTTCAGATGTGAAAGAAAAATCCATCTTTTTTTGTAAAAAGCCTCCTACACAGATAACATGGCCAAGGGCAAAAAAATACTTGTTTTGTAGAAACATCTTACTGACTAGCTGTCACTCTTGATATTTAACTACAACCTGGTCAGATTTAACCCAATTGAAAATACTAACAAATACATTAAATTTTCTGCTGAGATCGCCAGATAGATTTCTGGAAAACAACATACTTCATGGGATGGGTATCAGTAGCCACATGCAATATTAGCAGCTCTTTATACCCTTAAAAGCGCAATTTAAGGAGTCCAAACAAAACCCAGGCCATTATAAGAGGAAGAAAAAAAACCAAAAAAAGAAAGCTACTTTTAAGGTTGTATCAGTGTATGTGTGTGGCAGTGGGGGGTGCTTTTATTTACTTTTTTTTTTTTAGCAGTCTCAATTTGAAGCCCTTTTAAACTCCAAAATGCCAAGTGTGAGATCACAGGGATTTAAGTGATGAAAGAAGCCAATGAAAGCAAGTAACAACACAAGATGAAATTTTAGGAAACTAAAATTTTATAGCTTTGTCTTCCCTTTTCCTTTCTGTTTTTATTTCTTTTTTATGCTGGTTTTTCTTAACTTTAGTTGTTCATTCCTATCCATCCTACATATTTTTCAGTTTCCAGAACACAGAATAATATTCTGCTTACATTATTCCAGTGAACAGTCAATATATTAAGTAGCCACCAAAACTGATTATTAGTTTGACTTAGTCAAATCAAAGTTCTTTTAAGGTGTATCCAGCAGCCTAATGAATTAATTTCCATGGAAGCAGATATAATATTCTAGCATAGGATCAATTTTGTTACATAAGGCTTTGTATACTGCTTCTTTTACTTAGAACCTCTATAAAAATAAAAATAGTCTTAGTTTACTTATAATGAAATTGTTTTTTAAGATTTGTGTAACAGTTGAAATTTCACAAGGTGTATTACAGTGTAAGTGTCAGACTAAATTTAACAGACATCACTCAGTGTCTTCTCACTGATGAGCACAACTGACGTTACAGGCCCTTCATTAATAAAGCAGTATCTTCATTAACCTCCCATATTTTGAAAATGTAGTAGTTTATTCCAGTCAAAGACACTCTGCACTGCTCTGAAAAAATACTTGCTGAACACGGAGTTTACAGATTAAAATAACAGGTGGTCAACTTTTTAAATACTTCTCACTAAACCTTACCTCAAGTGGGTGGCATTCTTTCAGGCACGGAGCGCATCTGGCATTTGCATTTCATTGACCTTGAAGCTTACTGGTTAGAGATGAAAATTCACTGATTCAAAGCAGCCTGTTTAAAATATTCAAATGGATTTTTTTAAAGTGCATTTCACTTTTTAATTTCCTACTGTTCTTCTTCCATTGAGAAAGCACTGCCTGAACCCAAAGGGATTTCCACATCTAGCTTTCATGCTTTTTGTTGCTACATGGCAGTGACCGCTAGATTGGCAAATAGAATAATTGCCTTTGAGAGATTTCTTTAAGGATGTTAAGAGCATGAACTTCACTCTTTTTAAGTAGCTTCTTAACTAAATGCTTCAAAACAAAGTCAACTATTGATCCAATTCTTTGAATAAGAAGTTCTCCCAATCTGACAGTAGCATTTACTACTGAAGACAAAACGTACATTAATCTTTCTAGTTTATAGTCTTCAGTTGACAAAGGTAGAATTACAGAGTTGCAGCACAAAGAAAGATTTGTACCTCTGTTTGAAATGACAAATCTACATAAATTCGTTGACTGACTTAAAAGCAATCTTTACATCTCTAAGTCTTGTCACCTGAACAGAAATAGGGGTATAATTTATGATTTCTTTCCTAGTAATATTATTGAATAACTGTTTATTTTCTAAGCACATTTTGTATTTCCTTGTTTGTTTATTGTAGTGATAGTTTGTTGGTTCTTTGGTTTTTTGGTTTTTTTCCCCTGGAAGTGAAAAAGAACATCCAGAATGCCTGTTTACTGCCAGGAGAGCGGGGTGGCAATTTTAGCCAGTAAAAACCAACCAACCAGATAACAGACACACACACCCCCACATACTCTTCCCAAATATTTTGAAGAGTTTGTACCAACTTCACAGATTCTACACTTATAAAATGTGTATTGGCATACCCAATTTGAACCCTACTTTCTAAAAGGATGGAAGAGAAGACAAGAATGTCAATATTCTGTCTGTCACGTGTGTGGGTAGCAGTATAAAAACAGCCACTGTGGGACACTAATATTTTTTTCCACTGTCAGCTGCAACGAGAAACTGAGCTAGGACAGATACTGCAGGAGCAGTGAAAGGAATCCTTCATGGAGTCTTACCTTTCCAGCTTTTAACGTATGTTCCCTTTCCTTACAATAAGCAGAGCGGTGTACTTGGCCCCAAGGAATGGACAGGTGAGACCTACTCTGTTGCTCGAGTTGCACGTGGATTTAGGAGACGGTGGAGAAAAAGGGCAATAAACCAGCAAACAAAGATTCAGCGTCTGATAAGACACGGGCAAAATACAGCTTGCTTTGCACTGATCACGCATAAACTCGCGGAAAACGAAAAAGCGCTGCACACAAAGTACACTGCAGCTAGCGAGTCTAGGGTCTCCTTGAAAGCAAGCTGCGTGCAACGCTACCAGAGACACGCGTACGTAAACACACATACAGAGGCACTTACAACCCCCGGCTCTGCCAGTATGCCCACACCGCGAGCGCGGCATCCTCTCCTGCGCCCCCGCTCCCGCCCGGGGCCGCCGGGCGCACGTTCCCGGCGCCGCCGCTGCAGCACCGCGGCCGAGCCGCTCCCGCCGCACCGCGGCTGTGGGAGCTCCCCACGGCCGAGGGCCGCAAAACAGCGCCGTAGGGGGCCCCCGGCTCTTCGCGGCAGCAGCCCGGTACGCTCCGGCTACCCTCTTCCCCGACCCCGAACACCAGTCATCCCCTGCCCGGCTGCCGTGTCCCTGCGGTGACCAGCAGCATCACCCGGCTGCCGTGTCCCTGCGGTGACCAGCAGCATCGCCCTCCTGCCCCCGCTGCCCGGTGCGGAGGACGCGGCATCCGAGAGCACCTCCCGCCCGCTCTCCGCTATTGCCGGGCAGCGGTGCGGCGGCTGCCCCGCTCCCGCCCGCCTCCGCTCCCGCCTCCCCGCGGCGCGCCCGCCCCTCGCCCGGCACCCGGCGCTGCCGCCGGCCGCAGAGCAAGCCCGGCCGCGCTGTGCGACGCGCTGGGACCGGGGCTGTCTGCGCGGCGTGAGGGAGGGGAGGGAAGGCCGGGGAGGGGGGAGGGATAGGGGAAGTGAAAGGGAAGGGGGGGTGTGTGGAAGGGGAGGAGGGGAAGGAGGGGGGAGAAATCAAATAAATAAATAACCTCCGCACCAATAAGAGAGGCAGCGGCTGCCGAGAAGGCTGGGATCGGATGGGAGAGGTCCTTCTTGGGCTCTATTTGTTTGTTTGTGACTGGAGCTGCAAAGTTCAGAGCCAAACGTGTTGCTTGCCGGCGGCGGCGACCGCCCCGCTTCACCTGCTCCGCTGACGGGTGCCTGCCCGGGGCGGCCCCGCTGCTCTGCGGGCCCTCTGCCCGGCATCCTGCCTGCTTCTGGGGCCGACGGACGGCAGAGGAGCGCGGGGCTGTATCCCTCCCTGCCCGCCTTCCCCTCCGTGCCTGCCGGAGGGCAACGGACAGGTGAGTGCTTCTTTGCCGCACTTCTGCCCAGCCCGGCGCGGAGGGTGCCTCCGCTCCGTAGTCACCTGTCACTGCAGGAGCTGCTCATTTATCAAACTTTCCCTCCTGTCGGCTCCCGCACCCCCTGTCTTGCCTTTTGCGGGAGGGCGAGCGCTCGGGGTTAATTGGTTTTGCGCAGAGGGAAGTCGCGGGGGGCGGGAAAGGGGGGTCCCACTCTGCAGAGCACAGCTCAGCCTTGTCGGGAGAGGAGGTTTGTCCGAGCTGCTGCCGCTCGGGGGCCGCAGCCCGGAGCCCGCCTCCCCGCGCGAGTTGGCGGCGCGGAGGCGGCGCGGGTGCCCGGCGGAGCGAAGTTGTTTTTTGCCCTGCAGAGAGCCCGCGGGGCCCATGCAACAGGCACCGTCCTGCGGAGGGAGGGCGGAGGGCGCCTCTCCCGCTGGCGTGGAGCTCCTGCCGGCCGCGAGCAGACGTGTGCCCTTTTAGGTAATCCCGCTTTGTTTCCAGCGCCTCCAGGGGTTTGCCTTGCGGGGAGTCTGTGCCATGAAGCTGTTTGTGAGAGCCTGGCAGCAGCCCCCGGAGGCACGCCTCTTCTTAGGAAGGAGAGAAAGTTGCCGATGCTTTAGAGGGACGGGTACGGTGGTTCCACCCGGCTGCGCGGAAGATGCGCGTCGGGGCGCCGGGCGTCTTTGCCCTCCCCGCGGTGGCGGCGCCGCGGGCAAGGCAGCGAGCGGGCGGGCGGGTGGGTGCTGCGGGGCGCGGGCGCCCGGCAGGTGGAGCCGTGGGGAGCGGCGGCGGTGATGGTTTATCTCGGCTGAGGCAGGGTGGCTAGCGGAGCCCGTAGGCGCGGTGCGAAGCGGCCCGGTAGCCCCGGAGCCGCTGCGCAGCGTCCGGACCGGCTCCTTCGGGTGGATGCGGTGAGCGCGGTGCGCCGGGCGGTGCGCGCCTTCCTGCGGGCGCTGCAGGTGGACGCGGTGCCCTGCGGTGTTAGAGTTACCCCTGGTCACGCGCGTATTTTTTTCTACCTTCGTTCTGTTTGTCACTGAGTATTGGGAAATGATCAGACTCGAGGGGTATTCTGTCTTAATTATCACAGAATGTATAAAAGTGTAATTGCTAAAATTATTCAATAGTGGCTAACAATTAAAAGATTATCCCAGTACTCTGCAGCTAGCAAGGAACAGACTGTACTAATTGGATAGTTGATGACATTTAAATGGACAGGTTTTCTTAAAATAGGAAGCTGCACTCTTCTAGGGAGCTGAATAAAGCGTTAGAATGTTAAATAGTTATGGTACAGTGATGGTAACCCTTCTGCAAGAGCTTAAGGTGTTACCTTGGCCATCAGCACTGGGACAGCCTTTGCCCAATTTTAGAGCACTTGTTAAGAGAAGGCTGGATTTTCATCACTTTCCTTTAATAGTTAAATATAGCTAAATGGTATAGAAATATCTGTGAAACAAACCAAAGGGGTGGCAATATTTTACATATTGTCCAGTGAAATCTTCCATCTTCAACTGACATCATTTGACTGAATTGATTTTTGAACTTGAAATTTTATGCTACTAAACACTTCATATTTAATTTATATCTCTTTGTTCCCCTTACACTGATCAGAAAAAATTGCTGTTTAATATTGTGGAGACTGGATATGGGATGGTGTAACAACACTTTTCTTGTGATCCTTTTATAACCAAACAGCTAAGGTGTTTTGTTTTTTACTAATAATATTCCAGGTTAAACACTTTACTTCAGTAATAAAATGATAAGTAAATCAAGTTATTTTCAGGACTCTTGGTTCTTCCCGTTTCTCACGTTTCTTGTACAACTTGAAAATGTTCTATGAGAAACTCATACAATGACTGCATGAACTTGTTGCATTTTGTTGTAAAAGTTTTCTTAATGTAATAAAGCTGGCATAACAAGAAGTTACAGAATGTAATCTTACGTTTGCATTTTTTTTTTTTCCAGAGACAAAATGTTTTCCATTATCTTAATCAAAGACATATACTTAAGGAAAGTGCCAGAAATTGAATTTAATAAGAAACTAACTTAACAAATTAAATAGAATATTCTATATTAAGAGGTCCTGTAGAGAATAGCACATAATTAAAATTGTAAAGTATGTCTGGACTTTTATATACTTATGCTTTATTCAGTCAATCATGAGGTTTTTTTACCAATATAGATTTGTGCCTCCTTTGAGGTATAAATTGCATAAAGAAGCTCCTGAAATGCTGGCCTAAATACTGAAAAGCCTTGGAGTGTGTGTCTCCCATGTCAGTGAAAAGGGTGAGCTTTACAGAAGTTACATTCATAATTGTGAAATTAATTTATTTTCTTTTTGTCTTGGGTGCTATAGCTGTCACTTAGAAATCTTTTTGTGTTGTATCCCAACCTTGCTCTTTTCACTATTATAGATACATTTCTCAAAGACTTCCTTTATTCTTGCACACCAAAGTATTCAAACATTTCTTATGAGTATTGCTGCTGACTTCTGAACCTGAATTCCAGTCTATGCTGTCCAAATGAGTATTTCTGACAAATCAGAACAAAAGAACTTCTGGACGTTTCCTCAGTTCCTGTAAAAATGTTAGTTTAAATGAAGATGGTGTTTAATGTTAAGATTGGATTTCCTCCAGAACAAAAGCATGACTTTCCACACAGCTGATAAATAAATAGCTGAATGTGTTATCAGAGATTTACAAAACACTGATGTATTGACATCTGGATTTGTTATGTGTCTTTAACAAAACATGGAGTGTGAGAAAATGCTGAAGAGGGTTTTTTTTTTTTTTTCAGGGGGAAAACCCCACAACTCTGAGACAAAAGGAATATTAAAAAGTATTCTCCATGACATTCTGGACAGTATAACGCTGAATGGGGGGGAGGTTATTTGTTTATTTTACATATATTGAATTCAGATGATACTAGCATACGTTTTACAAGGAAATAAACTCTGCTTTTAAAATCATTCTAGTGAAACACAGACATGTTTCTTCTGTATAACCTGTAGATACTTTCTCCCTTCGAATCTATGCAACAAGGTTCCCTAGCATTATTGAGCATATTCTTTTGTATTGCTTCCAATTTGTAGCACTTGAAATCTTTCTTTCACCCTACCATTTGTTATACTAGTGTCAAACTTACTGTCCTTGCTAGAACGAAAGTTCCTTTCTGCTCTTTTCACACTATCTAAAAAACGCATACCAGAGTTTTTTACACAGTTTCTAGAAATGTTGTATTTACTAAACTGAAAATTCCAGGTGGATAAACCTGAAAATTTTAATCCTGGAAAATGCAGTTTTAATACTGGGGGAAAGGGAAAGAAGTCCGTAAATCCTGTCTAATTACCATCCGTTGCTTGTTAAATGAGGAATGGCAGCTTCTAGGCATGCCTCTATCATAACAGTAAAATACCCTATGGTTGGCTTGGAAGCTACAGCTGCAACTCATACCAGGTAAAACACATATTTAAGTAACAAGCAAAATGTTTATTGATGCATTGAGGTGAAGGGTCTGTGAAATTCAGCATTTGAGAATATTTCTAGTGTAAATAATAACTATAATAATAATAATAATAGTAATCATTTACTGTGATGGATACTGGAATAAGAGTTCTGGAAGCCAATACTTATGGGGATTTTTAAAATATGTTTGCTTTACATATGCTGAGATTTTTTTGACTATTAGTTTACTTCATTAAAGACAGCAAATGAAGTTATGAACTAAAACATTCTATAGGCTTAGGTGAGTGTCAGTTTGCAAATTATCAGAATGACTAAAGCATTAAATGATGCTTTTATTTGTGCAATAAAGTTAATTTCAAACAAAACTTAACTTGCAGCTCTGTTAAGTCGTGAATATGTTCTCACTTCTAAAATTGTATTCTTTTATTCAGGTCTATAAAGAAACCAAGCTTTACATGTGGACCCATTAATTCTGGACTATGATTTCATGAATTTAATGATGGATAGCCAGGAACTAGGTTTTTTGAAGACATGCATTTTATCAAAGGCTAGTCTTCAAAACAGAGGAAATCTTTCTTTCTTTAACACACACATGCACTGTTATATACCTGAATATGTTTATGTATGCTTTCTGTGTGGAAACCAGTCTTATTTAATTATCTTAGCCAGAGACACAATGTGCTTTACAAATTTTTTTAGAGATTTCATTTATCTAGCACCTTCTACCCCAAGTAACTTGGACTCCATCTATTAAAAAAACAAGATGGATTTTGCAAAGATGCTTTTAAAACACAGGAAGTGTCTTGTCTTGTAGCATGTAGAAAGACCAGCATGGAATTTATGCAAGCTCTTTTCATCTAGAAACACAAATTGAGTCAAAGATAATTTAGTTTTGTTGATTCAAATTTTTACTGTGAAGTATTCCACGAAATAAACTCTGCTTGGCAGCTCTGATGAAATCTAGAACTTTTGAGAATGTCTCTTCTAATAGCTGTTAAATGTTCCAGTGTTAATTAGGCAGTAATGTAAGTTGAATCAAATGTTACAGCAGCGTAATATTCTCCTGTTGATTAGAAATTCTATGCCTAAGCAAACATACTTTCAGCAAACAAGAATATTTTAGCTTTGCCTATTCAATGGGAAGAATTTCTGCAGAAGTCCTAAATAGTGCCCTATAAGTTGCCCAGAGAAATCTGGTCATCATATTTCTATTTTAGCAATCTAATGAGAGCAGCATCTCGTTCTCTTCGTGGAATGAATGCAAGGGGAGTTTACAGAAATCTGTGAAGTCACACACATGGTGACTCTGCTGTGGAGAGACAGAATGTAAGAAAATAGTGGAGAAGGTGGAGTCTCACACCTGAGGAGTTGCATCGGTACTAATCACCAAAGATTAGGAACAGGCCTGCCCTTAATGGGCCACAGCTGTGTCCAATAAGAAGACAAAAGAGTGGGTTAGCTGGTTGAGGAGAGAGAGCTACAATTTGTTGGTTGTGCTGTGAAGAAGGAGTCAGTGCTGTGAGGAGCTGCCCGTGAGAAATCACCCAGGAGCTATGAGAGCTTTGCAGTAAGATCCCAATGCTCTGCTACAGTTCTAGTCCGTACCAATACCGAACACCAGACCTACCTTCTGCCAGCAGAAGCTTTTGCTTCCTCCAAGGGTAAAAGAAAGCAAGAATGGTGAGCTGTGTTCCAGAGTATGGCATTGTGACTGTTGGACAGTGCAGGTCTGCAGAGGGCAGGTTGGCAGGTCTCTCACTGTGTGTGATCTGGACCTCTGTGGAATAGCTGGAGTAGGAGCATTTTCAACGCAGGGGGAAGTGGTCTAGTTGCTCTTCCCTCCAGATAGACACCTATGCATTGACAGTTCTGTGTATGTAGGAGTCATCCTATCTTTTAAATGGTGTAAAAATCAAATTGGTTTAATCTCTGAAGAAATATATGGTGGCACATTATTCTGGTTGAGGTGTGCTCCCACACCTGTTCTACTTTTGTGTTGTAAGCCTGTTCTCCTTAGGACAGGGAAACACTGAGATGTAGCCTTAATGATGTTCAAAAGAACTGTTTCCAGGAGCAGGAGAAGACAGCCAGCCAGAAAGGATTGAGTTTGTATTTACCCACTTTTAGAGCAAGTTGGGTGAGGAGGAAAGGATGAAGTATGTGGTAATTGACAGTGGATATTGGCCATGGGTCACAGCAGGAGTGAAGCTTGTTGAAGTTTAGATTGAAACACCATCAACTCTGAAAGATATTATTCCACTTTATGGTAGACTGACCATTATCTATATGATTTCAGATGAAATAATTTGAACTGCTAGCAAAATTATCAGAAATTGCACTGATTTATGAGTGGGAAAACCCATTCAGAACTTGTTCCTGCAGATGCTACATGCATGTTTAATCTGATGTTGAGGCCTGCTTCTATTTTTAGGATTACAACTTGATATAACAGGAGATATGAAGCATAATCTTAGTGGAAACGAAGTCTGTTTCATGCTTTTCTTTTTGGAAGAAATGCTGGTTTCATTTTGGTGGATGTCTGCAATAAGTCCCACCTCAGCAACTGTATAAAATACTGTTTCAGTTACATGCTAACCCCTGTAAATCATTGGGGTATAGCTTGTTCCTGGACAGCAGAGATTACTGACCCTAATTTTAGACTGAAATAAAAGTCTGTATTCAAGTAATATACAAGTCCTACCACCATAATTTTTAAGTGTTTCTAACTATTTCCTAGTGAAAGGGATAAAATAGATGGATGAGAATCAAAATGGACTAGCTGATGGTCTAAAGGGAAATCAAGCTTTGAAGTTAAGAGGCGGTAGCCAGTAGAGATTCATACTATTTTTTTTAATTTCAGCAAATCTGCTCATTTAGGGTGCAGGCACAGGATAGCCTGTGAATTAGGTACCATGGGTAAAAAGGTACTGTCCATTCACTTAAAAGATACTGCTAATTTAATTGGATTTTAGCTACTTTTTGGACTAAACTGCAAATGTATTCCTATTCCATTTCAGTAGGAAGTAAAATATGTTCATTTGCAGCTGCAAAACTAATTAATTTTACTTCACTTTGCAAGAGATTTAGTGTGGCTTATGTGGCCCTGGGAAAAAGAATTGTAGATTGCTGTAAAGTGCTCAAGAATGAAGATTTTACTTTGTTTTTCTTAAGGAGAGACTAGTTAGGGTTGACTTCAGCAATAGCCAGGATTAGCTGCACTGAGGCTAGAATAAGGGTCAGGTGTTACCACCCTTCCTTAGACTCACTAGTGAGTACTTGTAACTTGGGATTTTCTCAGATATGCTTTCTGATTTGTCATGCAAAAAAGTGGGGAAAAAACTAGAGAATGAGAAGAGATTGCTTGAGACTGACTGGCAAACTAGCACCAGCAGTTAATCTAGGGAGAAGACAAGTAATTCTTCTTGAGTAGGAAGTGAAAGAGGGAGGATTGGATTGAACTTAAAGAAGAAAAGGAGAAGTGGTAAGAAAAGAGCAGAGAAGGTTTTAAAATACCACCTTGGCAGTTCTTGGGGCAAAGAGGTTAGTCACCAAGGGAAGGGAGTGGGTGGAAAGTTTGGATTTCTTTTTTTAAATTTTTTAATTAAAAAAACTTACTTGGGGATTTTTGGTGGGTTTTTTGGTTTTTTTTTTTGGGTTTTTTTTTGAGTAAGACATAAGTTTGGTCTGAAGTTTGTCTCTTAAAGACCTTGTGGTAACCTCCTAGAGGACATGCAGTGATTGTCCTAAACATGAGGCTTCTTTAGGTTTAAGCTAGGTGGGGTAGAGCTACTCTTTATATGCACAGTTTACCTTATGCTGTGTGGGTTTTGTGTTCTTGGAGAAGAGCTTTTGGTAATTTCTACAGTTTTCTGCCCTTGTTTCTTTTTTAAAGTCCCTCATTGTACTGTCATTTTCTCTGTTTTCCTTACCCTGGGGCTGAAGAACATGAGCATCAGAAGATAAAACTGACCTAAACTGAAGACTCCCTGAACCAGTAGAATTGACTGGTGCTGTGATCACACTCAATTTCACACTGCTGCTAATGTCATGTAGAGTAATATTGTGAATGATTCTGTCAATTTTTGGTTCAGCTACTAGTTGTCATAATGGTAGAGTTCCAGAGAGAGTATCTATCTTTGGGCAGTGAATTAGAAATTTTTTAGTGAAAGGAAAACTGGAATTTTTCCAAAGCTTTCTTTTTCCTTGTTATAAAACTTTCACATAGAATATTTTCTTTTCCTGAGTATCTGTGCCTGATTTTCAAAAACTGTACACAGAATTTAAAATCTTTATTCTATACGTATTTTTTGTGATGGAAAAGTTAAGTTCTTCAAATTCTTTTGCTGTTTATTTCTGTTCTCTGTTAGCCTTTTCAATTGAATTAGAGGACAATACGCACAACCAACTGATGAAAAATTAGTAATTCTGAGGTGCAAAAAAATAAAAAAAACCTTGAAACATTTTCAACCACATTGAATTACCTCAATGCCTCCAGTTAGTTTATCTGGTGCAAAGTAGGGGTGGAGATGGAGTCTGCTTTAGCCGCCATTGTCATTAGAAGAAAGATTTGTGGAACTTCTGCCTCATGCTTGGTATCATTTATGTTTTGTAATCAGAAGGTTTTGAGATGGTTTCATCGTTATTTTTTTTTTAATCTGCTGTCTTCTTCCATAAAACCTAGGGACCTAGTCTGAGAGCAGGACAGGCTTCTTGTTCTGTATGGCCTGTGCATTTAATGAGTACAGATTCTGCTGTATCCTTGTGTTGGACATAAGATTCCCCTTTCTTATCAAAATGGATGCATTTATGTAAGTAACGATCTAACAAAACATGTAACAATGTTTTTTGCTATTTGGAACCTTAGAAAATGTAGTTAACCTTTAAGCTTTCTCCCTTCTATCTTGGGTTTGGGTTTTGGTTTTTTTTCACTCACCCATGCACCATTCTACCACCTGTTTTGTATGGGGAATTTTATGGCTTTCAGATCATGTACTGAGAATCCTATTTATGTATAAATAACTTGGTATAGAGTAAGCAGTGTGCAGCTAGCTACTGTAAGTTTTTGCTACATTAATTTTCTGTTGCTGCTTTTCTTTACTGCAATGACTTTCTCCAGCCAGCCAACAGGTCTTCCCTCTTGGTCTTCTGTTTTGGTTGCACCTGTTTCTCAGGTGTAACTGTATTCCTGCTATAATTGTAGCTATCTGCATTTACATCTTGTAATTGAATACACTGTGGTCAGCCCTGAGTGCTGTATCCTGATCTTTGTAAGTGGAGTGGCTGTCTTTTTTTCTGAGCCTTTGTCTGTCATTGCCCTTTACCTCACCATAGAAATAGTCCTAAGTTGCCATTTCAGGAGCCAAATCTGAGTCTCAGGAAATCTTTTTTTTTGTGAATAACCTGTAAATCTGGAAAAAGATTTACTGTGAAACCTGTGTAGCAGCTCTTCTTTCTTAAGTTTCTCATAGAAGGAATAAATCATGAGGAAAAGATAGGAAAATAGATGATGTTTTTCAGATTAAAATACTGTCTATTGACCACAATTGTTTCTTCATTAGTATACAAATTGTGATCTGTTTAAGAAGTGTGCTCAGCAGTTACACTCGCTCAGAATAACACCTTTAGGCCCATTCCTCTTCATTTTTTTCTTTCCTAAAATCCAGTTTGAAGCCAGTAAAGAGTGTTAGCCACATGAAACACTTGTCAACATACCTAGGAAAGATGTACACTGGGTGCATATGTGTAAGACTCTATTTCATCACTGTCGTGGTAATTCATCTCAATCTTACTTTTGGGAGGCCACTTCCAGGTTTAATGTCAATTTGCATTTCAGTGAATACCTTGTTTCTGTTTCTTCACTGCAGTGAAGATATCCTTGTTTATTATATGACAGCTTTTTTGAAATGCCTATCATGTTTGTAAAATATCTACAATCAGTGACAAAACATACACAGTTAAATGGAAGCTACAGAAAATAATATTGCATACTGAACCCCTTTCGTTTCAAAGGAGAAACAAACGAAGCTGACAACAAAAAAAAAAAGCCTTCCTGAAGTTATTCTGTGTTTTCCTAACATTCCTTCTGTACTCTAAGATGTGAATAAATGTCTTTACATGTTTAAAGCTTGCCAAGTCTGGATGCTGAGGAGACTCACAATAGAAGTTTAAATGTCAGTAGGAATGTTTTTTGTTTGAAAGCCCTCAATAGCCACAGTAGAAACACTGCTAAGTGGGGGAAAAATGTGTCTTAAGCAAGGTATTTCTGGAATTAGACATTCAACCCACTATCATGAAACAAAAGCTTTCATCTTTGTGCCATCCTCTGTGAAGAGGTAATACCAAACCTGTCTAAATTCTGCATTTACTGTCTTCTAAGGGGTTGTGCTCTGTCATGTGCAGAATTAATGTATTAGATCTCCAGTTCCTCAAAACCAATAATCAGTCTTTTTACATTATTATAATTTTTTGCAGGGATAAACAAGGATAGTGTAGCACTGCAAAGTAAAAATTGTATGTACTTCTGTGTGATTTTTCTACTGCATCTTACTCTCTGGTCCTCAGAAGTAGCAAAAGCTATCAAATATACTGCATATTGTAGATATTGCATGGGTAGGTTCTCTTTATTTAGTATTTTACTATTGTCACTGATGTGGAAATGGCTAAACACAATTAGGTTTTAATGAGAAATTAATTTTAATTGATTGCATAGAGTTTGCAGGATTTGAGGACTGACTGTGTATAGCATGTATTTTGGCTAAGACTGCTGACGAAAACCTGTTAAAAATATAATTTTCTTCATGTTTTACATAGTTTTCAAATGCCTTATTATTTTTGGTTACTTTCTCAGGAGTTTTCTTCATTAAGCCATCTGTAGTTAAAAGAAATGCCACTTTCACTCTAGGTATGTAATCCTTCAATTCTAGTAGTATCTCATTATTAAACCAAATCATATCCAGGACATAACTTTTTTCTTTTTAAAGAGGCTTTTTTATTTATATGCACATATTTTCTTAGCACATTGAGCCTGAAATCCACTATGAAAATGCTGAATGCAAACCACACCGGACTGGAAGCTGAAGTTTTAGTTTTCTGCTGGACCAGTAATATTTTTTTTTCTTTCTTTTAATCCTGTGAAAGTTTTGGTTTGATTTTTTTTTTCTGCATTTTCCCTGAAGTTATTAGAACATTATTAAAAAAAAAGGCATAAAGATGTTCTTTAGGTGGATTTTTTTGTGTAAGTGGATTTAAATTTTTAAACCTTTGTTAATGCTTCAAGGTAACAAGTTTTAGATTCAATTATCAGACTCTCTTATTGTCCTATCCTCAATATTTTAATTTCTTGTCATACAGTTTGTAAAAAACTCAAATAATTTATAATTTATTTTAATTGGGTGAGGGGTATAACTTTAAAAGCTTTAAAATTGTTTAATTTTGATTTAAAGTTATCAAAATTTAGTGTGTTAATTTCTTATTACTTCAGTGAATTTTGCATCTTCATTAACATGAAGTCTTCATGGTTAAAGTGCCTGTGTGGCTGGTGAGAAAAATACTGCCAGTGGGTTTCAGATTCAAATAATTTTATTTCCAGTGCACTCCTTTGGGGTGCAAGGGGAGAGTGGAGGGAATTAACTTGTGGACTGAATGTGAAAATCTGTGTGAAGAATTTTATCCATATTTAACTTTCTTCCCATTTTTTGATGATTTGATATAGAGTAGGCCAGTGGAAGCCTCATTCTCTTTTACTGTGCATTAAAAGAGCAAAATGTAACCTTTGTCACTAGCTCTGGAGAGCTCTCATACAAAGTAATTTTCTGCTAAATTGAGAGCTTTTCATAGTCAATAATCACTTTATGTAATAGACATATATCTTACCTTGTAGCTAAATTATCATATAAAGGTGCTTTATTGTGAGGGATTTTCTTAGGTTGGCCAGTTATTTGGTTGAAATCCAGCAATGTGGTGAATCAATTTCTTGGTATATATGCAGACAGGTGATGACTGGCTCTACAGTCCTCTCAGTCTGTCACTGACATTTTCTCTGTGGATTAATGTTGAACTTGTTACTACACAGGTTTGGGAAGCTAATTCAATCTGCTTTACAATCTGAATCTCTTTTTCTCTTGTTTATCAAGTGCCCTTTATAATAATGTCATTTTTAATGCTGATTTCCAAGATATTTTGCTTCCTGACTGTTCTTGCTCTCCTCATTCAATAGCGTGCTGAAGCCCACAAATGACACTGAAGATGCTCTTTAATAAATATATATTTGTCACTGACTGCTTTTGTTGTGCACAGTTAGGATTTTTCTGGATACACTAAGTATGGTCAGGCATATGTTTTAATTCAGGGAAATTAAGCAGTCCAATCTAGTCTGCCAGGTTAGAGCACTTCAGCTCTCTGTACTTCATGGAGAAATTGGTTTTTGAGGTCTGATTAGAAGACTAGCTGCTCCTTGAGTGGCTGCAGCAAGCTGGTGAAGAGAAAATGTCAGGGGTACAGTGTTTATTCTGAATGTCACATCTCTTTAGGGTTTGGAAGGCTGACTCAGGGCTGTAAATTTCAAGTGTCTTTTCGTTCAACAGCCAGAAATCTCGTGTTGTTCTTAGAGGAGTAAACCCCCACGAGAGGTGCTTCTTCTCCTTAAAAGGACAGGAATAGTGATTGCAGGCACTTCTTAGTGCTTAGGGCTGTGCAGACAGGGGAAACACTGATGCCTCAGTCTGCCATGTTTAATTAATAACTCCTGTATCCTACAGAAACTGGAGGTTGGTGTTTTTACAGCACAACAAGTAATTTTGAGAGAGAAATAACCAAGAAATAATCACTCTAAAATGCAGTGAATATGAGAGGATGGATGCACCACTGGATTGCTTTTGGGTTTTTTTTGGTTCTTTCTCCATTATATAGCTAACAGATAAATTCTATGAGCAGGAACTAAATCTAGGTTTCAACTCAGTAAACTTTCAAAGCTGTTGATTGCTGAGGCAGTAGACACACAGGCATTCAATGTCAGAGCTGGATATAAAAGCTCTAGCATTTAGGCATTGTTAGTAAATGTCAACTATTGTACTTGAAGACTGATAGCTTCAGAAGTGTAGTGAAGTGCATAAGCCACCTTTCTATTATCACAATATTCTAACATGCGTTACAAAAACAGAATGTATTTTTTTATTTAATGTGTCAGGGAGACTCACAGTTACAATTTGAGTGGCAGAGAACTTTGTCAGAAACTTGACAGGAGTTCTAGGGTTCAAACAACTCTATCTTATTAGGAAAAACATTGTGGAAAGGTTTCTGTATTGTTTTATTGCCAAATGATAATGTTTAACAATCTGCTTGTAAAAGAAGAAAATTAAGACTGTTGGGAGTCTGTGTACTAGCAGTCCTACCAAACACCTCTAAGTAATCACTTCGATTGCTTTAAAAAGAGATACTGAAAAGGTGTAAATCTAAACTCTGTGGTGCTAATGTGTGTCCCTCGTATACACACAGCGAGTAATAAATGCCTTCTGTATTTCAAAAATATATATGTGGGGGTAAAAATATATCCCCAGTCAGTTCTTTGTTATGGCACATAAAGTGAGGTATCTTGCCCAATTTGATATGATCATTTGCTCTGTTACTTTTCTGTGTGCTTTAGCTTCAAATGTAAAACAATATTTCTGCTTAATTACCAGATGAAGAAAGAGGATCTGTTTATAAGCCATAGCAAAAATGCTAACTACTGTTTATTTATCTTTATAACAATAAGAGGCTGAACTGTGGTTTTGAAGATGAATGAGTATAGTCTGTAAAATTCATCTGTCTTAATATGGGTGAATGTGTGTGAAGTAAAGTTATGACTTGCTTTTTGTAGAGAGGAGGTATTAAAGGGGGTTTCTGAGGCGTTAATATGCTATAACCAGAATTATAACTATACATAAGCACAGTGGTAAAGAATTTTAAAGAATCAAATTTGAAACTCTAGAAAAGTTTTTCCTCTTTGTGATTCAGATTAAGCACTTTTCCTACACGAAAATTACTCTTTGCAGAAGGGTTTAGTCAAGGAAAAAAGAAAAATGCAGAATGTCTTAAAATGTTACCACTAGAAGTGTGCCAGTCAGTTTACTAGAAGGTAGTAGAAGTGTCTCACAAATGAGAATCAAGACTGAGGAGATAGCATAAAGATTATTGCCTATAATCAATATAAAGATCTATCCTGGATGATAGTGAGACAGGTTACTACCCAGAGCTGCCTGCTGCACTTTGTCTGAAGGGTGGCTTTTTCAGAAGAATTTCAAAAGTGCTCCCAAGGTCTCTTTCACAGGCAAGCTGAGAGAGTCAATAAACAGAAAATGTAAGTGAAGCTCATACACTATGGGAGGAAAACATTGAGTTTGTAATAAAGAAGAATCCAAGTAACAGACCTACAATTGTGAGAAATCCTGATATACATATTGTCACTTACTTTGGAATATCCAGAATGTGTGTGAGTCATAAATCAGTTGCTGTATTGCTAGGTTTATCTTGAATACAAATTTGTATATAGTATGGCAGTATTTCTAGTAAGTAGCACCAAGGGCATGACAAACGAGAGTAAGCAAGTTTGTTGTTTCATTTACATATAGCTACTATTTTACAATAGCTGCTACAAGTCTGTTGTTCAAATGCCTAAATATATTGGAATATTAATACACATTAATACTATGTGTTAATAATGACAGCAGTTATGCAATTGACATTTTGCACTTGAAATACATAAAGATGGGTTATTGGAAATCATGATCTCTTAAATGTAGTTAGATTTTTTTTTCCTGAATGTTGTTGTATGTTAGGTTTGAATTCTGGCATGCAACTTAAGTGTCAAACTGCTTCTTCATTTTATCTGAATATCCTAATAGCAGTTTAATGGATCTCTAAATTATTAGCAGAATCTACGCATTTTGTTTGTATAGTTTTACTGTTTGAATGAAAGCCACTCAGACTACTTCTGAAACTTGGTGTGTTGCAAAACCTTGTCCCACCTAGTATCATGTCTATAATGATTTTGGGATGCTCTTCCCTACATCAGCAGAGCACAAGAAATTTAAAGGCTGGGGGCAAAAGAAGGACTGCAGTTTTACCTGTTAATTTTTTGGGTTCTGTGTGCATCAGTAGTGAATACTGAAAAACTTCAAAACAAGATAAACTTGTACTAAAAGTGTAGCCTAGCTTGCTAATACAGCTGAACTAGAGGAGCATGCTGTCCTTAAGGAGCTGGTGATGTTGAAAAGTCATGAAAATTGAAAAAGATGAGAAAAACCTTGCTGGGTACCACTGCCTCCACTAGCTCTCAAAGGTTTTTTGGTGGGGGAAGTTTTCTAGAAATTCAGTACTTCTGACTGTATAGTCAGTGGGCACTGGGTGATCTTTGCATAAAGCCAACTTGAATGTTTCCTATAGAAACCTACCACTGTAGTAGTAGTGGTAAGAAGTGAGTTTGCTGCTCCCTCCTACAATTTCTTATCGTAAATCTGTGTAAAGCAGAGTGCAGTGATCCAGTTCTTTTTCCTGATACCATGCAGCTTTGCTGGCCAAGTTCAGGAGGAAGATACTATAACTCCTTTCTGTCAGAAACATCCAGAGTGTGCACACTTAATCCATTGCTGTGAGAAACTGGAGTAACTCTTTCCTCAGAGATTGTAATCAGTATGGACTACAACAATGTCCCTCAGTTTCTCCTTTTTTAGATCTTCAGGAATGTAGATGTCAGACTTTTGACAGAGCTGTGCATTAGGGTCATTAGAGGAAAGCCTGAAAAAGATAGCTTGCTCATCCAGTCCTGATGCTTCTAGCAATTAAAAAGGAAAAAACAACCTGTTCTTAAAAAACTGAGATAATTGCTTAGCTTTGGTGGGATCCAAATTAATAGTAATGTCTCAGCTAGTTATTAAAAGGTCACAGCTCTAAAACTTCTGCTGTTTAGTGGCAGTGTTACAACTTGTAGAGGAAGTTGGTTTATAGGAAGATTTTGAGTAAGATAGAAAACCAAAAATGTTAATTATATATGAAAATTATTTTTTTAAAAACAAGTAACCCTGCAACCCCAGAGAAGAATTTGAAACTGTCCCTCTGAAGAGGCAAGTTTTAAATTTTTCAAGGAAATATCATACAAAAAGAGGAATTTGACACAAATAAGTATGGACATGCATTGATTTATTTGGAAATGAAAATAATTGAAAATTTGTTTAAACAATATTGTTTAGAATGCAAAACGAGAGCACATCTTGGCAAATGTATATGTGACCTACCTCAGTAATTTTGTTGATTTTAGTTGGCATTCTGAAAGCATTACCTGCTTGGTTATATTTTTTTTAAAGGTAGAAATTAGAGAAAGTGAAGTGTTCTTTCTTATGGTTGTTACTGCTTTTATTTTTTAAGTGAACAGGAGGAATTCTATAAATACACCAGGAGCAAGCTACACTGGTAGGCAGATTTTAAGGGCTACTTGATTGAAACACTATGTGCTCTGGAGGATAAGAGTTATAGATGGATATTATTTATCTGAAGTCTTGAAATAAAAAATATAGTGAAACTTCTGCATAGTTCTGTAGTTAAATATAAGTAAGTTATTTATATAAATTCAAGAAAAAATATTTATAACAATGCTGGAAAGAATACTCAGTGATTATAATGCAGGCACACAGTTTGTGTTCATTGGGAGTGGGGCTGTGTCCAGCCTCACCCCCAGTGGGTACAGCTGTGAGCAGCAGGTGAGCAGCACTGGCAGCAATGAGCCATGGAGAGCCCAGGGGCACTGAGCAACCCCCACAGGGAACAGAGGGCACACGGGTGCAGTGCATGGACATGGGGTATAAAAGGCTGGGCTGAAGAACAAGGGCAGACACTCAACAGCCCTCTGAAGTGGAATGGTGTTACTGTGTATGGGCAGACACCAGAAGCCTTCTGATGAGGCATGGTGTTACTCTGTATGGGGGAATGCTTAAGGCCTCCTGAAATTGTGTGGTGATACTCTGTGTATTGTGGCCATCTCAACTGTGGCATGTGGCACAACACACTGTGACCATGCAGTGATTCTTGAGAGCTGCTAACTTGAGTCTTCCAGATAGCTGTCTCTGCAATTACTGCTTTACCAATCAGCCAAACAGAAGTCTTGTTAGGGCTAGTGCCTGCAATTTGTCCCATTGAATATGCTGGTGGCTTCTCACATCATAGATAAAAGCAGAACACAAATAATTACAGAATAATCAGACATTTGTACAAAAGCTGTTTGATTATTACCTTACTCTTACATAAGGATGTTCTCTGAGAGCTCTAAAACTTGTAGTTCGTTTAAGCTGCTCAGATGTCTGGTAGCCTGTGCTGGAAAAATCAGTTGAAACTTTGGCATCTAGTAACAGTGCTTATGTTTTAATAACTCAGAAATTGCTAAGGATGTGTCTGTACTGACCTGATATATCAGTTTAGTCATTAGTAGTATCTAAGGCCTTTTTTATTATTCCTTCTGCTCATGTCATGTGCCAGGATTACAGGAAAATGAACAAAAGTACAGGAAAAATTGTAGCCCCACTGAAGACTGAACTTCTTTAAAGCTGGACTAATTTGTGATTGTTTCTCTCCTATCTCTTATGTTCTCACAAAGAATTGTCAAAACATAGAGATAGGAATTCTTATACAGTTACATAATGGACTTAATGTGGAGCAAAGCTGAACTGTTTTGGTCTATTCATATTAAAGTTACAGCAGACTTCTGTAATTGTAGGATGTTTGAGTGTGGTAAAGTAAGTGGCAGTTCCAGTGAATATTGTGTCGCTATCTTCCATCTTAGTTATTTCCCTTTATCTTCTCCAGTTCCTTCTCTCATTCGTTCCTCTTTCTTCACCAGGTTTGGCTTGCTCAAACAAATGACAGTAAAGTTAGAAAAATCAGAGGAAATAGTACTGTCTGTTCATTAGAAAGTGTCAGTCCAGACATACAGGATTATTTTTCATGCATTCAGGCAGAAAGATCAATCAGCAGTTGCCAGTTTTTGCTGCCATAGTGTTGTTTCCCCTCCAGATTCTATTCTGCTAAAACCACAAATGCATATTGTATTATTATTTCCTTTGTAGGAAGAAATAAAGTGTCTGGAATGCCATTAAAAGTTTCCTGGGAACTTGGGAAAATATGTATTTTTACAGAGTAGAGTACATTTGCCTAGTTTTTATTTTTAAAAATAAGTTAACTGAGTAGGAAGAAGACTTTCTGGTTTATCCATTAAAGAAGAGATGACACTTATGACAAATGATGGATATTTTTGTAAAGTAAAAGGATTTAGGAAGCATACTGAGGTTTTTGGAATTTTTTTTTTAGTATACCTTGCAGGAGTAAAACTTGTCTCCTTGAAAGAGAAAGACAGATGACAAATTTGATCAGTCTTTTGTAGCTCTTTGTTCTGTAAAAAAGAATGGGAGATGCCTAATGTTTTCAGATTTTGATCCAAAGAGCAATGTTTGAGTTGTGAATTGACATGGCTCTTGCAAGTATTCATCCTAGACCTATCTGATACAAAATCAAGATTCAGCTATGAAAGGTCAGTCTATCTAAAGAGAGAAAACTGAAGAATGCAAAAATATGCAACAGGAGAAGCAACTGGAAAAGCTAAATGTTGCTCAATGTAAGCTTCTTTAGAAACCAAAATACTTGATTGAGAGTAAGGACTGTCTTAAAGCCTGTATTGCTGCTTGTAGGTAAAGCCAGGCTTGCTGAGCAGATGGAATGCTAATCATCATGTACCAGTACCAGTCCCACTTTCTCACTATGCCCTCCTGATTTATTCACCTTTTTTGCACCTCATCTTCCCACCCACCTCCATCTAAATTCAGGAAATAGGAAGCAAAAGTGGAACTTAATTATGATTGTAGATTCTGATCACAACAGGATTTATTCAAAAAGACATACCAAGTATTTTTTTTCACCCACTCAAAATGTCAAGAAGTGATGAACAAATACATTTTTATTCTTTCTGGTTTACAGTTTGCATATCTTTTGACTTTGAGGCTTTTAACAAAACAAGGAAGAAAAATTCCTCATATTTATCTTTCTAACAGCAAAGATGGAATTCTTTTTACACTTAAATAACTTTAAACTCATAAATATAGCTAAATCTATTTAGGAAGTGTCTACAGGATTAGAGATGGTTAAAATGTGCAGTTTCATGGGAAATGGTTATGGTAAATTAAATTTTGGCAGCAATGAAACCCCTTCACATTGTCTGTATGTAATGTGGTTGATAAAACATTTAGTCCTGTTTGGAGGATTTTTTGTAACTCTCAAGTCTGAATTACAGACTTGGGATGCTTTGTTTTTAAACTGTTTTTCTTGGATGTACTGTCCAAAATGTTGATAGATTTCTTAGTGTTTGAGGTTTTTTGGTTTCGGTATTAATTATACTCGGAGCAAATTTGCTTTGTATTCATTCTAAATAAGTACAAGCTAACATTGCTAATAAATACAATGCTGTCTCTACAGAATGTTTTAAAAACATGTGCTGTATAGTCTTGGAAGTTTTGTTCTTCTGCCTTTGGGAGTAAATTGGAAAGTTCAGGCAGCAGAGCATCCTTTCTCAGAGGACATAGCAGACCTTGATAATGTACTGAGCTGCAATTCTGTAGTGGCATCAGACTGCAGACTGGCAGCACTCTCTTGAGTACAAGGTTGCAAAGCTTTCCCAGTGAAGTGCCTGATGTCTTCAGAAGGTGTGTTTCATTTGGAAGGACATTTTATTTTTCTTTAAAGATGAAAGTGATTTTGACTTTGCTAATGCATGGTTATGACTGTATTACACCAGTGAATGGAATTAGTACTCTGAGAGATTTGTTGTTTGAACTTGGTTAAGCTCATCGTGATTGCAATGTAATTTGCAGTATAACACAGTATAACTGTAATAGCACAGTATTTTTTTTGATAACACAGTATTTTTTTGATATTAGAATAGACTACATGTTTTCTGTTAATATGAATTGAGACCAAAGTCAGAAAATTTTGACTAAAAATATTCCGTCATTTTTGGGATTTTTTATTAGTGTGCTAAACAACCCTATAGGCAGGCTTTATTAAGAATTGAAGGACAACTGGAAATTTCATTAATATTTCAGTATTGTCTTAATTACTCTCTAAATGTAAGGGATCTTTTAGGTGGGAAATACAAGGAAACATTGTTTAAATTGAAGATAGTTTGTTGTAACACACATCTGATAATAAGTATGTAATATATTTTATAAATCCTTTAGTAAATCTTTTTATTTGCAACTTAAGAAATTCCAATGACTGACACACAATTGGACATATAAACTATATAATCAAATCTGAGTGTCTTAGAAACCAGTGCACTTGATTGCCTTTTTTTTTACTGTAGCTGAAGACAAAGAAATAATCAATTTTTCATAAATTTTACAAGAATTTTTTATATTTAATCTCATAGGTCATGTTAGCTCATTGCAGTAGCATCCCCTGTTCAAAAAATGCTTGCTTTTAGGGGGAAAAGCACTTCAACCCTTAGATTTACCTTGTCACTTTTTCTTGAATTATATTCTTCTTCATTAGGCACATCATTTTTCATCATGCTTGTTTTGTAATGTTCTGTATTAGTGGCATCAGGCTTTCTACCAGGTCTTCAGCATTTGGGTTTTATTTTCAGGAAGTATTTGTTAGATTATTTTAGAAAACCTTTCTCTTTCACAAGCTAATATCTACATAATATATTATTATTTTTTCTTAAAAATATTCATTTTCATTTTTTTAATTCTCTTTGGAGTGAAAACATTTCAAAATATGGAACTGCTCTTTTTGTTGGGTGGGATTGGTTTTGTTTGGTTTGGTTTGGGGTAGTTGTGTCTATGTTTTGGTTTGGTTTTTTTGGGGGAGTGTTGAATAAAATGAAGAGAAACAGTGTTCTGGCTTTTCAAAGCTTGGTGAAAAAATAATATTTATAATATTCACTGTTAATGTTTATATGGCAACTGCTCAGAAAAAAGAGCAGCAAAGCATAAGAGGAAAGAAGATGAGAATAAATGAAACATTTATTGAATAAGAATTCATTAGAAAAAATCAGAATGTGGTCTAGTAAGTACTGGTTGCAGTGTAAGCAGCTAGGATTTAATACACGAACATCTGAGGATGAGAAACCAATTTTCTGATATTTAAAACATTTTTCTACTCTTTTAGAACCAGATAGTGACTGAGTGTTTCTTTTTCTTTTTGCTACCGTGGAAATGAAGAAATTCCTGTTACAGCTATATTAAGCTTCCCTGTTTATTTGTAAGTGAAAATCCCAAATAGAGATTATAGGGATACCAGTCTGCTCTCTATGTAAAATATTTAGCCTAGTTTTCAGATGGAGATATTTCTAGAATGAGAGAAGTCCCAAGATGTCTTCACTCTAGGTTTAATGTCTTACCTCTTGTTGTCCTAAAAGCTGATTTTTCTTGACACATCGCTAAACAGGAATGTATAATACTTCTTCAGTGAGAAGAAAGCAGCAGAGTCTTAATTTAAAGATGGAAACATGGGAAAAAATAGTATGTTCAAGGCATTTAAATTGAATGAAATTTATCTGTGACCAACTATTTTTAGTTACTTATTCTAAAATAAATTTATGGTTTTTTTGTTCTTGTCAGTTTACTTCTATGCTGTAAGTTCCTACTTAGGACTCTGATCTTTAGGTTGATTGATGGTATCTTCTTTAAATGATCTACTGTACAACCCTTGGAATTGTCTTTTCAATTAAAATGCCATTCTTCTCCTTGTAATTGTGACGGAAGCATTAAAACCAGTTTGAAGTTTTGACTGGGCTTCTTTTCAGACGTTTGGTTACACTGTGGGAGCTAACTAGAATTTCTTTAGAGGTAGTAGCCAGGTACATAGTCCTGGAAGCTCTAACAGTGTGTGTATATCCACAGTGGTCAGGATTATCTCCACCTTCTGTCCCAGTCGAGTGTCCCTCTGTTTTGTTTTATAATTCTAAGTGATGAATTAAAAGCAAAAGTTTCAGTAGTGTAGGATTCATGATAAGTAAAAGGAAAAGTACTCACTGGCATTTCTGAGCAATGGTGTTTGTAATAAATTATTTCTATAATCTAGATCCATGGACTAGCAAGCAACTTCTACATGTCTTATTCTTTGTGTAGTCTCCTCTTATGCATTTACAAAGAAGTTGGTTTATTTTTTTTTCTTCAGATCAAAAGATTTGTGTTTCTAGGTATCCATGTTGATCCATAACCAACCTCTGTTAAATACACCACCTAAGCCATGTTCCATGGTCTTAAATTTTCAGAGATGCAGAAACCCTTCTTCTGCTGCAGTTTTCACTTGGTTGTCTGACCTGCAGTCATTTATCTCTGAAAGTTTATATAGACAATGCCAGCATTAGTAATTTCCAGATTGGCACTGCAGCATAATAAATACATGAAAGTGCAGTCACTGTCCAGAAATGGTTGAACATGGTGGGGTTTTTTTTCTTCAGTTCCTATTTTCAGAAGTCTATTTTTGCTCTCAGTATTTTTGACATGTTTTTCAACAGTAGGGGGGAAAACTGAAATGGTGCCTGACTACTTAAAACTAAAAAAACCCCTAAAATTTATTACTGGATTGCAGTCATGCACTTCAAAATTTCTTGAAGGAAGAAGCAGCAACATCCAGAGCAGAGTCAAAAACCTAACATATTTATTTGTAGAAAACTGTGAAACAAAAGTCTGTACCAGAGAAGATATAGGGAATGCTCATGAAAAGTAGGGAGGTTATCTGTAAAGTTTATGGGGATCGTGATTTCTTTGTCTAAAAAGTGGTCCATTTGCTAGTTTCCACTTGGTAATGTGTATGGAATGTAGAGGAAACTTTCAGTTGCCTCGGTTTTATTATGTCTAAAATGGCTGTCATATCTGGGAAAATAAGTTTTTTCTTCAGGCAGATACAGGAGAGATAAGTCAGAATTTGTTGTATCAGTCCTTCAAAGAGTATTCTATCAAATCCAATATGCACTGCTTGTGTTAAGTGACAGTAATTAGGATGATCAAGTAAAAAAAAAAGTACAGTAAAATTTCTTTGCATTCTGCCAGTGATTATTAAATGATATTAATTTTTTTACTTTAAAGTATTTGTTTGCTTAAAGGTGTATAATACATACTCTAAACTCCTAGCAATTATAACTTTATAGGCAGCTTAAAAGTTACTGCAGTTTTGCAAGCCCAGTTGTAAGGGCTCTAATGGGGCTGGGAAAAGTGGTTTGGGCCCAAAGCTGTATAGCTCTGTCAGCTGGAATTTGTGCCCACTTTAAGAACATGAAGTGAGGAAATGGAGCAGTTTCTGTTAACCTGTGGGAATTCAAATGAAAAGGGCAGCCTGGAAGGCTGGGATAAGTAGCCAACGAAAGGTGTGACTTACCTATATCAATATATGGAAATTTAAGTTATTTATGAAAATAAATTTTATTAGTTGCACTAGAGAACATGGTGGGAAAATTGAAGGGATAACCATAATCAAGTGGAAAGTAATACTGAGCTAATTAGAGAGTTAAAGTCTTGAAAGAGGACTAAATTCCAGAAAAAGTCTGTTGGTATATTTGAGTAACCTAATAGTAAACACATATGACTAGTGTATCTTTTTAAGATTTCATAAAAAATAGATTACTGAAGATGATAAATACAGTATTTTCAATGAAGTGTGTGGGCCAGAAGTAAAACTGGAAGTATCTGAGGACCAGAATAAAAAAGCCCTGTCTTATAGGAACTGCAAAACTTTAATATTTTTAGTTGGAAAAGGTAGATGGATTATTAATATAGAAGTTAAATAGGATTATGATTGCTTTTATTTTTTAAAAAAGGGGATTTAAACTTTATGTGAAAGGTGAAGAGATGAATAAAAGTGAGAGCTAATTATGGAAGACAAAGATGAGGCTTTTCACACAAAAGACTGTAGTATTGTGTTTCTAATTTTGACTGGAATCTTTGAAATGAAGTACATCTTATGTCAGGATGAGTAGTCACTGACTGAAGTATGGTAATAGGAGGAGTACTCTCAGAAAACATCCTCATAGAGACTTTTTATGCTAAGTGATGTGATAGAGAGATAATTTTTGAGCAACAGAACTTAGAGAAAATTCAAATAAATGCTTTGTTTTTATTGAATGTGTGCCAGGAGTTAGCATAATGGAAGAAACCTGATATTCACCAGTTAATTTTCCAGTCAAAGTAGGTTACACTGTAGTACTTCATCTTCAAAATGGACAACAACTCTCTGGAGCATTGTCTCTTTACACTTCTGGAAGATAAGTAAATAGGGTGTGACTGAAGATCAAGGCACTTCCTTGAGAAATCTGTGTTAGATATTCTGTTTCATTTCTGAATTTTGGATCCTGAACTTGGAAGCATGAGGTGAGTTCCAGACACCTGTAATGATAATTGTGAATGAATCTCAAATTATCACTTATTCAAAAGTCTGATTTTGAGTAGAAAATGGTTTCTTTAGATTTGAAGTGAGGCCACTTCTGCTAGAGTTCAGAATCCAGTTTTATTACTAGTTGCTTCTATTATGTGTTTATATATCTACAGTTTTTTTTTTTTAATAGATTTGTTATATAGGAAGCATAGGAATATAATTTACATAACATATTTGCATTAATACTTTTCCTCTTATTTTAAACACTTATGGTATTACACAAAGTAAGAGAAAAGGCGCACTGTAAAAAAACATAAGCAGCCTGAAACACTCAAATTGAGCTGAAAGATTTTTGATTAAATGCTTGAGGGAATTTTCATTTTCTCTGCATGCTTCTGTAAAACTCCATTTTTCACTGGCAGTTACACAGAAACAAAAAGGCTCTTTTAGCCAGTATCTGTACCTCCTCTCCTGGGTCTTTTGGCTTTGGCAAGTAAAACGATACACCTGAGCCAGGGACCCTGTAACACTGTTGCCAATGGAATCTGAAGAATTGGAGATAGTGAATCAATAAATATACCAAGTAACAAAACTGTTATTGTGCCAGTATTTTCATTGCTGTGTGCTTTCGCCTTTGCAAGTAGCCATTTTTGTACTGGGTCCATGCCTGCTACTTGTAGTATTTCCTATTGTGTATCTCTAGAGGCATTAATTTATCCAATACTGGATAAATAATGAGACCCATATTAATCAGTTATGAACTTTTGTAATATAGCTTCAGTGTGTATCAGTTAACATTTTATGTTGTTGGTTTTTTTGGGTTTTTTTTTTTTTTTTTTTTTTGTTTTCTTAGGCTATAAGGATCCTTTCTCACTGTGGCATTTTACAGATATGGCACAATCTAACCCATTCAGCACAGAATCAAATATGTAACAGTTTTCACAATATTAGAGCTCTGTTACCAGTTTCAGTAGCACATCCTGCTCTGACACACTTGCATGCAACTTCCAAGATAGGTAATAGCCTTGTACTGGTTCAGTCTGTCTCACATAGGTCTCATCCCCTGAATTTCATTTCTAAAGTACCTGTTTTCAGGAAGTACCTAGCACAGCTGCAGGGGCGTGGAAATTATATAAGAACAACCAATTTTTGCTCATTTGCTGACTTTGTAAGTGAATATCAGTCTTTATGCAAGTCTGGGGTGGATACCTCTTCAGATCCTTAAAAGGAGAACTAGAAGGATTTGAGTTAAGATTGTGATGGAGGAAAAGCAAGTGAGGTTTGGTCTTGCCACATTCTGAAGTACAAAAGCGATGTCTGGCTGTGCTGTCCAGCAGATGGATTATTCATGGTTATGTGCTGCTTACATTTTGAGACTCATATTTGGTCTCTCTCTTCCTGTCTTCCTTTCCCACTATGCCTGAGAACCGGCGGAAATGGAAAGGGATGATATTTTTGTGCGTATACTTAAAAAAAAAAAGGAAATTATCAGTGTGCTATATTCTGACACAGTAAGATGTAGTTTTTTTTAAACCAGAATGTCTGAATAGTTAAAAAATATATACTCCTAAAGACTTAGATTTCTTGAAGGGGTTGAAACATGTGTTTTTTCTTAAGTTACGAGGATTGAGTCAGGTGGTATTTTATAATTTACAACTAAAAATGACTTCCCATATAAATAAAGTTGAGGTTTTTGGAAGGGGGAGGGAGGAGAGAAATTTTTATAAGACTAATGATTGTTTTGTCACATGTTGACATGCCTGAGGACTACAAAGCTCACTGATTCTGTAGATTTTTTCAAACATTCATAGTTGTTAAATGCTTCAGGTCTGAGAAGAAGACGCCAGTTGTGTTATATAAGTCACAGAGGAACGTAATGACAATTACTGACTGGCTAGCAGTGATCCAAATTCTCTTCTTTCACAGATAAAATTTGAAATCTATTTCAAGCATGGCACTTAATGTTCTTAGGACACAACTTTCTTACACTTTAGTAGCAAAATATGCATTCACCGTTCTAGAAGGTTATTGTGGACTGATGCAACCAATAAAATAAATGAGTTTTGGGAGTTTCTGGAAGCCATTGGGTTCTGTTACAGTTGAAAAATGTTTAAAATTAGTATTGCATGTTAAGGCAATGAAATAGTTTAGTGAAGCACCTGCTGTACTCTTGTTTAAGAATCTGCAGCATCTTGCAGTTGGCCTTGTTGAACCTCATGAGATTGTCATGGGACCACTCCTCAAGCTTGTGCACATCCATTTGGATGTTTTTCCCTTCTTCAGGCCTGTCAGCTGCACCACTGAGCCTGGTGCTGTCTGCAAACATGCAGACAATACTCTGAACGCCATGGAATGAATAATTGATTTAATCCCACATTGATGGAGGCATTAGACAGTACTGGGCTCAGTGCAGACCCCTGAGGGACACAAGCCATTACTCATCTTCATCTGGATGCTGAGCCATTCACCACTACCTTCTGGATGTAACCATCCAGCCAGTTTCTTATCCACCAAATAGTCAGAATCATAGAATGCTTTGGGTTGGACAGGACCTTAGAGTCCATCTAGTTTCAAGCCCTGTGGCACAGTCAAGGATACCTTTCACAAGGCCTGGTAGCTCAGAACCCCATCCAACCTGGACTGACATTTCCAGGGATGAAGCATTTACAACTGCTCTGGGCAACCTGTCCCTGTGTCTTACCACTGTCACAGTAAAGGATTTCTTCCTAATATCTAACTGAGGCCTACTCTCTTTCAGTTTAAAGTCTTGTTCTATCACTGTGTGCCTCTCTAGCTCTCTGATAGGCTCCTTTTAGACACTGCAAAACCCCATTAAGGTCACCCTGGAGTCTGAACAATGTCCATCCATCAAATACAGATCTCTAAATTTACAGGGAAGGGTGTTGTGGGAGACATGTCAAATACCTTGCAGAATTCCAGGCAGATGACATCTGTAGCTCTCCCTTTGTCCACAGCTTGCTTTACTCTCATTCCAATAAGTACTCAACAAATTTCATATAAGGCATTTTAGTTATAGACAAAAAAAAATGCGAAGGGGTGAGAAGCTATGTAGTTTTCTGTACTTAATGATCAGAATAAAATTAGACTTGCCTAAAAGTGTGTTTACAAAGAATTAAACATTTGCAAATATGTTTACAAAGAATTTTAAACTTTCTGATCTGTTCATTTTAGGAGGTGGAATGATCCCAGAGACTTTGTAATTGTGCCGAAACCTTCCTAACCTTTTGCGTGTTAAGGTTTTATAATAGTTAAACGTAATGATCCAGTTAGAACAGAGATAGTGACCTGGAAATGAGGCAGGGGGATGCACACTACAGTAGGGAATGAATTAAAAAATCATCCTTCACATGCCTAATATTACTGCAATAGCCAGGGGTTTGATACAGTTCTGTAAAACTGCTAACTGTATCAAACAGCAGGTTCCAAGCCCATTAATCTGCAGATGTCTTCTCCATTTCTAAGCAATAAAATCTATAGGAGAGAGGATCATGTGAGAGTCAGATTCTTACCTTAAACTTAAGATATTAATGTGGCAAAAGACAGTAGCTGCTACACAAGCTAAATGTCACACATCTCAGAAATCTAGCAGAAATCTCTCACTGTTAGGAGTCTAGTACTCAGTAGCAAAAATAGGCTTCTTATTGTTGTTCAAAACAAATAAAAAAATCTGACAGAATTGAGGTTTACCAGTGTGATCTTGAACTCTACCAAGACATCAATCTCTAGCAAAACTGGCACTTTAGGTAATACAGAATTAAGTGAATAACCCCACAATGCTCATTCTGCTGTCTGTGGAAGAGACTTAATGCACCCAAAACACATCTCTGTAAAATACATCTCTATTTGTCTTTAGTCTGTACAGAATAAAAGCAACATAAAAATGATATACTGTCAAATTATATGCTGCTAAATTTCATAACTATAATGTTGTGTACTGTGTACAATCTTTCACTTCTATACATTTAGCATCATTCAGAGTTATTTATTTCTTTATTATTTGACTGGTGATAATCCTTAGGGCAAGTTATGTCTAACTAATGACATGTACAATGCAGTCTTAAAAGGAGGTGAGAATGTGTTGATATTCTTGAACCACAGTGGGATATATCCTGTCATCTGACTCTTAGGAATGTGGTAGGGGAGTTGACCCAACTTTAGGAGTCTGCTCAGGCTTTGTAATGCAATCTTCATTAAGTTGCTCAAACAAGTCTTCCAGTGTACACTTTAAAGCACATTATGTCTTCTGTTGTTAATAAATTCCCATGTTATCTTATAAACATTCTAGTTCTTTGTATATCTGATTTCCACAGATGCAAATTTAGATTGAATTTTTTTTGAAGGAAACAAAACTTTTAGAGAAGTTAACATCTTTTGAGGAACGTAATACACTACAGAGAAATTGCAAGCCTGTGTTTTGAGGTTTTAGTTTTAGGGGTGGTGGTGAAGAATGGTTCACTTTGAGCACTTGCACATGGGTTTTTGACCACTGTTATATACCAAGTTGTATGTGTTTCTTGCTTACAAATAATATAAGCCAAAGAGAAGTCAGAAAAGTTCATATGAGCTAATAATAAAAGAGTATGTAGGAAACTTTGATTCAGAGAAAAATAATAGATATCAATGGAAAGCCTACTATTGATTCCACTAGGTATTTGTTATTTGGAATATATTGATTTCAAAAATGTACTATTTGATAAACAGCTGCTATTGCAGTTGTTTGTATTTCATAATATAGTTCCAGGATATTATGCTAATAGTTAATATATGGTAATTATCTCTTAAGTTTTTGTTTAATACTTGTGATAATTTATAGTTTTTTCTTATTTATTCTCAGTATTTCTATAGGTTGCCCGCTTACCTTCAGTAAAACACACTGTTATGCATTCATCCTCAATGTTTAGTCAAACAGATGGGAGAACAAAGAGCTGCATTTTGGGTTTTTCTGACCTTTTGGTTCCATCAAATATTAGCTTGATTAAGTGTTGATCTTAAATATACAAGGACTCCCTATTCACTCTAGACCCAGTTTATCCAATGTATAGGGTACATAAATACCCACACACTGCAAAATATTACCTGAAACTTGATGTTGCAATATACTGTGTGCCATCTTGAAAATATCTTGCCCAAACCTATATAATGTTATCATTTACTGATAATATTGGAAGTTTATTTCATTTCAGATATAGTTGTAGAAGCAGTGCAAATAATGAGGTAGGGAAATAATTAGTGGGAAAAGAAATGTTTTGGACAGAATATGTAAAACTCCATAATGATTTTTGGGCCTAGGGGAGAGATGAGAAGTCCAGGAAAGTACATCAGTGTAAAACGAAAAACTGTTAGGGCATGAAAAGCAATTAGGAACTTGGATACAAATGCTGAAGCCTGGGGAAGAACATTTGTCTTTCATGGTGGATTAAAATGCTTCAGCCATTCCCATACTTCCATGTTGTTTTTGTGAATGTGGGAACTGATTGCATGACACAAAGGAAATACACTCTCTTATTGAAGGTAAATACTTAGAGTTGTTAGAAATCGTGACAATACACTCTATAATATAAAAGTGTGAGGTTTCTTATGGTTGTGTTTGAGTGACTTTTTTACTCCTGTATCTAAATTGCATCAGTATACACTCCTTTGCCACATTTCATCTACACGTAAAACAAAACTTTGTTTTATGTTATTCAGAAACTATCCCTAATCAGGAATTGAAATAAAATGTGTATTGTCAGCTTGCTTGGTGGGGTTTTTGGAAGTTTTCTTTTGGTGGTTTTTGGGGGTTTTTTGTGACTATTAGTGAAGTACTTTATAAATATCGGTGTGTGTATTGTGGGCATCTGTGCCTGGCAGTTGGCATGCTTTGTAGAGTTTATTCAGTTTTTTAAAACAACTAAAAAGTTATTTTTAGGCAGAAATCTGCCTAAAGCTGTGTCCTGAAGTTAAAAAGAAGGCGCAGAATAATAGTAAATAAATATCATTAAGTTTGAATTACATGCTTTAAGCTGTATTCTTAAATAAATCATCTTCCTCTGAGGGATTGTCTAAGTAAACAAAACAGATTTCAAAAGGCATTTCCTGATTCACTGGTCAGTGACCATACAAGCTCAGTGGAAAGGATTCAAATAAGGGTTTTGCTGTATTTCTGAGTCTCATGACTAAGAGCCCAGAAAAAAATTCTACCAATAAAAAATTATAGAATTCTAAACTGATTTGCAGTGCAGAGCTCCTACAGTCTGCTTCCTGCAATTTTGGTCTGTGTTATTTCATCTTGAAACACCAAAATCAATAATCAGTTTTAGAAACCAGGATCATGCCTAATATTAAGAAAAAACCCAGCAGACTTCAAGGTTCACAATACAGTTTGGGTGTAGGCAGAATTTTTTAGTGACTTATATCTTTATTAATTTCAGTAATGCATCTGAAATTTGGAATGAGATGTATATTCTAAATCAAAATGCATAAAATGTGTAAAAGTCTAAATAAATTCTTAATTAATTATGGCATTTTGAGTGCAGCTGTGTCAAAATGTAGCTGAAGTTATTTACTAGCAATACTACTAGCTTGAAATTATTTTAAAAAGAAGAATTATTAATTTTTTTAGGATCCTAGTGAAATTACAGACTCAAGAGAGGATGTGATGGCTTCTCGTTGTATTTTGTTGTGGTATTATAGGTTCTTTCATTAAAGTGTGCTAATATATGTTAAATTGAGAAGATTGCATTTGGTACTTGGTGATCCTTAGCTAAGACACTAAGACTATTGCTGCAGTATTTTGCAATGACTTTATGATCTAAAGAAAATGTTAAAAAGTAGGAAGCATTAGAAGTACTGCAGACTGTTAGACCTGTTGTCAGTACTCCAAGTTCTCCGCCAGGGTCATCCCAACACCATCCTGCACACATGCCCTGAGGTCCAGGACTAAACTGTGTCCAGCTCCAGCATGGGCACAGCTGCCCAGGAGCTGGCAGAGCTGGCCTGGGTTAGGCACTGTGTCCTGATCTGTAGGACACAGCTGTGAGCTCAGACCCTTGGTCTTTCCCTAAGAAGTGTTGTTGGACTCTAACGTAGCCTTTACTTATCCTAACATCACCTCACTCACCTGATGTTAGATGTCTCTCATCAATGTGGATTAGTCTAGTGATCAGAGAGCTTGGATTTTTTTTTACCCTGACTTCTTCCAATTTAGGTTCATGATATGCAAATATCTATTTGATATTTTTTTTATTTACAAGTCTGTACCTCATTAATGGATATGCAAAGAATTGGTTTCTTTTGAAATTTAATTTGGCCTCCTGTCTTTACTGCAGAATATAATGATGGCCTGCTATACCACTTCTTTTTTTTTGGTTTTGTTATACTAAAGGACTAATGATAGTGTCGAGGTTTGGGTAAGAAAAAAATCAAACCAAACCAACAACAACAGCACACACCAAACCCAGCAAAGCCTGGATGTGCAACGCACAAGATCTTTCAGCTTGCTAGTATTTGTCAGGTTCATAAATGGGAAAAAAAATGGTGAAATGCTTTCTGGATCTTAAGCACTGAAATACACTTTCTTTCTATAGCCATGGACAGTTAGCAACCACAGGTCCTCAGTATCCTTTTTCCTTCAGTGCAATTGTTCTCTTGCACACTGCAGGATAAAGGATGGATGTCTGGTGCGGTTAACTTCCCTTATGAGGGCGCTGTGTTGGAGGGTGCTTTCTTTTCTATCCATTGTATATTTATCTAAGAAAGGAGGAGACCTGTTCCTGTTAATTAGTGAGAACAGACAATACTTTCTATATACAGTGTCTTGAGAACAGAAAGAGTCCATTTCATGTGGATGCCTTTTTCTTTCTTTTTTTTTTTTTTGTTAAAGTGTTTCAGCTACTTTCAGCTATGTCAGGGTCTCTACCAAAGTTGCTATAGAGGAACAAGGCTTTGAAATGCTCTAAGAATTCTGGTACTGCTTTTAATAAATGAAAATAGCTATCAGTAATGCATTAGTGCATTATAGGACTTTCAAATCACTGCACCCAGACTGTGATGAATCACAGTATGAAGTGAGAATAAATGTGCTGAAAAACACAGTGAGAGTCTGTTTGCTCTTGCGATGTTAACTTCAACTGAAAATAGTGTTTTAGAAATGTGGAAGGTCTTACCTTAATTTTCAAGATATACTATTGAAAAGAGATTGTAAGTCATCTAATCCAAAGCTTCATTGTAATGAGCAACCTGTCCTCTGATACTGTTCATAAATTGATCAAATTTCCTTTATAGCTTTGATCCTGAAACCTTTGTGCTACGTACACATGTCTAAAGTATTTTCCAGCCATGGACTATCTGTATGTACTTCATATCTTTGTGGTCACAATACAGCAAGGAGAGTACTTGAAAAAAATTCCTTTGGGTTGTAATAGCAATACAGAAGAGGATATCGCCTTGTTCATTCTGGTATCCTATTATCTTTCAAGTTCACAGCAAAACCCTTCCTTTAGAAACAGAATTGTGATATAGTTTCTTCTTTATTCTCAGTCATTCATCAGAAGAAATTTGATGGATGCTGATTTGCATATTCTGAAACAAGTTCTCATATGGACAGCACACCTAATTTTGGACACTTGTGAAAAAAAGTTGCCTGTAGAACACACTACACCTGAGCCTTTAGACAGAGCCAATTTTTCTCATACCAAAAAAAACTGCTTAAGTACTTGAAGGAATAATTTAGTGCCATGCTTGATAAATGACCAATAGCATTGCATCATCTATTAATAGTGCATACTATAGTACGAAAACATATTCATATTGATTTTACTATGTCGTGTTAGTGACCAGACCCTAAAAAAATAATTGTGAAATCCACAATAGCTAAATAAAATAACAAATTCATAGTAGAATGTATTTCCCACATCCTTCAGTATAAACAATTGTCTTTCAAAATCCCTCATTATTTAACAGAGGAAAGCCATTTTCGGAATTTGCCAAAGTAATATATTGAAAGCAGACAAAATTCTTTTTGATAGGAATACTGTCTCAGTAATAATGTGGACAGATCTGTACTAGCACCATATCCATGAAACAAAATATTCCACACTAAGCATATACAACTGACTTGGTCTTGTAGCTTAACTTGGACAATTTTTCATTTGGGGGCTGAATCTTTCTAAGTATGAGAAATTAATATAGTGCAATATTTTTCTGGGTGACATTAAAAAAGGTTCTGTTGTTCTTGGTTAAATCATTAGCAGTTGTAGAAAGAAACAATGACAAAAAAAATCACTGTAGAAGTTACTGACCAAATGATAAAAGGCAGTAGAAAGCAATTAAATATATTAAACCATTTTAAGGATTATGAAGCCTCTAGATTACCCTGGATTATACCACTCCGTAAAACTGATTTTCACCTCTGTAACTGTAACCGATTCAGGAAAAAAATTCCTCCTGAAAAGACTCCTGAGTAGTTCCTATGCTCTGAAGAATATAAAAATCCCTGAAAGGGTAGTATTGTTTCTCCCAAAACCATACATTTTTTACATTCTATCAGAAAAGTTTGACAACTGATGTTCAGAATGTTCTTTCCTACTTAAACCCACCCAACAGTGGTCCATAGTGTAGAAACTACTTGATGATGTCAATGGAAAAGCACTTTGATGTAAAAAACATCCAATTTCTGATCTCCTTTTTCATTTTGCAAGATCTCCTGCCAACTCTATTAAAAAAAAAAAATACCTCTTTCATAAGGATTTGGTAATACTAGAAGTATGAGATCTCGTAGTAACTCATTTTCTGTGTTAAAGCAAATCACTTCTCTTCCCAGGATATTTATGGTGCCTTCTTAGCTCAGCATCAGTCTGACCAAAAGTATGTGGTCTATTTTAGGTGCTGAAAGAGGGACTGAGGGAAGAGAGATTTATTGCAGGTTCAAAGGTAGAAGCCCAGGAAATTACTTCAGAATAGATGAAATACCTATTACGTACAATCAGTTCTCTGGCTTCAAACATCAATTAGAGATTTAATGTTTTCCCTGGAGATTGAAGTAGTTTTATTTTGGGTGCATTGATCTACTGCAACTGTAGACGGTTAACTAATACTGGATGAGTAAACATCAATGAAGGTAAAATTTATAATTCCTATCTTCAGCAAGTAAATAGGAATCACAAGCAAACATGACTTGTTAATTTACTGTTTAGATGAGTAAAAATAATATGATCATTAACACTGGGTAATATTTATGTTTGAATGTTTAATAATTAGATTTCCATTTTTTTTATAATTCAGTCAGGGAGAAATAAGTATGCTGTATTAAAATTAAATACACCAAAAATGTGAAAGAA
Source organism: Serinus canaria (assembly GCF_022539315.1). Taxonomy (NCBI): domain Eukaryota; kingdom Metazoa; phylum Chordata; class Aves; order Passeriformes; family Fringillidae; genus Serinus; species Serinus canaria. The sequence goes on from NC_066317.1 coordinate 37,820,250, forward strand.
GTCGTTAAATGGCTTTTGAAAAATTATAGTAAATTTTCCTAATGTTGTAATTTTAAATATTATAATTGCCATACAATGTTAAGCCTCATTAGACAGAATTGTAACTTTTTACTATGTGTGTCTTTTCTCTGTTTTTCACCATAGAAATAGGATTCACACAGATGTCAACACTTTAAAATCACTAGAAAAATATGTTTCAGGCAACTGTGTCTTTATAGCCACTTAGGACTGTAACTAACAATTTTATGTGGTTTAGAATTTAAGATTTGAAGTTTTAGTCTTTAAAAATAATTTGTCACTATTAATTTAATGTTTTTTTAAGTTTTGTTTTATATTTAATGTAAGTGAAGTTCTTTAATAAAATGCACATATCATAATGTACTCTCTTTAAGTTTTATTTTTTTTAATATGGAGCAAATTACTGGTATTTGAGTTTGGCCTGTTTGTTGCTTATTGCTAAGAAAAGAGCCACTAGCACCTATCTCTATGTTCAGGTAGTTTACATTATCTGATACATATATAACCATAAATAGGAAGTTGTTTTTAGATGAGAAGAAACATGCTTCACATTCCTGCTAAATATTTTTAGCATTTCTTAAATAAATATTAAACAAGAATTTATTTTTGAATGACTGACTTTGAACGTAGAGTGAAAGAAGAATATAATTTCATCAAAGCTTAATTTCATTTTATGTAAAGTAATTTCAGGCTGAAAATTGTATCATGCTGTGATCATACAGTTTTCTGTATGTGGATTAATGTAGTGTACAAATTTTAATACTCCTGCTCTATACTGACAAGAATACTTAGACTTCATAATTCCTGTGAAGTAGTTGGTCTATGAAGCTTTTTTCCTCCCAACAGTCTATTGGATTTTCACTTACAAGTAGGGTGTTTGAAGTGGTGGTTTTTTGCACCAATATTATGAATACTTCTGTTTTGCAGAAACTAATGTTAACAATGTGTTGCTGTCACAAGGAAGAGGAGAATTCAAGGCACTGTACTGTTAAAGAAAATAGTTTATTGTAATGCTATTTGCCTTGGTACAAAAAATGCTTAAAGAATCTTCAAGTAGTTTTCAAACAGATCTATTTTATGTTTTCTCCAGTGCTCATCCTTTTAGTATTACAGACTGAAAAGACAAACTCTCACTCTGTGGGGGTTCTTCATTCAGCTTCTTGGAATCTTTATTTCTGTCTCACTGATTTCTCTTTAATTGGAGCCAATACAGAGGGGGATTTTTTTTTGAAGAGTAGTTAAGCAATCTGTTTACATTGGTTGAAGTACGATTCAGTTTAATAACTTCTCTATAGCTCTTGCAAATCCCTTTTTGTTTTTATGCATGGGTACATTATTGCCTTTTCATAGGGGACTGTGTGGTCACTAGTCATGGGCAGAGGTTTGTGTTATATGCCCTGCTGTATTGGTGGCTCTAAAAACAAAGGGATTAAGATCTAGAATCAAGAGGTGTTACATTTTTTACATAAAAATATCCTTTATGCCCCCACTGTTTATTTCAATTATGTTTCTTCGCTTCAAAATCTCTTTTCCTGTAGAGCATTTTACCCCTAACTCCCACCATGGTAGGCTTAGGTTGGATATTAGGAAAACTTTCTTTGCTGAAAGGGTGACCAAACATGGAATAGGCTGCCCAGGGAAGTGGTTGAATCACCATCCCTGAAGGTATTTAAAACATGGATAGACATGACACTTAAGAACATAGCTTAGCAGTGGACCTGGTTAAGCATTTGCTTAACAGTTGGACTTGATCTGAAGTGTTTTTTCCAGCCTAAATGGTTCTGTGATTCAACTCCTACTTAAAGTAGAAGATCTGTCACTGTGAAGAAATGACTGTTGAAATCATAGAGCAAATAGACAAAACTAGACTGTGAAAAATAGTATTGCCAGTATTTTCACATAATCAAAGAAGAAGCTGAGTTGGAAGGGACTCACAAGGATCATGAAGTCAAAATCCTGGCCCTGCACACAACAGCCCCAACAATCATGCCATGTGCCCAAGAGTATTGGCAAACACTTCTGTAACTCTCTCAGGCTTGGTGATGTGACCATGCAGGTGTAGACTCTGATGAGGTCTCCTTTCAGTCTCCTTTTCTCCAGGATGAAGAGATGAAGTGACCTCAGCCACTCCTCATGCAGCTTTCCCTCAAGGGCCTTCCCCATCCTTGTTGCCCTCCTTTGGGCTCTCTCTAGTAGCCTAATATCTTCTTTGTACTGTGGCTATGCTCAAAACTGCCCCCAGCACTTGGTAAGACCACCCCAGTGCAGAGCAGAGCAGGACAATGCCCTCCCTTGCCTGGCTGGCCATGCTGTTCCTCATGCCCCCCAGGACACAGGTGACCCTCCTGGCTGCCAGGGCACTGCTGGCTCAGGTTCAACTTTCTGTCAGCTGGGTCTCCCAGGTCCCTTTCGGTGGCACTGCTTTCAAGTACCTCATTCCCCAGTCTGTACCTATTCCTAGGGTTGCCACTTTTTTTTTTTTTTCTTTTGCTATAAATTTGCCACAAGTCTAGTTTTTATGCCAAAAGTGGTTATCAGAGTTTCATGTTTGTCTCTTTTGAAGTCTTGACACTGAATTATTTTTGCTATCTACAGTCATGTCAAATTCTGTTGTTGAATACTCTTTGCCTCAGGACTACCTGCAAATTCTACAGATTGAATGATTGCGCTTCTAATTTCTCCTCTTGGGCCTATTGGGAACACTGAGGTATTTTAGAAGAAGTGATCGATATTGTGTGGCCAATTCCAGAGAGGATTGTATCCATGATCTCTGAGTGTGCCATCATGACATTTCCTGAGTAATTTTTCAAGTCGTTCTGCATGCAGTCTAATATGCTCGTTGCCTTCTTAATCATGCTCAAACACAGGAAAATTAACAAAAAAAATCTATATTGTTTCTCAGCTTTCTACTCAGTTATTTTGGATGCCTTTGAAGTGTGTTAGTAATCTAAACTTTTCCTCTATTAATTTTCAGTTGACTGTATCATTGTCTATGATTTTGTCACAAAATATACTGAACTAACATGATCAGTTTTGGGGAAATTTTGAAATATAGCATGTTGGCCTCTCTGTCCCATATGGGGTGTAAAGCTGTATACTAAACATTTTGAATAACTTTAAGGAAACCAATATCCCATTAAAAAAAGGCAAAAGATGAAGAATTTCCTTTTTTAAAGAAGTACTCTACAGGTACTGCCAAGTACCTGCTTGTCATTCATATGCTATGATAAAATTGATTCAAATTTTAAAGTAACTAACAACCTTAGAGTAAATAATGACCCTATTTAAAAAAGGTTTATTGTTTTTTGAATTATGAACCTGTTTTGAGATCACTGTTGGCAAAATAACATGCTACTAAATGTTCAGTATTGCTTTTTTTGTAGATTACCTACACATAGAACTGTTTGGAAATAGTCACAACTATCCAAGTTCTGTGGGTTGATCTATGAAATGTTTTAAGATGTTATTGCTAGGACATGTGATATCCTTATTTATAAATACAGTTTGCTACAGTTGTGTCTATTGGACTATTTTGTTTTCCTCTGGCAAGGAAGGTTCAGTTTTTTGGCATCAAGTTTTTTCATCTCCATAGTATTCAAAATTAGCTGGCCCTCTAGAAGAGAATACTTTATGAAAACAGTTTCTGCTTAAGCATTTCCACACAATCGTGTTGCTGCAGACTTCCTTTATACAAGCCAATTGATTCTGTAATGTAGAATTAATTGAACCTGGATAAATCTACTTCTTAGACAATGAAAACAAAAAGCATAAGAATACCAAGAGAACTCTTGTTTATTTCAGAATGTAACTTCTAGAGTAATTTTTTTTTTGTATTTTTATTTTCTTTGCAGTATTTATGTACGTGTATTCTTCTTCAGATTAATGGGAACTTGACATAAAAAATACAACACCTGTAGCATATGACTCAACAAATGATAACATTTTAGGCAAGAATGTAATACCTTGAGCAAAGATAAGGAATTTCTCATTGTTTAAGCATTATTTGAAAGTACTTTTTTAATTTTAGAATGATTGATTGATTATGCTTACTCAAACTTTTTTTGTGGCTATATATAGCCCAGTGTTCATATGTTCCTTGCAGAATCTTGATTAGGCAAGTATATTTTAAGAGCAAAAACTGCCTGTCCTTAAAGAAGACTGTACCTGTCATTGAGACAACCAATTTTGCAGCTAATGTAAAAACTTCATAGGGATAGATTATAAAAAGAACAAAGATTCTTGTGATGACAGAGCATTCCACTAATATATCAAACCTGAAACTAATGATTAACTCCATTCTTTATTGGATAATCTTAATGACTTTGAGTATAGCTTCAAGACATAACACATACAGTCATTTTCAGATTTCTCATTTTTATAGCCATCAGCAGACTATATCTTAATGGCATTCTGAAAGAGAATGATAAAGGAGTTGATAAAGGAGTTAGAAAGGTGGCTAAAATGGATTTCTTTACCCACAAACTGTGGAATATGTGACTCTGCAGTCCAAGAGGGTAAAATGCACAATCCAGAGTGAGAGTCAAATATCCATGAGTTAGAAATGCCCTGTGTGATATAGGAACTCATACAAAATGATGGGAGTGTTGTACAGATACAACACTTCAGCTATTAATTGCAATTTACCCTTCATAGGTTTTATTAATTTAAACAGATTATTTTGAATACTAATACATGAAACTGAAACATGGGTTGTTTTTTCTTCCAGTTGTGAAGTTAACAGGGGTGTTCAAAGCATGTTTAGGTGATACCCACATTCCACTGACCAGCCTTTCTTTAGTTTTCCTCTTCTCACCATAACATCTCCTAATTTAGATTTTAATCATCTGACCTTTTCTCTTATCACAGTTTCAACTCCCAGCATAATTCATCTGTGGTGGATGAGATGTTTGGGGACTTTGGGAAGAGGGGTTAATTATTTTGCTCTATTTTACTTTGTTTTGTGTTTCAAATGTGCTTAAATACCCTGAGATATTAGGCTAAGTACCTAGAATGAGAAGTCACCTAACTCACTGGCCTGTTTCTCCAAAATTACCTATGTCACTAATTTATAAGGCAGATAAAATTTGGTAATATGTGCATTTGGAGTAATGTTATTTCTCACTCAGGAATGTCAGACATATTCTGTCTCTGCTTCATTCTCTAGATTCAGTTTATAGAAGGGAGATCAAGAAGGTTGTGTCAATACTAACACAGCAGTCTGTAGGCTGTATTTTAATAAAGTCTTTCTTTTATATGCCAGTAAAAAGAAGTTATATCAATGGAGAAATATAGCAGGAATTAGAAAAAAAAAGTTAGATTATTATTGGTGTATTCTTTGGAGGAGAATAGTCAAATCAGTGGCAAACAGTTCACCTAAGTTCATGTTGAGAATGATAAAGTGTGATTGAAATAATCAATGCTGTATTTTAAATAGAGTTGGGATAAAAGATTTTACATTCAGGAAGCTAGTCCTACCTATTTATATGTTATTCAAGTGGTGGAAGGCTGCTAATGCAATTGCTTTCTCTCTTCCCCTATAATCTTGCTACCCTTTTTAATTTTAAAGAAAATACCTGGATTTCATTCTCCAGAAGCTGAACTACTATTCAACTGTTCTACTTTGTTATAATGTTCTCAAGCAAAAAATGTCACATTTTTTGAATTAAGTTCTGTAAAACATCAGCTGACTTTGCCTTGACTTGATTACATTCTAAGTTGAACAATGTGTAGGAAAATCCCCTTTAGCTTTGTGACTTAAATCCATCAAGGGAATAGCCCTCATCAGGTTCTTACAGACACTCTTAAGGATGGAAAGAAGAGCAAATCTGCCCTTGTACTCCTATTAAAAATGTATGACCATAAATCTGGTAGGAACAGGAAACTGAACATGGAATCACTGTTTTCTTTCCAGGCTGAGATCTACAACAGGTGCAGGGATATATTAAGACTTCTACAAAAGGAGGTTATTCTTTTGTCCTATTTTATCCTTTCATCCTGATCTCATTCCTAAAAACCAAAAACACAACAGAATGTTTTCATTATTTCAATTTAGAAACTAACCATTGCTGCCATGAATAAGTTGAGAATAGGCCTTTTGCAAACCTTCCTGAGACTACATTCTTAAAAAAAATTAAAATTTTCTTCTAAATTCCCAACTTTGTCTTTAGTGTAGACATGAAATTACATCAGAGTTTAGGAAACCTAGAAGAAAACAATTCTGAATTAGCATGTAATCAATATAATGCATGTAACATTTACTAAAACTAAAACTAAGTGTAGAAATTGCCATTAACTTGGTAATAAGCTTGTGTTGATACAGAAAACTGAAAAAACAATTGCAGAAAGCTCTGCAGTAAAGGGATGCTCCAGATAGAGGAGACAAGTAACTAAGACCTCAGTTGGGTAAAATAGTTTGGGAGAACATGAATACAGACAGAAACTCTGTGGAAACTTCAAGTTTTTATGAAAGGTTATTACCTGACAGTATTTCAAAATTGGCTTTAGCTTTTTCCTATATGTACATTATCTCTGCTATGTGATATTTGCTCTTTCATTTGGATTTTTTCCAGATGCAATATATGAATCCCAGTAGTTTTCTCAGAATTAATATTTCGGTTATTTTTGTTCTGAACAGTGGTCTCCAATTTATTCTTGTTTGTCTCTCTTTCTGCTTCCTTAGCTAACACATATCTAGTACCTATTAAAACCCACAAAATAAATCAAGTTTTTTTAGCTCTGATTTTTTAAATCTTATTAGAATAACTTCTAGTTATTTTTTTTTAACTACCTAAGAATTTTTCTGAACTCATTAGTTGTTCACCTCTTAAATTGTATTTTTTTTGGTGGGAGACTTTTCCTGTTTTTAAATACTTTGATCAGATTATGCCAATAAATGAACATCAGATGGAAATATACATTGAGATCTAGCCACACTGTCTGAACTTGAAGAGTATTTTAAGAGTCCTAAACTTCAGTGTCTTCTAAAGTTACTTTTTCCAATTTTAGATATAGGGAATTTAGATGCTCAATTTACATTCCCTCATATATTACCAGTGGTATAATACAAGTAAATTCTGCCTCATTTCTGTTTAACCACTTGTTTAGAAGTTTTAGGCCTAAATTCAGGTTTTTTTATGCACTCCGTTTTTGTGGTAGATAAGAACTTTTTTTCATTATTTTCTGAATACATTTATTTCCATTTTGTATGGATGCAGTTCATCAGTGAAATAATTAACCCCATTTTTTTGCCAACAGCTAATTTTAGTACCTGCTGGATTTCACTTGTGGCAGCAGTTGTCATTGTTAGACCCTAAACCCCGGTTTTGTTGTGTAGATGTGTAAATATGTATGTGTGTGTGCATACATATTTATATCCCCCTCCAAAGGTCACACTCCTGCCATATATGACAAAGTGTTCATGAAAAACTACATGACTTTAGCACATTATCTCTACAAATGCCTCAATTACCATATGTCTGTGCATGCCATTACTGCATCCTCACTAAGATGCTCTTGCATAGCTTACAGTAGCTCTTTTCTAAAAAAGTTGGTTTTTACATTGAATTTTCGCTAGCCAGACCTCTTGTACTCAGTTACAATTAAATCAGAGTAATTCTTTTCTAAAGCCAACATGTATCCTAGTCTTATTACTAAGTTTTACCTACGAATATGCTTTCACCCAGGGTGAGAGAGCTGTGGAATATAGCTGAGCCAAATTCAGAGGGTGAGGAGAAGCTCCTGCTGTATGTCTTTTCTGCTGAACCACTGAAAGCAAGCAGATGTAGAGCTTAAGTTCTTGATAGAGAAGGTGTGTGCTAAAGTCTTTCCAACATGGGTGAAGAGATGGATATCTCTTAACATCTTTGGAATGGGTCTTAATGTCTCTACTAACTTTAATCAGCATGTTTGTTACAGAGCCCAGACAGCTTGGCTCCTGAAATGGACAAGTGTGTCCTCATAAGCCTGGGTTTCTGAACTTTGGGGTAAAATGACAGGTTCAAGGGGACACATGTGGTAAGGGGTTTGGGAAGGCTGGGCATTCCCAGTACCTCAGCCAGTGGGGAAAGGAAGAGGGCAACAGGAGTTTAGGATCAAAGGAGGCTGCACCCTCCAAAACGTGGAGAGAGGAAGCCCCACAGGTGTGAGCTCCAGTAGACTCTCCCTTTTGTCCAATGAAGTTGCAGGACTCCTCTGTCTCCTTTCTGGACACTGGCTTTTCGTAGTGTGATTTTCTGTGCATTCTTCCTCAAGACTCTGGTGCCAACAGAAGGCAATGCTTTTTGAGATTTTTTTTGGCAGGAATTCAGATTAATAAAAGACTAAAGAACTGACTGTGAAAACCACCCTATTTAAAAACACTATGATTAGTAAGGAATTAGTTCCCTGAACTCTTTTTAGAGTTTTGCTTCCTTTAACCAGTACATCCCCATCCTTGATCCAGTGCATCCCTTTGTTTGGGCTCTCCAGTAGCTCAGGCTGTTCCTGTGCTACTGCACCGTGAGTGAATGGCTTTATGGAACGAGACACCTGAGCCAATGCCATGGCAAACCTGGGATGGATCCGGTGAGAAACCTGCTCTGGCTCTGGGATGGGATGTGTGGGAACCCCTGGGGTCACTACAGCTGCTGCTGTGAAGTGGGATCGGCCCCAGCCATGGAAGTCTCTGGTGCTGGAAATGTGACCAAGAGTCTTGAGACTGGGATGGTTCCTCAGCAGTGAGTGACACACTTGTTATCCTTACTGCAAGCTTCACCCTTCTTGTATTCATAACAGAAACCTTTTTACAGTTGTCTGGTATTGTATTGCATGGTGCCTTTTATTTTAAAAATAAAATATATATTTTTAGGCAAAAAAGTACAGTTCCAATCATTTATATAATGCAGATTATAGAATCTTTCTCTGTTCTATCTAATCTAAGGTGTTTGTATTAACATTTGAACATGAAGGAAAGTATTAAATCATAGAATTATAGACTACCTCAAGTTGAAAGGGACACATAAGGATCATTGAGTCCAATTCCCCATCTTGAGCTAACTAGTGATCTAAAAATAGCCAATACTGGATGTTTTGCCAGGTAGCTCTATGTGCAACTACCACTGTCTTCATCACTGTTCTCATCTCGTCTTACCTTAGATGCCATCCTCCCCGTATTGGATGGGGAATTGGATTGGATCCAAAAGATCTGGTCCATGTAATTTTTTTTGTAGTCCCTTTTTTTTTGGTTACTTATTTATTCTTCAAGCTCTTCAACATAATTTTGAATGCTTAGAAGCCAAAGCTGAGTCTAACTTGAAAAAAAATCATACAGCAAGCAACCGCCCACCCTGACGTTTAGGTTGTCTCTGTTGTCTGAAGAGGGATTTTCTCTGTGGATCTTATTTTGTAACTTCAAAATGGGTATATCCAACTGATGGAAAAATGTAATTACTGTCCTTAAGATAATTTATCACCAAACTACATTTGTGACATCAGCCATTACGAGGTCTAATGCATGTAATTGGCAAATGTGTTTGCATCGCATACTTTATTGACATTTACCATATTGCTGCTGACAGCATTTCAGCCCAGATGAATGCTTCTTGCCAAGAGCTAATACTACTTTGCTGAAGTAGTCATACATGGACACATTGTAGTGAAGATGCAGAGTAAAATTCACTGTGGTTTTTTACTGCTCAGGTGTCTAGTCACCCCTTCTGAACAGTGAGGCTTTGACATGCATCAAGTAGATTTGTAACAGTTTGACAAAGGCACTTCTGAGGGTTTGTACACTGCACCAAAAGAGGACCATTGAAATAATTAAAGGTTGCTATGTGCTTTGAAGCACTGAATGTAATTCATGCAAGACAAAACTTTTTATGTTAAATCACTGAAGAAAAATATTGTACTTAAGGAACTATTAGACATTTTCTTTCTTGTAATAAGATTACACTTTGTCATCAGTACTCATGCAAGAGGACATGAAAGTTAATTTTATGAATTAGTGAAGGCCGTAAGAGACTTTCCAAAGCCATTAAATAGTCAACATACCTACTACAGTGACATGCTGTCAAATTGTAAAGAGTAGCCTGTCAGTCTTGGTGAACTAAATCATGCTGTACTGTTGCATGTAGGCAGAGGTCTTCAGTAATAAAGATAAAATAACTGTAGTGTTAGTGAGATCAGGATGTTTATATTTGGTGTCTTGGCTATAAATTATTCATCCTAAAATCTTTAGAGGAAAAGAAAACTTGGTGAAACACAGTATCACTGTATTGAAATGGTTGTTCAGTTCAGATAAAAGAAGTATATTGAAAGTGTAAATTACATTAAATTGACATAATACAATAACTAAAGTATGAAAGCTTCACCTTAAGCCAGTTTTTAAAGACATTTGAACCTTAAATTTTAGGTCTATGTTACCATCATTTCCGGTACTCCTTTTTTCCCGTATATGAAGGCCTATTTTCTTCTTCTGCCAGAGTTCCTTGAAAATTCTTGCTGTACATGATAAAAGGCAGTCCAAATCATAAATTTAGGTTAAAGCAAAGTCTTAGTTCATAATTGGAATGTGCTGTTAGTTTCAAGTGTATTTTAAATTGCTTTTCACCATGTTCTCCTTTGCAATTTGCAATATTCAAGAACTTAACTTTGAAAAAATAAGACTTTGTTTCATTTTAAGACATATTTAGATTCAGTAGCTAAAGATCTGCTCAGAGCACTGTAATTGAAGTATGTTGTCCATGGTAGATGGAGTATTCTGGATTCATTCAGACATACCTGGATTTTATTAAAAATCTACAAGGGAAAGAATTGACTAGAAACTTTCCTCCTGTTTTTGATAAAAGGTTTAATTTAAGGAAACACCTTTAGTTTTAATAAGCTCTACAAGTTTACAAGTAAGGATTGCTCATATTTTTGTGGGTGATGGGTAGAAAGACTTGTTCACAAGTTCTCATATCATGCTTATAATAAGATATTGATTAAATTGCTATTGCTTTAACTCTCTTTCCAAGCAGCATTATTGCATCATAAAATCATAGAATCATTAAGGTTGGAAAAGAGCTCTAAGGTCATGAACTCTTTATGGCATGACTTCAACATACAGATCCATATCTCTTATAACAGGCATGTTGTTTAAAATCTCTTCTTTATATTTTTATAGTATCCATGTGTGAGGTGTGTGGGCTTCCAGAGACCACATATAGCATAGGAAGAATTCAGAAAGTGTGATGTTTAGGTGAGCAGCAAGAAAAGAATTAGATTAGATTTTTAATAAATAGAATATTTGATATTTTCAAGCAATTAAGGTGAATTTACTTTTCACCTTAAGATGACAATTTTTTTCATGTTCATGCTTTTTCAAAGCATTTTCTCTTAGATCCTATTGGAAGTGAGCTTCATATTTTTACCAGTCACTGGACATAATTTTTCTAGCAATGCCATGTTTTCTATAACATACACTGTACAAATAAGCTGCTAGGAAATGAAATATTATTTTATATTTTAAAAGGCAAAAAATGATAGCAACAACAAATACGATTTTACAAAACTGAAAATGTGTATTACTTTGTAAATGATACATCTGTAACAAAATGAAACGTGTCTGAGGGTTTCACTAATTATCTGCATGGAAAATATTTTTAAAAATTGTAAAAAAACCATAAAAGTAGGTATTTCTAAGAAATCTATGCAAATTTATTTTTTTTAGCATTTTGCTAAAATACTTAGCAACTATTTGCAAATTATAAATGACACTGTTTCTTGGATTTGATGTCTGCTTTTTGTAGAATGTGATCCATAACCTCTGTGTGTGCATTTCAGATAGCAATATCTGTCTGCAAAGGAATTTGGCTTTCCATCTATTTTAAATATATAAAAACCATAATAAATAGTTTATAGGGCACTGAGGTTGGTCAGGCATGATCTGCTCAGGCAAGAAGAAACGGCTTCTACAAATACCTGATCCAAACTGTTCTGCGGACACAGTTCAGGCTGACCAGCATGTGGTTCCTTGGATCTTGCTTTTTGCTTGTGGTAAAGAGAAGCATGACAGCAACTGCCTTCAAGTCATCAGCAGCATTTTGAAAAGGACAGGCCAGTCTCATAGAGAGACCTGCCAGCTCTATGAACACCTCTGGGGATGCTGTGCACCAGGGTTCTGAACTTACAGAAGTCCTAGTGGTTTAAGTAAGTGATCCACTCCTCTTTCGTCCCCTGTAGGTGCTGCTTCATGTCTGGAGAATCCCTTCAGATTCTCAGCTTAGAGACCCTGGAGGCTTGGGGAGAAGCCTTACCAGTGGAAAAAAGGCATGGAATACCGCTGCTCTTTGTACATGGCTTGTCTCTAGACCTGCTGTCTCATGGAGCAGTGGCAGCCACCTCCTGGTGCTGCCTCCCTGCCCCTGGTGTGCAGCTGCTCCCTGTGGCCTCACCCTGCAGTGCCCACCGGGGGCTCACAGCTGCTCCTGACAAAGCCAGAGCCAGTCCTTTAGCCTGCTTTAACCTTGTCCTCCCCTGCCCCATACTGCCCTGCCTCCCCTTCTCACTGCAAGGCTTTTAGAGGATTGTAAAGTTTTCTAGGCAGGTTGTGTTTTGTCATGGAAAAGGAAATAAGAGTTTAAACAACTCCAGTCTTGGAAAAAGAGTGTGTGAGGGTGTGTTTGGGGTTGGTATTTATTTTCATTTTATTTTTTTAGGTTTGAGTTATTTGTTTGATTTATTTGTTTGATTTATTTATCTATGAGCTTTGTGAGTGATGTTGAGTAGAAGCCAAGGCATGTGCTGCTGGAAGATAAGAAAAATAAGGCAAAAAGGGAGACTGGAAGGAACAGATAATGTTCTGACACATTTGATAGATATTCCTTATCTGGGATGCTATTATCATGGGAGTAGTAGAATTACAGGCCTGAACTGCTTTTCTTAGGGTCATTTTATATGTTAAGGGTGGGATATTACAGAGCTGAGAAGCCAGAGCAAGTCTTATGAAAAAATTAATCTAGTACTTAAAATGAGATACAGATGTTAACACAGTCTTCTCGCCAGGGATAGCTGATATTTCTCATTGCTTTCATATGCCAAAGGGACAACTATCCCAAGGCTTTGTGTAAGCAGCACATTTGTTTTAGACTTCTGGTCCTGTTTTAAATTTTTCTTAAACAGTGGACTGTTTTTTTTTGTTGATAATCCTCTAAAAGTATATGATGCCGACTATGGCTTGTGGAAAGTTGGAGTCCCTAATTTCCATCCTAATATTAAAGAAAGCAGATTAACCTTATAGATAAGAAGGTGAAATGTTTGAGAAGAAGATGAGTGCAACTGAGCTGGAGTAGCAGAGAAGCTGAAAAATATGGGCAACAAAGGCATGCAAAATCATTTGCTGCAGTGAACATGTAGTTCATGAATTGATTCAAGGGGAACAGCACCTTCCACCAGTTTCTGTGACAGCATAAAGGAACACCTGACAACTTGCTATGAAGTTCAGTTTGTTAGGAAAATCAACTGAGGAATAGGCTATGTTGTGGAGGTCTTCATGCACATGTGTATCCTTGTGGTTAACTGAGAGCTCCCTGTATTGTCTTTCCTGTGAGCTGGCCCAGGTGAACCTGGGCAGATTAGACAATTGTTTTGAGTGGTCTTGGATTTATCCAGCTTTGTCTTCTGTGTTCTTTCCCGTAATTAAAATACTTTCTGTACTCTGATGTTTATATTTCTCTATTTAAAGAGCTTCACCCAGCAAACTAATATAGGTGTCCCAAAGCACAAACACATTGATTTTTGAATACAACTGACTTTTGAAAATCAGTTGTATTTAAAAACATAATACACTGCATTTTTTAACCATACTCAGAAATTTTTAAAATCCCTTCTGTGTATGAAAATTAGTGCAAGCTAAACAGCTAAAATGCTTTTAAAAGAAATCTTCACTTAAAGGTCAAAGGAGCTGGTGGGACAAATCTACATAAAATTGTGTAAAACCTTAAAAAATAAATGTAAATTATCTCCCATTCTTCTTACCTCTCTTTGTGTGAGGTAAGAAGTGTCATTTCCAACGCAGTTGATTCTGTATAGAAAACAGTGGAAGATTCAGGGGTCAGTATTGGAATCTCTGATGGGTGATACTAGAATCCAATGATTTTAGTAAATATAAAAAATTAGTTATAAAAAAAATGATACACTTCTCTTTTAAAAATAAATGCAAATTATCTAACTGCTGGGTTAAGCTCAACTAGAAAAAAAAACCTATATTTTATTTGGATCTTAGATTATTTGATTTATAAAGCCATACGATGTGCATAAAGGAATAAGCAAATCTTTACATGATGTATAATAACATCCTATTTGAGAGCTTAAGGATGGTAAAATTTCAAAAGCTCAGAAAAGGGCTGAAAGTAAGACCTGAAGAAATATCCATAGAATTGTGCATAATTGTCTTACCTGAATTTCCCTGAGGGACCTGAAATTATCAAACTGTTCTTTCTACACATCTGCAAGAGATACTGAGATTGAAAAGCATAGATTTCTCAGGGGTAAGTCAGTCCTATTTTGTGTCTTCAAAACCTGCAACAAGCCTTAAGGGTTAGGAGATATTACTTTAATTTAGTAAACTGCAGTTTTGATAATTATGCATGGCATTCTTTTAAGCAAGCCAGGGAACTGTGATTCTAGATAAAATTCATCTCAAAGTATTATTCAAGTTTTTAGTGTTAAAAAGATCTAATATTTAGTTGCAGTCACTCCTTTCTACAGTGACCGGGGTTGTGGGGGAGGAGTGTAATTCTGTAAAATTCTGTACTGTGTTTAATATTATTCTCTGGTATTGTTGGCAGTTTTGGAAATAGAGTAGATGCTAATATTGCTGCTGTGCCAGGCTTAAATTAATCCAAATAAATTCTAGAAATACTAGAAAATAATAGACTTTCAATTTGGTGAGAACAAACTATAAGTAGGAATAATTAACAGCACAAATGGAAGATGGGGAATTCCCTTTAATGCTTCAGGGAAGAATATGGGGACAGCATATTTACCATGCCATACTGTTACATATGTGGCCAGTTCTTGATTTTTTTGCTTTCTTTCACAAGTGTTTTCCTTCCTTTCAGCAGTAGCGGAACTCAAGATGTGCTAAAATGCCTGGCAGACATCTTTGACAAATATGAAAACACTTTATTCCTCTATCACCCTTTTTGAATTGGAGGCATGACAAACATTTCTATTTACTGGGTTGGGTTGATAGTCTGTGGCAAAGGCACAAGGGATAGAAACTGCTGAAACAAGATCCACTTGATCTCTACAGATCTTTAGGAGGATAATGTATAAGGATCCAGTAAAATAACTTGGTGGATCAAGTTGTCTAAGTTTCTAAAAGTACAAACAAAATGTACCTGGTTATTGGTAATTCATTAAATTAAATATTAAAGGCATCAAAAGAAGACTGAACCAAGTTTACTGAACCTAAAAAACAGGAATAATGAGGGTTGCAATATATAAAATTTTTGAGTAGGGAGATCAGCGTAAACTGATTTAGATATGACAAGAAGTAGGAGGGATTAATTTGCAGCACAGCCTAGATGTAAAATATAGAGTAAGAATGGTTATCTCCCAGGGCAGATTGTTTTAGATCTTTATTTGGAAGGTGGTTCAGCTTTGACTTCAGCTACTTAAAGGGAGTAGTACCAGCCCTTCTCAGTATTGGTTTGGATGTGAATATACATCAGAACACCACCCCCTTTAAGAAATACCAAACCAGGCCATCTTTAATGCCTTATTCTTGGCTCTTCTGCCTTCTGTAGAATTCTGCCAACTATGTAAACAAGAATCAGAAGGAAGAGAAGCTGCCTCTTCTGTTTCTACTGAAAGACAAAAACTATTAATTGACTCTGCTGTTAAGTAAAAGTGACTGTTTACTTCATATATTCTGAAAACTCCAGTTGTTCTACGAGCTGAATGGAAACGCGGCTGTGCTGTTCTGGATGGCTGGACCAGTTCCTGCTGTGGTCACTGTGTTTCTCCTCTCAGGCTACCAGATGGCTGTTTAGGTGTAATGATGACAGCTGTTTGATTCTGCTTGGCAGTCTTGAGATTGTAGAACTCTGGAGTCACTTGGGTACTACAGAATTAAATGAAGACAAAACTTAAAATTTTGTCTTCTATAATGCCTTATTGATGAGTAATCGTGTGGACTTTTCCATAAATTATTGTTGGACATATTCTCATTTTTTCATTTCTAATTATTTGGTTTATGTTATTTTCTATATTTAGTTGTACTGACTCTGTACTGGTTATTTCCTAGGTGTAGCTACAGAAAGATAGAAAATTGATCACAGGAACAGAACACACTCTGGATTTTCTTCTGATGTGCAGACTACGGTGATTGAAGTATTGAATCCTTTTGCAGCACCACCTTCCTGTAAGTAGGCTCAATCAGTGGGAAACAGATTTTCGTTGGGTTTCTGTGTAATTCAGTACTCTGTGAGGAAAATGGCTAATCTAATATTCTGCCAGAGAAATGGTTACAAATATTTTTATGCACACGTAAGAAAGAAGAATGTGAAGGCTTAAAGCTTGTCCTAAAGTTCCTCCAGTGCCTTTTCTGAAATTCAGATTGAGGAAGGAAGATCATGAGTCACAGGCATTATTAGATAGCTTTTGGAAATGGTAACTCTGTATACTGTAGGAGATGAAATAATGAATTTGTAAGGCAAGAAAAGCAAGAAATAAATTGTAACGTGAAGGGATTATAGGGATATCTGTATTTGCTCTTATCAATTTCTTTCTGTGTCACTAAGATAACAAGTAGTCATAGTCTCTTCCAGCTAGAGATAGACACTATGAGCACTAAGAGACAGCATAAACATTGTCCATGGCTGCCCTTGGATCTGTGCCTCATGGGTATTGTCAAGGGAAACAGAAATATAGTTCTGAGATGGTCAGAGTAACAGTCTAAGGATACGTTGTGACGAGTAAATATTGAATATTTCTTAAATTGGATTTTATCACCACTACAAGCTGAGATATAAATCTCTTTATTGTTATGGGAAGGAATGGATATTTTGAGGTGTTTTGAATTAATGAAGCATTCAGGTTTATAAATCAAGGCCTTCTATTGGCAACAGGTATTTGGATTGACATACCAGTTTACTGGATTCAGAGTTATAAGTTACAGTTGAAAAGCAATAACATTTTGGAATTATTGTGATTTAGTAATTTTAAAAAAATTCTGAGAAATGTTGTATTGGCCTGTTTGATAGAGTGCCTTTTTGTATTGTTGAAATGTGTAGACATGTGAGTTTTCCTAAGGATGCAAACACATAGTGCTTTTAGGGAATGACATACCTGTATTCTTATGATATACCAAACTTCTTTAGAAGTTTGACTCTGAAATTCAGATGTTGATGTTAACTGGAATATTCAGTGCAAAGGAACTAAAATAGGGATTCAAAGTGATGAAATAAACATTTTTACTGTATTGAGCATTTAACTTGCCATTGTCAAACATATCAGTGTCATTTTTGCACTTTATTTTCTGTCATATCATAACATTAGCATCTACTGAAACAGCTCTTGAATATTCAGTAGTATTGTATGGTTGTTTTGTTTGATTTTTCACTTAAAGTTGACTTTTTTGCAGGGATTTAGGGAATGTAGCTTGCCATCTGTTGCTCAAATCTCTGTACATCTCTTCTGCTTTGAATGGATAGCCTTTGTTGCCTGGTTTCATGATTTGGAAATTGGAAGTGATGCTTTGAGATTAGGCAGTGCAAGGTTACATTAGTGCTCATTTGTTTATCTGCATTCATTGCATTAGAACCCTCTGTAAGGAGTGGCATTTGACAAGAGAAAGGTCTTGCTATGGTGATTCTAAAACTCATGTGGCAAAGGCAGGCTGAGCAGAGGAGAGGGGGTTGCAAACTGACTGGCTGTCTAGAGGGTAAGCTTAAACTGTAGTAGAAGAAGGTGTAAAAAATTACAGCTATCTCTCTTATGGGAGAAACTTCTGTCAGAGCTCAAGGCTTTTTCACATGCTCAAAACATTCAGCTGTAAATTGTAGATATGTCAGAAGCAAGGTATCATAAGGTTTCTCATACTTCATGGAAATTTGTGCTTCTAATGGCCACCATGAGGAGTTTGTAAACATTTTCAGCTTGGGTATTCAAAACCAGAGGAATGCTAACATATCTATAAACATGGGGATATGCAGTTGGGGGAACTGAAATGCCTGGGTGCAGTCAAATGAATGAAAGTTTTCCTCTTGTTCTCAGCTTTCTGCTTGGTGTTTTAGGTATGTTTGTATTATTTCAGTGTGCTTTTAATGGCAGAGTTGTTTTTCAGTGCTAAGCATTTGTGTGTAAAATAATTGAAGTTCATACAATAAACCATAGTTCAATTTACTTGAACATGTAAATTGGCTCATTTATGAGTCACTCTTGCATGACTAGTACAGCAGTATTCCACATGATAATTTAGGAAGTGTACAGTAATTGGCATATGATAATCTTGAAACAGTTTGCCCAATACATTGTATTCCTTGGACAAAAACTGATCAATTTTAATTTGTCGAATTCATACTGCTTTCTCACGGACGTGAAAGTATATTTATTAAAACAGCAATTACTGTGAAGCCTAGTGTGGCAAAATTTGATCATTTCTTTTGTCAAAGGAGCAAATAATGAGATTAACTTGAGAGTAATTGTTAAATTTAAAGTGCAAGGTAGTGGGAACACAAAAAAAAGCTTTATGATGAGTTTTTGTCAATCTGTATAATTTTTCAGTTAAGCAGTCATAAATCAAGGAATATTGTATTTTTGAGGCTCATTAAAGAGACATTATACATTAGAGTAGTGAGGCAGTCAGCATAATGAAATGATGAATGCCTATAACTATCTGTATGTAAATGATGTGAGACAGATTTGCTGGTGCTACAGAGGAGAATAGCAATCTATTAGACAGATCCCTGTAGGTGCTACTTCTGGATACAACTGACAGATGTTAAATGTAAACCTCTTCAACAGCAAGCACTTATTAGCACTCAGTGGGGAAAAAATGGCAATATAGAATAAGACAAATAGCAGATAACGCCATTTAAATAACTTTGTTCTTATGAAGCTTTATTACCACTACGGTATAGTCTGGGAGGTTGGGTTTTTGTTTGGTTTTTATTGAGGAAGCCTAGGTAGGTAAGAGAACATTTTGGAATTTAGAAAATTGTAATTTGAAACACTTTAGAAAATACACTCAGTATTATAACTTGATGGAAAATCTATGTATGTGCCCTTTCATCGGCACACTTATTTTGAAATGTTATTTGGTAAATATTTGTTGAATCATCGTGTGATAAATGTCAGTACTGTGTGTGTTTGCTGACTTCATCAGATTAGTTTTAATTGTTGTTCCCTTACTTTTTCTTCTTCCATGATATAATAGAAAACTCTAGTCTTTCAGATTTGTCATTTTAAAGGAAAAAGATCAGAAGCAGTTAATGGAACATGGTTAGCAATAGCAAATACTTTTAGGACATCTTATGATTTCATTTCCAGGCTATTTGTCTCAGTCCTAGCCTGAAATGCTACTTCTGGAAGTATAAAATATTAATCTGTGTGAGAGTCACAATAATACAACTCTTCAGCAGAGATCAGTATTAAAGTAGTTCAGGAAACTATCAAAACCCCTTGATTTATTTCTAATCCTACTTTGTAATAGATTAGGTTAGGGATTTATATTTCTTTAAAGTATGATTCTAGCCACATGAATTGATTTTTCAAATTGTCAAAGCTTACTCTAAAGCTTTTTATTTTTTAGATAGCCTGTCCTTAATGAATTTTTTTCTAGCTGCCAGCCAAGCTGCTGCTTGAAAGGGTGGAGATTAAGCCAACACTAAGTGTGATGCAATGTCTACATGTTTAGATGGCCTTATGTCTTTTAGTATTATCAAATCTCTGACACTGTGTGTGCTTCTTCCTTGTTATCTTTTGTCAGCTGTTTAACGCTACCTTGTGTTGCTTGCACTAAATCTTTTTTGGAATTTAGTGTTTCACTGCACCACTGCAGACTTGTAATCCCCTTTCATGGTGTTAAATTATCAGCCACATATGCACTGTGTCTAACTTAGTGGACATATTTATTGTTCCCAGACTACTGTGCTTGCTAATTTGTTTCTTTATTGCTTTGCCTTGATTTAGGGAATAATCTCCCTCTCTTTTCCTGAGTTCTTAAAGGAATAGCTAAAGTTTATTCCCTTGTATTTTTGTTCTTGGTCCTCACTGTCACAAATTAAATCTAGATTATTTTCTTCATGTACATAGATATTGGTGTATGTTCACATCAAACAGCTCAGTTTCAAGAATGTCAAATGTGAATATCATCTCAGTGGGGAAAGGAGAGTAAATACATTTTATGAGAGAATTAAAGCAATGATCCATGACTCCAACAGATTTCTCATCTAGCCAGAATTTGGAAGTGAGGAGGGGTTCATAAGTCTAGGAAATGTATTATGATCCTAGTAACCTACGTTCATTAATGATGAAGGGCTTAAAACTATCGCTGAATTTTATCTCCTTCTCTTTGCAACACAGTAGAGTTGCAAACATTTATATAAGAAGAAGAGCTTTCTATTTATTTCCTGGCATTAGCTTTGCTCCCTTTTCTTTGCTTCTTCTGTTCTCAGCTGTGTAATAATCACTCTTATGTCAGATGCCACATTTTCAAAATTGTCTTGATTGTCTCGTTGAGCCAATCTCTGAAACATTAGGAAAAAAGTGAAAATATCTAATGTGTACCTTCACATGACAGATAACAAAATTGAATCATGAGCTATATCTTAAAAAAAACACAAACAAAAAGATGATAATGTTTTCTATAGAAATTTCCTAAAATTATATCTGTTTGAACATTTTATACCTGAAAATATAAGAACGAAGCCAGTCTTTTTTAGTTCAACCCTTTAGACCTTCCATGTTGTCAAACAAAGTAACTAAGATCAGAGATTACTGCATCTGAAATGAAATTCTGTCTGCTCCTCTGAGTTTAGTTCTATATGATCCAGTATGTTTCTATATGATGGGTGTAAATTACTAGAAATGAGTCTTTTATGATGCTTCTGATAATTGCACTTATTTGATGAGTCAAGGCTTACAAGTTATTCACTAGTTTTAAGAATGCACTTAATATGCATATGTGATCGTAGACTTTATATAAATATAGTCCCTAAACATATGCAAAGTATACATAGTGTATACTGTCTTGTAAATACAGACTAAATATGCAATGTATACATTAATTTTTAATACATTTTTACTTTTAGGAAAACAACTAAAGGTTAATAATGTTCTATAAAATGTAATTGCTTCCAATAGTTTGAAAAATTTGCTTTGAAATGTCTCACCAAACTTTTTTAACTAATAAGAAACCATACTGAAATCTAAGTGTTTCATGGTCTCATTACTTCTGTTTAGACTGAAATAAATAAGAAATTTAGTACAACGACATCTATGCAAACTGCTGAAGAATGATGCATTTTTCATTACATACTATGTCAAATGACAAAAGAAAATCCATATCACTGAAAACTAATTTGAAAATACATGTATATGTTATGTTGAGAGTTTTATTGCACTGTCATTGCATTTTAAAATCAATTTGCTTCTCTTCTACTTCTCTGCTTCTACTTCAATTTGCTTCTAGTACTTTTACTAGAGTACTTGAAAAATTTTTGACTAAGCTTAAGATTATATATCACTAGCATTATTTCTTTATAATCAGTTAAATCAGAGTGGTAATCTACAAATAGAAGTATAATTTAAAATCTAATGCTTTAGTCGGTTATATTTATCTGAATTTATGGCTTTACTAATTGCAAAAGGATTGAATTCACTTAGATGTTGTTTCTCTTTTACTTAAAGAAATCCCTTTTAGAATGTAATAAAAAAGTGCTATGATGCTTGTCCAACTATTTCTGCCATTTCTGTTTTAGAACTGAATAATGTGTTTAAATGATATAGAATGACAGTTGTATGAGCTGAGTTCTGCTGTGTGAGCATGCCAGGGGAGTATAAATTAAAATATATACCCATTATATAATAATATTTCATTAGAATCTATTTCAAGTAATCAAACAATTAAATTTGTGATGAGTACTAGTGGCAGTGTTTTAAAACAAGTAATATTTTGGGTTTACTGGACATCTTCTAACAAGATGCTTGTGGATTTGTTAAACCCAAGTCAAAAAATCTTATGAGCCCATTCCTTGAGGCTTGTTCTCTCTAGTTTTTAAAAAAAAACATGTAGAATTTGGCTCATAAGAGAACATTCTGACTGGACCAAAAAGTCATTCTTCACAACTGGTGTCAAAATAAAGAACATTAGTACTCATCTGGGAAAAGGAAAGTATATGTTTAGTCAACCTGTTACATCAGATATTTTTTTTTTATTTGTTTCTATTAAATATTGCTAATTTCCACAAATACGGAAAATAGAAGTCTATGTATGGATAAGCTCACACATAATGTCTTTGCTGGAGGTTTAAAATCTAGTTTTTTGGGTTAGACTGAAAAAACCCACAAATACATATTCAGCAAAAGATCCCAGTCATGCCAATCTATCCAGCTGAAGGGAAGCCTTGAATTTACACATCAGAACCACAGAATATTCTGAACTGGGAGGGACCCTCAAGGATCACCTAGTCCAACTTTAAGTGAGTGGCCCATACAGGGATCAAACCCACAACCTTAGCATTATCAGCACCTTGCTCCAGTTTTCCTTGAATAGAAAACTGGAAACTATTCGTCAGCCCTTCCAACATAAAAGCATGGTTTCATGGTGACAGTGGAAGGAGATTCAATGATTGGTTGCTTCACTGATGCTTTTAAAATTTGATAGCCCAGCTGCAGGAGGCATTGTAGGCATTGTATGTTATCATTGCCTCACATTTGTCAGTCTGTACTTTGTCTTTTAAACAGCAAGGACACAGTTTTAGAACTTCATTGCCAAGAGATGACAGTTAAGGCAAGATTACGGAAGAATATGCATATGGAAATGAGCGACAGTTTTATCTTAAGACTTTTCAAGATTTCAAGAATTGAGTGTATATACAAACAGTCTCAAAGTAGTCTTTTGTTTTTCTTTTTCGAGATGTGGAAGAATTTTTAGCATAACAATTAAGTAGAGAGACATAAAGATTTATGAGTAATACTGCAAGTGGCGTGGACAGAGCAACTGGATTGCATGTATTCTAGGTTTCCTCTTTAGCCATTGTAAAATGTTGACATTCATAACTGAGCCTGAAGGTGAAGAATTGTGGGGAAGAGAAGAACTAAAATTCTAACTAAATGCAAGAAAACAGTAGAAAAGAATAAACAATAGGGAGAGTGTGACTTTGGACACCAGCGAAGAGGATGAGATAAAAGGTTGCTCGAAACAGAGAAAGATAATGAGAGCTTTCTTTCCCATCTTAATTTTAGACACTGCCATAACCTGAGGCAAACTGTTTGACATTGCAGAGCAGAAGCAATTATCTGTTTTACTGAAGCAATTGTTCACCTGAAAGAAATGGAAATTAGAAAATGAAAAGATGAGAAAAAACTGGTGTAGGAAAGCTGTACTAGCAAGTGTGTATTTAATATCTAGTAAGTCCAGATGAGATGCATCATTTGGTAGTAGAGAAGCAAATGTAAATATTAGTTCTCTAAAAATGTCTTCAAATATCATTAAATATATAGTTGTATATATTTTGCATCCTTTTATATGTATCTCTATACGCATCTATTTTCATAGTTTTGTGTGCACACATCATTAGTAACTGATTTTTATTACCTACCTTCATTTTCTGGTGGACTTTAATCAAAGTTTTCACTTCACAATTGCATTTTATCATTATATTTGAGTGATAAGCCTGTAGTAGGTCTCCTTCACTCTTCTTCCTTTGCAATGGAAGTACTTGCACAGCAGCCCAGAATACATTGCATTTCCCCCCGTTTACCAGCTTGACCACACCAAGCTGTTTAATAAGTACATAGTGTTTTAGTTTTTTGAAGCAGATTTGAGAGGTAGGCAAGATGGAAAGAAAAGATAGATTAAAATAAAAAAATATGTCATTTTAATTTCTGAAAGAAATAATTGTTGGTTTTTTTTTCTACTTGTTGCAGTGTGAAAGAGATTGCATAACCTCTCTAAGGAAAAGCAGTTTTAGATTCACAAGAGTCTGGAGTGAGTGTTTTACCTGATTTTGCTGATAAGCATTTAATTTTTAGTAGATATATTTCTGTAGTATTTGACTGAAGAAAACAGGTTTCTCTCTTATTTTGAAAGGATTTGATTCTATATTTAATCAACAGCACCTTTTCCAGATTTTCCTATTAATCTGTCTTTGTCTCCACCCAAGTTTTCTTGCTTCTACCTTCCGAGTCCCTCCCTGATCCTGCTGCTGGGGGGTGAGTGAGGGCTGTGCAGTACTTGATTGCTGGCTGGGGTTAAACTATGACAGGAGGTAAACCAGATCAAAGGAGTAACTCATAACTTAGCTTAAGAGGGAACTTTTTGGCTGAGTTGGAAACATATTGTGTAAAAGACACAAGACCATAAAAAGCAATAACTTGAAGAGTAAACAAACATGCAAAAGCTGTTAAGACAATGGAATTTTACAGATGTTAAACTGGATATGGTGGGTTTTTTTAGTGTGCTCTATATTAAACACTAATATAAATAAATTTCATACTGAAAACTTTCATGGAGATAAATTTTATACTGTACATAGGCATGCTTGTGTGTCTATGTACATTTAAAATTAACTTCTCTGTGTTGAGATTTGTTTTGTGAATAGGAAATAACAAAATCATGCAAGAAAATAGTGAAATAGGGAGTTGCTTTCCTGTTATCATAACATCAGGAATAATTTGACCACACAAGCATCTGCATTTGTGTTGATTTCCAGAAGATAAAATAAAATTTGAAAGTTCATTATGTAAAATCTCACCATAAGAAAAAACATCTTGGTTGCCTTTTCTACATAAATGCCTGTCATCTTCATTAAACTTAGCTTCAGTCCCACAAGCATGTAGAGATGTGGAGACTATGAATATTTTGATTTTGTTTTGGATCATAGCTGGTTCTTATAAGCTACTTTGATTACTCTGACACTTTCCATCTTTTCAAGCAATTTTTTTCAGTTTATAACAGCAAGATGGAAGCTGTCATCTTATGTTAATGCTAAGATTTTTAATAAAGGACCTAAGCAATCCCTTGGTGTAGTCCTGTATGTCTCTCCAGAAGGATAATTATCATATTCACATGACTTTCTGGTGACCTCAGTAACATGGACACACATGTATATCACATCTTGGCACACACTGAGATATGATAGTGTGGGTATGAAGAAATGTGCATGTAGATACCATTTGTGTTTTTAATTGAGAAGAGAAAGAATACATAAATACAAAATTAATGTTACATCTCCAGCTAATAATGGGATTACTGGTGGAAAAATGTTTTTATTGTATTTGTTTTGAGTTTTTATTTTCCTACTTTTTTTGACTAAATCTAATTAAAATGTGATTCTAATTTCATTAGGACTTGTTCACTTGAAAATGTAACTGCTTTACATGTACCTGATTACATAACATTTTCTTAGAATTCAGTAGGACTGTTCTCTTGAACAGCAATCCAATAACAACATATATCACACATCAGCTACACAACATATATCACACATCAGCTCATTAAGGGAGATACTGATTCAACTACTCACTCCATTTGCCTTAGCACACCCATAAAATTTTATAAGTTCTGTTGCTCTGCAATGGTGTGTTTAAAGATTCCAGTCTATCACACTTTTATTGTTTTCCCTTGTGTATAACACTAGGAAAAACTGATCTTGAAGTCCCTGCCAAAGTTTACCATTTATAGACAGTGGTTTCTTAGTTCGTTTTTTCTGCTCTCTTTGTCCTGCACTTTGAATTTTTGGTATTTTCCGTAGTTTTGAAGGATTTAGTCTAAAGATATTCTTCTTTAGAAATCTAAAGTATTAAATAGTTAAAATGCTTCCAAATGCTACATATTTTAGATTGTAACAAAAAGTGTCAAACAAATGCAGAATCTTTGAACAGTTACCAAATTTTTTAAATATAAAAAAATCACTGCAGTTTTACTGCAGAGCTTTTTGGCTAGTGATACCCTACCAGAATGAAGCTTCCTTTTCTGCTTGATGACTGTGTGGGCAGGAGAATGGACCAAATTAATTACTAAGATTCCCTCTAGGCCTATTTTGTATGGTTCATTTTTCATGTTCTTTTCAGGCAATAATATAACCATTGAGTTTTAGATTTTTGCAACTAAGTGGTACTTTCTGATTGTAAAAATGGTTGAATTTAATGTAGATGGATCAAGCGTTTGCATTTTATTAGTGAATAAATGCTGTTGCAATGAAATTTACTTTATATGGTATATATTATTACACAGGATATATGAATCAAATCAAAAATAACATGAATTTCAAATCCTATTAGACCTCTTAGAGACAGGAGTTTTTGTTTTAATAGTTTGGAAATGTTATAACCTGAAGAGTAATAGGATTAGAATGTTTATATGGGGTAAGCATGTGCTAAGATCCTATTGGCAGTGATTAATTCAATGGTTTAACAATTGTATTCAAACACCATTTACTCAAGTATTTCCAAAAATTTATTTTGCTTTGAGGTTTAATTGTGAGGGTTTTTAATAATAAGTGATACCTGTTCATTTGTTGGCATTAATTTTTAATCTGGTAACATAGATGCAACTTTTGAAAGTAGGAGATTGGAAGAACTATATATAATTTTAACTTACATGTAATGAATTTCTTCTCCTTTAGCGTAGTTAAAAGATTTCACGTTTTTCTTCCTCATATTTTTTCAAAATAAGTGAAACACAGCCTTGCCCACACTGAAAACTGTACTGAATGTTAACAGAACCAATCTGAAAACCCAGTTTTCTAATGTGAAAATTCTAAAGTGTAGTCAAATAATACATAGGTTTTACAATGTATTTTCCTGACATCTTTAGGATTCAGATTCATTGAAAATCTCACAGTGTGTGTGAAATCAGACTTTTACAAATTAATCACTAGACAGGACATTTTCCTATGCCAGACCAAGAGTGTGATAATAGTAGTTGTTGGCATATTGGTTTTTGTCTGCTTGCAGGTCATAAAGCTAAAATCAAATTCTATTCACCTTTTTTTAAATGAACTGAAATTTCTAGTTTGTTTTCTTTCTTGACCTCTTCAAATACTTCCTTTCTATTTTCTTCCTAAAATTAAATTTTCTTTGAACAAAGAGTTTGAATTAGAAATAAAAAAAAAAAATCCCTGGATGTCTTCATTTTAATGCTGCAAATAATTGCTTGCCAAGAATAAGATTTCAGATACTTTGAGAATGAGATACTAAATGAATCAGATTACAATTGTTAGCAAAATTTCATAAAATAAAATTTTTCATTAAACTTCTGTAAAGCTAACCTTGAAGACACAAAGGGCTGCAATATGATATATTTTCTAAACTGTCAGGGTTAAACCAAGGAATCCACTCTTTGAAGAGAATTGGAAGTGCCTCAAAAATTAAGCAGGAAAAAAGAAAAAAATTAAATGCTTGGTATAGGCCAAGAAGTGTGTCCTTTTCAAAAACTTTCCTTGCAGGGACCTGTATTGAAAGCTTTGAATTTTCATATTTTTGCAAGTAACATAAATTAAAATCTTTGTTTGGGTCACAAGTCATTGCAGTCATGATGCACTTTAGTTTGGTAGAACAGACAGTGGCTGGAAGAGGCAGTAGTTCAAGTCAGACCTAACTACTAGTTTATTGTAAGAGACCCAGATATTCCTAATTTCAAAATTAGGATCATCAGGATAGTTTTGAATCTGTGTGTTGATGGTTAACTACCACCTGCAGGAAAAGTTGTTATCAATGTTACAATTTATAAACTTTCCTATAACTGATACTTTATTTCTGATGATGTGGTACTTACAAGTCAGATTCTGTGGCCTACCCGTGATGATTCTCAATACAGCCAATAAGGGAAAACAAAATAAAGTTCATTACCCTCCCTAAGAAATTCAGCAGACCTCCTTAAACCCTGCCCATCTTCTAAAGGGAGCTTCTGTTACCTGAATACTCAGACTTCCTTTTCCAGTTGAGATATATCACATGTCTCCTTGTGTGAATAAGATCAGGTAAGTCTCTCTTTAGGGAACTTCTTCCAGCACAATGGAGTCTTGTGATCTTCTCTGTGTGCCTGAGGAGGAAATGAAGGTTTAATGACAAGCAATTCCATCTTCAGGCTGTTCTTTATTATCTGTCACTTTCTTGTCACTTCATATTAAATGATGACAGTTTAGGTGCAGTGCTGTTACTCTATTTTTGAGCGGCTTTCTCGGAGAGTATGTTTGATATTTGAATAATCAAAGAAAAGTTCTCCAGCACCTTTTTTCTTAGAGTTTGTGTGACTTTCATGTGAGGTGACCCAGTCTTCGATACTATGTTCGATCAAAAAAAATTATTCTTTTGAACTTTTGAGATGAAAAAAAGAGAATTTTTTTCTCATTATGTATTTATCTAATGTCTAAAGTAAACATTGGTTTTGCTTCTTTACAAGCTGATATTCAGAGTTGAGAAATAAAATGTAAGATGTTCATAATTTTTTATCTATACTTTTTGGGGTTAATTGAGAGGCAAAAGAGCAGAATTTTAGTATCTTAAAATCAGTCTTTTTATTCTGTGTATGCCATTTTAATCATGCAAAGCACATTATAATTGCATATGATTTGTAGGTGCATAGGCAGTTTGTATAATTGGATGTCTGCCTGTTTTCCACAGGCAGGATGAGAAGTATGATTTTAAAGTCTAGACACTGCTGCTTAAAAAGCAGAGCCATAGTTGACCTCTTTGGGTGTGAGTAATTAGGAAATTACCTACTAAAGGATCTTTCATATATGCTGGCTGGCCTACAGTCATCTTTACTTTGCCTCACTTGCTTGATCAGGAGAGTTGACCTCTCCTCTGGTCTCTAAAGAAATTGTGTCTAGGTTTCTTGTTTTTTCTTAGAACTGCAAATTTTAGTATAAATACCTTTTCTTTTGTGTGTTTTTTTGTATTTCCTACCACTATGAATCTGTAATCTTAAAACAAAATATAGCTAAGTATAAGCTAATGTAACCTAATGTGACATCATGCAGCTGTTCAGTAAGTATTACACGTGGCTAGGATGGAAACAGATGTTACTCCACTTGGAATGAACTTGGAATAACAATTCTTGTAATGTGGAGCCTTAAGGAGTGCACAGCAACATTCCTGTGCTTGACCACCAAAACTCCAGAGCATCTTTTGTAGGCAGAGGGAATTTTGCTGACAGTTTGCACGTCCTGGTTGTGCACCTGCCACCAGCTCTCATCTCTCTGAATGTGGCAGATTGCAGTGTTGGTTATAGAATGAGCAAGAGTTACAAGATCTTGGTAGCAACCACCCCCACTGCCCATGGAGCTGGAGCGCTTTCCTGCTCCTTCTCTGGAGGAATGTACACTCTCCCTGATGCTTAGATGCAGGGTAAGATGTTATACTTCATGGTTCAGCATGTAGCAGCTTTTCTTCACCTGGAAGATTCAGGCTGCAATTCAGTGCCTTCTTTATTAAACAAAGAATGTGTTTCTAATGTACTGTGAGTTAGCCCAGGGAGCTATATCCAGAAAATAGATGGAATAATTTCAGGAAATTAAGTTCAAGAAAGTTTAAAGGTAGCTGAGATGCCTCAATAATACTTTTGAAGTATATATGTGTGTGTGTGTGTGTGTATATACATATATATATATATATACACACACACACATATATATATATACACACACATATATATAAATGGTTTTAGTTACTCAAAATTATTGTAAAATTGAAGACTTAACAATGCATTTTTATTGTAGTGCCATGAAAGTTTTCAGAGATAATACTCAGCAAAACTTAATCAATGCCAATTGGAACAGAAAATATTATGGATACACTAAATGAGTGTATTCTGTTCTTAGATAGAATAAAAATACTTCATGGAAAACATTGGAGGATAATAAACTGACAGTTGCTTAGAATGTGTGTGTGTGTGTATGTGTGTATAATATATATATATATATATATATATATATATATAAAAGCATACATATCTATAATTAGTATTTTGTATTTAGTATTTCCAATAAAAATGAGTTTTCTGGTGCACTGAAATGCCTAAATAGTAATCCAAAAGCATCAAGGAGAGACTCATAAGTGCTCCTCAGAAATGGGAGACATGAAATGAAGGTCCTGAGTCAGTTGACACATTAATGCCTCTATAAATAATGCATGTATACAGGATTACAAAGCTGTAATGTTGCAAATAGAGATTATATTTAAAAAACCCAAAAAAACTGCATGATTACATGCAAAGAATACCTTCAATTAGTGTAATTATCCAGACTTTTTACCTGTAATAATTACAATTCAGTAAAGAATTTATTTTGCCTTTTTGTTTGCTTTTTTTACCGGAACTAAATTTTATTTCATAATGATTAATGAAGTTCTGGTTTAAAAGTAACTTTTTAAGACAGAAAATTCCTATAGCTCCAAGGATAAACAGTAAATAATAATAATGAGGTAATCCAAATCTTAGCCAACTAATAACATGTTGTCATAAATTTTTAAAATAAGTATCTATCATCCTCAAGTATTATTGTGAACTAATCTATTCAAAGGATCAGTGGATATTTATGTTTGGTCTTCATTTCCATAAGTTTAGTATAACTCAGAGTATTTTAACAGTGTATTTTTAGTTGGACTGAGTAAAGTAGTTAAATCAGCATATCTCCTTATGTCATTTTACAGGGTTTTTTTAATTCTAGCCAAATATTTGCTTTAGTCACATAGAAGTATGTTACCTGTATGTTTCTCAGTTTTAGATACTTGCTGAGAATGGACTGAGGTTGGGAGGGACCTTTTGAGGTCTTCTGGTCCAACACCCCTGTTCAAGCAGAGGCCCACAGAGCTTGGCTGCCCAGGGCTGTGGCCAAATGACTTTGGAATATCTCCGACGATGGAGAGTGTGGGCAGCCTGTGTCTGTTCTTGCTCACCCTCACAGCGTGGAAATGCTTGCTCTTGTTCAGAGGGACTCCCCTGTGTCCCCGTTTGTGCCCTTTTTCTTTTCCTCCTCTCACTGAGCACCACTGAGGAGAGACTGTCCTCTTTGCACCCTCCCTTCAGGCCTTTATGTATGTTGAGTCTTCTGACCTTTCTTTTGCATCATACAGTGCCATGTATTCCAGAATATACTGGCAAATTTTCCACTCAAAAGAACATGGGAAAGCTGTGTCTGTCTTTAATGTTGAATTCTTCTCAGCACTGTTAAATGCTTTCCTGGCTTTACACATTTCAGATGATTTCATTTGTGATATTAAAATTGTGGTGTTTATGCTGAAATAATCAATGACAAGTATTAATTTTCTAAGTATAATTCCTCATATCAGACTTCTAAATCACTCCTATAATGTTCAATGTCTTACTGTGCATCTATTGTATTTAAAAACTTGCTTAAATATATAGGAAACACATTTGAATTTAAAAGTGGGTTGGCTAAAAATTAAGTCCCAAATCTATTTCAACCTATCTAGGTAATTTAATTTTCTCATAAAAATTCATTTAAATTTAGTACATGAGTCAGGTGTTAGTTTGGGTTCTGTAATTTTGGCTTTTCATTATCTCTTTATCACAGTGGCTCAAGAATTTAGATGCTTCAGAGACTGCTTAAAATTCTGATCTTGCTGCAGTCCTTTCAGACATTTGTCAAGGTCAAAATTCCATCCATGCCAAGGTGATGGGTCATGCCTGTATGGTTAATAAATACCATATGACAATGAAATAACTGACATCATTAGGAGTTGTGCTTGCTTACCTGGTGCTGACCATCCTCAGTTTAGAGCTGGGTGGGAGAGCAGCCATCAACAGGAAAGAAAGGGATAACCTGAGCTCATCACTTTTGAGTTGTAACAAAAAGGTCAGTGAATCTGTTTTCAGAACCCTTCAAAAAATATGTAACCCTGAAATTTTAGGCTAATTTTAAAGGAAGTGGGGTTTAACAAATGCTCTTTCCATTCCATCTAATAATTTTTGAGCCTGTTAAAAATCTGCCATAATTAAATAGATTTCTTAAAATTGTTGTGTTCCTTTAGGTTTCAGAAAGTTAATGGCTGAATA
Source organism: Serinus canaria (assembly GCF_022539315.1). Taxonomy (NCBI): domain Eukaryota; kingdom Metazoa; phylum Chordata; class Aves; order Passeriformes; family Fringillidae; genus Serinus; species Serinus canaria. The sequence continues at coordinate 37,852,474 of NC_066317.1, forward strand.
GAATGATTGGCCAGACATCTGAATGTGACATTCACACCACCTACAGTCCAGTTTTACTTCAGACCAGCTTGGGCTGAATGCCTGGTAGCCTTTGGAATGTGTTTAGTGCTTTTCTCCAGCACACTTTCTAGTTTAATTTCATTCTAGAGGATTTAAATGCATTAAAGACATTTCTGTCAAGGAAAGCAAAGTGTAAGAATTAGCAGTGATAAGGAGACAATCCTCAAAAATCCACTCCCAATCAAAATTAAAATTCCAGTGTGGATGCATGTTAAATGTTTTAGATTATGATTTCCTTGTGTGTATGGGCTACTGAAGGCCTGGGGTGTAGTGAGATGGGAGTCATAAGCAGTAAAAACAGATTCAGAGGTAGCAAAAAGATACAAAGTACTTTGTGCACCACCTGAAGGAAAGGACAGAGTACTAAGTGACAAGGAAAGGATGCTTGGGACACAGGAATGTGTAGAGTAAGCTGTTCAAAGGGCAGTCTCCCAAGCCATTTGCTGTCTCTTTGGCCATGTCAGTCATGCTCACTTCCTGCTGTCCTGGGTGGCCATGGGTTCACCTTTTGTGTGTGTTCATTCTATCAGTGTTTCATCTCTTATAGCCAGAGAGATGCCCCAGCCTTCTTATTGCCATGAAGAAGAATAAATTTGAATATGGCCTTTCTTTCTAGTTATTGTGAACACTCTGTGGCAACTGCACAGTACAGAAGCAGTAATTGCACAAGTTCTTTCCTGGTTTTAATCATAGACAGTGTTTGAAAAACTTGCACATTTTCTTTTGGAAAATAATGGTGAAATTGAACTCTAGGCATTGTATTGATTCTGCCTGTAACATGCAGTAAATTTCACTTCTCCTAGTTAACATTCTGCAAGAAAGAAAGGAAAAGTATGATTTTTAAAAATTAATAGGGGTTTTGTGATGTTAATTACTTGTGTATGTTCAAATTCTACTAATCTTTAAGAGAATTGTATATACCTCCAGGGATTCCAAGGCAATGCCAAACATCAACATTAAAAAAGTAGTAAATTCATTATATTTTCCTATAAGTCTGAAAATTGTCATACTGTCATCAAATGATTTCTAAATCTTTTGACCTGTCTGTCATGTTTTATTAACTCTAAATGTGGGAATGTGTGGTGGCCTATTTATGCACATTCCCAGCTGTATTTGTTTTGAAATAGAGGTACAAATGAGTACATAAACTACCAGCTTTTGCATAGGAAATAATTTCTAATATCTATTTTAAGTTTGTCAGATAAATCCTGTGACTTTCCAAATGAGTAAATTTCTTGTCATTGTGGATTTAGTGATTACTGGAGGCATAACTTTGCTGATTTGTTGGTGGCAGTGGCTATTGGTACTGAGTCAAGGGACAGGCTTTAGGACACATTAATAGCAGGTGATTTCTTCGGTTTTGACTCAGTATTCAGTTATTGTCAAGATCCAACAATACAGTCGTGATCTTTTGCAGCCATGGTGACTTTTAGATCTCATTCTGTCATGTCACATCAAAAGGTGATTTTTTAAACTGATAGGATTCTCTTTCTTTTTTTCTTTCTCAAAAGAGTTGTGAGTACTTTTTGAAACACATTCAACACAGATTTTCCTGCTCATTTATTCATGCAAGTATGTTTCCATGGAGACAGTGCTGATTTCTGCTGCAGTTCTAGACAGTCATTTATCTGTAGATCAACAAGACAAATCAACTTTTCTGCATGTTGTGACAGTCCTAAGGCGATTGGTTCTCAGGCTGCATCTCAAGTTTTTTTCCATGTTTGCATTTTCACATCCAGGCATAGTGTGCTTCTCCTTGAAGAAAAGCACAAAATCACTTGCATCTTATGGGTTTAGACACATGATTTGGGTGCAGTTACACATAGATTAACGTTTAGGAGTGTTGGAGTACATCTGGTGAATGATCCTGATCCCATATTGGCATAGAGACCTGAGGGTGGACCATTTTCTTCCCCTGACATCACAGCTAAAACAAACCTGCTGCACTCCCAGCAGGTGCCATGCTTTGGACCAACGGGGTGAAGTTAGCTGCAGACAGAACTTTTCCTGTGGCTGTAAGCACATAGCTTAAGATTTTCATCACAGATGACTCCTGGCCCTCCGGAGTGAAAAAGTGAGCCAGGCTGCTCAATATTCTCAGGAGCCTATTGACCACATCCAACTGCCCTGCAGTTTATCAATATCATGCTTGGTGGTGCCCTGCCAAAAATTTGTATCACTTTGCATGAGCCTTGTGGAGAACGTTTGAGGATATAAAGATTGCAGAAGTAGTATTAGAACATGCAGAATGTTAAAAATCGGTGACTATTGATCTGTTCAGAAAAATTATCCAAGGAACACCCTGATATAGCTTAGATCAGGATCATAACACCATGGAGGGATATTCCTTGTTTTATCAGTACATGAGAATATAGAGATACAAGATTTTGACTAAGTAATTTTAATACCTATTTTCTATTAACAGTTAAGCATACATAAATTAATAAACTGTGGCTTTAGTTTTGATTTAAATGGGAAAAATTTATATCTCAGTGAAATTAAATCCAGATATCAAAAGACTACAAACTACTTAAAACTACTACTACTACTCTTTGCAATTTCTTTCTTTCAATTTTTTTTAAATTCAGCAGAGAGTAAAAAGGGATCTCTAGCAAAAGGCAGGGAGATAGCCAAAGCAATCATGCTCTCAAACATTTCTAAGAAGTATGAAGTCAAAAGAAAGACAAAACATTTTTTCTAGACCAAGTTAAAAATATTTTGCAAAATGAAGATATTTGCAAAAACAAGTATAATGGAAACAACACATCACAAAAAGAAAAGGAAACAATGCTGGCTGTGGAATTGTATCTTGCCAAAGTATTGAATTTAGCTATATTCTAGTTGGTGTTCTAGAACTCTCTGATGGTCAGATTTTAAAGAAATTCCTGTATATTACCCAAAAGCAATTAAATGGTTCTTATGGATTCTTTAGCCTTCTTATGGATTCTTTAGCCTTCTTCATGTATATTTTCAAGAATGTAGTTTCCAAGTACCCTATGAGCTTGTTATACTTTATAGAAAGTAAAAATGAAGTTTAAGGGAAAAGAGTTATTTTTACTTGCAGTGTTTGAAAGTGGAATTTACACACGTGTAGTAAATAAATAAATAAAAATAAGTAAATAAATGAAAAACTGCAAAGATGAAGTGATATCTTTAAGCAAACACTTCTTTTCCTCCTGATTTTCTTAAGTGTGTTAATTACTTCTATGAACATTATGCTATGAATAAAATTCTGTATTTGATTTTCTGAAGCCCTCTCTGGTAAGCTTAGTTTGTAGATTTTATTGTTTCATTTACTACTTTTTAGGCATTTTATAACTAAAATGTCTTGGGTTATTTTTTTTTTCCATTTTAAATGCTTAAAGGGAACTAGAATGCTTTTGCAATCCATCTGTCTGTATAATTATACCATGATTTAAATTGCTTGGTAATAACCAAGTATTAGTAGTCTGCATTCCTTGAGGCACTGATGTAAAGCATAACCTGTCTTACTCGTGTAAAATTGACCATATGTCATCATAATAAATGTCACATTTTCCTTATAGTCTTTGGGAAATTGGTTTGAAGAAAGTAAAGATAGTTTTGTTGCTTACTTTGTAAGATTTTAATGAATATTTGGTATGGAATACAAAGTATTTTAATCCAATTTCAGATATTTGCTCTTTCTTCTAAAGTGTAATAAATAAATTCCATGCTTGATGGTTACAGTTTTTCACTTTCATTCCTTGCTAATTTCCTCTAGAGTGACAATAATCTTTGCACTTGTAGAAATGTGACATTAAATATATTTTGGTACAAAAATGAAGGAACAAAACCTATTATTCATCAATATAATTGAGTTATGAACTATATTACTAATTTTACTTTTAAAAGTAGTTGGACAGTCCTGAACTATTCATAAAGGTTATTCCTGCCTCACTTTAGCTATGTGATGAAGATGAAAGTCCTGCTGAAATCATGGTCCTTCTGTCATTAAAGCTTCAGAATTGTGAGATTATGATGTTATTCTAAACCACTCTAGATGAAAAAAAACAAGCCACAGTTTGCTTAAAACTGAGAGCCCTAGGTAGGCAACACAGTTGGGCAACACAGAATTTAAAATATATTTGAATCAGGAATGAATAATGATTTTTTTCAAACCTAAATGTGTGATTTTAACAGAACTTCAAAGAATTTACTGTAAGCGTTCTAAATAATTATACAGCTTAAAGTAGGAGGCACTTGCAACCCCTAATTTTTAGCTTTTATTGAAAAAAAATACAGGTGACAACATAAGGGAAAAGTGTTTTGTATTTCAAAATATATGTATATAAAGTGTTTGGGAAATTGAAAAATTACGCTGAAAGCCTGCACATCCAATGGATTCTAATTTGTCAAATTCTAAACATTAAGATTCCTACATTCAGTTTTGTGGAAGAACGCAATGATAAAATAGATATATTGTGTATTGGGATAGATCAAATCAGTCAAAATATTGAGTCCAAGTCAGTAGGATAAATGATAAATGGTTAACACTCACAAGAATTTTCTATCTCGATGTTCTTGTTCATGAGGCTTGCAACTAAACTAAACAATTAAGTGCTTTTCCATATTTATGGGTTAACCTACTGGATTACTAAAGTGTCTTAAAGGTAAATAACTCAGGAGAGATACACAGGCTGATGTATGAGGTTAGGGCAGGTGAGGTGTTTTAGGTGCTGTGGTGGGTGACCAGGAGAAGGGGCATAGTGGCAGGCACTGTATCATCCTCTTCTTATTTTCCATGTCTTCTTCACATGAGCCAGAAGAGGAAGGGAAAATTTCACCATCCCCAAGCCATACTGTGATTTTCGTCACTATTGATGCCATCTTGCCCTTTTTATTTTATTCTATGCGTTTTAAAAAGAAAGCCCTCAAAACATTTTTCTTTTTTTTTCAGGAAATGTTTTTATCAACTGTTTTTTATTTAGGTTTCTCTATATTTTATCCTCAAGTGTTTTCTGCATTTTGATGAATATACTTACTAAAATTTGTGTATTTTTGACATTTAATATAGAAAGCTGCATTTCAATTGGGTAGAATAAACCAATTTTTTTCTAGTTAAGTGTTTATTGGGTGAGAAGAAACACTTAACAAGGAAGACTTGGGCATAGTACTTACAAGAATTTTGTAATATAGTTTGTGAGATACTCCAATGTGAGCAAGGTACTGTAAGCCTAGAAGAGACTGAGCTCCTTGTACTCATTCAGAATATTGAACACTGAGAAGAAGATCGAATGTATCTCCAAGAGCCTCATAACAATTCCTAAAAATATGTTATCATCTGGTCATTTGGAATGAGTGGATGTTGAAGTTTTCTAAAAAATTCCCTGCAGGGAGGTTTCATGGATGTGATGTTTCTACTGGGCAAAGTGAGTGAAATTCCAGTTTGCTGGAAGTGTGTAATATTTTCATCACAAAACCAAACCCAGATTACGAAGACAATGCCTAGTCTAGTTCATCTTGTTATTTTTTGCAGATGGCAAAGAGGTGGAAGCTGGCTATCTAAGGGAGAGAAAAATCAATGATTAAGTTTTTTTAATATCTGATATATTGTAGTATCAGAGTAGATCTTGCACCTGTGGCCACAAAGTGAATATTATGCACTCACATGTCCTTGAAAAAGAAAAAAAAATAATTCACATTGGAAGTCACTTACTGGCTTTCATTTTCTTTATGAATTTTGGAAATGAACATGTATCACACAGGCACGTATTGTATAAAAATGTTAAAAAGAGAAAAATTGAGTTTTTTGAATTCTTTTGAAAAATTATTAACCTAGGGTTTTTTAAAATTAAAGTAGGTATTGTTTTGAGCTTGGGGGCAAGCTGTTTTCTAACAGAGATGGCAAATTCTTATGAAGTGACAGAATGGCTGAGAACTGTTACCTGCTTTTGTGGCTATTGTGATTCTGTAGGACGGCTGCTAATTTGGCAATAGCCAGGGCTTTGGCAATAACAGAAAGGAATGGATTTTCTACATCACTCCTATTGTTGATCAGCAGTGTGGAACAGCAGTCACTGTTAAGCACGGGGCTCCACGGGGAGTTCCCTGTACAAGGAGAATAGCTGACTGGAAAGCCAAGTCACAGCCCCAGTATCTCCTTGCAAAGTTGGAATAGTTTAAAAACACCTGAAGCATGAGGTTTAATTTGTACAATTTGTTTCTGCTTGTCTAAGCCACAGATTAGTAGTGCCACAGTGTTAGTCATGGCCAGGCGTGTGTCGCTGCTGTGAGCGTATGAAATGGAATCAGCTGGTTGACCCAACAGAGGGTTCACATCAGGATTCTGTTGCAGGCTGCAGCATACTGAAAAAAGTGGCTGCTCTGATAGTTTGAATCAGATAGTTTCCCTTTCTGTATCAAAAAAATGTCTTGATGGAAAGTGTACTAATTCTAGTCACTTAATTGTGAAAGGAAAGACAAATTATCCAATTACGAAGTGCGCCCTTCCAGGAGATACAAAGTAACATCCTCATTGATCTGTATGGGGAAAAATACTTATTTCTTTATTTACTTTGAGAGATCTCATGGAGATAAACATTGAAGTGAGTTAAATGAGTTAGAAAGTCTAGGTTGAGTACTGGGTGTGTGGGTGAGCTTAATTTTTTCCTGGAGAGTTCCAAATCTACTGAATAAAATTCCTAGAAAATTTTGCTTTAGACATACTTCTCTGTGATCATATTTATTTTGTGTGTTAATCTGTAATTTCATACTCAGATTCTCTCAGCTAAAGCCATGTTTATCAGTATTCCTTTGAACAATGCTCCTCTGTAAGACCAGAAAGTCAGACATCATTTTCATACTATTCCTGTAATTAAAGGTTTGAAGGTCTTTTGGGTGTTCTGGGAGAAGATGATCAAATTCAAGCTTAAACCACAGTTTTCTTAAGCTAGCAATAAAGCAATAGTGAAAAGGAAGTTGCCTCCCATGCGTTCAATGATATAACATGTGTTCAGTTTTAATATAGTATTAAAAATAATGTAAGTCTTTAAAAAAATCGGTATTTTTTAAGCAGCTTTCTTCCCAGGTGTCTTGAATACACTTTTTTAAAAATCATCATTATGAATATATCTTTTGATAAACAGAAGGAAGGGAACTGTGTCAATACTTATCAGGAGAAGCAAATTTTGAAACTTCAGGACCACACTGTATTCTTTTTGAAAGTTCATGCTGACTGTGAAAGGTTCCCAGTGAGTGGAAAAAGGCAAATGTCATGCCTATTCTCCTGAAGGGCAGGAAAAGTATTGGAGAGCCATAGGCTGGTCAGCCTCACCTTGATTCCCAAGAAGATCATGAATAATTCCCAGGATGATCACAAATTCTCTTTGAAGAAATCTCTGGAAATGTCATAGACAAGAAGAGGAGTGTAAGCAACCTGCAAAGATTCAGCAAGGGCAAAGATTTCACCTTTATGAAATTTTCTGATTAGATGAATGAGCGAATGAGGAGGGACCAATGGATGTAATTTTTCTTCATTTACCTAGGGCCTTTGACATGATATCCCATGGCTGTGGTACCCTTTAAGGCAAATGGAAAAGAAATGGAATGGTTGTGCCAAGGTGTTGGTACAAGGTGTGTGGTTTTCTAGTGGCATTGCTCGGAGCTCTCTACTGCAGCCATTGTTATTTAACGCCTTCATCAACTCTGAGAAAGATGGGATGGACTACAACCAGAGCAGTGGTGACAGATGACACCAAACTGTGGGGGACTGCTATTCAAAGCAATCTCATTAAGCTGGAGAAATGAGTGGCTGGCGACATTGTGGAGTCTGATAAGGATGAATTAAAAAAAAAGTTACACTGAATTAATTAACCTTATGCAACAGCATAGCCGGAGGTTGCACTGAAAGGTGTGCAGAAACAGTCCTGAGAATCCTGGAGGAAAACAAGTGTGAGTCAGCAGTGCCCATTTTTGGTTAGTGCCATACCAGTCTGCTTTGGGAGACTGTAACCAAAAGGTGGAGGGAAGTGATTTTTCTCATTGATTTTGCACTTGTGAGGCTGCATCTGGAGCAGTGTGTCCATGTTGGTCTCCCAAATGCCAGAAGCTGGGTCCTAATGCATTTAGACCAACCAGTGGGAAATAAGTGGCACAGCTTATTTAATTTATTAAAGCTTCTAAAAATTAAATTTTATAGTGTCAAAAGTTTACAGATACATTGTTTACACAACATATTAAATAGAAACTTTTCCGCTTTTTGCCTTTTTGATACATCTGTGACTTAGAATCAAAATGCAGAGAGCTAGAAATAGATTTTTAATTGCATAGTTTTTCTGTCAATCTTGTGATAGATGTTATTAGAAAAGAATGTTAGAATAAATTCAATATATTTTTTAAAAAATGTAAAACCCTTGAAAGTTCACTTTGGAATGCATTAGAATTTTTTTTTAATGAAAATTCAGTATATCGTATTTCTCTTACTTAATATTACATTGCTAAATATGTAGGTTTCAGGATTTGCAAATTAAAATGACCTAAAAAAGAACACCCTCTAGACAGTACACTCTGAAGATATATTAGACAAGCTAAAGAAACTATAGCAAAGAGAAAAACTACTCATGCAAAATATTACTTGTCATCGTAATGGCCATCACATTATTTATAATTTTAAGAATCCTGTTTCAGTCCAGGTTGCGATAATGATGACCTTCTTTGGAAGAGTTTGGTGATGAAGCATCATTTTTTAGTATGTATTTATGCACTTGGAGATGTCACAGGAACATTAAATGTTTATTCATGCTGCCTGAGATGTTTAATCTGGGATATTGTCTTTCTCTACTATTATTAGTGAGCTTTCATGTGATGTTGCCACTTAGTTATTTCATTTTATTCCTGCTTTTCGGTCACTGAGAGTTGGCCTCTTTCCTTATGCAGCATCAGCATATGACCTTTGGAAAAAGGTTTTACAGCTCAGCTAGCTAAACTAATGTGAGCTGCGAAGAGGAAATAATATTATATCACTCTAAAATGTATAATTTTTACTATACTTCTTTTGGCTTGCTCCCTTGGATGTAGTTACCAATATATTCGAGAAGAAAGGATTTTTACAAATTAACTACAAGTATTTTCAAGTGCATAATGTATAATTTTAAGAATTTACTAATATGTGATTACATAATATACCACAAATATTTTAGTTTTGCTAGCCTCCAGAAAAAAAAAAAGTGTGATTGTTAAAATTTATATTTATAAAATGAAATTTTATATAAATTTATGTGGATGCAGTAATTTTTACACTTTGTACATTAGATGAGTTTACTTCCCTGAATGGAAAGTAAAAATGTTATCATTATGAAAAGCACAAAATTGCAGTGGAAGAGAAGAGAATGGTGCCCCAGTTATCTAGGAAAATTACCTTTCTAAGCTTGAACCCAGTTGAGAGTCTGGCTCCACATAAGGAAGTGTAGGCAGTACCAGTATGCATGTAACAGTTTTGTGCCACAAGCCTTTCATATTCTAGTGAATAATTCCTACCATATTCTGATTCATGTTATCTTAGATTTTGGTTTGCATTTTTGAGTTTGTACAAAATTATGTGTAGTGTCACTTGAAAAAGAAAAATACCTAAGCTGGTGTTTCTATAGTTTGAGAGTTTTAGAGATTTTTTCTTACCTAGAATTTTTTTTTTTGAGATTTTTTCCTTGCTTGAATATTGAATTCATAGAGTAAAATAAATAGTGGAAGTTATTGAAGAAAGGGACAGAGAACAAACCTCAAGCCTGGAGAAAAACAATGGAAACACCAATCTGACTAGTCTACAAGGCTGCAAGTACTTGTCTTGGACTGTTAAACCTTTTTTTCCTTGGCTTCGTTGTTGAGAGACCTTTTGAGGAGTGGTGCCCAACACTGCACAGTGAATGTACACAATGCAATAGTTACCCATCCTTCTGGGAGTTCCAAATTGAAAGGAATTAGGAAAAGGCATCTCTGTTTCTTCTGCAGTAATTGTTACTGAAATAAATACTGCTCAAGAGAGGATAAATGATCCTGTGACACCTTTAATGCTGAAAGCAATTTAAAGAGTTAAAAATACACAGGAGCCTTAATTGTTTAGAAAAAAGTTATTGCTACTTAGCAAAGAAAGGGAAAAAGACCCACACCCTGTAATGAATGATAATGGGCTCAGCTGGGTGCAAACAGTGGTGGTTCTAAAGGCTGTCACTTTCATCAGCCTATGAGGCAATTTATTTCCAAGAGCATTAACTGTAGTATGTGTAAAGCATAACAAGTACTGTAAACTTTTCCCATGTATTATGAGGTTTGATTTGCTCCAACACAACTGAGCCTTGAATAAGACAGCAGTCACTCAAGTGTCGTTAGGTAACTCATATGAAAGAGAAAAGTCAATGTGAAAGGCTTCTGCTGTGAACTGTTCCTTGATCAAATTTTTTGTTTAAAAATGAGAGTTATTTTATGGAACATTTATTAAAATTGTGGGTTTGCCCCTAAGTAAGCTCATTGAGATTCTTTACTTTTAAAGAAATTGAATGAGCATGTAGGGACCACACTGAGAAAGAACACCAAGCAAACAATATTCTGGCTGTGCAATGTTATTTGAAATTATCTTTCTGTCATGCAACACTTCAAGCCAGAATGGTTTTAACTGTCTTCATTCACAAAATATTTAAATTGTTTATTATAGGAAAAATCCTAATGTACTATAAATATAAATTTTATAAGTACGGTTCTGAAATATTAAAGATGTTTCCTACTGGTGAATATTTTTACATGGTAAAAATATATAGGTATGTAATTTTAACACATATGGGCAATCATGCTTTTGACATTGTGTTCACTATTCTTACCAGTTCATATATGAAAGGGTTTGCAGCTTGGTACTTGAGGAAGCTGGAAGTGTTTGTAGTCCTTTGGAATTAGACACAGCAGGACTTTTTTCTCCCTGCTGTAACAGCCAATTAGGAGAAGGTTCTGAGAAAAGCTTGAAACATTTTTTCCTCCTTTACATTGTTATTTAAAGTAATTACTAGCTTAATAGTAATATGAAGATTGGCAAACACGATAAAGAATTGAAGAAATTAAGTATTTTGCACAACAAAGAACATAGTTTCCTATGGTAATAAATGTTCCATATGTGTTCAGTTCATGTTGCATTTCATCCCACCACAATCCAAAACTATGCATGTTACAAACACCAAACAGGTCACTTGAGCAGAGGACTTTCCCTGCTGTTGGGTGCACACTGATATAGTCAGGCCATTAAAATCATCTGTAGTTCTTGAGGATTCAGAAAGGTTATACAGCTAGGCAAGAAAAACAAGCTGTAAAAGCAACAGTGAATATTGACAGCACAAACCCACAAAATGTCATAGCCCTGGGCGGTGTCTGACAAAGAGCTGAGTCCAGAATAGAAGATTTTATTTTATCTAGCCATCATAGTTACAGATCTGCATAAATTGTTTGGTGAACACTTGTGCTTCATAGAGTGATGCAAATCTTCAGTTATATTTTGAGAATCTGTGTAGGTATTATTTATGGGGATTTTTAAAATTCATCTTCTTAGGCTTTGGGACTGTGCTTTGTGTTTTGAATGTAAGTAACATAAAATAATTTAGCTATTTGATATTGAAATTGAATAAGAAAAATGTACTGAAATTTAAAATTCCCCTATTATATAAAGTAATAGTTTAATTTCATAATTGAAAAAGAATTCTATTTGTATATTCTTGTAATTATACCAAGAAATTTGGTAAAGGAAAGTAAGGCTAAAATTGCTAAGTGTGCAACAGTTAATCAACTTGTAATAGAGAAGACTTTTTAAATTGGGAATAGAAGAAAACTCAGTTGTGATTTTGAAAGACTTTAAGTACAATTTCCTTTTAGCTTCTTGTGCTTAGTGCCAAGGTTTATCGTAGACACTGCATCTCAGAGAGTGATAATTCAATGCAAAGTTTGCATTTTACCCTCCCAGTGGAGTTGACCTTCACTAAATGTTTGTATTGCACTTGCATGGTTCATATCATACTGTCAGCAGAATCCTTCCACTGAAATACAAAACTTAATTTGATTGTGGTCAGCTGTAATCTTATATACTCATTTTCCTCTATTTACCACATACTCTCCAGGTTAAATCAATATTGATTGCAAATAGAACATTTAAAAGCCAACTATATAACACCTATGTTTATATGTAGGATATCAAAATTCTCAAAAATTACTTATGTGTCAAGATCCGGTGGGGTTTTTCCACCATAAACACAACTTCAAAATTGTTTTTCTTAAATGTCGATAATGCTTCACACAAGCAAAGACTTCAGTGTCACATAGAATCCTGTGAAGAACTTGGTTTGCTTATTCAGGGCTTAATCCAATTGTGGTACCATAATTCCTTGACAGCAGATTGAGGAATTTGTAGCTGAATAGGGTCTTTGAGGACTTTTCCACATAGAAAGCATATTTTCAGAAAATGTAAAATCAGGTTTTATCTGATTGCTCAAAATATTTAGCAATATTTGCAGCTTAAGTCCATTCAACATCCTTAGCCAATGAAATCAAGATTCCTATTACACTCTAGAGTCCTGTAATGTGCATATTGAGGAAGATAAATGAAAGTAAACAAACAAACAAAAACCCCAAATCAAACCCAGGCTAAATTATTTTTAGACATATGTTGCTGTAAATTAATTGTCTGTACATAAGATGTAGGTATACAGGGAGGCTGAGAAGGTTGGTGTATCACACTTTCAGTTTTTGGTGTATGACCTGATTGTTTAAGGAACAAATTCATCTGTGACTGTCTGGTGAAGATGAATAGTTGGGGACAAAATTTCACTTTTTCATAGATGTGCTATGATATAAAAATCAGATACTAACTGGGATTTTACTGTAGATTTTCCTATAGTGATAGTAATAAAAGTAAAATCCACATTATCTGCAAATACCAGCTAGGTAGCAAGTTGAAGATATACATGATACGTATTTTTTGCTTCCTTTTGTTAGTTTTTAGGAAAAATATTTATCCACAGGGCTTTTATTTAGTTAGTACACTCGCTGCTGTTAAGCTTAAAGGCATTTTAAAAGTACTGGTAATTTAATACCCCTAACATGTTTTCTTTAATTAAAAATGTGCTTGTATCTTTTAAATTTAAGCTACTCACTTAAGTTACTTACTTAAGCTGCAGAGGACATACTGCAGCACTTTTTGTCATATATAAGTTTAGTATATACATTTTTGCATCAATGAAAGTGAAAGCTCCAGACTGACCTGTCCAGCTGTAGATCTTCAGGGTTCTCCCTCTACTTTTTGCATTTAATTTTCATTCTAGATGCTGTTTCAGTGATTTCCTTCTGTAATTTTCTAAGAAACGTATCTTGTGGCTGAAAGCTTGTATTCAATTAGCTTTAGAACTATTATTCTCATGGGCATAGTTGAATATATAATTAGCTATTTTTTCTGATAAAGTAACTTCTGTTATTATTACATGGTATTAAAATACTGATAAAATTACAGGAATATTGGACTTTAGGCTGCTAAGCATATCTGATGATTTAACTACAAATCTGTTCTACAGGGTTGTATTTTTGTTTCTCCTGTGGGAAAACCCCCCCAGTGTGTATTGAGTTCTAGATGATAAGCAATTTAGCCTTGTGCTCTGATCTCTGCACCAGTGTGCAGGGGTGATTCCTGTTCTTTTCTAAGTAGTTACAGTACGTGATAGTGCTTTGTGTTGCTTTCAAAGGACATGGGATGCAATAGAATAATTCACCTTATGTAAATGCAAAGAATGTGTGAAATCTCACATGACTGTTGGAGCATGGATATATGAGTCCACAGCCTTGAAAACTAAATTTGCTTCCTCTATCTGTGCTCAGATTTTAGGAAGCCACAAATCTACTAAATTACATGCTTGTTGTTTATGTGGTTTCCCATTAGTTCTTTTTAATTTTGTTTGTTTTCTGTTTTCTTTTACCCATATCATTGACTTCTGAATTTTAGGGAGAGAACTAGTAGTACCTGAAGAATGCTGTGGTTTTTCATCATTGACTTTTTTACTGCTAATGGCCTATTTCATTCTGAAGAGTAAAAAGAGAATATTCTACAATCAGCAGTGAATGCAGCCTCTGTGTATTGCTGTGCATCTGATTTCTTAGTTGTTGCTCTCAGTTCCTCAGGTTATGAATGAAAACTTAACTCTGGGTTTCATTTCTTGTGCTGGAAGTACAAGAAAGTACTATGGAAGTATTTTTGATAGAAAAACTCATTATCAAAAAGGGAATTCAAAATGCAGCATTTTCTTTGCTGTTCACCTTCCCTTATGATGTTTGTGTGTTACCTTGGTCTTTTAATTTTCAAATATTTGTGGTAAAGTGAAATTGCATTAAACATTTTATAGTTTATATCTCTTGAGACTCATATTTTCTTATACTAAAAGCATTCCAGAAAGAAAAAAAAAGGTAAAAGAGAATTTTTTTCACAAAGCTGCAGTTAAAGCTGTTTTCACAGATATCAATGGATTAAGGGAAACTGCACTTAAAAGGAAAATGCTCCTCTGCCTTTGTGGCTTTGTGGCTAAGCAGCTTGCCATGAACAGCAGAACTAGTGCTATTTTTGTGTTGAAGAAACAAATTGATTTTGTGCAACAACTTTTCCTGGAGTAGATCTCATAGTACAGAGGATTTTCATGTCACAAAGCAGGGGATGTCCATAGGAAAAGTATGCTTTTGGGACAACTGCTCAGTATAGGGACTATACAGAAAGCAGAATTTTAAAACTGTTAGGTTCCATGCATTTTTAAAATTTAATTTATGAAAAGTAAAAGTGGCAAATAGATTTATATTCAACACTGCAGACAGAACATGTGCTTTGCTTCTATCACCCAAATGCAGGCTCATAAGACTTCTGTATTAAAGATTATGCTACAGAGCTGTCCAAAATTTGCTGACTTGAAAGCTGGCATGGAAGGAAGAGCAATTAAATCTATTTTCCCCTGGAGAAAGTTAAGAGGTAAAATGTATGTAATCCTTCTATTGTATATGGAATGGAGAAACATGGGCTTAAAGGAGATTAGAAAGTGAATGATGGGTAAATGGAATAACTAAGAGCAACAAGTACTGTACTATAACTGATAGTTTCTGTGCAAAAATCCTCACACGTTTGCATTTTGAATTTCAACTTGAAATTTTTACTTACAAGAAGAACACTGGACTTTTAAGTATTTAGGTAGATGAAACTTTTAAAATTTCATATTTATATTGCTTCTATGTAGAAAGGATTATTTTCATATTTCCAATTTTACCATATTTATATACCTATTACTTCAACATGGTATTGATAGCTTTCATAGTTTTATGATGAAAATTAATTAAAAGAAGAACTATTAACTTTTAAAATTCAATGCTTAATTTCTTCCCTTCATTGAATGGGTGTCCTCATTATCCTAATTTTTTGGTGCAAATACAGTAGATGGTATTCTACATTGCAGTCAAAATACTGCTTGTCTAAATTTTTCTCCTTGGAGATCATCTCCAATTGCAGATTCAAATTCACCAGAAGTAACATGATTTAATATTTACCTTTATAACATAATTGGATCAAGTGTTTTCTTTATTGAATGTCATACAGATATTTTCTGTACTTCAACTAATATTAATTTTCAGTATTACATCTGCTTTGTGTAGCAAAATTATACAAGAAGATTTGGCTCTGGGGAAAAAACAAACAAAAAAACAACAAACAAAACCAAACCCAAACCCCAAACTGCAAGCGGACAACTTCTCCTATTTTTGATGTCAGATTTTTCTTTTCCCACAAGCTTGCTGCTAATATTCTTCAGAAAAGCAAGCTTGATTCCAAACTGAAGATTATGTACATCATTCAGCTTAATCTAATTTGCTGCTCTTTTCATGACTGATTCTATTGGCATTGTATCCCTTATATTCTTTGCCCAAACACTGCAGAGTTCATTTATTCTGCGTGGTAGTACTTTGGAGTTGATTTCAGTTGTTCATGGGAACAGGCATCCATATAAAACACATGCAGTTAAACAGGTTTAGGTATTCAAACCCCTGAAATGCACTTGATTCTGAGTGGTTTGGCTCAGTACCCATGCCTGAATAGACACTGAGAAAGCTACAAAGAGATTTATGTTCTTGCAATGCACCCAGTACCTCTGCTGGAAAGGCAGAGAACAAATTGTCTAGTTGCAGCATTCAGTGTAATGCAAAGTCTGACAGTGAGCACAAGTAACAGAATAACTGTGACTGTAAAGAATGTTTTTGTAGAAGAGGACAAACAAAATATTTTTTCTCTCGACTAACTGATGTCCTTAGAAGGTGGTAACAAAAAATGGCATTCTAGCATGAAGCTGATGTGTAAGAGAGAATGAGCACTTGGAAAGCATTGAAGAACAATAAAAAACAGCTTTGTGATGCAAGGGTGTCAATAAAGGAGTCAGAGGCAGGATTGTAATAGAGACAAGGCAGATTACAACCAAAGAGTTAAATCAGCTCCAAGATCTTACAAGAGTCCATGAATGCAATGAATTTTTTCTAATCATAACTTCTTGATTTGTGGTAATTTTGGTATTATGTAAAACATGCTCTTTTGAGAACTTTCAGAAAGGTTTGTTATTGTGCAAGTAAGTAAGCAACACTACAGAAATAGTTGAACGTAGGCTTATTTAAAGATAAAAAATTATACATTAATGAATATTTTTAACCTTACTTGAAGAACTGAAGATACAGATATGTGGGTTTTACTCAGGGCAAAACTGAATTCAATGAATTTTAGGGTTACACTGAAAAAGAATTTTGAAACTCTCTTTTTTTTTGCACTGGACTTGCTGACTGGCATTTAATTTGCAGTTTGTCAGCCTTTAAAGTTTATTAAGTATCCATACATTATTGTTTCAGTTTTTTGATAATATATACTTAATTCATGTTAAGGTATTGATAAAAAATTTTAAAAGGTTTTGAGCTAATTAAATGTAGAAGATTTTTCATTTTAGCTTTGAAATACCATATATATTTTGGTATGTGTGCAGGTTATCTTTTCTGTGATATTGTAAGGGTATAATGAGATTGGAATCTCAAATTTGGAGATAAAAACAGGTGAGGGAATAATCTTTTATTCGTTTTGATCCTAGATTTTGATTAGTTTCTTTTATTTATTTCATTAAATAATTTTGTACTTTAGTCAATACATGTTTCTGTATACAAAAATATATAATTTCATGGGTTCTGGTAAACTTACTTTATTTGAAAAATGAAGATTTCTGGAAGAATACTGCTTCAAAAAATATAATCCCATATAAAATTATTTTAAATGTTGTAACTCTCCTTGCTCTAGGCATCTAGGAATGTAGCTGAATTACATTTCAGTTGAAATAAAATCTGATTTCTACTCGGAAACCAAAATCAGATGTTTAACAATTTTTCACACAAAAACTTGACATTGTCAATATATATATAGTATATGTGAACAAATTAAGATTTAAAAGAAACAATACTACGTAAATAGAACTTTCTATAAAAAATAGAATTGTACATTTTCTGCTATAGACTTTGTTTAACTTAAATATTCATGAGGAACAATAGTTTTACAACAAATCAAATATAATTAAATGATGCATTTTCACCACTTACAAAAGGTTTATTAAAGGTTTATTTGCTCATGCAAATTAAAGTTTTAGTGTAAAAATCCACATGAAACTTGGCACTAACAATTAAAAAAAATAGTGGAAGATTTCTCGCCTGACTGCAGTATTTTGCTATGTTTAAACTGCTCAGCTTGTCTTTTAGAATCTTTAATGAAACCAGGGAGGAGGCTATTTATTTGCATAATAGGACATAATTTGCTGTGGTGAGGTTTTAATTATTTATAGGCTGTCTAAAATATTTAAAATGGCATCACTAAGGAGCATGAAATGCTGGCTAATGCCTTCATTTCAGGTTTCCTGCCGATTCCTTTATGGGTCAAGCATTTTATTTGTATTTAGCATATTAGCATAGTAGCTTCAGAGGCACGAGGAAAACAAATTTGTTCCAGTGTGTTTGCAACTTGGGTGATTCAAAACTGGCAAAGGTCATTGGGAGCAATCAAAGGTACAAAACATGCCAGAGGGGGGCAGCCAGATTGATCAGGTGTGTGAAATAGTTCTATGCAGGTACATCTGTATCATTATGTGTTTACTGCTCCACCTCTGTATGTAATTTTATACTTTATTTGCTTTTATTTCCTCATTGCTTGGATACACTGTATTATGTAATGTATATATAAAACATATTTTTTTTAAATAGCAAGTTCTATGTTTTCAATCTTGTATGTTTTAAATAGTTCCAAATTGTTGATGCATTTTGAGGGATTTCACTCACATAGTACAGAAAACTCTGTGCCTTTGGTGCCCTTATTATTAAGTGTTGAAAGCAAGGACACGAGGGAGGAGTGGGAGTTCTTGCTCCCAGGGAAATAGAATGATAGAGTTGATTTTCGTTGTGGTTTGAACATTGATGTGAGTATATAGAGAGAGATTATCAGGTGAAATAAAATACATTTTTAAAAGCTAACTGGGCCCATTTCTACATAAGAGATCGAGAGGCACATGAAACCAGAATATGGAGAAAAAATTATCGGCTCAGAAATCTTCATGGGATCTTTGATGATCCTGTCATGTGTCATAGTAGACCCTTCCTTCCAGCCTGGTTAGAATCCTCTGGGTGGTCTTTTTCCTTCAAGCATAGTGATTACCCCCCTAGTTTGGTGTTACCTGCAAGCTTTTTGCACAGGTCCTCCGTTGCCACCTCCAGTTGGGAAGGTGGGAAGCAGAACAGGTCCTGTGAAGGCACCTGGGATAGGAGACCACTCGTTGCTGGCTTCTGAGCAGAGCTGGCCTTGTGAAGCACCCTTTGAGCCTGAGTGTCCAACCAGGGTTGTCACCACCTGGATGTCCACACATCTAGACTTGAATGTTGTAGCTGGAATACAAGAATTAGCTTAATCCTCCATAATTCAACGTGTAGGGAATCCTGACCACAATGAAGACATTAATAATAGCTGTAAAAACACAAACTCTTTCTTCAGAGAACTACTTAAGAAAAAGCTTCTCAGTACTTCCAATATACTTTATAGCAATATAAGATAAGAAAGCTGTGATGAAACTCGTTCTATGAAACTAGTCAGTGAAAGAAACAATCCAAGAATAAAATTCAAATGTTTGGAAATATTCTAAAAATCATTTAATTAGGGAAAATGTATTGTTGGAACATTTATTTTCAAAACAATTGTCTTTAGTTCCTCCACCCCTCTAGTCTCCAAGCATCTCCAAATTTTATAATTTGACTATATGTATAGTCATATACATAAAATATAATTTCAGACCTTATAGTCTGAAACAAACTGCTAAGGTTTCTGCCTCTATCTTGGAAGTTTTGTAGTGTGGCTTCCTAAATATGATATTTCATCTTTTCTTGTTTCCCTTGGAATCTATTCTTTGCTCATTCTCATTGCTTTTTCCAGTTCCCTAATGATTTAGATATTCGAACAATGCAATATTCAGCAATTACATCTTTTACTTGTTAGCTTCAAATAGAAGTAATATTGGTTTGGGTTTTTTTCACCTGCTGCACAGGCCTGTCCAGTTACCAGTTGCCATCATCAAGCTATTTTTCTCTTACTTTATTTATCAAAACAGGATCCGAAAAACAACCTTGAAGTGTCAGTTAGCATTAGTTTTATGTGATGCTTTTTTGAGGTTCAGTTAAAGTTGTTACATATTTAAAAATGCCTCAGCAATTTTTGTAAGAGCTTCTGGGCTTCTTTGAATTACAGACTTGTCCTCAAAGTTCCAGTGGTTTTATAGCTTAAGGTAGCTAAACTTTCAATATCAGATTGCTCTAGGTGTCTGTCCAATCCACTTGAAAAGCATCAGGGTGTGTTCCTGTCTTTTGTTTTCACACCCTTTGCCTGTTAAAAGTAACCTTAGTGTCTAAGTAACTTTCTCAGTGTCCTTTTTCACCATTTTTGAGAGGATGTCACCTGCTGGAGAAAGATTAATTACTTCTGTAATTTCAAAAAAATTTTGTTGTCTCTCTTCAGACACAAATTAGGTTGCTGAGAGAAGTTGTGCATGCCCTATCCCTGGAACTGCTCAGGCTGAATGGAGCTTTGAACATCCTCATCTATAGAAAGATGTCGCTGCTTATGGCAGGGGGATTGGATTTAATGATCTTTAAAGGTCCCTTCCAACCCAAAGCACTCCATGAATCTGATTCTATGGCCCTTCTCTCTGTCAGGTTGCCAAGAAAAACGTGTGACTAATCCTGTTAATTTGCGTCATAAAGCTATAGAATGCCACGTTGATTTTAAGCATTTTAAGGGAATTTTGAACCTTTAATTTTATTTTTTAATATACTCTTCCTTCAAAGCCAGAGTTTAGAATCACAGTGACCACAGATGTGCACTGATAGTTAAATTTGGCAGTGTGGATTTTATGGTTTTTTTCCATATAGAGTAACAAGATTTGCCCTGGAAAGGTCTAAGATGACAATAATTTCTGAAATAATTTTGATATATAAATAAACTCCTTAGTTACTTACTAATTCCTTGGTGTTAGTTTTTATTGTTATTAGCTAACCAAGAGCAGTTTGTCAGTTTTGGCAGATCATGGATAAAATACTTGAAACAGAAATATAGCTATTTTATGGGAGGCAGAAGAGACTGTTAGTTGTAGCCAGACACCTGACCCCAGTTTCCTAACTCCAGATGCTCTCCAGCAGTCAAGAAATGTTTCAGAGTCAATTTCCTTCTTAGCTTAATAGCAGCAATAGTTTTGGCCAATTAGCTACACAAATTTAAGAGAAGAAAATTTACATCAGGCAATCGAGTTTATTGCTCTGTGTTTTTATTCTCTTTAGGTTCTATGGAGTGATACCTACCCCAAGTGCTGTCAGTGACAATTTTGTCTCTAGTCATAATTAAGAAAGTTGTGATTATCTTGTTAAAAACACAGAATTTTTTGATTTCAGCTCTGAAAACTTTTTTCTTATAATTACTCCTTTACAATGAATGTGATTATTCCATCAGACTCTATCAAAACTGATGCCATGTTTCATGGCAGAGAACCTTCTGTGCTGATTGTCTCTCTCCATAGTATTTTCTGGGGCTTAGAAACCAACCCTTTTTTCTATTCTGTAGAATATATCACAGGAAAATTTGGCATAACTAAAAAAAAAAAATTATAACATATTGGACATTTAGAAAAAAAGGTTTTGGGGAAAAAAAGATGCTTTTAATGTAAAAAATTCAAACACGATTTCATTGCTGCATGTTTATTAAAAATTGCTATTGCTTTGTTTATCCACAGCCACTATAAAAAATGTAGACAGTACTGAATAGAATTTGAATTTTTACCTTATTATTGAAGCTGCTCTTCCTCTTAAAAACTGTTGTTTGTTACTTTTCATATGATTTTTCTTTCTTTTGCATTAATTTTTCTAGGGCTGACCCATTTTAAAAATATTTTCATTCCCAGTCTACCTTGGAAATTGCCCATATTGGATTATGGAATCTGTAATATTATTGTATAAATTTTTCCCTCCCCTTTCCCCTTTTTTTCCTTGTCCAGTGAGGATGTAAACCTATTTATACCACATCTGGTAGGGAAAAAAAGGATTCTTTTGGAATGACAATCTCAGTGAATAACTGTATTTGCCTGGGTACTTTTGTGAACAGATTCAAAACCTTGTCAGAGTAGTAATTCATTAGGCATTTACTGATTTGTTAGGCAATAAAAGCATTTCTAATTTTTGTTTGCTTCTATAGTTTTTTAAAGTATAAGATTTACATGTCATAAATGATGTTATTCTTGAATTTTTGTATTGGGAAATGGGTTGAATAACTTACACCACACAAGAATAACTGAGCTGTGTGCAATTTATTTTGCATTGCAGAAGTTGAAAGTTGTTCTGTGTTTTAAAATGAGTATTCTATCCCACAAAGTTTAACTCTGTTGACACACAATGATAAAAACTTTGAAAAAAATTGATCAGAATAGATACTTAAAAATATAGAAAATTCTAAGTTTACTTTCAAAATTAGTTGACCTCACTTGACCAAAGGTCCCCTGACAAGTTAATGAGAAATGGAACAAGAATTTCAAATGTGCTATCATGCTATTTGCTTAACATTTAGGAAGTCACACAGTCGGGATGCTAAATTGATATTTGTTAGAATATTCAGTGTGAATGGAGTAAATGTTTGCCTGCCTGGATTATTTTCTAGCATTTCTCATTTATATTCTTGATTTATCTGATTTCTGTTTGTTCTTTACAGATTTACAGATCTATTATTACAAAGTGAAATACCACCATCATTAATATCTGATTAGGTGGATGTAAATCAGACCCCTATGGCAATTAGTGTTACCCTAACTCTTGGAGCAGATGACAAAACCAATATCATGATGACATAAACCAATACTATGCCTGTTTAGAAAAGCTTTAAAACACTAGAACTAGATTTCTATAAAGTGATAATTAAAATAAATGTTAGTGGCTTTTACTGTTTAATGAAATGGAAGACTTTATGCAGCTTTTAACTTCATGGATTGATATTCACGGGATTCTAAGTCCAGTACATTTTTTTTTTTTAGCTACATAGTTCAATTCTTATTCCAAAAATTCACTCCCATTGTTCCAACACACTACGGTGCTTTAAATTTGAGCTTTTACAATTAACTTCATTGTATTCTTTTTCAATTAGAGTAGCTTCATTTATTGCTTAGGAGAAGCAATTACTTCTCCTAAGTTATTGAAAAAATGACATTGAATTCCTTTAAGTTTACAGTTTACTCTGAGATAAATTACTGAACTTCCTTAAAACTTAGTCTGAAAAAACCCCTTCATTGAAACACACTTAGATTTTTATGCAAGCCTCAAAATTCTTGTATTAAAACTGTGTTTGTTATGATCACATTATAAGGTTGAAAAACCTTGGCAAGTGTTGGATTTTCTGTTTTATCTGAGCAAAACCATTACAAAATCTGTTCTGTGTGAAAGTCCATAAACATGGATAAACTACAACCTGAATTTTTTTGTTTTGATGACTCATAATTTGCAACATGTGAGAGGATTATAGAGGCTTTCTCTGTCCAGAGCTATTTCTGTCACTTTGTGAGGAAACATATAGAAGCGGAAAAAAAAAAATTTAATTTTTTCATTCATATCCTTACTGAACATTGCACAGGGGTGTATAAATATCCAAGATTAACAAGTTTTCATTGTATTTTGCAAGCATGGTACCTGTTGAATTACATGTGTACCAAATTGAAGAGTTTTTAGTGGTTGTGTCCCTTTGCTGCCTTCACTATTAATATCAGTCATATGTAATCTGGGAATTAGAGGAATTTTACATTTTAAGTTGTTACATTTATACAAATTCAAAAATAGTTTCTTTCCCTTCAAGGAAGAAAAGCAGATAATAATTGTCACAGAAGATTCACTAACCTCCATTGATCCCATAGCATAGCATTTGATTGATTACTGAAAAAAATTTATTAGAATACAGGGGTAGAAATTCATCAGGGCATCATTTTTCCTCCCAAGAAATACAATCCATTGTCAAGATCACAAACTTTTAAAGTTTGCTGCTTTTTGTCTGGGGTGAGGTTGATTTCCTTCACAGTGGCTAGTATGGGGCCGTATTTTGGATTTGTACAGAAAACAGTGATAATAATACAGAAATGTTTTTGTTACTGCTGAGCAACGCTTGCTCAGAGTCAAGGCCTTTTCTGCTTCTCATCTCACCCCAGAGTGAGGAGGTTGGAAGTACACAAGGACTTGGGAGGAGACACAGCCAGGACAACTAACCCAAGGATTATTCCATACCATGAGGTGTCATGCATGGTATATAAAGCTGGGAGAAGAAGGGGAAGGACAAGAGGGACTGTTGGAGGGAAGGCATTTGTCTTCCCAAGTAACTGTTAAATGTGCTGGAGCCCAGCTTTCTTGGAGATGGCTGAACATCTGCCTGCCCATAGGAAGTAGTGGATGAATTCCTTTTTCTGCTTTACTTGTGTGTGGCTTTTGCTTTCCTAATTAAACTGCCTTTATCTCAGCTCACAAGCATTCTCACTTTTACCCTCACAGTTCTCTCCCCTGTTGCACCAGCAGGGAATGAGCAAGCTGCACAGGTTGCCAGAGGGGTTAAGCACCACAGTCCTTGCACCAAAAAGACTTGTAGTGTAACCCCAGTGGGCAATCAAGAACCACACAGACTAGAGCTCACTCCCCCTTTCACTTCCATCCCAGTGTAATGGGCAGGAGAATCAGGAAGGAAAAGAAAATAAAATTGTTGGTTGAAATAAGAAGAGTTTTGTAATTAAAAAAAAAATAAATGTAATAATTACAATACTAAAACTAACAATAACAGTAAAAAAGAGAGAGAGGAAATTAAAACCCAAGAAGAACAAGTGAAACCGTGCAACTGCTCACCATCAGTTGGCCAATATCCACCGTGTCCTGAACTGCAGTCAGCCCCCTTTTCATGTAACTCCTCATGTTTTTATTCTGAGCATGACATTCTATGGTATGGAATTTCCCTTTTTGCAGTTTACATCAGCTGTCCTGGTTATGCTGTCTCTCAGTTTCTTGTGTGCCTCCTCACTGGCAGAGCATGAGACACTGGAAAGTCCTTGATTTAACATAAATGCTGCTTAGTAACAACCAAAGCCAGTGTGTTACCAAGATTAGGCTCATACTGAATCCAAAGCACAACTCTCTTCCAAGAAGGTTACTTCTATCCCAACCAAACCAGGAAATAAAACCAGCTATACCTTTCTCACACCACCAGCACAGTGTCACTATAATTGGTCCAAATGCTGGAAACTATTTTACCATAATTGTCTTAACAGCTGTCAGGTAATCTTTCCCTAAGTAATTTATAACAAGTTTCAGTATAGAGCTTTTTCAAAATAATTAATTTCTTTCTATTCTCTAATGATCATGTCTGTTAGAAAGATCTCAAGCTTGCATGCAATTGTATTATTACTATTTTGTATTGTCATCTGTTCCTCATCTCCTCAAATCTGTTTATTTCTTTTTTCAAAGATTATCAGATTGCTGCTCTTCTGTGCTTAAAGACCTTACCTCAATAGCCACTGTTCCTCTAAGAATACCAAGAGGTATTCCTCTGGATCTTTATGTTACAGGCATATTTCCTACAGCAATACTTATCATCTGTAGTTTTTTAAATGTTGAAAGGTTAGAACAGCAGTAGGAAACACCATGACAAAATGATGCCTGTCAGATACTCTTGGCAGAATTACTGGTTGGTAAGCTCTTTTTAAAAAAAAGTTGGTACCTAAAATAACTGTACTTCCTGAATAGAATCATAGAAATTAGATGAAGATAATACTGAGAAAAAAACAGTGTTACCAGTGTGAAACATTCTGAAATCATGAGTCCACTCTAAAATTATTTTAATCTTGAAATCTACTGTATTATGTATGTGTATGCAAATACTATATACATATATATATTTGTATTTGTGTGTCTGAGAGGTACAGAGTATCTTTAGCTTATGGAAATTTTAATTTGCCTTCTGCTGTTGTGAAGAAGAGGTACCCTTGAAGCATGCTAGCAAGTATTTTTAAAGAAAAGCTAATTCTGGTAACATTATGGCTCGGTTTTTAGTCTTAGCACAAATACCACTGTGTTTACCAATAGTGCTAACATTGCTACATGAATGAGAGATTATCTTCTGAACTCTGTGAAGATCATAATTTATTTTGAATGTTCTCTAGAAAAATTTGCATTATCTATAATTATTCTAAAGTTGTGAGTGGAGGGAAAAACCTTACCAATTTGTAAACTTATTTTTGTGAGATGAATTCATATGCCTCTGCTCCAGTGGCACACTGAAATACTAATTTAATTTTCCTGCAACAGGAAGGTTTTATACATCTCAGAGAACTCTTTGTTTGGGGAAGTTGGCATTTGGAATTAGAGGAAGATGTTTTCAGCCAGAGGCTAAAGAGGTACTCCTGGCTGTAGAGTGTGCACAGTGGATATAGTCATTGACATACCTTGCACCGTCCTAACATCTGGTGTGCTCTCCTCTGCATCAGATAAGCCCCTGTGGGCTATTTATAGAAAATGTGTAGGATCTTTCTGTTGTTATGGCTTTCACATGTCCTCCTAATTCTGCTAAGCTGCATCATGGGCATAGACTGCTAATGGTGAGAAAATGAGGTGGATGAGCAGCAGTTCATCCCCAGCCGGACAGGCATGGCACACTTTCCCTGTACTGTTGTGGGGCCCCTGCCCTAAATTCTTTCCACTGCTGAACATGGCCCTTCCTTTAATGCACCTTTGCAGTAAGTTGTGCTTACCCATTCTTCCGTGTTTTATGGGTACAGCTGTGCTGCTGTCCACTGGTGAGGTGCATACTGCTAACTTACCCGCTTGGGAAGTGTGATCCTGCAACCCTAGTGTCAGTCTGTCTGAATCTCTCTAATTTACAGGACAATGTACTCAGTGATTTAGGCTTTATTTTATGAGCTCATTAAGAAATACAACAAGAGCAAACAATGGCCCAGACTAGTCTCTCGCATGAATTTACTTACCACTTAATTCATGAGGTTTCATAACTTATAACCCATAGCTCTTAATTCACGCACGTGTGAGGAAAAATTTGTTACCTAGCCAACAGTGAGAGTGCTGATTCATCCTCCTTTGTCACAACTCAGGCACCTCCTCACAGTGGGAGGCTGGAAATATTCAGCAGTCCAGCTGCTGTTAGGTCTGCTCCTTAAAAAAAACCTTTTTTGAGTAAGTCATTCATACTTTTCAGCTTTGAAATGCGGTCTGTACTATTTCTGTAAATTAGTAGATTCTGAGGAAACTGCAAGAGAATAAATATGCAAAAAATGATGGCTGCAGGTGACAGCAATCTGCAGGTGATAATGGCTGCATTATAGCTTTTTAGCTCTTTCAGGCCACCTGTCCTGCCTACATGGTACTCTCAGTTTGACCTAATGGCTCTGCTTCAGCATATGTCAGCATGAGCTGCATTAGCCAAAATCTGAGCAGTGGCTGAGTGAACAGTCACTTGGCTGTAGTTCCTCTCTTACTGATGGCAGTGAAACAAAGAAATACAGTTTCTTCACCTCTTTGAAGTTAGAGATCTACTGTCATTTCAGACATTCTGGAATAGCAAAGAATCCACACGTGGGTATGAGAGGTGATGCAATGTATGGGGAATTAATTTGCTGTGATTGTCATTGTAAAATGATTTTACAGTACAGTTTTAGTTAGTTTTAGTTTCTTTTTCTAAAAAAGTGCTTTTAATTTTTCTTTTCTTGATCTCAGTGACTAAAACAAGTAAAATATCAGCTTATCTTTAGGCATATGGTTAAGTACTGCAGAATTTTAATATCTGTTTCAGAAATACTGCTAGATTTTGTTTCTAATAGTAAGAATCACAAAAAACCTTAAGGGAGAAGTAGATATGTGATTTTGTTATTACTCAATCCCTCCCTAAGTCCCTCCATCTCTTTTTGAGTATCTGAACTTTACTTCTGTGTATTGGATAACATGCCCTATACTTAAGACATGTGACTGTAGAGCCTGTATACTCATATGCTATATTTCATAGAACTAAGCTATATAGCTGTTGAATTATCTAGATTGCTTTATGTATGCTTTATAATGATGAGTCTGTTTTTCATATTTGACAGTTTTATTTCATTGCAAATAAAAATATTTTGTGAAAGTGCTAGTATACTCCACCTTTTCAGTTAGACTGAGATGAAATTTAAAATCTTTTTGCTGCCAATATTGAATTTGATTTAATTTTTAATCTCATATGATGGCATTAACTCAGAACATCTCACACATAGACAAAAGACAAGAATAAAAAATTAAATAAAATACCTTTATGATTAGCAGCACAGTTGAAATGATGACATAAAAGTACTATTACAATTTGCTTAATCTTTAAAAAGTTTACTTAATGTTCGAACTACTGAAGGAATACAGTTCAGTGTAAAAGCAGGAATGCACATACATATGCATATATGTTTATAGAAAATAATTGTTCGGATCAATGAAACAGTGAATAAAATATTTGAATTTTTATTTTGTGCAATTTTACATAATTGGGTTAATAAATGCTTTATCTATAAAAGTGTAAAGAGGTGTGGATAACAATATTATGGGAAAGATCAAATTATCATCATATGAGGGATGAAGGTCTTTTTATTTCACAGCTATTCAATTTGTATAATTCTATAGCTTTTTAAGTGTTCTTTGTTCTCAGCCTTAGTTTATAATGTTCTTGTACTATGCTTAGGAGATAATAATTAAGGGATTTTATTCAGAGTTCACTGACTGCTTTGTCAGAGAGTTGTGGCTTATGTTCTCTTCTGTTAGAGAGGTTTGGGAGTACTGAGCTAAACAAATCATAAGTAGCTCATAGCACTTGTTTGAAATAAAGCTCCTTACCACTGTAATTACAATATGTAAGATGTTA
This sequence comes from Serinus canaria, assembly GCF_022539315.1. Taxonomy (NCBI): domain Eukaryota; kingdom Metazoa; phylum Chordata; class Aves; order Passeriformes; family Fringillidae; genus Serinus; species Serinus canaria. The sequence continues at coordinate 37,881,038 of NC_066317.1, forward strand.
GTGTGACCATGGCTAAGAGAAAAGAAAGAAATATGTGGTTTTTAACAGTAATTAGAAGAAAAGGAAGACTTCTATTTTTTTATTACTTATTCATTGGAACGTAGTTAAATACTACCTTGATTTTGCTCTGTATGTCCTTTTATAATTAAGCCTCTTGTCATTTGTTAGTGGTGGTAATAAGGATATTGTTAATTTACATGGAGTCCTGAGAAAATAATATTTTACATTAAAACCTTATTCTGATTTTCACTGTGAAACTTAGTTAGTCCTTTCCCAGTCATAATTTTTAAAATTTTTTCATAGAAGAAATGCCAATTTTTTTCATTTGTGGGAAGATTGCTGTGTTAGGAAATGTAGGCAGATATTTTCTACTAGAAATAGATAGAGTGGATGTGTTGGTTTTGAGTAGGAATCTGTTTTTTTCAGTTACATCTTATTTTTAAGCAGTGTTACTTAGATGCATACAGAACAGTATGTCCCTGTTGATTAGACTGAATATTCATCCTGTCATGGTAGTTCAGTCCCACAGGATCAGCACACGCAGGAGGAAGAATGTCAGAAGATGGGACTCTGAAACAAATCCATTCGGGATAGACTACTCGGTGTTTCATCCACATTTTCCACCCTGAGTGGATTAGTGTCCTTAATTACTGCTACCAATCTGAACAATCAAAATGCTCTTCTTACTCAAGGTCAAGTTTTTGTCCATTCATGTTTTTTTCCACAGAGATAGTTTTGACAATAATACTAGAATTTGTAAAACCAGAGTGTTGAAAGACCAGTGACAGCAATAAATTACAGTATGAGAAGCAACAAAAAGGCAACATTAGAATTCATGAGCTGAGGTAAGAAAATTTTTGTTTCTGCTGTTTCAATGCTAGGCCATTTATCTCCAGAGAATACCACAGCTATGCAAGAGAGAGATCAGTCTCCATTCCAAAAGTCAGAAATTGGACGAGACCACTTACCCTACAAACTTTTGAAAATTTATTTTCTCTGATTTATATTGATATTTTTAGTAACACTCATACTACTTCTTTCAATGATTAATGTGAAGAAAATCAGTACTTATTGATGATTGCCATTCTGTGATATGTTAGATAATTTATTTTATGTTGTAAGAAATTATTGGAGTTACTAAGTGACAGCTGTGATTATACAAGTCTCACAGAGATTTCAAAAGACATTCTTTCCTTATGTGTGCAATATTGTCCAGCTGAGTAACATGAAGCTTTGTTAATTTTAGCATAATCTGAAACAGTTTCTGCCAAGGTTTACCACTGTTTGTTCTGACAGTTAGAATGTGCTGCCTGCTTATCAAAGACGCCTTCAGAAATATTACTATCCTCTCCATAAACAGCTTTATTAAAATAAATTAAGCCAGGCTGAGAAAATGCTAGAATTAAATTTATGAATACCTTTATTTCAACTCCCCTGTGCATGGGCATAGGCATTAGAGCAATTTTTAAATACAATCCCTCTTTTTTTTTTTTTTTTTTTTTTTTTTTTTTTTTTTTAAACAGGTACTCAACACTATTTATGTATGAAATTACAAAGATTACTTCAGGAAAAAGTATTCATTATTCAGTTTTTGCTTTCCTACACTGCTTACACTGTGTCAACATATTTATTGTTTATTATGTAAAGAATACTCTGAATACAAAATAGTTAATTCCTTAATAGGACAAGTGTGGCTGTTGTCATGCAAGTTCTGGAGTACTTCATGAACATTAGTAACTCTGTAATAAACATAAAATTAATAAACTCATTACTTATGAGGCTAAGGGATAGTCTATTTCAAAAGTAGAGAGCAGAGAAACAGGGAAATTAAATGCAAAACCATACTCAAAATTTAGTTAATGAAATTGAACTGTATAGCATTTGCTTTTTTACATTACCTAACTTTATATTTGGCTTTAATTTTTCACAGTGAACCTTCTGTTGACACTAGTTGCTCTCATGTTCATGGCAGTTTCTCAGAAAGTTCAGCTCCAGCTACCAAATGCACTGTATATGCCCTGAACATAGGAAGTAATAAAAGAAATAATAGTACTTAATAAATCTTTACTACTACAAACTGTTTTAATGAGGAGATGACTGTAGAGCACAGTGGTAAATCATTTTCCCACTCATGGGCACCTGCTGATAAAACTCATAACATATCACTGATCATTCATTTGTTCAGGTAGCTAATACTGTGAAAGAATTGAAGTGTTTTTTGTAAAAGATTTTGAAATGCTCCCTAGTGGGCAGGCACCAGGATGTGATTGTATTTCTTTTCTTCAATACAGTTGTGTCTTGCACAGGATTTGGGCCAACATTAAGTGCTCTAGGATCACATGCAGACAGTCCTGTTCTCAAAAGCCAGTAGTTCAGTACTGATACTTGAGGAGTCTCAAAATTGAAAACAGATGGCAGTTGTGACTGTGTGCAATGGACACTTTCTGCTTTCTCCTGGAAAACACAGAAATTTGCTCAGGAGTCTTAGGACAATTTGAGCAGCTCAGATTTGACCTTGCCAGTCTTTTGAAACTGTTTGGGAAATTATCTTAGAAATCTTACTGTGACCAGGGTATTATTTTTTTTTTCCCTTTACCCTAAGTTGTATTGTATTTACTGGAAAGCAATCACTTGACTTCAGGATTTATTAAGTAGAAACTCTATCTGTATATTAAATTTTTGAGCTAGGAATATGATTTGAATTAAAAATATTTAACCTTATTTTCTTTTTTGGGCTAAAAATTAAACATTCTATTTCATCTATGAGTGGGAGGTTTCATTAAAAATATGGTGATTTTTGGTTTTGCATTTCCATGTAAGTGATTTTATCACTATGTCCCTTTAATTACTGCAATCAGAACATAGCACTCTGATTAATTTTGTTGCACTTGGTTTAGACAATTCTGCCTATAAATGCCAGTGGAATATACAGTCCATAAAAACCTACTTCACAAAGTCAAAGAATAGTACTTATCCATCCTGAAATTTAAAACTAAAAAAAAAAAAAGAAAAAAAATCACATGCTGTGTGTATTTTAGCAAGGATATTTTGTGGGGTTTAGCCATTAGAGAACCACTGGGCATTAAAGTTCATTTTCTTCTCTTCACTGTACAACTATTAAAACATTTTTAAAAATACCACAGGCTCTTCAGTCATGGGGGTGTGTGTGTGCACTTTATTCTAGCTCAAGCTGTTTCTTTGTCTGACTTACATAGAGTACTTGCTCTAGATCTGTTCTGTTCTACTTCTAACCACTTGTAGTTATATGAAGAAATGTCGGGTGAGAACTGAAAGATCAGTAAGCTGCTTAATGGTGCTTAATTTTTCTAATGTTTATTTTGTTGTAAAAATTCCTTAATATTTGCTTTGCTTTGAAAGTATATATTCATGCTAGTATTTTTAAACTAAAGATGTTACAGTGAAAGCAATCATATTCCTGATGCATTTCTGGTAACTCAACTTCCATCCAGATGCCTGCCTTCTATCTGGTAGAAGACAAAGCAGTTGTGGTTTGTTTTTTCTTTTTTATTCACAGTGAAGTATTAATTCTCATACTACTCCATTAGGTAAACAGAGTAAAAAAAGTGTATATGGTTTTGAAATCTGAGAATATGAAATATATAGCCCATTCCAACAGAAAGCAGAAAAACTTAAGAACTGAATTCACACTTCCAAACAGGAGAATTATTTGAGATACTGTGTCAAAAGCATATAATTTATGGTGAATAAACCTTTTAATTTAATAGCACAAAGAAAATACAAACAAAACATGCTGATGATTCTAAAGAGTCTGAAACTTTTACAAATATTCTTATTTTTGTGATTTAAATATGTTTTAAAATAGTTTGCTTAGCCAAATATGCCAACTTCATTTATGTTCATTTTTGTGTTAATTTTATGGTTTCTTGTAAAGTTACAGTATCAAGACATATTATGCATTCATCATTTAGGTAATTTTTAGTGCCATGTCTATAATTTGCTATGTAACATCATAATGAAAATAATTGCAAAACTCAGGTGGATAATTTATAGATAATATTTTGGTCTTTGTGACAGAATTAAATTATTAGAGGAAAAAGAAAAGAAAAATGAATATCAAACATTCAAGTCAAGTTTTCCAAATTTAGCAAATACCAAAACTGCAGCTGTTGTAGCCTCTGTGATTTAACTTATTTACATATTTCTGTGTTAGGAAATATCCATCCCTATAGGAAAATCCCCGTATAATCCCTGAAGGAAATTCTGTATTTTAGTGACCACAAAAAATATAGTGAGAGCTGCCACCCATAGCAGTCTGAGGCAGCAGCATCTCGACAGCTGAGGCTGTGACTGAGCATTTCAGTCCTGAATAAAACAAAGGAGCTTGATTTACTCCAGTTGATGGCAGAATCACCATCCCTGGAGGTGGTCAAGAAATGACTGGACATAACATCTGGTTCTCTGATTCAGGGTTGAACTAGATGATCTTGGAGGTCTTTCCCAAATTGCAATAATTCTGTGATTCTGTGACAGAACAAGGAGGAATGGCTTTAAACTGAAAGAAGTTTAGAATTAGAAAGGTTTGAATTAAGAAGAAATTCTAAACTGTCAGGGTGGTGAGGCACTGCAACAAGTTGCTCAGAAAAGCGGATACCTAATACCTGGAAGTGTTCAAAGCCAGGCTGGAGAGGCATTGAACAACCTGGTGTAGTGAAGGTGTCCCTGCCCATAGCAGGTAGGTTGGAACGAGAGGCTCTTCAAGGTCCCTGCCAATGCAAACCTTCTACAGTTCTTTGATTCTATGCTAGAGAATAGAAGAAAATATAAGACATAATATGATGAGTTACATTATGAAAAATGAGCCTTTAAGTTAGGCTTCTAGGAGTTCCAAGGCATTCCTTGATCATTAGTGCACAGAGTTAAACTTTCTCTCATGTGGTGTGAGCTGTCTTATCTGTCTCAGATACCGAGACTGAACTTTGGTTGAAAGTTATGTAACTTCCGTAATTTCTCCATAAAATTCTTTTCTGGTTAAAGTCTAGGGTATCCGAGCAAAACTTCTCAGTTTTTCCTCTTCACACTAATCAGAACATTTATTTCTGAAGTCTCTATGCACCTAGAGTGTACTCAGAGGGTATATGCCAGTCACACCCCCTCAGCTTTCTGCTCGCCATCTGTAACTGGGGAGTTGAGCCTTCTGCCTGGAACCTTACTTGTGTTACTTAAGCCTGTGTGGTATTTTTCTCAAAAGCCATCATACCTTTAGCAACACTTGTCAGCTTCAACATGGGCTATAACTCTGTGCAACTTTCCACCTCACTGAAGGCAAAATGTGGCATCCAGGGTACTTATCAAGGTAGGACATAAGTGGCTGCAGTTTCTGCTGCAGCATGCAGGCAAGTATGGATAACAGGCTCCAGGTTGCAGAACAGGGTCAGAGTCTAGGGCCAGAAGTTTACAAGCCACTAAGGTACTTTGAAAAATATTACAATTTTTCTTCTTAAAATTGTCATCTATTCTTTTATAAATGAACATCTTTAAGAACATCTTGTATCCAGAGGTCTGCTTGGATTTGCTATGAAAATAATATAGTTACAGATTATCTACTATGTCAGACTACTTCTGTAAGTTTTGAATCAATTTAATATTTATTTATGTAAAATTTTCAATTTTCTGTTGTTTTGAATCACTATGTAGAAACAAATTTCTTAACACTGAAACAACCCCATACACATCCCTTCGTCTATACACACACATATATGTACATACATATGTGTGAAAATAAAAGGTGTTTGCAATTAAACTGGAAAACCAATAAAATGAAATCTCAAGTTCTGCACTGTGGTTTCAAAGCAAGATTTCATTGCAGACTGAGTGAATGTGTATTTGCAACTTAAAATCAATTCTAAGAGATTACAGCTATTTTTTTATTTTATTTACTATTAAATGGGGAAGATAATGTGGATTTTATCCAGCTTCGTAGACTTAAAATAATTTTAGACCTTAATATATTTCTAAAGGATGGTGCCTTGAATATATATGCACATTAATATTGCTAGCCCATTTTTATATGCCTATGTTAGTACCAAGGTTTTAGGAGTTTTGCTTTTGGATGTGACACACAATGATAACTTCCCTTTAAGACTGGTGTAACTACTTATGGAATCAATTGTGCTACTTTAGTTAGGTGCTTGATAATTGTACAAATAAAAAGCATTTATTATATTATTTCTGAGAAAATAAAGGAAACCTACTGAATCATTTTAGTCATGAAACTGAAGACAGAACACACAGAATTTCTGAAAAAGGATTGTCTCAAGTACGTAGTTCCCTGTTGTATAAATCCCTGGTTGCCACTTTAATTTCTGAATTCCATGTATTAAGCATGGTTACACACACTTTTTGTGTGGTGTGTATGGTGGATGAATATATCCACCCTAGCAGGGACCAATTCTGTAGAACTGTATCTTTGTAGAATTCTGTTGAACTGCATCTTTGGTCTTGAAAGGTAAATGTAGTTATTTCTTCTGTCTGATATGAATTCAGATCTTCAACAGATCTTCCAGGCTCATGCTTTTGGATATGTGGTGATCTCACAATAGAAGTTTTGTTTTCTTTCACAGAAGTTGCATTTTTCCATCAAAGAGCATCACTTTGTTCAAAGAGCAACTTTTCTCTTTGCTCAAAGAGCATTTACTTTGGAAAGTCTGTTGACATGACTTCATCGTGAACTTATGGCTTGCATTATTTTATTCTTCTGAAACATTTTACAGAACTTTGATATAGATGCTTGCCAGAATGTATTTTTCTGTGAAAATAATATACTTTATCTGTACCTTAGACAAACTTTCAAACTGAAAGTAGGGCCAACATAATGATTATCTTTTTATACTTCAGAAAACTGTTTTATATCCACATGAAACTTTTCAAAGAAATTCCACATGAATTCAAAGCACCTCAATCAAAATAGTAACCGAATAGTGGAGGAAGTAACATTTAGTGAAGGAAATTCATTATTTATCCAGCTATACTGAAGATTCTCCAGTTCAAAACTAGTTGCATTGAACTGTTTAAATCTCTTTGTGTCTTTAAGTTTTTGAAGAAGGTGATCATCAGCCAACCTCTTTAACAAGAATATAAACTAAATGTGGTTTATATGTAAATACCTCAGCTTAAGTTTATGATTCAGTTTTCTTAGTTTATTACACTCCCTGTAACTGAGTCTTTTCTGTGGTAATTGTAATACTGGTTATTGTTCCTTTCAGAATCAATCATCATTCTAAGAAATAAAATCAATAAAGTTATAGCAGTCTCAGAAAATGGTTAATAAAACTTGATCTTAATGTTAGAAATAATCTTTTTCACAAGGGCAAGTAGGTTAAATAAATTCCGAGCAAAAAGAAAATTGTTTCCTATGGTGTTACCATGATTACATACTCAAAACAAATGTGAATCTACCAAATGGAATTGCATTTAACTAGACTTCAACAGGATGTTGAGTAATTTAGAGTAATTAGGACTCCCAAAGTAATTTAAAATAAAATAGATCATTCAACAGCATTGGGCAGGCTTTACTTAGGTCTCCTTTGTTGCTTCAGTTTCTGATATATCTGATATTTTTTTAGCATGAGTGGTGTCCTACTTAGTCTTTATGCATCTCTGTTAAGCTTCTCTGATGCTATCTGTTTCACTTCTTGTCCTATGACCTCTTCTGTATGTATTGGAGTTCTTTTCACTTTCTTTCTGCTATAATTTCATGTCTTTAATTGCCTCCACCACCATCGACTAATCTGTTACTGTAGGAATGCCAGCCCAGCCCACCCTAGACAACAAATGTTAAGACAAGGATGTGGGTGTGAATGGGAGCACCCAAAACTGTCTGAGGGGGTGTTTGCATAAATGCTAACCGGGAAACTCTGAAGGGATTTCTGAAATACTGGAGTCAGCTTTAAAAGAAATATGTAAAAGGAAAACCTTGGGCATGAGGGGAGATACCTTGCAGTGGAACAGTGGCTGAGCCTCCTTCCTGCTGCAAGTCTCCCATCATGGCACTGTGAGATGAAACAAGTAGGGACTCACACCTTGGGGGTGTGTGTGTATCCTCCACTTGTGCTTTCACACCAAAGTGTGGGTTAGCAGCCTGTGGGGAGAGACAGCTTCACACAAAGCTGGAGCTCTTCTCTCCCTCACTCAAGGTTTGTGTCAGTTGGGTAACCTGCCCTCCCAGGGGAGAATGTGCCTGTAAGCCAAATGCTGTCTATGCTCCCATAGTTCTGTGGGTGTGAGTGCCCTTAGAACTTTGTGGGATTGGGTAGAGAGGGGTTTTAGAAATTAAGAGGTGTTCATCAACATTTTGTAAGTGTCTAATATTGTACTTTGTTTTAGTTAATAATGAATGCAAAATTCATTGATTGTTAGTTCATTATTTCTCATTAATAAATCAGAAAGCTAATTAAATCCTGATTTTTTAGCTATGTAAATGGAGCAGTTTTTCCCTGAAAAGTTACCGATTTTTTGCATCCAAATTACCTCCTAGAAGTATTTGTAATACAATTTTCACTCAAAGTTGGATTTACATGTCAAATCAAGATGTTCTAGTCTAATTACAGGTGTTAACATTCTAAAAAGAGAATTATTAACCCGTTCCCAAAGATTCTAGATTCCTATAATATAAATTCAGTTTTTACAGCTTATTTCTGGTAATGCTGTTTTAAATTCTTTTCTGGTATCTGTCCAGCATCTTTGTGTTATGTTTAGGCCTCCACTGCTTTTCTTGGTCCTGAGACTGGTGGCTTGGAGAGGCAGGGAGAGAGTTGATTGGAGGAGTAATTAGAATTTTATAATTTTAATTGTGATTCTTTTGGAAACTTTTCTTGTAGCACATAACCTGTGGCTTGTTATAAGGGATGGTGGCACTGTATTAAGTGGCTTACAAGGCTACCTACTGTGGGGAAACTAAACAGAGATCTAATAATTGTCTTATATGATTCTCTTCATCTTGTCATCACTTTGTAATAGTGAGATGGACCTTCAGGAGGTACTGTTATCTTTTGTGTCAAAACTTTTAAATTTAAGGTTTTGCTTTTTTTTTTTTTTTTGCCCTGGCAGATGGTTTATCCATGCAGCATTTGTATAACCAGTTTTGGGTTTTTTTTCCTATTTGTTTGTTTTTTTCTTGTTGTCAGAAAGGTTTCTGTTAGTGGTAGAATCAGCATTAATGGAACCTAGTCAGATAAGCTGATTGTAACTTTCTTGTTTCAACAAGCAATGCTTCTCTTTTTAAATTCCTCGTTCTGTAAATTGATATTATCAAATAAGGATCAAGTTTCATCACTGTTTGATATTCCATATTTTCAGCATTGTTTAAATAATTTTGATACTATTTCCATGAAACTGTTAGATTGAAACATAGGATAAATTAATGTTTCTTGAAAAAAATGTAAATGAGTAAATATTAAAGTGGTGGTATAGTCATGTTAACAATATATCCAGTGAAATACAGGTCTTTTTGCAATAGCTACATGGTATTCTCCAAAAATGCTGTGTTTGGATGGTCAGAATAGTAACTGATAGCCATCTGATTCTTCTGAAGACATAGGTAGTACCAAATCACTATCAGTCCATGTGTGTAACTCTTCCTACAGTACATGTGTGCTGCATCAAAATTGTCTTTTCTGTTTCTGTCTAATACCATGGCATTTTCACTATTTACATTCATTATAGCTTTTCTTTTTTCATTTTATGTTGTCTTGTCTGCTTTCCTTCACTTTGTTGTAGACTATCAGGCTACTTCTTGTAGCCTGATTCACGTCACAGAAAAATTAAGTAAAATATACCTATATATTTTCAAATTGTTATTTCATCAGCTGAATTTGCCTTCATCAGAAAATATAAATCTTTGAACACCTTCAAAGAGATACTATAGTTTCAGAGGATTTGGGCAGTGCCAGAGTGTTCAGTAGCTCTGATGTTATTGACCTTACTGTCTGTTCCTGTAGTGGAATAGACAGTACTGTCCTGCACTGACAGGACAGCACTGCTCCTGTGTTGGACACACTCCTAGTTTTGCTTCTGCATTTTGTATTGGGGAATATTTTGTGTGCTATTTAATGGTAAATCTAGGGTGGACAGAACATCAAAGTTGACTTTTTACTGCAACACTAGGTGGTTAGGAAAGAAAAATCGGATGTACTGGTGAGTGGGGTTGTTGTGACCCAAGGACAGGACCTGGTACTTGGCATTGTTGGTTGTTCCATCAGTTCAGCCTGTCCAGATCCCTCTTTAGAGCCTTTCTACCCTCCAGAAAATTAACACTCCTACCTACCTTGGTGATGTCTGCAAATTTCCTTGAGGATGTGCTCGATCCCTGTGTCCAGTTCATTGACAAAAATATTAAACAGAGCTGAGCCCTGGGGGGCACCACTATTGACCAGATGGCATCTAGATTTAGCACCATTCACCAGCACTTCCTGGATCCAGCCATCCAGCCAGTCTCTAATGTGTCTCTCTTTTGAAATTTGCTGGACATTCCAGCAAACAATGAAAGTATATTCAGGTCTTTCAATTGCTTTCAGAAAATAACAATTTAGATGAGTAAATTCTCTAATGAAAAAAAGCTTCTTTGACTGATTCAGCAAGACTCATGTTATAGTTGCATCCTAAATCTTTTCGAGAGAAGATATTCCACCATTTAGTACTCTTTTTATTTCCTACTTAAGAACTGCTGAACTAAATATTGCTCAAAGCACTAATAAAGCTGTAATAGAAAATGTGTTATGTATTTATTTATGACAAACATGTTAATTTGCAGTATGTATAACCTGGAAGTGCTGCCAATTCCTTTATTTCTTAAAAATTAAAAAGCTAGTAACAATTACCAGGGCTAATAGACAAATAGGTAACCATAGAGTGAATGACTGTAACAGGCAGATTACTCCATTTATTAACTTAATATAACAATGTAATCAACAAATTTTCCAAATGTAACAGCCAGTAATTAAATTAGATCTTTGTTTTATAACATAGTTAACAGTCTTCATTGGCACATCATGCATTTACTCTGAAGTGATGTCAGCAGTAGCTAAAGTAATTTAATTTTTTTTTAAATAAATTATTGATTTTTAATTTTGTGTAGATATACAAATAATGTAGTTAAAAAAGTTTGAGAGTAACTGTGTATGCAGCTTTTTCTAAACTGTGCTTTAGAGCTACTGGACATGCCCTATGGATTAGGTAACTCTCATCTCCCATCTCGTTTCTTTTCTGATTATTCTAAGCATGATAGGCTATAGTTATCCGTAATACAGTTGTCAGAGCAAATCAACATGGTACTCAACTCAAATAACAAAAGAAATATTCTGCTAATATAACTACTTAGCCTGGACAGAGATAGATAGATACCAAGCATAAATATTTTTTATCTTTGTAATTCAGATATGATCTTAATGGGTTTGTGTGTGTAAGTTGCTCAGCCTTCTTTGGCTTACCTTTCACAACATTTAATTTCCTCTATTTCACTCTTACCCGTGAGCTTACACGGGGAGAAGTTGTCACTTAAAGGCAGTGCCCACATAGACATTTTCAACTTCACTTGTCTAATTTTTCAGGCAGAAAGAAGTCCATTCTGCTTGTGCACTGAGCCATGAAACCAGATGGCTGCAATTAACCCAGCAATGAAATGAAGTATGATATCCTAGGCTCTGCAATGTGATAACACTCCGTGGTTTCCTTTGGCACAGTGTATGAATGAACACGCTAGAAAAACTGTGTAAACATTCCCTTAGATGAACTGTGTTGTAAGATACTTAAATCCTTCACATCTGCTGACCATGCAGAACTCAAAAGTTCACTGAAGGGAGAAAAGGGGCTGTGTAGGACTCTGTAATTGAAAACCTACCTAGGTTTTCTGGAAGCCAAGCATGGTGAACTGAACCAAACAAAAAAAGAGGGACAAGTTGTCTAGATGCCGATAATTCATCTGCTTATGGGAAAGAAGTAACAGGTGAATGGTAAAACAAATTTCCTCTAAATTTTCTAATACAAACTTCCCTATTTTGCTACTTGTTTTTTATATTTAGGATTTTGTAATAAATCCTACAGAGGTGCTCTCTACTGAAGGCAGTAATTATTTAGGGTCTGATTCTTTTTAGGAGCTAGCCAAGCACTTAGTGTAAAATAATATGATTATGGGATTTTGGTTTTAATTTGAAATGAAAAGGTTAATTTTCTAAATAGCCAACTTTCATTAGTTTTATGTTAAAAAGGCTTCTATCAGTAAGCAAATGAGGATAAAAATTATTATTAAATATGCGCCTCCTCTGTGCCCTCTTTTGGTAGGAAAAATTGCTTTTCTGAAGGCAACAATTTATTTTAAAAAATGCATCTAGGATTATCAATCAGAAAAAAAAATATCTAATAAAAGTACCACACCCAAAACCTGTCTTTGCAGGGTACAGTACTGAGGTGTTTACTAAAAAGCTTCTGTTAGAAATCAGAAAAGTGAGTTTTGTTTTTTTTTAATAGAGGGTGCATTTGGATTTTAAATTACTTACCTCTCCAGATTTATGTTCTTAAAACTACATAAAGCATGAAGCTTTTTCGATATAAGAGATTAAATAAAGCCTCAGTTGATTACAGTTTATAAATTGACCGCATGCCAATTATACTGGAGGTTTACAAAAGGTAATGAATAGCTCATTGACTGAGTCTGTTTACTGTGCACTCTGCATCGATTTCTGGTTTGTTATAACATTTCACACATCAGCACTGGAACCACTAGACCTACCATTCTCAGAGGGACCTGAGAGTGCTGTGGGTCAATACCTGAACCACATACTGTACATACTCTACTTAGTTCAAATTAATCACTGTGGACCAATTTCAGTCCTAGCATAGGTGGGTAGAACAGCAGGACTTGGTTTTGATAGAAATTTATTGACATACTAGTATTTCACTAGTCTTCTTAGAAATTAGTATCATATTTTGCTAGAATTTCAAAAAAAAATTGAAGTTGTTCTTTTGTATGCCTTACATTACAATATTTGATAGGGTTTTCTGTTCAATCAATAATTATTCATTTCAAGTTTACTTTTGGAATGGAGTGTTAAAATTTTGATGTACTGAAACTTTCCTGGAGACTTATGCTTTCTGCTTTTCAAACAATTTAGCTTTACTATACATGGTCAGCAATAAACATGATATTCTAGGCAATCTTTAAACCACCTTATTATATGGCTAATCTGCAAAACATTTTTCTGCTTATGATAATAGTTATTAACTTTTTTGACTAGTGCTGGAAAAAAATGAGCATTTGTATAAGAATTGAAGTGTGTCATAGACAAGAGAATATAAGGCAAGAATAAAAAAAATATATAACTAAGTTCATATTTCTACTAGCTAAGTTCTGTTATCTCAGACAATTGTAAAAAATGCAGCCACTTAACAAATACTTTATTGAGAATGGAATTACTTTCTTTGTGGTATCCTCTTCCACTTCCAGCAACATCAGTGAGAGACTTCCAGAGCTGGAATTTTGTCTGCACCATACATGGTAGTTTGTAACTTCCAACCAGGATGTCAAGTGTTTTAATTCTGAGAGATTGTCCAGTAAAAGGGCTGATGTAGCTGAAGCAGTACATCACCACAACCAAGACTGGCAGGATCAAAGCTACATGGATAATTGCTCTGAAATAAAAACATTTCTTTGTGCCTGGTTCATTGACCCTCAGGTGATGAGAATCTTAGAGTTCTTGTAAAGTTCATTTCCTGCAGTTATTCAAAATACTCATCCTACATTTGATTTGTAATGCAGCTTAGGTAAGTATATGCACTAACCATTAGCTCAGTATTCATCTCCTCATTATTTCTCCACGTGCTACCTCAACTTGACTTACAACATCTACCAAGTCTAGGCTAAGATACATTGATCTAATCATGTAACCCTAACAAAGACTACAACATTTTATAGTCAAATGTTCATGAGGAACATCAAACTTCCCTTATTTATATCTGGGTAATTTCTTACATAGATATTTTAAACCCCTGTGTAATCTCTAGCTAGTACAGATACTGTGCAAAATAAGTTTTAGATGTTAAAATCATTAATTTCTGTACAGTTAAAGCTGTTATACTTTTAAAGCTGTTTATACTGCTTAAATCCATATCACATTGTGGCAGTTTTGCAAAAGCCGCTAAATCACTGCTTGCTTTTAATATTTCTCAACTTCATGCTGTGCTCTTGTTTTATTAAACAATAATAATTTCATATTCCTCTTCCTGCCCATAGTATGTATATCTTACATTTCTTCTGCTGGGAGTATTGGACCTAGAGAAGAGTAAGGTAAGATTTGAACAGACTTTATACATGACCGTAGAAGAGTCTTTCCCATATTTTTCTGCTGGTGGTCCTTGTGATATTCCCTGATTTTATGCTCTTTCCTGAAGTTAGTTCAGGACATTATTTTTGGTTGTTTTACATTTCACTACTTTGGTATTCTTCCAGTCATTATTAAAATCTTAGGTGTACTGTAGAAATAATTTTTTCTGTATAATCGGTGTCTTTATGACATTGATCACAGTCATGCTCATTTCACCTTTCCTCCTACTTGCCATGGTCTTCCAACTGCCAAAATCTAGTTTTCTTTCCTACTGAGTGGGGTTTATTGCAGATAATGTATTTTGTGTTACAGTGACAGCTTTTCTCATCTTTCTTGTTTTCCAATTTATTTGGTCAGATGACAGTGATTATAATATTATCTGAATACCAGTGTCTCACATTGAATATGCAAATGTATTCTTCATTTATGATATGCTTGAAAATTGTTAAGGAATTTGTACCTAAAACATAATGGTATTCAACTTAGGGATTTGGGTTACTCCTTTAATGTTTTGTTAAATGCTGATATACTTTTAAATTAAGACTGACAAGACTGAGTGTACACAAAAACAGAACTCTGGGACATCTTCCAGAAATTGGACCAGAGTGTTTTCTGTCTCTAAGGCATCATCTGAAGAATATATGTGAAATATCATTTTTTCAGCTTTTTTTTTTTTAAACTCAAGTCCACTTGATTTACTTGAGGAGAATTTCTAATCAGATATTTTTATTTTTTGTCTTTCTTGTCTTTCTCCCCCATAGAATATCATACCCATGTTGTAGTGGTCAACACATTGTAGAGAAATAAAAGCTGAGATTCATAGAGGACAAGTATTATCACTGTATTTTATAGGCTTGTTCTGGCTATATGACACAATTAAATAGACCAAATTCTTTCTCTTGATTTAACCACTCATCATTTCTGTCCTGGCTTGTTACCATGTCTGTATGCAGTAAAGTTTTTAAGGTGTCCCAGCTTTCCCTCATTGGATGTTTTATTTCTTCTTTTAGATCTCAATTTTTTTGTCTCTGCGTAGGTGCAAACTTAAATTTATAGAGAGCACTTTGGGCAATACTGCTGCCAATTAATCAGAGAGGTTTACATGGTTTCTGCCAGCTTCTCTTAACAGACAATTTTTAGAAGGTAACAAAGTGGGAAGAACATTGAGGTAATCCTGCCTAACTGTTAGAATAAAAATGGCTCAGTCTGTCATTTCAAGAAGAACTCAGTTCAGTTATGGATATAGTTCTTTCTTGTAGCTACTCTTTTGGATAAACAGGTGTTTTATGTTCAGCCTCTGATGCAATAAAAATACACATTCAGGAGAAAGATTTTCTAAAATAATATATGAAAAATATGACAGGAGAAATCTTATGTCTTTGTTTGCCATGAATGTAACTACAGCTTTTTCTTAAGTGGAACTTTTGAGGGAATCCTTGAAAATTGAAATATCATTAGGTATTGCAATATAGTAAAATAAATAATTTTCTATTTGGTCATTAAATGGATATTTCCCTAACAGTTAAGCTATTCTCATTTGTTGAAATGCCAGTTCTTAATGTAGCTCATAATGTCTGCTGGAGGATGAAATTACTCACAAGAGAGGGCCCTCAGAGAAGGATCAATGTTTTTGTATTAATGTAAATTACCACTGATTAATGAATGCTGTAACCAATAAGGATTTAAATCCTAACTCTGTTCCTTTTTTGAAACCTAACCTTCCTGACAATATTTTAAGTTAGTAGTAAGATTAATTTGTCATGTGCAGAAAATAGTAGTAATATAAACCTAATCAATAGTATTTTTTCCACGAAAAGCAGTGGATTTTGGAGCAGAGACTAAAACAGAAGTTAAGGAATTTTTTACAAAAGAATGTATGTATCATCTATCCATATCACTGAAATAAATGTCTTTAGGATTAATTTTATTAATCCTAAATGTATTTAGGATTAATTATACTGCGTACTAGCTGTTCTTCAGTACCTGTTTATAGTCACTGTGCATAGAACAGCATGAGCTAATGGACGTTCTTATTTAATATTTAGGTGCTATGTTTATAATTTCAAAACCATAGGAAATTTAATATTCTGCACATTAAAAGAGAAAGGCAAAAAAAAAAAAATCCCATTTGCATGCACCTGTGTGTCAGTCTGGTTTTCCTAGAACTCTTTGCCACCTAAAGTAAGAACACCAAGTTTTTGGTATTAGTGTGTGTGCACTACTGCACTGACAAATGTAGTTAATGCTTTTGCACTTGAATAGACACAGGTGGAAATTGTGCAAGAATGTATATTTAACAACAAACAAAGACTGGAGTAGCATTTTGCAATACCGTGGAAAAGCAAAGGAGAAGAAAGAGAAAGTATCTGTCATGAAAAAAACTGTTTGACAACAACTTTTTAGCCATCAGACTAGGAACCAAGTCCCAGAGCTCCAGAATGGAAGTACTCCTACTCATACAGTGAGTTTGGCAGAAGAGAGAATGCACAATGCATGCTCCTTAGGGTATATTTTTCCAAATGGAATATTATTCTGAAAACCTCAACCCAGATAACATTTTCTTTATTGGATGGCTTTTTTCTTGATCAAATCAGAAGGCAAGAACTGGAGTCTGTAGTATTGAAAGCGTGGTTATGGGTATAATATTCTCTGAGAATTTGCAAAAGCCTCATCCTTTGAGGGTCACACATGTATTCTGTAACACATACTCATCCATAATTTTAGCTAACAAATGATTTTTGTGAGTGCTAAATAAATATGAGTCATAAGACAGATAGGTAAAGCTTACTTTATCATGCTGTATGACACAGTGGATGTCAGGGATAAGTACCTTGGCAAAGCAGATTGCTTAATTCATCAATAGGCAACTTTTCCATTCCCTATCAGTTTGAGAAGGGATATCTATTAGTTCATAAATACTCTCAAAAGACTCTTTCCTGTACAGCTTCTTGAAGTTTCTAATTGTCAGAATTTCACGCATACACTTCAGAATTGTTATCTGTGTTTTCTGTAGAGGAAAGCAGTGCAAGTACTGTGTAGTTTGAGTTTATATGGTAGTGACTTGTCTGCTTGCTAAACTGGTTCTCAGTTCGTTAACTTCAAAATTATTTTCGTGCAGTACTGCAGACTGTATCTGCCTCCAGACTACAATGGGAGATGCATAAACCTATTTTGCACCCACAGTGCATATGTGGTTACATAAACACACTCAGAAAGCCAAAAGCCATACAAAAAATACAATTAGTGACAATTAGTTTGTCTCCTTGGGCTGTTACATTATTATATCATATTAAAATAAGTTCCTCTGCACATGGTTGAGAGAACTCAGAAATTTGACTGACAGTATCCTCAATAGGATTTCAGTAATTCTACAGGGATATATCAGTAGAGTAGTCTTTCCTAAATATTCTTGTCTCAGCTGAGCAGTTGAATGTATGAATATAGAATTGTGAGATAGTTTGGTTAGAAGCAATGTTAAAGTTCACCTAGTTCCATTCAGAAGAATTGCTTGTATAATGACAAAAAGTTAATAAAAGGTTGGTTTTTAAATATGTGAATGAAACCAAAGTGACACTCTTTTATTACTCCTGTGATTAGAATGCTACAATTTTGTTTAACCATATATTTACAAAATTATTAAATGGCCAGACTTAGATAGCTAGAGGGCATTAGTTCATATATGTATGTGTATATACATGTTGATAATTATGTGCACTAATAAGCATAATTAGGGAAACACAAGCTAGGATTTTTGGATGCCTTTCGATTGTTTTAGGAAAGAGTCTGTAAGAATTAAGTGCTCTGATCCTCAAGTCACCCTGGGAAAAGAAGCCATCTGAGAAAGAAACTAGTGAATCTTATATTTTATTTTAGGTACTTACGATATTACTTGCCACAAATCTCTTGAGTATTTTCCTAAATAAACCTTTGAATTGGCAGATGAGATGAATTCTGGTGTCCTGAAGGAGATTGGACTGAAGAAGAGAGCAAAGCTTTTTAGAAATTCATATTTATTGATAGCTGAGAGCAAAGCTTTTTCTCCAATTGTATTTTTCAGTTGTCTTCTCAGTAAAATTGTTTTAAATCTTCTACTTCCCTTTTACACTTACCCAGGCTTGTTTTACTCTGTAGTAAAGGCATATTTTCTGTGTCATTTAAACATACCCCAGTGCCTGCTTAGAAATCACTGAAGCAATACTTCCAGCGAAGACACAATTGTATTTTCTAATTATTCATGTGAATACTTTCTTGTTCAGTATGCCAGAATCTGTATTTAAAACTTGCTCTGTGTTTGTTTAAACACTGACAGATACTATGATTGCTTTTTGTTCAACTTTGGTAAGTTTGACTGCTCTCTCTGCCTTAGGAACTGAGGGTGATGCTCACAATTTCTGTAGCTGTATTCCATATCCTTACCTCACAACTGTAACTGCAACACACAGGACATTAGCTTCTGGTGATGAGAGAGGTAAATGTAGCTTCAATTGGATGAGCTCTTAATATTTACATTCTGTTTACATTACAGTCTCAAACTTCAACGCACATTTAAGCCATGCTTATGTGCAAAAGTGTGCAGTGAAATGATGAATCAATAAAGGAAAAAATGTTTTGTCTGTTAATTCTTTCTGTGTGCACATCTCACATGACTGAGGCTCTGCGTGATCCTAAAGTAGATTTTTCAGGAAATCTCCACTACAGTGCCTTTTGACTTAAAAAGAAAATTTTCACCTACTGAAGGAATATAATTTCTTACATCTTGCATAATGAATAATTAATTTTTCACTATTTTTTTCTCAGAGTTTCTCAAAGTAAGGTCTAAAGAATTATGGAGTTTCACATTTTCATACGAAACAAGATTTTTGTGAAGAAAAAACATTTTGTCTCTAATGGCCTGTCTATTTTTTTTTGGCTGTGTAATGACAAATAGGAATAAGCAAAATAATTACTTTGAAATAGGTGTTAATCAAGAAGCAGTGATCCTTTCTGACAGTATAAAAAATAGGGAAGAAATCAAACACATCAAAATACATATGTTATACATTGTATTAGCACCTGAGAAGAAAGATCCACTTATGCCTGTTTTCCATAAAAGGAATATACCAAGTTATATGAACTTGGAGTGTAGTTTTTCTGTGATGTATTAAGTCTAAAAGCTATAGTTCAGGTTCCAAGTTTTTTTTCCTTTTGCACTGCTAATTTCATCCTTTTATGTCCTATTGTAAAAATGTACTTTTAACCTAACAATGATTTTTTTGAGGCCATGTAGATAAAGTCACTGAAAGCTGTAGTATTTCTAGGGTGTGAGCAGCAACCTATTGAAACCAAAGAACAAGATCAGTGGACCAAGACACTAGAAAGAAGTTCAAGTTAGATTCATAACTGAAATGAATGTCTATTCCTTATTAAAAATGTCACTAGGTTTCATATGTTACTTTGACTAGGAGTTCAGAATCTTAGAACCAGGAGTGCTGGCACTTAAAAGGCATAATTAAATTCACAAACTGACTAGTTTAGTGATGAACAGTCTTTCTTTCTTTTTTTCTTTCTTTGGTTCTTCAGTTACCTGATGGATGGTTTTACCTGTAGTTTAATTTACAAGTAGCCACTTAAGCTGTCACTAACCTTTGTTTTCCAGTTCATGTCAGGACCTGAATTAACATGGTTTCACAGACCATAACTAGATTTTTACTCTGGGTAACGCAGCTCTCACAAAGTCAATAAATCAATCAAATCTATGGGGAGAACTAGAATAAGCTGTTCAGAAAAGTGGTGAAACCTCTGTCCTTGGCAGTGTTCAAAAGCAGCCTGCCCGTGGTGCTGGGCAACCTTCCCTAGGTGTCCCTCACTAAATGGGAGCATAGGACAGTAATGACTTCCAGAGGTCACTGAGATCTCAGTTACCCTGTGATGCTCTGATTAAATATTTTTATCTGGTTAGCAGTATTTCTTTCACAACCTAGTGGGGGTGAGCTTATACCTCCAGTATATCATAAATTACTTTCAGAATCTTTTCTCATTTCTTGAGCTTCTTCAATATTTAGTGCTTAATTGTCTGTGCTTCTTTCCACAGCCCCTTCTCCAGGTTCAGTCATGGTGTTTTCCATATGGTATGAAGGAATTTTTTAGATAAAAAATGGAAATTTCTGTCACTGGAGGAATTTGTGGTCATTGCTGTTCTGTTCTATTCTTTGACTGCTGTAAACAGGCCTCAGTTGTGAGGCTGAAAGCAAATAAGTTTTCACAGTGCTGATCTTGCTAGAAAGATGTATATGATCCATGTTCCAAATGAATTAAAAGCTCCCAGGACTAAGCATAGGAACTTGGTAAAATAGAATTATGTAGAAATACTGTTTTAAAACTAGTACTATAAAACCTTTGATCTCTGGCAAATGTGCTATCTAAATCTTGTTCCAGAACTACTTTTGTTTGCATAGCAAGTCCTCTGCATCAACTCCTGAATATTTGAACATACCTTTGTAAGTAAACAGACTTGTTAATTTTTTAGGCAACAGAACAAAACTTTTCCCTTACATGTGCTGCTTTCTGAGGATGTCCGAGTTTGCTTTTGCACATGCCAGCCAATATTTAAAAACAAAAAGAGTTGACACACCTGTTTAGTCAAGAATGTGGGTTGGCTACTTAGAATCGCTCCTCTCCTGGGAGACAGCTACTTCTGCTTTGAAATAATATAATTGTTGCTGCACAACAATACATCAGTATTTATTCTAACAGTTTTTATTTAAAGTGGGAATATTTAGAGATACCTTAATCAGCCCAGAACCATAAAGTATCCTTGCACTTGGAGGTTCTACTGCTACAGTTACCAATAAATATTTTTGGGGCTTACCGGGGCTACACACCCAGTATACTGTAGATCTTTTGGTAGTGTAAGGACCCACAAATATTCTTATTTTTATTGTGAAATAAAATCTTAAGAGTTAAGCATCTGACCCCAGGGCAGCTAGAGAGTTTCTGATAGCCCTGGGAAAACAGAGTAAGCAGCCCACTTTAGACACCACTTAAAGTTTTTATGAATGGCCTTAAATTTTCCTCCGGACTTTGAGGCAGTGGTCTCAAAGTCTAGAATGGGTGCATTCTAGAATGGGTGCATACAAAAGCAAAAAGTTCCTATGTTCTCTTCTACTTTCATGCTTTCAACCTTTATATAGGATAATGTATTTTGAGTTTCACATGAAGTAATTTTGGCTATCATTCATCGCAGTAGTAAGAGATTTGTTATCATCATGTAGTAAAGTCTAAAAAATGGCTGACATACTAGTCCTAGAAATCTGAACAAGCAGATATAATTTTATTAGGTTGCATTTGTTATCCTGGCAAGTTGTTGGGCTGGCAAGAGGGATGGCAACAGTAAAATCCTGATTGAGCTCTCCCTACATGTAACCTGTTATTTCAGTGCATTGAAAGTGTCATTAGTGGTTTTGTGTCTAATCTATGAAGGGACTTCAGATACTATCAAATGAGTCTGTTCTGACTTGTGAGGTAGTATATAATTTTCTCCTGTTCATGCAGTTAATGAAGAAATCCATCCTTCCTGTGTTGAAAGTAATTTATCTTTTGTGCATCCCAGTACAATTCATTTTTGTCATACCAAGCTAACTTCCTTCAAGGTTCCAATCTCACTGTCACTGGGTCCCATCATAAATACTTTACATATTTTTATTTTATTTTTGGGGGTGTTTTGTTGATTTCTGAAATTCTCTGCTAGGTAGAGGGCAGTATGTGCATCAAATCCTAAGCATTGACCTTGGGTCCTGATATTACTATATAAAATTTACTGGTTTTTCACTGTGTACTAAGTCATAGAGAAGAAAACAACAACAATACAAAAGAGTACATTTTTATTGAAAATGTAAATTTTGTATAACTTTAAGACATAGAAATCTATTTTTCCTTTAAGGCAGACAATTAAATGGACAACAAATATTGAAGATTAAAAAGAAAGTAACATTTTTTTTTTAATAGGTACTGAAATGGTCAAATTTATGATAAGTAGCTAGAGTTGTATTAATAAGAGACATTTAAGCTGGACTGTTAATTATATTGCTATATGTAATGGTATGCATTCATTCATGCAGAATTAACCAACTGTGAGAATTTATTTTATTATTCACAAAAAATTAGATTCAAATTTCCAGAAGAAATTGCCACATATTATCAGCCTGTTACCCATAAATATAGTGACAATGTGAAACTTACCTATCATGGACATAAATCTGTTTTTCAAGGCAAATATTGAGGACTTTGAATCACTAAACAGCTACATGAGAAGACAGACTGTCTAAAAACTGGAAGTCTTTGTGCCAAAGGATATTTTGTCAGTCTGAGGTACATATTAGCAAAAAAAAATTGTGATTTATTTCTGTCGACCACATTTTTGGAACACTAATTAAAATATCTGCTAATACCTTTCTTAATAAAGAATGAATTATTATACAGCTATATAAATCCATCCAGATATCTCCACATGTAAGAATTAAATTAAAAAATGCTTTCCATTATGTGTAAATTTCAGGAAAAATGCCTTCACCTCAAATATAAATGGAACACATTTCTTGTGGGTCTCTGTTAAAGTACTGCTTTAATTACTATGTACAAGGTAATAAACAAACCTACCATATGCTGCAAAATTAGTCAAATGCCAGGAAAAGCTAAATATAAAAATGGAGACAAACTTTTAATTACACTCTCTGAAAACCTTTGCCAGTAAGTAATATTCTTTACTTGGCATTCTGCTTTAGTGTGAAAGGGCAGAAAATATGACCAAGCTAATATACTAAATGGTAATAAGAGAACTTTCCAAAAAGGAAGGAAAGGAAAATCTAAGAAAAAAAAAACCCACACAACTAAGCTGCTATCAAATTTTATTCTAAAATTATTTAGAACCCCACACAACTCAGCTGCTATCAAATTTTATTTTAAAATTATTTAATAAGAATTGACTCCTGGAATTAAAAATTAATAATACACAAAAAATAAAAATAAGGAAATGAGCTTTAAACAAAAGAAGTGCTTATTCAAAATCATAATGGGAAAAAGCTTTTAGTTCACATTAGTTTTGGACTCTAAAGGACCAGCAACAGTGTTGGTACTTTGAGGAAATAAAACAAAATTAAAAAAGTTAAACAATGAAGGCATGATTTCTTTCTCTCTCAAATGGAAATAGAGGATACTCCTGCCCAAGAAATAGTGTCAGTGAGGTGAATGGGTCTGACCTAAACCCACTACTGCCTTTCTACATGTACTGTATTCCACAGAAAAAATGCATTATAGATCTATTCCACAATACCACTAGACCAGTAGTTAGCCTCATCTTACAGGTAACAAGAACCAAACTCCTTCACACAAATGAAAGAACTGTGGATTTCCCACGGTAGCTAGACATTCAGATGACTTCTTTATTGTATTACAGAGACTAGTGTGTCACTTCCCTCAACTTTTTCCACATTTATAGAGGAAGACTCAGTGTTAGCTAAAGTAAATTTTAAAGACTGCTTCGGCAATGAGATCAACAGTGAAGAAGAGCTCACAATACTATGAAAAGATGGCTGTGTGTAGCCTGCCTATTTGGAATGACTTTGCACCCACATTACCCTGTACTGTCCCCAGGAATTGCTGAAAGATTGGGTCTGGCTGGTCCACGGTCCCAGTGCCTACAGAAATTTACAGGTGTACCCTATTTGCTCATGGTTATTAGTGCTGATTATTAGATTTAGGTTAGAATAAAAATTGCACTCCTAATATATTTACATTAATGACATAAGTCCTGTTGGAGTCAATAAAACAAGTCTTTCAGAGCACAAAGAGAAACTACAGAAAAAAAAAGTCTTCTAACAACAGGTTAATGCAATTGCATGTGTTATTTTAAAAGTATTTCTCTGCACTGATATGCAAGCTGTCTATCAACACAATATGTAAAGAAGTAACACCTCTGAAAAATGCCCTCCTGTAGAAATAGCGTCAGTTGTGAAGGACTCCTAGTCCTTTAGAAAATTTGGAGACAAGTTCTGCAAAACAAAACAAAACAAAAAATTAACCTTCAATATTATTATTTCACCAAAGACAAGTCACTCCAACAGAAGTTTTCACAGTTGGATGCTGATTTTTTCTTTGGAGAAAGTGTTATGCCTGAATCTTGGGATTCTTACAGCTTCTTCATTCTTTATTCAGATAGATTCTCAGTGAAAGAAGCACTTTGTTCAGTCCTGATTACATTAAGTCCATGGAAAACAAAGACTTGGCAAAGTTAAGTAGCTCTCAAAATACTACCTAGTAAATGTAATTTGTTTTGTCCACATAAATGGAACTTTGAACTCAAATAATAGAGAAGCTGTATTGTAGGTAAGTAAACATCATGAGAAAACTTATTGTTTCAGACTGGTTTTTTAACATTATTTTATGGAACATAAAAATGTGGTGTAATCATCATATACCAAGAGATGCAAAAATGAATAATAGAATTGTTTCCTTGAATGCCCTTCAATGCTACATTATTTGAAATGAACGAAATTATTGCTCCTTCATTGCTGTCTAAAACCCATTAAGATTATAAACAATACTGCAGCTGACTGGGCTGTTATCTTAATAGGGTATTCATCAAAGTCTTTGCAGATTCAGAGTACAATGTTTCTGAAACCAGAGTATTATTATGCAAAATTTTAATTTAATTCATGCTTTGTAAGAGCTATATTGAAAGCATAGAGTGTTAGTTTGATTTTTAATTGCTTTGTCAGTGTGATGACTTGGAGAAACATTATATCCTTTTCCAGTCTGTAATGTTACCTACAGATAAAAATTACTGTGTATTTTTCCAACCTGGGGAAAATGTTTCATATAATTATAATATCTACAATTGATTGTTGTTATACATACAGAATTTTCTCTATTATAGGTCTCTTACCTAATACAATAGACTTGCCATTCATTTGGACTTTGAGGAGATACTCTGAAATTGTTTATTCTATAAGTGTATGGGATTTTGTAGGGGAGTTGAAATAATTCATCTATGGTGTAGTCAGTAGAGATGGATCAATTGAATTTATGGGCAAAATTACCTTGCTAGATATATGTCTATGATTCTTGCTGATTTCCCTTGTAAGCTACTGATCTGGATGAGCAGGACAGTTATTTACCCAGAGAGAAGCCTACCCTGAACCTGGAGTTTTGATAACTTTTTTTCTTTCCCCCCAGCACAAGTTTTTCTGCATCAGGGCAAAATTTCCCCTTCCTTGTTTTAGCAAAACTTTTCCACTTGCTGTATATTGTAATTTTAAATTTTTTTTTACCAATAGATGTTAGTTATTTTGATAAGCTATTATGTACAGTATAGACATGACTGATTCTGATTTATTTTGCGTAAGATATTTCTGAATATTCAGTCAGTAGTCACTAAGAAAAGAAGAAAAGAACACTTTTAGGCCCACTTAAAACAGCTTTGCTAATGCAAATGGGAACAGAATCAAATCTGGGAATCTCATTTTTCAGATTCATCTGCATGCTCTCCTGTAGTTTAGTAGTCTGTTGTTAGTGTGTTGCAGCTATATTTATCAAATTTTGTCCTAAATTGCAGCTTTAAATGCAGGCCAGAAATAAAAGGTTTGCTATCATTCTTAGCCTTAGGGACAGTCTTTGTATCAGTGATAACATTGACACTATTATAACATTTCTGCTCTTGTCCTATATTTGTCTGTTGAGGAAAATACAATTTTTGCATCTTAAATTCTGTAGTTATGAATTCCGTAGCTTTTATTATGTAATAGGGTTTTAGCAAGCCTACATTTTCCATTTAATACTGCCTATATAGAATTTGGGATTATATCTATACAGATCTCCTGAACAGTTAGTTTTTAGACAATACATGTATTTACTTTGATTTTTACACTGGATAATTTAGGAAACCTACTCTGAAATAATTGAAATTAATCTCTACAGCATATATCTGCATGCCATGCTGCCTATTATCCCCTGTCTTCCACATTGATGGAAGAGGATCATAAACCCATATATTCAGCATTAATATTGGCTATTGACTGGTTGTAACTCTTTGGCTAAATTCATTATGTTTGTGTATTTTCTTGAAATGTTAAAATAAACCCAGGGGTTTTAAGCTAACCAGCAATTTTCTGTTGTGATTAACAGTTCTCATATCACTTTTTGCAAGGATATATTATAACCTTGAGCCAAAAAAAAACCCCTATTCTAAAATTTATAGTTGATTATTCTTACCTACATAAGCAAATCTTATGCACATAGCTAAATGATTAGTTACATTACAAGAAATGGCAGTATCCCCCTGTGCTTATATACACTGTTGGAATATGTTTTAATATGTAGCATTGAAATACTAATAAACCTCCTGCATGTAATTTAGCAGTTGCTCAAAAGTGTGAAACACCAACTCAGGAAAGAAAGCAAATTGGTTTCAGTCATTCATAATTATTCTTCAGTATGATGTGAAATGCAAAGTAAATGCAGAGACAAAGAATGCTAATTGTGGTCTGAAATTTAATGTATGTAAAATCTTTTGGAGTCTATTAAAAAAATCACTATATGTATTGAGCAAAGAGAAGAGATGCTTCCAAGGGCAAAAATTGCTGTTATCTCCTGCAGAACAGCTGCTTTATCCATAGTTTTGGAATTTCTTATGTTGCATTTTTGAGATTAATGTATCTTCAAAAACTCGCCCTTCATAGTTTTCAAGAGAAAACCAGAACCAACCAGACAATATGAAATGGGATTTAAAAACCCTCCAATGTGGTAAAGAATCACTTTTTCTCAAGGAGTCATCGGTATAACTCAAGAATCTGTAGTTTATATAACATAGTAATATAAATATTTTGCATGGTTTTATTTTATTTATTATTTAACTGTTCCTGTGCCAGTGTTAGAGTTTGGGCTTGTTTAGCAATGCCGAGGTGGGATTTCTTTTGTTTAGAAGGCTGTGAGTTGCTGTTATAAAATTGAGGTGTTAAATATGTAATATAGATTGAGGAATGGCTCAATATTTTCTAACCAGAAATCACCTACATCACCTCAAAGCACATAGAAATATTTGATTATCAGCTATGCTTTGGCATGCACAGAATGCACTTGAATGCATAAAATAAAACCAATTTACATGGAAGTGAATTTAAGGGATAAATATCTCTTTCTTTTTTCACAAAGGGGATACATCTTAAATCTTAGCAAAGATCAGTATTACTCATGCAGATTCACTTTGATTTCTTTTCCTACCCCTTAATGAAAACAAACTGGGTTACCTTTTTCTTGTGAGCTGTAAGGGAAGTTTATTTTCTCCACATAAAATCGAAAGAAACCAACCTGAATTTTATCATTTAACTTATTGTCTACCTTTTTTTCCAGCACAACATTGCAATTTAATTTTAATTTTTTTTAACATAATCTCTCTAAAAATGTGTGAACTACAATAATTATACACTAAAGAATACCCAGTTATTATTTGTTTAAATATTATCAAAGTTGCAAAAAACCCCCTGATCATTGTAGCAATTGTTTATTGCAGAAAAAGTTCAGTGTGCTTCTCTTATCCTGAAAAAAACATGTCAAGAGTCACATGTTAAAAATCATTCAGTATCTTGTAATTGCAGAGATAAATGATTTACTTGAAGCTGGAAAATATATGTATTATTCATCAGCATTCAGTCTCTCTGTGTGTTTTGAGATGTATTTGAGAGCTACCCTCATCAGGAGACAGGAATTGAAATTAATATGCTTACATTGATTTCTCTGTATTCATTTTCTTTTTTCCAAGACTGTGCTACTGGATTAGGCATAGATTTTTTTTTTCCTAATAATAAGAACCATGACTTCCTAATGGTGATTGACTATTAGAAAAGTATTTTCAGCATAAAATCAATTTACTTTTTTCCTTTGTAGTTCTGGTACCACATATTTTTGCATATTTGGCAACAGGTCATAAGATCAGACAGGAGGACTTCCACTCATGCCTCCTCTCAGTTTCCTCCTTATAATCCTTTTCTGTTTTAATTTTCACCTTTTACAAAACAGGAATGACACTGTCTTTCTCTTTTTATATATAACATGTTTCCTGATGAAAAATGCCTTGATAATGGTTGTCATTTATTCTCATACACTGTAGCCTGGAAGAGTGTGGCAAAACCTATTTTCTTAGGAGGATTCTAGAAGGCAAACAGCATCTCCTGGAAGGAGGCAGGGGGTGATGTATGTGTGTGTGTGGTCTCTCCAGAAGCATCCACTCTCTCCATTAACAATTAAATTAGTGGCTTTGTTCCAGCACCATGGGATGCCCAGCTGCAACCTGCCTTTTTGTGTAGAAGGACAGAATAGGTAATGACAGGTTTTCGGTTGGGTTTTTTGTTTGTTTTTCCAGCAGTTAGTGGTGCTAGTTCCCAAACTGACTTTTGTAGCCCCTAGTGTCTGAAATGCTTGAGATTTGTAATTTCCAGTGTGACTGGGATGGTCTATTGCAAGGAAGCCATAGGCCTGTCACAAGTCTGTTATAAATATTACCCTGGCATGAAAGGGAATGTTTGAGGCTGTAAAACATGGAGAAAGAATGCTATGAGAGAAAACCATAAATAAGAGGTTACACACTTAAAAAATGGCTGACTTTTGGTCTTATCTCTATCAGTCACATCAGGAGTAATTCTCAGACTTCAGTACCCAGAGGTTGGACTGCCTCAAAGTAGACAAGTTCTAAAACAGCAAAAGTGATCACTTTCATTCTGATTAGGCATAATGATCATCAGAATCCATCTAAGCATATTTAACCTTTAAAGCTGTACCAAGGTACTTTGAACTTCCTTATGTTTGTGAAATTTAATTGTTGCCATAGATTAGTCAATGAAATAATGTTCTTGATTGTAAAGCTGATCAAGTGTACAGATTTTGTAATATTTTTACTAGACTTCTCTATTCTTTCTATGATACTTAATTTCTAACATTTTCCTGTTGGAGAGCATAAAAAATGTTCTGAAATATTTTCTGACTTGATTGCAATTTACCAATTTTATATCACTTAAAGAACTTGCTATATTTTTGCTGAGAAAATACATGAAAAGCAATTTCTATGTCACATTTATAGTAACATTACAATACAGCAAAGAACATACTCTGAACAGCTTAAAGGTTTTTGACAATAGCCATCTTTCAATCTGTTTTTGTTTTCTTTTGCTTGTGATCTATATATTATTGTGACCATGAGTCATAATGATTTTACAAAACAAAGTAATTTTTTTTCATTTCATCAGTATGGAAAGTGGATATATGTTTGTTCTGTGGTCCCCTTTATATAAATTTGATAACTGTCCTTTATAAAATAGGAGACAGTAATTTCTATTGCATACCCTCAGTAACTTCAGTTTTGACCAAGAGACATCAAAGTTTTTTTAACGTGGAAAAATTAACAATCAAATCTGTAAAAGTGATTTTACATAAAAGTCAAGGAATGCCTCCCAAAAGTAAAGGCATCTGTAAAGACTTTTCATAGAAATCAGGCAAGGCTCTTGCTAATTTCCAGACACTCAGTCATTCAAGAATGGCTGATACTCAAGTTCACTGCTGGTAAGATTTTTCTGAGAAGACTGGGTGAAAAGGGAGTTCACTGCTAGCAGGTCTAATGTGAAGAGCACTCTGGCCAAAGAGATTTGAGATATTGTGGAAAAAGTTGAATAGTTTGTGTGGAGGACAGAAAGCAAGAATTTAAAATACTTGTAAATCGTATTTGTGTGCTTTTTAAAAAAATATCATAGAATAAAATTGTATCAGAAGAAAGAAGAAATTCTCCTAGAATGTTTTTTCTGTCCTATCACTATCTTCATGTTCTTCCTACTCTCTCATAAAGTCTGCATATCAGAGAAGCTGATTCCAACCTTACCACATATTTATCAACAATATTTATTTTTTTTCTTTCATATTCTAATACAACTGAACTATATTTCATGCATTAATAGCCTTGAACTAAGTTTCATGACAGAATATAATTTTTTAGCATGTAGCTATCCTTACACCAGATCATGTGATTTTTTTTTTTTTTGTCACAATTTCTTGTGATCAATTTATCACAAGATCTTGTGGTATTTATTCACCACCTGAAGAAAGGATGTGATTTCAGCAGTGCTTAATGGATATGAGGAAGGTATCTGGGTAGGCAGTAACACTGCTGCAATACTGTTTAGTACTTTGTGATAGAAGTCCATTGGTTCTTGTTTGTGCTCCCCACAAGGAATGGAGCTGGCTGTCAGTCAGGTTAATTGTGTCATTGTATATGATGGCCATTTTTCCTACTTTGCTAGGTATTAGTTTTCTTATTTCTTTTGCTGACTGTGTTCAAGTCAGCATTTTCAATGTTTGCTTCCAATGATATATCTTATAATGTGGTACACAATGTGCCTTGATAGCATTCTGAGATCCATCTTTTGGCTTCATGTTTCTGCTTTCTTTGTGTAATTGTTGTTTATTGATTTGTGACAAAACAGTTCTGTCCTAATTGTCTTCCTGTGTTGTTTCAAAAAGCTTGTTAGCTACAAAGAACCCTTTGTTTAGAAAATAAACCTTCAGCACAGATTTTTCAAATGTACACGTACTTATATCATTCTTAGTGAATGTTCTTGGAATCTTGTGTACAATTTTTTGCTTCTGACAGCCTTGTATCCCATCAGCATTCTTTTGTCATCTGTCTGTAAATGCTACATTTCAGAAAGCCATAAAAGTTTATTGTCTGATTATTATGTTTTTATACTGGTGAAAGGGAAATGCACTGTTAACAATCTTTACCACAAGCTGCTTGTTATACTAGATTACACAAGAGGTCAAGGTTCACAGTGCAAAGCATTTACTGCTCAGGACTACATTTTACATGCCTGATTGTGAAGCAGAATTTGATATTTAATGCAGAATCTTGTCAGGTTCAGGACAGCAGTTGCTTTTCTCATTAAAATTCATTCATTTTTAGCCTACTTATAAGCTATAGAAGATCACATGGGCTAGCCTTGTTTCTCCCCTGAAAATGACATAAAATGAGGAAAGAATACATGGAGTTGACCAGTTGTTCAACAGCAATAATGAAAATGAATTGAGAAAAAAGTAATCTTTTTGCTTCTTGTTGACTGAGAATTTTATGGCCTTAGTAGAGAGGCAAATACAAAATATACATTACTTTTATGAAGACCATACAAGAGAGAAGTATTTTCAGTACCTGGACTGCATATTGGTATTGTGTCCTATGGAGAAATCCAATAGTATAAGTAGCTCCTTTTTAAAATTTATTTTTAATAACAGACTAGAAAATGTATATACAATAATTCTCCAGTGAGACTGTTCCATATTTAATAAGAAAGGAAAAAAAAAATTGTGCATCACAGCACCACAGATGTAATGCCAGAGAGAAAGGCCAATAAACAATGTCAACAATAAAACATCTCTTAATTTTTGAGGAGGTGCCACTAAGTGAAGCTTTTTTAGAATATGATACCTAGGCCACAAAAAGACTATAATACAACCATATGGACTCTATTCCACTCTGCAGAAAAGAGACATTCCTAATACTAAGTAGTCTTAGTGTTTACTAAATATTTCTGATACCTCTTTTTTTTCTCCCAGGTATTTTCTAAAGTGTCTACTTTATTAGAATGTTAAAGGAAGAGATAAATAATGCAGTAATGCATTAAGCAGCCATGCCAGAAGGAGCAAACAAAAATAAAAATAACCTCAACTGGGATAATATTATAGCTGTATTTTATTATAATGGGCTTAGTATGACTTCAAAGCTTTCAAGATGTCTGGATGAAGATTACATTGCAGTTAATAATTATTTCCTTCACCCTTCACATTACAATTCCTTTCTTAAAACACATATATTGGAGGCATATTTCTCATGTAGTAGTAGTTTATAGCAATTAAGTCTGCAAACTGGTTACTTTGTTTTGCATGTTAATTTCTAGTCCATTCCAAGATCAGATTTGCTTACTAAGATGATCGGTGAGTTTCAGCAATGGCTCAATTATTTGTATTCCATTCCACTTATCTTAAGAGCATAACTGAGATATGACTGGAATAAATACTGTGTATATCAATTTACTAGAATGATAAATCAGGGGAAAATAATGTTATAAACATGCAGTTAATTATAAATGTAGTCCTTAAAGCATACTGTATAATTCTATTTCTATGTTCTTAGGATATTAGCATTGAATTTTTTTTGCAATTATCAAATTAAAATATTTTTTTTAATTTAAATCTCACTTTATATATGATATATAAATTGATATGTGCTTATTCTCCAAAAGAAAATAAGTGGAATTCCATTGCTTCTAATGTAAGGTATATGCCTCTGTGAAAGAATTACATTATTACCTTTTCCAGTCATATTTTGAACTGCAGCTGCTATTTCTAAATTCATGTTAAAAGATTGTCCTTTGTGAATGTGTTATTTGAGAATTTCTTTTTCTCACCTTCCTACCTGCCTCTGTGTAATCTTAAAATGGATAACATCTGAGGGCCACTAACTTAAGGAAAAAGATGAGAAAAAAAAGAATAGTTGAGAGAAAAGTTGAAAATCATTGAACAGATACCAAAAATAGTTTGGAATTGCAAATGAACAAAAGAAATGTGTCAAGATCAATAGACTGGGACTAGTGAAATGCAAACATAAAATTAACTATAAAGAAACACAGGAAGGATGAACACATTGTGTCTACATAGAATGCATATTATATAGCAGCAGCCCTGTAAACTCTGCAGCACAGAAATAAATCCTACTGATACTTCTCAAATCATAACTTCTGTCACTGCAAAAATGAAAAAAGCTGGGAAGGTTGCCATTGAGTGAAATACAGAATCTACTGCAGAAGCACCTACAAGTTCACCAGCAGGTTAACAACAATCAAGAAGATTTAAAATGAAAAGGTGGCATTTGTTGTGCCTTTACATATTTCTACAAGTCTAAGCTAGGCAAGTCTATAGAAATTAATACTGAATTTGCTTTTCCTTTTTTTCCCTACAAATAAGAACTTACTTAAAACCTGCTTACATTCTTTCCTCTTTGTCCTTCTGATGTCCGATTTAGATTCAATCCTCTGTTGACATAATCCCACATAAAATAATCTAGTAACCAGTTAATGAGATTCATAAATTTTACAACAGGTAAAATCCTTCTGAAGAGATTTTTTTTTTTTCATTTAAAATAAGGTACTTCATATTACCTTGTAAATTTTTTTCCTAGTATTTAATCACTGAGCTGAGGCAGAAATCTGTCTATTTCAGGTTTGTGAGTGGCTTTTTTCTAGGGTCAGCTTTTCAAAGCTATCAGTTGTCTGCAGTTGTGACTGATTCAACATCAGTTCTGAAAACTTTGGTTGCTAATTCCAAATCTGGAAAGGCCAAAGCAAAGTACACAGAAATATATACAAAGCTCTGTTCCTTTAAACACCACAGTAATATTATAAAAAATTTGTATAATAATTAGTATATAAGTTATACATGTGTGTATAGATATGTATCAATTGTTAAATATATATTTTGTGTATATGTGACGTATATTGTATACATTTCAATTTCAGAAAGTCTGCAAGGTGGAAGCTATAATTTGTTGTGATTCTGTGATGGTTAAGTGATTCAGGAAATACACTGTTTTGCTTGTGTTTTATAGTAAGAGGCTGGTCAGTTTTGGGTTGTTTCTTGAAGGTGTTTGAATAAACATTCTGGTTCAGTTCCCTTACAGTAGGCGATCCCTTGTGGACAGGTCCTATCCCCATTAAGCATTGGTGCAGGGATGTTCAGGGGTTGTAATGTATACTGAGCTGATTTTATGCCAAGCACAGTCTATGTCTTGATGATCTTTTGCAAGTAATTTTCCTTGTGTCTAAAATTGCCTTAATTTGACCTAGTGCACTTTGATATTCAGCAGATGTTCTTTTGGACTTAATGTGATACCTTGATAGCAGCAAAGTTTCCTGACAAGAAAAGCCTTCTGATATAGTTTAGAGGTACTGTGGCCAGTTTCATGGAACTGTATGGAAAGGAGTACTCTGTGCTTAAGCTTACATTACCTGGTCTTCTGGGAGGTGTGGGCTGAAGAGTGAGGTGAATTGAGAACTGCTTGAATGGCAGATCCCACAGGGTTGTAATCAGTGGCACAGGGGCTAGTTGGAGGCCTTTTACTAGGGGTGTTCCCAAAGGTTCAAGGTTTCCTGATTTACTAAATGTTTAGCTTGTTCACGAATGACTTGATGAAGGGGCAGATGGCTCCTCAGCAAGTTGACTGATGACACAAAGCTGGGAGGAGTGTCCGATACTCCAGAGTGCTGTGCAGCCCTTCAGAGGGACCTTGGCAGGTTGGAGAGGTTGGAGAGAGGAACTGTCTGAGCTTCAGCAAAGACACCTTCAGGGTTCTGCAGCTGGGAAGGGAAAAATCCCAGGCAGCAGACAGGCGGTGGGGAAGAGCTGTTAGGACACAGCTCTGTGGAGAAGGTCCTGGGGGTTCTGGTGGACACCAAGCTGTCCATGAACAGCAGTGTGACCTTGTGGCCAAGAAGGTCAGTGGTGTCCTGGGGTGCATTAGGAAGAGCATTCCAGCAGGGCATGGAGATGATCCTGCCCCTCTACTCAGCCCTAGTGAGGCCACATCTGGGGTGCAATTTTGGGCTCCTCAGGACAAGAGAGACATGGAGAACCTGCAGCGAGTCCAACCTAGGATGATAAGATGATTAAGGGACAGGACCATCTCCCTTACAAGGTTAGGCTGAGATAGTTGGGCCTGTTTAGCCTCAAGAAGAAATTTCTGAGAGGTGATCATCAATTCTGTCAGTGTCTGAAGGGAGGGTGCCAAGAAGATAGAGCAGACTCTGCTCAGTGGTGATGAGCAAAAGAACAAGAGGCAATGAGCAGAAATAACTTCCTGATGCACAGGAAGTTCCACCTGAATAGGAGGAAGAATTTCTCTATTCTCTATCTGTTCCAGTGACTGAGCACTGGAGCAGATTGTCCTGAGATGTTGTGGAGTGTACCTCACTGGAGATTTTCAAGAAATGTCTCTGCCATGTACTCTATGATGACATTTCTTTAGCAGGGACTGGTTGGACTGGATGGCCCACTGTGGTCCCTTCCAAACTGATCCATTCTGTGATTCTGTGGTTTAACTTCTGGCTACCTTTATGGTTACTAAACACATTCAATAATTAAAACCAGAGATTAGCAGCTGGAAAAAAGGTATTTTACAAAGTCTACTATGCATGTCCAGTTTACAGAGATATTTGGTATTACCAGGATTTATACCATACAAATTTCTAAAAAAACTTTTTAAAATTAGAGTCCTTGTAAATATAATACTGATGTGCCACTGTTAAACAGCTCTGCAGGAGCTGATGATAAACGTCATTTCAGAATAAACATCAGTGATTGCTATCCTAATCATTAAGAAAGAGGCAAATATTTATCTATAAAATTTAATCACTGAAACCTGAATGCAGTATAATGTTCTAAGTAAATGCCTGTCACAAATTAGTAATATATAACATTATAATTTAAAGGACAGTATTAAACAGAACCAATTAGCACAGAAATGTCGACCCTCTCATCTTAATATATAGTTCTTTGTTATATGGCATTTAAAGTTTCTGTAACTTGACTCTCAAGTATAATACGTCATGACCATTCTCATTAAAACCAGCTTCCCTTATAGCACTTACAATGTTGGACTCCTACGGATAACATAATGAGGGTAGAATGCATTTTGATTGAGTTACCACTAGGGAGAAATTTAATTTAATTAAACTGGTCTTCATTAAAGTATTACATTGAAGTAAAGTAATTATAAAAGCATGTACAGTATTAGAGAAATCCTGCTGTTTAAAAGAGAGGGTTCATTTCAGAATGATCATAATTTAAAAAAATCTTTGTTCCAATTATCTGAGACTTCCAAAGCATTCATATCTTTTAAAATCTGGTGATACATATATATCATGTAAAGGTAATGCTACTCCATCTGCTTGCAATTTCTGCCAGTCTGCCTCTGAAAACAAACTTCTGGAGCACCATTCTGCTTTGTACAAACATCTACTAAAACATCAGCATTAAAAAAAGGGGTTGAATATATTTAGATGTTTAAAAATAGATAAAACCAGAAGGAAAGACAACATTTTTTAAGATTAATTTGTTTCAGCTTTTAAAAATATACTCCAACGCGTGTTCTCTCATAGGACGCATTTCTTCTTATGCTTTCATGTACCATAAATGCAATACATCTGCACAGTTGTCACCTAATTAATGTATGCTTAAAGTGCAAAGCCAGAACATGCATGTCAAGAAGTTCATAACGAGATTTGGGTAGTTCTCAGATAGAGTTCAGATTGACATTCTTTCTCTTTTATTCTTCTTTTCTCTTTGTTTGTTTGTTTCCTTCTCAACCCCATGCACTACTGTTGCTTTCTTATTTCTGTGTAAATTTTCCTACTTGGTTCTTTTTACTTTGTTTTGGCATTGTGGCTGTCAGGTTTCTTGGGCAAAAACATAGACTGGATTTTAGATACTTCATCTGCTCCAAGAGTTATTAATGACTTACCTAAGCAATTGGTTTAGCTCCTTGTCATTATGAAGGTAAGCTGAAGACTGTGGTACAAAATCGTTTTGCCCACCAGCCCAGGAATCTCAGCTGTCATTGGCTTCAGCCTGGAATCCAGGTACAGTAGGCATAATTTCCATCTTTAAATAGAGGCTAATTTTTTTTTCTATTTAATTAATTTTTATTGGAATACTCCATATTGATTTATTGCATCCTTTTTCCGATGCAGCATATTACATTTTATTCCAGCCTATTGTGTATAGATCTGGAGATTTCTTTTTTCTTCTTTATCTGTTGTAACAATTTCATCTTTTTGCCCAGCTTATATATAATCCAACAAACTTTGCAAAACTAAAGGCAGAATTGGTACTGCTGATCCTTTTGCTAACTGCTTCATGTCAATCCAATCTCTGTCGCATATTTGACCTTCCTGCTCAGTCTAATAGGATGGAGCTGGAGATTTTATTATAGTCTCATCAAGTAGCAATCATTCAAAATAACACATTTTGTCTTTTTGCCGGATTCATTACCTTGAAACCCATTTCTTGTATTTTATATTCCACATAACTCTCAAATTGCCTAAAGGATTTACTGCATTCCCTAAATAAGGTGCTTCTAAAATATTTCCTGATTGTGGATTTAGAGTCTGATCCTTCGTTGTCTTGCAGTCTCTGCAGTCATATTGCATCTCCTGTGTGATTTTGTGAAGACAGATTGGGTATATGTTGTTATCAAATCAGAATATGACCCTGAGGCTGGGGTGGTGAGAATGTGTCTATGTATATTTGCTAAATTCTGACAACAGGGAGGCCCTTGCTGAGCTGACACCAGGCCTTCTCACAGTGACCACTACTTCATTTTGGGAATTCCTTATGTGCCATTTCTGTTAACATCTTTGATAGTAAAGCAAACAATTCCAGGAACGTTCCTGGGCACTGAATTTTATCCGAATACTTCTGAACTGTTATGATGCCCTCTGGAGTATTTTCCAGTTATGGCTTTTGGCTTGCACCCTTGCCCTCCAGATGCTGCACCACAGGCATAAGGACCTGACCACTGGTCCTAGCTCAAGGGCTGGCACTTGTTGTCACACACTCAGCTCTGTCTGGTCACTGGGACCCAGTCTGTCACACTCCTGTTTTCCTCTGGGTACAGAGACAAGCCTTTGCTGGATGGATGGCTGATGATGGCCCTTGGAGGAGCTCCTCTGGCTTCTCATTATCTTCCTGCTCTCCTTTGTGGGTGCAGATGAGCTTTTGCACATAACCTAATTGTATTTCTGAATGGTAGAGAGCTTTTGTGGTGTAAATTGTTTCAGAGACATAAATGTGTGCAGCATATAAAAGGTTGAATGGACACACAAATTAATGATTTCTTGAATGTGATATATGGCAAAGTAGTTTGAATTTGATAGAAACATGTGATCTAATTTACCAATTTTCTTTGGGTTTTTTGTACCAGTGGCTGCTGGCATAGCTATATTTAAGACACAATCTTCACAAGACGTGAAACTTTCTCCTGAATGTAGAAAATTACTTTCTCAACCTACAGCTGTACAGTATTTTTTCACACACATTAAAAACTTCATGTCACGCCTCTGCCAGTGCCAGATTCACAGTGGGGACTCGGATAGGTGCTGAAAGTCCTATATCTGAACTATGTACCCTGTTGGCTTCTCTGTAATAAGAATTATTTGCTTTTGTTTTCTTAGTTGAACAACAGAAAATATTCATTATTGCAGGTGCAGAAATATACACACAAGCATTTATTCTGTCTGTCAAACCAAGACTGCAAGTTTCATTTGAATTTTCAAAACCCTTCATTTCCTTGTCCTTTATTTTTCTTTTATTTCCTGTAAGACTTTCTGGCAGTTTTACTTCTAAAACATATTTCCAAATACCTGTGTTGGTCAACATGAGTGATACTTCCGCTGGCAAATCTTAATTATATAGTTACAGGTAGTACATATTGTAGAAGTCAATATTAAAGTAACTGACTGTGAAAAACTAACAGAAACCTCATATGGATTGCTATTTTATGCTGTTACTGTGATCCCATAGTGACTGTATGAATTTTGTGCGTGAAAAAATGTTAAGTCAAATGAGAGGCTGTTTTAATACAGTCCAGAATAATGTCAGTTGTACATTAGAGAAAAGTACATGTTGCATCTTCTAGAGACGCCTGAGGATCCTTGCTTTAGCACATTCTTCCTAATTTAGAGATTTCTGAGGTGTTCCTGTCATCTTCTGTAGGCATTCCTGAGAATTACACTTTTTTTACACAAAAAATTCAATGTTTTCTCATTTTTCACTGGTACTTACACCACGTGTTATCGGCATTCAAACTAAACTTTATAGGGAATGGACTGAAACATGAGCTGGAAAGGATAGAGTGTTAGTTAGTTTCACTAACAGATAAAAAACTTGCTGCCATCAGAGAGCTTCTGGTGCTTTGGATGACTTCATTTTGTAAACATTTTCAGATGGGTGTATTGCAGTTCCAGTGGAAGAAGCTCTATGTGAGTTGCTGCCACTTGTGATTTGTTTTTTGGGTATTTTGTTGAAATCATATAGAATTCTGCCTACAGTTGGGCACATTTGCTGAAAGATGTCATTTACTGTAAGCTTTTAAAATAATCAAATCCTAGTCAATAAAATGCAGCTAGACATATAAAAACTGAACTCTGATGCAAGAGTGAGGAATATTTTTACTAAGTGATGCAAATTATTTTTGCCTGTGAGATGCACAAAAATATAAGATTAGAAATACCCAGTATCTATCTGGACTTGAGCAGGTGCCTGATATTCTGCAGAAGTTTAAGTAACACTGCATTTTATTTGTAATTTAAAATTGCCATTTACCATGAAAGAAGGCTTATTTATACTTTCAATGTCAGATTTCATGCAAAGAACCTTAAGACAACTACTTTCCCCTCATAGTGAAATAATAAACAATAGGAAAATGATTCCTTCAATTAGCTCAAATTACATGGCAGGAAAAAAATATGAGGAAGCTTTCAGAGCATTACACTATGATTAGTACATCTTTATGGTTCCTGTCTGTTCTCCAGACAAAACAGGGTCATGTCCCTTTTTTCTTCCTGTTTCCATAGAGGTAAAAGTCTCCCTGTGCTATACTGTTGTCTCTAATGTTAGCACATTTGAGAATTGTTAATCCTTATTTATAAGACTTGTGAACAAACATGTCTTAGAACAAACCAACCAAAGCGCAAAAAAAGAGCCAAAGCAATAGTTGCTAACTGAATTATTTCAATATTACGTGGATCTAGGATATTAAACCTATGCAGGAGAAGCAATTTGAAGTTAATCTGAAATAAAATCTGGTCTAGAGTTTTTTTAAACTCTATTTCACCTGGTTTCAGGGTACTGACCTTTTGTCTTTTGTGAAAGATTCTTATATCTGACAGCCTCCTGTTGTATGGGGTATGGTTTTTCTTTGCTTTAGTACGATTTTTTCCAGAGTGACATCACATTTTTCTTTGGTTGCTTCAGTGACTGCTTGTTTTCTCTTTCTTGTTGATGCAGTCTGCATTAGTTGTCTCTGAGCTTGTTGCTTCAATTAACTTCTCAATGGACCCCCTGGTGATTTGCATTGTCTCCTGTTTCCTATTTCCCTGCTGCTTTTTATCATTTTGCTTGTATTTTGGTGATCACTAACCGGCTGCTTAGGCACTTGTTTGGAGCAGGAGTGACTCCCTGCTGATTTTAGCACTTACTCTGTACAGATCTTTTCTTAAACTTGTGTTTTGTTCTTTATCCAATTTTGATATTGAGTTTCTGTCTGTGGGACTATATAAACAAAGTCCGAAGTACCCTTCCCAGAAAAGATCAATCTATTTAGAGGAAAATTACTTTTCTTTGAATTTCAAACTTTGAAAATGCTTATATGAAATTTTAAAAAATACTCAGTTAAAAGAAACAAGATCGACAATTATCTCTTTTTTTTTTACTGTATTCTTCCTGTAGTTATTTTTTGTATTTTATTGTCAGTTAATTGTAAATCATATGAAGTAAACTAGTAAGCAGCATTGTGTGACTTCTGTGTTTCCTATTCAAGACATGTAAAGTATCTGTCCCTGCTTGTAAACCTCACTTAATCCTTTGCAACTTTAATACTCTATTTAGTATTTTCAAAATTTTTCAGGAAGACTTATGGTCTCATGGGAAAGTCAGAATAATACTATGCCTTAGTCAGAAACCAGAAGTGAATTGTATATATATCACAAATATTTTAGCATAAACTAAATAAAAATATCACTTTTAGCTGTATGGGTATATACACAAAACCAGGTGGATTCAAGAGCCCATTTTTCTTGTAAATTACTCTAAAAACTAACATACTTTATATTTCATTGGTGAAAGAATGTTTCATAATTCTATCACAAATCACTCTCTTCCTATTATAGTCAGACATTCAGAAAAAAAAAATTTGGGAACATAATTTAAACACGTAAAGTTCACAGAAACACGTATAGTGAATAGCAATGATCTACTTGTCCTGCACAGGACACCAATTCAGTGAGACTGTGTATTTACACAGAGACATGTGGCAATATACAATCTGCTTAACATTCTAAGTAAGAAAAGAAAATCAAGGAGTATTTTCTTTCATTTTGGGCCGCATATTAAATGAAAGTCTGCAGTTTCTTACCAAAACAAGTAGAATCTGCACTGTACAGGAAATAGTTAGAGAACTATGAACCTCAAGATTAAATCTCAAGATACTTTAAAGACTTCATCTGACAGTATGTTTTTAATGTGCTAGAAATTCATAATGCTACCAGGTTTTTATTGTGGAGGTTAATAGGGACTTGCTAAGGTGAAGTGTTTTTTTAACTGCATGAGTCTAGATTGTCAGATCCGATTTAAATAAATGGCAGATGATGGTTATAGAGTTCTAGACAGTAGATTAACTTTGTATTGATGCCAATTGTCAGTTGCTTTGTAAAGTAATACCATAAGCTTCTTCCGAAGCAGAAAGCAGTCCTTTCCTGGGCTTCATTGTAAATATTGAGAGTGAGCATGAAATCTGAAGTCGGGGTGAAAACAGGTAATAATTTGGGCACTACCTGTGTTCTAGATGAGCTTGCAATGACAAGAGTTTGTATCTCAAAGTCTTCAGTGAATGTAAATGGAAGGGATGAGGAATCACATTAACTGATTTCAGTCTCCTACCAGTTGAGGATGCTCATAAAATATGAGCCAGGCAGTTTGCAGAGTTCTCCACTTTAGCTCTGATGTGGTAATCTGTCTGAAATTTCA
Source organism: Serinus canaria (assembly GCF_022539315.1). NCBI lineage: Eukaryota > Metazoa > Chordata > Aves > Passeriformes > Fringillidae > Serinus > Serinus canaria. The sequence goes on from NC_066317.1 coordinate 37,923,250, forward strand.
GCAGGATTTTATTGATTGATTGTCAGCCAGTATTCACAAAAATGCTTCTGGATTCTGTGATTATGACATGAGAGGGTGACAGTAATTTTTTACTAAAAAATAGTAAAGGAACCACACTGTCTGCGGGGAAGGACACACCTATGGATTGAAGAAAGCTCAGACTGAGAATAAAAAACCGCTTTGGGTTCTGTCAATAGAACAACAATGAACATGAGAAGCAATTTTGAATGTATATCAAAGTGACGCCAACAGTTTTAGCAAACAATAATCTTAATTACTCTCAGCATCTGTTTTCCAATCTGGAAAATAAAAATATCTCATCTTCTGTAAAACATCTATGTATTAAAACTGTCTCCCTGAGGTAGTGACACAGAACTTATTCTGTATTTTTGAATTTAGTTTATAATAATGGCATTTATAAGTACCTGTCAAAAAGAAGCTCTTGCATACGCTAGTGCTTTTCTATGAAATTGGTATATGCTGATAGATACAGTTGTCCCTGTTTTCAATATTATGAATGGTAACAGATATAATTCAAGTACATTTTATTCAAGACAGAAGGCTTTTCATAAAATTGGATGGGATCTTATGTCTTTCTGTGAAACAAAAGTATTTTTTAAACCATCCAAAAGATGATTTTTTTTTTTTTTTGTAGATATCTTGAAAATATTAGTCAAATGTGAAATCCAAGATTATGTTAGTTATGATGCTATTTAATTATTATGCTCATATTAAGAAAAACTGAGTTGCCACATTTCACAGGACTCACTTATTTCCATGTGCATTTATGAAACCGAGTGCTCCAGCAGAAGATCTGAGTCTAAGCTATCATTGCTGTGATTTCTTGGTTAAATGTAGAGAGTGAAGAATAGGGAAATTACTCAGAGCTTGCAGAAACATAAATTATCTTGTCTACACATGTTGCTACAATATGATCAACATTAGTAACTCAGGTCTAGATACAGCCACAGCAGTAAAACCTGAGGCTAAGCATGTACTCCTCGTATAATCTAGCAATAGATCAATGCAGCCAGTTTGCATCCAGCCCTAACAGATTGTATATGGGGTTGTGCTCAGCTAAACAGATTTACTGTCAGTTTAGTGCATTTCTGTGCAGATACTCATACATCAATAATGGTCCCTGTCTAAAACAAGTAAATGTCAATGTGTTTAAGGTGTATTTTCTATCATCTACTACTACCAGCTATTCCTGTTGTTACTGGTTATACTTCATTTTGATTTAAGCTTCTTTGAGAGTAGACTCTACACTGTAGTATGCATATCCACAACACTGAGGAGTCTCAGAATTCAGACCTACAAAATTACTCAGAGCTGTTTGATAAAATTTATTTTCCTTCCTATTTGCACTGGTGAAAAATGCTCATTTTCTTCCTGTAACTGAAATTAATTCTCCATCATTTGTTTCCTATTTGCATTTGTTCCCCTTGTTCCTCTCTGAGCTTTTCCCAACATCCAAATTTTTTTTGCAAGTTAAGAGTGGTGAATGCTTCTAAGAAACAGAAGCCACAGTTAACAGGGACTCAAAAACTCTTAGAGTTATGACTACTTGCTTAGTTAGAGTAGGGTTTGAGATTTCATTTTTCTGCTTGAAGTTATGAAAATAGATATTAGAAGAGTAGCTTTTGTATGAATGTCAGCCTGCACTGAGTGTATTAACGTAGCTATACTGATAATTGTTCAGATTTTACTATCACAATAAATAATGATAAAATTGGAGCGAATCCTCTAACAAAAAATTAATATAGGTTTACACCAATACTGAAGGTGAGGTTAGAATACTTATTATATTAGCTAATTAAGTCAGGCTGAACATAAAATAGGCAAGCATGTGGAAAGGGAGAATTACAGATGTTTTCCATATAGCTTAAATATGTCAAAAATATGTGTTGTAGGACTTATATATTGCATTAATGCTGTTGGGGCACTTTACATTGTAATTGTGCTGCAAGAAGCATGCTATCATTCCCATATGTTTTTATTTGAAATTAACCATGTAAGTATATGTTCATAATAGCAATATTTGCATTAAAACATGGGGGGTGCATATAACAAATTTCACTCATCATAAAAGAAAATAAATGTTAACAGAATTCTGATACAGAACGTCATTGAGGATACAAATTGAACTTTAAATTGTACATCTCATTTTTTATTGCATGGATTGTAATGATTTGGGAGTAGGAAAGGATTTTAATAAATACCTATCCCAGCATGGATTCTATCAACTTAAACATCAATTTCACAATGGGTATTTTCTAATTTTGAATTTTTTATATATTATATTGAGACTGAGCAAATGTTCATACATCATTTTTTTATAGAAAAAAATAAAACAGCAGGTGTTGTTGAATTGTTTTCTTATGCTGAAATATAAGAAGGATTAAAAGTAGTGATCACAGCTAAACTTCACTGTGTAGGTATGCCACTGTAACTTGAAAACAGTAGGTTCATGTATTTAATGAATACTGTGGATTACTTTGGAACTGGTTCTAATTGCATAAATAAATTTATGCTTAAACAAAAATAGAAAGGTTTTAATTGGTAAGTAATAGAGGTCATTATCAATCTTTAAATTTGCTGTGTTTGAATAAGTGTTACAGAACTGTTGCCAGGAATGCTAAGGTATATTTTAGTCATGATTCTTTGTGTCTTGTCCTAGAAAACACAGTTTTGTCAAATAGCCACTCACTCCAGAATTGCCGTTTTTCCCCTATAGCTGCAAAATAAAAGCCTATAATTCTTACTCAGGTTTTTCAGACCAAGGATTTTGCAGTTTTTCAAACATAAGTACAGTGTATGTAGGCAGGTGCCCTTCTCTTAAGGAAAACAGACCCAAGGCCTGTAGTATGAAGTAAAATCACAAACATGAGAACTCTTTTTTTTTTCTCCTGTTATTGACTGAGTAAATATATACAGAAACTTGCAGAACAATGGCATGATACTCAAATTGTTCTTTTACTACAGTGAAAGCAGATGTTTGCATAACCCTAAAGAAAGATCAGACTTAGGCACTTAAGAATTCTTTTGTCTGTGGAATAGAACATGCAAAAAAGCTTCTGGTTCTCTCCTCCTTGAACTTCAACTTCAAAATATTTTCATACATACTCTGAGATAAATCTCATCACTTAGCCAAATCAGACATTTGTAGGGTTTTCCCATTTCTTTTAAATTGAAATGTATTTTCTTAAGCATCACCTGCTTTCCCAGATACTGCAGGAAAAGACTCTCCTCACTGGAGATGGTACAAATGCCTCAGCAGGACCAAGGTGAGTTGAAGATCTCTACATCCTTCAACCGTCAAGCTCTTCTTAAAATGCAACAGCCACTTGAAAGCCTCTGTTTTTTTGTGTAGGGATATAGCTCTGGCTCAAATATTGTAACTGGCAAAGAGAATGTGAGGAAATAAGTATTAAATTATGTACTTTTGGAGTTTCTCTCAGTGGTTTGGTGAATGCTGCAGAAATGTCTGAATTTAATCTGAACAAAGCTGAGATAACATATTGAATCTTCAAAAATGTTTATGATCAAAATTCTGCGGAACTGCATTGTTCTTTTAGGTATATGGTTGCACAGTAAATAGTAATGCAACATGCAGTTCAATGATTTCAACAGAGTCTTTTTTCCTTATCAGTTTTGTATCTAGAAATTAAATAATCCTGTAACACTTCATTATTTTGCTTTACATAGGCAAAGTATAAGCTTTAGATATTTTTTCCTTTTTAATCATTTAATTCAAGTCACTTAGTCCAAAAATGCTTCTCATTTGTATAGCTTGTGGATAGACAGAAATAATCTTCTTACCTTTAACAGCCTTTTACTGATACTCACTTTTGATGGACGAAATTGCTAGGGCAGACCTAACAGAAGATTCCAGCTTCTGTTACAGACAATCTTACATTATAGACAACTCCTTCTCTACTAGTTGCCTTATTATTATTATGTAGTTAACACTGTGCTAATTCTTTCATAATTTTTCATTTAATGAAAAAATTGTGGTCTTTCTTACTAGTTGAATATATCCTTTAAAACTCTTGTAAGGTTAATGGTCTAATGAAAAAAACCCAAGTCATCTTTATTTAAACAACCCAGTAGTAATAAGGTTTATTACTATTTATCACAAATAAATATTATATTTATCATTAGATAACCTTAAAATCATTGCAAATTGTATAAATACCTCAGAGCAACCTACTGATGTGATTACAAATCCATTTGACTTGTAGGTCTTTCCTGCGGTTCCAAATACAGATCCGGTGTATACTTTATTAGGCTGTTTGGAGAAGAATTAATGAATGAGAATGAGACCTTACTGTAATACCTACTGTGTGAGGTTGTAGGCTGTGAACTTCTATGAATAGAAAGTATGTGAGAAGGAAATTGAAGTAATGTGAGTTTGTGAGGGAGTAGACAAAGTAAGATAGAACAAAGGTAGGTGTTGGGTGGGAAAAGAGGAGTGCTGCCCTGAGTTTGTATACCTTGCCTCAGAATCACAGTTCTCTGTGTAATCAGCTTCATCTCCCTTAAGCCTCCCTCATTGTTCTGGAGTTCTTCCTCCACTTTCCTAATTCCCTTTCTTCCCTTTCTACATCTCTTAACCACTTCATTTGTTCTCAGCAACCGCTTGAAGCTGCTATCAACCCAGGTCTGCCAAGATCTGCTCACATCTCTTCTATGAGGTGTTTTCATCTTCCTCCTTTCACTTCTATTAGGTATCCTTGCTTATCCCTCTACAGTGATTTTTGACTGCAAGGGGTGTGACTACAAAGGTCAACTTTGAGGCATTTCTGGAGCTGGCTGTCTTCTAAGTCTCAAAAAAAAAAAAAAAAAAAAAAAAAGAAAAATTCCTAAAGCACTGATCTAATTTTCCCTTGTGACTCCCAGAGTAATACTTCTATGCTGTTGTTCTGTTGTTTCTCTTAAATTGTCAGCTTGGATTCATGGGGTCATGTGGTCAATTATGTGATTAGGCTGAAAATTAAGTTTAAACAACAACGAAGAAATCTTGGGTGAATCAGCCTCTGAAACAGGCATGTAAGTGCTTACCATGGGAGCAGCTAGAAATTCACAGTAAAGGAAAGAAGACTGTTTTATACTTAGATAGTATATTCATGATTTTGAGAACATCAGTTTGACTCATTTAGGCCTAACAATTTATTTTATCATTGATACTTTCCTATGAGAAATTGTACTTAATAAAATGAAGAATCTGCAATTCCTACGGGGCTTCAAGCACAAGGATTTGGTAAATAAATTAAGCCTTTCTGTCATCTCTAAAAGAGCACTTACAAGAGTGTAACATATTCAACATACAGGAGTGTTTTTTCTGTTTTTACTAAATTGTCTTTGATCAAGGAAGCTTGTCAAGAGAACTGTTGTACTACTACAAGTGACATTTTCCTAACTTAAATTTTAAAGTTATTGAAAATAACCAATTTTTTCTGCCTGTTAAGAAATTCAACCAGATTCAGAAAAAAATTTCTGTTGAGAGTATCTTATCTAGATAGATGCTTAAACCAATTTAAAAGAAACAAAAATTGCAGAAAAAGTACAGAATTGAACTCATTGCATAATTGCAGAATACTAATTTGTGTTGCAACGTAATCCATAGAAAATGAGCAGAAATGCTTGTGAGACTAATGTGTTAAAGTCATAACTTGGGAAATAAAACTTCATATCAGCATGAAAGACTAAAAATAACAAATAAGTAATAAATAATTGGTGTTGTAGTGCTACAAGCAATTGAAAATGATGAAGGAAAACAGGCTTCTGAACTTGGCTACAGTTCTGCATTGAATATATTTTGCATTTAGCAAAAGGATTACTGTACAGGTCAATGTGATCACAGGATTCAAATTAATCTAAGCAGTTACATTCTCTGTGCATGTGTTGGATTTGCATGGCAAGGTGCTGGCAGTGGAGGGCAGGCAGGGTTTGGGGATGGCTCCCCAGTGCTGGATAGAGCCAATGCCAGCTGGCTCCGAGAGGGACCCGCAGCTGGCCAAGGTGGGGCCCATCAGCAACAGGAGCAGTGCCTACAGGATCTCATAGCTAAGGAAGGAAAAAAGTTATTGCTGATGAGGAAATTTCAGCCAGCAGAGGGAGGGGCAATATGTGAGAGCTCTGCAGACATTAGGGTCAGTGCAGGAGAGGGAGGAGGTGCTTCGGGTGCCAGGGCAAAGGTTGCCCTGAAACCATAGTGACAACCATGGTGAGGCAGCTGCATCTGCCCTGCAGCTCAGAGAGGTCAGTGGTGCAGCAGAGATCCCTCTGCAGCCCCTGAGGGGCCAACACCACAGGAGGCTCCTGGCAGGACCTTGGGACCTGTGGGTGAACAACTCACACTGGAGCAGGTTTGCTGTCAGGACTTGAGACCCCGCAGGGGACCTGTGCTGGAGCAGGTTGTGAAGAACTGTCCCATAGGAAGGATTCAGGTCTAAGATGGAGAACCAGATCCCATGGGAGGGATGCTAGACTGTTGCAGGGGAAGAGTCCTCCCCCTAAGTAGGAAGGAGCAAAAGAGCCAGCTTGTAAATACTGAACACAGCCCTCATTCCCTGTTCCCCTGTGCCACTGGCAGGGAGGTGTTGGAGAAAATTGAGTCAAAGAACCCAAGAAGAAGGGAGGGGTGGAAGACAGGTGGTTTTAATATTTACTTTGATTTCTTATAGTCCTACTCTGACTTGATTGGTAATAAATTTATTTCCCCAAGTCAAGTCTGTTATGCCCATTTTGGTAATTGCTGACTGATCTCTCCCTGTCCTCATCTCAACCCATGAGCCTTTCATCCTGTCTTCTCTTCTCTGTCCCTCTGAGGAGGGGAGTGATGGAGCAGCTTTGGTGGGCACCTGGTGTCCAGCCAGCACAGTGTAAGTGCCCTGGTTAAACAGGTGATGAGAGCTACACTGAAAACTAAGGCAAAAAACAAATATATATGTTTTGCTGAAGAAACAGCATTTTATATTGCTGCAATTCACATTAAGATCATTAATCTACCTGGTTTTTAAAGTAGTTAAAATATTTTTATGTTACTGGAATTAAAATGATGTCATTTATAGATTGAATGTACCTTTGTTTGAGTCTGTCAGCAGCAATGCAGATTTGAGATGAAAATTACTTTTTCCATTTTGAAATTTTGCCCATGAATTCACTTTCTGCTTTTATTTCTGATCTTACACTTAACCTTTGAAGCTATTCAGTCCACTCCTGATATCTGTGGTCTCATTTTTTTCAATCCAGAAGGTTTTTTTCTCAAATTACACTTAAGTCTTTGAAGAATAATAGTTTCATACCTTCAGTTGCCATTCATCTTATGCATTTTTCTTCCAATTTCTTTCTGAGAAAACCACATCCGATGTTAGTTAGATGTTACTAACAGTAAAAATGTATTTGCTTTTATATTTTTTATATAGTACAGTGGGACACTGGCATAATTTTCTTGTAGTTTAGAAGAGAGATGCAGAATTCTCTGAACAGTAGAGTGATGGGCAGACTCCCTTCTTTGCACAGGAACCATGGCAACTGCATTACCCCCATAATGGGTAACTGAAGATACTCTAAAACTGGAAAGGGCTGATGTAAAACTCAAGAGACATCAACTGAAGTGTTCAAGAAGATTTCAAATCATCACTGGAATAATTTGCATTTAGAATGAGAATAAACGCATTTTCGAGCATGAAGCAATTATTTGTTAGCAAAAAATTTGGAAAAGTATCCACACTGGTAGGATATAAGGAACTGATAATTGTATTTAGATTATCTATATCCAGAAATGTTGTGTGTCTGTCTTGATTGTGTGTAAGCTCCTTTAGAATCTCTGATAATGATATTTCAAATACATTAAACACATCAGGATGATTCCTATCATACTCATATCCATTGTACTCTATTACAGACATTATCAGACACTTTAGCAGATCCATTAATTTTGAATTTAAATACGAATCATCAGTTTTCATAGAATCATAGAATATCCTTAGTTGGAAGGGACCAATGAGGATGATTGAAGTCCAATTCCTGGCCTTGCACAGGACAGGCACAAGAGTCACACCATGTGCCTGAAAGCATTGTCCAGACACTTGAGCTCTGTCAGGCTTCATGCTGTGACCACCCCACTGGGGAGTCTTTCCCAGTGCTCAGCCTCTGCGTGAAGAACACTTTCTTATTATCCGACTTTAATTACCCCTGACACAGCTTCAGGCCCTCGGGTCCTGTCACTGGTCACCACAGAGAAGACATCAGTCCCTGCCCCTCCGCTTACTCTCATGAGAAAGTTGTGGATCCTTTTAGGATCTCCTCCAAGCTGAACAAGCAGTTGCTCCTAAAATGGCTTCCCCTCTAGACCCTTCACCATCTCCATAGTCCTCCTCTGGATGCTCTCTAATGGATTAATATCCTTCTTATACTGTGGCACCCAAAAGTGCCTACAGTACTTTGAGCAGAGTGGGCCAATTTTCCTCCACTGGCTGGTGATGCTGTGCCTGCTATCCCCCAGGACATAGCTGGCCTTCCTGGCTGCCAGGGCACTGCTGACTCAGATTCAACTTGCTGTCAACCAGAGCCCTCAGGTCCCTTTCCATGGCGCTTCTCTCCAGCGTCTCATTCCCTGCTTTGTGTATAGCCCTTGCCCAGAGGCCCCCATCTGTGCCTTTGGCAACTGTAACCTCCATACATTCCAGCCTTTCCATTGCAGATGACACCACCCCCTGTCTCACCTCCTCTGCCCATCCTTCCTGAAGGGCCAGTACCCATCCAACATGGCACTCGTGTCACAGGATTCATCCCACCAGGTTTCTCTTTTGCCGCTGAGTGGGCTCTGGGGGCTGGGCCAAAGCTTTGAGCTCCTTTGTTTGTTCCTCATGCTGCTTGCATTAGTACAGAAACATCTCAGTTGAGACTTTTTCTAGCCAATACCTCCTGGAACACATTAAAGGATCTCAGTAGAGCGCATTTCTTCAAGTTTTGATGTGGTCTCCTATTGTCTATCACTGGCAAGCCTGTTTTTTTCTCTTTGCACATTTCAATCTAGTTATAAGCTCTCAATAAGCCCTGCTAATTCCTCAGCTAAAATCCTTTTTCTGCTTCAAGACAGGTGGACTCTGTTTCCAGCAGGATCGGTGTTGTATAAACTGACCCCTTATCAAAAACATAAAGTGCTGCTGGTAATTCCAGGGTTGAAACCTGTTGTTTATCTGCACAATCTTCCTGGGTTTTGCCCCATCATACCCTGCAACTGGCAAGACAGAGGAGCACACAACTTGTCCTTCACATCCCTTGACCAGTTGTTCCAAGGGACCCTGAGACCCCTTTGGTTGTTTGCAGCCTCCTTGTTGGGACTCTTTGCTGCCTACCTGGAAAGCCAGTGGAGGGTAATAATCACTGGGCTGTACCAGGCTGGGAAGCGCCTCCGTGATGTCCCTTACCTGGGCTCCAGGGAGCTAACAGACCTCCTGTGTGCTGGGTTCAGTGAGCATATCAGACTGCTCAAAAGGTAATCTCCAATAACCACCGCTCTTCTTTTTTTGTTAATTGTGATGACTGCTTCTACCAGTCAATTTCCTCCTCAGAGTCTCCAGTACTTCATAGTGGTTCCACTTCATCTCTCAGCTCCACCACTGGGATGAGCAGATCATCAGCCTGACAACACCTCATGTTGTTGTTGATGTTGTCCCTGCTGCCCTCTGGGAGCAGCACCAGGCTCTGTCACTCCCTAGAGCCTGAGACCTGGACCATTTCATGCTTTTGTGGGTGCTCCATCTGGGTCACCAGACCCTTTCTTTATCACTTTGATTTTATGGTTTATCTTTTCCTAAGTCTACTACTTTCATTACAGTAATTATTCTTCCCTATGTTGTAAATATTTAACAAAATTAAAAATTAACGTTACAAGCTGTGAGAACCACAAAAATGGATCATGTCCAAGTCTTCTGTTATTAAATGCTTTTTGAAAGTCCTTGCTTAGAAGCACACTTATACATCATGTCCAGGCCATTGACTCAACATACAGTTGACAATTTTCAAAACCAAAATAAATGCACTTTCATTTTCAATAATAACCTTACATTCACAAAAGGTACAGGTTCTGACAGAAACAATACAGAAAAGTAAGTGTTGTTATGGAGTCAGACACCTTCTCTTTGCTAATTCTATTTGATTCTGCTTTTCTAAATATTGTAAACATGCTAGTCAAAAATATAATCTGGCTGCTTATTTTTCTCCAGCGTCAATTCAGACATAATAGTAAGTTACGGAAGTCCAAAGTCAAAATGCAAAAAAATCACTACATTAGTTCTGCATAAGAAAAAAGTTTTGTTAGTTTTCTAATACTCTCAGTGAAACTGTTTTTACACAAAACCAAAATAAAATCCTTTTATTTTAAGGATGCTATAAACGTTGGCTATTGGTGTAAATACACCACAAAACTGGAAAAGAATTTACACAATCACGGGACATGCACTTTTATAGATTTTTTCCTTGTTTTAAATATTTTTTTTTGTTAGAATATGAATTTGATTTGTAACAATTGCCCCAGATAGAAATCAGGCATAGATTTCCAGGGAAAAATAAAGAGAGTTTTATGATCTCTTACACCCTATACTTTTAGAGAAAAACTGTTATAAAATTTATGCTGCAATATAATGCTAAAATCTATAGAGAAAATTTACATGAGTATCTCCATCCATTCATCCATCAATTGTCTATTATCTTTATCCTTTCATTCTTTAGCTCAGGTAGAAGTACACATCTTCCTGTAATTTGCCACTTCATTGATTAAAATACTGCCTTTTGTTCAATCAGTTTTTAATACTGCTTCTAGAAATAGGAGATTTCTTGCTATTATTAATGGTTTGGGTTTACACAGCTGTGTAAAATTTCAGATTCCTCCTGATAACATGTAGACTTTTTTTAAAATTTTTTCATGGGTATTGCAATCTTGAAAAATACAAGTCATATGAAGTTAAGCTACTGCATTGTTTTCATCAACTTTTTCATTTTTCAGTACACAAAACATGTTTTCAAGAAAATTACAGGGCACAAATTGCAAGTGAACACTGAATTTCTAATTCAGCAATTCTTCAGAAATTCAATGCAGTAGTTGTGTCCATTACTCTCTTTATGGATCTGGTCTTACTTGTGCTGAGAAATTTCACAGTAATTTCTGCAGTTAAGACCTTTGCATTTCAGACCCTTGCTGAAATCTTTTTTGCTTTATTTTCTTGATTGACAGTTGTACTTACTGCTCTTTAACACCCTTTTCCTGGTGGGTACATATCTATTCACACTGTAAAGAAGCTAAATTAATTTCCTGATATGAAATTTCACTAAAGCAGTGTTGTTGCCCTGTCAAAACTCCATGTTTATCTATAAATTTTCTGAACTTCAATAACATGAATAAACTTGATGATTACATTTTTATTTGTTATGAGTTTTAAAGATTGAATGAGAGAAATCAATTTAACAAGACATTTCAAATGTTTAATCTATATTTATTCTTTCTGAATACTCTGTAGAGTTCTTTTAAACTTAGTTCTTAGTTTTCTGTGGAGAGTTTGAAATACGTATGAAGAAAGAAGTTTGGTATCTAATGTTTTCCTGAAAACTGTTTAGAGATTCAAATATCTAGATTTCAATTTGCACTCATTCATTTTTGGCTAGAAACAAGGGAAGCTGTATTTGTACATTTATCATATTGCCTTCAATCCCAAACTTTCCTTTTGTGTAATTCCCACAGAGCAACTTTTGCTTTATTTTTAGCAAAGATTCAATGGGCATTCGCAAGAAAGTGATGACAGAAGTTTCATTTTCTACAAGTATAGTCTATAGTTTCATTTTCTACAAGTATAGTCTTCACTTGGTAGCATGCTGAAAGGTGAAGGAATTTTCTTCTGCATCTTCATACATGTCCATCTATTCCTTCAAAAGTACCAAAACCAGAAGCAAGTTATTACAGGCACGTGCAAATGGCCAGTAAATTTGATTGAAGTGGGAAAGAGAGCTATGCTTGCCCAAAATATCATCATCCTAATTTATTTAAAAGTTAGAATAATAGACACAGAAAGCATTTTAAAAGTGCATTAGAGTGATGCTGTATGCAAATATATGTTGTTGCTTAGATCACCTTACTAAAATGGCAGTTGGGATTTTTCTTCTGATGTACCTGATATCTGAATGTTTTAGGACAGCTGAAGATTTAAATTTGAGACACAGCCACATACAAATTGCAGATATCCATGGTTCTTTTGCCCAAAGACAGAATCACATAATAGGAAACAGATTAGACTTTCTTCTTTTCATGGCTAGACTGAGAAGCAGCTGTCATGCTACGAAACTAAGAAGAATAGCAAAGCTACCACTTGGAAGGGAAGTTTCTTTTGAACATGAGAGTCTTTCTGGGAATGATAATTGCCATTCTGGCTTTAAATCAGTAAAGCAACTAAACTTAGAACAACTAAACTCAAAGCTTATGTTTAGAGTGAAGTATTTGTTGAGTTGGGGCTTCAGCAGGTGGCACTATGCAGTCAGGATAGTTTAGTGGGAAATTACATAGTTTAGAACCTTGTTTTCATTCAGTGAAAATATTTAAAGTTCAGTGCAGATTCTCAGCTGGTGAGGCTGGCAGAGCACCATTAACTGAGGCTATGACACAAACTGTTACAGGGTATGCTTGGTTTTTGATCTTGGAACTGGCTAGATTCCAAACTAAAATCAAAGTGCTGAATCTGGAAATCTCATATTGAAACAACCTTCCCTGTTAGTTTTAAGGAAAAAAACCCTATCTTTAAAAAAGACAGAGAAACTCCTATTAATAAAGTATTTAATATTTAGGAGTGCATCAATAAAAGGAATATTTTAATCACCATGGAATTTTCTGTTCACCTCAAATAGTTGGGTTTGTGTCCTGGAATTAATGTTATTGATGCCTTGAGAGGCTACCTAGAAGGCATCATTACAGCTACTACTTTTGTTTTCAAAGCCTTTGGCTTTACAATAGTTATGTATTTTTATATGTGCTCCTATATAATGTCTATCTAACCTTTTATAAATATCTGTGTACTGTGATTTTGAAGTCATTGTTTATATACAACCTGCCCTCATTTCTAAAAAAGAAATGAAATTTTAAAAATTCACCTAGACAGAACAAAGAAGTGTGAAAATATAATTGGAAAAAATAGTGTTTTCTTCATTAAAATTGATTAGTGCTTTTTAATTATTATTTTATATAAATATGAAGATCTGGGCTTTGGGTGTGCTATGGCCCTTCTTGCACTTGTGCATTTTTATTAATAATAATCTCTGCATGTACCTACTAACTCATCTGAAGAAGCAGCTTAAAATATATTTCTTCATTTGAGCTAACACAACATGGACCAAAATAGAGACATTTAGTATATTGACCTAATATTGAAATTTTGCACGAGTGCTTTCTGAGTCAGTAATTGCAATGTCTTTGTAAGGGATATGGCACTGTATTGATTCAAAGCCCATCACTTGTGTCTAGTCTGGCATTTGAGCCTGCTGATGATAACACTGACATCTACAGCAGGTAAAAAGCATTAGAGAATATACAGTTTCCTTCTGGTTTCTCACTTCTTGATCTCTTGATAAGTATTTTAGTTGTGTGCATTTCTGTACTGTCTTGAGACACAGAGAACTGTTTCAGTCATAAAGTAGAGTTTGTTAAAAATGTTTGCATTATTTAAGATTGCTAGATTGACATGATACTAAATAGAAAAGTTTTGTTTAAGATACCCTGTGGAGAATAACTCTGGAATTGTATTTATTGCTTGAAATGCAGCTTAAGAACATAAAAAGAAAATAGTGAAGTCATATTCTAAGGATTTTATGGATATTCAGTTCAGCTTTTCAATTCATTATTTGAGGTGAAATATGCACAGTTATTGCAATCTAAAAAAGCTTTTAATATTTTTATTTCTTCATTAGCACAATTAGGTTAATGTCATCATTCTCACAAGAATTTGTGTTTTAATTTTGTACAGTTTATATCATTATAATAGGGCAGTCACTATTTCCTTGGCAACAGACTCTGCCTACTTATAGACAGGTAAAAGATTTTTGCATATGACATATTTTTTATGGCAGCAATGAAATAATTTAAGAGACATTATCTTTTTGAATTTATATATTGAATACAAAAGAAAACATGTTTGTGAATCTGAAAACTAGAATATTCTTGAAGACGATTTTAAAGAAGTTGAAGGAAAAAAAATTTGAAGAATTTCTACAGCATCTTTAAGAGGCATGCGTTGGCACTCCTATTTGTCAGTCTTTTATCAGATATCTTCTGGTCAGGTTTCACTAGGTTTTCTATGGCACTTGATAAGAAGCCTTTGCATGTTTTTGAAAAATTTCTCAGAAGACTTTGCAACGTAATCTGACCTACATTGATCTGTGCAAATTCTTTTGTGTCGCACTTTTCATTTTCTTGAATGTCACTTACTATAGCCAGATCAATAGTGAAATAAATTAGTAAATTAGAATATATTTAAGAAAATAGGATGGTATTATAGCTAAATTCAAAATATGGCAAAGTCCTGCTTCTAATATTAAAATCTAAATGACAGATGTTTATAAATAGATTTGTGTGTCTGTTGTGGTGTCTGTTGAAGAATGCTTTTAAAGTAAGTTTTAAATATTTTTCAGCACAGTTAGATATTCAAACAAAAATTGTCTTGTCATGAGTGAGTAAAAAGTTTTATTCAAAAAATTATATATTATATGTTTCTTTTCAGTATTTTATATTAACTTAGTTCACAGCCTTATGTGAACAGAGATACCTCATACTGAAATGTCTACAGAAAGAAATCATGCTATTTACAGAGTCAAGGAAGCGTTAATAGTTGAGTACAGTAAATGGCACTTAGTCTTCTACAATTACACCTGCAGAAAGATGATTATCCACTGGTGTAGAACTTCTAAATACCTAAGGAAGAAATAAGGTTTGAGGAGACTGTATGTACCTAATTTTGTCACAGTTGAGGCAAAAAATAAATATATTAAAGACTTGGCTATGTAGCTATTCTTTTCAGAGAAATGGAACCCAAAATGGGAAACAAACTGGAAAATGGATTCTTTGAGCGAGGGAGTCAGAGATTTTGCAGGTTGCCAGATACTGGAGCAAGAGGTACCCTATACAAGTGTTGTAAAAGTGTGATATTTCATCACTGTATGTAATTATTTGCTGTTAAACAAACACCTGCATTTAAATTTTGCTTTTTTTGGCTTATGTTAAAAATGGTATCAAGGTAAATGGCCATTCTTTCCCAAAGATCAAAGACTGGAAGTGAAATTGTCTGGAAAAACTCAGTGGGAGCACATATGAAATCAAGATTCTGCAGAAAGTCTTACACTTCTTGCAATACTGAAGCTTTCCCTAATACATGGAGGATTTCTGCATCTTACTGCCATTTGGGTTTTGGGGTTTTTCTCTTATGGCAGCCTAACTGTTGTGGGAGTTACTATCACCCTGGGATTTCTGCCTACATAAAATCTCCATGGCAGCAGAGTTCCATAATAGGGAAAGGGATTGCAGGATAATTCCCCCTAGTCTGAAATAGAAGGTGCCCTTTTGCTGGACTGCAAGTCTCATATTCCCAAGCTCTGTTTCCTAAAAATAATGCAGAGTTTTTCCCATTAAATATTTATTTTATTAATAAAAAGCACTTCCATTTTGTGCTACTGTTGCTGCATGTATCAGTCATACATTTTACTGTAATTAATTAGAGATAGTAAAATAGCTCTTGATTTCATATATATATATAAATATATATTATAGTATATAGTATTATATATTATAGTTTATACTATTATATATATATAATTTTATATATATATATATATATATATATATATATATATATATAATAGTATAGACTGTCCTGCAAATATACCATGTAACTCTCAAGTCATGGACTACAAATAGAGTCATGAAAGTGGAAAAAAAATGAAATAGTTAAATTACCTATATAGACTTTAACTATCTTCTTTCCCTTTTTAATTTATTTTCTCTTGCTTTCATAGCAGTTGTAAGAAACAGTTAAATTTCATGTGAAGGGACAACAGAAAAAACAGATTGCACATTGATATTTGATGATAAGAAATTTAAAGCTTTTCCTTAGTCAATAGCATGGCGAGAACAAATCATAGTTCCATGTGTCACAGCATGACAAGAGCAAGTCATAGTTTCCCTGTCTATCAATTTAGTTCAGAATACCATTACAGCTAGAATGTCTGCCTACCTCTTAGAAGTGCTTTAAAGCCAAATAAAAACCCTATGAAAAATTTTGATATATTTATGTAAATTGTATCAAAGTATCTTTTTTTTTGTTGTTGGTGAGAAATGATAAATTAAACTGCTTTATATGAATTCTGTTTTAAGCAAGACTACAAAATTTATTTTGGCTGAGGAAGAACATAATACTCTAGATGCAATGCATTTAGGTATCCATTTAGTGCAATAAGAATTTCTATTTTTCTGTCACTCACCAAATTTAAATCAGCGTCATGACCTTAGAACTCATTAACTGCTGTAAATAAACATATTATCATCACATTCTTTTGAGGATGAGATTATTTTCACCTGTTTAGGGACATAGACCTAAAGTCAGTAACCACATTCCTTTCCTCCTAAAGTACCTTACTTTAATAAAATCATCTACTATCCAAACTCAATGACTGTTGATAGACAATATAATAGCACTGAAACTTTTGTGAAAATGAACAGGATTTTTCTCCCAATAAAAAAGTTGCCTTTGTTTTAGATTTTTACTGTTCTGACTTCTACCTCTACTTTAAAAAGGTAGACATATTATCTTAAAAGCCCTGCTACTGCAGTTAACTTCGGGTGATATGAATCACAACACTGTTTTCTTTACTTTTATTTTATATATCAATGCAGTTATTATTTCCATGCAAATATTTAGAAAAAACTCAACAGGAACTAGTGTACCCTTTGTTTTAGAAAAGAGTTCCCACTCTCTCTAGTTTTCCCTTTTCTTAAGTCTTAGAAAGAGTCATAGTTCAACCACACTTCTCCCATTAGCTGCCCTCCTCCTCGGTGTTGGAAAAAAGCAAAATATTTTCATCTGAACCATCAGTGTCCTTTCAATTGTTTGATATTCCTCTTCTAAATCATGTTCTTTGGAAGGACTTTTGGAGCAAATAGGTTTTCTATCCTCTGTGAGAAATCCACTAAATCTCCTATACTGGTAAGATTTTATGGGATTTCTCTTGGCTCTTGATGGTTCTTCAGTTTTGAAGTGTGACATTTGCAATTGATCTTCTGTTCACTACCATTTCACCTGTATGTGGAATAGAGTTGCAGTAAGGGTAATTGAGGAATCAAAGTGGGAGCAAACAGGAGAGTATTTTGTTTCAGCCATTCTCCACTGTTTTGTTGCCTCTCTAACTTTCTCCACACCAATCCTCTCTTCCCTCTCAGTCTATCCAATTTCTCCAGTCCTCCTTTTAAAATACCTTCCTCCTTAAAATATTAATCTTCTCAACATTTCTCATGAGAGAAGTTACATAAAAAGGATTTTCCATAGGGTGCTAACTGTCTGTCTTTACTGGGCTGACTTTATGTAAGCCCTGTGTTGCAAGCCAGCTTGCCCTACAGTCTCAGTAGCAAGTTCTTGGGAGCAGAAATAACCCACAGTCCACTTCAGGAAGGAGTGAGACTCATTTCTTAAGTCACTTTCATACATGGTTTGATAAATGCTCTGAAAAAGTACTCCATGTCTTATCCTGCAAAGCCAGTCCTCTATCTAGACAATGCAAAAATCACAACCACTAAAAAAACTGCTAAAAATACGAATATGTGGGGTTATGAGGTTTTTGTGCTGTAAAAAACAAAGCTTTTTTTTTTTTTTTTTTGCAATAATACATGTTATATCAAAGCACTGCAGGATTATTATAATTTTAAAATATGCTATATTTAAAGAAGCATCATATTTTAAACTGGAGTGAGAAATTGCTTTGCTGTAAAAATAACTTCTGGAATAAGCTTATATTGTAAAACATCTTTTGTGAAAAAAAAAGATATTGTTAATTTTAGTAGCTAATATTTCCAGTACCTCATCAATTCAATTTTATTTGTGACTGCCCCAGATATCGATCATATTAGCTTAGCTGAGACATTAAACCAATGTCATATCTTTATAATTTATTGTTGCTGATATTTCTGTATTGGCAAGTACAAGGACAATGCTTAAATCTTGCTAAGTCAGGACTGTATACTTGCATTAGACAATTGTCTCCACCACAAGAACTGAACACAAAATATGTAAACAGCATTTGCATTCACTAAATTCATAGTACATATCTAAAAATAGTTTAGTCATTTCTTATAAAGTAATTGTGGAAATTAATAAAAAAGAATCGATAATATTTTTAAAAGATGCCGTATCTTGAAAGTAACAGTACCTACTCATTTTGAAGGTATAAATTGTTGTTTCTGTTGCGGAATTTATAAAACACTTTTTAAAGCTTCTATTTTGCTGAGAGGAGAAATTTAAAGTATAATTAACAGCTTTGGGTGAAAAACTTACTACCTGCTTTCATTTCTTACAACCCAGGAGAGAAATGTGGCAAACTATTTTTAAAAATGTTTTTTGTGAAACTGACGTTGCTCTGCCACAAGGCATTTCTTTATCAAACATGAAATTAAAACAAAAGAGGGGAAACTGTAATTCATTTTGGAATTGTATTGATTTGTTTAAACAGTGCAAGGGATGCATTCTTTCTCCAAGCATTTCAGTGTTAGGGTGAGCTACTACCTGGCCTCCCATCCTGCCCCAGCTAGTAATTAAGGGCTCCAGAGCACTACGTCTTACCCATGGAAGATATATTAGAAAAAAAAAAGAAACAACTTGTAAACATTCCCCTCTCATGTAAAGCTTAAGTGGATATTAGCAAAGGGATTCTTCTTGACTATCAATGGGCAGAAAACTGACAAACTATTCCCAGCTTTCTTCAGAGCCTTCCCTTTCCTCCATTTGTAACTCTAGATTATTAAGGAACTGGTTTCTGTGGGAAAAGTGCTAGTAATGAACACCTGCCAGAAGGACAATCCCAAATTACCTAGTTAGTCTCTAATCTCAACCTAAAATTAATTTAGATCTTGGACACTTAATAAATCTCTCTTTCAAACCATCTGTTTGTTGCTCCCAAACAACTAGGGGTATGCCTGCACTGCAAAAATAGAGTCCCAAACCATTTAACCTAGAAGAGCTATAGTGAAGAGCTTTAGGCAGAGCTGTATAGCTGTTTTTTCTCAAAAGCTGGTACAATAATTTACTGAAAACTCTGGCTCACTGATATCAGCCCTGAAACCAGTTGAAATGTATATTCAGCTTATTATTGATTTACATTCTTTCTTCACTGCCCCAGATCAATGAGGACTAGTTAGTTTTTAAACACCACCACAGTTTTTGATTTCTGGGGAAGCTTTATTATGCAATAGTGATTTTAATAGTGTTGTGCCAGTTGTAATCCCCAGTGTTTTTTCCGAACTTCTGCCTTCACCCATTTCAAAATCACAATGAAGTGACTTGTGTTGTCACTCTAATATTTCAGAAATATACATTCTTTAACCCACCTTTTGACAAGAATAGTCCACTGAATATTTCCTATCTATGTATACAAATATATACTCATATACAAGTATTTACATACATATGCACATCTTTTAAATATGAATACATGTTCAAAATGGATGTTAAAACCGTGTATGCATTATGTACACTTTTTAAATCTTTTCCCTTGTTGGGAGCTCCTTTATCTAAGTGATCTGACCTCTTTCTTTAACTGTGGAGAGCAGAAACTGCAGCTATGACATACCCTGTAATAAATCTAATTTGTGTACTCGGTTCTCCTCTGTAGAAGAGAACAATGCATAACTTGGAACTGAACATCCTCAGGGAGCACTGAGATTTTTCCCAGGAGGTATATTGCTGTATGACCCACAAGTGCCTGGAGCACAGACTCAGCATTCTTTCTGCCTCCAGATGTACAGACATTTCTGTGCCATTAATAAAGCATAGTTCATAAGTTTGTGTTCCATCACTGATATTATGTGAGAAACATAAGCAAATATGTTTCATTCTGCATAGTGTGTGCACCAAGTAGCTAATATACCTTGTAATACACCTTGTGTAATACACCTTGTGCCATTAGTCTTTTTTAGAATATCTGATTTTCATGTTTTTCATCTGTGGTTCAAGCTGTATGTGGTTCTTTGAAAGCATATGCTTTTTATTAATTCCTTCTAACCCTAACGTTATCTGTATCCTGGCAATTTTTTGTTATTCTGTAATATATGTGTAACTCAAAAAGAGGGCTAATACTGAGCAACTGTCCTGATGCTTGTATTGGGGCACCTTCACAGATTGATTTATACTGCTTTACAAAGCTGAGGCTTGATTCTATTATTTTTGCAGTCACGTAATGATTAGCAAGAACTCATTCAGGAAATAATTAATGAATATCAGGTTGAAATGAAGCTGAAATAAAAATTTCTTCTCTGTTACCAGTTTGAAAATACCTGCATGTTTGAAAGCTTTGTTCTAATATTGTTATAGTGGAGAAAAGCGCGAGTTAATTGCAGATGAAAGACTTACTGTTACTATGAAATGTTGTCATTAAAACATGTAATTTCTCTTTATACAATCAGGCTGTATATAAACAGTTTTTGAATTCTTTTAAAGGCTCAGAACACAAGTCAAAATATGCTCAGCTTGCTCTTGGCCTGGTAGTTCATGACATCAGTTTCATATGAAGTGGTGTCAAGCTCAATAGTGTTTTCAGCTACAACTTGTGGGAACTCAGCTAAAACATCTAAATATTTTAACAGGAATTAACTGAACATCTTTAATATGTTTTTAGATATGTTTTTGGCTACATAAATTACTGCTTTCAGTACTTCTTTTTATGAAAATAAATAATTTGATATTGACAGAAGGCCTATTTCATATTAGAAAAAAAAAGTTGGGAAGCAGTAAATTAAAACTGGGGTTAATTTTCCCCTTGCAAAGAAGAGGTGATAATTAACTTAAACTAGGTAAACAATATACATGTTATCATTAAAGTGATTGTTCTGCAAGGCTCTAAATAATATAAATTACAGTCTCTTTTAGTGAATGTTGTAAGAGCAAAAAGTAAAAACTGCAAGCTATAAGAATATTAAATCAATCTTAAAGCAATTTCTTTTAATCTTAGTACATTGAGATTGGACTTGATTGGGAAAGAGTTTTTTTCCTATGTCAAATGTGTATTAAAGTATGAATGTTAGCAATATTTGGATCCTATGTCAGTATACCTATTTGACGCAGAAAAGAGCCTACTGGGCTTCATGACTGGGACCTATTAGTCATCAGCCTGTCTATTTTGAAAAAGAAGCTTGTTTTTACAAAGGTTAGCCAGGTGGGATTAGAATTAAATTCAAGTTGACAATTCTCTAAGGCACTTCATTTGATTTTGCCCTTTATCAACCTGTAAATCCTGTTTAGAAAACAGCAACAAATTGCAGAATGCTGTAAATATGGAAGCACCAATTTTCAAATAGTGAGTCCTCAAATTGACAGTTGCAACAAAGAGCTTCTAAGATGAAATGGATTTAAATGAACTGATTGCCAAATATTTCTGAATAGGGAACACTTTTGGGAATATCAAACATTTCATGGACAATTGATAAAGAGAGGAAACACGTTCTAACAATCTGAATTGCTTCTGAGTGGATACATTGAGCCGTGAAAAATTTATGTTTGGGATCCTGTGGACAAAGTATTTTTTAAATAGGAATTTCTAGTGATCCAAAAGATAGAAAAATATGCTTGTTCAGTATACAGAACTGTTACTCCTTGGGCTTTGCTTTAAAGTACCTTGCTAGCTTTTCTATGGCAGTGTTACTGTGTCATTCATTGTGTACATTAACCACATCTATATTTTATTTCTGTTTCACTTGCACATTTTGACAGCTTGAAAATTTCTACCTTATCTTCAAGTTTCATTAGGAAATATCTGCAGGCTACAGGCTGATAGTCAGAAATAAGAGGAGCCCTATCATTCTGACCTTATCAGGCTGTTTTTTTTCCTCTACCAGCAGTATTTGATACTTTTAATCTGGTGGTTTTTATATTAAAATTTAGCATATCTACTGAAAAAGTGAAGCTGTCTTGAAATAAGAAATGTTAAACTAAATAAAAATTTCCTTTGGTTGTATAGCATGTGTTTAAGGGTTAGCAAGATATTAATTGAGATATCCTCAGCTGCTCTATGGGTACTTTTGAAGAATTTCTAATTATTGGCATGCATTTTTTACTCTAGTGATAATAGAGTAATATGTGCAGTACAAATGAGTTGTTTTCACAGAATTGTGTGGTGCTGAGTCAATAGAATGAAGTGCATAAAACACCTCACAGTTCCTTGAATGGAAGGACAGCTGTGTGGGAATGACTGTAAACTGAGGTGCACATTTGCAAGAGCATATTCTCAAATTAGTAGGTTTGTTTCACTTGAATACTTGAAATTAATACACAAGGGTTGTTTTGGTTTTTTTTTAATAAGTTAAACCCATTGAAACTCATTTAATACAATTTAAAACAAAAGCAGTACTAACATGAATTTCTTTATATGCAAAATTAATTTCCATTAAATTCACCAGTATCAAGATATTTCAAAGTTCTGTTCAGCAATTTTTTTTTTCTAATTCATATTTCAGCCAATACCCCATGCTTTGGAAGTAGCATAGGTTCTAACTGTTCTGATAACAGTGTTGATAACAGGTACCTGTGTCAAGGACATAGATACTTCAGATGCAATTGAATAAGAAGCATGAATGCATCTAAAAATGCATTCTGTTTAGCATTTCCTTTATGCAACATACCTTTATACTCCCTCCTCCATGGTTATTAGAAGAAATTGCCAATAAACATTGACATAGGACAAGAAAGAGGAAGAAAATGTTGCCATTGCTTGCTGAAGTTTTTGGTGTGTAACTTTAGCTGAAACCTAAAAAGACTGACTAATACATTTGAGTCCTTTCTATGGCTGAGGAAAATGTTGTGTATGTGAGAAGATTGAACATGGATTTTATTGTCAGTGTGATGCCACTGATTTCAGAAAGATCATACTAGTAAAACAGACTGGTTTGAATATTTCTTCTGAAGGATGAAAACATTTTAATATCAAAATTTACTATCTTCTTTGTGGGAGTTTGTTTTTCTTTGTAGTTTTTTTTGTGCTAGTTGTTTCCCACGATCAACAGAAAACTAAGTAGAGAATCTCAAAATGTGATTTCACAAATATAACATTCTAATAAATCTTTACTAGAGAAGAAATTTACATCTCTCACAGTGAGTACAATAGCAGTTTGTTGAAAAATATAAAAATAATGTAAACTTACTTTATATCTTATTAAAAAATAATGTAAATTTATATTGGTCAGTATCAAATTTTAAAAATCCTGAAAATATAACCAAAGAGGCTGATATAGTACAAGAAGTAAAGCAATGTGACATATACAAAATATGTTTTGTTTCTTCAATGCTGAAAAAAGATACGATTGAATTTTTTTTTTTTTTTTTTTTTTTTTTTTTACTTTTTATACGCTTTTTATTTATTCTTCTTTTTGGCATGCTATGTCCAAATATATGGTGCTTTTTAATGCACTAATGACTTCTAACACTTCAATTTTGATGTTCTGTTCCATAAGATACCTGTAGTTGGCCTGGAAATGCCTCAAAAATCCTTCAGTTCAGTTCAGGAGAGCTTTGCTTTAAGGTTAGTTCAGTCTCACATCTGTTGTACACACTGATTTTCTAAATTTCTTACCAGACAAAACTGAAATTTAGTAGGAGAAATGTCTTAGTTTGATGGATAACAGAATTTTTTTTTTCAATTGGATTCATATTTTTAGATTTGTCTACATAAAAGGGTATTGAATAAGGGAATTCAGGAAAGGAAAGCTTTGTTCTGTGTTGCTATAGTAGTGCGTAGGAGCAGGTATAAGTAAGACATGTGAATGCAAGTGATGTATTTGTCCAGTAATCCATGCTGGACATTTGATCTGTATTGTATAACTACAGTTTAAAAGGAAGGATGGTTGGTAAAATTCATTTTAAAATGGAGCAAACACCTCAAAACTATCACTCACATTCATTTTGGTATTCAGGGAGGGATGCCAGACACAGTGAAGTTAATTTTTAAATGCAGGTTGTCAATTTTTTAAATAACTAATACCCAGATTAGGAAAGAAAAAAGTCTGAACCTTTTTTTAATGTAGTTGATATAATAAATATATGTTCTGTAATTTATTTTCCTCAGTAAAATTTTTCCTTCTGTTATCATCATTACTTGCCTCAGAATACTACCCATGACAAAGTCTAGAATTCTGAATTCGTTACCTTACAGGGAGACAGTGGTTCTGTTACATAGGCAACAGATAGAAAACAATCCTAGAGCAACACATAAATAAAGCACAGGAAATATCACGTTTACCTTAATGTATCATGTATTATCTTAAGTTATCTATTTATCTTAAAACTAATAGAGCTTTGCTGTATCAGAAAATGATGAATGAAATTACATTACAACCATTAGTGTAAAATGGTATTAAGTTAAAAAATTAACAACCCCCTCCACCATATCTGTTCTTTACTGACAGAACCCTTATTTTTTCAATATATTACTTTAAATGGAATATTTAGGCATTTTCTCTAGCCAGTTTTCTCAGTGCCAGAATTTTAGTCTTTATAGTTTATTTCAACACTTCTTATGGATTTTTTCCCCATATTTCATGCACTACATTTTATCTTTTTCTGTTTCAACAAGGTTTTTTTATGAGTGCCAATTTTTAATTTAGGTTAGAATAATTCAGCTGCTGTACCAAAGATTTAAGTTCAAGACTTAACATCAGGCTAACTTTATATTAATATTTCTAATAATATTTCTGTCATTCAGAAATATATCAGGTCACCACTGTCTGCTGACCCACAGGTGTAAATTTTACATGTTTTACATAAAATTTATGAAAAATTAAGTTAGGGGATGGTCATTCTGCTGTGTGGGACTGTAGTATTACATTTGATGAGCTATGTGAACTCCAAACAAATAATCAGATTTTCCACAATAATTAATAAATCTTTTTTAAAAAAAGGATGGCAACCTAAGGCACTGAGATAACAGGCATATTTTTGGTATCTTGTATCTGTGTTGTTATTTCTAAATAAGACAGACAGTAAGAAGAGGAGCTGGGTGCACTTCTAGCACGTGTTGCTGTCCTTGGTTTGCTCGGACCCTCTATGCAGAAATGTAAGAGAAGCAGCTGGCTTCAGCCATTTGTGTTCATCTCTTACCTCACTAATTCCCCATGAGCTTTACAAACCCTACCATCTCTCTGTGTCTTGTGTCAGTTTCTTCTCCGCTCTTTCAGCACTCCCATTATCTTGTAGCCTAGTGAAGCTGAAGAGCAGCACAGGGATTGTGATTCTTAGGGATTGTGTGCATCACTGAGTTTCTCTGGTTCCATCCCCTCTGGTGTCTTTCTACAACGATCTGCACTAGGGCTGTGAGGAAAGGAAGACAGGAGAGCAACTGGCATTGTGGAAATCAACTGCTGGTCCCAGCCCTTAAATTAGAGACTGCGTTTCACATAGATGACATTTCAAAAAGTCCATGTTTGCAAAAGCTATCTGCTAGATTTAGGCTTTATAAAAAGCCTCATGCCTGGAGAAAAATGCAAACTTCATTTTCCATGTAGTTAACAGACCTAATACATATTGTCAGGCTTATTCTTTTTGAACACTGTATATTAGTCACCACCTGATTCCACTGATTCAGCTGGATCAGCATTGAGAGAATAGAAATGCATCTTTCTTATCAGGAGACAAAGGACTGTAGAAATTTTAATTCTGGATAAACTCCTTAATGCTAGACAGACTCAGGTGCAGTATTGCCTACTGCTGTGCACTTCTTATATTTGAAGATCAAAAAAATTATACTCAGGATTACCCATAGATATTATCTCATGTAATTGCTTTTGAGGTAGCTGTCATCAGTTTCGTAAAGTGATTTAATATTTCTGTATGGAATAATTACACAGGATGGAAAACAGCCTAATAGCAATGAGATTATGACTATAAATGTGGTCTTTAGAATGATAGATCACTCTTGTTATCAAATATGAATGAAAGATTGAGACCATCATTGTTTGCATCCTCTACCTGCATAGCATCTCTCAATCAAAACTTCTGATTTGGGAACTCATGCTTCAGATTAAGGCAAAGGCAATACTCTTTCATAATGGTGTGGGTGAGGAAGAGCAGTACTGTGGGCATTCCAATGACATCACCAAGTCAGTCATTCTGAAGGTGTCCTTTCAGACAGAAGCACTCAAATCCACAAAATCAACTGAACTCTGGGTTTCTTGGCTGTAGTTTATTCAAATAATACATTGATTTCATATTTGGCTTTCTGTTACATGACTAATTTAAGCTGAAAGGGCTTTGCTGTTGTGAAGTTGTGAGTGTTGACTCTGGCCTGGAAATAGGAACCCACCAGCTGCTCGCTTATTCCAGCAGTTTGGGGGAGAGAATTGGAAAGGCAAAAGTGAAAAAAAATAATACGTCAAGATAAATGTAATAAGTCATAGGAATTAAAGAAGGGGGAAAAAAGGGTGATGCAAAAGCAATTGCTCACAACTTTTGACCTGCAAACCAATGCCCATTTCTGTGCCCTCTGCAAAGGGATGTTCTGTGAATCAACATGGCATGTTGCATTAATGGAATTTCTGAAAGAAAACGTCAGTGCCAACTTTCTCATTGCACTTTAAGCTATTCATACAATTCTTCTCCCACAAAATTATAGGCATTTAATTTCCAATTTCAATGACCTACAAAGTCTTCTGATGGTCTTGTTTCTTCTGGCTTACGTACTAAGATCATTAACAGCTTCTTTCTTCTGGCCTATGTTAGAAGCAGTATAGATTGCCACGCTGCCTTTGTGCTCTCCCGTGAATATGTTGCCGCTTAGTGAATTTAGCATTTAAGATATCAGTAAACTTCTTTCAGTATATTAGGCCAATTTCTCACTTCAACTCCAGGGTAAGCTGAAAGCAAAAATAACTTGCAATGTGGAGACTGTATCTGCTCACTGGAAAACATTCAAAATCTTTCAATTTCTGAAAATGTTACGATAGCTGACCTCAATATTTTCTCATTTTATGAATAAGAAGACTGTGATTCTACAATTTTATTTCTACATATTAACTTTTTTTTTCTCAAAATAGAAGATCTTGCAGCCTAAAAAAATGAATTCATAAGTACCTGCATAACATTTACTGAATTGTTGACACTGCTCTGGTATCATCCCTTTATTTTAGCATGTTATGACTGCTGTGAAATAGATATGAAACAGAGATTAGATGCTTTTCCAGTTAGTCTACCTTGCCTTCCATAAACATTCAATCAGTGCCAGGGAGCACTGTAAAGGTTACATGAAGCCACAAGAAAGAGTGTGAAATCACATTGAATCAAATTAGTCAAAGCATTAATAGAGTAAGAATGATTAGCTTTATACCCTAGCTGTATTTTGAGATCATATTTAAACTGGTATGTGATGTAAGCAGACAGTTTGTGGTAACTGGGAGCGAGGCTGAGGCCGAGCCTCATCCCCAGTGTGCTACAGCTGTGCAGGACAGGTGAGCAGCATTGAGGGTAATGAGGCACGGAATGCTGAGGTGCACTGACCAATCACAAAGGGGTACAGAGGGCACACAGGTGTAAGGCATGGAAGATGAAGAGTATAAAGGGTTGTACTGTCAGCTAATAAAGGGCTAGAGATGCTTGAAGCCTTTTTTGGAGTCAGTTGTGCCTGCACCATCATCCAGCCAGGTATGTACTATCACATTAAATCTTTGGCGTGAAGAATTGCACTGTGCAAAAAAATATTTTGATATAGCATCGCACTGTATTGCCTCTTAAGCCTCCTGAATCCATGAGGTTTAAGATAACTTCATGAAGTCCTCCCCGTAGCTCAAAATTTTAAGGATGTTAGATTGTCTATTTAAGGTTGAGAGCATTATGAAAGATATTTCCAATGTTTCTTTACGAGGCAGTTCAAGCCTCTCTTATATTTATTTAGAATCCTGCACAACAGTCCTACACAATTTGAAGAGAACCAATTTAACCAGGTGGCAGCCAGCCATTTGATAATAACTCAGCAGTCATAGCAACAGTCTCCCAGCCGTGACAAAGAGTTTGTCTTTGTTATCTTGCCTCAAAATACAGCCTAAGAATCATTAGCTGACCTCAGCATCTGTATAAAATAATTAATAGAGAAATGAAAGATTTTCTGGTTTTGTTTTCCAAGAGCTACAACAGTATTAAAAATAAGAATGTGATACAAGTCCAGATGCAGAACAGTTGTTTAGGCTGTAGTTGTTTACAATGACAGAAATCCTTTTTCTTGAATTATTTTAAATTTTATTTTAATAAAGGTATTTTCATTTACAAATGCTGTAAAAAACCAGCCCATTTAGTTTAGGCCTGTTTGTATCTGTAATTATGTGTGGCTATATATGTATGCCTATATTTTAATTAGTTTTATTTTTTTGGACTTGAATAATTATCTCTTCACCAGTTTCCATTTGAAGCAAGTATTATTTTTTTACTAATTTTGTGTGTTGGGTGTGCTGTTAGTTGATACCTGTAATTCTTAAGCACAGCCATTTGATCCACTTTTCATAACACTGATCTTCAGTTCAGACTGGTCTTCTGCTGCTGCAGAAACAGATGATAATTTTTGAGTCACAAAATTATAGCAATAGGGAGGGAATAACCATACTATATTTTTAAACCATTTAGCCATAATATATTTTAAAGAGGATTTTTTAAATAGATTTGCTTTAAACTGGGAGTGTCCAAAATAGTACTTGGTGATGTATTGCCAAGATGCTTATTCAAGTTACTAAACTTGTTTCTGAAACATTTATGATAAACAGTATCGACTGCTGTGAATCCTCATTGAATTAAAAATTAGTTTTTCTGTTTAAAAAACATACTGTCTTGTAAGACAGGAATAATTTTAAAGATCATAAAGTTTAATTTGGATTCTTTAGTTTTATTTAAGTGCACTAAGAATTTTCAATGTTCTGTGAGCTATAATTTTATGGGTTTGTATGGCAAGTATATGGTAGTGGGGGGGAAAGAGTGGGGGATTCTGAGAGAAGCTGCCAGAAGGTTCTGCAGCGTTCAATGGCGACAATGTCAGCCGGCACCGGCTGGATCTGCTGCTGGACAAGGCTGAGCCCATCGGCAGCATCGTTACCACCTCTGTGCGAGCAGAGGGAAGAAGGGGGAAAAAAACCCTTTACAATTACAGCTGTCGACAGGAGTGAGAACATGTGCGAGCAGCACCTGGACAGAGCCTGCGGGCAGTGCAGAAGCAGGCGAGGGGATGCTCCGGGAGCCAGGGCTAGGACTCCCCGGAGGCGCGGTGAGCATCGTGGGCAGGCAGTGTGCCCCCGAGCAGGGCAAGCCCCGAAGGTGCTGTGGCCCCGTGGGGAGCCCCTGGCAGAACCTGCAGGCCCGTGGAGAGAGCAGCCCACACTGGAGCAGGGGAAGAGAGCGAGGAATTCTGCCTCTGAGGAGGAAGGAGCAGCAGAGACAACGTGTGATGACCTGACAGCAACCCCGGGAGCTGGAGAATTTGGGAGTACAGTTTAGCCTGGAAGAAAGTAGGAGTTGGAGAAAGGGTGTCTTTTAAAATTTGGGTTTGGGTCTCAATATCCTACTTTTTTTTTTGATTGGTTATAAATTAAATTAATTTCCCTAAGTCAAGTCAGCTTATCCCATGATAGTCAGGGCTGAGTGATCTCGCCTCGCCCTTACCTTGATTCACGAGCCTTTCATGATATTATCTCCCTTGTCCAGCTCAGGGGCAGAATGATAGAGTGGTTTTTGTGGGCACCAGGCATCTAACCAGGGTCCACCCACCATGAAATACTATAATATTATTTTAACAATTTTTTAAAGCAATTTAATATTTTTTTTTGTAATGGGGGAATCATTAATCTTCTGTTTCTTTTGCATCTTAAATTTTCACCAAATCTTAAAGACGTAATTTTAATTTTTACACAAGCCATTTTAACTATCCCCAGAAGACTCTAATGCAAAAATTCTTTACCTTCATTCATGTAAGTTTTTTTTTTTCCTAGATTAGGAACATCCATCAATGATTTAAGAATAAGATTAAAAGTGAAAAAAAAGGCCAAAATATATACCTTGTAAAGCGGAAACCTTGTTTCCTTGTTTCCTTGCCTAACTGGCATTGCTCTAACAAGTGCTTCATGAAGTTGCCACACTTTCACCAGATTTCATTGAAATCATGACTCCATTTCCACCATGATCACCAGCTATGAGACTACAACTGTGCTCTGTAAATTCCTCTCTGATACAATAAGGGGTATACCAAAGTCGGTGAACTTCTGCATAAAGGAACCAGAGAACATTGTTTCAAAATCCACAATCTAATTCTTGACATGCTCAGAGGGTACTGGATTCCTGTCTGCTCATTTCACATAAAGCCCTGAAGTTGGGTTTTTTTCATAGATTTTCCGAACAGCTAGGATTTCAGCAAATTTCATGTGTTTGGTCTGTACTCTAGCCTGGACTTAGAAAAATCCAAATACAAGGCACAGTCAATGTTTTTGCTGGAGTATCAAGTCATAAATGTCTTATTGTGTCTGGAATATCCTGAGTTTCTTGTCCTTCCTGTGTATTTAACCTGCTGGCCTAGGGAAATTGATGTGCCAGTGCTTCCAGGGACACTTTTTATTTAGCCTCAGAATAAATTCTTTCACCACTGTATCTTTTTCTCTATCTTTAGAAGGATCCAGACAGGGTCTTCTTTCACACTACTGAAGCTACATGCTACTATTCAGGTTTGGGAATGGATAGCTCTGAAGTCTATAATATCCCTAATGTGTCTTCAGATCATTGCTTGAATGCTTGAAAAGTATGAACTGAAGCAGCTTGTGGCAATGAAGCTTAACTGAAAGCAGGCCTGCCCCTGTTGAGAAGGCTGTTTGTTTAAGGATGGTTTTGGTGTTATCTTTTGACAAAGGTTAAGCAGCTCCCTGCTAAGAGTGTTGGCTGTTACAGACCATGTCAGTGTAGGAATTTTATTCTTCCCTTGCTAGTACAACTGCAGAAGAGAACCACCTAGCTGCCTAACTTGGACATGAGCATTCTGTTAGAGACACCACAGACTACTATTCCTAGGTAATCAGTGAACAGGAATTGAACCCAAAGAGATTTAAAGAGACTTTCTTCGGCACACGTAGGAACAGTAGAGAATTTTTCTACTAAATCATTTGGCTGGTACTTTTATTAATTTTATAGATATTTCTATTTTTTAAATACAACTGATGATATTTTCACCATTCATTTAGAGATAATGCTGCTCAGTTTATAAAGCACTTAAATATTAGAAAAGCATTAAAAATCACTATCAATATGATTAATTTTATGCATCCCAAATGAGTTAATTAAAATGAAAATAATGTTTCCATTTTAATAAGAATTCTGCTCTTCTGCTGCTGTCAATGAGATTAAAGTACTTGGGCAGATTTTTAGCACCTTACCTTGGTGCCCAGTGGACATAACAGAAATTAAGCACACGTAATTAATACCAACAGAAAAAAAATAATTGTTAAAAGCAATAATTGCCATCTGTTCTTGTCAGTATTATTAATGTGCACAGAATAGCCTTTATTGCAAAATAGCTTACAACTGTAGTGTTGACAAAACTTGTTTCTTTCAAAGTAGCTGGACTTGCAGTAAAGAAGGTAAGGTGAGCAAACAAATTCAAAATGTTAACACAGCCTAAGAGTATTGGTGTATCAGCCAATTTATAATTAGTTGCAGCTTGCAAGGAATGGAGATCTCACAGGAATAAGACCACAATAGTAATTGTGGATAAGGTGCTGAACCATTCATGTGTTGTACTTTGGTGTCTTGTAACTGCTACAGTTAATCTGGCAATGCAAGTTTGATTTCTTATTTTCTGAGGAAAAATTATGCCTTCAGTTTCCATAGCTACTAGTGTTCAGTTCATGTATTTGCTGTACGAAAATAAGCCTTTTTCAGTTTTGTAAATGTAGTATACTCTATATTGCAAGACTTGAATAATTTTCTTGGCCTAGAAGTAACAATTTAATGCAGTTTAGTAAAATGATACTTTATAATTAGTTATCAACAGGTTCTCTAACATAGTTTCCTAAGGCTTATTTGTGTTCTCGGGTTATTGCCAGATTCCTCCAGTCTCCTGAATCTCTTCAAATCTGGTAGCTATTTTCTGCAACTTGGCAGAGGAGTAGAGGTCTGAAATAATAGATTCTTCCAGGTTTATGTAAAGGAAGTGTGATTTATGTAAAAAAAAAAAAAAAAATTTGGGTAAAAATAACATGATTTTATTCTTTATTTTCCATAATACAGGGTGAGGATGTTCTGTGAGCTGTGGCAGAACTCAGAGCAGAGCGAGCCCATTGCAGACGGCCTGTGCTTGTAGCTCACAGAACATCTTTTGTCTAGGCTGAAAGAACCAAATGCTGCCAGTTCCATGGATCACTGAGGAACATGTGCTGGATTCTTTTATTAGCCCAAGATTCAAATTGCAGTTACTTGTAGGGTGTGGGGAAATGAAATATACACTGTTATTCAACCATGTATAGCTTTAGCTAAATGTTTATACTCCAGTTTTCCCATGCTGAAAAATGTTTGAGATACTTTGTGAACTGAGGCAACAGACACGTGTCTCTCGAGGCAGTGAGCTCTGCAACTTGACTGATTCATAGATAAGTTCAGAAAGGTATCAGTTTAGATGGTGAAACTGAGAGCCTTGATGCTGCCTCTGAGCAAATAACAAAATCAGGCTTTTCACTAGATTTGAACAATAATAATTTCTGTTTCAAATGTAAGTGCATTTGGTTTGAATTGTGTTTTTCATATGTGTGTCACTTCGCTTTTTTCTGTATGCCCGTTTTGTTATTCCGGACATATATTAATGTCATTCATTATTTTTTTTTAGTTTAATTTAGATTTAATGCCAATAACTCAAAATAAATACTTTGAAAAACAGAGTCTGTATGAGATCATCAAGTGTGTCTTGAAATAAACCCTCCAAAACTTACGTGTTTTGGTTTTCTCACAGTGCATTTAAGATTTAATTCTTCAATTTGTTCATCACTGGGAGATTACCATCTGTTTCTATACATTGATAATGTAACACAAGATCTTCTCCTATGATTTTAACAGGGCTATTAGATTGCTCTAAGGCATAGTTTCCAAAACATTAAGAAAATTATGGGATTTTAAATTCAGTTAATCTGAAAAGAATTTTGGATTAAAAAATGTTCAGTTTGTTATATAGAGGTTGATGACCAGAAAAACTCAATACTTATAGAAATATTTTGTCTTCATACAGTAATTTCAACCAAGGAGATAAAATGGCAAATTTCATGCAAGAAATAGTGACATTTCTTAGTTCAGCATTCAGAATCAATGGACATAAATATTTTGCTGATGCTGACAAAGAATTTATATATTCCTTTTATATTTTCTAGCTTGCAAGGCGAGAGTAATCACTTACAACAATTTATAATTCATAAAGCTCTGGCACTAAATCTCTTACCAAAAATTTGCCTGTGATAAAAAAAATCTTAGAAAACTTTAGTTTATTCAACGGTTGTGTGGTTTGGATAACCCATTGCATTGAATTAAGGGGCTTTTAATAATTTGCAGCAAAAAATGCATTACTTTAATGGATCATAAAATAAATGCGGATTGAATAGCTCTGATTAAATTACATGAGTAGATGTCAGTAGACTCCCTGATCTAACTGATCCTAATTATAGTAGTATGTGTGCAGGTTATCCCCTACACCATAGGATAATGATTAACCCAAAATTATATGCAGTAACTCTGTAATATGATGCTATACTGGTATCTTTAAACAGATGAGACTGCTAAGTAGTAGACTTGATAAATTTATTAATCCATGTACTAAAATCAGTACAACTATGAAATTATCTAAGTTTAAGGCATAGCCAGCAAAACTAAGTTGTTATGTGAGTTGAAAGCATACACTGTCTTCCTAAAAGTCAGAGTATATGTGAAGGGAAATGTCCAGACTTGTGACTTGGAATTCCATTATAAAGTTTTTTTTCCCAAATATTACTTTCACATAGAGAATTTTACACTTGACATCTGTTCTTTAAAGGAATTCTCTGCTTTCGTCTTGAATACCAGGAATATCATTAGCCAACCTTTGAAGAGAGTCTTGGTTTGGATGACCTTATAAGGTCATCTGTTTTTAATTTAAATAATTATGTCTGTAGATATGTTCTTATCACTGGGCCAAATTCTAAGTGAAGAGAGAATTGCTTGATGGTTAGCTTCCTAAAGAATTGCAAGGGCTAGACCAGATTAATGAAACTTACTATGCCACTTGTTATCACACCATACTGTTTGTTTCTTATACTTAAGTACAAAAAGAATAAATAGACTTGCTTTTGTAAGCTAAGCAGTCCCTAATTTTCTCCAGGAAGCTGTCTTGTTGCTGGATGCCATTGATAAAAATGAAGGAAAAATTATCAAACTTTTTCTACTTACTGAAATATAAAAAAGAATTGAGGACTTCTATTTGGACTCTTTTGCTCTTGCTGTGCTGAACTGATCAAGGGGGAAAACATCCAGGACGAGTCATCTCTGAAGAGCACAGCAATTTTGTTTGTTGTCAACTGACGCAGATGTTCATTTTACATTAATTTTCAGTGTTATTCAAGCAGCTTTCAAATTAATGTAATCAATAACATTAATGACCTTTAAAAAGCAAAGGCAGTATTAGCAATGGAATATTAAATATAGAAACCTTCTGTATTTGATATCAAGTTGTCTGTCAAACTACAGCTATTTCTAAAATGGTGAGGACCGAGAGAGAGATATTAAATTTAACCAGATATTGAAAAACAATATGTATGGCAATCAAAACTTCCTTCTCAGACTTTCTCTTCATTTCTTCATACATACACATTCATTCCCCTTGTTAGCTGTATGCACTGATACAAACATCTTTAGATCATAATTTCTTATGTGTAGTCTGTGAAAATGCTTTGCAGGTGCTGGACTTAAAATTGTCACTTCAGCTACCATTCAAATGGATGCAGCAATGCAATTTCATCAACACTACAAATCTGTATGCTTCCATTGTCTTGATGCAGCTGTCTTGAGGGCCATATGTACATGAGATTATGTAGCTGTATTACACATAATTTTTCTTCCTGTTTTCTTTGTTTTCTTCTTTTGAGTATGGCCATTTGTGTCGCAGTCACTTGGTTGTTTTTTTCTGACAGGTCTCTGTACAAACAAAGACCAAATAATATGACTTTGAGAGAGACATGGATGGGGGCAAGATATGATAATGGACCAACACTGGAATATCAGTTACAAGAAAAAAAAAAATTTAATGACCCATTACTCAGATTTTTGAAACTTATGTTTTCTTCATTGTTTTATATTTTTAACTTACAAGTAGTGATTTCAAAGGCTTCAAAAGGATATAAAAAAACAATTACAATGCTATTTCTGTAGTATAGTGTACAGGTCAAATTATGGTGATGGTGAGCATCATCATATTTAGCTTCCTGTGAGATGCTTCTTATTCATTCATCATCTCTGATGTGCACTTTCTAACTGGATAAGTGTTTTATTCATTTTTACTAGGCTATGAGTGGCTTTTATTTGTGCTATCAGTAATCTATAGGTAGATGTTTTCCTGTAAGTCTCATCTTGGTTATTTCTATTCTGTTTCACTATGTATGCGAAAAAAGAGAACAAAAGTAATAATCATAATTATAACCCCCCAAAACAAGCCCCAGCAAATAAAAAAAAAAAAAAGAAAAAAAACAAAAAAGCCCATAATAATGTCCACAAATGTTGCTTTTCAATGTGTTGAGTAGTGCTTTATTTTTCTGTGCTTCCATTGAAGCCAGAAGATACTAATTTATATTTGGGTTGAAAAATTAAGAGATGGGAAAGATGGCAAGAATAGCTTTAGTGGAAATATTTTCTATTTTCTGGTAACTTTCTGGTATTGTTAGTGTAAGGGGGTGCGAGGCTTCTTTGTGTTTTCTGTGGTTTGAGATTTCAAATAGAAAGGAGTTTAACATTAATTGTTGTACCATATTGTATCACTGCATGTGTTATGATCATAAGTTTGGTTTTTTTTCTGAAGTGATAGTTATTCCCCCCTACTCCCTGAGCTGCAGTATATGGGAATTGCTTGTCATTCTCTTAGTATTTCAATAATCTAGACAGGTTCAGAAAAGTTCCCTAAAGTTTGTGTAGTATTTAAAAGTAGGCTTCTTGTGCTTCTCTAAGGAAAAACAGGCAATGCTTTGTATGTTATATTTATCATTCTAAAATTTTGTTTTCCTTTTAATATGTAAACCGTTTTCTGAGGGGAATTATCATTTAATTCTTTTGCTTTCCACTTACTACTTCATTTCAGTTTTAAGTCATCAGTGCATTTGGCAATTCTACAGCTGGTTTCTCTGTTTTAGTAATTTATGCAGATTAGAAGCAATGAAGATCTGAAAACTGACTCCCCTGTGGCTCTTTTCAACACTTCACTTTCTAATCACTTTACTTTAATCAGTTCTTTATCTGTTCCCATGTTTAACCTGAATCTTTCCTGCTTTCAGTTTAAGATGAAGACTACCATTTGAGACATTATCAAAGACTTTATGTAGATCCAAATTATGGTTCTTGTACTCCTATTATCAATTGTATTTCTAATCTTCTCAAAAATAGAAGGTGACTGGTTGTCAAGATTTAAATTTCTTTAAAAGTATTATGAAGGTAAACTACATTTGTTTTAAATTACTGACAGTTATTTGCCTTTCATCTCTACATTAGTTCTGTGCTATAGCATAAATGACAAATTTTTAAGGTCAGTTCTCTCACTTGTTCCCTTTCAGTGCTACCATGTATCTCTCAGAGTGTGTGTGTGTGCACTCCCACACAAATATTGGCAGTAATGAGGCAGGCAAAGTAAAGAGTAGGAATTATTTTGCAGTCCAGCATATGCAAAGCAAATAACTGTAGAACTCTTGAGGGCGGCCGACAGAGTTAGGTGCTTTTGGTCCTAACAGATCAGATGAGACTGACTATTTAGACAGTCAGAGAAATTAATTTTAAAGCTTTTCTGCTCTGCTCACTGCCACTCTTCATGTTTGAGAGGTGGTAAGATCATTCCAGATGTTAAAGCCTTACGGGACTGTGAATGTGAGTGATCTTCTGCTGAGCCTGAGACTGATGTCTGTCATTATAGGTCATAAAAATATCATCTCTCACTATTCATTAGATTTTTAATTTTCAAAACATATTCTAGACCTAATCATGCTTAGAATAATATCTCATGTAACACAGGAATTTTTAATGTATAACTGAGAATGTTT
The DNA here is from genome assembly GCF_022539315.1 of Serinus canaria. NCBI lineage: Eukaryota > Metazoa > Chordata > Aves > Passeriformes > Fringillidae > Serinus > Serinus canaria. The sequence continues at coordinate 37,960,799 of NC_066317.1, forward strand.
AAGACAGAAGAATTAGAAAGCCTGGGCTAAGCCAGAATAAGAGCAAAAGTTACATCTATGTATTCAAACCTTTTCAGTCCAGTGGTTATTCTGATCTACCACAAAAGTATTTTTATGTTGGCAGCTGTGGAAGCAGGTTGACATTAAGTCCTGAGTCACTTAAGAAAGATTTTCCTACTTAATTCTACCATGTGTATAAAAGAGCTAGTTGGATGTGGTGATCTCAAAGGTCTTTTCCATCCTACCGCTTTCTGTGGTTCTGTGATCAAAATTATAAAGAGTTTTTTGAGAATCTGAGGATAAAATTGACGATAATGGTTATATTTTTCTTACTTTGATTACAAGTAAAATTCTGTGGAAGAATGGGCATGTGTTAGGAAATCAGGATTGGCATGTAATTCAGGATACATTGCCACTTTCATAAATTATTCTAATAGATTCAAAGTTGTAATGTAATGTGTTTAAAATGCAATAAAATGAATACAAACTGATCCAGTGTCTGAAGGGAGCCTACAAGAAAGATAGGCAGGGAGTTTTACAAGAACATGTACTGAAAGGACAAGGGAGACTAGATTCAAACTGAGAGTAGATTTAGCTTAGATAGCAAGAAGGGAGACTTTTACTCTGAGGGTGCTTAAGGCACTAGGACAGGTTGCCCAGAGAAGCTGGGGATGCCTCATCCCTGTAAGTGTTCAAGGCCAGGTTTAGTGGAATTCTGGGCAGCCTGGTCTAATGGAAGGTGTCCCTGCCCATGGCAGGGGTGTTGGAACCAAAAGATCATTGAGGTCCCTTCCAAAGCCACCTCTTCTGTGATGCTATGAATCTCTGATGAGCTATCAGAACTGCGGCATGCATGTTGAAAAGGTGCATGTAATCAAACACCTGTTGAAGCAAAGACACTGACAGAGTACAGATTCTACTGCCTTGCATTCACCTACCCAAACAGACTATCCTGGGATGCACTCTGAAGATAAACAGTTAGAAAAACCTCACCAAGTAGTTCAAGTAGTGGTTGTAGTTCAAAACCTACCTTTAAACAAAACACATTATCTTTAATTTGTAGGGATGCCTGAGTTCCTCAATGTTTAGTGAGGAATGATAGAAAATCTGCCTTCTAAAATACATTAGAAGACTTTGCATTTCACAGTGTGTAAAATAAATGTATTTGACAGGAGTATTACAGATTAACACATTCTGAATTAACACCTCAAAAACTCATTGAAATGTTTAAAGACAGAAGAACATGGTAATGTTTTGGAAAGGTCTTTTTGCTCACTCTGATACAGTGTACAATGAGTGGCTACCATGGTAACACACTTAATATAGCAATCTTCAGATCTACTCTGGCCTCAGTTTTATGAACATGTTTTTCAAAGAGCAATGCTAGAATAGATGTTTGCCCCCCATAATTATAGCTATTAATCACTTTAGATAATGCAAGGATGTGTCAGCTCTGTGTTTACCTAGTAGCATATGCTTGTGTGATGGAAAGGCCCATACAATCAAAAACACATGCTCAGCTTTGGAACAGTAGTATTTCCTTGCAGTGAGAATGGCAAAAGATTAGTCAATATTTACAGTGAGATTGTCCTTTCTGTTTGCTACAGAAACAACTCCAACACCCCCAAACAGAAGAACATCAATGAGAGTATCAAATGGTAAAAGAAACAGCAGGTGAAAATAAATCGAATTTATTGTTCTTTTAGTATTCCACTGAACAAAAAGAGGAAGCAACTTTTATTAAAATACTTTCTTCCTTTATAATGAATAGATCACCCAAAAAAGTGAGAACTTCTCAGACTATTTTTTCATCATATATTTATATTATTTTATCTTTCTTATCCTTCAGACTACAATGTATTTTTTAGCACATAACGCTTTGGAGAGAATATCTTTGTTTACAGCTGCAAATGTATGTAGCTATCCCATCTTGCAATCCTGAAAATACGCAATTTATCAATTCTGCAGTTTCCAAAATATGGAATTATCTGCTCAGAAGCCATTTCAGATAATCACTGCTAACACAAGGAGAATTTGAAAGGGTAAAAGATGACTGGTTTCAGTCAATAAACAAGCACATGTTTTTTTCAATAGTAAATTTTTAAACTTCATCACATATGCATAATGTCTAAATTTCTGCATTTGTGGTTTTGCAAACATTTGTTTTCCTTTTTAAGGCGTGTAGGCAAAAAAATACTTGCTGCAGAAAAACATGGATATCTCTTTTAAAATTATGCTTGTACCCCAAACTATAATTCCCACACTTCATCATTTTTGTATATCTGAAATTTCAGCTCAGAATTTTCTGTTTATTTTGGAATTTTCAGTAGCAGGTAATTATGTTATTGCAGTAAAAATTTATAGTCACTCCTAAGGTCATAAATCCTTAGGAGACAGGGGACAAAAGCTGTATTGAATAAGGAACAGGTTTTAATGCTAAATGTCCTTCTGCCAAAATATGGTTCTCAAACTTTCTGAGCAGAGGTGGGAATGCAATGTATCTTTGCATGACATTCCAATCAGTGCTACAGTGTTTTAAATTAAACTAGACTCCTTTTTATCTGTCTTATGTTTCTCAGTGTTTCAGGTTATAAAGACTGACATACTGGCACAAGAGTAGTTTCTACCCCATTTTTGCCCTCAGAGGAAAATCTGCCCCATTTTTTACTACATAAAATTTTCTTTCCTAAAGATTAGTAGCTTTTATTTTTTGAAATAGGTTTTAAATATAAAAGATATTTAGCTGCAAATTTTATAGCATAAGTATGAAAGCTCTTACTAGTGTAGGAAAAAATAAAACCCTTTTTTCTTTCCCTATTTACAATAATTCTTTTTTCTCACCCCTACTACTACTTTCCCACTCAACTACTGTTTTGGGTTTTTCAGGGGTTTTTTAATTTTTTTTTCCTGGAGATACTGTCACTAAAAACTTTGTTCATAGCAGAAATGAAAATAGCTTATTTTTTACCAAAAAGACTCCTTCTGCAAATTTTGCTCTTGAAATAGAGTGAAACACTGCTATCATTTGCATATGCAATCTTGGGGGCATTATTTTGTGTTTTCACATTGAAGGCAAAAGGAAAGTTTCACTTATCATTACAGTACTTTTAAAGTGATGAAAAGAAATGAAAAACAACAGATGCACTGAAGTGAGACAGTAAATCTGATGTGCTCTTATCAGAAAACTGCATTTATGAGGCTTCCACTCTATTGGGATATGGCTCCAAATGCTATAACCTAACAGGAAATAAGGTGAAATTTCTACAAAATATGTATTCTGTGATCACTGAAGTCATGAAAGGAATGAAAAATAAGTTCATTTTAGCTCTGAAAATAGATTTTTCTTTGTATGTTTCCTGAGTTTGTAAGTTCAGAATAAGTTATTTGGCACAGAAAATTTAATGACCTTTTTAAAATAGATTACTAAGTCGGTAATATGAGCAATTAGTAAATATTTTTCTTAAGTCTTTCTATGCACCTTACAACAGTACCATATGCTAAATTGCTAAGTATTTATTTTCATATCTTTGGTGTCATAACACCTCTAAGTCAGAATACTGTTGTGCAAGACAATATTCAATTGGAGACATAAAAAATGGCCTTGATCCATCAGAGCTTGAGCCAGAGAGGCTAGACAAGAGAGAGCAGGTAAAGAGGAAAGGAAAAAGATACAAGAAAATGCCAGACCACAAAATTCTCTGTAAGCGTAGCCACTTGGATTTCAGATATTGTTGAAAATTCTGTTGCTAGCACTTAAAACAAGTACTGAAATATGCTTAGACTAATAAAGGTGTTTTGCCCATAAATGCAGAAATAAGTGGGAGGTCAGCACTTTAAAGCTACTCGAATCACATTGAGATAATTTCTTTTAACCTTTTTGCATTTCTCAGAGCATGTCGTGCTTCGTGAACCCTGCAGCTTCCTTGATGAGAATCAGAGAAATACACAGAGGGGAACCTAATTAAGATTAATCCCTATATATTTAACTAACTAATGAAGGTGATTTATTATGGTATGTATTCTGAGATATCATTATTAATACTTTATCTTTTTTGAACAGGTAAATATCCCGTTTCCACAGATTGCCAAAAGAAACTGCAGGAGTTTTCAAAGGTAAGGACCTCCTCAAAAATCCTTCATAAGATCATTTCTTCTGGTTTATCAGAAAAGAAAATTACTTTTTGACTGTCTGGCTGATAAAGAATTGCAGATGGCATTTATCGACATAGACTTCCTGTTTGTAAAGCTCTTTACATATAAAAAGAAAAATTTTCACTTTACCCTCGATGAAAAGGATAAGCTTAATTAATTCGTTAACAGCAGAAACAAAAAGGATTAATGTGTAAAACTAAAATATTAAAAGCTTATAAGAATTTTACCCTGTTTTTCCTTGTGCAAGATTAAAAGAATACTGGTAAAATACTAGAAAATTAGACTTGGTAAAGATTCTTTTGTTTTTCAATATGAAAAAAGCCCTTTCTAACTTCACTTTTTAAAAACTTTTTGACTTGATAAAACTTTCCTTCCTCTAAGAAATATAAACTTGAAATAATTTTCCGAGATTTAATTAATCTTGAGGGCTCTTTTGATTTAGAATATATTTGGTTTGCATTCAGTTGTGGGGAATAATTCAGTGTCATATTGTGTTCAGACTTTTGTTTGTGGTACTTCATTGTTCTTCAAGAAATAGTTGATTTTTAAACCCTTCTGTCCACCCTTAGAGAAAATATTCTTATCTCTCAAGGACACAGGTGACAGAAGACAAGTTTTCACTAAAATTGTTATTTTTAAGTCATCACGTTACAGAGGATGACAAGGACATTGTGGTCTGCCCTAAACTTTGATTTGTTAAACAGAGAGAAAGAGCAGTAATTATTGTTCAGTCATCATCTCTGTGCCTACTTTATTTTAAAACACTGGGTATTTTAAGAACCTGTCACATGTCATTCATGCATATGTGTTAATGCATACACTGACAGGATAAGAGATCATATATCAATTAATATGTAGCAGTACTTTTCTACCCTGCCTGAAAAACACATCCCGTAACTTGTTTGTCTTCCCAAAACACAGCTAATTACTTACAGATATTAATGGAGAGGTTCTGAGCAAGTTCCACAAGTTTTTGGGGATTGTGTCAGATATCTGAGTACTGGACATTTATGGGACAAAAACATGTAGGCAGAGTATCTAAGCAGAGGTAGAGTATCTAAGCTGAGACAAAAAAGTCAAAGGCTCATTTCAGAACATGCTGTATTCCCAGGCTGACCAAGGACTTCAAGTGTGGTCTTACATCCCAGAAGAATTCCTGAAATATTCAGCCTTTCAGTATTTTGGCTTTGGTCCTGCCACTTTTTTTTTTTTTTTTTTTTTTAACTTTCTTTCAAATAATCTTTTATAAATATTTTTTTCTTCTTGATTGAAATCCCAGGATGTTGTGGGATATGGGAAGTCACTTTCCTTATGCCTCAGTTTGCTACCTAGCCCTCTCCTTTATTCTTCCCATACACCTGTAATGTTTAGATTGATCCAAAAACTCCAAATTTTGAGTAATCTATTCTACTTTGAAAATTATGAAGGCAATAATATCATAAAATGGCTGTTTTTTGTGTGTGCAGATGTGTTGCCAAGTTGGTTCCATTTTTTAATTTTTCTTTTCAGGTCTTGTCCTTATATAAAATAAAATTGATGAGGTAATTTGTTACTTTCCCAAGTACCTTTGATAGACTTGGATCATGGCAAGATTGAAATAGTATTGGCCAAGTGAAAATATTTCAGTGAAAGTAGGAAAAAAGAATGTTAGAAGTGAAAAATACGGAAGAGTTAAAAAAGGCATGCTAAGAAAAAGCACAAAGGAGGAGAAAGAGAAGGTGCCATACTCCAAGGTCCTATTTGAATGCCACTGAGGGTGCCTAGGAGAATCATCATTGAAGGACATAAAGTATCAGGATGAGAAAAATGTGTCACATTTCTGACAGGTACATCTAACTGTGAGGAAAAAAAAGCCCTATTCAGCATAAGAGGTTAAAGGAAGAATAGAGCTAATGACATTACAATCCTCTTGAGAAGTCTTGTTTTGTTTATTAAATAAGCCATGCTAGTAAGATAAGTAAGAAGAACTGCTTAGTCTAGCAGTGTTAATTGATGCTGTCCTGGGAGTTTATTGTTATGTATTACTCTTTCTGTCCTTTCATGTAAAGATGTCAGCACATTGTACCTGACAGGATGTACTGTATATTATAAATTATTCTAATTGGAATAGAAAAACGGCCATCAATTCATGCTACTCTGTATATCTAAGGCATGATTTTAATTTGTACATAATATTATTTCCCAAGTATGAGGTTTATTTTAGAATGCACTTTAAATGAGCCCTGCTTCTATGAAGTCTCCAGATGCAAAGCAGTTTATTCCATCCAGTTAAGTTTTGACACATATAGATATATTTCCCTACACAAATACTGGGAATGCATGGGTATGACACGTACATGATAGGAAATGAGGACAAGAGATAAAAGGAATCCAGCCTTTCAAGCCTGACATGAGATGCTTAGGAGAGAGTTAAACAGAATCTTGTGCTCTTTCTTGAGGACAACTTATATTGACAGCAGGGCTGCAATCCAACAACAGGGACAGGAAAGGGCAAATATCAACTTTATTCTTTCATATTATGTCATGAGTGTGTGGAATGCAAGGATGGGCATACTGTATCTTGTGCAGGTAGTTATAGCAATCTGAGTTTCCCCCTTACGTCTGTAATTCTGGGGCATGTAACATTTTAGAGGTAATTTAAAGCAAAATGAATGCATCTCATTGTAATGAATTACTTCAGGGCTGCCAGTTGAAACCTGAGGACAGTTATTTCCAAAGAAGATAGGTTTCTATTCTTCTGAATTCCATTATTATATTGATGCAGTGCGTAGCCATTTTAATATATAAAAAAATGTGGGAGGGATTCTTTTTACCTCTTAAAAAATACTAGTGGAGAATTTTTTTTCTGAATTTCAGTAAAAAATTGAAAAATAAAAGGGCTGTTTTCAATCCTGTTTCTCTAACACAGCTGAGCAATCGTGTGTATTCAGTTTTGGGCCAATCCTGTCTATATTGAACACTTTAAATATTGCTTTTCCTGGTAAAATGTGATGGAAGTGCCTTGAGGGTATGTATGCTAAATATTTATTGCATGGCTTATTGCCTTGGTTTTTTTTTCCTTAGAGGAGATATATTAAATACCAGAGCATTTCGGATGAGATTATTTTGCTTATGCATTAGGAAGAATTTTGAATTCAAGCATGTATCATCAGTTTGCTTTATGATGTCACTTGTCAAGCAGGTGTGTTTCTATTAGGAGAAAAAATAAAGTTCCCACCAGTAGCATTTTCATCTATGTGACTACTTCTCTTTAAGACAGAAATAGCTGTTGTGATAAAAAAAAAGAGATGAGGGTCAGGAGAATCTCTTGAAAGACTTATATAGTGGTTTTCAAAGGACTGAAATGACTTGGAAGACTAGTTTCAAGAAAAATCAATGCAATTTAGGAGATTACATCACCCAGCAGACAAAATTATTTCAGGCAAGATCCATAAACACACTTAGACATTGCAAGAGCTAATACTCAGAACCATCCTTAGACACCTGCATTGCCTACATAGAGCACAGGAAGAGTTATGCCCCTCTGAGTGAGATCCACAGTCAAGAATGTATGGAGTAGACATTGCCCTATGGAAATCTTAAGGTATGGTGGAAATGATAGGGAAGTGACAGGATTTCTAATCCTCTCATGGTTTAGGATTAAAGCTACTTCCAGTGACTAAACTTTGTTCTTGTTTCATTTCTTAGGATATGGAACTGAGGTTACCTGTTTAAAAATGTAATAGGAGATCTGTCCCTGAAGGACACAATTAATATGCATTCTACTTACTGTACTCCAGAATCCTGTGACTGACTGTAACAGGACCCTGACAAGTTTTCCATGCAAACAGGAATTCTTACCTTTCATCTAGTGAGAGTCATCTTCATTAGAGTGTTATACCAGGCAACAGAAATTTCTTCCTGTCCAGTTGAATCAAAATTCCAGGCATAGTAAACGAAGGAGAAAGAACATGTTTGGGCTTGGTGGTTAAATTTGGAGAATAGAATTAGCGTTCAGGTCTATTTTCTTGCATATGGATTCAATATGTAATTTACATGAAATATATACTGAATTACATAAATACTCACCGATTAGATAAGTGAACTTCTCTTGGCCTGTTCTTGGACACTCAATCCTATTTAAAAAAATAGATTTACAAAAAAAATCAATTACTTTCTATTTGTGGAATCTTTACATGCAGAAACTATTTGATTCAGTGTCATCAGTCTAAAATATGTACAGCTAAATGGTTTTATCCTGACTCTTCAGAGAGAAGAAATAATTCAGGGTTTTTGCTTTTGCTTTCTGAATTTTCACAGTCTAGCATCATACTAACCCTGAGAACTGTACATAAATTTATAAATGCTTCTGCTCCTTTTTCTGTTTAAGGGATTTTGAGGAATTTTTGTTGTTTTTATTTTTTTATTGTAAACTGCTGCTTCTGAAAACTTAGTCTCATTAGCTGGATATATATATATATATATATATAATATATATAAGTCCTCTACTTAGGAACAGAAATTTACTATAGAAATTCTCCTGTTAGCCTCACTTGTTCAAAAGTAAGAAAAGACGAATCTATTCTGTCTTTTCTTACTTAATTTTTTTAAATTTTAATCTCTCAACTAGCATACCAAATGCCAACAAGAAAAGACGAATCTATTCTGTCTTTTCTTGTTGGCATTTGGTATGCCAGTTGAGAGATTAAAATTTAAATTTCTACAATGCATTGGAACAAAAAAGTAGCAGTTTCTGGCAGTAAGCAGTAATACATTACTGATCTTCTCTGCTTGGGGTTTTGCTTGTTTAATCTCTCTGTTTTGGTTCTTACCTCCATCCCTCCTATCTTTGGGATTCAGGATGTGTGTGTTTTCATATAGTTGTGTCTGCCTTTTGTTATGCACCTGAGTTCCAGCAAGTGTTATGGAGCAAACTGGTTTGGAGCTGCTGCATATTCCAGAAAAAAGAGTGCTTAAATCTCCAGGCCCTTTTGTTTTTCTACATGAAAACAGGTGTCAGGCTCTGGCACAGGCTGCTCAGGGAAGTGGTTGGTTCACCATCCCCAAAAGTATTTTCAAGACGTGTAGGTGTGACACTTGGGGACATGGTTTAGAGGTGGGATGGCAATGTTAGTTTTGTGGTTGAACTTGATGATTTGATCTTTTCCAACCTAAATGATTCTATGATTCCTACCAAACACCACTGAACCATGAAACTCAGCAGGAGACATAAAATCTCTGGCCTCTACCAGAGAAATTTTACCTTAACTGCTTTTCTTTTTAACCCCTTCCCACATCTCTATTCCTCCCCAGCTTGAGGTACAAGATTTCAAATTTATTTTTCTTTATAGGATAGCTCCTTTAGCTGTTCTTTATCTTGTATAGCGAGGGTTTCTCTTTTAAATGCTCTGCTAATCTCAGTTTCACATTACACATCTGTGTTGGAGCTTTCTGTTGTTTCACAGTTCAATCTTCTGGTACACCATTTTTAAGATGCTACATACTAATTTATAGAAGAGGCTTGAGAAAATGAGTAGTGCATTTCAAACTGATATACAGTTTCTGGACTGTAGCTGTCAGTAACCTAAGAACACAATAATATATCAGAGATAAATTAAAAGCTATGCTGATTTATACTTCTAAATTTAACAGTTGAACTCTGAACTCATTTAAAGATATTGCATCATTCTACCTGGAAAAAAAAAAAAAAACAACGGAAGAAGTATTAATATTGCAAACTTCTGTGATCCAGTCAAAGTGATTGAAGGAGATAGAATAAAATACCCAACTGAAAAAGTTTACTCCTTCCACTCTTAACATTAGGATAAGAGTTGGTATTGTCAAAGCAGCACTGTTATGTAATTATACACTATTTAATAACACAGGAAATGAAGCAACTGTAACTTTGCTGCATTTCAAAACCTCTACATTTTCCAGTTTATTTCTTTACCTTCTTTTTGTAGAAGAGGATTCTTGCTTGCCACCCCAGATTTGAATCGGTAAACCAAACAAGATTAATAATGTGTGCCTGCGATATTTTGGATTATAGGGTTTTGACATTTCATTCTTAGTTATCTTTTCTTATTCATTCTGTCACGTTTCAACTGAGTAAAACAAATGAAAGCTGAAAACAAGCTTGCTTTTCCCTCTCTTCTTGTTAATATCTGGAGGTCCTATTTTTGGAATCATGTGTCTGTTTTAGAGATAGTGCATCTCTGCTTCACTGGTGGTTGTAAGAACAACTCAGCACACTGTGTAAGCTGTCAAGGGTGTCTGTCAGCAAGAAATGGAGCCATAATGCATAACTAAACATGAAATAAAAAGCAAAGCAAAACTCAAGGAATTTGCTCATTTCAGACTTAGGGTGGGACTACAATTCTCAAAGTATTGCCTGAATATGAGGTTTAGTCAATCCTTATCCTCTTGCACGTCCCTCCCTTCCTCTGATTCTAATTCTGTAAATGATAGACACAAAATGGTACCTGCAATCATTGTAGCCTCTGAAGTAGTCTTTTTTACTTCCTGGAATCCAAGGCACATTGCTTTTAATCAATATTGTGGTTTGAGATTTAGTCATCAAAGCGTCTATTAAATTTCACATTTCATTATAATTTGTTTGACAATTTATAATTTATGTCTGCTTTTTGTTGTTGCATTGCATGGTGCTTCCTTCTGGTGACTAACAGGAAATGTGCGTAGCATCAAAATTGCTATAATCTTGGTAATTTAATGAACATATTTTTTTCCCTATATTATCATACCCTGCTAGCTTTCTATTTTCTAAATAAAATTCTGTTTTCACTGGCATAATCTATATCATATGCATTACATGAAAAGTTCAAAGGTCACTTTCTGCCAGTAGTCTGTAAATAGTACAGACATATTCATCCCCTTTTTATGTGATTGGTCTTGTTCAAATTTTGGCGCATTTATATTCCTATTATGATCTTCCTCTTTACCTTGAAAAGTATGAGCCTCTTACAGCTGGCATATCTTCTCTGTTAGGAGAAGAACTTCTGTCTTCTGTACAGAGACTTTGTTCACAAGCTGATAGTTCTTTTCTTATAATATTTTTTTCTGACAATCAGTTTTTTGTCTCCCAAGACTAGGCTGTGAGTTCTCAGACTCCTGTACTTAACCTGTTGCAGTTTTTGAGATGCCAGAGGAGCACACCAGCTGTGCCAAGTGAAAAATTCACTATCTGTTCAAGTCTTAAATTTTTTTTTTTATAGCCTTTAGCAGTCTGTTTATAACAGGAAAGCCTTTATTTTGAATTAGATTTGCTTAAGAGTAAAAAACACTTTCTTGCATCTTCCTCTTTTCCTGGTGCTATGTTGACCCATCCAGGGCCACCCTGGCTCCTGAGGCTGGTGGCTCCTGTCTTAGAGGAAAAGTTTAGCATGAGTTATCACCATCCCAAGTCTTCCAGCAGGAGAGGGCTTATTTTCATAGTGGGGAGGTTCCTTCCCTCAAGGAATTTTAATGTTTATGAATATGGTTTCTTCTTCTCTTTAGTGTCACCTTGGGGACATTGGTTTTAGTTTGGGGGTTTTTGGGTTTTTTTAGCATGCTCTCAGTCACTGTATGTATTTGCTGTATTTTACATGGTTTCTTGCTCTTTGTCTACTTGTTACCCTTGAAACTTTTATTTTTCCTTCGTAACCAGAAGTTGACTGCAGTTTTCTGTAAGCTTCTGGCCTCAATCTGTGTCTTTATTTCAAGGCTTCTGCTGTCATCCTGTGTCTGCACTCCTCAAGCCGTTGTAGTGAAAGGCCATAGGCAGCTCTACAAAGAAAAAGTTCTTGATAGCACTGCTATGAAGCATTTGTAACACTGGGCATCACACAACATCATTGTGCACAGTGAAGCAAAAGCTAAATCAAATAGGTCCTAGTCATTTGGAAAATTGATGCCATCACAAGGCATTTAAATTCTGGGTTAACCAAGGTGTATAGTATTTCCAGTTAAGTACATGGCAGTTTATTATGCAAGTAGTGCTGGGGGGTGGCATGTACTTGTTTTAGCACTGTGCTAAATGAAAAATGGTATTTGGATTATGCAGGATTCCTTTGTTTCTTTTAAAAGACGATGCTTAAGCCAATATTCCTACATTTTGATTTGCATGCCAGAATAAATGCACTTGAATTTAGAAGTGTTAAGCAGTTAGCATCTGATGAAATGAGTGAAGGTTACTGAATGTGTTCTACTAATAATAGCACCAACGTTGTGATGTGGAAGAGGAACACAGCATACTGGTCTGAGCTGTAATTATTATTCACACAGCCAATTGCTTCTGAACAGTAAATGTATCATGGTTTTTAGGATTATACTATTTTCTAAAAGGGAAGCGTTATTTACTGTTCCTAGCTTTACACTGGAAGTCTGGAACAAAAAGATAATTGCATTGTAACAGAGCAACAAATACATCCTTATTGGTTTCAGGAATCAAAAAGGAATCAATTATATTTTTCTCAAATTTTGTTAAATTTTGTTTCTGATCAGGTCAGTAGATGGGCTTTTTTCATGTTTTCTTTCCTTCTCTCCATTCAGGTCTGTAATGTCCTTTAATGGACCTCAGTTTAATTATGCTGGAATTTCAGCTACTTATGATGAGAGAATATTTTCTTTGCTTTAGTTATGGCAATTTAAACACTTTGTTCACCTGTAGAAAAGAATATCTACAACTGAATGCTGTCTAAAACTGTTTTAAAGAAGTATGATTTGTACATAATGAAAATGATATGGAAAAACCTCTTTGGTTTAAGTGAATTTTTGAGAAGGAAACTTGTCTCTTACAGTTCATCACTGAATGTTGGTTCTCTGACATTTATCAAACTACTGTAGGTCATGAGTGTTTATCAGCATCATTTGCCACCATCATCTTTAGCACAGATCTGTATCTCAACTGTCTTTTGCCAGAATTTTCTGACAGGTTATCTGTTGCAGAGTCTTTGAAAAAGATGCAGGGTGTAACTTATTTCTCAATACAAAGCATCATACAAAATGATTCATAACCAACTCTGAAGTGTAGCATTTTTCAAAATTTTTAATTGAGTTGGAATGCATTTTCAAAGTCCTGAAGATGAAACAAGAGCCAAGAATTTGCTCTGGATATCTGAATGCCCTCAAGATCAGCTTGAAGAATCATTCTCTTTGTGTTTTCTTCCTGCCCTTCCCTTAAATTAAACAATGACTTCACTTCAGAAGTGCATGTGCATTAAAGTCTTAAAAAATATTTTTGTACTAATTTAGGAGAGAAATAATTGTTTCCTGGTCTTTCACATTACATATCTGAAACCCCAGTCTCTTCAATGTCTTAGAGAATTCAACATTGCTTTGGAATTGTGTTTGAGGAGTCATAACATTAAACAGAGGAAAACTTTGGGCTTGATTGAAAACTGAGTTGAGATTTTTCAGCACGGAGTTACCACCAAATATTTTTAAAGCTCTGTAGGAATTCTTGCTTGACCTTTGGATCTACTTTCTTTTTTTTTTTAAGAATCTCTATTACAACTGTTCAATGTTAGTACAAAGCATTTGGTCACAATAAAAAAAGGGTCTTCTTAGACATAAAATTCATTTGCTAATGGTTTTGCTTTTTCTGCAGACATATATTTGTACAAGTAGTGAGTATATACATGAAGGAAATGTCTTCCTGGTTTTCCTTTAAATTTGTGACCTACTACAATATTTCCTACCCTTTGAAGGGTCATGTTGAGTTAGTATTATGCTTAAAAATTATTACATCCCTTTAAGGAACCTACATACAGATGGGGAAGCCTCCCTCTGTCTGGTGACTTTTGATTTGCTGTTTTTTCAGAAAAATCACTATAATGCAGTTGAAAATAAAGGTAGGGGAAAAAAGAGCACCATTATTTTAGCTATCCAGTGCACTGGGAGGGAGTGGAAAGCATAAATGCACTTTCTATATTGTTCTAAAATACTGGAGAATTCCCTGACCAGTATCAAATTCAATAACTCTCCATTTAGCTTCATATTCTTCGTATTCAATAGTCACTAGTATATCACAGTGACTACTAATTCCTTTATGCTGCCTCTTTTATAGTACAACAAGAAATTATGGTGATCTATATTTGAAATCACTTCCTTCCTGATAGTGGATGGCAAACATTTGTTCTCCCTGGAGGTAAAATAATATTTTGTTATGTAGCATTATTATACCATTGAATACAATAGGGTTTATAACCTAATCCTTCTCAAAAGTATTTTTCAATGACTGAGGACATGAAGCGAAGAGAAATTTATTATCTAAAGCCAAGAGAATTGTTTAATACTTAAAAGAAACAAAGGATCTGGAATTCACCCAGAATATTTGACTTAAAAACTTGTTCAATTACCACAGTTCAGAGACCAGAAGTTGTTAGAAAAAGCCTGAATTTATACCTCATTACCATAATGCTCCTCATTTTCTTGTTTTCTTGGGGCACAAGGTTTATATTCACAATCTCTACTTCTTGCAGAGGTTGTAAATGCAGTTGCAGATTCTCCATGACCATACTCACCCTGTTTATGCCCAGTGGCAACTTAAAATGTAGGGCAGCAAGGATATGATTTCAGGCCTCTCAATATTCTATATATTATAATATATTGCAAAATATTCTGTATAGGCTATAGTGAAGCTGGGATGAGTAAGTTGCATTTTTATCCCTATTAAAATCAAAAACTATGGAATTTATTTCAGACACACGAGAAGTGAACAGTATTTAATTTTCTTGACAACATGAAAACCAGATTGAAAGTGCGAAGCAAATTATTTATTTTATACAGTCTTATTTTCTTTGAAACAAAGATTTCTGTATAAGACAAATACCAAGTGAAATAGTGTAACTTTGGGACACATAATTTTTCAGGGCATCTTAACTGATTTCTATGCTTAATCTGTATATTACTCTCTTCATTTTTTGGGGCAGATAGCTAATATCAAAGGTAAATATTTCTGCCATCTGAAACTATATTCCTAACTTTGAAAGTTCATTAACAGACCTGTACATTCTATATATATGGGGATTTTTAAATGGTAGTTTCTCATTCTCAGATTTCTTGGTGTTTCTTTCGTTTATCAGTTTCTGGTTAATTTCTTCTATATCTGAAAAGACAAGTATCAATTTTAAAGTTTTATTTTTCAATGCCATTCATGGAACTTCTGTTAGAAGTATAATTTTCAACTTTAATTAATGTGCTTTTTTTCTGAAAGTGTTTCAAAATTATTTTCAGTGTATTTAAAAAACAGGGGGGGTTTAGCAGAGCTAAATGTCTTTATAAGTTTTTTTATCATTTTCTTCAGTGTCATTTTAAGCCATGCAGTTGTAAGGCCACAATAATATCCACCATAATTCAGGTATGACATGTACCATGCTTTTAATGAGACACATGAGATTTTCTCATTTGATGACATTTGCTACTAATTCACAGAATCAAAACATCACAGAACAGCTGAGGTTGGAAGGGATCTCATGAGATTGACTGCTCCAACCTCCCTCATCATAGTAGAACTAGACTACAGCATGTTGCTCAGGTTCATATCCAGTCAGGATTTAGATATTTCCAAGGATGGAGACTCCACAGCCTCTTTTAGTAACCTGTTCCATGGTTTGATGAACCTTCCAGTACAAAAGATTTTTCTTATGTTTAAATTGAATGTCCTGTGTTTCTGTTTTTGTTTTAACAGTGTGGAAAGCCTTCTTAAAGTTGATATTTACTGTGTCCCCAGGTCCAGTAATGTCATTACAGTAACCTGTCATGATGGCCAAGCATTATTTCTTCTTCTTAAATCCAGGCTAGCCTGGAATTTTCACCTTCTTGCCCTTAAATGTGTTTGGATAGGGTTTTGAGGGGTGTTTTTCCAACACCGCTCAATGAACTGAGTTCAGGCTTGTAGTATCCCATGAACTCTCTTCTCTTGGTCAATCCTCAAGTCCCCAGGCTTGGAAACAGCAGTAACTATTTGCCATAGAGTTAGCCCTCCTGTCAGGAAAAACAAACTCCCAAATGGACTTTTTGTGTCACAACTTCTGCTGGTTTCTCCTTTCCCTGTCCCCTGACCGGCTTGGCATCCCTTGGGGCCATCCCTCTTTCCCTGGAGGCCAGTGCCCTCTGCCCAGCCCTTAGCTCTGCCCCTCGCCCTTTCCCCTTCTTAAGCTGCCTGCTGCACATGGTTCTCCCTCTTTCCTGCAGGGTTTCCCTTCCGTTACTGTGTTGCTCTGCTGGAGTAAAAAAAACCCTGCAAAAGAGCCTTTCTTGCCTCTATCACTGAGCCAGCTACCGTGAGTGTTGAGTGGAGGTTTGACTGCATTGCCTGAATGTTAACTCAGCCTGCATTTCAACAGGAGAGGTTTGTTGGGGACAAGAATTAGGCAGCAGCATCTACCATTTAACACCTGCATTTTTACAGGCTGACTAGTCTATACTTTCCTGGATCCTCCATTTTGCCCTTCTTAAAGATGGGAGGTTGGAGCTCACTTTTGTTCTGTCTGCTCGTTCATTAGGCATGACTTCCTATTGTTCTCAGCAGGACTCAATTTCTTAAGGAAGACCTTAGTGGTTAATTCCAGGAAAAAAACTTTGACTTTATCCTTAGTCACTTAATTCCATTCTCTCAGAATTCTGAAGTCCAGTCTCAGATGGTGACTGCAGCCAAGACTGCACTGACCTTCATATTCCTGACCAGTTCCTCTATGTTTGCCAATATGAGCTCCAGCAGTTGCCTGCAGTACAGAGGTGTCCACTCTGAAATACAGATTTCTGCACATGGCAGAGGTCTGAAAGTCCAGACTCCAGTCTTGATTCTTGGAAGAGAGTTTCATTGAATATCTATTGTAAGACTGAATATCTATTGTAAGACCTATTGAAAATAAAGTCAAATTAGATAGGATAAAGGTACATGCCTTTTCTGGACGTAAATATTTATGGATAGGAAAATATATTTTGAGAATAAATCTGCAAACTAAAGCACAGACTCAGAAAAATGAGATTTCACTTTAACACATTATTATATAGATAGTTATGACTGTTAGAAATTAATATGTAAGTAAAGTTATTACCTATGCAGAAAAATAAATGCACACTCTCAATGATAAAATATGCTGATTTTGGAAAAAGCCAAAACCTTTTTTCGCATCACCTGAAAGTATATTGTGTTTTAAAATTATGGATGGCTTTGAAAATTAAAGTTGTTCTTTTCTTATGGTAAAAATCTGCCAAATTCTAAGTGTATTTTTTTTTGACCTGGCACTCAATCACCAATTTTATTTTTTTTTTAATTAACAGACAAACAAAGCTGTAAGTTTTTCAGACACTAATAAAATCCACTATGCTTGGTGCTTCTCATGTTGGCATTGCAGCATCAATTAATTAACAAATGCTATTCCCACAGTTAGTCTGCTATGTTTGATCTCTGTGTGTTAAGATATTTGACAAGATAGGTGCTATACTGAGCTTGAATTTTTTTTTTTTTTTTTTTTATTTAAAGACATCAATTCTAATGTCAGCTTACTCAAACAAAGGGGTTGGGGAGAGTCTAATATCTTCTAAGTGGAAAAAGAGAAAAAGGGTATTGGGAAAATGATTATTTTCAAGCCTCCAGTTCGATACTACAATCAATGGAAGTTTAAAAATGAACAAGATAGCTTGTGAGACCTCGGTGTTAGATTACAGTAATGTTTCAAATAGGTATGCATTTCACTGGGAAAATACAGAAACCTGCTTCATACTCCAGCTATGCTAAGTAAACCTCTCCCTTCCTCCAACAGAAGCATAAATATTCACTGCTGTCTGAGAATTTTCGCTAAGAATGGAAGAAAAATATATCCATATATTTTCTTTGTTTTCAAATTGGAAATTTAATCATGCACTAATCCTCAGAAATTAGATGGTCAGATCATTGATTGGTGCAGAATAAGTATTACCAGTTTTCAGAGTAGAACTTTTTATCCAGTATTAAAAAATAAATGAAATCAAACAAATTTCAAGGAAATATGTTTCTTCTTTATATTTAAACTGTGTTGTCTTCAAGAAAAAGATATTTTGAGGTTTAAGAAATGTTGTCATGATATTTTACATTAGCAGCAAATAAAGTTATTACCCCTCAGCTTATCTTTAATGTTAGTATTTAATATGATGGGGGAGATGACAGCTGTTGCAAGTCACCTCTTTTGTTGGCAGAATCCAAAAAAAATAACAAAAAAAATTTGAACTCAGAAATATTTTAAAAAGCCAGTTTATCTACTCTGTTTCTGGAGCCTTGTTTCATATTCTTTTCCTTGGTTTTATGCTAGGAAGGTTATGGATCTCTATTTTGTATGCAGAATTTACTCTCTGCAGTAGTAGGACATAGAGGAAGTAGTATTCTTTTCTACTGTGTGTAATTTCAGAACTTTATATATAGAATATGGGAATATTTTCAGTTGCCCTGAGGAAGTTAGGTTTTGTTGGTTTTGACTTTGATTTAAACTCCAGTGTTTGGCAAACAACTCTTAGAGTAAAATTTTTCATACCTTTTTCCTGTGAGATGTTTATGTCAATCTAGATACAAAATACATGGGCTTTTGGGGTTTTTTGTCACTAAAAGCATTTTAGTTAATGGCTGTTTTACAGATTAATTTACAGATAAAAAGGCATTATGGGTATGATCAGAATTAAAAGATCAGAGAGATAATTAAAAACTGTCTGATGAGCCATGATCAAAATATGTAATTCCTGCCTTCAGAGGTGCATACTACAATTCTAGTTACCTGATCACCCAGTTTAGGAGACCGATCGTGCTCTGTTCATGCTCTGTAAGACTGAACTGTGTTATACAATTCCTACAAGACATACCTTAAACCAAGTCTGTGATAGGAGCACCTTCCTGCAAAATGTAGATTTGCAGAAGAGTTGGAATTTATTCAAACTTTAAAGATATCAAGAGAAATATTCCCAACAGTGTCTTCTGTGTTCATATCCTCAGAAAATAAGAAATATTTCTGAAAATAGAGTGCACGTTGGTGTTTATAGTTGAATCTGAGAAAGCTGATCTTTTAAGTAGCATTGTTCAACAAATCCATAACGTGTTACGCAGAACAGCATATTGCCAAGGCAGGCTGACTCCTGTTTTCCTAATGGAATGCCCTTACTGTATTGAGTCAGCCAAAGCCAAATGAACTGAAGGTTTGGCTGCCAAAGTGTCCATTTAACACCGTCATTTCCAACATACTGAACAGGAGCATGTCTAAGAGCAGCCTGGTCTTTCTGATTTTGAAATTGAAATGGATTGACAGGTTTGTCGAGCCTTCAACAGTTTTTGTGGGATCTCAATGCCATAGCTGAGGATATGTCTCACACCTATGTGATGCTTCAAATCAAAGGGTATCAAGGTGAATGAAAGCAACTGGAACTGTGGGCATTCTGCACTTGTGAGTTTTGCACGCTGTTAAAATACTCATTAATTTCCTGAGCAACCAATGTATCTAAAACTCTTAGGTGGGATTTAGCAAGTTCTTTGCTTGAAATAGTTCTAAATACCAGAGAATGGAGTACAAAGTACCTCCTCTTATCACCTCTTTTAATCTAGATATTTCATCAGGTAGCTGATAATTTGCATAAATCACATTCCTAATCTTGTATTTTTACTCACCAGACTTTCTTGAAGAAAGAGATTAATGTGTATGTAAAGAATTCAGCCTTGCAAGTGTCAGTAGTGTGCTAGTATGACAGGTAATGAGGTAATTTGGCAGAACATCAGAAACTAATTGAGCTCAGCTCACATCAATGCAGTTTTTTTAGCAGAAGCTCTATCTTCAAAAAAATGAGCAATGGAATTACATAAGACAATATGACATGTACAATTTTAATTGGAAACTCTAATTTAAAATATTTAAAGCATGTTTAGAGTAATTTGAGAATCTACAGACACTTTCTTATCCAATTAATTAAGCTTTTTCAGTGGGTTGTATAATGACTTAATGTCAAAAATATAAATTATGGAAGTCTCTGCACACATAAATATTCAAACAACTTTTAAAGAGAAGGGATTTGGGTTTATAGATAAAGGATTTCCCAACTGCACACTTCCATGTAAAATGAACGTAGAACTTTGTAAAATAGCTATTGAAGTCTGAAAGTACTGTTAAAATAAGGTTTAATTTAGAAAGTAGAGCTTTGATTTGGTCATACAACAAAGGAACGTTTTAGGATGTGATTTAAAAGCACTTCAAAGGTCATTAAATGATTTTGATAACACTGGTTTTTAGGTATTTATATTAATCTCAAGGGGCACTGTATGGTGTTACTAGAGCATTACCACACATGGTGTTCTTCTATTACAGAAGAATGCCAACTTAGGATCTGTTAAAATGATGTTTTAAAGGATAAATGTCTCCCCAAAAAAATTACTTGGGGCATTGTAAATTGTCATCAAAATATTGTTTGAGTCACATCCATTATGATTCACTCACACTCTTTTTTTTTCATATTCATTGATTAATAACATTTCCTGCCCATTCAGACTGCAAATGACAACATGGACATATTTAGCATAATTAGCATGTAGTATAATATTATAATAAAACCTTGTAGGAAAAAGAGGCAATATTATATCTGGTTTTATGGATAGTAAGGCCGTTATGGAATAGACTGAATTGATTTTGCTTCAAAGTCACCAGTCATGTCAGTGTTAACATTGAGAGCAGAAACAGGACATCTTGGTTTACAGGGTATCATCCTCATCAGTGGTTCACATTCTTTCTCTCATTCTCTTTTTTCTTTTTTATTCAACTGGGCAAATAGTTTGGAGGATTAGGCTATCTGGTTGAAAAGCAACCATGCTGCCCTAATAAAAATGAAGTCTTTTGTATTTTGCAATCTTACCGGTTTTTTAATTTAAAACTGTGCTATTTATTTATGATATTTTGTTATGCCAAAATGTCTGGATTTCAAGCAGTAACAGGTTTTGGGTTTGAGGGAGATGGGAGGGAAGTTTGGTTGGTTTTTTTGTTCTGTTTTGTTTTTTTGGTTTTTAAAATGTAAGTAAATACATTGCTTCCAAAGTAAAGGCATTTTAACAAATCCAGCATTATGCATTAATCCCTTACCAGTATTAGTAGACCTGCAATAATTAAATTCTTAACTTAATCTGACTTCATCCCAATATGTACCTGCTGAAAATAAATTTTGAAGATCTATATGAAATACTGGGTGCTTCTGATAGAAAATATTATATGCCAAGTTTATTCTTATAATTAACTCTGATGTGCAGAAAAAAATCTTGTCTCACAACCACAGAACATTTTGAAACAGTAAAACTGAATATGCCTTTTAATCACAGTTTCTAGATAGTGTCAATTTACAAATGTATTGGCAGTTCTCATTATTACTAAAATTTTTGTACACTTCTTCATAATACCAGACAAGTGCATTGTTAATTATGTCAGGGATGGACATTGCTGATTTTTTTTCCCCACAAAGAAAGATGTTTTAGCAAATTCAGGAAATATAACTGCTCATTAACAGCACTGACAGATGCACTGCACTTGTTTTCATTAGCTTCCTTCTACAATTTTTCAATAACTGTTTACTACTTACTGCTTCTATGGATGTCAATACTTCTTTTCACGAAGTGTCTTCAGCTAATTTCCATGATTGACTGTGAGGACCTGAGTGGCATGGGCTCTGGAAGTCTGCCTAAAAACATTGACAACTTGAATGATTCTCTTGCATCATTCATAGTAGCTCTGTCAGGTTGCCTGAGAAAAATTTAAAAAGAAACACAGGTCATTACAGAATGAATATGATGCATCCAAAATGGTTCCCCTGAAGCTGCTGGAGTTTACTTAGTCAATATTCTGTCATGAAAAAGTAATTCCATATATTTTATTGAAAGTATGGACAAATCAGGTCTAACTGTACTCCAGTACATTTTCAGAAATGTCATCTAGCTTCCTCTTTAAAATTCTTTATTAAAAATTTTATTAAATCACATTCTCATCAGATAATCACAATTGTCTCTGAATTATCTTTTATCTTAAAAGGACATACACTAATATATCAAATACAGTCTTTTTCAGATTTATGAAATTTCAACGTGTACTGGATGTAGTATTTTTTATTTTTATTTTAAAGCTCCTTTTAAATTAACAGCAATTTTAATAAAGAACTAATACTCTCAAATATTATATCATCAAGACATATATATAATGGTTACTGTAACCTATATGGCTCATTTTCTGCTGAATATATAGAGAAGTTACCTTGTTATTGTTTGGGTTTTTTTTGAATACTGCCAACACCCATTTCACCACTAAATATCAAAAGTTCTGTATGTTACTTACTTTTAAAATGTAATTGTATTAAGTAGATTTTTTTAAACAATAATGCCATTAAAAATACTTGCTAAATCCACCACACCAAACACAAACTAACAAGCAAGATTTTGTGAACTGTTATTCTTAGAGGTATAGTAACTCTGATAGGATTACACAATTTTAACTCGAGCATTTTATCTAGATAAGCTCATGTTATTGTACCTGCTTAAAACTTTTAGACCAGTGCAAGAGTTTAATGATGATTTTGTAAAATGCAAGCCCTGCCTTTGCAACAAATCATTTTATATTAGAAACCATAAAGTGTGTCCAGTGAAAGATGATTTGTGTCAGCTGAAACTGTAGCCTGAAGCAACTCAGTGGGCTATCACTTTAATCAGTTTTTGCAACCTTGAAGTATGTGTTAGTAAGCAGAGAGTAAAAATGTCAAAATCACAGTTGAGACTAATCACTAGCAGTTTCTAGAAACAACCTAGACACAAACTGTCCCTTGTATTCTTTCTGAGGCTGGTTGACTGGAATTGAAGTCATATTGACTGTGGGATATTTAAAAATATAGGTTATTTTTTAAATTGTTATTTATTTCTAGAAAATTATGCTTTTCTTGGATAAAAACTTCCACAGCTAGAAATTTTCACCAAAAAATAAATGTTCTGTCGTTCAAAGAACTGAAATTTTGAAAGGTATAATTTGCCATTGCCCTCTGTTTATCATATGAACGCCAGTGTACTGTATTTGCAGACTAGTAGAGCAGTATTTTATTAATTCTTTAGCACACTAATATTGCATTGAAGAGTGCATTTAAGAGGATTTTATAAAAAGGTTAATACCTGCAATAAGCTGTAGCTTCTAGATGATAGTTACAGAAATAAAGAATTGTTGAGGTAGTACAGAACCTCTGCAGGTCTTTTGATTCAACTCCCCTGAACAAGCCGGATCATTTAGAGGGGGGTGGTTGCCCAGACCCAGGTCCAGATGGTATTTGCAAATGGCCAGGTGTGGAGACTCCACAGCTCCACAGCCTTCCTGGGCAGCCTGTGCCAGTGCTCAGTTGCCCTCACAGTAAAAAGTGTTTCCATGTGTTCAGGTAAAAGCTCCTTTGTTTCCATCTGTGCCCATTGCCCCTTGTCCAGTCACTGAACACCACTAAAAAAGCCTGACTCCATCTTCTTCACACCCTCCCTTCAGGTACTTGTACACACTGGCAGAATCCTGAGCTGAGCATTCCCAGTTCTCTTGGGCCTTCCTCGAGGAGAGATTTGCAGCCTTTCACTGGGTTCTGTCTGGTATGTCCAGGTCTTGGTTCTACTGAGGAGTCCAGAACTGGACATGGTACTCCAGGTGTGCTCTCACCAGTGCCGTGTGGGACAGTAGGCAACTGGTTAGAGTGGTGCTTGAAAGGTACCTGAATAGGAGTGGGAATTGGTGATCCTTCTGAGTCCCTAACTACGCAAGATATTTTATTAATTCCTGAGCCACTCCTGGGAACAAGTCCCTCATGGGACTGTTTACGCCATTGCAGATGGGAATGAAAAATCCCTGAATTGATGGAGCACAAATAAGAATAATTCCTCAGCCTAACACTTCTTTTGTTCAGAAACGTGATGCTACATAAAAGGATCAAACCCACATTTATGTGGGGATTCAGAAACTGATTTATGTATTACTTTCAAAATGCTAAAAAGAGGTGGAGTATAGCTTTCCTTCATTGCACCCAGTTGGAAATTGGGAAGGGCACATCTGCAAGTAGATTAATATAGCTGTATTCAGTGTTGTCTGTGTTTTCATTCTAGAAAAGTTAAAAGTAAGTGGGCAGTGGGCTGCTGTTTACTAAATATTGGTACAGATTTAAGACCTGAAGTCTGATATATGAGTATGTATATTTCTTATATATGAATTTTATTTTGGCCTTTATTGCAGTGCTATTGCAAACATTTTGAGGGAATGGGTTCATTATAGCTTTTAAAAGTCATTGTATCTAACAGCATCTAAAGTAAAGAGATAACGTAATGTGAGAATTTTCACTTTGAAGTGCTATACTAATGTGCTGGATTTAAAATGTTTGAGGAGCTGAAATAATCAATTTTAATTCATATTAAAAATAATTATGTCAGTCTGTGTAAACATCTATGTGTATGCTTGATGTGTTTTTCTAGACATGCAGGAATTATTCTAGATAAACTGGATATCTGTAGCTATGTTCAAAATTCACAAATACCCACAAAATTAGTTTAATAACTCTTTTTAACAGTATTTGAGGTGGTTTTTGCATATACAGATTGCATTGTTTTCTCACATATTTTTCAAATGGGAAAAAGGTTGCATGCTTCCTTTGAACTGTCTTGAGTATCTTTTCCTTTTTGACATCCTCATCCTTCCATGAGGATTCCATCCACCGATCCTTTAATACTTCCTTCTATGATTGAGGAACACTCTGTTGTGCTTTAAAAAATTATGATTTTCTGCTAGACATCGTGAAGATGTTGTGGAACCTGGAAAATCTTATATTGCCCTGTTGGTACTGCTAGTCACACATTTTTTCCTTCAGGCACCAGTTACTCTTCCTTTAAAGTTTCAGAAGTTGCACAGGCTCATGAAATTTGATGTGTCACCTTCCAGCTGGGATTTCTAAATCAGCTATAAATTTATATAACTTGTTGAAATTATAGTCAAGCTTTGGAAACTATTGTGAGATCAGGTAAAAATAAGTGAATCAGGGGAAGGCTATAGGAATGGGTGAAAGTAATAAACTCAAGAAAATCCATAGAATCTTTCCATTTGTTTTGGTTTCTTGGGACTTTGCATTAGGATTAGTCTCCATCTTTAGAAAGATTGTCCTTACCTATTTTTTCTGTTAAAGTTCTTAAATCTAATCCCTTTTTATATCACATAAATGTAACCAATACAGTCTCAACTGCAAACTTTGGGGTTGTTTTTAATATTTGAGGGATGTCATTACAGCACTGGCAATTTATTTCTCTGCTTATTCTATAGTTCTATTTTCTCCAGGAGAAAAGAATATCAGCTAATTTCATGTGTCATCCTTTTTCCTGCAGACCAAATCATCTGTATAAACCTCCAGCATTTCTCCTCCTGATGACCAGAAGTAAATATGAATCCTAAAATGCAGAAATTTTAGGTCCACCTTCAAGGTAGACCTAACCTGGAACTTTGACTTTAACCTTTGATCAGTATTTAGATGTTGGGTTAGGTGAGGAGAGTTTTTTTATTTTTCATTTAAAAACATATGTGGGGATATTTTAAAGACCAGAAACAGACACAACTGAGAATTAACTTCTCTTTACTATGTTTAACATGTGGGATCTCTGTAGATTTAACATATGTTGATAATGGACTGGAACTAGACTTTTGTTTCAGCATTTTGGTTGCAAAATTTGGTAACAGGTGAGGATGCTGGTGGTATAGTTGACACCAACCTCATGTCTCCCATATATGCAATTGCAAAAGCTTATTGCTACAAAGTAATGCTAGGGAACCTTTTTTTTTATTGTGCATAAATAAAAGATAGATTGGTAATAAAATCCATATTTTTCAGAATTACACTCAATACTTTTTTTAGCTTGTGGTAGAAGAATTAGTTGTGGAACTCTAATGGGTAGTAAGATATGAGGGAAATACATCCTTACCTCAACATGGCCAAGATTATATGAAGGTCACCAAGGTAAATGAAAAAATAAGACTTTAATGAACTATGGTAGATACTGACCAGGGTTTTATTAACTGTAGCAAAAGAAATTAAATAATTTATCATCTCCATGAGATTCTAGTAACTAATTTCTGTGATTTGAGTTCATCCTAGTGTCACCTTGGCCCAGTCTTTTTCAGCACCACTTCTACTGCCATGAAATCTCATCATGCCACCACTGCTTAACTGGGAATTTTCAATTCCAGCTAAAAATGAGATAATGCATCCCTAACACAGGCAATTCTTCATCTTAAATAGTTTTCACTGTTAATTCTGCAGATAGAGGGTAAAATTCTTCATTTTGCCACTTGAATTGTAGCATTAAATGCAACCAATACTGGCATTTCACTGCTGCAAATGGAGACTATGAAATAACATAGTCAAAGTATGACAGTTTTGCATTCATAGCTCTGAAGTAGACCACAAAATAATGGTTTTAACAAGACTGCAAAATATTAGGCTGAGGATGACAAGCAGTTCTGGTAAGTTCTTTTACATCATGTTCTACTTGATGATTATACTCTAAGCTTCACCTATGCTTCTCCATGTTTGGAAATAAGGACCTCCATTCAGTCCTCATGGAGACTGGCTTTACAATAGGGATAGTTCCAACACAGGAAGGTTAAAAAGTAATTATAAATTTCAAAATTCTAATATTTCAAGTTTTAAAACTGGTCATCAAAAATATGATGATAATTTTTTGTTTGAATTTTGACTTATTAAGAATTTCTATACTTTCACAATAGTTTTGGTAATATTTTTCATGCTTCAGTAACAGAAAGAAGTTTAAGTCCATATTAGCATAGTCCCTCTTCAAATGCAGAGGTGTCCTTACCCTCAAACTTCACAGGGCTACTATTAAAAACCCCCAAACAAACATGAAAAAAAAAAGTATCAGCTGCAAAATATTTGCATAAATCTTCTGCAGAGGGTTTTATTTATGCTGCCTAGTATGATGCAATTTCAAAAGGGAGAGGGAATTTGAATCTGAAGCAGAGAAATCATTAGTTCAAGTAAGGAGGGTATTGCCTACATTTTCTGTTGTACCTTGTCCACATTTATGAGTAAATAATATCCCAAAGTTATTTGTAAATATCTGAGAATATTCTTGCTGGTCTTGGTGTCTCTTGACAGTATTTTATTTTTTGATTTCACAATTGTGAAATGGTGTCCATAATAGAAATGGATCGAGGAATGCTTATTTTTGAGAGAAGTGTTTTGGAGAATAGTGATAAATTCAATGTCATTATTATTATTTTTTTATGTGTGTAGCATAGAATAGAGAGAATGTTTTTAATATTCATACAGTTGAACAGATGGGGTAGAATAAAATATTTAAGTATTCATTCTTTTGGCACAGTGAGCGTTAAAAACTGAGTAGTTGAATCATGAGAACATTCAGAGTCATTGCATATGTGTTAATTATCATCTTAGGACAATTACTTTCTTGTTCACTATTTTTTGCCTATCTTTTGTAGATTTCTAGCTTATACATCGGAGCATAAATGACAGCTATTTTTACATAAATATATATTATTCATTAAGTTCCCTCAAGTATACAGAAATTAAAATAAAAACCAAAAACCAAGGAAAGAAAGAAGCACTATGCTGTGAGGAGTGTTTACAGTTAAATTTAGATGATAACTGTGGCAGCCCGAGTCAAATACATTTGGAAGATTCCACTGCTTCTCTTCCTATTTGTAGGAAAGCAGAAACAGTCCCAAAAGTTTGTCTGAAGCACAGCAGCTGAGCCTTCCCTTCAAAGCCAAGTAGAAGCCCCATATGACACATAGAGAGCGTAAGAATGGCCACATCAGTGGTTGGATATAAAGGACATTTTGAGACCTGGTGATGCGAAGAATGAGTTTCGAAAGTTCCACATGGTTTGTGATTTACGTTTGGAAGAGTTCCAAAATTTGCTATGCAAAAACTAAAAGTCCCAAATATCTGAGATATTTATCTGAATGAGTATCAGTCTAAGGCAGAACAAGAGTGTTTACAAGTGTAGATTACATTCAGCCAAATTACATTGCAAATTAATGTTTTGTAGCTATTTACCTAAAAATAAAATAACCTAATGTGTTGAAATCATTTATGCTAAGGAAAAATGTATCTATGCCAGCAGCTTGTAATGAAGTTATGGGCTGTTCCAGCCCAATGCATTCTGAAGTGACCAAGATATTAAACTCACAAACAAGGTTGTCAGACAACAAATCAAGCTGCAAATTAACCTTCTAATCTTATAATCTGGTTACAGCTGCCAACGTACAACTGACAATTGATTTGCTGTTTGCTATCCAGCACAAAATATCATATATTCTTTTTGATGAATGTCAGTGAGCTAGTTTAGTGTAAAGCAGCCCATGTCTTCCCTACTCCATTGCAGTAGTTCTAAATTGCTAGGGCCATTATCTGCCTGAACAAACCCCCTACTAGCAAAGTGCAAAGCAGAATTTGTATGTGACTCTTCTGCAATTATTCACTTGTGAGAAATGTCTATTCTCTTTCCAGCAGGTATACAAAGTAGGTCTTTTTGAGGTAAATTCATGTAATAGCTTTCACAACTGCTATAAAAGTAAATACTTACGTAACTACTTTGGTAGACTATCAGGAATTATTAACAGAGTGGTGTATTTACTTGTAGCATTACCCCTTGTAGTTACGCACAGTCTTCTGTCCAGTAACTCTGATATGATTTCCATATAGTTTCCACAGAGTACATGTGACTTTTCACTTGTTATAGACTGAACATAAAACTTCTTGCTTAAAAGATTCAGAACATCCATTTGTTGAACATCGGCTGTTAAAGAGACTGACGCAGAAGAATAGCACTAAAAAATCTTAACAACTCTTCAGAAATCAAAATCATGTTGTGGATGGGAGCAGTTTGTGCTGCCTGACTTGGAAAAAGGCTGGGAAAGACTGTGGTAATCCTGCATCCTGCTCACAAAAAGAATAGTCTTGGTTGGTGACAGTTGAAATGTAGGAAAGCATTCTGGTTTCTGTATTGTATGGGAACTACACTGGATAATTGACTCGAGAGACTGGGTAGAAACCTGTGAAAATTCAGCCTCTCACTCAACTTCTCCCTAAATGAATTGACCTTGAAATTTTACTGAATTTTAGTAATAGGCAAATTGTCGAGAGGTGATTGTTAATTAAAACCTGATCAGAAAAAAAGTTAAAATTGAGGAACAGTTGAAGTGTATGGCTCATCAAAACAAAAATAAGACATTAAAAATAGAAGAAAATTTTAAAATGTTGCCAGGATAAATTGCTTGAAAAACTATGAATTGTTTTATTTTCCAGTGTTCTAGGAACAAATAACACTTAAATGCCTTGAAGCTAGATTCAGCTTCAAATTGTGCTTTTTTGGGTTTGAGGCATTTGTTCTGTTTTGTTTATTTAGGGAAAAGCTATAAAACTTTAAAGACTGTGTTTTATGAAAATTGACATAATTGATAAAATTTTAGCTCCTATAACATAAACACTGTCATTATACAAATGGATTGCAGAACCAACTGTCAGAGTAAAGAGATTTGGAAGGCATTTTATCAAAAGTGGGTATCAAATTCAGGATAGTATTAGGAAAAAATCATTCTCCAACACATAAATATTAGCCTATGCTTTTTGCACCACTTTTTCATTATAAATATGTTTAAATATATAATTTCAATGAAAAACATTAGAATACACTGTATATTCTTTAAAATATAAGTGTTTATTTCTAATCTTCTATCAATACTCATAAAGAAAAAATATTTTCTATTGTTTTTTGTAATTAACTTCATCCCTTCTTGGTTATGCAGACCTTTGGGCAGGCAAATACCTGCTAGTTTTAAAATAGTTAAAGTGTTAATTAATGTATGGCTTGTTTGGTACAGACTTTTCTAAGAATGTTTTTCAAGAAAAAGAGAACAGAAAAACTATTTTTAGTAAAATGAGCATTCGATATTTCATGCATCCTTCATACAGATTTATTTTCAGAACTTGGGAGAAAAGCTTCCAAGGTCCAGGATATAATATAGATCATACAATCATAGAATTGTTAATATTGGAAAAGATCTTTGGAGGTCATCAAATCCAATCCCTGACCCATCAGTACAAAGTCCACCCAAAACTGTATCCTCAGGTACCACATCTCCCTGTCTTTTAATTATCTCCAGAGATGGTGATTCCACTGCTTCCCTGGACAATTATTCCAATGCAGGATCACCCTTTCAGTGAGGACATTTTTCTTGAGGTTCAATCTAAACCTGTTTGGATGCTACTTAAGGCCCTTTTCTCTTGTCACTTCTTAATTGGGAAAAGAGATTAACTCCCACCTAACTGCAACCTTCTTTCAGACATTTGTAGAGAGTGATAAGGTCCCCCCTGAGCCTCCTTTTCTCCAGGCTAAACATCCCCACTCCCTCAGCCACTCCTCATAAGGCTTGTGCTCCCAGCTCCTTGCCCTCCTCTGGACCTGCTCCAGTACCTCAAAGTCTTTCTTGCAGTGGGGCACCCAGAACAGGACACAGCACTTGGGGTGCAGTGGGAGATAAGAAACTGTGTGGGGAATACAAAAAACAGATATGGGGTATCTAGTGGAGTCGTAGAATGAAGATCATGGCAACAAAATTTAAAAGAATTAGTAATATTAGTGCACAGTTACTGGTGGAAAAGGAGTCATGCTCAAATGTGTAACCTTACTGTGATCCCCTGCTGCTTCAATTAACTCTAAACAAGAGATCATGGAATAAGGAAATTCATTTTTTTACCCTTGAAATTTACAGCTCAGGCATATATCTACCTCATTTCACCAGCATTAACAATGTAGGTGGGTTAGGATTCATTCTTAATATGTTGAATAATAGGTATATAAATGGTAAAAATTCATGGAAATAGAAAAAGTTTTAAACTGCTAAGAATAGCAACTTGATTCTGAAGTATGTTAGCAGTAGATTTTGTTTGCAGAGTGTTGGATAAAGAGTATTTTATCAGAGCTTGTGTGAAGTCTAGAGTTCCTTGTGAATATATGTTCACAGGAAACATTCTCTCTTCATTCACCCTCCCCTCAACAGGATTCCAAGGATTTCCTTTTGATAGTAATATGGAAAACTCAGTGTGCTCCTATTCTCCCTGCAGTTCTTTCTGCAGCTCACTTGCTACTCTGATCTATTGTATTTCAGGACAGTACATTGTTTAAAAAAGTCGTTTTCATTTTTTGAGTATTTTTTTCCTTCTTCTTATAACACTGGAAGTACAATAAAAGCAATTGTTCATTGTTTTGAGCTCTGAGTCTTAGTCATTAATTTCAGTCCCAGTTCTTCAAGATGCTCTGCTTGAGCACAGACATTTTCCCTGCATACAGGCTTTATATGATCTTGGACATAAAGAAAGTAGGATTTTCTGTATTATTTTGTCTCTACTTCCTGTGGAGACTTAATTGAAGCCAGTCAGCCCAGGTTCTATTTTTAAATAAAGATATTTAATGAGTTATCGTATCAAAACAATTTACTGTCTTTCCCTCTAAAAATATAACAGCACAATGATAATTAAGAAGCTGTGGGATCATACAATGATTTTTCTTTTTTTTTTTAAAGAATAATTAAATTATTCCTTAATATTTTAAATAATAATTATTTATTAATTTAAATAATTAAATTATTACTTCCACAGCTGAAAATTGTGGCATGTTTTTAGTAAGTAAACATATCTAAAGCAATAAAATTAAAATGAGGTAAGAAAAGAATCTTCTGTATTCAAGGGGAGTAATGAGTGTTTAATTGTATATGGTGTTTGGTGTCAGTGGTGAAAATCATGGTGATATTTGGACACTTTCAACAAACTATAATTTCTCTGAATAACATGACATTCCCATGACATGCAGGCATCCTCCAGTTACTAAACAATCAGCAAAATTAAAAAATAATTGTTTTGTCTTATGGGTAGGCATACTTAGTATTTATGGAGCACTTCCTATGTTCCCAGTAAAAGATTAGAGATCAGAAAGGATGACTTAAGAGAAGGACATGAAAGAAATCTTACTTCAGATAAGAGAAGATTAAAGGGTTGGAAAAAATAGTTTTCTGATAAATAAAGAGTTTCTACAAGGTAGGTAGGAATTTTTTATTTATATTGTGAATGAGGTGAGAAATAGTGGTATAGAATTGAAATATGATTTTACCTATGCAATAGAAAAAATGTCTTTTGAGGACTAATAAGGTCTGGAATCTCCACTATGGGACCATCATATGAAAGTTCAGCTAAATATATCTCTGAAATATTTTAAATTTAACATTCTAATTAAATAATAAATTTTGACAATATTTTTTAGAATATTTTAAATTTTAGTTTAGAAAATAAAGAAAATTAAATTTAGCTAAATTGTGTTGCAATTAAAAAAAAAGGTATGTTGAAACAAATATAAACTTCAGTCATCTAACTTTAGAAACTTTTCAGTATCAGTGAAAAAATATAAAAATATAAAATAGGGAATTAATGGATAAAATGGATAAAAGAGGTGATATAATAGATAAAATAAGGAATGTGCAATATGCAGTTAACCTCCTTTTGCCCCAAGAAAAGTTCCAGACATCTACAGGGCTTATCCATATGGCTTCTCTATTTACAATTTGTTCCATTCACAGTCATTTCCAATGTCCTGACCTGGGCGTAAATGTAGTTTTCAGTTTTCTTTATGAAGGAGGACACCTTCCTCTATCCATTGCCACCATTGGATTGGGAAGGACTGCATCCTGCCGACTTTGAGGAGGTGCAGTTGGTCTGACTAGAAAAATGGTTGGGAAGCACTGGTTTTAGAGCAGCAACTCAAAGGTGTATTAGATCCAAGAAAATTTGCATTTTTCAGAAAGAAGCAACAGAGCTATAAAAGAGTAGGTGTTGGCCTCTTTAATGTTTGATATTTTATTAGAAACTTTACAAAAAAGACTCAATTATTCTTAAAAAACGCCAGAGTATTTTAAGCTTACAGTACCATAAATTTTAGGACCAAATGTAAATTATGGGAAAATCTTTCTGCAATAATATTATATTAATTTCTATAATCAGGAAATTTTTATGGACTAGACTGTCTGTTCCATGGAATTATGACTACTGAAGTTTTTTGAAAACTCCTTGAAAGCAAAATTAAAAGTCTAAAGTATTTGGGGAATGGACCTAGATGATCTTTAAGGTCCCGTTCCAGCCCAAAGCCTTCTATGCTTCCAGTAAGTAAACACTGAAAACTATTTGCAATATTTGTTCCTTATCTATTTAAATAGATGTTAACAGCAAAATTGGAATACTCTTTTCAATAACAATTTTAAAAAGTTTGACCTTCAGATCAAAATTACAGATTTCTTTCTATCATGATCCTCTTTATCTTTTCATTACTGCTTGCAATAGTGAGCACTGTATAAAAGGAATTGTGATTGATTTTTGTAGCCTAGGCATAGTGGGGAAAGTGACTTCTGCTCATGTACTGTGTTTGCTTCTCTTATGTTTGCTTTTTGTCTTCAAGAATGGGTTTGAGTAAAGTGTTCATTCCCATCAATACCATTCTTTTTCCTATTTTTGTTGCTTTTTCATTACCTATATTTGTATTTGTAATTGAATTTTTGGTTGCTTTTATGCTTGTGATGTACTAGCAGCCTTATTCTGAAAGTAAAAGCCCAGAAATAACAATGTACAAAATTGTTTCTCAATGCAAAGAAGTTATCTTAGTTCAGTTCTCTTATTACCAACATAGAAAAAAGTAATAGTAGAAAAGCATTGCATGTAGGCCAATGAAAATGTTTTAAAAGTTTAAATGTTTAAAAGTTAAGCTGCTTTTTGCAAACAGGATCTATAAGACTTTATATCTAGTTCTTTATTTTAAGCTCACTGCACACTTGGCACTCCCAGACAAGGTAAACCTGATATCTTTTTGCTTAGAACTTGTGTTTATTTTAGATTGTCTTTTCTGAAGCAGAGCAAAACCAAATAAATTTCAAATGTATATGAGGACATACATATTCTAGGATTGTAAGGTGAATTTCCCATCAAAGTCAAAGAAAGTATAAACATCTGTACTATTATACATTTTCACTAAAAAAAAAAAAAATCATTTTTTAAAGAAACCGTGTAAAAATTTCCATGGAAGGTTTACATTAAAAGTATTTTTGAACTAATAACCTCTCACATACTGTTAGTTATGACTAAGTTTCTGGAGTCTAGCCTAGAGAAGGTCAAAACTCTGTTTTCTGGAGGGAAAGGAAAAAGGAGGAAGGTCTGTTCTCAGAGCTGTCAACCTGCTCTTCTCTTTGTTCTCCTTCCTTTGTATTTCCCAGTAGGAATATGTATTTCAAGATAAAAGGAGATTTTTCTTCTATTCCATGCCAAATTTCAAAGGCAGGTCTTGTACACTTTAGTGGTTTCTGATTCCCAAGTTACATGAATATCTAGTAGGCATTTGCCTCAAAAAAAGGAACTGGTGAGATAGACCATACATTTCTAATTTAGTTCCTCTTTTTCTAATGACTGTTCTTAGCATTGGACTTCTTATTCCACACTTTTAATTGGATTCACATTCTGTACTTTATGGCAGAATGTTGACCAAGAAATGGGTATGATCCCTTAAAAATGGTTTTTAATTGTTTCAACTAAGTGAATGAGAAGGGCCTCAGCCTCTGTAGTATGTCAAACTTACACAATTCTTGCTTTGCTTAGTGGTTGATTACTTCTTAGAGTAAATAAAGATCTTTATAATATCTCATTTAATTAAAGCAACTTACAGAACCTAAATCAGACTTCAATATCATTCCAATTCAGACAGTGAGGAGTGGCTATACTACTATTATTTTTTTTCTCAGATAAAGCATTTTGCATTTCAATTTCGCCGCTTTCAAAAAGTATTTTCTTTTTTTTTTTTTTATTTTGGCATGCATATACAAATAATAACAGTTCTAGCAAAATTGCAGTCACTATTTCACTTAGTGTCATTTGAATATAATGCTTTCTACAATTCATCATGTATTTGAATAATTAAAATCTAGTATAATGTGTGAATAGTTAATTTGAGAAATTTGTAATATCTTATGGACAGTGCCATTACTTCTGTACTATGATAGATTCCCTACTTTTGCTATCTTTCCCTTGCAGTTTATCATATGACCACAATTTTTTGCTGGGGGAACAAAACTGAAACTATAGCTCAAAAAGAAGAAACAATAATGATGTGACCTGAAGCACCATAATTGGAAAGCATGCATCTTTATTGAAAGTGTTATTAAAAGAGAAAACAAAGCTTGTCATAAGCTGTGATAGTAATCTCTAAGCAATGAAAAGCTGTTTAACTTCCAGTAAAAAATATATGCTTTATGAATATGAAAACAAAACAACCATATCTATGTTCTGTTTGCTGGTTATATGTTTGTCAAGATCCCTAAGTTCTTACCTAAAAAATATTTCGGAACACTTTGAATCTACTTTTAAAACATGTTCTTGTTTTCAACACTATTTCTAAAAATCGGTTCATGCTTCTGCAAAATCTTCTGCTATCTACATTTGAGAATCTCTGGAAATGAGTGGCCCTTTCAGAAGACAGATGTCTTTCCCAGTTCATTGTTCTGTTCAATTGGCAGTAGCTAAAATACCTGCTCTAGAGTGCATCTTTTGTACTTTCTAAGTGGGCATATTTATCTGCAGAAATAAATTATCCTTCACAAGGTACAGCCAAAGTATGCAAGTAATTATTTATTAGGTGATTCAGCAGTCTGACTAGTTTGTTTGACTACATTTATTGTTTCTACTTCTTTCCTCCTAAGCCTACCTAGGATGAAGGAGGTAGAACATTTGTGTTACATCACAGATAAATCTTAATGAGAATACCAATTGTTGGCTTTATCAAATAATGGGGTAGTTATTATTGTCCTTTACATTTTCTTCCACTGTAATGTTAGTTTGCTTGACTATTCTGTGGACATTGAACTTGCAGATGCGCTCAATGTTTTAATTGGTATTTTTCATTTGTCTGGTACTTTTTTACTATTGTATGACACAGAAATGGCTCTTTTTAAATTACTCACTTTCTAAGACATATGATCTTGTAGTAGCTTTCCACAATAAATATCAGTTTTATTCCTAGATAAACAAAATCCCATTTTTTTCCTGCTGTGAGTGGACAGGCATAAGTGGATAGGGACACAGCAGAGGAGAAGGAAACTTCCTACCCCATATGCAAGTGACCTGTCATTTTTAATTCAGTATCTATCCATAGTGTATTCTATTCAGCTCTTCATCTTCTTGTCTGTGGCAAATCAGAAATAAAAAGAGAAACCCTTTATATTAACACAAATCATGCATCATCGGAGCTGGACTTTATTTTCACTGTTTTTGCCAACAACTTCACATTAATAATTATTGCTGTTAAACAATTCCCCAAAGCATGGCCCCATTTTCAGCCCTGACAATGGACTTGGCAAAATGAATTTTGCAGGACTTTATCTAAACTCTTCCATCTATAACACTAGATAATGATCTTTTTTGTACAAAGTAAGAATTGCATAAATTCCTGAACATTATTATTTTTAAAATATCATTATGCCTTATATGGATTTAAAACTGATGTTCAAATATTCATTTCTTCAGCAAATGCAAAGTTTCTTCTTATCACTCAGAAGCCAAACATTCATAAATGTCAATTTTGTGGAATCACATTTCTGATCATTATCACTTTTAATGCATATGTTAAATTATCTATCGTGTAGAACAAAAATAGTTCAATTCATCTCAAGATTACTTTATAGCACTCAAAGTTCTCCAGGAGTACTGTTGGAATTTTTATTGCTTTAATTTTCAAGTGTTAGTTTGGATTTTTTTTTTTTCCAGATAACATATATATTTAACATTTACTGACATGTCACACAAAGAAATAATGGGAAGTCATTTTTGTGGAAATCCGTGTAAAACTTTGACAATTGCCTTTAGGTTTGAAGGGACTTTGGTAGCTTCTGATGAGCAAATTGTAATAGCACAAAATTAAACATGAGCAAATAAGTTGTTTTAAAAGAAGTTACTCTTGTGGTGTCTGAATTTTCTCATTTTAACTACTGTGAACAAAGTATTTTCTGTTCTTCTTCTTCTTAAAAAAGTTGTATTATTTTTCATATGAGTAGTACAATGTTATTCTCTTGGAGGTTAAGATGTCTGCCTTTTGGGGGTTTTGTATCCTCTTATGTGAAGCACTTTACCTAAATTCTGCCATTTCTTACTTAGGGAGATGAACCCTAAACTCTTTCCCCTTTTCAAAACTCTTCCCTGAGAAAGAATCTCTTTTTTGAGTGCTCAATGGTTGTACTACACTCTGGATAGAAACAAGAACCCTGCTAGCCAGGAAGCACTAAGTAAAATTAAACCAAATATAGGAAGGGCGACTGCAAAGTAAGAGGCAGAAAGAGAATGGGATGGAAGGTGTTCTTGTCCATCTTAACTAAGTCTTTTTGCAGATGTGCTTCAGGGTTATCCTTGTTAATACAGAACAGAGCAATGACATATTCATATGGACCTGAATTTAGTTTTAATGGAATCACTACCAAAAACTACTATATCAGGAATCCTGGAAGTCAATAGCTGATTATATTTTCAAACAAACACTTGCTAAAAAAAAAATCTTACAAGAGGAATTAACATGGAAATAATAAGCTTTATTTGAACTGCAACAGCTAAGTATTGTTTTTTCTCTAGGAAGGAAGACATTCAGTCACCTGCAGTGACTTCCTTGAGAAACTTCATTCATAAATTAAGACTTTCCAGGTAGCTGAATTAGGTTTAATAATTTTTATCATTGTTGTTAGCCGACCTTACTTTTTCAGACAGCTAATTCTTTATCATCAGCTGTGTCATCTACTCCATCATGTACTTCCTGCCTGGATAAACTACTGGTGTTTGATACAAGATGTGTCTTATTACTTTAGTAGTTAGAATTATTGCAAATGGTTCTATTGGTTGTATACAACTCCCATAAGCCATTCTGTGTGGCTTTGGTTTTGGTTATTCCTGCTACTCTGGTTTCTGTGGCTCCAGAACATGGAATAATCCCTCTTCAGAAAAGTACAACTTGGAATACTCATGTTTTAAATCTCTTCACTTAGCTGTCTATGCAGAGATCCGAGACTCTTCGTTTTAGGCTGTCAACAATAAACTCATATATTGCCCTTCTAAAGAGGGTAGAAGAGCATCTGCAGAAATCTCTGGACTATGCAGATATCCTGGATTCTTCTTTTCCATGATCATTATGAAAAAAATTGAAGAGTACTTCCCTTAAGAAGTTTTGCTTGATTTTTTTTTCCCCATTGAAGAGTATCACTGGTTTCTTGTTCTGTGTCAGATATTCTAAATTCCAGCTGCATAACAGTTGCTTCCAGTAACTTTGTGCTTTCTACATGTTATTGTCACTTTTGATCTTCTTCTAGTGACGCTTTTAGAAACATTATTTCCTAGAGCAGAGTAGAGAATTGTCAATAAAGTCAGACCAACCATAGCAATGTCTATGGTTGGTCTATTTAATGTCTATTTACTGTCTGGCATCCAGACACACCTACCCTTTGGCATGATAACAAGCTGGATTGGCTTGTTAATTAAAGATAAGGTATTTATTTCTATTACATGGGAGTCATTCAAATTGCATTTTTGAATACAAAAAGTTATTTATTAGTTAAATCATGGGCAACATCCATTATTGAATATTTATTTATATTTTTCTTAGAGTGCCTGATTACCACAGCCTGTAAATTGCAGATTT
Source organism: Serinus canaria (assembly GCF_022539315.1). Classification (NCBI taxonomy): domain Eukaryota; kingdom Metazoa; phylum Chordata; class Aves; order Passeriformes; family Fringillidae; genus Serinus; species Serinus canaria. The sequence goes on from NC_066317.1 coordinate 37,999,713, forward strand.
ATTTTTAAGATTGGCTTACAGCTATTGACAGATGTTTTCTCTCTGGTCTTCTAAACATGTGCACAGAAAAGGTGATGGTGCAGGAGATTTATGTAATGTTGTAGCAGCTCGTTACTTTTAGAACTCTGTTTTATTGCTCCGTTAAAGATGCATTAACAGAAGAAGACTGCAAAATTGGAAATCAGAAATTATTAAGAAACAACATCCAATGGAATCAGCGTTTTTTCCTATCTAAAGAAATCTTCTGCCCATTTATTTAGATGTATAAGCAGATCTATAATATGTTATAATTAGATCTGACCATATAGTATCAAAAGTATTGTGTGTTAAGGAATTCAGACCAAAACAGTTTTTTGTGTTTTGTTTGTACTGTTTTTTCTGTGGAATCTGGGTGGATACAGAGGATTGGAAAGTGCAGTATGGAAGTTAGTCTTACCTGCACTGATGACTTGGCTTCATTGCATGTGATTCATTTGTGGACAGAGGTCAGATTCACACTCATGCACGATTTAATCCTGACCATAGTCCTTGGATGCAGCAAGCTCAGGACCTGTGGCATGAGATTGAATGGGGCTGGTGGCAGTGAAATCAAGTTAAGAGATTGCTCATGTTTAACCTCTGGTATTTAACGGCCAGGTAGTCTAACTGCTTTATTAGATGGCTCTTTCATGCCGCAGATCTTAACATAATAGTTTGTTTTTCACAAAAGCACAATGTGAGTGCCCAAATATATTTTCCAGAGTGATATCCAGTTTTGCTTTGAGTACTAGAAGGGGCAGAGAATATAATTTTTCAGTACTTTGATCCAGTGGTCAACTATTTCTATTTTGAAGTTCATGCTTTACATTCAACTGGCTGTGGCTATGTATCTTGGTTAGAATTATTCCGTTTCAAGCCTTGAAAGCTTTAGTATTATAAGCACAGAGCCAGAAAATCACAGTTCTCTTCTCTCTTAAGCCAGCTGTTATCTTTGAATGTCATTTGATATCTCTGAATTTCCTGCAAAGAACTGGAATTGGTGGCCATCCGTGTACAGTAACACATCAGCGGTTCCATGTGGGCTCCTGTCTGACATGGACACTCCAACCTGGTGTCTCCAGAAGACATCACCTCTGCATGTCTGCTTCCTCTTCCAATGAAGTCAAAATTGGACAGCAGTCAGATCCCAACCCAAAATTTATTCCCCAAGAGCATATGGAAGTGTACCACTGGTGCTGACTCTTGCAGAAAATATTTTGTTTCTGATCACACCAGCATTGTGGCTTTATAAAGTGCTTTCTGGGTAGGGTTCTCTAAGTAATTGAGACTATGTATTACCAGGGTTTATGTTTGCAATATGATTTTACCTTAAATAGGTTTAAAACCTCTTTGACACAGAGGCAGTATTTATTTGTTTATTAAAGAAAACAACTGTATTTCTGGGTTTTAATAATCTGAATAAGTTAGCTCTTTAACATTTCCTTTCTCTCATTCTAAGGCTTTTTTTTTTTCCATCCTCAATTGCTTTTGGGAGTTTTTTTCTGTTTGACTAGATATAGGATACTGATATTGTTATGCATACAGTATTGTTGTGTTAGTGTCACAATTTTTATGCACTGATTAAGTCTAAACATATCATTTTTTCTGTTTTTAAAACTGCACATTTCTGCCACAGTGCTATGTACTCTGATTTGCCTTAGACTGTATCAGAAAATCACTGCTTTCCAGGGCATGGGCACTTTTGCTAAATAAGCATTCTGTACAATCTTTGCTAATAATTTCTTGTTCATCATTTATTTTAATCATTCAATAGTTTGCTTCAAATGTATTTTATGAGAAGTTATTGATGAAAAATGGACATAGCATTGCCTAGTTGTGGTAATTTAATTATGATTTAATCCCACAAAGCTGGTTTAAAATGTTGATCTTGATGATGACAGCTCTGATTTGACATCTGCCAGTTCTGAACTTGTTCCATACATATTCCACTCAGTTTTGCTTTCTTTTCATGATTAATAATATTATGCTTTATCTCAATGAAGAACTGTTGTATGAAGCTGGCTTCATCAAAAAGACCTGGGATTAAAAAAATAAAAATCTCTTTATGATATATAATATAGTTACAGATTACCTATAGAAAACTTTCTTCAGGCCATGTCAGGACTTTGTATTATGCCAAAAATATTTATAAAATACAAATTAGAAAACCATGAGATGTGTGTGATTTTTCAGCTTTTAATTTTCTTTTCATCTGTTTGCTTTAAAAAAAATCAACATAACTTTAAAGAACAGAAATAGAAATCAGATGCTGAAGGTTCATTTGATATGCTTACTAGTGTTTTTCTTGTTTCTGCAGTATGCAGTGTACCACTGATTTTTCCAAAACATAAAGTTCAAAGAAGGTGGAATGAAAGGTTTCATCCATAAAAATATGTACAAAACAAAATTAAAGTCCACATTCACAATTTGCCAAAAATTGTTAGGCACCCATCCATTCAGTGCAGAAGCTTTACCTTCTGAGCTGTCTTGCAAACAAAAAGCAACCTCTCTGTGGAGGGCTTGAAGAGATCCCTTCATAATCAATATTCAGTTACAAGTTCAATTTACAAGAATTTGGCAAATGATCTCATTTAATGAGAAAATTGTGATCTGGTTGTGTATATTGTGAAAGTAGAAAAATTGGCTCAATTTGCTCAGTAAATTATTCATTGGAAGTTACTCATTCATCACTAATAAAAATGCTGTCTTCAGATGTTTCATCTATTTGGTGTTTCATCTGCAATGGAAACTGATTTTACAATCTGTCATTCCTACAGCTGTTCTAGAGAACTAGAGAAATCTTTATTCTTACAGTAAAAGGAAGCCTCTATTCTTCTATCTCAGAAATAAAAATAAAATTTAAAAAAGGAAAATTGAGATATAATATACCTCAGGTTTTTCTGGGGAAAAACCCAGTGAAGAATCTGTTGATACAAGACTCGAAACCAGGAAAGTATTTGATACCATACAGAATATACTTTTGTATGTTGTCTCTTCCCAGTATTTTAACTTGTTTGTTCTCATTTAATAACACTTCAAGTATGTAGTTAGCTCTAGGGAAAAGATTTTGGAGTGGTTAGCATATCAGTTTTACTGTGTGAATTTTCCCCAAGTGGCCTTGAGCAATAGCAGAAGAGAGGTAGCAGGGTTAGCAGATAAACAGCTGTCACTGTCATGACAGCCAGTTGAATGCTTGGAGCAGCATGATGGAAAGGATGATTTGAATTGCATCAGAACATGACTTCCAGGATTGGGAAGTCTGGAACTTCTCCAAAGGGATCAAATATTATTGGAATAGTAGTTGACAGGAGCTGATCCACATTATGGATGCTGCAGCATCCATAATGTACAGATGTGACTTACTAAGCTGAGAAAAAACATTGGCAAATAGGGAAAAAAAACTTAATGCTTCGAGCAGTTTACTTATCCATGTATGGAGATGAAACTGTTAGGGAAAGCTAGCAGGATGGACATGGGGTCCAGGAAAACAGAGTGATGACTTATTTTCTTTTATGCTCATAGAAAATATCCTAGAACATTTTCTTAAAATTACAGAATTGAAACCAAACTATTTTCAAGGATCTTTGTGTACCTAATGACTGAGCTGCAGAGCTGAACAGTGTGCAAATAGAGAAATGATGAATGTTGCACAAATGGATTTCCTCAGTACCAAATAGCACATATATTCTCATGCTCTTGTTACTAAGCTTCCTCTGTTAATTTTGTTATGTCAAAATACTAATAAATCAGTGGCAATTTTATGTGCATCACAACAAAAAAGGGCATTTATTTCTTTGAAATGTACCATGTATCTAATTAAGGTGATGGTAAAATAAGAAATCCAATGAATTCATGCATATTTTAAGTTTAACTTGCTATAATAAGATATTGAAATAATTCACCGGTGCACTGAAGATTTGAGTATACTAATAGTAACTTGTGTCACTGCCTGCTTTTCTAAATCAGGACAGTTATGTCATCCAGACAATTTGCTTCCATGGATATTCTATAGAATACAAGAATTAGAGAAAAAAAGTGGCTTACTTTGTTGAACATGATGCCATTAACAAGTTTTTTACATTTTGAAGAAGTGCTGTTCCATTAAAATCCTGACATTGTCAGGGAGCTAAAGAATTCACAAGGTATGCAAACAATTTGAAAATTAAAAATATCTTGAGTTTTAGCTCATTCCTTACCATTAACTACTTAGAAAGATCATACTTACTGAGTGCTCTACCAGGTCTTATTTGGATCCCAAATAGTAAAATACATTCACTTTCATAGTGGGACAATTACTTAAAGTAAACAGGTCTCAAATTCTACATGACATGAATATCTATTTAAATTTGAAATATTCAGAAAAAGTAAGGGATATAAGTGATGGACCCTTTGTGTCCATCACTTAATGATACTTCTATATAGAAAAACTTTAAACAGAAATCTATAAAAAAATTTAATTTTTAACTTTCATGCGGGTATCTTTTTGATAAGAGAAAAGATTGGCTGATAGATGTATCCTTTTAAGCATTATTTTTTAGTCTGGAAGTCAGAGTGAAACAGGCTGAAGTAAAAAGTTAACTAGCAATAACTTTCTGGAACCAATCTATTATAATAGAACAAGATAGGAATGTTTATGAGATACTGAAGGTAATAACTGAAGGCTTCGTCTGAAGACTCATGAAACTTTAATTCCAGTGTCACATCCCAGAAATTTGGAAGGCATTACTTCTTGAGAAAGAAAGTAAGATGGTTCTAATTCCAAGATTCCAAAATTGTCTCAGAGCATAGATCATACTTAAATGTGACTAGTGAGAGAAGAGCTTACTACACCAGCTGATCATCTGCCACTGCTGACGTAAGCACTGTGATGGAGACATTTCCTCAGGGAGGCTTCTCATTCTTCTCTCATCTATAAGTAGGTATTGTCATGCTAAAGCTTTACTAATGTAGGATTTACTCGGAATGAGCAGCTAAAATTGAAGTATATTTAAGCTCATGAAAACAAATGCTTTATGATACAAGTTTGGTAATATCCTATAAAATTTGATGTATTGTTCCCATAAAATATGTATTAACTTATCCTTTCAGTGCATAATTGGGGAAATACTACTTTTTTCCTAAATATCTGCAGGATTTTATGTTACTATTTTGATATTTAATAAATTGAATGTATTTTGATGATCAAATAATAATTGTTAAGTCATAATGTTCTTCATTATGACTAAATAGGAAGATAGGGAAAATAGTAAAGACAAGTAAGACAGAAGTTACATGTCAAATAAATGTCTTTTTTTGGTTAGCTTTTAAAAAATGAACTACATCTGGCAAGTAAATATTTAAGTGTCCAGCGTTGGAGATATTATTTGGAGCACACAGAGCACCGTGCACCTGCTTTAGCTGACCATACTTTGAGCAAGGAAGTTGGTCTAGGCAATCTCCAGGTTATTCCACCCTTCCAGTCTCAATGATTCCATGATTTTATATTTAAGTTTATCACTCAAATGCTTATTTGTTTCACAGATTTAACTAAATTATTAGACTATTTTGAAATATAGCTTCATTTCCAGTATACCAGAATTTTTAATTACTCGGACAAAAAATGCTGTAAAGCACATTTTCTCCTTCTAGATATCAGGTTGAGAGAAGGTTTGAGGACTACTTAAAAGAAAAGCTATTCCCCAGATTTAGAATCAAATTAATACAATGGTAATAATGGTAAAATAAATGTTATAACAATAGTGTGGTAGTGCAAATGTACACAAAATGAATGCTTACAATATTCTGACTGAAGCAAAGAAGTCTGCTTTTAATAGCTGTTTCTGCTTAGAGTGTAACATATTGGTATTACTCTTAGTTACTACAAATGAAAGAAGTATTTTGCACATATGTGATTTTCCCTGATTTCCATCAATCATTTCAAATATTTGTTGTTGCTGTACTTCTAGAGTTTCTTTTAGAATAACACTATAAATGCAAATCATATTAACGTGTAATATTCAATGACTATTATAATATATTCACAGAAAAACAGTGGTCCTGTGCTGTGTGATAAAGTGTGTAACTACAAACAGTTTCAATCAGAGGAAAGCAACTGGGGAAATGTACATTAGGAGCCTGAATAAAAAAGCTGTTCGCAATCAGTTACAGCTGAGTGCAACAAAAATTACTTTCTAGGGATAAAAGGAAATTAATGATTGACCAGTGTAACCAGAACATCCCACAGCAAGTTGAATATTTAATGCCATGCTACTTCTGCCCAAAACAATCTGAGGTTTGGCATTTATCCACCAAAATAGCTCATCGCTAATTAATTTGCCATGTCATTTTGCATAAAATTAGTAATTAATACTAGTCACAATGCACTATTGTCAACTTTTTTCAGTAAAAGATTCAATCTCAGTAGTTTCAAAAGCTTGAAGAAATGGTCATTTTTTATTATTCTTAGAAAAGAACTTGAAAAAGGTATTGCAGTCAAAAGGAAGGATATATCAAAGTTTATAGACCAAATATATTTGAGGTTGTTCAAGGTCAATGAATTTTTCCCTCCACTTGCTTGAAATTATGATTAATAGAATGTGAATAACTGGTACTCCGACTGAAATTAACTACAGTGATGTGTAACACTTTATTTAGCTGTCTCTTAAACTGTTGCAGTCTCATTTAACAGGCTCCAAATTAAACCTGCATTCTCCACCTTTTTAGAGGGAACATTTAGCCTGAGGTTTTGCAAATTGATTGGAAGAATTTCCAGTAGTTATGACTTGAGATGAAGAAAGAATGCATTCTTTGAAGAAGCACTTAGGGTAACCATTGCAAGCAGTAGTCTTGAATAAATAAAAAAGCATTGTTATGAAATTTGGAGTTTGTCGTGTGGAAAAAAAAGAAGAGTAGTGCTATTTAGAAGAAATTGTGGGTTTGTGTCATTTTCCTAATCTACTTATTCTTCAAACAGATGTTTTTAAGTGTAGTAAAACACAATTTATTCTGACCAATTGTTCAATACCAAACCCCAGGAAATGCAGTCCTACAGTCAAAAGCCTAGAGAGTCATTGAAAGCTAACATTACTGTGTGAGAGTCTGCACTGAGCAGGAACAGCCTTGTAGCAGAAAAGTCAGAGACTGGCAGATCACTAGTAATTAAATTAATAGTATTGAGCCCAAGGCCATATTTCTTCATCTTCTGTTTCTCATATTGCCTCTCATTTTTTTTTCTGTGATAATATTTTCATGTTTCTTATTCCTAATTAACACTTGTTAACACTTTTTTCCCCCCTTTGGCTTCTTTTGCTTTTTTAATTCTTTCACATAGCTCTGTTTTCATTCTTGGTATCTGTGGCTTCCCTGTTGGCTTATCTCTCCGTTCATTATTTCTGGTTCTCCTTTTACCCTCCTGCCTTCACTGTTACCTTCTCCATTTGCTTACTGCTTCCTTTCTTTCATTGTGCCACATGTCTGATTTCTCCTTGTTTCACTGCAATGGTTTTCTGTCAGAAAGGAATCCTGTCAGAAAGCATTTCTGATAGTGTCTTCTAATTCCATGTGTACCATTTGAGTGATGTTAGTCAAAGAACTATTTTTTACTTTGCACTGAATAGTTTTATGCTATGGACTCTGTAGTTCAGTCTGCTCTAAATACATATTTCAGGATTGTAGCTGCAGTAAAATGTCAAGACAGCAACCCAAACAATAGCAGTAATATTATATAAAGTGTGAATGGTATACACTGAGTTTATTCTCAGTGTAGTGCAGGATATTTTTCATAACTAGTAATCCACATGTGCTTTCATCTGTACTGAATTTACAGAGGAAGATGCAATGTACTGTAGTAATATGCTGAAGTTTTTCTAGCCCAAACATATGTTATCATGCAGAGTCCCAGTGAAGGATATTTATTAGAGGTGGAATTGCTTTTTCTTCCAATGCTATCCCTTCAAGACAGGCTGCAATGATCAACATATTTGAAAACTAGGATTTCTCACACAGAGCAAGTCTTCGGGACAAGCTTATGCAGCCTCTTAGCACATATCCTCTGTTGTTGGACCATTTCTTTGAAAAGCTTAAGCAGCCTCAGCCTTCTGGTGTTTCCTTAGCTGAGGGCCCCATTGGTGCAGGTATGTCAGGGTGCAGCTGCAGCCCAGGCTGAGGGCGCTGAGAGCAGAGCCGAGAGACCGCGCACCGCCGGCCCCTGGCACAAAGGACCAGGCACCTGTGGCACTGCCAGGTGGGCTTGGCACACACTGCAGGAGCTGGGGGCTCACCAGGGACAGCAAGACCCTTGTGCCCTTGGGCTGGGAAGGTTTAAAAGCCTGGGGGATCCTTTGTTCAGGGTCTCTCATCAGAGGGCACCAGCTCGGGCTGTTTCTGGGCTACTGTGCCACGAGCAAATGGCTTTATGGACATCTGAGCCTCTGCCATGGCAAACCCGGGATGGATCCGGTGTGAAACCTGCTCTGACTCTGGGATGGGATGTGTGGGATCACTGCAGATGCTCTGGGGTCGCTGCAGATGCTGCTGTGAAGGGGGATGCGTCCCAGCCATGGAAATCTCTGGTGTTAGGAATGCAGTTGAGAGAGAATGGTCAGACTGGGAATTTTCTGTAACACCCCCATTAGCATTAACAGGAAAATGTTAGTGGGTCTTGACTTCTAGAAATAGTGATGGCAGCAGGATTTTTTTCCCCCATGAGAAATCAGCATGTAAGTGTTCCGAATGCTGGATGTGATTCTCACGGTGTGAGAAGTTTTTCAGTAGACAGGATGTCCGGGTTTAAAAGCCATGGGATGACAAATTCTGTCAGAGCTTTGGTTTTAAACAGAATGTTTTTTAAAGAACAGTAAACTGTAATGCTCTCATATCAGAATTTGGACAGCAAGCAATATAGGGAACACTTATTATTGCCTTTTTTACACTGTTGTCAGAATGTTTTTCACAGGAGTATGATATTGTGAAGTTCAGTGTTACACAGAGAGTGACAAAGAAATTTCTGTTAGAACTTGTTATAAGCCTTCAGGTTTGGAATTATAAAGGAAGTAAAAAAAGACCTGTCTGTATGAGTCAGAGGATGCCCATGACCAGCCATGAAAAATAGAAATGTAATCACTGCATGAGTTGAGAAAGTATATCCACTGCCAACAGAGAAAATAAATCTGTGCATTAACAAAGAATACTTTTCTTTTTAAATAAAAAGTGCAATATTTTCAGTTGGAAATCAGCAGTAAGTTTCTAATCTCTGAGGAGAAGGCGTACAATTGCTTTCCATGAAGGTAGGGTAGTTAGAAATAAAGATGAGCACATGAGCTTGATTTATAAACTCTTCCTTTCATAGGCAATAAGCTAGTGATGTCTTCAGAGCTTCCTATGGAACTAATGTAGAGATGACCAGTTAATGAGAATTATTCATGTTTCCATTCTCATTATTCTTGGTTATTCACATTTTTGGAGAAGGTCTCGTCTTTCTCTGTTTCTTGAATCGTTAATAGCATGACATAAAATCAATGGACATAACATTCCCTCTAAACTTAATAGCACGTTTTACTCTGAGAGGGAACATGTGTGCTAAAGACCTTGCAAACAATTCCATGGGTGAAGAGATGGGCGTTAACACCTTTGAAATGGGTCTTAACATCTCAACTAACTTCAAGCAGCAAGTTTGTTACAGAGCCCAGACAGCTTGGCTTCTGAAATGGGCAATTGTATCTGCACCAGCCTGAGATTCTGAGCTTTGGGCAGTAGGTTTGTTGCAGTTTGGCTCCTGAAACCGAGGAGGGGTCTGCGCAAGCTTGAGCTTCTGAACTTTGGGGTAAAATGACCCATTCAGGGCAGGGGGCAATACGCGGTAGGCTGTCCGGGAAGGCTGGACCTTCCCAGTACCTCAGCCAGTGGGGAAAGGAAGAAGGCAACATGCAGCCAAGAATTCAGGATCAAAGGAGGCTGCGCCCTCCGAAACCTCGAGAAAACCCCGTGCAAATGTGCCCCAGTGGACTCTCTCCCTTTATTCAAATAAATTTGCAGGACTCATCGATCTCCTTTTTGGACACTGGCTTTTCATAGCATGATTTTCCATACAACCACTTTGATGAGGTAAGTAAGAAGCAGTTTGTTTTGTCTTGTTCCATGGCTGAATGCTGTGCAATGGTAACAGCCTACTAGTTCCTTATAGTACAGGGAAAAAAAAAAAAAAAAGGCGAGAATTTCATATGTCTATAATGAGATGTCCTTCTAGCACAGCTTGAATTGCCAGGACAATGTTGTGATGATTTTTTTTTATTTTTTTTTAAGGGAGGCTTTTTTTAAAAGTCAACATGATTAATCAACTTTGGTTGATTAATTATGTCATAGTACATTACGAGAGGGTGTTATTCCTGATGGAGCTACATTCTTGTAGAGCCTTTTTCCAAGTTTTACCTGATGTTAAGCATGATTTAGATACCATAGGAATGTAACCATTGGGGAAAAAATTGCTTTCTGCAGCCTAAATGTGAGATTATGAATATTTATCAAGAAAGAAATTTAAGTAAACTTTCCTAGTGAATTGATGCAGTTATAGATTTATGCTGAGCTAATAGAACAGTTTTCAACCTGAGATTTAAACACTAGTACTGCTACTAAATGATTTTTCTTTCATGAAAGAAAATAAATGGAATAAAATCCACCAATATAGATGCCAAATACACTTGTTAATAAAAAGATATGAAGAAAAATATCACCCTAATTATTCAAAGATGAGGGGCTTTATAGAATTATTTAGGTTAGAAAAGACCTATGACCTCCATCAAATTCAACTCAGCACTGCCAAGCTCACCAATAAAGCATGTCCCTAAGTGCCACATCCACACATCTTACCTGTAGTTACCCAGATCCTCTTTCAGTCCCTTTTGTAAATGGGTATTTAAATAGGTGGATTAGTGAAGCAAAAGAAAATTTGGTAGAAAAAGAACATTTATTTTTTTTAAGTGTGTATGGAGGAATTTGCAGATAAAATATTAAAGAATCATTTATAAAATAACATTTTTTTACCAATGATTATCTTTCTTCAAAGATTAAGACTTTAAGTCATAATTTAACTGGTCCTGAGAAACAATTATGTTACTTAGCAGTCACTCCAGACTATTTTTTTTTTTACTTCCTCAAGTGTTAAAATGCTTTATAGGAATGGCACAAGATAAGAGCAGCTCTCATTTTTATGATCTTATATACTACTTGTATGCTACTTTGCCATTCTTTCTGTTACTGTTATGCCAAGTTTTGTTGCTGTGGAACTTTCATGGCATTTTCTTGATTTTGGAGTAAATTACATGGTGGCTTTTAAAGAGCAAGAGGGCAGTTCAAAAGCACATTTGCTTTTTCAAATACCAAAATTCAATTTACCAATGAAGACTCTATCTTTAAAGTCCTTTTTCATACTTTAAACTTTGTTCTTGTTTGGTTTTTTTTGTTTGTTAAAGAGAATTATTGTCTCAGAAAATAAGTGGAATATGTCCATGTTGGAAAAACTCTGTGTTTCTCTCCTAAGAGCAATTGAAATCAAAACTAGGAACTATTACAGGAAATTAACTCCAATACTAAAATTTTCTCTTATGCTTAGCGTCTACCCATCCTGTAGTGCAATACTGAAATGTTTAGATTGACATATATTCTAAGCCTCCATGGTCTAGAAAAGTAAATTACATTTAGACAGGTAAATTTTCTTCTAAAATGTATTTCCTCTTCTCCTGATTTAAATGCATCCAGTGTTTTTAAAATATGTCTTTTGCTATGTTCATTATTGAAAAATGCTTCATATTTTTCTTAGTCTTCCATATATTTTATATTGTATATACTCACATGGTTCATATAGACAACAGAATAACTTCAAACAATTATTAATATATCTGAAGAGAGCAAACATGCCCACAGCTCATATTTTTCACAGCTCATATTTATGGTGGATCATTCTTTTTTGTTTATTGCATTGCCCTGTAAAGAATCTACGATTCCCTCAAAAATAATGACATTTTATAAAGGCAACACTTGTTTATTTGGAGGAGTATTTATTTTCTTTGCTTCCTGTTTCTGAATCTCCAGGGTATATTCAGTTCATTGTTTCAGTATTTTTCATCTCAAATACAAGAATCTTTATTTACTTCTTTTTTTTAAAAAAAAGAAGGTGACAGGTAGATCAAGGAAAGGTGTTTGTGAGAAAAAAAACATTATTATTATTCTGAAAAAATATGAAAGTTTGCTTATGTGTTATAGCTTGCCATAGTCAAGTATCAAACAAATAAAAAACTGAATAATATCATTGAAATGTATTGGTTTTGCTTCAGCTATAACTGTGAGAAAATGTTTGTAGTCCCTCACCTCAGAAAGTGGAAATAAAAGATGATAATATGTATCTGACCTCATTTCCTTTGCTACTTCGACCAAGAAATTTGTTTTCAGAAGAACTGCCTGTTAGGGAAAAGTACTCCTAATTTTGCTAATACTTTGTTTTTTTTCCTCTCTGGTAAATTTTGGTGTAAGATAATTTATAGACAATTATTCAGTGTTTGCCTCCATGCACAGCCAACGTTTAGCCTCAGAGAGTGTGGAGTATGAAACCTGGAGTACATAAAAGCATTATGGACACAAATATGTTACTTATTTTATAACAGAAAAACATTATTACCCTTTTTCAGAATACACTCACACTCTCTCTCATGGCTGAAAGTTTGACTCATGACTACACTTGATCAAAGCAACTTAGATCAATTTGCATGCTTTTACTTCAGGAAGGAAGTCACAGGAAAATGAAGGCCCCAAAGCATAAAATAGGACTCATTAATAAAGGCTCAACATAGAGGTCAAAAAGCAAAATGGAATCATATATTGCACTGATCTGTAGAAACAGCCATTGAGAAATTACAGTAGAAGCATGATATAGACATTACCAAGGTGTTTAATTGTTGTATATCTATGTTTATACATATCTTTTAAGGTATACATCTTGACATACAACTTCTGATGAGTCCACTTAAAAGGACCTCTGGCCTGTTTATGGCCTGGTAACAGGAAGGCAAGGAAAGGACTGTCTTGTCCTTAATAGTCCACTGATGCTTCTGTTGGACAAAGCACCATGAATGTGCAAAACAGTCTCTGAGGCACTTACAGATATTCCCTATTGGCCTTGGTGTGTGGAGGGGGTGGATGCATCACCTGCCCATAGTATGTATCAGCATAGTTTAAAACCGTGGTTTCCAAGACAACTACCTGAGACTAAAATGTAGAAGTGAAGGACGTTATAACTTCTGAATCATTCTTTCACCTCTGCTTTGAGAACAGGCATGCATGAGTTGCCCTTTGCTTATCTTGACTCCAAAAAAATGTTTGCAGATTAAAGCAATGTTAACTAGTCTAAAAAACTAATTTTCCTTTAGTACAGGAAGAAAAGACAAGATAGGTGCCCAGTATTTAATTTTTTTCTCCATATACAGTGCTCGAATAAAAGAAAAACTGGGGAAAAAAATGACCCTATGAATAACTACAGCTAAACTGAAGGAAGATCTTGCTGAGCTCAGTGGGAGCGCTAAGATATGGACTCCTGCCTCACATTTAGCATTTGGTTCTGAAACCTTCCTTCACCTGAGAGGCAGCAATTTTTTGTCATAATTGCAAGGTTTCACTTACAAACTCAGCAATATCTTGCTACTCTGACAGGGAAGACCCCTCAGCTTCCACATCCATCTGAGTTGTGGGAGTTGGGTGACCTTGGGAGATCAATCTTTCCTGGATGGCATGACCCCCAGGCTCCCCATGAGCTCAGAACTCAGGCGGATCGTGCATTCTGCAATATTTTGCACTGGCAATGGCAGCTGGATCACAGGTCAAGAAGGAAGGTTTCTTCCCCTTTTGTTCTTTTCCTTCTTGGCTCCTGTCTGCTGTGTTAGCAACAGCCAGTCAGCTAATGTGAAATAGCTTCCTCTTACTTCTGCAGTGAGCTTTAAAGCTATCCATGGTGCTTTAGAACAGTTGAATGGCAGCAAAAATGGGAGAGCCCAGAGGGAGACAGCACTGTTTCTAATTGAACCAGTGGTGCTTGTAGAACATAATGAAAAGGTCCAGAATAAGCAAGTGATGTCTCAGAAATAATTATATACACATGTATAATATAGCTCTCATTTTCCTTGGAGTTTCAGCCATCGGAAACTTCAGTCTGAGTCACAGGTTTATAGTCTGTAAGTTAATTTTTTTTATAAGAATGACACTGTTTAAGAGTCTGTTTGGGGGTTTTGATTATACCAAAGTTGTGAATGGTCTCTTTGTGTTTTTCAACTACAAACCCACTAAAATGACTTCCTGATGAATGTTTGCCTTACATTTAGTTTTCCATATATATTTGATTAATAATTTAATTTCCATAAGGTGCTGAAGGTGCTTCCTCTTAGTTATCACAATTCTTCAATATGTACTAAAACTGGTGGATGAATTTGTTACTTTTGGCTTTAATGGGTGTGTTTCAATAACTTAAATCCAATACACCATCACCAGAAAGCAATGAAGGGATGTGTTTCAAACATAACTTATGTCTAACTTTAGACTCACTGGAATGGTTAATCACAGCATAAGCAAAATCCAAACCCAGATGTGTGCAGAACTAGAGTATTATCAGCTGGAATGCATCTCTCTAACTCTATAGACATAAAAATATATTTATTAGACTAATTAGTAAAAGTGGCTTGATGAATTGATACAGAAATAAGTATTGTCCCTGTTTTAATATGAAATGACACAATTTTCAAAAAGTTTTGTTAAATATGTACTACATCATTGCAAGATGAATTCCCTTTTTATTTTATTCACTCTCTTCAACGTCAGGAAACCTCATTTAGAAATCACTACTGAGTAAGCATTCTGTGTGCATCTTGAGTTCTTATATCATGCGCTTAGAATTTTTAAATATGCAACTTGAACACTGAGTGTTTTTGGAAGGTCTAAATAATGGGTTGAAGTGTTGTAAGTGTTCTCTAATGGTGGAATAAGTAAAGCATGTCTCGCTTGTTTCCTTTTTGGCTTTGAAGTGCTTGAAATCAGAAGATTTTCATAGTTTGTGTGAGGGTTCTTCCCCTGTAGCTACATGTGGCTATTTACTATTGGATAAATGGATGTCCAAAGCTTAGCATTTAGGTTCCTAAAAGGATATTGGCAATTCATTCAAAAGAAATATACTCTTTATTTTCAACTCCCTTTGAATTTATTTATGCTTTAAAGGAAACTGGAAATGGAAAAAATCCTTCAAAATAATTATTGTTAATTAAATCTCATGTTTTAATTTGAATCCTCTCTCAATTTGAGACAAATTAGGAGGAAAAAACTCACATTGTAGTCTTCAATTCCCCTGTGTGCATGCTTCCTCATTTTGATACTTTCCTTAAAGTGTACTTTTACTTTTTCCATCTATTTTGTAAAGCAACGGAATTGTGTAAGCCAAATCAAGACATTTCAAAGGAAATCTAAATTTATCTTTAGGAAGTATCTTTTGAAGATGTCTCTGTCCATTTTCTTTTCAGACTGTTGCTGAAAAAGTCTGCTTTCAGCTGAAATTGATCCAGATATACAAAACTTCTTTAAAGTACTAAGATTTTAAATAAAATATGAGAAATTTATTTTACTATTATTACTATTTCTACTACTATTATTATTATTAAAATTGTTGTTATGATAGACAAGCCTCCAAATTTCTTGCTCGTCATGAAATTCACTTATTTTTTCCCTCCTCAAACATAGAGCATTTTAATACAGAAGTAAAATTTCATAACTAACTTAATTTAAAATTCAATATTGCTTTATAGAATTAATACGATAATTAGAAATTATCTTTATCTCTTGTCTGTTAACTTCAGATGTTTTCAAATCCATTGCTCTTCTGTGAACCTCTTCTTGAATGGCTATCTGCTTGGTCTTTTTAAGGTCTACACTTTTGTCTCAGGGATTTATGACTCATATTTATTCTGTCATGTTGTATTTCAGTACTTGCTGTACAGGAATTGTCATAAATAACAGGGTTAATTATCTAAAGTCATTTTTAGCAAGTGTTGTTTGTTGAAATTCCTTGTTTTCTCCAGTGCAGACATCCAACTGTCTTAACTGCAAAAAAAAAAAAAACCACAAAAACCCAAAGTCAAAAAAAAAATTTTTAGAACTAAAACTAGAGGCCTTCTAGAATTAAATGTCATAAATGGGAGAATGATAAGGAATTTGTTTGCTTGCATGTGAAGGATTCTGGGTACAATACTAATCTGAATTTTTAACAGAGAAATTTTCACAGTTGTCCTGTAACTTGTGTGTATTTTCAATAGAAATCAAATTTTCAGCCTTCAGCATCAGTCTCATGATGTAAGTAAGCTACTGCAGATAATGATCCTCCAATACTACTTGAATCTATGTATCAGTAAATAATACATTTCTATTTGAACAGTTTATATAATGTGTTGAATTGGCTATTGACAGCCAATATAAATTGCATTCTCATTTGTATTTTTCTTTGTTTTCTGTGAAAGCTGTGAATTTTATATTAGTGGAAAAATAACACACATTTCTTAGCAAATTTCTTAGGGTATCACAGGCTAAAGCTCTAAACCAAACCTTGTGGAACCCCACTGGCTCCAAGCAATATAACTACTGTTTCTTAAAGTCGTTAGAATTAAGAATTGGTGTCGCAGGTATATGTCAGGCCTCCTGTAGGCCTATGACATTTAGAAGAAGTGTGTTGAAGAAGGTTGTAATGACTGCTAAAATAAAACCTCCGAGTGATAAATGAACAGATTGCTACTGTGAAAGTGTTTAAAGGTTTAGAACTCCTACTGATAAAATCACCAAAGAGAGTATGTAGAAAATTACTCTCTTCTCACCTTTAATTGCGTTATTTAACTTGAACATTTTCTCCACTGAAGGGAGTGCAAATAATAAAACCTTTTCATTTACTGTGCAAAGTGCTTTACAAACAAAGTATAGAGGCTATATGATTTAGACTTGCTTTATTGAATTAAATAACTGGCCATCTATATTGAAATTAATGATGGAAAGCAAAATTGAAATTTGACTAAACCAACAGCGCGTTAGCCCTTTATCAAATAGAGATGTTGCAGGTGTCTTCAGGTGGATACAAATGCAAAAATAAACATTTCCACCAGAGAAACAAAGAAGTCTCTCTTAGAGGATGAACTGTCTATTCATTCAAGCACTAGAAGATGGTTCTGCTGAGAAAAGAACTGAAATTCTTATCACCTTGTTTTCTACATCATTGATAGTACTGTCTGTACACCAACTTTCTTTTTTTAATGTTTTATTGAATAAAGGAAGCTATTTTTGACATGAAATATTAATTATGGAAGAATGTAAAATATTGTCAAGGAGAAAAGTGCAACAGCAGAAAAAATACCCTTTTTATATGTCTTTAACCTTATTTATACCTTATTTATATCTTTTATCTTACTGAGAATAGACATAAACTGGAGGATATTTTTTAATTGGATGCAATTACTTCAAAAAAAGTAGATTCTTTATTGATGCCTTTTAAGCCAGAGGAACCATCATTCATTAGCTTGAATGCACTTTACATTTTTCACATTTCCTCATACATGCGCCTCATTCCTTTATATAAATAGTTGGACACAGGAAATGAGGTACCTTGCATGTGAAAATGTAAAAGTACCTCTGTGGCAAGGTCTATGAAAACACTTGACACACATGTAGACAAATTAATGTTGCTTATAATTGAGAACATAGCCTAATTTTTCATTTCTTATGGCTGTTGCACAGATTTTACTTTTATTTAATGGCTATTCAATCTTAAGGTAAAAAGAAGTAAAAACCAAGAAGAAATCAGAAAAAAATATTTGCTAGCTTTTTAAATTTTTGTCAATAATTCCTTTTTGAATCTCAAAGGAGAAACTGATAGGAGAGTACTTTGTGAGGAAATGGAAATTCTTATTGGATACAGAGGGGAGAAAATGATTACAAAATATAACAATATATAGAAAAATCTCCACAAATTGATTAGTCACACTTTATGTGCCATAGCTTGCACAGCACAGATTTAGTTTAATTTATTTCTTTGTAATTGGCATAAAATGGTGCACTTGATCTTTCAGATTATTGCTTCTCAATGTCACAGGCTTTTTTCCCACTATGTGATGTACAGTTGGTTCCATTTCATGACCAGATACTCTTTTTCTAGTAATAAAAATTTCCAGAGATGATATTTTTGGAGTGAGATATTTTTGGCAATCTAGATAAATGACAGCAGTGTGAAATTAGAGAATGCTATAGAATTAAATGCAGCCAAAGAGAAATGTAGCATCAAAATCTTCATACTATGAATAAAACCAGAAAATGCCAATAACCCTGAAATCAAAGGGTGCTAATTCTAAAATGGGCAAGATCCCACATTGGTGAAATGCAACAATTTTTTCTTTATTTAGAAAATGGTTTAAACATGAATATTCTTGTCTTATACTTTTTTCTTTAGTTAAGAGCTCAGTACCTCTTTTGCAGCTTCTACCAGCCAAGACCCTATGTCCCAAAAGGGATCTAAAATTTCCTGGCTTTCTCAGAATTAAGTGTAAGCTACATATAGGAGTGTTCTGTCTTCAAAACTTATGAGAAATCTATTTTCTAACAGAGTATGTATTATATCATGTATGTATGTATTTCATTTTATTGTGCTATCTAACTTCACAACCTGGTATATATGTCCCATCTATCAGTCAGCTTTATCTGTTCCAGTATATCTAAATTACCCATTCCCTGTAAATTTGTCAAGTACAGGTAGAAAGGAAACTATGCAATTTGGTAATAGTTTTATTAAGGATCAGCAGAATTAAAGGATTTGACTTCTGATGATTTTATAGATATTTTTACATTTTGATATATGCAAAGATTTCCTTTTTTTTACATTGACTGAGAAAGGTTATGTTTTCTGCATGGGAGCCATCACATCCTGGCATGCAGTCACCTTGCTGTATTTCTTCACCAGGCATAACACTTGGGACAATCCAGTGTATTTCTTGTCAGATTTGTTGAATGTTATTTCACTCTTTTGAAAGCATTTATTTCTTAGTCTTTATGTTGAAGACAGCTTGGCTCATAGGCCAAGATTCCAGATAAATTTAAAAGTCTGGTAGCAAAAGGTGTGCCCTCCTCACCCTGATTCCACCAGCAGCTGAGAGCCAGCTCCTATCTTCTACTTCTGTGAAGTAGAAGCTTTCACTGAGAAGTGGGGCTTGTTAGTGGGTCACGATAGTTGAGGCTTGGTCCAAATGTGCTGATGAAGCCTAACAGGCTTTAATTAAATCTTAATGCGATATTTTAATCTTTTAATGAATTAGCAATGCAACTTATACACTTGTTCTAGATTTTCCCCAAAGATTTAAATTCCTGTTTATATACTTGAAGCAATTATAGATTACCCAGAGCTACCAAGAACAGTGCTCCATCTTCCAGGCTTCTCTGTGTGCTTACAGAGTAAATAGGTATTTTTACTTTGAAAATTCCTGACAGAATGTACTATTTTTAACAGAGATTCAAGACTTTTTCAACAAATAGTGTGCTATGTATGAAGAAAGTAATCTTTCAAATGCACACATCCGTAAAAAAAATGCCAATTGATTTTATCCAGTAGTCTTATTTTCAAAGAAGGCCATTTCAGATAAGTATTGTGCAACTGGAGGCTAAAGAATAGAAAGAGACTCTAAATCTTCTCTAGTCACATAGCTTTGGAATTTTTTCTACTCAGAGAACATCTGGGCGCTAAAATAATGGTACAGTTATCTCTACACAAACTTTGAAAACCTTCTTGTATATTCTGGGTGCAGTGGAACTGCAGCATGGAGATGCTTGGATTATGCAAACAGCTCCTTGAAAGCCATCAGAGTTTCTGAATGTTTGCAAAATGTGTCATATCTGAATAAGGTAATTGGTCATCAACATCCAAGATCTGAAGCCACAAATACTTTAAAGCACAGTCACTGATTACAGGTCATTCATCTCTTTTCAACTCCTGCATTTGCTTTACCTTACCTTGCAGCACTTAGTAAGAAGGTGAATGCAGATAGCAAAGCCCCTGAGAAGTGAGAAAGGGAGCTTAGCTCAGCTTCAAGTTGTTCTGCTTCCTTACATTATGATGTCCCCCATGAGGGAACCAGAAGGAATATAGGACCATTTTATGCATGCTGATTTTGTCACTTGCAGAGGCTCTAACAAATCATGTAATTTCTATAACTGAATATTTCTGTATTATTCAGTGTAATTGACAGTGCCAGAAACTAGCCCTAAGCAAATGAAATGCAACACAAAATCTGCTGTAAGCAAGTTAATCACAGTCTAAGTGATAGAAAGCTTGCACTTCATTTCTTTTCCAAGATACATTTGTAACAGAAAAATAATTCTCTTTTCTCTCAAAAGACTAGCGAAGCTGTCAGGCGCTTTGGGGCAATCAAAATAAATAGTTTATGCCTCCCGTAAATAAAGATATGAAATGTTTGTATTTATGAACAAAGGCCAGAGTAACCTCGTAAATTTGACATTGTAGGCTTTGAATCATGGGCTTAGACCACTGACAAATGGGTCACTGCCCCAACTCTCTGCTCTTGCACTTCTCATGAAGGCACTTGAGTTAAGATTCTGTGCTACATTTTAAAGCCAGCTTGCTAGTACCATTTTTGAAGATATCTGCTTTAAAAATTGTTCTGTTCTTATTGCCTGGAAGCATGTATTTTTGATTAATATCTCTGTTGCTCAAGATTTTTATTACGAAGGAAATTTCTTGGACTTTATACAGCAAGTGCCTCTGGGCTTGATGTTCAAGAAAGTTGTTTAGACAAATGATTTTCTGGACATTTCACCATCCTACAATTAGATATTTCATATCTTTGCCAGTCCTTACGTATTCATCTTTCAACCATGTCTCTTCCTTGTGCACCTTACAAATATATTTTGCGCTTTGAATACCTTCCTTCAAATTTCAGAAAGTGCAATTAGTTTTCATTAACCTAATTTTGTTCTGCTGTTTTTTGGATTTTTTTTCTTCCCCACAAAGCTGTCCAAAAACAGCTGGTCACTGTGACTCACTTTTCTTTCAGATCAAAACTTTGTGCTATCATCAACAATGTAGTTTCCAGTGGAAAAGTCAGGCGCCAACCACATGACAAATGGAAGTATATGAAAACCATACTTTCCAAAATTCAGTATTTGCTGTGTATAGACCATGATATCTTGCTAAGGAGGATGGTAAGAAACCTGAGAGCTTAAAAGAAACAAACCCTTTGCTAGCAACCTAAATCACTATATTTTCCTGTTTGTAAGCCTACCAGCTTTTTCCAAGCAGCAAGAACAATCGCACTATCATGCAAATCAAAAAGATTTTCTTATCAAAAAGCTTGATAAAACTCAGCTTTTCTAGAAGAAATTACAACCTAGGGTAGCTGTATGCTTTTACACTCTTCCATGATAAGAATTCTATAGCACTTCTTCGCTTACATTCATTGCCTACTTCAAAGACAAAGTCCTTTGAATTAAACCTGTGGCTGGACAGACATTTAAACCAAACAGGGTACCTGTTTTCATTGTATCATTTCAAATCTTGACTTTTCCAATTCTCTGTTTTCTGATTATTTTATGTTTTCAGCAGAAATAAGGTCATGGTCCTAATTGTTTGCCTTTTAATAGCTACTGCTTTCATTTAGAAGCCTTAATGCCCTTTGCTGTGTTGAGAAATTAATATGAATTTGTCATGCTGCTTTGGTGGTTTTTTTTCTTCCATATTTACAAATGTTTGTCACTTACGTTTCACTCCCAAAGGTTCAAGGTTGTTTTCCAGAGCAGATCAGTCATAATTGTATGGATAGATTCATGTTGTCCTCTCTTTGTCCTCCTTACAACCACTTTTTCTTGTCTTTCTTGCCTTTGCAGGATTTTTAACTTCAGTTTTTATGTTTTACTCCATGTTTAAACCTATCAGATTAATTAAAACTACAAAGTGCATCAGAATTGCTTCTTTTAAAAATGCAACTTCCAAAAGCATGTGCACGCATAGGCAGGCACACATTTCATGCAGTTGTAAATTGAGAATCAGCTTGAATGTCATCCAGCTGCCTAGACAGTTTAAGTTGTTGGAGCTAAAAACTGCTTTATTGTTCTGCTCATTGCTTTTGTTCTTATTTCTTAATTAAATTTGGTGTACTAATGGCTAGTGTTCCATAACCACTCCTCATTTAGAGAAAAGGGAAAAGCTGCTCCAGTGTCTCAATTCCAAGTTTTCCATTCCGTGACTTAAAATTCATATACCAACAGCCCTGGTGAGCCCTACAGCTGGCATGCCCTGTAGGTCCATGTGACCACACTGCACTTCTTCAATTGCTGCAGATCAGAAATGCTACAGAGTGGCAACAATTAATTTGGACTTGGAGTTCACTGTTAAAATATTTACTTCAATCCAGTTTCTGAATTTGTTTTTCAATGTTTTTCACTTGGATACTTTTTCGTCAGCGTTTCCAGAGTTGTTAGTTAAAATACAGATTTAATGATCAAGGCTTATGTGTATGTTCACTATGAGCCTCTTGAAACTGTTGATGGGAATCCACCGATTTCAGTTTCTATTTTAAACTGAGAAATGGTCTCATATATATGTAAAATCAAAATCTTTCTAAAACTGGAGTATCAAATAGCAGAAGATTACAAATCAATGGGATATTCTAAACCAAAGTCTGGAGATTGCTTGCTGCATTTATTTCTGGAGTTAGATGAGAATTTATGTTTTAATCAACTTCAAGATATAAGAAAATAACAAAAAATTTGTGAGGTGGATATTTCCAGGTCTGCTGCAACACCCTAAATGTGGAGCTAATTAAATTTAGCATTTAACTCCTTCTTATCAGTTCAGGGGTGGTAGGCACTTTTATTTTATTGTATAAAGACATAAATCCTGCCTCTGCACTCAGGTGACAGAAGAGCTTTGTAGGCAGACCTGGGCAGGGTTCAGTGAGTAATCCAATCTCAAAGTGATAAAGGCAAAGCACTCAATCTGCAGGTCAGGATGCAACAGGAAAGGCTGTAGTTTAGCAAGTGTCTATAAAAGATAAAAGCTCTCTATGGCCACAGGCTACTTACATTGATTGGGATTCACCACAGTCCTCGATAGGTTGAAAAATATATAGTTTAAGTGCAAGTACTTTGAACTATTAGAAGTGATTAACTTTCGGCATTTAAAATTTTTTATGATTTTTTTTCTTTCTGCAAGTTTGTTTCCTCTTTTCAGCAATATGCTTTAATGGGAAGAAAGCTCCATACTTTGTGAACAGACCTCAATTTTTCTCCAAACAGTTGCCTTTTCTTCCCCCCCTGAGTAATATAAAAACATGGGGGCAGATTTTACTACTGTACTGCCTTTTCACTCAAACCTTTTATTTGAAAGCTTTATTTAACCCTTTGGATTTTATATTTGGTATTTTTCCCAGTTATCTGGGAGTTAATTTCTTCTGTTGGATTTAGAGAATGCTGTAATAAAGCCATCAAAAAATAACTTCTTAGGGAAGTCAGCAATAATTATTTTGCATAAAGAAGTCTTGGATTTCAATACTTTTATCATTGCCCTTTAAAATTACTATAATCTGAAAATATAATTTGATATCTTGACTACCTAAAATGAAGCTATCAGTGAAATTCTACATTAACTTATTTTTATATCTATCTATATCTATACATCCATGACTGATAAGTTCCTGATTCTGTTATTGAAGTAATGGTGGCAGAGTCTGAAAGGGGCTCAGAAAAATTTTCTTGCTGTTCTTAAAAGCAATAATGAAAAAAGGAACTGTTAAATTCAAGCTAAACCAGACCAAAAGTAGTAATACAGAAATAAGCACCAAAAATTATAGCTTTGAGTTCAAAAGTTATGTTGTTGTTGATATCTGCCTGCTATTATTCTTCTCCTCTGTCTAGATATTTATTGCTACTAGTACATAGTATCAAAATACTTAAAAGCTCTTGACAATGTATTGAATTAAGGAGGCAGACAAAAAGGGGTGGTAAGGATGCATATCACATATGGAATCCAATACAGTTTTAGTTTTGAAACTTTCTGAACAGTTACTTTCTTGCACTGGACTGACAGTAGTTCCTTTTACTGAGGTATTTTCTGTATCAAAGAAAACATCAAAGTATCACAAAATCTCCATGAAAATACTTTCACAAGACTGCATACAAAAATATGTAATTTCAAATCTTATTACTTTCACTGTAAATAACAATGCATGTTATAAAAATTCACAGATTAGAGAGCAGTATCCTAACTATAGTTGGCTGAGAGAGCAAATAATCATAGCAGTAAACTTGGAGGAAAAAAAGATTTTTGAAAACTGTTGCAGTTGTTTAATCTTATCCATAAACCCCAAAACTGTTTATAGAAAAAAACATAGATGAGAAAGAAATGTATCACTGACTAATACTGCAGCATGCAGTTCAATCTGTGGCTCTCATTTAGGCTGAAACCAATGACAGTCATGGCAGCTCTACAAAGTCATGGTCAGCACATGCAGAAAGCTCTTGTAATTTACTGTTCTTCAGCATGTTTGCAAAATCTACAGTTTCCCTTCTGGCATCATACAATACAAATGAAGGAACTATGTCTTCCTCATTCTCTAATGATTAACCATTGCTTGTGGATATTGCATGAACATTTCCAGTGGTGTCTTTCTGCCTGAGGAAGTTGGTACAATCCTCTCTCATTCAGCAGAGTCTTAGAGAAATACTCCACATGAGTGCTTCAAGTTTACTCCCAAAGCAGTTGAATTTGTCCCAAATAGCCTGTTGTGGACAACTTCTAAGCTCTTTCTGTTGGATTCTGGGATATATATATATATATATATATATATATATATATATATATATATGTATATATATATCCACACACATGTAAGGTACTGTCATGGTTCAGCCCCAGAAACTGACTACATATCACTCAGCTGCTTACTGATTAGCACATGTATGACCCTCCCCCCACCAACACCCAGTGGGATGGGGAAGAGAACTGGGGCTAAAAACCCTAAAATTTGTGGATTAAGATAAGAAAAGTTCATTCACTCGAACTACAACTACTACTACTACTACCACTACTACTACTACTACTACTACTACTACTACTACTACTACTAAATGTGAGAGGAAAAAAGAGAGAAAAGACATGAAAAAGCCACAATACAAGCAGTATACAATTGCTCACCACCCGCTGACTGGTGTCCAGGCTGTTCTCTAGCTGTGACCGGCCCCTTTGAGCCCAGTTTATACACTGGGCATGACATTCTGTGGAACTGAATATTTCTTTGGCCAGTTCATGTCAATATTACATGGAAATAGAAGGGTCCTAGACTTAGGGTATGCCCTACTTTCCAATAAACAGAACATTGGTGGATTATCGACATTCTCATATTGAATCCAAAACACAGCATGTGCTAGCTACATGAAGCAGCTACTACAAGCTTCTAAGAAGAAAAATAAATTGTGTCCCAGTCAAAACCAGGACAGGTGTATGCAATCCAGGCACACTCCAGGCTCTTTTCTGCAAATGAGGCAGTATGCCCATGTAGGAGACTGGAGAGGTACCAGCACGTAGTCCTGATGGCCAGTTATAGCTAGGACTCAGGTGTGAAATTTTGGTGTGTCTATTTTGAGGAAATTCTCACTCCCCTCTCCTAACACAAGGCAGCTGTTAGGTAAGACAGAAGGAATTTAGTAAATGGTAAAATGTAAAATGTGTAAAGGTAAGAGACAAAGTAACTTTCATAGAGAATGGGAAGCAGAGTTGAAAGTTAGCCGCTTTTTATCTTCCTCCTGGGGAAATGATCTTACATCCAGTATTTCATTCTGGGCAGGCTGAATAATCTGTGTAGTCACTGACAGGAAAGAGTAATATAATAGTAGACATTGCAGTATATTCTGCCTGAAAATTTCAAAGTATCTTCTATAGAGGATATAAATCTAAAGTACCTATCTTTCTTTTCTAATGCCTTAGGTCTAAATATGTTCTGTTTTCCATAGAGAGCATCTATAATTTAAATTATTTACTCTGTGCATAAAGAGTGTGAATTCTCCAAGTGTTCCTTCTTTTATTTCACAAAGAGAGCTCTTAGGAAAAAAAGCAACTTAAATATACAGTTATTCAAGATGTGGGTAGAATTTCTGAAGTACTGTTCACCTTAAAACTATCAACATAGAAGCACATTTTGAAAACAACAAAGTGACTGCTGAGTAAATGAACGATACTGAGATGGCAGTGCAAGATCAGTCACTTCTCGCAGGTCTTTAATATCAAACCAAAGACAGAAGTTGATTAAGATTAAGGTTACCACAAATAACAAGATACAAACATTTGTATTTTCAAGTGGTGACTAAGTCAGTGTGAAGGGGTTATATTTTATATCCTCAATATGTTAGAGCAGTAATTTCTTCTGGCGTTGTGCTGCACTCGTTTTTCTTGTGACAAAGGCTTTTTGGGGTATGTGCAAATGCCTCCCATTATCTATAGCACAACACTACTAATTGTGCAAAACATGCAGTTGCTATAATTTCTTGACTCCCAGCTGTAAATTTACTAGTAATTAAGGAGAGGGGTGGAATAAGAAAACTGGAAGTAGAGCTCTATGAAATACATCTTGCTGTATTATATTTGCTTCTGTTTGTGTGTCTGTTGAACCTTTCTAGTCTCTTTCCTCTTTAAAATGGGACTACTAGGACATCTGCAGTTTTCCAAGAGTTAATTACAACTCCCATAAAAAGAAGATTGTTTCATCATCAATTATATATTAGGGTGACTTACTTTATAAAACAATTTCTTTTTCAATTTCTCCCATTCTTTTAACTATGTGTTCATCTCTTATTTGGAAAGAATGTTCTGAGAGTAAGTGGTCAACCATTCCAAAGCATTTTGGAGGAAGAGTCCTAAGGAAACTGAGTTACAACAAATGGTGGCAATAATGAACTTTTAGGACTTGCAGCAAAAGTAAAGACCAACTCATCTCCTGCTGCAAGTCTCGAATAGAATCGAGTGTGATCCAGACAAAACTTCCCCTAAACTGGGGGCAGATTACCTTGAAAAAAAGTTAATCAAATCCTTAAACCAAGTTTAGAAGCCACATTATTACAAGATAAAATCTGTCTCCCTTTTCTCCTTCACAGTTTACACCACCATGTGAAAAGAGTCAGCTTGGTTTCTAATCCCCAGTGTTTCAATGAACTCTACATTACTTTCTGAGCATTTAGGGAGCTTTTGCAATTCTTACTTTGCTCGTTACCCTTACCAAGACAAGGTTAGCCTACTCTGTAGTGCATGTGTGATGGTTTTTTTAATTGCCTGGGGAACTCACCTGTACAGAAAATCCTTTCTTACTGAAATCAATTGTAGCAAATTTCATAGAAATCGGTGGATGGAGAAAACTGGAACATTTTGTATGCAAGCAATGGCCTGTGCAGTAGAGGGTTCTATATTGAAGGGAATTTTATTTTGTGTCTCATTTGTATTATAGTACACATGCAAATGCTGACCTTTTGACAGAGGTATACATATATATTACATGAATATGAGAAAAACTGATAAAATTACTTTTTAAATTTTTTTGCACAAAACAGTGCTTATAATTGATTTTCTTTTGGGAGCACAGTATCCAAAGCATGCATTTGAATTGTACACATTAACTCTGCAATTGAACATGTAAAAGAGAACTTTGCTCAGGAAAATATGGAAGAAAGCAGTGGCCTCAGGTTTGTGAATTGATTAGTTTTTTATTTTTATTGTAACTTCTGAGGCAAAAATATTGTGAAGTTATTTAATTAAAGGTAATCTGCCTTTCTCTTGCATTTTCACCTTAGGGTGGTTTGTTATAGTTCTTCAAATATAAAGAATGGCAATGAGGTGATGCCTTAAAGACCTCCACATAGCTAGCCTGTCCTGTGCAGGAGGGGCTTACCTAACAGGCCAGGTGTTATGCACAAATCTATGTCAAATGTGCAAGGATGTCACTCATCATTCAGTTTTTATTAATTTCTGCAATTAATTCTTTAAGCTTTAGGTTTTTAATTTTCTGGGTCATATTTCAGCACTGCTTTTACTTTTCCAGTTATAAAGATTCATTAGGCACTTTTGTCTGTTAATATGTATATTTTTTTGTAACTTCATCTGTACTTTTTATGATTAACCAGTTTTCTTTTAATAATGAGGTAAATCTTACCTCTACCATGGCTATCTTGTAAAATGAAACACACTAAATTAGGCTTCTTTCTCTTGCTAATCATTCATATTCAGCTATTGACATGTCAAGTCCAGATGGTTGATTTCCTGACTATCCTAATTCATTCTTTTGAATAGCAACAGTTTGCCTTTTGTCATATATTTTCTCTATTTGTAAAGGCTTTTGGTATTTATCTGCATTTACTGAATAAGCTTACATATTATGGCACTTAATAAGTTCTACAGTCTTCAGCAAAATTTTCTTCAGATGCAGCAGCCCAGTACCAGTGTAGGAATCTCAAAGATTATGGAATAGTACTATTTCCCTCGTTTATTACTTCAATGAAGACATTTCAAATATTAAACCTGATAAAATATGCAGAATCTAATTAAAAAATGTTTAAATTAGTGTACTTGAATATTGCATTGATTCTATAGGCCAAGGAGATTAAAGGGAGACTTAATCATGGTTAAGATACAGTGCAACAGTTACATGTCCATTAGTAATATTAACTTGTGGGTCGTTCTTCTGTAAACTTTTTTATGGGGTTTTTGTAAACTTATTTATGGTTTTTTGTTGTTTGGTTTTGCATATTTTGTCATTTACATGATGCTGTTTCTCATTTTTTTAAATACAGAACTCTCAGTAGATCTTTAGTATGAAATGTGCCATGGATCTAAAGCCATTATTGGCTGTCATGATTTCACAGAGTATTTGTCCCTCCTAAGAGACTGAGAAGACAATAGAAAGATATATCCTATGACAGCAAATTCCAACACTATCAATCAGAGTGGTTTCCCTTTTTTTCCATTGGTGAAAAACTTGATGTTGTTTTTGGTGCTTAAGTTGAAGTATCTTATGAAAACGTGTACACTGTCATTTAGCACTTAATTTGCTTAAGTGCTAAATGACAGTGTACACGTTTTCATAAGATACTTCAATAAAAAGTACAGAATGTAGTCCATAATCTCTAATGTACTTCAAGCTTCCTCACAACCATGGTGCACTTGAGTACAATTGCATTTTGGGAGTTCTACATCTGGGAACACTGCGTGAAAAGATAATTATGGGTAAATGGAGCATTTTTGATACCAAAGATAGCCTAAGAATGAGAAAGAATAAAATGATATCCTATATTTAGTTTCTTCAAATGAATATTCCATTCTATAATGTAAAATGATGGTGGGAAATTATAGTTTTAAAGTGACTTTGAAAATGTCCTTGATTATGAATTCTGATTTCATTTAAAATTCCAATGTCAAACAAAGCTCTTGATATCTTTAAATGCTAATATATAAAAATCTAATTCTATTTTTTATTTGTCAATGTTAGATTACAGAAAATATTCATACTAAACTTCAATGAGTAAGCATCAAAACTTTAATCACAGAATTAAACTTAGGTAAAAATATTTTAAAGAAAATATGATTTTGTGTTGTACTTTGTTGTTTATTGACTTTTCTTTTTTTTCTCACGAGATGTCTAAAATGTTTATTGCTGCTGCCATAAAAATAGGTATTTTAGGTTTAATTCCTAAATGGAGAATATTGTTTTCCTTTTTATGTGTGAGCCTCCAGATGTGCTGTCCATCTTGAGTGGGATTTAGAGCTGTCAAACCAAATCGGAAAAAAATGAATTTGTTTTCATGTTCAATTTCTATGAAACATTGGTTTTGAATAATGTACAAATAATCAATTACATGTTTATGGCACATGTTAATTGTAGTCCTAAAGAATTCATAAATACATGAAAAATAGTTTTGTGATACAAACTGTAGATTCTATTCTATTGTTTAATACTTTTTAGATATAATAGAGAATGCTAAGAATCCATAGATAGGGTTATTGCTATTTCCTGTGCTTTGGGGAAAAAATTATCATCATAGCTAAAATGCTGTAGATGTAGGGAGTAGGGGAAGTATCATCATGGCTAAAGTTTGCTGATACATTTTACAAGCCATTTAGGACAAAGCAGGTAATCCTTTAGAACAAACTCCATCACTTATGACTGCACCAATTATTTTATATAAATACATTTAGATTTTTTAAAACCAGGAAAAAGTGTAACGTACATGAGAAAGGTTTTTTAAAAGAATATTGTCTTAATAATGTTTTAGTTAATTATGCACAATACACTATAAAACTCTGTATTTTCTGGGAAAAAAGAAAGAGTGCTAAGCTGCTGTTACCTTCCTCAATAGGTACAGATGGCATCAGTACTGATGGCAGGCACCGATGCACTTGTGGAAGCATAGGAGCCTGATCCCTAAAGACACTGAAACCAATGTCTGCAAGTCCTCACTTACACTTTTGCTAGGCTGCTTTGAATGAGGCTTGCCGGTAATTCTTGTACCCTTCAAATAAAGCCTTGACTCAGATTAGGCTGACAGTGTCCTTTGGTATGGACACATATTCCAGGAAGCCTACAGCTAATGTGCAAATCTTGTTTCCCATTTGTTTTTCAACCTCTCAAGCTTGCAGCTAAACAATGGAATTATTTTCAAATGTTTGCTGACCAGGAATATGAAGGTCAAGTAATGTTTGAAGAGAGGATAAACAACTGTCTTTTTTAAAGTTAATTTGACTATGATTTATTAACTGTTTAAAAAGTTCATGACTGGAAAGTACTTTTTAAAAAATTTTAGACGATGTTATGAAATAAATATTCTTGTGAACATATGTCAGTGAAAATTTATGTATGGAAAGTTTTGTCTTGCTTTTTCTGTACCATTTACAGACTATCTGTATTAGCACAAAAAGTAATATTTATTTCACTGACCTTTTTAATTCATTGCATTCAGGTTTGTACATTTTTTTTTCCTACAGTAAATGTAATGTTACAATTACCAAAGTCAGCAGTTCCAGTGGAAACAGCGGTGAACTCATTAAGTGCACTGTCAGGTGTTGCCAACCCCAGATGTCAGCCAACTGGATAGTGAGATATAAATAACTCTTTACAGGAGAATTACAGTCTAACAAATTACCCATCTTAGACAAAGCTAAACTGGTATCTTGTGATTTGGTTTTCTATTTACTAGCTGCTAATGTGTGGGACAAATGAGAGGAGCATGTGCCCCTTCTTAGAAAATATAAATCAGATTAATGATTGCCTGACTCCTAGAAGCCTGTTCGACAGGTGTCCATGAAAAATAGATTTTAAATGCAAGAATGCATTCCAGTACTATCTTTCTATTTATTTTTATTTGTGTTATTGCATTCTGCAACCAAGCTATTTGCAAAAAAAATTGGAATTTCTTGACTACTAAATTTCTGCATCCTCGGAAATTTCTGTATTGTTTCCTGTGGATTTTAAGGAGCATCTAAGTAAGAAGTATATACAGAGCAATAGCAAAACGTTCAGATGCGGCAACAGCAACAAAGTGGGGGTGGAGAAGAGCTGAGAAAGAGAGAAAGTTTTACTGTCCTTCTTCTCATGAGTCAGTGTTTTGGAACTTAAAATTGTTGGAAATTCTGCTGTCAGGTACAGATATAACAAATTTCATTTGATAAGCATTGAGGAGCACCTAGAAAATTGCCACTTTTATGAGTTTTAATACTCTTGTGTGGGGCATACCTTTTGTTTACAGCAAACCTATTTCTTCTGAATTCTTTTGAAGTTTAGAATGTGTCTCCTATATTTGTATTTTTATAGTTTTACAACTGAAATCTAAATCTTACCTTGACCAACACAAGGTCTGTCTCAGATGTAATGCAAGAACACTAAGTTTCAAAAGGGGAACATGCTTTAGATGTACTGTGGGACAGATGAATGTGGATGTTCTTGGCAAGCATGACCTTGTAACTGAGAAAAGCATGAATGATGGTCAGGACAGTTTTGAACTTTGTGAAAAGATGAAAGAGTTTATTGTTACAAGTGTCCAGATGATTCTCTAATCTATGAAAAATCTGGCACAGTGTTCTACAGTTAAATATTCATATAGATTGGAGGTCTGTCTTACCTTCTTGCCTCAGAAGTATGTCTTCTATTGTAGAAACCATTCATATGCACTTGAAGAATTGTAATCACACTGAATTACAGGTGTTGTCAAATTATTTTTCCATACTTTGTTTCTTAAGTTCTGTGGTTTTAGTCTCCTTTCCAAACAGAAGAGTTTCAGATCTTCTTTAAAGAGTATAAATCACTCTGACATGCAATGTCTTTGAGGTAAGAAATTCTTAAATGAGTTAAATCTGAGATGGATATTGGTGGGGGCTTTGGCTCAGCATGACTCAAGAAGCATCAGTATAAACTGTACTTGTGGCTGCAGCAAGCAGCCTGTGGATGCTGACTGAGAGAAAGCAAAAAAAGGCCCAAAAAGATCCAGTTTAAACATTCTGATATAATAAGAAATAAGAAGTATAAAAGAAATAGTCCTTTAAAAAAACATAGTATCAGCAGAAATGTTAAAATAGCTTTTAAGAGTGTCATATTCTCTTTGCATAAACTGTGATTAAGAAAAATACTACTACCCCTCCTATTGACATACCTTACATACATCTTACCTAGTAGTTTTAGAGTTTGACTGAATTGTCACTCCAAGTGTTCATTTAAGAGTTTTTGGTTTGGAAGATGCTTAACTATGTACTCTGTTGTTTTGTGGAGATTCTTCTTTGAGTGACACCATAGGCTGTTTTTTATTTGTCTCATTGGTGTTGTAATAATTACAATTATACCTGAAGGTTAAGAATTGAACTTACACCTAATGTAAGTGGGGAAAATTGCTAATACTGGTTGAAAAACGTAATTTTGATTGTCATTGTTGTAGAATACTTGTAATTTACTTGCATAGAGGTGGTGAAAAGTTACCAGAGGTGGGATGGGACAAAACCCAAAAATCTAGGGAATTTTGATTTTTAAATTACATCTAGAATCACATAAGAATTCTTTAAAAAACCACTTTGATTTTTCCATTGCCTTACTGTATAGAAATTGAGGGTCTTTTTTATGTGAGAATTAGGAACAATCAATATTAGAATTATTCCTCCTGGAATATCCTCAAAATGTTCCATGTCTTTTGCGGTCTCCCAGTCTTAGAATTGATAACCTACTTGCCTTTACCACATACTGCCATGAAATAGTAAAGTAAAAATATATGCATTTTCACACTTCAACATCTAGGTTAGCTTAACTTCTAGACTGGCATTTAATCTCTGCTGTTTTAGCTTGTATAAGCTTCTTAAATGTTTTGAAAATATGCTGAAAGTTCTTGCATTTTTCTTAACCTTTCTTCTGAGAGCATTCCTCCTTAATGGCAGTTGCCCTGGCCAGTAAAGTTGTGGAGCTCTAAATCCTTGTATCTAACCTTTGCTGCATCATCTTTTACATGAGTGATGTTCTGATCATAAATACTGTTTGCTTCTTTCTTCCAAATTAGTTCATTTTTTATTATGTTTCAGTCAACCATCCATCTTGATCTCTATTAATGACAGAAACAGCACTTGTACAGTGCAGAAATAACAACTTTTAAACAAGTTAATCCAAAATAAATGCTATCAATGTAGTGTTAACATGACAAAAAGGTTTTCATCTTGGAATTTCAATTTCAGTAATTTCTTGAAAATACCTAAAGATTTCAAAGCAACTGCTTTGGTATCAAAGTATGGTTTGGGTGAATATTTCTCTGTAAATCTCATCCCAGATGTTAGCAGGGGAAATTTTCACATGTTAGATTTGAACTAGTTGTGTTTTCTTTAAGGATTAAACTGTGTAGTGAATGGGTAATTGAATGAAGAGTTTCAGATTTAATGCATTGTTTCAGCATTATCATAACCTTTGAAACTTATAACTTATATTACAAATACTTTTTTTGATTATTCCAGTTATCACTGTTATGTGGACTGTTTACATGCTATCTGGTAAAACACAGTTTCAATTAAAAGGTAGGCTAGAGGGGTGAAAAAAACTTCCATATTTTCATATTTTTAGAAGATTCTACTGTCTGCCATGCAGTATGTGCCTTTTAGGAGACAGTGTATCTCCTAAAACAAATCACAGAGACTAGAATAAGTAATTTTGTATCCCTGACTGGTTTCTGCAGCCTGTCTCAGAGTAACTCACCAGAATATCTACTTACTGTGCCGAGAGAGATGAAGCCAGGAAATGCTCAGCACTGGGATGTGTTTGAATTGTTATTCCTGAGAAGCATTTTGTGGCTTCTCTCATGCAGAATCTGGAACCTGTAGTGTCTTACTGAGGACAAGCAGCTGTGCGTGTTCCTTGAAAGAACAAAGTATTTTAAGAAACAGCCATTAAGCCAGATGTGATGCTGATTTGCATTTTTGCTGCATTTCAGTGATTCCAGTCTTTTTCTAGGATGTGGGAAACCCAGATTCATAATCTTCTTAACCCTAAGGTTTAAATTTGTACCTTTCAGTTCTGTACACATAGATGGTATCTCTCTAGTAAATTTTTTCTGCTTAACAGATACTTAAATCTGAGTTTGAAATAAACAAATAACCAAGAGAGGGATTTTTTTTTCATCTCTCTTTCAGAAAATCACATTATAAAATAGTTTTTAGAGGAGTTAGTTAATTATTTGAAAGCTTATATGGTAAACTTCACGAAGTTCCAAGAGATTGGCAGTTCTGGCAGTGATGATACAAGAATTAGCATTATATATTGAATAACTGTGTGAAGGATTTCATCTGGAGAAATTGAAATTTCATTAATTAGCAAGCTGAGTTATGTAATTGTAACAATAATATTGTAACAATAATATGTTATTGTATTTCTCTGGTGCAGGACATTATGGTTTTGTTACAGAAGAACTAGGTTCATGGCAGTAGAAGACCACCATGAACCTAGTTCTAATACCTGTAGCTGTAGCTTTGATTGTTGCACAGAGTTTAAGTTGCACAGTTTAAACATTATTTTGGCTACAGACAGATTGATTTGCAATATATTAGCAATAATAATCTAATATAGTAGAGATGGCTGTTTCATTCCCATGTAACTTACCAAAAAATCATAAAATGTTTTTAATTAATTTCATTATCGTGAGGAAAATGATATAAGATTGAAATTCAAAAATTAACAACTCGCTTTCACCTGCCATCACCTGGTGTTATTGAAAATAGTAAAAACTAGTCTCAGTAACACCTTCATCATTGAAAATCAGTTCTTTCATATGTAGCTGCAGCTCAAGCTTAGCAATGTTGCTTTCAAGTAAGCAAAAGACATCAAATGTAAAATAGAGTTTGTATATTAGCTGTGTAATTTGTTATATACTGTGCCGATAAAAGTTGGTGATGTGTTGATAGTTTTTTGGGTTTTTTTAAATTCTTCATTCTTTAGTAGAAGATATTCCATTACTCTGCATGTTGTCTTTATTTTCATTCTTTTCTTTCTGCTTTTTGCATTCCTTCCCTTAGAGATTTGCTCCATTTAGCTAGACAAGAAAGAGAAATAAAATTAGGGGTATTGCAGAAAAGTTTTTTCTATCTTCAAAATACATGTACCAGGCAGGGTTAGTCAACTCCATCTTAGATGGTGTCACCCATTTCAAATGTGCCCTGAAGTGAAGACCTTTTCGCCCAAAGAACACTTAAACACTGTGTGTGTGTGTGTGTGTTTGTGTGTGTTTGTGTGTGTGTGTGTGTGTGTGTGTGTGTGTGTGTGTGTGTGTGTGTGTGTGTGTGTGTGTGTGTAGTTTGTGGTTACTGTTAATAAGTTTAATATCTGTTTTTAGAGTGCTATTTTCCCTACTATCTTGCTTTAAATATACTTGACTTCAAATAAATATGAATTTTTGAACTCTATTAGAAAGATTTAAGACTGGAAAGTTTTGCCACAGTGCACACATATAACTGCAGATGAAGAGCCATGAACCTTTTATTTCTTTTTTAACTGGCTACAGACATCTCAGGGGAGGTACAGCAAGGTTCCCAAAACCAGCAAAGGTACCCTCCTGTTTTGGGTGTGTGCAGTTCAGAGAGACAGCAGCACTCCTCAGGATGCTGAAGCACAGCATCAGTTCACAGATTCCTTCAGCTTGGGCTGGTGTGTTTGATCTCTCCTGTAGCATTCAAAGCAGATTTTACCCAAATTTTGGTATGAATAAGCATTGTTTGCCATAATTATTATTTTACTACAGAAATACAAAATATCTGAGCATTCTTTATGTCAGTTATGTTTAAATCCAAGTATCCTTTCAAATCTTTAGGCTGTTATTTGTAGACACTACACAGTGATAAGGCAATACCTCGTCATGATGTTAAATGTGAAGTTTGGGAATACCTAAGCTGCCAGAAAAATGTCGATATCCTGATGTGACATTCACAGAGCAGTGTCCTGTTTGAATTACTAAACAGCTGTCTGCACTGTCAATGACACAGTTTAAAATATTGGACAATATGAAGAACCTCAAACCCTTATAAAAAGAATTTAATTATGTTACATGTACCTTTTTGTAGAAGTTTATGTTTGCAGTAATGAAATTGTGCATATATATTTTTAAATCACCTCTCAAAATATCAGTGTCAGAAAAATAATTTTCTCTCTCTTTCCACCCCCTGCTCCTCCCTTATGGAAAAGATGTCTGATGTAAAAATGTAGCGTCAACCTTTATTGTCTGAGAAATCTCCTGAGGTAATATAAAGTGATAAAAGTATAGTCTATGTATTTTTAAGCTATTTTGGTATTTTGTCTCAGTGACTGGTATTTTAGAGCACACCTCTTTTAATTCTTACTGAGAATTATTCTTTGTTTATCTGCAACTGACAGTATGATTTCACTTGTTAAGAATTACATCTTTTCTTGCAATACAACACCAGATGCATTGCCTTCTGAATGGTAGAAAATTTGTCTATCTGGTTTCCCCTATATTGATTTTTATCTTAGCCTTTTTCAATACATTTTGCTTTAATTTTTATTATAACAGCTTGTCATGCAGTTGAAAGACGTGCTTGTAAGACATTTTTACCCTAATTTGAGACAGTCCAAACAACCCCTGTGAATAAATAACACCAGCTTGGCATGGACTGCAGAATATATTGGGAAAATGTGCACCATGGTTTTTATATTCAGCTTCCAAAAGTATTATGTAAATAGAAAAAAAAAAAAAAAGAAACTAACACTGTATCATTGGATTGCAAAAACAGAATAACTTTACCAACCTGCAGTTCTGAAATTAGCTGACTTTAATAAGAAGCTTTAACAACCTTCACAAATCTGAGATCTTAGAACCCTGATCCTTCCACTTCAAACACATGGGCCTGTAGCACTTGATGTAAAAGGAGAGCTTGTTAGCTGTTGGCAACAGAAGTCCTTTCTGAGCTGAGCCAGCCAGCAGGGGACACTTCATGCAGACGAGCGTTGTGCATAAGCCCAATGCCACTGAAGGCAACAGCAAAACACTGATGTGACATTATGGTGATCAGCACAGGGCACAACACCATTGACAGAAGTGGCTGCTGAACAATTATCTGTTTTCATGGGTTTTTCTGGCTTGTAAAAGGAGAGTATTTGAAAATATAGAAATATCCTGTGTGTAAACTACAGCAAAACAAAACCTCGTTTGACCGAGTTAGAATATCACGTTGCTTTTGTGGGCATTTTCTTCATATTTAGACATTATCATCAAATAAAATTTTATGTCTTAGGAAAAACAGGTTTTTCAGCCCAAACACAAATGTAATACAGGATTCCTTTATAGATAAGTGTGGACAAGAATAATCAGTCAGGCTTCATAAAGCTTACAGCTGAAGCTAAAACAAAGAAACAGTGACACCAATGTTAATACACTCTTATTAAAAAATAGATTTAAAGTCAATGTACAACTACTTGTATCATCAAGTGAAAATGCAAAGCTTGCATTTATACTGTCAGAGGTTGGTATATTATCTGTTGAGTTCTGTCTGCAGGCTAGATGAACATGTAACTAGACATATAGAACTCATTTTATTTATCACAAGGAAAATGTATACATTACTGATTTTTTTAGCTACTGAGGTTTTGTATAGTTTTTATATAATTTTGAATTTCTGTTTCAAAATTATGTTTTAGCTGTATTGCTAATGAGCTATGCACTGTGATATCCATGGTGCTTTTTTCAGTAGTGAAGCTCTTGTTGTTGTTGTGTTGAAAAGCCAATGATAGAATTGACTGCTGTTTTCACCACTGGTCTTTTAAATCAATTTAAGAAATAAATGAAAGATTTCATAGGATAATTGGACATCATTTCACTGACTAAAATGTGAACTTACATATTTTGAGTATAAATTGAAGCTTGAAAAATGTGGACTATGTTGGACACAGAATTGCTGATAATGCTGTGTGGGTAACGGAGAGAAAACACAACTCTCCTTGGTTCTGCCTTATGTCTAAGAAAGCCAAGGATCAGCAGTTGGATTTTGTTGAAGGATTTCACAATCTAACAGGTTTAAAGTGATTGAAGCATGCTGGAACCAGATCCCCAATGGATCCAACTGCCTGGCCCCTGGAAGAGCCAGCATGGCCCCAGGGATGGGACCTGGACCAGGGACTGGCAGTGCAACAGGCTGGGGGCTGGGCTTTACCACAGGCAGAAACAGGACAAAGAGCAGTGGGGAATCAGAGGAGGAGAAAAGCATAGTGCTATCCACCTTTCTGCTCAATCAGGGTTATTTTAAGTTAAAAAGCTTCCTCTCAGTGAATTTTTTTTTTTTTTGGTCACAAATTACAATCTGAGTATAAACTACATGGGGACTAAGTATTTACAGGAGCTAGGGTACTGAACAGAAGACACATAAACCATGCAAGCTGATGGAGAAAGGTTCTTTTTGTGAATCCCAATTGGATGTGATACTAGGCTAAAGCTTTTTATTAGATGCAACTGTGAATTAACCATTCATGGCCTGAAAAGCTTTCTAGAATTCTGATAGACGTAGTGAAATCACTTTGTTTTTCTGCTTAAAATCTAATTTTACCTTTACTGGTGCCAAATGCAGAAATAACTGCCACAGATGTCTTAAGATTCATGGGAGAAAAGAGGGACATGTACTATGTGTCTTCGTGATTAGGATGAAAGAAGGAGCTTTGGTTTTAATTTGTGTTTATGTGCTTTCCTTCAAGAGAAACTGAATAGAAGTGTTTAGAGCAAGAACCAAAAATCTCTCTGGGGATTGGACTCATTGCAAGGCTAAAATCTTATAACGTTGTCCTCCTCACCCTATCTCTGCAGTTTCAGATCTTGTAAAAGAATGTTAATGGAAAAGACAGCCAAATGATTCCACTGTTTTGTAGAATAAATGAGTATGGAAAGGAGCCCCAGAATTTTTGTTCAAGCATGTGCTCAGACCAGGTCCTATTGAATGAAGTTTCTTACATCTAGGTCCACTTGATTCTTGGACAGTTTAAGGGTACTCCAAAGCTTCTCTGGGGAAATTGGGCAAATTGCTCTGGTATTTCACCTTTCACCCTCTCTAGTAGTATAGCTTTTGTTTTTTACTTTGACTTTTAAAACTTAGATCTGTTGATGCTTATTCTATCTCTGTGTAAAAACAAAAATTAAAACAAACA
The DNA here is from genome assembly GCF_022539315.1 of Serinus canaria. NCBI lineage: Eukaryota > Metazoa > Chordata > Aves > Passeriformes > Fringillidae > Serinus > Serinus canaria. The sequence goes on from NC_066317.1 coordinate 38,039,459, forward strand.
AACAAAAAACACCAGAAAAGCTTTAAGAAAACCAGAAAATTTGTAGCTTTAAAAATAAATTTATAATTGATCAAAGAAATTTGATTAAACATAAATGTGCCTGTCCATGCTGTTTTGGTAGCTTAATACAGTTGGTATGGGGACAAAGTGAATTCCAGGTCTGTGCAGCCAGGTACTTCTGCCTGCTGTTGCTGGGAAAAGGAATGAGGAGAGCAGGCTGAGAACACAAAAAGTTAAAAGAATTCTTAAACAACTCCAACACAGACTTTCTGTAGCTCTGTGCCCATTAACATCCTGACCACCAGCAAGAGCTTGGTTTGATTGGAGCTTTGTTTTTCTTACAGAGATGGTCTTTTGGTGCCTTCTGAAGTTCCCCAAGTCAGAGATACATGGAATGAGCAAAGGGCAGTTAATACCTTGCAAAACTATCAGGCTTTCTGAGGTCCCGTTAAAAATAAAAAAATAACCCAAAAAACTGTAGATCCTGATAAGTCAAAATTCACTTTGCATTCACTATATAGCATAACACCTGATAATCTGATGATGCCAGCTAGCTTTAATTAATGCTGGGCCTTTTTTCCCATCCACAAAGATGGTAAGGTAGAAGAATAACTTCCTTTAACAGTTTACAAGAATGTGCACTTTTGCAAAAGTGCTTCATAGCAATAATGATTATGGTTTGCTTTTTTTTTAATTTTAAAATTGCCTATGAAGTATATTTCCTAATTACTTTTAAGTATTTAAAATATGCATACAAAGAAATTAGCTTTTCTAGAGCAACAATTTCAAAGCAATCAAATTGTTTCCTGCAAATTACCCAACAAAAAATGCTGTTTCATTTAATTGACTGGTTTTTTTTTGTTACAGCTTATGACATGAAAATTCTTATCCTAGATCTAAGTTGCACAGACACTTTTCTAATTCTATTCTGAGGACAAAGACGCCTAATAGAATTAATAGAAAGGCAAAAGAAGTGATGAGGGATTACTGCCAGAGTATCTTTCAGGAACGAAAATCCAAATGGACATTTGGTTACAGCTCCTGAGCTGGGAAGTAAGGCATGTCCTTCCTTTGGCTTGCAGGCGATTCTCACCAAGGGCAAACCTTGGGCAGAGCAAATTTAGATTGTCCAAAACCCAGCCTGGTGTGCAGTCCTCTTTCCAAGGTGAGCTCTAGGTCAGCTGGCAGTGTATCCTGTCTCTCCAGTCCCTCTGCAGAGGGGTAGCATCCCACACACATGTGAGCAGTGGCTGAGGATGAGTGGACTCCCATCCATTCTAGAAATCTGCAGGGCCATCAATGTTAAGTGCTGAGGAAGAGTAATTTGTGGTGACTTCAACTTTTATCTGAATATAGTTCATTATTTATGTAAAATACATAGATACACAACTTTTTTAGAAACTCTTTAGACATCATCAGTTTGACAAAAAATATCTTGAGGCAACACTTCAGTAGAGTGTTCTACACGCAAGAAGAATTGTAAGGATTTATGAGATACCACATGACCACACACACAGCTGATGAGAAATAAAAAGAATATGAATGAATGCCAGAACTAAAAAAAAAAAAAAAAAACAAAACCCCAAACCTGTTTGATATATCTACATTGATATAACTACATTAGCTTTTAAAATAACTTTAGATTAAGTCTGCTCTGGTTTGGGGATAACTTCCTGATCAATAGTTTTAAGATAAAGCAGAATCAGAAGCCAGCTGGAGACCAAGTTCTTCTGGGAGCCAGGTAGGCTAATAGGAGGAATGCATACTTCTTTTAGAAGGCTGTTCCTTAGCTGTAATAGAAGACTAACAAAATAACATTATTTTCAATGATCAGAGACTTTTTAAAACTACAGAAGATGGCCAATGTGACGAGTATTTTTAGGGAAAAAGTTAAATATGTAATTAACTTCCTTCTTTGTGATTCAGTTTCAAATTAGACTTCTTACACGTTGTACCCTCCTTTCTATTGTTTTTTTAGTAATCTGTTTCTCACAGAAATACTTGGGTTTTTTTTTTTATGTCAGCTGGAATTAGGGAAGCAGATGTGTTCAGGTTAGGATATTTACTTCTGCAAGACCTGAATAGATGTAAAGTGACATGGTCTGTATAAGAGGGAAAACCAGAACAGAACCGATTGCACAGTATCTCTCTCAAGAGAAAGAAAGCCAGGTATTGTACTACCTTGGATGTATACAGGGGCACAGCAGCTCTGTGTGTGTGTACAGTCTTAAGCAAAAGGTATAAAAGGTATTTTGTTGTCCCTTAGCTGCTATCCAAATTAACTAGATTTGTTTCTCATCTGCTGTGCACACAGTTCCCACAGCTCAGCTGATCTGTCATGTGTTGTTAAACCAGTAAATTATTTATGTAACTAAACCTGCAGGCAATGTAGTGCACTAAGAGATAAATCTACCCAAGTTAGATTTAATTAAAAAATAATTTAAATGTTTTGAATTCTTAGCATAAACCAGATGATTTTGAGGCTGAGCATTTAGAAAATATAACAAGAACATCATCACAGATTTTTAAAACTTTACCTGTAGACTATTTTGTAGTCCTGCAGAACTGGGACTTCCATTGACTTTAATTTCATTGCATGCCAGTAATTCCATTTCTCTTTCCAAAAAGATTTGTAAAGAAAAGAAGTAGAGTTTAATACTAATAACATAGTAAGATACCTGGATATTAAGTATGTATAGACTAAGTTCTTGTTTAATGTTCTTAGGTGTGTTGTGGGATAGATCCTTCTGCATTGCAAGGAAAAAAAAGAAATTACTTCCCACTGAAATGCCAGAGCACTTGAATAACTTTTAGCAAATTCATTACTATGAGAATAAATGCAGAATGTCATGAATAAAAAGACATTATCAAAGTCCTTGTCTTATCTGTTGGGGTATATGTACCTGGCAGCTGATTTCCAGGCTTCTGTGGCAGCTCCACAACTCTTTGTTCTGAGTCTTACATGTTAGTTCAGCATTTGAGAATACGTAGAGAAAGAAGAGTCACCTTATTTTATTTATGTTTTTTTTTTTTTCCCAAGTACTAAAAGAGCTTTGTCAAAGCAAGCACAAAGTAATATTTCAACTAATTTTTGTCTTCCTGGACAATATTTCTATCAGTGCATCACAAACAGCAATTGAACTTAGCCTTTTCCCCAGGCTACAAATTCCATCCAGTGCATATATATATATATATATATATACACACATATATATATAATTTTTTTTTTCATCATGTCCTAGGAAGATCAGCTTAGCAAATATGCTACGTTTTGGAAAACAAAAAAAGATGAATTAAAGTTGAACTAGAAACAAAGGGGAAAAAAATCCTTTTTTGCCCTTCAAATATCTCAAAAACAATTATATAGACAACATTTAAGATTTTTAAAAAAGAAAAAACTGAGGTTTTTTTTGTGGGTGGATAATGTTGCATTTTGCATTCTCAAATGAGATCAGTGAGCACAGATGTATTTGGGAAACTACCTGATTTTCTTGTGCAAATAGAAGTTCTTCTGCAGCTAGATAGCATACACATATATGAAATCTAAAACATTACATTAAAAATTTGTCATATAAATTTAAAAATAATTTTTGTCATTCAATTATTTAAATAATTATTTTTGTACTCAACTTCTACTTAACTTATTGAAGAACTTCCTACTTAATTTCTCTGGTTTGTTATGTTTTATGTTTTCATAGTGTTACTCATGATTTCTGATCTCTATTCTTAAGGGAGTTTTTGATGTACTTGGCAGTTGTCTTCATCATTTTCTGAACTGTAAAGTTTGATTCTTGAAATTGGGAAAAATAACTACTACTGCTGTTTTAAATTAAAGATTAATACACAAAATAATGGTATTGGAAAATCCTCTATACTATTCTCCCTTTCTTTTGCATGTTTTGTACAGCTTGTTTGATTCTATGGCAGGGTATGAGTATTGAATTAAGATAACCAGTGAACTTTTCTAGGTATTTTAAACACTAGATATTCTTTGGATATTTTATTTTTCTCTCAATTTTGAATGAATCAATTTTAAACATTATTTCTTATTAATCTTATAATTCACCTTATATTCCTCTGTCTTTAAAAATATCTGTTATATTCTTCTCTTGAATAGTTAGAAATAGCTGTAACAAGAAAAAGAGATGAATAATTGTTGTTTATAACTTTGTAGTTTTGCCTTTTTGTCATTTAATATATGACCTGTTGAAATCCATTTTTTTTCAAAGACTGTATATTCACAGCCATATTTTTCCAGTGGTAGCATAATTTTCTCAGAGCCTTCTCATTAGTTTTCAGATAACTTTTGTTTAGATAAACTGCTATTCCCAAGTACAGTGGTACGCCTTCAGAATTTATGTTTCCTGAATTCTGCTGAGTTTCCATATTTAAGCATTTTACCCATCCTTTGTTTATTGCCAGCACTCTGTTTCCATTCTGCTCAAAGCTAAAGCCAACTCCTCTGCAGTAAAAAGGAGAGCAAAAAGCTGTTACCAATTGGTCTGAGGGAACATAGGAAAGGGAGGAATATCTGCAAACCTCTTATTCATGGAGTGGCTCATCTAAAGGAGTCTGGGAAACTTTTGCAGTCAAGCACTGGGGAACCAATGTACCCAGTTCATTCCACACAGTGGCCTGGCTAAAGATTTTATAAAAGCAAATAAACCCCACCCTGCTGGCAGCCTTTTTAAATGCAGCTAAATGTTACTCAGACATTCTTCAGAAAAATATCAAGTTGTCTTCTCACAAAATGCATACTCTCAAATACAAACTGGATAATTACTTCTGCATGTCTAGTTCTGTTTGAATAATAAAAAATATATTTCATTTTATCATTTTGCAAAGGAGAAATAAATATTTGTTTTTTAGTCAAAGCAGAAAATAGCCCTTTTTTAGATGTAAACTGCTATTTTGTTGCAGGTACTCTGCTATGTGCCCACAAACTGTTACTAGAATCTGAGAAGAAAAAGAAATAAAATAATTTCACTACCATCTAATCAGTGTGTGTAATAGATCAAAGATACATAAAGTATCCTTGGTGTAATTTCTTTCTCAGCTGTATGAATCTAGTGGATTTATTTGCATTTTCTTTCATATTGTAAGATATATACAACTCAGGGACAATTAGTAATAAAGAAACATTAAGTACCAGAAATTAATCTCCTCAATGTTTTTTGGAGGGCTTTTTTTTTTTTTTTTTTTTTTGCCTGGAGGGTTGATTTTATGGCTTTAGAGCAATTACTATTTATCATCTCTTGGTTTATGGGAGAGAATTAGAGTTATTAGCTATTAAATTATCCATGAAAATTTGACACTATACTAGACCAAACAAACCCTGGGGCTTGCTGATTTTCCCAGTATGAAACATCTGTGACTTCAGCTAGAGAGAACTTAACATTGTCTAATTAGATTTCTAAGATTTATAAGGCTCAAATGCTCTATTATTAGAACCCTGAAAATTGGAGCAAAAGTTGAAACTTGCATTTATTGAAGATTATTTAAAAACATTTTTAACAGCACTGTGTGTTGCTAAATACTACTAGCTTTTAATTGGTAAAGATTATCAGATAATGTACTGTAGTCTGTAACAACAGGAGTCCAGGAAAAAATGTGCTCCCTACAATTATAAATAAATCTCACCTTTTGACTACAGTAATTAAAAATACTTTATCTAAAATGCAGCACTAATTATATGTTTATTTTTTAAATTCCAATTTAAATATAGTTTATATTCTCTTGTGGTCTGCTGAGGCAAAAATTAGACTTTTTGTATTTTCCTTTTTGCAATATTATCACTCATGAACAGGGAGAGATAATCATCAGTCACCAGCATAGAAGAGTGGGTTTCTATTGGCTCTGGTTCCAAGTCTGACAGTGAATTAGACACTATCTCTTTCTTTGGAGTCAATATGGCTTCTTAACATGGTAATTAGATATTTCATTCTGTCTTCAATTATTGGATCTAAAAATGGTACAGAAATTTCAATCTGTTAAAATAAAAATAGCATTATAGTGTAATCATTGTTGCTATGTTGAAATATTAGAGAAGATTATTATGGTTGCAAAGAACTTAGAAATTAGGAAGGGGAGGAATCAGAATTATTGCTCACTCAGTTTGTACCTTTTAAATTTGGATTAGAGTGATCTTTAGTTACAGGATCCCTTTCTTATTGAATACACAAAGTAAATACTGCTTGGATAATAAGAAGCTTTTCAATATTTTCTCTTGTCCTAATTGTTCATTGCATTGTCCCATATATTATTTACTCTGGTCTATTCAGTTCCTGCTGTAAAGAAGAAATGATTAATTTCCTCAAGTGTTCTTCAGCAGTGTGCATCAATATACTATCTGAATTTTTCACAAACAGTAATTCATCTTCATTACACCCTTCTGGAGGAGGGGTGGAATTAACCCAAACTTGTAGAAAGGAAACAGAATTACTGGGAGTGAAAGGTCACAAATGTCCATAATGTGGGTAACATTTACCGCTAAGTTTCTGAGTTCTGTGTTACATAAAGCTTGATTAATGGAAATTTTCTAATAATTTCCATTTCATTTATAAGAAAGAAACATTTCTGCTAGTGGTTTCACTTCACTGCATCAGATAATAGTAATGAAAATTTTAAAAACTGCAGTAATAATTAAGCATGAGAAATCTGTTCTTCGCAGTTGCTGAAGTCAGGAAGAAAAACTTTTTCCATAGAATAGAATTCAAGAGTGCAAGACAGGAAGCCATTCTTTTCTTCTCTCTGCATTTTCTTCCTTTCTGTTGCATTTTATATATTATATTGTTTCCATTTCTATAATAAGCCAGACAGAGGTCCTAGAGTGAACAGCTTCCTTCATTACTGTGCTTTGATTCCAGGGAAGATCTACTCAGTGCCCTGAAAAAATTGAATAATTTAAGAAACAGTGTATGCAATCTTGTAGTCTTAGCTATGTAGGTTAATTAATTCTTGTGCTGAGAACCAGAAACTCAGTTTGAGTGCTTGACTTTATGATTTCAATGATATCAGTTATTTTTACTGCTGATTTCTCTGTGCTCATTCCTTGACTTGAGCAGGTGCAGGGAAAGGCCAACTATAAAAAGCCAAAAAACCCCAATAAAGGAATATTTTTTTTTAATTTATGAACAATGTATTTAATAACTTTGTGGTAAACGCAAAATTCACAACACATTAGTATCAGAATTTTCCAGTATATGGCTCCTCCCTTAGTGGGTGTAGCTGGAAAAGACTTATGGGAAGAACAGTCATTGGTATGGCTAGAGAATTCCTCCAAGCTCTGGGGGATTCTGTGTTTGTAATTTTTGGCTGTGTAAGGATTTTTGAAAGGTCTGAAAGTGCAGCAATAATGTTTTAATCTGTTGACATTTTAAATTAAATATTCCTATCTATGAACTTTTTTATAAAAGCACGGAATATAGGTAAATTTTGTAAGGATTCTGCAGCCCAGACAACTTGCATATAAATTAGTTCACATGAAAACCTAAGCACAGAAGTTACTTGCTGAGTTAAAGTCGTTTATTCAAACCTTAGAAGTCCTAAATTAAATAAAATTTTTTGAATAGGCACATGTTTATGTCTCATTTTTCTTTGGGAAGATTTGTAAACCTTCATGACTGAGTATTTCCAGAAATTTTAGCTTAAATAAAAGCCTAGCTATGTGATATTTTCATACAGAATGGATTATGATAATAAAGCTTGAGGGAATTGAAGTGACAGCATTACTTAAGGGAATTATTTTGTGATTTTAATGTCAGGTGGTAATTCTGGGTTTGTTTACTATTACAGTAACAAATACTGAAAAATATTATGGAAGTTGTGCAGTTTGCCAACACCACGTCGTCACTCTTTCATGCTGATTCTCAAGCTAGAGTTCAGCAGCTGAACTTCTAAAATATAACCCCAATGCTTAAACAAATAGGTTCTTTTTTACTTACAGAATGCTTTTGCCAAAGTACTCTTCCCAAACAGATAGTGATGTAGCATTCAGACCGTGTGTACCTAGAGTGTCTTTTAGGAAGCTCCCTCAGTTAAAATAAGTCACATTCTTTGAGCTCAACTGCACGCGGTAGCTTTTGGCACTTGAGTCACCCAAGTGACCCTGTGCAGGGCACATTTTTGGTGCATGGGTATCTCTTGACTATCTTATAGGTTACCTGAGATTGCAGAATATTCACACTTGTATTTTCAGTTTACAATTCTGATTCCCATGAAGTTTGTAGGCTTGCAAGTCTGATCTCACACTAACTGTCAGCTACCAGGATTTTGTGAGACTTTTGTGGTTGACCATAGGATTTATTGTCAAACCACAAAAGTAGAGATGTCCTAATATTTCCACTAAAAAACCATTTGTATGTTTATTATAATGATCCGTGATCACATATTTGTACACTAGTGTTTTGCTATTAGCTTCTAGAAATATATACAAAAATCCGTAAAATTACTTAAATGTTCTCCTTTTTTAATGTGATATAAGTGGCACAATTTAACATAATTTCAAAATCTTGTTGCAAGTTCGTAGTCAAGAGTGGTCTTTTATAGGAAAGGGATTTTGAATGGAAGCAGTATTTTCTGTATTCATAAAAAAACTAAAGGCGTAAGTGCTAAAGCTCTTTCCCATTGTCACTTTTCTGCTGAGTCTTGATATATCCACTTTGGAGCAGAAAGTATTGCCAGAGTGACTCTGTGTCAGTTCATTTGCTTGTGTCACAGTGTTTGCTTGCACTGCTGCTTCATTTGCTCACAGACCTCTAATGTGTTATTATTCAGCTGTGCTGAGCCTCGTGTCTGATTTCCCAAAAATTTGTATCAAATTTCCTACCATATGAAAGATGCCAGTTCTGCTTCAGTTGAAGATTTGAAGAGATGAAGGAATATTTACATTACGTATAGATCTTAAAAGTGATAAATTAAATGAACAGGTGATACTCTCTACTTGCTGACATGCAACAGGATATGAACAGATGTAATAAATACAAGATAATATTAAGTTTTTAAATTTTGCTTTATGAATATATTTTTAGAAAATCTATCATCTAAACCATAGAAACTTACATTTATTAATAAAAACTATTTTGCATAATTCCAAGAAAATAATCAAGGAATTATTTTAAATTATTTAGCATAGCCTATTGCCCTTAATCCATGTATCCCTTTCAGGATGTGTCAGTTAAACTGTTCATTTTTAAATTGCATATCAAATTTAATTTTAGGAGTAACTGATTTTTTTTATATTATAACTGCTAAATTTCTACCATCTTGATACTGCCACCTTCAGGCACAGAGGAGGGCAATAGGAAGCAAAACCAGATCCTCAGCTGTACCTAAAGCTGAACTTCTGTTATTCAGATTAGGGAATCTGTTTCTAGTTGAAAGCTGCTTCAGCAAGATCCCTAGATTCCTAGATTTACAGAGTGCCTTGAACAAACATGTTTTCAGGCATTTGCTTAACAAAAGAAGTTTCAGAGAGAATTTTGTTACCTCAGGGAATGGCCACAGCATTTTTTATCCATAATTAAACTCTTTCTGAACTTTGCAGGGTGGGCATGCTTGGTTATAAAGTTACACTAGTGAAAAAACAATGGAAAAGTGCAGATGAAAGGGAGTCAAGATTTTACAGGCTCAGATTTTGTCTGTTTTGTTATTCAGGAACATGCAAGAACACATGCTCCCTTGGGTAAGACCAAAAGTCAATATTGTCAAGTATCCTGTTTCTGGCAGTAACCAGTAACACTTCCCTAGTGAAGAGAGAAATTGCATAATGATATTGTGCTAGAAAACTACTCTATTAGAAAGTGTTTGAGATTTAGGAGCCAGAATGTATACCCTGAATGGATATTTCTTCCAGAGATTTGTCTAGTTGCTTTCAAAATCATATACCTTTCCAGCTGCTCATGTTTTCCTAGCACATTCTGTACTTTGGCTCATCCTCAGTTTCTTTATTGTTGAAGTTTTTTATCTCAGAAGTCAATGCAACACAGCTGGAACAGCATTTGTGTGTTTTTATGTGAAGGCGTAACAGTTTCCTTTCATTTTCTATTTCTTTCCTGATATTTCATAATATTTTATTGCTTTTTACTGAGAATTGAGAAATGTACAAAAAAACAATCTATAAAGATGTGAAGATCTCAAGCTGGGGTAGGATTAATCAATGGATAGTTAAGGCTGAGTTTGACTTTTTTTCATCTTCTTATGTTGCACTGCATTCTCTGCATTAAGTTGTATATTCTATTTTATTGTCTCTGTCACAGGTAGTACTTATTATGATCCTGCATAACTTCATGGACTTGTCACCTCACTAGTCACTTCCTGGGTAATTTGTGGTGTGAATCTCTTGAATGGCATAGGTCTTAATCCTTGCTCTTGTGAAACTCAATTAGTAATAATCTTCTCTATGGCAGTTCACCATTACTCCATACTTTCTCTTGTCATACTTTTATAAAATTACTGTTCCATGTGAGAGACTGTTTTTCTCTAAAAACCAGCCTGATCCTGATTCTTCTTTGATGAATTATGGCTGATGGAAGTTATGTGTCGTATGGAAGCCTAAGTAAATCAGATGGGATGGATCCTATGGCTTGTCCATTCCTTTAAAAAATTCCAGCCAATCTGCTAGGCATTCCTTGCCTTTCAAATGCTACTCTTGTCCCTAACATCTTATTTATCTGGGTAACTTTTAATGCTTTTCTTCAGAGTAATTTGCACTAGTTTGTTTGCTGCAAATGTCATCTTAATGGTCTGCAGTTTTCTTCTCTTCCTTGGAGGTCTGCTAAAAATTCTCACCAGGTTAATTATTGTCAAAGTCTCTGGTATGGAAACAGTGTTGAGTGGAATTTTACACACCATCATTAGTCTTTAAGGTCCTTCACCCTTGAGTTCGTTTAGAACTTGAAAAAATACTGCTTGATGTAAGTAGTTTGTTACTGCTGATTCATTTGTTTTTTCTGTGATCTCTTCCATTGACCCTTAGCTTCACCTTTAACTTTCTAAGTACTCTGTAAAAGGATACATGCAGCTCCCCAGCCTCTGGGTCACCACAGATGCAAAACATCCACTTGCTGTTTGTGTTTGTTTTATACCTTAATCCTTTGTTGATCTTAAAGGCACTGTGATGAGCTTTATGCTTCTGATGGGCTTTATCAAGGATTTACTTCTGGGTTTTGTCCTTTTTTACTTTTTCAGCAAATTTTTTAATGGCCTGACTTATTTGCATTTCTTCACGGAAACTGTGAGAACTTGTGATGGTCCTTTCCTAACTCAGACACAGCTTCACTGTTCCTTCTGATGTCTCATTGTCATTTTTATCATTACTCTATAGACATACTGGTTTCATTCTGGACCTTCCTTGTTTCCTTGTGGAACTGTTGTAGTTAATCTGAATCTTGAGGATATAATTCTTGTACATTTTCTACAATACCTTTAAACATTCAGCTTTAAACTTGTATTTTTTCCTTCTAAATAAGTCTTCATATTTTACTACAGTGTCCTTTTTTAAAATCAAGTATAACCACAATGATTTTATTTTTATTGCTGTTTACTTTGGTTTTGTTCCTACAAGGATCTATTGAAGTGTGTGCATTATGATTACTGATAAAGAGCATCTGTTCAATAATAATGTCTTCTTCTGTCTTACCTATATACCATGCCTCCCAGTACTAACATCCCAATAGCTGTCATCCATCCCTGCAGCTTCTGATCTGATTATTCTATCAATAGCCTTGTTTAAGAGCAGCTATTCTCATGTCATAATTTTATTTCTTAAGCTTCACATGTATCATTGCTTCACTGTCCTCTGTTTCACTGCCAGTGTATTCTGACAATTTTCTGTTGCTTCTTTCTTGAATATTTCCAGCATCTGTCCTAACCTTCACTTTAGGATACAGAATATTTTTACTTTGTGGTGTTTGAGCACATCATGAGTACAACAAATTTCAGCACATCTTGGCTTGAAGGATTCCTAAAATATACATTGGCATTCCCTTTTTTTAACTTTAAAATCTTGATTTGACCCACTTTATACAAAAATTCAGCAACTGGATTTCATATTAGTTGAAGGGAAGCCTGACCTTCCTATATAAGCTTCCTCCCTTCCTGACCCCTTTCTGATAATCTTGATACTTCTTTTTTCACTATATGAATCAAAAATACATTTCTGCTTTGCGTCCTCTATAACATTTCTGTCTTGTCTTCTGCATTCTGGGAGAAGTTTCAGGAATCCTAGCACAGAGAACCTCTTTTTAGCTTTCTATGCAGCTTGGTCCAATTTTGCTTCTGTAGCTTCTGGTTTATTTTTTCCTGTAATGCAGAACCATGGACCACAACTCTGTGATTTTCTACAAAGCCATTTAGACACGTTGTGTGGTCCTCTCCTTTTGTACTCGCAGCCATGTCACTGTCCATTTCTTTCAGAGATTACAAACTAACCTAGATGTGTAAGAGCAGAATTATTCACCCTTGTAACCAGCTGCCTCTTTTCCCATGGGCTGCCTAGCTCAGCAAGGCTCTCCTTTCTACAAGGCACACATGGTGACGTTTGAGAAAAGCCTGTCACCATTTCCTCTTCCACTAGAGAGACATTTCCATGTCACAAGACAACAGCTCCTGATTTGGAAATGGGGGTTTTCCATGGTGCTTTGGAAAGATTCCTTCATTATCAGTATTATGTCTGTGTTTCTTTTGCTTGATATTGGAGGGAAGCTTTATTTGTCCTCTAGCTGAGGTAATCTGCTACCTTTTATTTTTGTTCCCTTGGTCTCCCCCACAGCTGAACTTGCAGTGTAGTCACCTTCTTTCCCTCTCTTTGCTGACCCATCCAGTTCAAGGGCTTTGCTCACCTTCTTTCCAGAAGTACCCAAAGCCTCAGGTGAGACTGTGATGAAGTAGTCTGAAAAAAAAACAAGAGATATTCTTTCTGACTGCCTAAAATGTACTTCTGAAACTTTTTTTAACTTCTCAGTCACATAAAGAAATTTGAACAAAACCAGAGTGTAAATTGCCACATTATACTGGGTTCATGAAAGAGAAGTGAGAAAATGACTGCTTTTGAACCTAGTTTTATGCTTTTTTTATCTTTTAGGAATGATTGCAAAAATGCTAAAAACCAAGAGATGAAGGTATGAAGAGAGTAAGTAAATAAAAGATTTAAAGATCCAGTTGTTAAAATTAGCCAATTCATGACATTTAAAATTCCTTTTATCTTGTCTGGCCTAGGGCTTCCGATGCAGAGGCATTTCAAAATGCAGTTGCTAAAGTTAGATACTGTTGACATGAAAACATCTTTAGTAGTTTTTAACAACATCCCATCCATCTTCTTGCACTTTAAATATTTCAAGCTTTTACTTTATAAACCTCTTTAGGGTTTGGGTCATCTGTGCTGTTGGGACATTTTTCTTACTGCAAGTTTATCAACAGTTTTTTATCTTTTTTGATGTCATTCTCAGTTGTTTCATCTTCCTGTCATAAAGTTCAGATTTAGGTAAATACTTACAGTAAATACTTGATAATCTAGGCCAAACAAATCTGATTGAGAGAAAAAGCAAAGAAAAAAAAAATACAAACCACAATGATAGATGTGGAATTTATGCAGTCTAAAGCTGGATCACACTCTTCTAAACTTTCTTCATCTCAGTGTTTGAGAGATGTAAAAGATAAAAATGTGATAAAAGCTTGAAGCATGATGATTATAATTTTATAAACTTCAGACTGTTTCTTCCAATGTTTATGCAACAACTTGTAACACTATGATGGCAGTTGGCAACTTGTGAAAAGAATTGCCGGTGATCTAAGAAAAACATGCACCTTAATGTTGTTTTACATTTTCTCTTCTTTGGCTGCCATGCATGATTTATTTGTTTAACTGCACTGTCATGCTGTCTCTCATGTTTTAGAGTAGAGAGTTTTCTTTGGAGTGAACCCACAAAACAAAGTTTAAATGATCAATTATGCTAACTAGTAAAGCTAAATTTAATAAATATTAAAGATCATTATTTTTCTCTGGCTTTTGTTTTATTTGCCCACCATTATTTCAACAGTATGTTTAAATAATAACAAGCAATATGTTCCATAAAAACAGATGACATCAATCCTTTTAGCTTAGATTAGGTGTATTAAGAAAACAATTTTTCCCCCCTTTATGTGCATTGTATTGCTGAATGGGTTTTCTTTCTTTCACCTTTTGCTTTTGTGTATTCATTCTGTATATATGGTCCTCATGGAGAAAGATGACAAATTGGTTTTTAACACAAAGTCATTTGTGAAGTTGAATGAGGTTAGATATAGGTCTCTTCAACATGTAGGAAGAATTAAATTAAAATAAAATTAAATTCTAAATTAAACTCAAGTAATAAATGGATGTTATCCAATGTAGTAAGCTATTCTTATAAGAAATGAGCATTGCCCAGTAAACTGATTTTAGGTCTTGAGGCAAGGTTTTCTTAAATATAATTGCATGACTATCAAATAAAGAGAAATAAGTTTTGGAGGCTTTTAGATGTCTTTTTTTCAGTAGTGTAAAGTGCCACAATACAGAAAAACTAAATGCTTAGAGAATCATAAAATCCATAATTTCTTGTAAAGGTGGGATTAAATGTGGTAGCTATAAAGAAAAAAACATAGTCCCTATAAGTGGGCAGCTAACTTTGCAATCCATTTCCAGTGTCAATGCTTCTTCTAAACATCCCTTTATATTTCTTTCCACCCATGTTTTTTTTTAGAACTAGCTAGTAGCCTAAAAGCTGTGAAGTATGAAGAGCAAGTAATACATTACATATGTTTTACATATGAATCCTTTTAATGTTAGAATGCTGAGGCAGGAGAGAAGTTGAATTCTAACGCTGCTAGAAGTAATGTAGAAACAAAAAACAAACTATCATTTCATGGTGGAAAAATATTAAATTTTCACTCTTTTCATAGGAATTTCTTGCAAATTAGGAAATCAAGGTGGGAAGACAATGCATTTCCTAGAGCTTGTATTTGCTATGAAGTTAGAGCACTTTGCTGAAGTGCTGCAAATACATTTATCTCTTCCAGCCTGGAAGTACTAAAATGATTACATGCTATCTTTGTTCTGCAAGCAAAGACTTACTCACACAGCCTTATTTTATCCTTCAGAAGGGAGTGGAAATATCATTGAAAAAAAACCAACATTATGCATTTGAGGTTATTATCATCAGTGTGCTTCGGTTCAGAATGCAAAGTGGAATTTTGCAGAAGGTAGGATGTTCAATGTAGATTTTTTTCCTCTTAATGAAGTGGTGTTTAAATTGCTACTTTCTCCTTTTTGTTTTCTGTATAAATGATATCAGGACAGGAAGTCTTCATGTCTGGCACATTTTAGGCCGTATTTTATTTTATGTAAAACGTTATACTTGCATCCCTACATTTGTACTCTGGGAATTGTACATAGAATGTAAAAGATCTTGTACTCTGGGAATTGTACACAGAATGTAAAAGATCTTGCTGTAAACAACAGAAAGAATTAAAAAACCCTTGAAACTGAAATAATTAATTAGATTTGGTAAAACATTATCTTTACCTTTTGGGTCAATATGAATATTTTATATTGACTGACAGATTTGGATAGTATTTCTTCTGTTTCCTGATACATGTCAGCATTGTGAAAAATATTTTATTACTTTGAATAACTAACACTAAAAATGTATGTGTGCTTTCCTAACTAGCCCTCTGCAGATTTTTTTTCTCTCTCCATAGAAATAAATATTAAAAATCCGAGGATTTTAATAAGATGGTATTTCTAACTGTGGCTTGAGGGATCAAAGTCAAGCTGTTAGGCACCAAGATTAGATGAATTCTAGTCAGGGACTTCCACATCCCATGTTTAATGTCCAAAAATCTTGAAAATTGTATGAAATTACGAAGCCTTCTTTCTCAACAGACAAAAATTCACTAGTACAAATGTCTGTGACTAGTTAAATTAATGCTTATCAAATAAAGAGATGCAGACTGAAAATATTGCAAAAGTTATGCTGCAGCAATATGTTCTTTCTTGTAAAGGACCAGATGATCCCATAGAAATCAAAAGTCAAAGGTTCTCAAGCCTTACCACCTGCTAAAGAAAGTGAAAAAAAATTAAACAGTCAGCATAAATTGATGTGGATGCCTCCATCCTCCAAAATAAATTTTAGGAAGTGTCTTTTCTGCATTTTTTTCCAAGTTTTGGGGTTTTTAATATGATGAGACTAGAATTGTGAAACTTCCCCAAATAGTATATAATAATACATATTATCTACTCAATTTAGAATATTTGCCTGAGATAACATCAGAACTGATATCAATCATCCAAAGACCAGCCCTTAAACTGACAGTTTAACTGATCTCTCCACAGGAAGTTGTTGGATTTTATTCAGTTGCAAAGGGCATCATGGTAGTGATGACAGTCAGTAAAACAAAACCAGTATACACTCAGACTTCTGTTCTGATAGAAGAACTACTTTTTGTACTAGTTTTCTTTGATCTGTGATAAATAATGTCAGCTGTATGTTTAAGGCCTAAAAACTGAATCCAATTTTTTTAATCCTTGAACAATAGTCTGACTGCAAAGGGTGCTAAATACAGAACAGCCACATTTCAACTGTGTGTGTCATAACCAGGCCCATGATTAATTTTTTAATGCAAAATTGATTTATGAAAAATTCCAGCACCTTCAAACTTTTCTGACTTAATTAATTGAAATTGGTGAACCTGATGTCTCTAGTCTTTTTTGTTGGTAGTTAGGTGTTTAAATGTAGGGATGTCTTCAGGTGCTTTGTCCTACTTTCCACTTATGACATTCTTTTCCCTTAGTCAGATGTATAAGAGAGAAAGATTTTCCATTTGAAATAAAAAAAGGGATATGTTTTTAGAGAGAATGATTTGTCGTAGAATTAGATGTATTTCCATGCAAGTTCAGGAAGTGGACTTGCCCCTGGCAAGTGGCAGTGCTGGAAGGAAATGAAAGTGCATATGCATCTAAAGGGGGTAAAGGAAAAAATTTCTTTGAGCATTATTACTATTTTTAATCCATTGTGTTCACTGCTTAGTGGTGCAACTACTCCAGATTTCAAATACAAATCTTAAATGAAGATCACTTACAACCTACAAATGAATACAAGGTGTAAAAGGAGTTCTGTAAAATACGAGAAAAAAACTACC
Organism: Serinus canaria; assembly: GCF_022539315.1. NCBI lineage: Eukaryota > Metazoa > Chordata > Aves > Passeriformes > Fringillidae > Serinus > Serinus canaria. Next base: position 38,056,613 of record NC_066317.1, read on the forward strand.
TTGTAACCAGAATGAACCTTAAATGAACCTTCATTAAGAATATTAAACCAGCTCCTAATAGACACAGGTATTGATCTAATTAACAGGAAGTGCATAGCTGAACAAAAAGGTCCGATAGAATAAATCCCTTCATGTTGACACCATGTTGGCACAGAATTTAGGCAATAAGAAAACTCTCAGAATTTAGGCAATAAGAAAACTCTCAGAATCAGTATCTCCCATCTGTTCTTTTCATCCCCATCCCCAAATATTCTCATTTACAATCAAGTCACCTGGAAAAGCTTTTCAGCTTGCACATGGTAACACAGTGCTTTCATTGCAGAGTAATTTAGCAGGGAAAAAAAAGAAGACAGACTCACAGCTTTAGGTTGCCTTATGTTTTGAAAACAAGAAGTACAATGTCATGAGAGAAGGTGCACATAAAACACATTTTTCTATGTACTCCAAGTATTAGAAAAAGATGGAATGTCTAGATTTTTTTCTCCAGTATAAAGCAGTGCAAAGCCATCCATTTGGATGTAGTGAAACTACACTGCCAGAATGAGCTTTTGACCAAACATCTTCTTCATCTCTCAAACAATATGCATTTTATTAATCTATCAGCCATTGTAAGGACTGAAAGAGCATAATATACTACTTATAATATACTAGTAAACTCCTATTTATATTGATTGGTGACTCCCTCTATTCTTACAGGATAGAAGATTAAGGTTTTTTTTAACTGCTGCTTTTGTAATAATAAGAAGGTGAAATATGATTTTACTGGTTTTCTTTTTTGGATTCTCGCATTCCTGTTTAGTTCTTCTCCCATTTCAGATTCAATTTCAAAAGAGCATTTTATGTTAAAAATGGGAGATACTTATTTATAAATTTTATCTGATAGAGTTGTAAGTGAGAAGTAGGTACTGGCACTGCAAAGCACATACATTTTCTTTACACACCTATCCATAGGAACATGTGCATGTACAGTGTGGAATGTCATATACAGGAGAGACAGACACATTAGCGTTTTTTTTGGAGTATATACTGAAGTCTGGAACTTGGGTGAAAATGAGATCCAAAGATTTTCAGGTGATACACAAAAATAGTTCCAAAGTCCTATAAAATTCTTTCAAAGGCTTTGGGAATCATGACTTACAAGAGAAAGTAATTGTTGTGTTTGCTCCAAATAAGGTTTGCTTGGAAAAATGTATTATGAAAATCTTGAAACCTAATTAACGCAAATAGATAGGACACATCCCCACTTTTTTATACTCAAATCGCTGTTTGAACTCACAAAGTATAGAACACTGAGGAAGCACATGATAATTAGTATATCTTGTTCTGTCAAACCACCTACATTTCTGATTATTTCTACCAAAAAGTTTCAAGGTCAAACATTGTAACTGCATGTTCCAATTAGATAGCATACTTGTGCATGAATTATTTTTAACTTTGACTCCAGAATTAGTTGTAAAAAAAAGTCACATAGCAATTTACAGGAAAGGCTTTAGAATTAATTTTAAAGAAAAAAACAAAACAAAACATAGAGATTCTTTTTTGTTTTCTATGTTACAGTCCTAAGACTATATTTTCTCTGAGAAACATTTTATATTTTTATTTTTTCACCTTTTTGTAGGTATTTTTGTAGGCCTCAAGGTTATATATTTTCAATAAGAATTCTTATCCAGATGTGGGTGATCTGCAGTGTAGGTGTAGGTCTTCACAAAGCAGTTGTGTTTTTGTTACAATTTATAGTAAGCATGAATTTCCCAGGTTATGTCTTTAGTTCCTAGAGCTGATCGAGATCCTACTTACACAAGAATAATTCCGTCCACAGTAAGGTAATTCCAGCCTTCAGTGAATATTTTTTCACTTCAGTTTCTACCAAGGAAAGAGAAAGCTACAAGGTTTTAGTTGTATGCATACTTTTGATCATTCCACCATTCCACTTTGCTGATGTATAATAGTCATAATAATTAAGACAGTGCATTTGCAATCATTCTAATTTATTCATAGCTAGACATTACTATCCTCAAAGAAAACTTTCATGTCTAATGAACACAGCTTGTTTACTCCCCCTTAGCAAACCTCATTTCAATCTCATTGGAAAGTTAAGAAAGTTCTTTCCATTATTTTTGGAAAAATGGGGAAATATTTCTAAAATAGGTATTAATAGCAGAATTCACTTCTAAAACTGTGGATTCTTCTGTCTTCTGTACATTTCAGAATAACTAGGATCACACCTAGAAAGCAATGTATAATATTAATGCATAAAATTGAAGGATGATTCAATAACATGATTTAAGCCTAGAGTACGAAAAATACTAGCTTCTGTATATATAATCTGTAGCTGTTTCATTTATAAATGAAACAAACAGATTTTCTCTTCATGTGTGAAAATTTTCCCTGAGTCTATTACTGTCTAATGAAAGTTTCAGCTAAAATATTGTTGCATAATTCTACTCTTGTTTCTGTCAGATGAGTCAGTGGCCAACTGACTCATCTGATTTTTATCTTCTTGATGTGAGGTGTTCATGAGGTATTTTTGTAATTTATTAAATTGAGATAAAATATTAAATATCCATAATACAGCTTGTAGCTCATTAGAATATTATATGTAAACTAACATTATATCTGTGTGTCTGTGTTTTGTAAATAAAGCAATTCCATCTCTTTTGTAAACCTTGATGTTTTAAAGAGCATTCTTCCTTCCAGGAGTAAGTCCACAAATTTTAAGATACCATTGACTTGGTGAGGTATCACTAATTGTGTACTTAAGGCCATATGCCACAAAAAAACCTGTCAGTAAAAGACTCTCTGTCTTCACAGCTATCCAAGTATACTGGAAAACACCCAACTTTATTTCCAAGGGGTTTTTTTTCTGAGCTGTTGAAGTTGTTTTGAGTCACCTCTCTTGGTGATGCTGTATCAGTGCAAATGCTGTAAATAGATCAGTTATTTTTGCTGTTTGTTGAAAAAAATGTAGTGGATCTTTTGTTTGATTCATAATTCATAACTCACATAATTCATGAAAGGGAGGTTGGCAAGATTCAAGTTTCCTCTCTGATTCTGATGGAGGTAGTGACCTTGGATAGGCTTTGAAGGTTACTTATCTTTTAAGGGATTAGAACTTTCCTAAGCAGAAAATACAGGAGAGGGGACCTTTCAGTGTCGCATTCAGAGGGACATTAGTCAGTAGGACCTCCGATACCTCAAGCTACTTAAATGATCAGTAGGTTCTTTATGCAGAAGAACCTGCACCTTGTAGGTATTTACATTATAAGCACAGTCTGGCACCTAAAACCACCTCTTCCTCCACATTAGAATCAAAGAAACCTGGGATAATTTAGGCCAGAAGGGCACTTTGGCTGAGACACTATTCAAAGCAGGGCCAATGGCAATATTTGCTTGAGTAGCTCAAGGTGATTCCCAGAAAGTCTGGGTAAATCCAAGGGTGGATGTGCAAGGCCTCTCGGATACCATGTTCATTCCATGCTTAAGAACTTTTATGGGTATGTTTTGTTTCCTTTTTTCTAGTCATATTTTCCTTTGGTCTTGAGCTGCAGAAATTTGACTTCTGGGTATTACTCTGAATTTTTTTTTGCTGAATTTTAAGTAAAGGTGGTGAGAGTTGCTGTTCAGATATAAAAATCTGTCTATTTTTTATTACAAGCAGTATTCTTGCACTATTTCCTTCTCAGATATTATCCTGTGCTTTCTAGATGTTATTTGACATTCTTGATTGAAACTGAAATATAGTCCCTGTTTTTTTGGGCTGTTCTTACTAATGTTGTTCCTTCAAATTGTAACTATTTGACCCTTCACCCTTCATGTAATGAAACAGTGGCAGTTTTTACACTGATGATAAAATAAATTCAGAGAGCAAGGACATATAAATGTATGAGGGAAAACATCATATATTTAAAAAATCACACTTAAGTGTTAAATTATTGCAGTCTATTCTATTAATTTTTGTCTATATATAGGTAACCTGTACATCAGACAGAAAAAGGTTCTAAGAGAAATAATGGAGAGCTATATCTAATTGTGAAAGATACAATTCATACACAGAAAAATTAAGAAGAATCAATGTGAATCTTCTGTTTATGATCCAGGAAGACATTTGCATATCTTGTTTGGTTTCTTATTGGTTTGTTTAGTTATCAGAAATATTTTTGGCCAAGGCTGAGCCTTAAAGGGTTTTAAATTGGCATAAGCAATAGTTTGTAGACCTAGGCTATTTCTGTAACACTGAAACTAGTTATCTTGGAAACTGATTTTCCACTATTCTTGATAACTTTAACATTCAAGTTAGAATCAGTGGGTCCTGAGTTTTCCATAACATCTGTGGTGGAACAGACAAGAATATTCCTAGGCAGGGGAGATAAACTGGCTATTTAGAAGATGCTACCCAGATCAGTTTGCCTTGTCACAAGAATAGTGCCTGGATGACTAAAAAAACACTGAGATTTAAAAATAAGAGAGAATCAACTCTGCTGCCAAAAAAAGCCAGAGACACTCTGAGAGATTAAAGTAAAATGTGACACTTTTCTTCATCTGAATTTGTAAGATTTCAGGCATCTAATTTCCACCATGCACAGCACATTAACCACTGAGGAAAAGATTATACAGCACAATATTGCATGATCTGCCTCATGTTCTGAATCCCTCTTATGGGAGAAAACAAGGATTTAGACAAGAGTTCATGCAAGTCAATCCAAGGGCATGCTAAGGAATGGGTTGTATTGATTTAAGAAATACACTAGTTCTCTCCAAACAGATTATAAAAGTAGATGTTCTGTTGTCCTGATGAAAACACCAGCACTTTTAAAAAATCCATTTTTTATTTTTAGAATCCATGCATAATTAACTGTAAATAATCGAAACAGAAGTGCTTGTCTAGGAAAATTAAAGAAGGAAAAAAAAAAGAAATTAAGAACTATGATCAGGGTATCAAATTGCCCTGCAGGTATAAAGCATCTGTTCTAGTCTAACACAAGTAAAATCTAAGTACAAGATTATGCTGTACAACAATGAAGTTTATTTACAGTCCTCAGTGATTAAACTGTACTGTGTTGAAACTCTACAAAAGTGACTGATGAGGCAAGTATCTATAATAAAAAATTAAAGGAACTGTACCAACCTGACATTCCTATTGCCTACAGTTCTTTTCAATAAAAGATGAGTTAATAAAAAACTTTCTAGGGCTCAGATTGCAGTTGTAGAATTCTCTAGATGAGAAGTTTCTGCAGCAATTTTTACTGCTATGACCCTTCCTGCCTCTTGACCTGTTTGAAGAGAGGAAATCCATGATAAGTTAGGTGTTTCTGATGGGTTAGAGCTTCCCTATAAAAAACAAAATGCGAGTTCATTAATTTTGTGACAGCAATTTCAACATGGTTTCTCTGTCCACGCTGAAAATTAACATCAGCTGTTCTTCAAACACCTGAGTCACTGCTGAAACTGTGTATTTGGATTCATTACAGATGGCACAAGAGTCCTTAAAACTCTTCCTGTTCTCCTTAGCTCGCTATTGGTCTCAGTATCACTCCCTACAACACCTGGTATAATTTAATCAACTGGAGGAACTTTGTCCTTTTGTCTACATGAAATTGGATTGCATGTATGAGACATCACATGACAACAAGATATTTGATGTCTTAGATGCTTTTTATATGCAACCCCTTGCCATGGGTAACAGCTTACATTAGACCAGGTTGCTCAAACCCCATCCAACCTGACACTTCCAATGATAAATCCACAACTTCTCTGGACAGTTCCTTGACTTCCTTCTCAAAAATCCTACATGCTTAAGCAAAGATTTTAATAGAACTGAGAAATGCAAATGAAGACTATAAACATGGCTATGTCATGTCCTACTCATCATTCCCTCAAATTCCTTTGGAGAAGAATAACTTTTGATCTGGAAGGAGGAGTTGTGGGTGCGCTCATATTGCATGGGAGTCTTATCCAATTTGTTTTGAGAAATAGGAAAAAATGGTGTGTTCATTTTCTCCAAAGAACTAAAATGGGAGAGTTGTCAGTATTTTTGTTAGGCTAGTTTGGTTTGAAATTGAAGAGGAAGGGAGAAAAGGGTTTTGTTCTATTGTTTTTACCAGGAAAAGTCAGAACCGTGCACCTCTGAGATAGTGAGGGTTCTGCATACTCATCCTTTGCTTTTCTTGTCCAGCTAATGTTTGCTGCTTTCCATCCAGACACCTTTAGGGATGAAAATCTTTCAAATTGGGTTTATGCAAATGCATTTCATTAGTTTGGGTCACTGGCTCAGATACTTTTATTTTACATTATGTTTCAAAGTAATTATTTTAAAACTTATGGGAAATAACTTCAGATGTTATCACTGCGTATATTGAAATCAGAAAGGTTTTTTTAATTATTATTTTTAGTTTTTAATATCCCTCATAGTAGCATTTGACTATTGTGAAAAAATTCAACAGATTTTTTTCAACTCTTATCTACAGGTAGAACCTGATAGAGAGTATTAGACTGTCAGCACATCTCTAAATTTACTTTGATGCAGGCTGGCAGAAGCAATAGGTACAGCAAAACTAATCTTTCCAATAACATATGTCTCCTAGAAAGAGACAGGACTGTATGTATTAAAAATAGCTCAACTGAAGGAAAAAATATATTGACTAGGATTTTCTTATCTGATACTTACTTTTATGTACTGGCAGCCTACCTTCTTTTTCTCTTCTCTTCTCCCATGAGGAATAAAAAGAGGCCTGTGCTCCTAGTAGATCTCCTTTTATATTTTATTAATAGGCTAAATACAATATTTTGAAAAAGGAAAAAATTTTTTTAGCTTCCTTCTTCTAGTTTTTGGGATCAAAAAGGGAGGTATACTTAATTTTGAAACAATCACACTTCTTTCCTCTTCACTGTTAGCTAGTATTTACCTCCAGAGTAATATGGTGAATAGCTCTGTAGAATAAATATTTGACTTACTGCACATTCCTTTTAATAATCTTATTAAATATGTAGTTTATCTTCCAGTTATTGTCTTATCCAATTATTTTTTCTCATTTCTTAATATGTATAAAGATCTATTTGTGATTATATTTTTAAATAGGAAAAGCATTCTTACATATAGAGCAGGAATTTCCTGGATGAAGGGATTTATTTTAATATGAAATTAGACTTGACTAAAATGGAATTATAAATAAAAGATTGATTGCAATGTAATTATTGGAGAGAAGTGAAATTTCGGGTTATTAGGAGGACAAAACATTACTATTTAGGAGTCATCCATTCAATTATATTGTTGAGTTGCAGTGATCTATACTGTAAGCAGGATGTTCTTGTATGAATGTTTCATGTTTAAATGCAGATCTTCCAGATTTCCATACCACCCACATCCTGAGCTGTCTGAGTGGGAAGGCATCTGTCTCCTTGATAGTACTTCTGATATACCCATGTTTCCTCTTACCTATTGAAGATCTGGAACTCACTCATAGAAGGCAGACAGCTGTTTGCCTCCCCCTGCAACTCTGCCTGTGCTCCCTCCAAAGTTCAGCAAGCCTGGTTGTATTCCTTTATTTGTCAGATGGCTCTTGCCTGCTCCAGTTATACCCTCAGCTGAGATTCCCATTTCCGTCAAAGCAGAAAACATATTAAGTACTTCAAACTGGCACTTACTCCTTAAAAATTACTTCCAGATTTTGTTTAATTCCTTTTGTGCTTTTGCATCTATTATATATGCTATAAATATTGTTTCTGGTGCAGTGGCTGCTGATTCTGCTTTTTTTTTCTTCTCTGAAACAATGTAACAAACAATGGCAGGCTACTCAACTTCAGGGACTGCATTAATTCCACTTCTAAAAATGTCTATGAACTAGCAAAATATTATTCAGATATATAGAGACAAGCACAAGAGAGATAAAGTGATATGTCATAACATTTGAAGCAGGAAAGAAACAAGCTCCTGTAATATGTTTCTTGCTTTGTGTGGATGGTTTTTAAGCTCAGCTGTCCCCCTTTATCCTGAAGAATTATTCCTATTTTAAAGCAAGTGTCTGTCAGACACAGACACTTTCTGTGGTTTAACTCCTTTGTAAGGTAAGAGTAAAGAGAAAAGATTGTCTCACCATTCGTAGTTTCTCCAAAGTAGATTGCATCTCCAAACTGGAAAACTTGGAGAAAATATTGTCTCATAGTTCAGTAAAAAATGTGCATTTTTCCCTCTCATCTCTGCACCAGTATGTCAAAGGATTAGATAGAAGTATGGAAGAGCATTATGGTGAGACTGAGCATTATGGTGAGACTGAAAGATGAGAATAAATCCAGCACAGATCTCAGTACCTAGGTCATGAGTATAATTTTCTTAAAATATCACCTATTTTTTGTAGTCAGTGGAAGCATCAGGGCAAGTGGCATTCCTGGCTTGCACGTACTTCCAATGCTCATGGTTGAAAACCTTTCCCTGCAACTGAGTCAAGGCTTCACTGGAATATCAGGAGCAGGGTCAGATGTTCCTGACATGTGGTACATAGGCAGTACACACAGCCACTGCACAGTGTGCAATGCACTTGAACTTCTCATGTAGTTAATGGTAGAGAGAACAGACCCTGGAAACCTGAGGTTATCAGAGGAATCAAGTCCACTCAAATGCTTTCCTTCTCTAATTTACTCTTAACTGGGATACTGCTCAGGTATCTTCCTCTGGAAGTGGATGGGGATAACGAATTGTCACTCTCTCATCTGTTTTCATTTAGACATCTTCTGAGACTACAACCTGTGTTTTATTCACTTCATTTTCACACTAACCTAGCAGCTGGAGCAGAATAACCTGGCATGGGGACTTGAACTCTGAATGCTTCATAGCCCAGAGCAAACTGAATCCAAATTGAAAGGGAATACCAAGGAGTGTTCTGGTTAAAAGCATTTCTGTCCTATTGCTGAGGCAGGCAAACAAATTTAGAGGTCAGGAGGAGAACAAGCAATTTCTATCCTGATTCTCCCCTAACTCAGCTGGAAAGAGAGCAACTATCTATACTTCTTTTAGAAAGGTTTGTTTTTGTGTGTAGCTGTTTAGTTAACTTCAATGGTAGTGTAATGCAGAGTTTACCAGAAAGCTGAGAGCAAAGCCTCAAGTTTGCCCTTCTGTTAGCTGAGTATAAAAAACCCCTCAAGAGCACACAGCCCTGCCTTGCCCTTGTGTGCCCCTTTGCTAACACATTTTTGACAGCAGGGAGCAGCCACATTCAGGGCCCCACCAGCAGCTGACCTCTAGCATGATGGAGATACAAGGAGCTGATCCTGGGCATGCTGGCCAATATTTGAGAGGGTTTCAAATTGAAACTGGGCTCCAGCAATGACCAACATATGGATGACTTTCATGATTGTCCTAAAATCACCTGGCAATTTTTTAGGCTTATGTGAACTGCCCTCAGTAACATCCTGACTTAAATCTGAGCCTTCAAGCCACAGAACCTGAGTAGTCACTGGCCATCACTGTGTCTCAGCTGTGGGACCGTCAGGCTGGTTTAATGCAGAATTGCTGTGATACTGTGGTCATCATCAGCCTGCTGTGTTTTGCCATATAAGAACCTGTTCCAATGACATTTTCAGTCCTGGCAGCTGCACAATACTGAGTACAAAGCTCTGAGATGCCCCAGGTCAATGTTGAGGGACATAGGGAAGCATCAGCAGCTGGCCAACTGTCCTGGTTTCAGCTGGGATGGAGTTAATTTCTTCTCATGGCTGTTACAGTGCTGTGTTTTGGAGTCAGAATGAGAATAGTGTTGATAACACACTGATTTTTTGGTTTTTGCTAAGTAGTGTTTATCCTAGGTCAAGGACATTTTTTTTTCCTTGTCCCATTATTCACCAGTGAGGAGGTACACAAAAGAGACTGGGAGGGAGCATAGCTGGGGTAGGTGACCCAAACTGACCAAAGGGATATTCCACACTGGAGAATGTCATGCCCAGTATATAAACTGAGGGGTATTGCCTGGAAGGATGGTCGATCTGGGTTCTGGAAGGGGGCGGGGGGGGGTCTCATATTTGTCAGTGGGTGGTGAGATATTGAACTCTGCATCACTTGGACTTTATCCCTTTTATATTATCATTATTATAATTATTATTAGCCATTGTTATTGCATTTTCAATTATTAAACTGTTCTTATCTCAAAATGTAAATTTTACTTTAGCTCTCCTCCCCATTCCACTGGGATGGGGGGGAAGGAATAAAGGGCAATTGAGCAAGTGGTTGCATGGTGTTTCACCTCCAGCTGGGTGTAAAACCATGACACCAGTGATAACTCACTGTCTCTCAACTATGTGCAAAGGATGCCAGAACTCACTAAATCACTCAGTAAATCATATTCAGAAATCATGTCCCAGATTCATTGGAGAAGGAATACAGTCAGCTGAAGAGTACAGGTTGGATCAGTGTCTTTGCAACTAATTTGGATTTTAGAAAATATGAGGACTAGAAAACAGGATACAATCATGAGGAGTTTTTCTACACAAATTGTCTTAGGAATGCTGTTTGGTAGTGTACAGCACAGAAAATTCAGCATAGATAAGTCCCTTATCTTCTGGGCACTATATTTTAGGATAAAGTTCAATGATTGTGCCAAAAACTGCTTCTGCACTGTTCATTTAGAGTTTGTGAATGAAGCAGAAGTCAATGATCTGAACACCAGGGCTGGATAGGCAAGTTACTTTGCTAGGATGTTTTTACTTGCTTCTCTGAGAGAATTGTGGAATGAGCCTCCCAAATTCAGTGAATATTTTAGATTTTATAAAATAATGTTTGTAATTGAGTTGGTAAAATTTTGTCTGTTTAGAACATATTTCCTGTTAATTAATGTATGTAAAAGACAATGCAGATTTGATAGCATGAAAATAGTTCTCTTTTAAGTAAAAAGGAATTGAAATAGTTCTCTTTTAAGTAAAAAGGAATTGTCCCTTCAGCTAGATGAAAGAAAATATTTATTTTGGTAGAGAGACTATATATTTAATTGCTTTGTTATATTCTCAGTTAAAATACTACCTTCTATATATAGGTGGTGACCACTGTATTTGGCAATCTAGCAGAGATTAAATGTCACTTTCATCACTCAGTTCCTCATAACCCTGTGGTAGTAAAACTGGATACAGCACTGAGGAATGTTTAGAAAATCTCGTAATGTAGTAAGGAAAATTCCTTTATATTCTAGTATCTGTTTTTTTCCAATATTGTGACATTCAAAGATTTTAATTTCATGCATTCCTAGTAAGTGAATTGTTCTCTCAGAAGGCAAATACTAGTGTTTACACAAAGCCCTTCTGACCTCATTACTTAGGCTGCACTGAAAAACCCAGTTCTCCTTCTCCTCTCTCCCTCCTCTCCCTTCAGGAGGCTTTAGAGCCTGTAAAAGGAACACTTTTATGGATGTTTTTTGGCTCAATTGATGCAGCAATATATTATTAGCTTAGTGGTAACTCTCTCAAAATTTTATGAGGCTTCACAGAGTAGTTGAAATGAACATAAGTTTTATGTTCCATACCTAACAGATCATGCAAGTTTCTGTCATTATCAGTTAGGAAATGCTTGATCAAGTTCTGACAGTTGACAAACGATGAGGTGTTTTTTCTTCGCTGGGATGCATCTGAAAGTCAATAGATTATTAAGAGGACTGGTTCCCATTTTAAAAATACAGAGTGATTATTGTTACCAAAGCTAGATATATTTAAATAGTAGAAAAAAACAACTGTAGAAATTCAGAAAGATATTCAAAAACCAAGTCACCTGATGCAAGAAAACATCTTTAGTGCATTTGGTTCTCACAGCTGGCAGGTATTGTTCCTTCAAAGCTAAGTTTTGCATCTTCCTCCCCATTTTGACTAACATTTTAAAACCTGAAGGCACTAAAGTATGCTCTTAATAAACATACTCATCAACTTTCCTTTGATTTTATTTTTCTTAGAACTTCTATCCTCAAAAGAGAAAGAGTGGTATCACTGGATCAGAGGAGGAAGAACCTTGAACCTAGTAAGTGAGCTTAGACTAGATTTTTCCAGAGGGAAATTTATGCAAATAAAATAGGTCATGGTGTAATTATTTTGTTTATCACAGATCAGTGTGTTTATTTTTACTTCATGAAGATGTTTCTGATTTTTTTGATACATTGACATTGTTTTTTGGGGTGATAGCTAGCTAAGAATGAGCCAATCCAGCCCAAGCCAGGTGAGTTGCAAGCTTTAGCAAACTGTGCTTCTGTACATCCATCCTGCTTTGTGGGATTCTGACAGGACAGAATGGTTTATTTGTTTGGTCTGTTCTAGAACATGAAATAGTTCTCTTTTTTAATAGAAATCAGAAAGGGACACACAGGGAATATTAGGTCATCAGCTGCTATTTGCATACTAAGATCTTAATTATAGGTAAGTGCAAATTTCAAAAGGGATGTTAATTTCAATTATATGCTCCACTTGGTCCACTTAAGACCCCATTACTTTGTTCACTCACTTATCCCCATCGTGAGGATAAAATTAGGTTGTCCTGTGTTGAAGAAACAAGTGTACTGCCCTAGTTTTCTGTGAGGCAATGGGGGAGACTCCCAGCCTCTTTTATCATGGAGAGAGTCACAGTGGCAGCACTTTGTTCTGTGTTGAAAGTGGAAGTGCCCAACATGAAACATGAAACACTGCTCTGTGATCTCACACCCTTTTTACACTAAAGCCCTGGTTTCCACTAGGTGAGTGTACACTAAAGTGTGGCTTGCTCACTGTACAAGAGCTGTACAAGACAGAATGTTATTTACTGAGACCAAATTTTTCCTTGTTGCCTTTTTTTATGGGCCTATGGTTAATAAAATACAGTTAAAAAAACCTCCCTCTTTTTAATTTCCCTGGGGTTTAAATGCATAATAATGTAATATGAATTAATATATTTAGATTAGGTTGATTGAAGGTAAAATTATTATATTTTTTTTTAGTCTAGAGCTGGGTTTATACTAAACTTCAGCATAAATGACCTTCCCAAATGTATTCAACATCTGAAGGACTGAAAACAAAATTAATTTTGTCCTCAGTATCTGACTACTTGCATGTCAGTGGCAAACATACCTAAGGCAAGCTTATTGTGAAAAAGGAAACCCTTACGCCCTTCAGACAAGGTATCCTCCACCACATGCATTTACATTATGCAGAGCCTCCCATGAGGTTTAGGAAACAGCCAAGGTAATAATCTTAGTTGTCCTGACCAATATACTATTTCTGAATAAAATAGGAGCAGGTAGATGAGATCTTTTAGTGAATAATATGACCTCCTTTGTTTGCCTACATAAGGAATTGGCAAGGCAAATTTAACTTTGTGAAGTACATGGCAATAATGCAGTACTCCCAATGTAAGAATTTTTTTTTTTTTACATTATACATTTCCGGAGCATTTTAATCAAGTCTGCAAAATAAAACAACCATAAGAATTCATTCATAATTTGGTGTTATTTTTCCTTGCTAATACTTTTCCAAATATAATTATGGTGTAATGAATTATGACTTTAAGAAGATCATATTTACAATTTTACACATAAAGGATAATATCATCTCCCTGATAAACAGTTTAATAGATAGCTTTCTTATTAATGGCACAATGATACAATCAAATGATGGGTAATTTCTATTACCCTTACAAATAGATAAGTATATAGATGTGAAAGAAGCATTGATGTGGAAAATGTTAAAATAACAAATCTTATTAGATGAAAGAATTTAGAAATAACTTGTCAAGAGGGTAATGACCTCAATTAAATTTTATGTGCAATTATAATTGGCATTTTTAATAAAGGAATGCCATTGCAAATTGCATATTTGATATAATATTACAGGGCATCTTAATTCCTTTCAATTGCATTTATATTAAATAAAAATCGTTGATATAATCAAGGAAGATTTATAATTTAGAGTTTTGATAATCTGCTCTGATAATAACTTTCAAATAGTTTCAATACAAACAAGAATGGAGAAAGTTATCTGATAGTGATCCATTTTTTCTTTTTTCCTAAAAGATGCTGCTATTCAACAGCTTTTGTTGATGTAGTGGGTATTGCTAGATGTACTCAAGGTTGCAGCATCTTTGAGATGTAGTCAAATAGAATATTTTATTATAATACATCTAATTTGAATCAAGAAAATTCACTGTCTGCAAAACTGTCTGTATCATTTCTAGAGAAAGTTCTCAAAATGACCCAGTTTTCATCTTTTGTGCACATAGCTCTAAGGGAAGTACAATGCCTTTCATTGTCATTCTGGTCATGTGCTAATTTCTAACCTCCAAACTAATACCAAAATAGTAACTTCAAAGTAGTTGTGCAAATATAATCAATTATGTGTGTTGGTTGGGAGGGGGGCTGCCTGTGGAGTCCTCCCTCCAAAACACTACTCAATATAAGCTTCTTACTGATTTATATTGTCAAGTAGCTTTGTTGATATTCAACTTAGACCTAAAAATACTGGAATTGTGCAGGTTTCGAATCTGAGAGAATATTACAAAGAGAAAAGTCATCTTAAACCTTCTCTCAATATTTCATGTTTCTCCTTTGCTTACATAAAATGGTAGGGGAAGAGTTGCAGTTGTAAATGTAATAGTTAGAAGGGATGAGTTTAACTGGTGCAAGAAAAAGCAAAAAATAAGAACTATTGGCTTGGGGATGACATAGCAAAAAATAAGCTACAATAGTTGTTAGGAAAGTACTTAATAGAAATTCTAAGCAAAAATAAACGGTGTCTGTAACATTTGCAAATAAGCAGCTGGTACCATTCACAGTCTACCCCAATTACCTTCTGTTAATCTGGCACATCTTTAAAATGAAACACTGTGCATAATTTTTTATGGTTCAAATACTGCAGACTTTTCTTCAGGCACACCAAGAAAAGCCACTATCACAAGTGACCTGTGTAATTGAATGTGAGTTATTTTGGAAACAGATTTCCACAGAGGGAAGGAGAGCTGTGGCCATGGGGAATCCTCAGCATTTACTTTTTAAATTCTGAGTTGATAAATGAATGTAAAAAGAGATAAACTGATATTGTTGAAAAAGAAAAGGCTATTCTTTAATGAAAAGTGTATCATTTGCATACTGTCATATGGATGTAGAGATGTTTGTAGATACACTTGGGATTTACTGTAACCCAAGGACTAGATGTTGGTGTAGTTTCAAAGATGAAATGTTTTATGGATGAAGAGCAGAATACTGCTCCATCAAAGCACATTTCAACAGAAAACTCTGGGGGAGGGCTGCAGTAACAGCTTCACAGATTAGGTGAAATTTGGACAGTTAAGACCAAAAGCAACCCATAAATCCTGTGTCTAATCTAACTTTAGAGTAGCCTAAATTGATGTTATATCCATATTTTGGTCTACAGTTTTGAATTCACCTAAACTGAAGATCCTTTCAATCCTTGAGGCTAATGCTTAGTTCTCATAAAACACACTTGGGATCCAGTATGACATTGAGAGTTACCTGGCTCAAGAGTGACCTTCTAAATGAGAGAGATAAAGTCATGAAAGCCAGTTGTAACAAGGATAAGATTTATATCAGCTGATCGTGCAGCTGAGTATTCAGTTGGTGTACCTTTTTTCATAAATAGTAAATATATTAAATTCCTTTACAGAAAGAAGTAATCACATTTCTCAAAGTACTACCAGAGGTATTAGGTTGTGTTTGCAATCCAGGGATCTAAACTGATCACCACAGTTCAGTGGAAAGTGTATTCTTACCATATTACAAGGACAGTTTTGTTTCTTCTTCTTTGTTTAAAATTTTCTCTAGAGTCTCATTTAAAGTTTTCATGTATTAAATACAACATTTGAAACTAAATGTACACTTTTTGCAGACTACATTTTTGACAGGTATGGTTTTTTGCTGCATAAACTTCACTGAACTGGTCTGAAACAAGCAATCTGTAGAAATCTGTGTTTCTGGAGACAAGGAGTGCTTGAAGTTGCAGAAAACTTATATTAGTAAGACACTTTGAAAGCTGTTCTGTTGCTCAGGGAAACCTTTCTCTGAGCAACAGAAAACACTTTGTTTTGTGAAATCACAGAACAATTACAGTACCCTATAAGTTAATGTGTTGTGCTGCTAATTCAAAAGTGTACTTCATTTTACCATCAGTTTTTCAAATTTAAAATATCTTACTGAAATATTTACTGAATTATTAATTTTTGATATTATTTTTATCTAGTGCATAACTAGACAGATAATCCCCCAAAAGATATGTCTTTATCAATGACTTTATCAATGTCATCCAGTGTTTGTCTACTTGATTTATTGTATTATAAAATTCATTATTACATAACAAGGGAAATAGTGGCAATATTCTAAGTTACATTTGGAAAATTAGTTGCTCTCCTATGTCACCCCTTTTAGCTTAGTGCATAACTATTAGGTTTTAAAAATATGATTTGGAATATGAAGCTTATCATAAAAGCTATCTTACAGTCTCATGACATCCCTGTGATGGTGCATTCATGATCAAGGATGGAACCTTTTGGAAGGTACCATTATTTTTGTCACTACATTTTACAGTCTGTGTTTGTGGGCTGTTTTTCAATGAAGCCACCACTTTCTACTAGTCCAGGAAAAGACGTGTCTGATGTTTTTAGAGCTTAAAGCTTTACGTGCTGCTGTGACAATTTTGGCTGCCTAACAAAATCCTGACAGATGTTACTATAACTGGGAACTTGTGGAACATGATTTAGAGTCATCTACATGCCAAAAAAAAAACCATTTAAAGCTGATAAAAGACCAAAAATCAGAGGATGGAATTTAAACAAAGGAATCTCTTATTATCTCCTGTTGATCACAAGATTTCTGTTATAATGTAAAAAATTGCTGGGGGAGGTAAAATCCTTTTATGCAAGAACAGTAACATACTTTCCCCTCTGTTTGCATGAAATTAATCTGGTTTCCAAGTGGCTGAAGTATAGGACCACAGGGTAAGTACGTTGTTATCTCTTAGAACAACACTGTAGCAATGATAATACTATGCTTCTGAAACAAATATAATTATTTATTAATAATGGACTTGAAGAAGCCCATCTTAGAACTTAGATTTATACTAAGTCAAGCTAAACCACTGATTGGGCCTTTTCATACTGGGATTTTGTTTTATCTTCATTGAGTATTTTTTAAAAAATTATCTTCTCTTTTTTTTTATTACTTTGCTTTTTATGATCTTGACCAGTATACATTTCATTTGTTCATTCATCACAGTGAAATGCTATCTTCATGAATCACCTCTAGTGTCAATGATCACTTTTTTTACAGGTGAGAAGCAATTGGAAATTTATCCTCTGAAAATCTGGATCATTCTCAATGCTTTCCAGAATATGTTCCAAAATTAGTAGACTCCATAGATAATGTATTCATTTTCTTTGCAAACTGAGAAAGGTTTTACTTTTAGAGATATGCTAACTTCGTAAAAGCAAAGTAGTCCTTGCTGCTTTATACAAAAAATTTGTATGTTTAAGAACAAACCTATTATTATATCTGTTTTGTGGTAAAGGTTTTATAATTTGATTATATCTATGTGAAAAAGACATGTCAGATATCCTACTGAAATTGTGGTGAAAGTAATCTCAGGTTTAGGTAGGGCAGAGATAAGTATAGAGAGTTGATAAGTGAAACAGCATTATGATACACAGCTATGGAAAAGTAATTTAGAATATTGCTGTTTATGTTCCAATAAAATATGAAAGGTTCACATTCAGGTCAGCTAGATTTCATCCAATCAGAGAGCACTCAAGTGTCTGTAAAGAAGTTCTCAGTCAAAACAGAATAGAAAGTGTGGGAGGGAAATTATTATTTAAATGTCTTCTCTTATAATTATCTCTAGGATTATTTCAGGCATGAAGAAAGCTAAAGCATTATATTAGCATTAGTAATTTCTCACTTTGTGTCTGAACATATGCTTGGGCTGCACTTTAACAACTTCTCTGTTTTGTCTGCATCTCATAGGCTGTGGTGTGAGATCTTCTGGTTTGTGATTCTTAAAAAAAACTGATGTTAGTGAACCACTCAGGACAGAAGGCAGGTGTTAAACTGTACCTTGTGGTATCACCTGTCTTCAAAATCTGGCTTGGCTGTCATTGGCCTACTGATAGATTCCTCCTGTCAAACCAGTGTCTATAAATATAGTAAAAGAATTGGTGGTGCACGTTTCAATACTCTTAGCACTGTGTTCCAGTTTTTCAATCACTTAAAACAATGTTCTAGTGGTTTAATTTTCATCCTTATTCTGCCCTGTTTATTCACTAAATCCTACTCGTAAGTAAGGGTATTGCTTTTGCTTGTTTCTTGCCTTTAGGAGCCAAAACTGAGATCATTGTCTCCTTTCACCTAATTCTGACCAACAATTTGAAAATTTAGTTCTTTGGCAGGATGGGCTAGAATTGATGGCTTCACATCTTCACTTCAATGGCAGTGAAGGGCAGTATTGAACAATCCCTCATACTGAATTAATCTTATGCTGTTCATGTCACATTAAATGTGCAAAGAAACACCAAATTTTTAGTTTTTCAATCTTTGATATTTTATATATAGCATCTAATTTAAAATATCTAAGTACATAAATAGAAAACCCCCTCCTCAAACAACTACCACCAGGAACTAAAGAGTGGAAATTAAAGTTTCCTTTTGGAAGAATGAGTTTGTAGGCCCATGTTCAGTGCTTTTGGAGAAACTACTATTGTACTCTGCTCACTTGGATTCAGATGAAAAGTGAAACTGTTGCAGAGATACCAAGAAAATGATGATATTCATGGAGTCACAGATACTAGAGCAAAGCTGAGATTTCCTCCCATGCCTCCTTTCCCTGAAAGAAGAAAAGCAAACCTGAACAATTTTTCTTCATTTGTAATAGGAGCAATGCTTAGCAAAGTTTTCATAAGTTAATTGGCAGAAGATGCTGACTTATACAGAAAAACATGTGTGTACAGATATTTCTTTTTAAACATTGTCATAAGCCCATAGACTTGAATGAAACTGCTGACATTAATCCATGTTCAGTACTTTGATGAATGAGGGATATAGTACTGTTTTTTATTTATGCTGTGCCATAAAGCCAAGCTTAAATTTAGAAAAGACAGAAGATAAAAGAGTTTGAAAATAAAAAATACTGTTCTTCAGTATCTATAGAAGAATGAAATAATATAGTAAGTGGGTTATTGCTATTGTGTTTTCTCCAACTATTACATAACACATTTTAATTTATCATCTGAATCCAAGCTGATGTCTGCTCACTTACTGAGTGAAGTATTTAAACAGAAGCTGCATTAGGAAATCTAAAGTTAAAAATACTTCAAGATACCAAAAAGCTCCACTGTATCAACAAGCCCTCAACAGTACAGGGTTGGGGCAGAGTGGCTGCAAAGCTGCCCAGTGGAATAGAGCCTGGGGGTGCTGGTTGGCTGTGGCTGAATGTGAGCCAGCGGTGCCCAGGTGTCCAAGAAGGCCAATGGCATCCTGGCCTGTATCAGCAACAGTGTGGCCAGTGGGACCAGGGCAGGGATTGTCCCTCTGTACTTGGCACTGGAGAGGCCACACCTCAAGTGCTGTGTACATTTCCAGTCCCCTCACTACAAGATGGATATTGAGGGGCTGGAGTGTGTCCAGAGAAGGGCAGTGGAGTTGGTGGATGGCCTGGATCACAGGTCCTAGGCGGAGTGGCTGAAGGAGCTGGAGCCATTTATTCTGGAAAAAGAAGTTTCAGGGGAGACCTGATGGCTCTCTACAACTACCTGTTTCCAGCTGTAGCCAGGTGGGAGTCGGCCTCTTCTTCCAGGTAACAAGTGATAGAACAAGAGGAAATGGCCTCAAGTTACACCAGGGAAAGTTTAGGCTGGGTATAATGGAAATTATTCACTTATTCACTGAAAGAGTTGACAAGCATTGAAGTAGTCTTCCCAGGGTAACTGTCACCACCCCTAAAAATGTTCAAAAAACATGTAGACACTTTGCTTAGGGATGTGGTTTAGTGGTGGAATTGGCAGTGCTGTGTTAACAGCTGGACTCAATGATCTTACAAGTTTCTTTGAACCATGATGATTCTATGATTCTTTCCTTTTTGAATATCATTGCTGTGTTTGACTGTGGCATCTTCAAGATGCCCTGGTAAAAATTAGTATGTTCACAAATGTTAGGAAATAGCTTCAAACTTGAAATCCAATTAAAGATTTTCATATATTCTTGTGCTGAGTGACAAGAAACTCCCAAAAAACAACCCCCCCAAACTTATTCATAGGAGGTTGTGAATTTGGACATAATCGTATTTAGATCATATTTATTATGGGATTTTTGCATTATGATCTGCATGTTGTTTTACAGAAGCCTACATTTCAGAGCCTGATTTTTCTATGGATATATCCCATCTTCTCTGCCCCATCATAATTTTCTGTATGTTGGTGTGGGTGCTATAGGCAGGGATTTATACATATTGTAACAACTCTCAAAATAAGTGTTGCTCTTTGCATATCCTAAAAGATCCATGAATTTCAAAATATTAATCATAAATAAGTGTATATACATATATATATATATATATATATGCACACAGACAGATGTATGAAATTGCACTTGCATGTTTTTCATACCTGAATTCTGTGATATTTACCCATTGTTTTTGCTTATGTTCTGCCATAAAATCACTGAAATGAGAGACATGTGAAGTACAGTTTAAAAATGAAAAAGAATAATGCTTTCAGCTATATCTGGATTTAGACCTGGAGACCCATTAGTAAATCGCAATAAAATGAGATTATGCCACATCTGTATACACAACATTTATTTGAAACAAATTCTAGATGAGACAAAGCAGCTAGATCTTGTCAACCCAATCTTCAGCAAAACATTTATTGTAGTTATGCCTCACTGTACACAATGAAAATGTCTGCTGATAGAAGATTAGTAAACATACAAGTTAAAGCTACTTAATATGGCTAAAATTTTGAGCTAAAGAAAAGGTGAGAGCACGCTCTGGACTTTTATCTTGCCCTCAAGAGGAGTTAGGCAGCAGACTATCCAGACTTTGGTGGTTGATTAATATTTTCATGGAGGATGATATAAAAGGTAAAAGCAAGTTCATAATATTTTATAATAGCACAAAATTCAAGATCTTCCTTGATAAGGAACAGGAGCAAAATGTTATAAAAGGAGAAAAGAATGAGTTGAAGAGTTGGACTAATGTAAGTGAGGAGACAGTAGTTTAGAGTGCACCCTCATCGATATAGGGACACAAAGGAAGAATTTCTACAATTAAATAGGTTTTCAGAATTGACAAATAAAGAAATGAAAAATGTGGATGTAAAACATAATCAGGACATCGTGCCATTTTCAATTATGAAGAAATAACTGCAGACAAAATATTTCTAGGACAAATGAAAAATCATCCTTTATAACACTGTCCTAAATATAAATGCTGGTTTTCACAGATGTGAAAGTCTGAACCAGGTTTTTAGCCGAGGATGTGAAAATACAAAAATTTTTTTATACCTATAGTAAAATTTGGTCTCAGGGTCATCTGAGAAGGTGCCTTCTGTCTGGTTTTTTCCCTCCTCTTGTTCAACAGGAGCCCCACGATACAAACATATTTCCTTTCTCAGCTGCAGCTAGAGGACTGCTATCAGTGTCTGACACCTTCATCCCTGGTTCTCAGTCAGACGCTGACTAAAAGTCATTCCAAGTCAGCATGTCAAGAATATTCTGACAAAGCCTCGAGTAAGTAAGAGTTACAGGGAAACTGGGAGACAGGTTTACAATTGCAGCAAATGGATCTTGTGGATATTTGTACAAATAAGTTTCAAGTGAACTGGAAGCAGCACTGGAAGCAATGAGGAGACCTGTGAGGGGAGAGGCACAGCTTTCAGGGAGCGTCAATTGAGATGGAAAGAGAAGGTGTTCATGTGCACAGGAAGGAAAGAGGGCTCAAAAGCTCAAACAGAGCAATGCAGGCATGCTGCTTCCAGACTGGAGCTGAGGGATGCTGTGCAAACTAGGCCAGTGAGAACTGAGGGATGTCAGGCAGACTCTTTTTTTTTTTTTTTTTTTTTTTCTTTTTTTTTTTTTGTTTTTTTTTTTTTTTTGTCGCTTTCCTTTTTTTTTTTTTTTTTTGTCTTGTTTTTTTGGGTTTGTTTTGTATGAATACAAAAATAATTACCGTGTTATGATGCCAGCTTCTGTAGCCTTCTTGTTGCATTTTCAATCTGCCAATTCCATTTTTTTTTTTTTTTTTTTATGGGGGAACTTTTCTATAAATATCCACACTGTATTCACTTGACAATAATTAGGCTGCTGATGTAACATAATGTATATTAATAGGGTTGGTTTTTTTACTTTTTCCTCAGATTTCCATTCTTCCTTTGCGCTTTTACTTGCTTTGTCATTTGCTTTCAAGGCAGATATTTTTGCTCTGTATTGGTCTAGTGCTTTCAAAAGTAGGGTTTTGATCCATGACTTCAAAACTAAAGTGTGTTCTATTGGGTAGAAAGCGCTCAAAAACTTGCAGGCTTGTGTGTTTTGAAAGTTCTGAATTTAGTCTTCAGTTTAATACTTCTTTATCTTTGCTACTGAATATTTCCTAGTGCAGAATGTAAATTGAATGTTCTTTCATAACTTCCAGTTTTCTAGAAAAAGAGTGGTCATTATAGGAAGTATGTTGGCCAGAGGGCAAAAAAACCCTACAATTATTGTAATTTCTCCCTTTAACCATTTTTCTTACTTTTTCTTAACTACTTACTTTTTTTCAGTAGGAATCAAAATTTGCACCACTTGTTTTACTACGAGCAAGACTATTACATTCTGTATCTTTCAGTTTCAACATTTGCAGATTTTTTAAAGACTTCTTCATTTTCCAAAAACTAATCTTATTTTAATGATTTAAGTCACATGTAGCAGCAAAATCTTCATATTTAAAAATTCATAGCCCTGCTGTAAATCCTGGAATCAATAGCTTCCAATAATCTTGGACTCTTCTGTATGAATGGTCTCTGATGAATACATGATGTGTTTAGTCTCTTCGTGTCAAAATGCCATTATATAATATCTCTTATATAGTTTCCCCTGAAAATGGCCCAACAGACCTTAATTTTATTTACTCTTGACAGAATGTGCAACAGCTTATTTTTTGTTCATTTCTTAAGATGTGAACTCTTACAATGGAATTGAATCCTTTGCAAAGGACTCCACTAGCACAATGCAAAAGCATGTGCCTCATCTAAGATTTGAAACAAACGATTTAAATAGGTTTTTAGAGGAGTCATAATTACTATACAAGCTTTCTGCACATAAATGAATATGATTTAGCTGCATATATTTACTTAGAATGTAATTACTTGGCAATCTATTACTGCTCAGCTTTGCTGAGTCTATTTTTAGAATCAAATCATTATGTGTGCTTTTCCTCTCACCACATGGATCCTGTGCTACTGAACTACAAAACACAGCACTTTTATACAAGGTCTCTGAAGGAAGATAGATTGGCCACAAGACAGGCTTTACAATAACTGAAGTGCTTTCATACATAAATTGTGTTTTAGGAAATCCCAAGCAAGTATGTTGTGGTAGATGAAAGACACATATATGCTGTGTCCAAGAAAAGCTTCCTTAGAAATCAACATGCCAGAATGATGGAGCAGGAAGAGCCTTATATTGGCTCTAAGCAGGTGAAGCCCTTGGCTATGAGATGGGCCATCCCTGTCTTCACCTCAGGATTTTTTTTGAATACTTGTGGAATAACCTATTCACATTCCTAACTCCTAAACTGAACATCACTTTCTAAATTTTTCCTCTTTAATTTGAGCTAATGAGATTTTCAAAATATTTCATGTTTTCATCTTCACTGCCCTTTTCTTAAGTTATGGAAAGTTTCAGTTTGCTTTTGTGTGGCAGCTGGTATGTCAGCTCACAAGAACAAAACTTTCCTTGCTATAAACACTTGAATTTGTTGTTTGATCAGCTTAGATTCTCCTCAGCTGAGGACACCTTAGGTATCAACATTCCTATTTTTCCCTGTATCACATATGAAATTTTTAGCACAGTCCTGTCTGTACTCTAAATCTTCTTCCTTCCCTTAGATTTTTTGATTATCCAGTCTCAATCCTCCCATGTTATTTCAACAATGCTATGTTTCCTTCTCTTTAATTTTCTTTTTCCTAACAACTGATTGGGAAATCTCATTTTCTTCTTTTTCTTTTTCCAGTTTCAAAAACTATATGAAATACCACATTAACTTCAGAAATTTAATGAAAGGGAAACCCTACATCATGTCTAATTCCTTTGTTCTGCTGTGAACAAGACATAAATTATTACTTGTTAAAGCTTTAGTTTTTATTTGGGCAGCTACCTAAACATGACTGGCTAAAGCATGCATGTTTAATTTTACTGCAATATGCTCTTTGGGATGTGCCCCAAACGATTTCTTAGCATTTACCTTGAGAAGCTAAAGTCCAAATATCTGAAAGTTACTGATAACCTCTAGCCAAATGAATAAATCTATGTTTATGAATTTTCTCTGCATACGAATTGCTAAAGGAGAGCACAGCAATTCCAGTTGCTGTCTGCTATAAATGAATAAAGTCGGTGAGTGAAATATTCACAGTCCAGTAGGATATCCTGGAAAAGTCTTCATTAACTAATACTTTTCTCCAACAGAATAACTTTAACTCTGTTGGAAGTCTAGCATAATCAAAATGAATTCTGGTAGTTCCTGACTAGTCGCATACCCAAGCCCATTTATTTTTCGCTGCTTCAAAAATATAATACAAGAAAAATATTTTTATCAGATGTATATAAAGTGACTATACACACCTGTGAGATGAAAATGACATTCAGTGCTGCATTTTGATGTCATGTGAACTTTGACACAGGAAGTGTTAGGGTGGATGAACAAAAAATTACAGTCTGGAGTTGAGGGTAGAACAGTTAAAAATTGTGAATTGTATGTCCCTTGGTCTCCCATAGTGATATTTTTCTTTTTAATAGATGCTGATTTAGACTGCTAGATTAATGTGTATGAGTTTTAGTCAAATTTCTATTGGTACAGAGACTTTGATTTTTTAACCTTTTCCTCCGCTTTGTCAAGGTGTTGATGTGTGACAATGTTCTCTTGATTAGAATGATGACTGAGAGTACTTCAGCAAGAAACAGTGCTTTGTGGGAATGAAGAAATAATAATATATGTATGCATCTTATAAAAGATGGATATGAGCAGGAGGGAGACATTTTCTAAATCTGTGAAAGGGTTTGGGTTTTGGTTTTTAATGATGCCTGATTGCTGGAAAAGTCAGGTGTTGGCCATTCCAGTTCCAATGGTTGCTTCTGTCTGGCAAGGCTGTGCCTTCCACTTTCTTTTTTGGTTGTAATAATGTGCATGTGTGGAATATGCTAGAGCCTAGCGTTATGTCCTGAGGGCTCAAACGTACTGTAAGATTGGAAAAGCCGTTCATTGGGCATTTTTATCAGTGTAGTCACCTTAGAAGACTCTAAAAGGAGTCATCGTTGCTTGGTTTTCGTTTGCTTTGGTCCTTTGTTTTTCTTCCTTGTCACTATTCATGAGCCTCTGGGAGGAGTTCCCTGGCTGCCTGCTGGCTCTGAAACTCCCATAATAAGAGCTCAGGGAATTCCTCAGAGCTCACAGAGTGAGCACACAGTGAGCTAAAGTGGCTGAGCTCAGTGCTGCTGCCTGCTTGAACTGGAGCTACTCACATTGCTGTCTGCCTGACACCCCTGGAGCAAAGAATAGCTGTCACAGTCTGGGGACAGGGGGGGCTGCTTTGCATTTGGCCAAATGACAACAACTGTCTTTTGAGGTTTTGAAATGGGTTTTTGTTTTAGAAGACATGAACAGCATCTTTTGAATATGTTGCAAATTATATGTGGGAATGCTGCTTTTGATTGAGGTAAAATATTTCTCATTTCTGAAACAGAATGCAGAGTAATTTTTAGCCCTGTCTCTGAGTATTTACAGGTCCCATTTTTAGTCTTCATTATGATTCTTTTCATATAGATGCCAATATTATGACAGTGCTTTACAAATAAGGTGAGAAAAATATTTGTTCTGAATAAGAATTCTTTGTGAGTTTTAGATATACATTTAATTTTTCTATATTCGGCACATGACATGAAATAAAATACTCAAAAATGCTCCAGACAAGGAAAGTTTATATCAGTTATATTTAAATATTTTCAGTGGAGACAGTGAATTGGCCACATGTGCATTCTATAAGTGCATTATTTTCTTTTTTATCCTTTTACCTCAAACTTTAATCTGCATTTTTCTGAATGCTGCAAAGAAACTATATCCTTCGAAACTGTCACTAAGAAAAATTACCTGAGGGCATTCTGACTTCCTGGTTAAGCTTTATTTTGTCATTTATTTCTATTAACAATCATTAAGGAATTTAATAATTATAAGCCTCATTACCATTTTAATGAGACCAGTGGCCATTGCTAAGTGTAATTAAATTAGTTTTATTGTATGATATTTTGAAGCTATGATTAAATTAAGTTTTACTGTGCTTTGAAGACTAAACCTGTAGAGATCACTCTTCAGTAACAGTCTTGTTAACTTGTGAAGAGTCTGGAAAATAGACATAGCCAGGAAAAAAGGCAAAATAATCTCTACTGAAGTTAATCACCAAAACTGAGAAATCAAATGTTCCTGCTGCCACCAGCTCTAAGACTACAAATACATTCTTAGTGACAATAGAAGCCTATTAAATATTGTGAGTAGCTTTGTATAATCTATTTTTAATTTTTCAAAATAACATCTAGATGATGTGGCAAATTGTTCTTTATAATCAGTGAGAGAATCTTACATTTCATGCTCAGACAAAACTTCCATTATGTTCAAATGGAATTTCACCCCATTAAGAACAGCAGGATGTCTAAAATCAGAGTATTATTGGCGTTTAAGTTATTATAGTTCTAGAGAAATAAATTAATTGGGTAGTGAGGAAAGACAGCGAGAAAAGGAAAAGAGATGCTACAGTTGGAATTAATTAAATTCCTATGATCTGTCCATTAAAATCCTATGAAAAGACACAAAAACATAGGGTTAAGAATATATTAGTCCATGTCCAACCTCTGTAAAATCTTCAACAGAGTGCCCTGATCTAGAAGAGGGTAAGCACTCTGTAAACCCTGGAAGGTAGTTTGTTTGTTCTCACCCATTAGTAACAACTGCAGTCTGCCTTGCAGGTTCTCATCTTCTCTTTATTATCATGATTGTACCAGAATATGCTGCCTTTTTTAGTTGGACTTTAATAACCATAATGTCTGTTAACAAGTAAGTTAACAAGAAGTAGAGTCTGCTCTCTTAAAGACCATTCCTTGTGTAGGAACCAAATTCAGAGTCCCCACTAGTTTAGTAATTTTTGTTATAGTTATGTTCCCTCAGCCAGTAGTGCTTGCTTTACATTAAAAAAAAAAAAAAAAAAAAACTTAAAAAAAAACCCAAAACCAAAAACTTCTTTGCGGTGTTAATGTGTTAGTTCAAATAGCAGCAGACAGGGATTCATATGTAAAGATTCCTTTCTTTATAATCAGTAAGGGTTAAGTATAGTGAAAAGTTTACATTTCTGGGGCTTTTTCTTATTTTTTTGATACAATAATGAGCACTTTCTTTTTATTTGATTTTACCCTCACAAAGCTGAGAACTTGAAGGGATTTGGGTCACCTACATGTATGTGTTTGTTGAGGTCAAGACAGTGCTTAGGAAAGTGTGGACAGAGGAATCCTGAATCAACTTGTTATCAGATCAAACAATTGCAAACTGTAGAAAACCATAGCAGGAAAGTGACCAAAGCAAAACTGTGCTTAATTTTAATATTGGAAAATTGTTGCCACTTTCAACCTCATATTTGCTTTCCTAAATCAGGTGTATTACATATCTGATTGTATTTTAACTTATCTGCATTTAAAGAACTATTTAGCATCTTTAAATCCATTTATGTTATGATAGCTGACAGCATGTAGACCACACAGGAGCTCTGCCAGTAAGACAAATGACTGACTAAATTAAAGATCAAACCTAAAACCAGGCATATTATAAACTACGAGAAAGCCTTCAGCTTAGATACACAAGTCCTGGTTCATGAAAATTCTTACTTGTAGGTGGTCTCACTCATTTAGAAGGTTTTATCTGGCCCTGGAAGAAATATTTCTGTGGTATGCACTTGTAAGCCTAAATCCTCATCCTCTTCCTGTGTCTCTTCCTAATGTGCCCTGAAGCTAGACGGGCTTGTGCATTTAAGAAGTGCTTCAGCATTCAGCTCACATTTAAAGGATAAAACATAGTACTCTATTTTTAGCTACAATGTAACATCTGATGAACGGCAGTTCATCAAAATTAGGGGAACTTCAGTGAGTCTTTTTATCGCTAGACTGTTCCAGCAGTATTTTTATAACAAAGTAATAGTTCATAGTATATAAAACCACTAAATGTCCTTGGTACCTGTGAGAAGAATATGGGAGATGCAGAGATTTTGCATTGAGAGAAAAAGGCTGGATAATTTGTTACTCATCTCTGACACTGTAAGCTTTTTCCCAGAAAGGTATTATCTAGATGTTTCTGTGGTTTTTAATGGCATGAGAAGCCATCTTCCCTTTCCTTGGAAGATGTCTCCACAAGCCATCCATCATCACTGAGTGCAGCGGGAATTCCACTCATTGCAAAGTCCAAGCATTCCCTGTAGAACAATTTTTTTTTTTTTATTTCTGCTTTTTACAGACAGTGCAAAGTTTAGCAGTTTTTGATTTCTGCTCTTTACAGATAGTACAGAGTTTAGCAGTTTTGTTCCTGTGAAATTCATTCAGTGTATTTGGGTGCTTGAAGAAGAAACTATCTCAGCTCCTGCTTGCTGTTATTTACTCCTAGACCTTGTTTTAACTGATTCTGCTGGTATTACAGAATGAAGTTTTGAAATACCCTCAAAAGCAGCGTGACAGGATAGTTGTGTTTTCTGATGAATTGCTTCACAGAGATTGTAAGCATGCATTTTACAGGATAGATATTTGTGTACCACACAAAGCACATGTTTACTTGTGGGAATTGTGTGGTTTTGCTGTAATTACTAGAACCTATTGATTGTCTTCCATTATGTTAATGCTTCCAAATTAAGCAATATGAAGCATTTTTCTGCCATCCTGTATCTCAGAAGCCTAGGGATATTATTTGCAACTTTCACTGCAAGTCTAGACACCTCTATTAATAAAACTAATAATTTACTTCATTGTAAGTTTGTCTTCTGATTGTAATCAATGAACCTTACACTATGGAATAATAATGAGGTGACAAATGAGGAAATAACCCTTCTGAGGTGAGGAAAGGGTGATGATAAAAGGCACAATGAGCATTCAATTGACTTCTTAAACAATAATACTTTTTGCCCCTTCTTTTGAAGGCTGGCTACTTTCAGATAATCACAAGCTGTTTGTAGCTATGACCACTTCAGAAAAGACGAATAATTTTAATGATAAGCCATTAGCATAATTGCTTCAGCATATCCTGAACTAGCTAAAAGACCTTATTTCTGGCCATATAGTACATTATTGGCTTTTGAAATACTGTGTCATCTGTTCAATTTGTGGGAAACTGTCAAAGGTGAATAACTGAATGCTGGGGGTGGAAACACCAAAAGATTTCTGCCAATTACTTCCAAGATCAGCTGCATAAAGTTGCCCTAACTTTACTTCTTCTACACTTGCTTCAGAAATATGAATATTTTCTGATTTCAAATTTGGTTTCAATCTCTTTTAGGATAATTCCTGCCACTCACCATTTTTTTTCATAGATTTGTATTTTATTGTCATTTTTTGTGTTATTTAGGCCATTCTCAAAATATTCTAGTTGATTTTATGACTTTTACTTCATTTCCTAAATTATGTATCTATACTTTTATTTCTCTTTCTTCTTCTCTTTTCTTAGATTTGTTCATTTCATTACTGCTCTTACTGTTTTATTTGTATTCTTCTTATGATTCTCTTTTTTATAAAAAGTTCTTTCTATTTTTGATTACATTTCCTATTTGCTCTCATGGGGTACTTCATATAAGAACAAAGGTCACAGACATAATTTTGAGAGGTAAAGGTGGCTTTTTATTTCTGTGTGACCCTATGTACTTGGAAAGTTAATAAAATAGAAACATTCAAATGTGTGTGTGTTGTGTTGATTGTTTCTAAATGCGTGTATTAGCACATGCACCACTATTTGTATATTGCTTTTGACAAGGGAAAGAAATACCTCCATTTCTTCAAGTAGTCAGAGGATAAGAAATAAATGTATTGGTAGATTTGTGGATGTACAAGTCTGTAACTCCCCAAAAGTTATTCTTAAAGAAGAAAGGTAATTAAAATATTTGAGCATTCTGAGCCCTTTCTATCAGGAACTTCAAATCTGAGAGTTTGCTGACATATCAGGAAAACTATGATTTCTTCATTTCTCCCAAAAGTGCTCATTGGCACAGAGCAAAGGTCATACTCAGAATCCAGAGAATATCCATATCCTTGGTTTAGAAAATGTATCAGTAGAAATGTTTTTTTACATATTAAACAAGTTAGTTAGATACCAGTTTCTTCCTTAATTTCTTTTTGCGTGGAAATTGTGGACTTTTTGTTCTCTTTGTTTTTATTTTGCTAGTGGATTTTATACATCATACTTGAGTCTGATTGATCTGTTTGAACTGAACTGCCCTGACCCAATCCAAAGTGAGCTAGGTTTGCCAGAAAAATCTACCACCCAGAAAGGAAAAGTCTGAGACACAGAGACAATGAGGAATATTTTTGCTGTATTGGTGGATGTTAGCTCATATGGCTAAGATAGGAGACTTCTTTCCTTAGTGGCTTGTTCCCTTAGTGTTTGAGATGAAAAGATGAGCACATTCAGAAAATTTAAAAAATAACCAAACCCACATAAAAACCACCCCCACCAAACAATGGGAAAAAAACCCCTCAAATAAACAAAACCAAACATGATAAAGAGCGGAACTGTATGCTCACAAGTGCTTGTATGCTCACAAGTACCTGTCCAAGTGTTTGTACAGGTAATAATGTCACTTGTAGCCCATAAGAGGCCTGAATCCTAGTTACAGAAATCATTCCCTGCTCAGAAAAAAATTCTTCTCACATTGAAGTGGGTGTGCTTAGAAACAATACGTCACCAAGTGAAAGAAGCTTAGATACCTATAGGTACATGTGAGAGAGGATTCAGCATGGATTACTTACATATTCCAAGATAGTTTAATTGACATCTATTGCAAGGAGACCACCACAGATCCTGTCTCTGTATTCAGTCCTATGGCTTTTGTCACAGAAATAAGGCTGGAGTAGATTGCAGTGCTGCCTTTACACTCTGTGGGCATCCTGAGCTGAAAGGGTGAACACAAAAGGGTGATTATTTTGTCTTAATTCCATAGTGCACCACTGAGTGCATGGAGGGCCACCCTGACCACCACAGCTTGGTCCTTGTGTGGGTGTACCAGGCTGCTTTGCTAATCTTTAGTCATAAAGTTAAAGTTTTTCACTCAGCTGGGGCAAATGCACTGAGCGGTGTAGACACAGCCAGGTCTCTGAGTCCTGAGCAAGGCTCTGAATCCTACAGATTCAGGGCACAGGATGCTCTGAAGATGTTCAGCACAGGATGCTCTGAAGAAGTTCTAGGAAATGGCTAGAAATATTATTCTAATATTATTCTTTTGGAAACATATTTTTCTATTATTCTTTTGGAATTTTAGTATTATTCTTTTGGAAAAATATAGGATATTAACAGAGCTTTCATGGGTGTGAATATGCACCTCTGGACAGGAGAAGATTTTGCTTAATTGTACTAAATACAAATTAAGTTTCTATTTTCTTTGTTGAGTCATGTTAGCAGACTTGGTTTTTACATTACTTTGTCATGCACTGAGAAGGAGTAAAGTTGCAGACAAGACTGATATTGTTTTGCTTTTGTAAAGACACTCAATATTAAAGATTCTAAACTATATTACTTAGGAGGAAGTCTTTATAGAGAAAGCAATCTTGTGAGGTAGACTTTTTACCAATCAGGGTGAGATGAACTCACCCTGGTTCAGATGTTTCTGGAGATTTTTTTTTTAAATGGCCTCCCCACCAGTCAATTTGGACAGTGAGGGATAGTAATTTTTAAAGCATGGTCAGATTTTTTTAAGAAAAGCGCTGGTAGAATACAGAATTTCTTTATTCTCTATTTTCACACTCAAGAAGTTTATATTTTATATAATTTTTTTATATCAGAGAATCATAGACTGGCCTGAGTTGGAAGGTTGTTTTGGTTGGAAGAGGCCTTTTAAAGATCATCTTCTGTTAGCTGATGTGGCTCAAAATACCTGATCATACATCTGCCTTCTTGATACCTATCTTAAGTAGGTCTTTCACATTCAAAAGGAAAAAACATACCAGGACTGCTTACTGAGATTAGTTTGAAAGATTTTGATATTTTAAAGATCTGCCTAGAAACTGTGTAATAATTTGATATATTCCTGAAGAAAATTCAGTGAGCACAAATGCAATGCTTTTTAGTAAGGTTCTAAGCCTGTACTAGTGACCACACTTGCACAGTATTCATATGTCAGATTCCCTAATCCCTAAGGCAAACTAAATCTCCTGAAGAGGTGTAGCCACAGTCAAGCTATGAGATTAAATTACCATTAATATCTATGAAATCTGGTAAGGATGCCTTTTGGGGTGCACCTGACAAGGGGTGCACACAGTTTGTTTTAGTGCAACACTCAAAGAGGACAGTGGAACACTAATCAGTATGTTTCAGAGAGGATACAGTAAGGAGGTGAAACGTGCCTTTGGGTGAATTAATCCACTGCTGCTACATCGTGATAAAATCCAGGCTTCTGAGCATCGGTGTTTCAGTGTACATGATGTACAGCCAAACAATTTTTTTTAGCTTACCAGAATCCTTTCTGTTCTTTAACAAAACTGATGGGGCAGGTACCTCCTAACCTACTGATGTGGAAGCAATTGGTTGACGTCTTGTGACGGAGTCCAGGATTAGATACCTAAATTGAATTACTCTCCAGACATGACCTCTGTTTTAAGAATCTGATGTTCACTAGAAAGGCTCCCTAAAAACTTTCAGTCTTTGAACATAAAAGTTGCTTTCAAGTTAATAATTAAGGCATTTAAAAATAAAGGAGTGCAATGCATTTGATCTAGCTTTTCCTATTTTCTAAGTATGCCAAATAAGAGTGCCTTGAATAAAGCTGCTGAATTCAAGAGGTTATGACTGTAAAGTAAAATAGTGCCATCTGGTTTAGAGGAGGAATTTATACAAGGAAACACTCCACCAGAATTACTCCAGACAACACACACCAAAAGACAGAGACTATATTTTTTACATATTTCCTTTTATGAAATAATACTTCTAAAACCTAATAAATATTTCCCTAATAAAAGACAGTGTCAATGATAATGCTTTTCTCCCAAGGTTTGCTAATATTTTTGTAGAAATTAGCGAAGGAAAAATATGAGAAAAAAAAATTGAGCGAGCCAAAGGAAATTCTTAGTTTATGATAAAAATTCTTGAGTGTGAAAAAAGACATTTACAGAAAAGCCTTTGTCAAAGGCAGTTTAATTTGCAGAATTTAGAAAGAATTGTTTACGCTTTGGATAAATGCAAATACAGCATTTAGGAAAATTACCTTTGCATTACTTACTTCACTAATTACCTCCAAAGCACCTCTAAAGCATACAGAATAATTTCAAATCATGTTAAATGGACAAAAATTGCCAAGTACTTTTCTAAAGTTCAGGTGTTAGAACTAACATCTTTGACATATTTTTATTTACTAAAACGGTGCATATGTCTTGAAACTTTCTCATTACAATAGTCACTTCATGAATTGCTCACTTCCTTACCCAAGTATTTTTTTCCATTTTCTCTCTCTTCAGTCACTCTCTAGTACACAAATTGTATACTGTTCTTTTTAAGCAAAATTATTACTTTTATGGAAGTATTATTACTATTATATGGAAAGGAAATTGATAAGAATGCAAATATAGAGTATTTCCATACAATAACAACAAAGTCCCTAGAACTGATTCTTCACTTTTCTCTGTAAGCAAAGCCCTCAACTAATATTATTTCATGTTCAGTCAGAATATAATTGCATAGTGGATATTAATGACTACAGTGGACAACTGAGCCATTATAAAAACTCTATTGAATCTCAGAAAATATTGAGAGTATCACAATTCTGCATGCATATTAACAGCTTAGTGGTAGTGTTTAGTCAGTCTGTAAACTTCTATTCATTTCATCGATATTCACTGTAAAGGGAGATTTTCATCATAGATGTAGGAACTTGTGTTACTATAGTTGCAGTCACTAATCTTATCTCAAGCATTAAAAAATAATCATCAGTATCCTTTATTCTTTGAATGGAAACATTGTCAAACTATTTTACCACTGGTAAAATAGTTTGACAATTTTCAAAGGTAAATTCAGGCAATTTTTACAACCACACAGATTTTGAAACAGGTCTGTTTGGAGTAGTGCATATATGAACTAGAAAAAATAATAGAAAACACTGTAGAGCTGAAAAAACATGTTAAAAATATAAAAATTTCTTTTCTGCTGATGGACAGAGTTTGCAAAAGGCAATATTGCATCTTGTGTAATGTAAGGGAACATTCACTGGAACTGATATTAAGAAATGTTTATACAAACTACTTTAGAAAACATACAGAGGGATATATTGGTTTGGTTTTTTTTTTATTGAATCTGTCTGGGAGAGCAATCTTTATTGAATTTTCTGATGGTAATGGGATATTATCAAGTAAGATTAATTTCCTAGAAAATGCATAATGTAGTCAAGTAAGCAGAGCTGCACATGATCAAAAGAATAAAAGGAGATTGTGTGATAACCAGTTTAAACCTCTGTTGAGTAATATGTTGATGCAATGTGCTAAAGCTGTAGTCACAAAATGACAGAAGAGCAGAACTGGTAGCAGGTACATGTGTAAGCATCATGTTATTGAAAAACAGAATTATCTTTTCCTCTTTTTTTTTTGTTCAAACATATTTCCATGTTCATCATGAATATTTTCAGCATACATTTTTTTAAATGTCTTTCCTCTATATCTCTTTAATGTACAAAAGGAAAAAAGCTTCCCATGAATACTCAGAATTGTTTGATCAGTAAAACAAGGCAACTACTTTACAAAACGTAAAACTATTTGAACTGATTTTTTGTATTATACTGACATTTGCAATTATAGTTCTTTTATCAAGAATCCTGAATGAATTCTGAACACAAGAAATGTGTAGAAAATTTTTTTTTTTTTTTCAGACCTCTAAGAGAGGGAAAGGTAGGAATCCATTTTCTTTATATATTTCAGGAAAAGGAAAGTTAAACACAGTTGCATAAGTGATACTGACAGGGGAGAAAAGCTTCAGCTTTTTTTTTTAAATTTTGTCTTCCTAATGGTTAAGAAAGATACTTAAAATTTCAAAGGTCTGAGCTGTTTGCAAAAGGGAATTTTATTTTGGGAAAATAAAAATAGAAGTCAGTCTCTTTCTTGCAAGGATAAAGTGTATGTAGAGGAACAAAGGTGTATTCGTGGAGGGTGTTAAGTGCATGACTAAAGTAAGTCAAAGCCTACATCATAAGAAGCTTTCCATGTCACTGAATGCACTTCCTTAGTGTTGTCTATGCATCAAGCTTCTCCTAATTCCCCTATTGGTAGCCCCACTAACATCTGAACCACAGCCTTCCTACATCCCATGCAAAGGAAATGAAGGTGATGAGCAATGCTGAAACTCTCCTTCTCATTATAGCAATTCTTTCCCAACAATAAATTTTCACTTTGTTTAATTGTAAGCCATGCTTCCTATTATTGTCTCAATTTTCTCAGCAAAGCATCTGGAGATAGACATTAAAGTTATTACTTTGATAATAATTGTGTTAAATAACTGCAGAAAAGCAATAGCACATGCCTATTTATTATTATAGTTCTGCTTCTATTACACTCCTGTCTGCCACATAAAAACATAAAAGAACTTGACAGTGTAAATATCAGGTGAAAAAAGGGTTGCTAAAATGAAAATATTAATAAATAGAGTAAGAATTTAATAAATATACTTTTTTTGTTCCTTATTATTTTATAAATAATTTGATAATCAGTAATACATGCAGGGGGAAAAAAGCTTACTACAAAAAACATGATAAAAATAGAATTTAGAAAGTAACTAAAATATGTGAGAGGGAAAAAAATGGAAGTTTGGACAAAAAGGCTGTGCAAGATCATTGTTCAGAATTCATAGTGCAACATCAGAGGAAAAATCATTGTCTCATAATATCCTGGTAACTGCAGAAGCAATCTCTGCAGCTGCTGCTGGTTGCACTCTGCAGCTGATTTCCATAAGAGTACCTTTCCCAAAAGATTAGGAGGACTGCTCTGCTACAGAAAACAGGCTCACAATACTAAAATTCCTATGACACCACTAACAACATCCTTTCAATATTAAACCCTTGCAAAGAAAATCTAGCAAAAATTCTCGCTTTTATTTATTCATGGGCTGGTTTTTTTTTGGTTTTTTGGGGTTGGTTTTTTTTTTTGGTTTTTTTTTTGTTTTTTTTTTTTTTTTGGTTTTTTTTTTTTTTTTTTTTTTTTTTTTAGGAAGCCTCAGAAGGGAGGAGAGTTCAAGCAGGTGTGGGGCATTAAGGGACAAGTTGGTGAGTTTGGAGCAGATGCAAGGAAAAGGAGTGAGAGGGGGAGGGTGAGTAGCAGGTGCTAATCAAGGCTGATTGAGCACACCTGGGAAGGGAAGTTCCTAGCTCAGCTCCAGAGAGCCCTGAGGGCAGCAGGTTACTTTTGGGGTTTGCTCTCTGAGCTGGAGGAGCAGGAGGTCTGAGCTACTGTGGAGAGCTTGGAGTTTTGTTTTATTTTTTTTTAGAGGTCTACTACATTCTGACAACAGATGAAGCAAAGTAGTAGCCTTCCTTAGAAAAACAGGTAGATGACATAGTTACTGATCATCAATATTCTTTGGAGAGGACTGCAAAATGGAGGAGACTATCAAGTAGCAGAGAAGAAAAGAGACACATTTGGAAAAAGAATTGGAAGACGCATGCATCAGATTTTGCTCCTTGAGGACCAGTATGAATAGGTATTTGTGACCAATGGGGGAAAAAACCCAAACCTTCAATAAGCCTTCATGCTCCTTCCTGTAAAGTCAGCTAAAAACACCAGGGCTACACACGTTATGGCCTAGAAGATTTCCTGTGTGCAGCAAAGTACTTCCAAGGTGTGGAGCAGAAGATCAAAGAGATCCTTGATGATTCTGGAGGTAGGTAAGTGTGGGCCTGGCTAATCAATCGAGTACTTTATTAAGTTCAGTAATATGAATTCTGGAGAATCTTAGAGGGGGTGTTCGCATCCTCCCTCGTTTTACCTGGTCTCCCCCTAATAGTCCTGGCAGAGGGGAAGATACTGCTTTTCCAAACTGCAGAAGATCTTGAGTAAAATATGCTGGGGAGTATAGCCAATGGCTTAGGACAGGAGCATTCTGAGCAGATTCTTGGCTTTCTGCAGTCTGAGGCAGGTAATGGAGATTTGCACTGAAATGCTGGGCATGGCAAAGAGGGGAAGTCAGTGTGGGGAGAAAGGTAAGATGGTCTTAATTTGTGCTTTCTGCCACAGCGTAGTAACTGTTTGCAAGCTTGTTCTGTTAAGCAAAAAATGTTTTTGGAATAGCAAAGTAAGTGTAAATGAGAAGCAGCACAGGCAGATGATGGGCTGCCAGCCGAGTTACAGAAGCTAAAGTCCATGTTTCTCTAACCTGTGCTGGGCTTCTGTGTGCAGTATTCTTAAAATAATATTCCTAAAACACAGCTGTGAATGAGTGATGTAAGGAGGGTCCTTCCCTAGCTTGGCTGCTCTATGAAAGAGCTTCCCTCTCCCAGATTAGCAAGCTCTGAGCCTTTAAGAGTAGATGAAGCATGAGGAGCCTTGCTGCTGTTGCTTGATTCTTCAACTACTGTTGTTACCATGCTTTCTTTTACTCTTGCACTGTATTTAGATGTAACATTCACCTTTCTTTCCAGCTGAAACCTACTCTAGTCCATTTTTTCTCTTGTTACTTAATTCTTTCATTATCCTATGTTTTTTAGTTTTTTATACATTTTGATGTCTTTGTCCTTGAGCATTTTCTATTATTACTCTTCATTTCTGCTTCTGCCTATCCTTCCAATTCCATCTGTGTAATTTCCCTTCTACTCCCATTTTCCCACATCTCATCTTCTTGTCTTACATCATTCTGCTCTTATTATGGATCTTTCAATGAGAGTTTGCTAAGGTGAGAAGAAATAGTGACATGCTTTGCCAATTCCCTTCTAAAGGTCTTTAATTACTAGCAAACCAGTTGTACTTGCTGAAACAAATTACCAAACCATGCTTTCTCCTGTGACTCACTTGAAATTCACTTATGTATGAAATGTTAGACTGGTTTATGACATGGTCAAGCCTAAGCAAAGAAATCTAATTGAAAGCTTGCAAGAAGCTAGTATTTTTATGAGGAAGTGATGGTTTTGGTGGGCAGCATTTACAACTGTAGGTAATCATGTGGAAACTTCAGAGTAAGTGAATGTCTCAGTCTGGTAAAAGCCACTTGGCCAACAAATAATTGCCTGGTGGGGGAAAGGCTGAAGTGTGAGAAAAAACCTGAGAGAGTGTGAATTAGAAAGCTAACTGTAAACAGGATTTTTTTTTTAAAGGTCGCATAAGTGATGAAATTAAATACCAATTCATAGTTATGTATATGACTTTGGAAGTTGTTAAAAACAATAGGCACAGAAAGCTGGGTCACACCAATTAGTCTTCCTTTAAGAAATCTTGTCTTTAAAAAGAAAAATCAACTTTCCAAAGGCATAGGAACACTTCTGTAAATGTCAGAGAGAAGTGAAAGAAAAATTTCTTTGTGTTCTTTTCTGATGCTTTTAAAATATGAACTTTCTTCTTCTGACTCCTATTTTCCACTAATTACTTCTAACCAGACCACTGCTTCTTGTAACTGTGTTTTAAATGGCACACTATAGGGCTCTAACCTATATAGTGGAAACATTCTATTTTTCAGAAATATTATTTAATCATCAATACTTTAAAGTTTTCCTTTAAAGTAGTGGTGGGCTGCTTTTTTTCTTTTTTTTTTTTTTTAAACAAGTGGGCCAAGGGAGAGGGCTACAGGGGTGGTATCTGTGGGAAGCTACCAGAAGCTTCCCCTGTATCTCATAGAACCAATGGCCACCAGCTCCAAGGTGGATCTGCTGAGAGAGGAGTGAGAGTAGAAGCAACAAACAGCTGTGCAGAAGGAGGGATGGGAGGTGCTCCAGGTACCAGAGCAGAGATTCCTCTGGGTGCCCCTGCAGCCCCTGGAGGTTAAAGGGTGGAGCAAAGATCCTCTCCTAGCCTGCAGTGAAACCCCTGGGTGGGGGGATCCAGAACAGAGGCATGCCCGAAGGAGTCTGTTACTCATGGAAACCCATGCTGGAGCAGGCTCTTGGCAAACCTTTGGACCTATGGAAGGAACCCCCACTGGAGCAGGCTGCTGTCAGACCTTGTGACATGCTGGGGATTTATGTTGAACCCTTCTTCCTGAAGGACTGCACTCCATAGCAGAGACCTATGCTGGAGCAGTTCCTGAAGAACTGCAGCCTGTGAGGAGAATTCATGTTGGAGTAGTTCACAGCCTTTTTCTAGATAATGGTTTGTTTCAAAAATGTATGGTTTTCTGTCCAGTTCACTTGGCTTTGTTTTCTCAGTTTCAGTTCCCATTTACCAATGTGTACATTTTCAGAAATACACAAGTGTTTATCCAGTCATTTCAGGTTCTTGCTGTCCCTGTCTCTGAGCTTTTGTGAATGAACTGTGACTGAGGGACTGTATTAAATGAGTAGATGTAAAATATGATTGAAGCACAAGGCTTGTATTGAGTCAGAAATAGAGTGAAGTTTTCCTTTCAGTGTCCTATCACATAGGAATGTACTGCTGCTGATATAAATGTGATAAATTGCCTATGAATAATAAAAAAAGTTTCACCTCTTTATGATCGACTATATAAAAACTGATTTCTAGAGAACTCCTTCGATGAGTCTTATCTGCTTTTATTACTGCTTTTTAGATATAGTTCATCCTTGAATGTTCCTCAAAACAGGGGTTTTTTTCTGCTTTTGTTCTTAAGTGTGCTCATACAATTGTTATGGAAAGGGATCTCCCAACACTATTAAATATCTCTTCAGACGAAATGTGAATTAATATACCATTTATTAACAACTTTGAATTGATATGAATGTACTTATGCTTATTCTGCATGATTTTGTGTGTAAGCTTTTATAGCAAGTTATACTCACACGTTAAATAGGTTGCTAGTCAAAAGGTACTGGGCTAGCAAGCTCCCACCAGCAGCAGACTTGAAGAAAGGAACTGATTGTTCTGTGGTAGTTCTTGTCTTTTACAGTGTGTTTCAAGCTTGTCAGAGCAGAATGCTGTGCTCACTTTGGTATCTTGAGCCCTGCCAGCCCTTTTTAATTACCAGTCACTGGCAGACATTTTTTCCTGCTCCACTTTCTCTTGTGCTGGCTCTACCTAGAACAGGGAGCTCAAACCCAGGTGTTTTGTAGCATTACTAAGCAGGCACACAGTTTGTGGTCATTGGGAGTGGGGCTGTGTCCAGCCTCACCCCCAGTGGGTACAGCTGTGAGCAGCAGGTGAGCAGCACTGACAGCAATGAGCCATGGAGAGCCCAGGGGCACTGAGCAACCCCCACAGGGAACAGAGGGCACACGGGTGCAGTGCATGGACATGGGGTATCAAAGGTTGGGCTGAAGAACAAGAAGGGCCAATGCCTGTAGCCCTCTGAAGTGGAATGGTGTTACTGTGTATGGGCAGATGCCTGAAGCCTTGTGATGTGGTATAGTGTTACTCTGGGTGAGTGCTTAAAGCCTTCTGAAATTGTATTTAAGGTCATATTCTCTGCATTGTGGCTGTCTCAACTGTGACATATGCTGCAACATTACTATTTATAAGCTCAAGTGGAAGGTGTACTTTGCAGGTAGGATGTTTCTCAATGTGCTCACTCGCTGTAATCTGAAGATATATATCTTCCCTGCATGAGAAAAGTCTTGCTGTTCATGTGGTTGTTGTGGTATTAGTTTAATTCCAAGGTAGTTGAGCGAAGATAAAATGAGAATACTTTTAAATTAGATTCCAAATGGGCAAGTTAGTTAAAAGGCTAATAAAATGTAAAAATCAATAAATAGTTTGGATATAGTCAGGATGACTTCTTTTGAAAGTCCCCTCTCAACTCTTCACTTGTGAGCAAGGGAGAGTGAGGAGTGTCAATCATTTTTCCTCTTCAGTCTGCCCAAATCTCATAGATAGGTTCATTCTTTTCACTTTAACATCTTTCTTTCTGTTGGTTTCTATCCTGGAAGTAATCTGGCTATTTAATTAGAATAAACATTGCTTCAGTCTCTTACAAATACATGTACCTTTCTATTAGAGCAGTGCATAATTTCCATTTGCCTTGCCCGTAAATAGCTACTTGCTGCATCTGTACCAGCACATTGCATGTCTTATATTGCACTTGGCATTCCACATTATGTGGTATGTGAGCAATTTGTGATATGACTGTTCAAAAAGAATAAATTAGTTGACTGGATTGCTGGTACCTCTTCTTTCTGGAAAGCAGGCAGACCTCCCATAGTCCCACAGTCTCTGTTGCACAGGTTCCGTTGTCATTAGTTATGAAAAGCAATTATTTTGTAGGACATGGATATTAAAAATGAGAGTAAATTCTTATAGTTCATCCTCTAATCTCACATGGTTTGTTTTGCTTGTCTCACTTGATTAAACGTTATTTGCTGGTGTTTTGGAGGAAACTGACCAAATTTTATGACTGAGGTAGTAGTGACATGGG
The DNA here is from genome assembly GCF_022539315.1 of Serinus canaria. Lineage (NCBI taxonomy): Eukaryota > Metazoa > Chordata > Aves > Passeriformes > Fringillidae > Serinus > Serinus canaria. The sequence goes on from NC_066317.1 coordinate 38,098,547, forward strand.
GCGGGTGGGGGGGATGTACCACCCAGGGGCTCGGGACAGGCTGCTGCTCAGACTTGGGAGGAGATGGGAGAACTCTGATGAGCTGGGAGGGCCCTCCCCAGGCTTGGGGGACTCACACTGACCAGGGGGCTAACTGTGGGCGTGGGGAGCTCCATGGGCCTGCAGTACTGCATGCTAGACTGAGGATGGATCTGTTCATAGGACCTGTGTTTTGGAATTGTGCCTAGGCTCATTATCTACTGCTCCAGTTGCAGCTGCTTGCAGGAGCTTTTAATCTCAAGGTTTCTTTCATTTAGGAAAGAAATACAGGGATTTTTGCTCATAGTCAAAAATTGCTTTAATGTGAAGAAATTACTGTAATATTTTTAAATGACGTCAACACTGCCAGAGCACCTTTCAGTACTCATAATCTCATAATTCTGTGATTTTTTTTTTCTTTTTCTTTTTTTTTTTTTTTTTGTCTAGCAAACACTACTGGCCTAATTTTCTCAGTTGTGTTGGTATTTCACTTTTTATCAGATTCTGGTTTGCAAAAAGGGTCCTTTGTTGTTGTAGCAAAGTTTAGCTCTGCTCTCTGCCTGCAGCCTGAAGTCCATAAGAATCTGCTCTGTTGGGTCACCGTCCTCCTTCTCCGTGCAACCTTATCTCTTGTAGAGGTCACTATCTTCATACAAAGTTTTCTAATTTGATGTTTTTGTTTTAGTCCTCTTTAGAAATGCCATCTTCTGATTGTTCTTCTTATACTAGTAATGTCCTTTGTTACCTCTTTTGCTAGTAAAGTCCTTGTTACATCTTCCTTTGTCAGAGTGACCAAACATGATGTCTTCAGTTCTTGCCTTGAGTTTATCTTTCCCTTGGCTTTCACTGTACCAGGGCTAAAAAGTCTGCAGTTCTACCTAGTTTAGCTTCTGTAGCTGTCTGATTCTTCCACATGGGGACAGTCACAAGGGAGATATATATATATATTTATGTTTGTTTGTTTATTATTTTAATTAAAATGTTTTTTACAATGGAAGTAGGAAATGAGGGAAAACAAAGAATTCTTTTGCAGGTATTGCTAATACCATGCAGAACTAAGGCTGTTCTTTCTTAACTCACACATTGAATTAAATCTGGTTCTTGACTCACACCAGTAGCTAGCTCTGTTAAGTGAGACTATGAAAAGCAAACAAAGGGAACCACTAAACTTTGAGGCAGAAACTGTTTATTTTTGCATTCTGGCATATCAACATGTTCCAGAACATCCCCTATTTTAATGACCTAAGAAATCTGCAAATAATAAAATCCCTGAATTGTCCAAGTTTTATGATGTGAATGAATACTACTGAGTCAAATCAGAAAAAAAAAAAATTACTTATTACACATTACATGTTTTTCAACCTGTAAAAAAAAAATCATGTCTCCTATGTTTAAGAAGACTACTTTTACGTAATATTAGCATTTTAAATGGAAAAAATGTGTTTTCATTTTGGAATTTGTTTCTAACTTTTCTTGTAGTGAAAAATATAAGAAAGTGAAAGGTTTTTATGTCATTGCTTCTTTGCTGAGTAATTTATGACTTTTATTTAATCTTATCATGCAACTTTTCACACACTTTCCCAAAGTTCTGCTGCTCTAAACTCGTTTGCTGTCATTTATCCAAAGCTCTCCTAGTATAATTTGCTTTTTCCCCATTTTGATCTGGATCCCATTTAAAATTAAACTTGCAGTTCTACCTTAAATACTTTCTTGCTAAACCTGCAGATAAGGTTTATGTTGTAGGATATGTGTCTCATCTTTAATATTAAGTCTCAGCTTTTATGTAATATGAAATATATAAAATGCTGGTAGGATTTAAAACAAAATTTTACCTAAAGAATCATAGAATTTGCCTGTGGAAAAGGAGGAAAATGGAACACTAGTTGAAACTGAGATGTTTTTATGAGTGAAAATACATGTTTACTTTGGAGTAGCATTATAATATGGAGTGACAACTTTTTACCTTCATATTACTTCTACAGTTGTAGGATCTCAATAGCTAAGGGCACATGGACATGATTTATTCATTCTACTGTGGCATGTGAGGTGTTATATAAAGAACTGAGAGAGAACTTCTAATTTAAAAAGCATCTGTGGACTTAACTATTTTCATGAATCCTAAAGACCTGACATTGTCAATATGTAATACAATTGATGGGTTTTGTTTTTTCATTTGCTAGAAATTGGTATTACTATATATGGAAGAGAAAATACAAGCAGGGTTACCTGTAAGATTGAAAAAATCATATGAAAAATGCTTTTTGATTTGGCTTTCTGTTTATTCTAATGCAAACCCCCTTATGTTTTTAATGTCAAAATTAGAATATATCAATGTAGGAACTTATTTTTGTGCTATTTAACCACTTGCTGTAGCTGATATACGAGAATGAACATTGGCAATGTGATGAGGTCTAAATTTTACTCGGATCTGACCCATTTGATAAATCCAGTGGAATAATCTGGAGATACCATTATCTCTGTTTCATTGTATTAAAAAGTCAGCAGAATTATATCTAATGAGTCTTTACTATCTGGTCTTAGACATTTTGCCAGTTATAAGTGAAAGTGTCCATATTGCAGTACTTTGTCTGCTGCTGGAGTATTAGAACATATTAGAGTTTATTTTTCCATTAGGTTTTTGTTTGTGCATTTTCTGAATTTTTTCCTGTGGTCCCAAGGCAGAATTTGTTTGCTCATTCTGTGACAGTGTTTCTATAAAGACATAAATTCCACTTGTGATCCTAAGTTTGTGATTCTTAGTTCGTGTGGAGAGGGAAGGGGAGAGGGACATAGACCTTATTGTGGGTATATTTCTTCTTTATAGTATAAGAAAAGATTAATATTAGCTTTTGCAATTCAAAGTTTATTCTATGTTATATTAATATATTTATGTTGTTTTGTCTTCTTAACAGGCAATAACTTCAAACTATAGCTTCATGCTTTCGCTGAGAACACAGATTCTACTGCCAGGAAGTAACTGTAAGTACTTAGGTGTTATAATTTCTTTTTAATGAAGAAGTTTTCTTTTTAAGTGTTTGATGTTTACTTTAAATGTGCTCCAGGAAGCTATTATGACTACCCACTATATTGCCAGTGCTGATATATGCAAGTAGGTTCTCTCAGTGGATCAGATGGCTCTTGCTCAGAACATTTAGTCATCTTTCACAAGAGGGAAAACCCAGTCAGAGGAGAGGTTTCTGTTTCAGTTGGCTGTAGTTCCCAGTGTTTTCATTGAGTGGGCATAATTGTGTTTATGAAACAATTTTTTTAAGTTTTAAAAGTTATTAGAAAGTGAAGTTGGAAGAGTTACTATACCTTTAAAGAGAGTTTTATTATATTTTAATGAATAACAGGAGACATGAAAAGTAGAAAATGAATGTTTAGATGGAGAAGGAGTCAGTGTTCTGAAAGACTGAACAAAGGTACAAAAGTAGTTCACAAGAGGCTATTTTTAGGTTATTGTTTTGGGGTTTTGCAGCCAGGGTGAAAAATAGGTGGCTGTATGCCATCAACAATAATTTTAAAAAAGACTTCATTGTCTTTCATAAAGACACTGCTCTTCTTAACAGCTTTTAACAGCCTCCATGCAAAACAATGCAGTTGGAAATTGCTGTCCACATTAAGGCTTTATGTCCTTTGTAAATGAATTTTGAACACACACCTGCTGTAAGATTGAATATAAAAGTAAATTTATCTCAGTTGCTGTGTTTATTACCAAGGGATTGATTTAGGAAGGTTATATCTTTTATTGGCTTCCAGTTTGCCTTCAGTTTTCATTAGGTACTGAATAAGGATTGTTGGAGGGAGACAGGCAGTCTTGCACTCAGAAGCAGAGTGTGCTGCTGCTAGAGGGCTTTTATGACCTCAGGACATCATGGCTTGGGGCAATGTCTGATCAAGATCAGAAGAGTAAGCCCTGTAGTGTTTTGAGGGGTCGGTAGCAATCAGTGTCCTTACAAAGCTGTGTTGAGACTAGTTTTGGTTCTTTGTTTTTGAGTGTAGTATTAAGTTCCTACCTCTTTTCCTAAATTTATCTCTACCTGTGAATTATCAAAACCAATTACACAATCTTGCACCTCTTCAAGCTGTGGTACAATGAACTGAGATCGGATTAAATCCTTTAAGAAAGAGGTAAGCTGAGTATTTTTAAATCAATTTATCTCCAGTGATTTTGATGTACATGCGAGCTGACACAAATGTTAAATCATTTCTTCACTATTCTTTTAAGGAGGAGATTTGGTGACCTTGAAGGATTCTCTTGAAGGAGAATCAGCTTTAATTTGAAATATGGGCTGGGTAGGAATTGGCATTTTAGGAAATGCTTTATAACTTTATAACTTTTAATGCTTTATAACTTTTTCTTGGTCAATTTCTTTTTATGGGGCTTGTTCTTTAGAGCTTTTTATTTACTGCTGGTGGTCTGTCACACTTGAAAGCAGCAGAGTAGTTTTGAAGGATTCTATATAAATATTTACATAAATGCAAACTGCATCTTTCCTGATAATCACAAAAATGTTTAAATTTCTTTTTGATGATAGTCTTCACTGTGGAGGAAAATGGTTCCACTGCATCACATGATGCTGTTTTTTGAAATATGCTGAGGATGCTCAGATCTGGGGCTTTTGTTTTGAGTTTTTTGGTTTGTTTTTTTTTTAATTGAAATGAGACTGGTGTGGAGGAACAGTTAAGTGTCTTCCAAAGAAAGCTTGGGATTTTATTTCCAGACAAAAGAATAGGAAGAATAAGGCTTTAATTTTAAAGCTTTGTGGCAAACTGTTCTGTTGTTTTGGTTTTATTTTTCCTTGATATCTGCATTTATTTTAACTGGTCAGTCTGTTTGTCCCCACATGCTGTGATAATATTGTGCCAACACACATCATTTGCTTCTCAACTGAGCAGGGAAGAAATGTCAAAGAAGGTAGTGTCAGCTAGAAGTAGAGATGATGTTTTTTATCCAGCAGAGGGCCAAATGAATTTTAAACCTTCACAGTAGTTGCTTAAGAGGCAGTATTTGATCTTGCAAAGAAAGATCTATTTTCTGCTTAATCGCTTGAAGTTCTGTCAGTTGGAAAAAAAGGGAGAATTTCCGCTGCTATCCTGAATATAATATGGAAATGTTTGTTTTCCTACCAGTAAAGAAGTATTTTTTAAAAAAATCCCATGATGCATTAATATTTTTGGTGGCTTTTCAGGAAGGATGTTCAGGAGTATATTCTGATGTCCAACACAGTGCAAAATACTAAATGGTGAATAAATAGTGAAGCTATTCTGTCTACTTCTTTACCAATTCTGATTACACCTAGAGGTCCATGTGTACTTTATCCTGAAAGCTCAGCTATTCTAACACATATTGTTTAAAAAGCCCTTTTGAGAGCTCCACTGATTAGGGTAAGTTTTATTTATGTTCTCTGTGCCCAGCTATATTTCTTGCCTTTGTAGAACTATCCTATGGCTTGAAGGAGATGAAGAACAGCAGGGAGCCTATTATCTGGGCATCTCTATAGGTGACTGTTCTTATGCATACTCCTTGTTTCACTGGAGAGGGTTTATTACTAGAGAGGATATTGCATTTTCAATACATTGCACAAAACTAAATAGCTGGTTTTGATTGAAATAATAGCCTAATAGTTAAACATAAAGGGAAAGCAGTAGACTATAATGTAATCTAGATCTCCAAAATTCAGTAGGTTTAGGTGCCTTCTTGGAAGTTTGATCAGTAAAACACCTAAAAAAAAGAAACTTTCATGAGAAAAATTCCTATATACCCTGGAAAGGGAAAAATTAACATTCATATTTTGGATAAATACATTTTTTTCAAGGGTATAATTTATCATTACTGCAATATGTTAGTAATATTAATTAAATAATATTCTTTATTTCATCTTGTATATTCTGTGATTTGAAGTTCTGTCTATTCTGCTGATTCTAATAGCTGTTGGGTTTTTTTGGTTTGGTTTTGTTTTTTGGGGGCTTTTTTGATATGTCCACTTATCAAATCGGTTTGTCAAGGTTTAGTTTCTTTGTTTGGTTTGCTCATCCTGAGTCAGAGGATGGGGAAATAACTTTTGTGAGGTTTTTTTTTTGTTGTTGTTTTTTTAAAAAGTACTGATTTGTTTGCCAATAAAAAATTAGATTATTGCAAGGATGAAGAGCTGCTAATATAAAAGTCGTGATGTTGACATGAATGTGCTTCTTTACTTCTCTGAAATATCAGGAAACTGAATAATCCATTAGATGTTTTCAGAGTGCTGTTTTACTGTGTTCCAGAGTACCCATGTGTTCTGCTTGTACAGTTCAAATGCCTGTTGATACAGATAGACCCAGAGTGCAGAAACCTGAGTCCTTAATTAAAATGCAGCTATATTTAAATAAAAACTTCCTCAATTACAGCAAATTAAGTAATTTTTGATACCCCTTTTTTTTTTTACTTTCAGATATAAAGTAATTGGTATACTCTAATTCACATAGATGAGAGTTTTGTAAAGCAGTAACTGAAAAAGAGTTTGTCATGCTATTCAACCAGATGAGCTTTGAGATAAGTGTGTGATACTTGTGGATTTGGTGAGTTTAGGGCTTTTTTTGCATAAAGCAGCATTGTTGGCTTGTAATCAAAATGATGATGACTGTCTGGGAAACATGCTTTTAAGGGTTGCTTCCACAAATGAGTCATAAGTAAAAGCTCTTCACCTAGCTCAGAGCACATTAAGCTGGAAGAACAAACAAAAAGCTTGTTGGTAGATCAAAGAAAATACAAGCATAAAAGATACTCTTAGAAGATCAGTTGGTCTAAATATCAGAATTGTAGTAATATCTTTCTGTCTTTTTCTCCTCTGGTTTATTGCTTTCATGTAGACCTTGATTTTTTTAGCTGCTGGCGTAGTTCCCTTCAAAAAGCTGCTCATTTACTGCAACTTTAATGGGATAGAGAGCAAAGTGTTAGCTGTCTTAGGAGAACTGAGTTTATGTTCTAAAGGGGATGAAATTTTTAGCCAATTCTCTTGTGCTTTGTTCAGCTAACTCTGGGAAAGTAAATCAAACATTGAAGACTGGATCTGCCATGTATAAAACATGCTTGTGTGTACCTATCTGTCCATGCAGAGGTAGATAGAAAAGGCATATGATGGCTGCAGAAAGTGAGATAATATCTTTCTGTATACTGAGAGTGTATTTTTACAGATCATTCACAAAATAGTCTTGTATATGATTGCTAACTTAAAATATTTCAGATATAGGTGCTTCAATGGCCTGAAGACTCAGGATTTGTCAACCATTTTTTCTTCTTTGCTTTGAAGTTGAACTTCTTTCAAATAGATAGAGAGTGAATGAGAAGAATTGTCTTTGCACCTTGTTCTTCTGTAAGCCTTTTTCACTTTTCATTTGACTGAAAGGAGGTTCACTCTTCAAGCACAGTAGTCCACCATGAAAACGCTTCTGTATCTTTTGGTGCTCTATGATATACATGTCTAACTAGTGGTGCAGCTGCTTCCTGCGTGTGACTTGGGCTAGTTTCCAGCCCTACAGTTAGGGACAAATGCCCTATGTAAGAAGACAATTTACTTTATAAGTAAGCAAATAAATTTTGGTTATTACAGCTGTCCTTCTGATCACATAAGAGATGATGCTCAGGCTTGAAGTTTAATTGTGCCTCTGAGGGTCTCTGTGTCTAGGTCTTGGCTGAAGCTGGGCAGTCAGTCACTCTACTAACAGGGGAACTTTTACCTAATTAAGGAAAATGTGATGTTCTGTCATAGGAAAATCTGTGGCAAACAGATTGAAGTGAAATATAATAACTTTGCTTTTTTTTTCTTCAAATAAGATGGAATTAAGCTATTAAAGAGCTTAAATATAGCAATAAAAGAAATCTTGATTGATGACTTAGAGTTGCAGTAGAGATATAGCAGGAGGAAAAAGCACTGGTTACTAAATAAGGTGTGTAAGTAATAATAAAATCATATTTTGGATGTTCTTACTCATAGTTTTATACATAAAAGCAATTTTGTATAACAAATCAAGTCGTTCTGGTTTGCATGAAATAGCTTCCCCTTGCCACAGAAATGAAGACTGGAACATTTAAATCATTGGAAATTTTCAAAAGACACTGTTTTGGAAAGGGCTGCATGTTGTACCAACAAAGTCACTTCTGGCTGCAAAATTGAATGGGACACAAATGTATTGCATTCATAATATTAGCTGTAAAATTTGAAATTAATATCAGCTTCTGCTTCTGTTACCATGTGCTGATTGGCATAAAAGAAACTTTGCCCTAAGAGCTGTGAGGTAATTAACACAAAATTCAAACCCAGAAAACATTTCCAAAACATAAGAGGCTCTAAATGAAAATGACTGTTGGGAAAGCACTGAGGCAGGAATGATATGTATTTTCTGATCTCTCTTTGCCAGGCATCTACTTTAGGCCAAATTTCAGGGAGGGGGAGAAGATAATTTGCTGGGCAAGGCAGACCTTTGATTCACTGCACATGACTATTACCACTGGAAAAAAAATTAAAAAACATTATTTTAGATTGCTGTAGTAAAAATGCATATAAAATGCTGCTTCCCTTCTGGAAGCCCTTTGCTATGGAGTGACAATTTTGGGAATCATGCTACAGTGTGTTAGTTGTCATTTCTAATGCTCTGCTATTAGCCACAATGTTGAGAGTTAGATTATGAGATTTTGATCTCTTCAGATCATCTGACAGTGCTTTCCCTAAAGCATCCCAGTAGTTGTGTGCAAAACAGTCTACAGAGTTTTAGAGTTGGGAATAGTTTTGTGATCTTAATCTGGTGGAGTGCATTTTATACCTTTTAGCATGTGTCAAATGAATAGGGAATGTAGGAAGTCTTGGCCTGCACTTAGGCTGCACCAAGGTCCTTAACTTCACTAGGAAGAACAACTAGTCACTAGCTACTGATTTATTGATAGACAGCTTTGAGAAAACAAGCCCAATAGCTAGACTTTTTAGGAACTATTTCTAACTTTCTCCAGTGTTAGTAGCAGGACTGCTTGGGAAGCCTTCAGGTGTGGGGGACTTCCTTGTTCATAGTATGTCATTTTAAAGGTAACCTCAGCAAATATCCAATATGCTATTCCAATGATTAGCATTAAATATAGAATATTTCACAATAAACCGGTACAATGCTGCATCAGCATTTCAAAGTGTCCTCATGATTACTAGTGCTATGGAGGGGAGTATGAAGTTTGGAGGAGGTAATTAGAATGACCTTGCATTACTGAGCTGGTGAACAATACTGGATTTTGTCCACAAGTAATGGAGTTTTCCCCAAGATGCTGCTTATCAACAGCATGTGCATGCAGATATCAATGACACTTAATGTCAATATCTACAGGTGAGTGTAAATTGCAAAGCAAACATGTCTCATATTTTCCAAAAACATTACAGTTTTAGCAGAACTAATTGAAGAAGCATTTTTATTATTATTTTTAAAGGTTTTAGCAAACTAAAAATTATTTCTTGGATATTCCTTAATTACTGGTATGTTTTTATATTGGCAGTGACTTGCCCCAGGCAGTGTAACTTCTCTAACAGTTAATACAGTTTTTGGGGCTACACTGCAGCAGTGTTTAGTTTAGCAATGATTTATAATTTACTTGAAAACTTCTTCAGAGGCTACACTGGATATTAGGTTATCTTCAAAATACATTATCTATTAATACATTTAATCTCCAAATGCTTGTTTGTTTCTTTGCATTTTTTTCTTAGAGCTAATAATTTTGTCTTAAGACAAATATTAAAAAAGCAGAGTACAGAATACTGACAGTCTTTTGAAACAGATGTAGAGAAGCAGCCATTTTTGCTGAACATCAAGTTGGGTTTTCTTTTTCCCTATGCAAAAGATCTCCCAATGCAAAAGAAAAGGAGTTACCAAGAACATAAAGCAGCTTTAGGGAGGGAAAAGCTAATTGTCAAGTAGAGGAAAAAAGGTCTCAGATGACAAAGATATTGCTGAAGGCAGGATTTTCACCCCAAGAATGGAATTCTGTAGAGGATTTTTGTGAAAAGCTGATAAGTGAGGCACTGTTAACAGTTCCCCTGCTTATCAAAACATTAAACTGGAGAGATTTCTTTGAAAAGGATTTCTTTGCTGTCTGAGGATGGTAATCAGTTGTAATGTCCAAGTTTAACTAACTTCCACTGATACAATTAAAAACCAAAAATACACCCTAGGTTCTTTGTATAACAAGCTAAGCTAAATATGAAGGTCCTAAATATGAAATATGAGGTCCTGTCACACAATGATTTTATCCTGTGCTGCTACAGTTTACAGGGAAGGAAACAGATTAACAAACAGCTGGATTATCTGTTGTGAATATTGAGAAAATGTCTTATTTTGACAGTCTTCTGATTTTATGCTGGATGAAAGGTTAACTTGAAATTTTTCATCCAGTTTAAAAGATTTAAAGGCTTACTGGAAAAAAAATTCCAAACAAACATACCCCACATACTGTAGAATTAAATGTGTCACTTTCAGATAAAGTGAGAAGTAATATGTGGGCACTTGGTATTTGAACTCCTGCAAGTTCCATTACACATCCAGTAAAGCTATTTTTGTTTAATATATCTTACTGGTCAGTGGGTGCGCTGAACAGGAAAATTTATCATTTGTACATCCTCATCTAAAACCTATTTATGAGGAGTGTGATGTTACAATACAGAAAATGAAGGCCTTTTTTCAAAGTTGTCAAGAAAATATTATCAGTGTGGTTTTGATGCTTTAAGTGGGCATGTCTAGGCTTTCAAGTGATGCATAGAGCAATCTCTTTCTTGGTCCTTATGGTAAACAAGGTGGCCTTATGATCTGGCGGGGCAGTGGCTTTATAAAGATCAAGATAACAGTAGAATCTGAAGGGAGTCAGTCCTGTGAGCTGTTATAATCTCTTAACTGTGAATTGTCATAATTTTCATTTTATTTTTTTGGCTGATGTTGCCCAGTACTAGTTACAGCATCAGCTCACATGATCAGGGAGGCTCAACCAACAAAACTGAGCTTAAATGGCTTCAAATGTGACTTGAAACTCAGCTCAAATGTTCCTGGCTCAATCTCCCTGCTTCCAGATCTGTTGTATTGGGGAATACGAAAGCACTAGATTCAGACTTCTGTGAAGTCTAGTGGATTAATTCAGAGATTTGTGATGAAAGAAATGTCAACATTTTAATACATTTGATTTAATTAGTTAGGTTTTTGTAGAAGGCACGAAAAAAAGGATAATTCCCCAAAGCAACATATTTATCTCCTCTTACACGTATATAGACTTCTAATTTACTCAAAACTGAGAAAATACAAAAGTTATTTGTTTTTCTCTTCTGCATGTAGTTTTTCCTGAAAGTTGGAAGCAAAACAGTGACTGAAATTTGAATCTAGGTTCTTGAAAATCATTTCAAATATCCAGGCCACCTGGGGTTCTATTACTTGAAGGAAACTATAATAGGATATGTAGGTATTATTCAGTGGGAGGCAAGTTGCAAATCAGATACCTGTACTTGTAACAAAAGAGAGAAATGTTTCAACCTATTATACCATAAGGCAAGTATTATAAAGATTACTAGTAGAAATTTTTGTTGTACTAGTACAACATAAATTTCTTCAAGATGTTTTGTACTTAAAGTATTTTTTCAAATTATAACTTCTTCTAAATTACTCATCTGTTTAAATTAGAGTCTTTTCCTTTAAAATCAGGGAAATACTTTTCTTGATATTTAGGCTTCCAAAATCATCTGTATTCTGTGCTCGGGCACTCCCATGCCCATGTTTATTGCACAAGATTAAATAATTGCATCCTTTTGTAATATTGTTTGATACATTCAAGGATTTCCAACAATCATTTCACTTGACTATACTTTGAAGCATGTCTTGCAATGTAGCATGTTCAAGCAGGCATGAGAAGAAATGCTTTGTAGAACAATTCAAGACTACATTTAGATGAGAAAACTAAGTGATATAATATAGTGCAGTGCTGTTTCTCATGGGAGGGGAGGTTTTTTCTATATCAGTTGAAGTATTCTGGGAATCTTAGGTTAACTCTATATACCAGTAGAAATGATTCAAGGAGCAATGAGGCACATGTTCATAAATAATTGCCATCACAGTTTTAAATTATTTCACGAAAATTCCCCATGGAGTCCTATTGCTCTTTATCATTCTAATGTTGAAGTGATCCTTTCTATGGAAAGATTTATAAGTATAGATAAATTAGACTTTTCCTTCCTATTTCTGGCTTGTTTCAGATACAAGATTTCAAGTTTATTTTTATTGTCTCAAAAGATTCCAATCTTGTATGACAAAATAAAAAGGTATTGGAATTTAAACCCTAGACAGTATCTTAGTTTTCTCTTTCTTGCAATCATTCTATTTTCTTTCTTATGTGCAGTAAACCCTGAAAAAGTGACCTGTGGGTAGAATTGAAGGGGAAGTGCTAATTCTAGGATTCTGCTCGTTTTTTTCTGAAGGCTGTGAGGGATACAGAAGGAACTGACAAAAAAACCCCTCCCCATGAACTGGAAAAGCATTATATCAGAGCAATTTCACAGAAGAATTTATGTAAAGGAGCTATGTAAAGAATCCTAGCTTTTCTAGCGGAGATTGGCTTTCTGTTCCAACAAATCAATTATTTTCTCTGGTCACAGATGCCTAATGGCTAGAGATGGATATGGCAGATTATTTTGGGGAAAAAAAAAAAGGGAAAATAATTATCAAGTTTTATTTAGTCTGTCTCACTGTGTACCAGCTCTGTCACTGATCTTCCATCCACCACAGCTCAGAAGTCACTGAAGTCTCTGGTTTCTCCAGTTCACTTTTTACTCCTGAGGGGCCTTCAAATTATACTGCTACAGATCACTACTAGGGGGATATTATTCCAAGAATTATGGTGGATATCTCAACCCAACCCAGAGGTTTCCTCTTCCAGTTAAATCTTTCAGCTATACAGCAGCCCTATTGCTTGAGAACCTTTTGGGACTTACAGATAGATTATCTTCCCTGTTACAGAAATTCCAGAGAAAAAAACACGGGATATTAAAAAAAACCCAGTATTTCATATCCAGTGATGGGGATTTTCAGAGATTCTCTCCTCTGACACCAAAGCAGACTCAACATGCTAGAAATAAATTATTGCACAAGTTAGAATTATTTTTGAAAATATATACAAAGCTTGCAGGACCGTGTTATATCTTAGAATTTGTGATGCTTGTAAGCTGAGGTAAGCTTGGGTGTTCTCTTAATTGAAAGGCTCTCCTTATGTGATTCACTGAGTAAATGGTACATGTCTTCAGATCACTTCCTTAAAATCTAAATGCACCTAAAATCTGTTATCATTAAATTTGACTAAAATATGTTTTGTGTTAAGCTCGTTGAAGCACAGATAAGTAGGACCATGGAGGTGCTACTAAATTCCAAGTATTCAAAGTGAGAACAGGCGGCATCTAAATTATTGAGCTGTCAGGTTAAATGAAGCTGAATGTTTTTAAGTGATTCACATGCAGATTGTTAAAAAAGACACAGACTCTGCCTTATCAAACAAGGCTCATTACTTTTCAAAATTAAGGGAACAATAAGACCTAATTTTTGGAACTTAGCTGTGCAGAAAATGTGTTAGGCTGATTTTCTTTTTCTGACAGTAGAATAAGTTCTGTAGAAACATATTTTAAAGAGCATTTTCATATTTTTCATATATTCAATTGATCATGATTATGTTAATCTACATGGATATAGTTCTTAATATTACTGCAATATGTAAAAGCATAAATTTTTTGCGCAATAAAACTTGTAAGTACCTCATTGTTTTTTGTTTATTTTTTTTATGTGGAACTATATAGTTAATAATACAGACAAGTCTTTAAGTAGGTAGGTAAAATAGGCTCACTCATCGAGCTGAATGCAACTCTTTGCATCTTAGAGCTTTTGTGCCAGACTTTCTGCAGGGCAGCTTATTTATTTAAGGGTTTTCTCAATGTGAAGAGTGACTCTAAAACTAAAGAATTTGAGTGAAGTGACACAAGCATTTTAGTATCGGGTTGCTGGTGATGTATACTTGTTTGTGCAAGTTGCTTCAGTCTCCTGCTAATAAGAGAATAGGGGTCACTTTATTGCTGTAATGATATAAAAGTCTTCTGTACTATGTATCATCAACAGGAGGATGAGGGAAAGGGAGAAATCTTAATCAAATTGAAAAAAAAAAATTTAATTGAAGTTATCTGAAGTTATGCTGAACAGAGGTTGCCTCAATGTCTGTGGTAATGAGTATTTCCACCTAATGTGGAGTAATCTAGACATATAACATTATTTCCTAAAACTGTAATTCTTGTAACTGCTAGGCTTGGTGTTTGCAGTCTTTCAAATGCATTTGTGTGAAGGCTTTTTTTTTGTTTTTCTCCTCCCCAATTCTTCACTTTATCTAACCAAATAGAATAAATATTGATTCACCTTAAAGATAAGTATATAATAGTAATCTGGTTTTAGAGGCTTGGATCTCTGTGCACCACTGTGGATGCAGAGAGATGATCAAACATTAATAGCCTAATGAGCTGCAGCATTTAGTCTGCAGTAGTAGATATTGTGGATGTGCCTGAGAGAGGTTTCTGTTGGACAGAAAAGTGAATTTCAGAATACATTTGGTCAGAAATGTCTGATGAGTTTGAACTTGCATAGCACCTCTTGTTATGCTGTGAAACTAAGGGTGTTTGATTTGGTTCTCGTGCTTTGCTATTAGTCTTGTGTTGGGAAATCACCTCCACTCTGTGTTTGTTTGGCTCTGTAAAACACCACTACTGTCTTCTACCTTTGAACTCTGGTAAGTTTGAGGAAATATAAGGTTTTCAATGAAGCTTCAACCTCTGTCTGGAGTTTTTGTTATGAAACTCCCCTTTCCCTACTTTATTATATGGAGTCTGCTCTTTTAGGGAGATTAGGCATGTTCCCAAGGGCGTTGTTTGTCAAAAGTGCTGCATGTAAATACCTGCATTCAACCTGCAGTTCTCAAAATGCAAGGAAGGGTAATTTTTGGAATACAATAGCAAGCAAAGGGACTTTGCCTCGGGGGAATTAATTATTCTGGGAACTTGCACGGTGTTAGCCTCACAGGGGATACTAGTAATTGCTCACAAAGTAAATGTGATTTTGGGGACTGTTTCAGCCACCAGAGCAGATATTAGTATCAAGTAATGGCATCAAGTTAAATGCGAGCCTCTGACTGTGTTTCGGAAAAAAATGGTCAGATTCCAAACTGGGATCATGTCCGCTTTTCTTTACCATGTAAAAAATTTTTGTATTAAGAAACTTCTCTTCCATTATGTTTGTGCCAGGCTTCTCCCACCATGTGTGCGCACAAATATATATGCATAAATGTGCCTATTCTGAATTTAAGTCCTCTATTTGGGATAATGTAATCTTGTTTTGATGCAGAACTTCACTCCCCAAAAGATAGTAACGTAATTGTACACCTAAAGAAGACCAAATTTAGTACCTCATTGTGATATTACTCTTTCTTCCCCTAATCCATGGTTCTCGGATGAATTATGGTTCATTTTAAGAATAGGAGCATAGACTGAACTAGGGCCTTGGGATGGCTGAGACTTGGTTTAGTCTCTATTTTGGTACTGATTTAAAGCCCATGTGTACTACCTGAAATATAATCAAATTACTCAAGAGATCTCTGCTCCTACCCTTTGAGAGCATTAGTACTTTTGAAATAAAATGAGATAAAGCGTAACCATTTCTTTCTAGTGCATGCAAGATAAGCTTATTCACAGCTTCATAAGTGAATGTGTGAAATTTTAGAAAGAATTCTCAGGGCTAGCTGTAAGGTCTGTGACATTGAAAAAGGAAGGGGTATTTTCCTTTTTGATAAAGCACACCAGTATTTAGTATAGAGAAAAGAAACTGTTTCATGAGGTGTAATAAATGATCATTTGTTTACTGCTTTGTTAGACTCAATTTCTGCACAGCTAAATTATCAGGGTAAATTAGATATATTGCTCAGGAAAACCAAGCTGTAAAACATTTGTGTGTACTCTTTACTTGTGAAATTACCTGTACCATGCTTTCTGTTAGCACAAATTAAGAGCCACAAGAAGTAAGTTATTGCTTGTGTTTAAGCCTTGGCTTTCTGTGAGATTTGGTCTCGGTGGATTGCAGGCAGAAAAAGATGGCTCACCTGAGCAAGGCACAGCTCAGTCCTGTCCTCCAGGTGGGTGGGATAAGCTGTTCCAAGGCCACAGTTCAACAGCAGACTGAATCTGGCTTTAGGGCTCCCACTTGTAATCAAGAAGGTTGCCACTACATGATGGTAATCAATGATCCGGTACAAACATATTCTGCTACCTCAACAGTTTTCTGGGAATTTTGACAAGTCAACATTATTGTCAGGCTTTATGCCAGATTGACTATTATCTGTTCTACTCTAGCTGTCATGTAACCAGTGCAGAGCATAAAGCTATCACAGAGGCTATATTGCCTGCACCATCTAATTTGAGGGGAAAATGTGGTTGTGTTCTCATGTCTAATACAAATCAGATCTCTACTGCAGTGCACAGCTCCAGTATTCATGGTTATGGAGCTATAGCTTGAGAACTCACGTTTTGACTGTTCTCTCCTGGCTAGGAGAGGGATGAACATGTATGCATGCACCTGAACTGCTGAAGGGCCTTGCAAAAGACCTTCAGCACTTCAGGCACATGCATACTTACATGGTGGTATGAAGGCATGGGGATAACACAACACTCTGGAAATCTGAGTGGGACCAAGTGGTGTTTTGGGTTCATCATAATTAGTTGCCTTTTAACCTGTGCTCTTTCTGTATTCGTCTCATCACTCCTCTTCACATATGTGTCATATGCATAAAGTCCCAAAAAAGCTGGGTAAAAATAAGAATAAAACGATGGTAATTTATTTTGGTAGAGTTTAGGAATTAATATTCTGAAACTATTGAGGTTCTCTGTTACTATTGAACTATTGTGAAAAGGCAAATTTTGTGTTGCAGCACAATATTTTTTTATATCAATGTAGCATGAAAATACTTGGATAATACCGTGAAAATCAGTACATAAAAAATTCTTACCTTTGGCTATGATTTATTATGC
This sequence comes from Serinus canaria, assembly GCF_022539315.1. NCBI lineage: Eukaryota > Metazoa > Chordata > Aves > Passeriformes > Fringillidae > Serinus > Serinus canaria. Next base: position 38,115,658 of record NC_066317.1, read on the forward strand.
TTGATCTAAAAGACAGTATGCTTTCCCTGCTGTTTTCCTTAATTTTTTTTCTGCTTGTGTTGCAGACAACATTACAGCTGTAATGCAGTGTTGTGTTTTTTGTCTGAAGTGATGCATACCTGTGTAATGTCAGGCTGAGAAATTTTTAAATATCAAAGTCAAACCTTACCTGCCTAGTTTTTCTCAGGTAGTGATGATATGTACAGTGCAGTGTAAGTTACTAAATGGTGAAGACTTTTACTTCAGAATTTTTATACAAAGGAGGTAATAGTGATGACTGACTAAATCCTGTAAAGAGGATTTTTTGCAGCAAATATTGTGTGGTAAGGCTGTGAGTTTATCATTCTTTAGAAATGTTCTTCGGAAAATGCTATCAAAATCAAGATTTATAATTTCTCTTGAGTACCACATCATTGTAGGCAGTGATGTCCAGATTTTGGGGATGTGAAGAGCTTTATTTTCTCAGTTTCTCCCTAGCAATTCTGAGACATCAGATATACTTTCAGCTTTAACAACATCCCCATGAATGACTCCCCCTTCCCTTCCCCCCCACCCCAGCCCTTATTTTTTCTTTCTTTCAAGGAAAAGACCCTGGAATTAAATCTGGTCTCTGATGTAATTTTTCTACTTTTTCCTTTCCTCTGTGCATAACCATGGTTTATTTGCAGTTTAATCTTTTTTCTTTCCATGGTTCACTTTATTCTAATTTGGGGGATGGGGATGTAAGAAGAATAGCAGCAAATGGGGAATTGAACAGTTATGAGACCTGCTGAATGGCCAGTGGAAATTATAGAGACTGATTTCTGCAGGCTTCTCACAGTCATTTTCATTATCTTTGTTTCTTGTCTTGAATTCCCCTAGACTGAAACAGGAACAACACATCTAAATACTATAAAATGATAAGCAGGCATAAAATGCCCTTGCATACACCCATGCATGTGCACGGTGCATGTATAGACACACAAGCCTCAATGTATAAATTTTTTGGGGACTCCATTGCTATCATCTTTTATGTGCTTTAGCACTGGTAGCCATGCACATTGTAAAATCACCGAACTTTTTTTTCACACCACCTAAATTTATTTAGTTCTCATTTATAATAATTAAATACCAGCTGCATTCTGCTTGACTAATTTTGACCAAAATTCATATATTATGCATAACAGTGTATTGGCAGAGAAAGGAAACAGTTCATACTTTTATGTGACAGGTCTAGCTATTTTCAGTCTATTAAAAGTTGGAAAGATATCTGTATCCCTTCTATGTTTTTGGAATAGAAACTATTTTATTTTGACTGAAAGATGCAAGACTAGTAACATATTTCTGATTTCCCTAGTGTTTTTTGTGAAGTGCAAATTACACTTAATTACAGATTGCTCTGGGTTGGGAGGGACCTGTTGAGTCCAACTCCAGTGAATGTCCTGTACAAGGTTTGTCTCCACATAGCCTGGGCATTATTACACCATGGTCTGCCCAACTGAGCTAATCTCAGGATCAAAGCGAGAGTCACCTTTAAAAATTGATGGCTTTAAGCTTTCATGTTGCAGTATGGGAGCTTTGAAAAACTGCTGTAAAGTTGAGTGTAACTTTAAATGTTTTTTCTTTTCAGTTTTTATTTCATGTTATGAGTATTTGTTTTCTTTTTTTAGTGGCAAGCTGTGAATGAAACAGGAATTTATTCTCAGATACCCATGTTGAGGATATGCTTCCAGTGCTGGGTGGGTTTTTATGTATTAACAGGAACACTGACTAAAGTTATATGCATGGAACTCTAGGATGACTTCTTTTTATGGCAGTGCCTCCATTCCAAAGCCCGAGTAAACATACTTTGACAGCTATTAAGAAATATCTTTATGGTAAATTGGGACTTAACTATACCCTTCAATAAGTAATCTTGAGCACTTTGCAAAACAAATAATATTCTTAGTTGGAAACAGGAGGAAAATACACTATTAAAAGAGGAAAAAGGCTTCTACTGAACCAAAGGTAATAAATTCAGAATTATTTGTGTTTATTTACCAAATACATGGAAAAATCACTGACACAAATGTTTGAAAATAACTAAGTATTTACTAAGTAAAAAGTATTTTGTCCATTTCATTGTTGTAATATCTTAAGAGAAAACAAACATGAAGGTCTCATGTTTGCATTAATGAAAGAAAATATTATGGGAGAAATGAAATATATGACAAAACAGCATGTATCAATGAATCTTGCTTTCTAGTTCTAACAGCATTTACTGTGAACTTTGAGGTTCAGTGGTATTCAACATAATGAAGCCATTTGCTCCATCTTTTTTGGCATTATTCAGTGGGGAAAATAGGAAGACTTTGATATATTGCAAGCATATCTGCATCCATCTACCAGCAATTTTTATAGTCTCATCCCATTGCACCTGATTCAAACAAGTTCTAATATAACAAAGATAAAAATGTGTTTTGCATGTACATGTATAATTCATTTGCACAGTAGACAGATGCCAGCATTCTTAGCTGAGTTTTAAACAGTAACCATTTTTAGATGTGGTGTTTGAAGACATTGCAAATTTGCATCAATAGGTTTTCTTATAAAATACATGCCTTCTGTAATTTCAGAACTTGGAGCATCCCTAATCTTTTTACATTTTTGTGTGAACTTTTAAGCACATGATATTCTTTACATTGTGGCTAAGCCTAAAACAGGCTATATTGCTAGGAACATTATTAGCGAAAACAAGATTTCCTTCTGTATTCTGTATAAGTAATGGAGCGAACAGATATATAGTATTTTAATAAAATAATTTTTTGTATGTTGTGCTTTAATTTTTATTTGCTGGTGTTGAATGAACCGGGCTGCTGAGTATTTGAAATAATGCATGTTCAAATTAAACTACTGTTTTACTCTTTGCTCTTACCTTTGGTTCTTTACTAATAATGCTATCTTGGCAGACTGTGCTCTTAAATTTAAAACAAACACACCTTTTGTTTGGATACTAAATGTTCTCTGACATTTCTGTTCTATTAGGGTGTTCTGCCTTCAACTGTCTGCATGTTCTGCCAGTTAGTTTCTCTTTTGGAACCTGAAAATACTACTCTGCAATGTTTTTCTGTGTTCAAACTCAGATCCTGTAATCAGACTTTTTGCATCAAGTCTTGGTCTCTTGAGAGAGCCATTGTGTGTGGTATTGCTCAATACACCCTTACTGGTCAGTGTGCATTATCACTTGTCAAGTGGCTTGCAATCCTTAGTGTTGAAAGATATTTTTTTGCAGGTTGTTTTTTTCCTTAAGAAAACTCTTAGTTAAGAAAATGCAGAGTGATGTAAATATTGACTAGAAATCCAGCCTTAGATAATTTCCAGATATGAGAATTATGATCTCAACCACATTAAAAATGAGAAGTTTTAGGGCTATCAGTAGCTCAAAACAGAGTAGAACAAGAGGTAAATACTTGAATATCCAAATTACAATTGTGAAATGTGTAGTGTTTGAAGTTATCTTAAACTAGTAGTCAAATGTGTGACTCTTAGCCCATGGCTTTCCCAGATTTTCTTTCAAATATACTTTTTAAGGATGTGTTTATATACATATGTATGTTCTGGTTTTTTGAGGTTTTATTTTTATTTGGCAGGGGGACGGATTTTTTTGTGTTTTGGACTTTCTTCTTTTTAATGCAGCTATCTTTTTTTGCCTTAAGTGGAGGTTTTTTTTCAATAAATGCTGACTCTTACGTAGAAGTACTCCAAGCTGACAAGAAGTGCTATCGTTTCCAAATTATTTTTTTACCCTTGGGAAAATGTCTGCAGATTTGTTTTTCTATTACTGTATATATTAAACTTGATGTTGGTGTGAGTCAGATTAGTCAAAGTGTGATTCAAGATAGGGATTAATATACTATATCCCTGCAGTTCGAAATGTTTTTAACAAATACACAGATAAGGCAGCTTTTACTTCAGTTGCATTTGTTTCTCCTGAAACAGTTGCATTTTAGTGCTGTTTCTAACACAGCTACATCTGCTTTATATTCAGAGTGTTCAGAAATACCAGCAAAATTGCTTTTTGTAATCCTCTAAAATACTGATGCTTGTGCTAAACCCCCGTCTGTTTGTTTACTGGAGATTCATCAGGCCAGGTACAGATGCTGGTTCTACAAGATCTTCCCTAGAGTGGAGTTTTAATTAAAACAACTCTTTTTACCCCAGCTGTCAGTGCAACCCATATGAAAAGCAGAAAGCTTGTTTTTAGAGGAGGGTTGAATGTTTAGCTTGTTCCAAAGTCTATAACCACAAAATGAAACACTGAATTTCCTGCTTCTCTGAATTCTTTTTTCCCTTCATAGTTAGTGCAAACTTTTTTTGCAGAAGTCAATCTAGAACTTTTTAAAGTTTGCTTTTTTCATATATGTTTCACAATGCACATTGTGTCCATTCTACTGGAAAGTATTTTGCAGGAACATTTTTAAGGTTGTTTTAATCTAACAGATAGCTGAAGCTGAATGGCACTTCCTACAACAATTTTTGGTTTTTTACCCCTTGTTCTATGGAGTAATATCTCAGGCTCTAATTCTTATTGAGTCAAATAAGACCTTCCTTCAAGCTGGAAGGTAGTTGAATATTGACTTGAATACATACCAAAAAGTAGAAGATGGCTTGAGAAGGAAAAAAAAAAGAAAACAACCCGTTATCTACATGACACAAATTGAATTCTTATTTACCAGTATTACTCATTTATCAGTATTACTTCATGGAGAGACCCTAGTTGAAATGTGTCTTGTGATTTGAACCAAACAGTTCTGGTTTAATCCCAGCTGGCAGCAGAGCACCAGCCATCTGCTTGCCCAATCCTCTGCTTCCCCATAATGGGAGGGGGAAGTGGAGTTGAATTGGAAAAGAGAGAGGTTGTGTGTTGAGATAAAGGCAGTTTAATAGGGGAAGCAAAATCTGCACTCACAAGCAAAGCAGAGCAAAGCATTGATTCCATCCTTCCCATGGGCAGACAGGTGTTCAGCCATCCTCAGAAAAGCAGGGCTTCACCCTGTGTAATGATGACTTGGGAAGGCAAATCCCATCCTTTCAAATGTCCCCCTTTCCTCCTTCTTCTGGATGTTTGTATGCTGAGCATGAGGCCAGGGGTATAAAGCATCCCTTTGGTCAGGGGAAGTCAATTGTACTGGTTCTTTCCACTCCCAGCTTCTTGTGCATCCTCAGTCTTCTCACTGATGGGGTGATTAAAAAATCAGAAAAGACCTTGACACTGTGTAAGCACCTCTCAGTAATAACAAAAACTTTTTTTTTCACTCACACTGTTTTTAGTACAAGTCAAAACATAGATCTATCCTAGCTATTAGGATGAAAATTAACTCCACCACAGCTACAATCAGCATATAAACCTAGGTAGCTCAAATTCCTAAAATCCTTCTTTTCCCAGGTTGTATCTGATCTTCTTACTCTTCCTAGTAATGTTAGCCTTCTGTTTGCTCAGTCCCAGCAGTTAAGTACAGCAGTTGAACTTGTCCTCAAAAATGTTTACTACAGAAGGGGATTACTGCTATGCTACCAAACATCTGTGTTCACTGTCATCTTTCAACTGCTTTTACAGAGTTGTCTTCAATTTCTTCAATTCTAAAAGACATGTATGAGAATTTCTAGTTACCACACCACTAATTAAGTCCACTGCAAAACTATGGACTTGAAATAGTTTCTGCTTCACCATCAGTTTTTATGCTTTGACTGTACACTGTGAGTCTGCCTAATACCTTTTTCCTTTTTTTTTTTTGGTGGTGGGGTGGGTGGGTAAGTGGTGAGGTTAGTGGTGAAGTTAGAAAAATCCTCCTCCAAAATGTTTCATTCTGTTCTACTCAAACTCATGCCTGTCCTGCTGTAATAGCAATGGATCTGTAGTTCCTTTGTGTAACTGCTGTTCCAAGAATCCTACATGACTCTGTCTGCCTTTGGTCTTTTTCACAGAGATGAGTGGGAGTTGTGTGTGTCATCTGTAAATGCTTTTCTACTCCTGTGCTTAGTTGCTTTACGGCACTGAGTTGGCAGGTACCTTAAAAACCGTGTTAAACGTATTTTCAATTTAATTATTTATTTTATTATTCCTGTCTGTGATAGCTGTGCTGTCATGTCCTTATGAGTCCACAAGGCTTAATACAAAGGAAGAAAACTGTAGGGCAGAACTGCTGCAGCTGCTGCACTGTCTTAGACTGCCATAGAAGCACACCTTGTGTTCAGCACTATGTTTTAACATTGAACAATGATCTGGTTCAAAATACCAAGCTTGGGGGTTTTTTTGTTGGTTGGATAATGATAATGAGAGAACTGGATTCTCTCAACTGGATAATGAGAGAAACTCATGCATAGCTGTAGCAGATGAGAGAAGAAAAAGCTGTGGTACTCAAGGTTGGTTTGCAGTGTTTGAAAGCCAAAATATTGTAGAAAAACTGATTCCTCCTTTGTTTTGAAAAGGAAGGCAAGGAAGAGTGATGGATTTGGCCGTTCTCAGTGGACTGAGGTTTTGTTTTCCATCTTGGCAAACCTAGTCAGAGTTTGAGCCCTACATGTGGTCAGAGCCTGGCACCTTGCCTTATTGACCCTCACACAACTGGCCTCAGCCTGGCCTTCACAGTCCTAGAAAAGAGCATGATTGTTGTCATCTCCTTGTGCAGGTCTTCCTTTCTGCAGGGGGACACTGTTTGCAGTCCTTGCTTGCAGCATTAGCTCTTCATTTGATAATTCACAGGAATAATGGTTTTGCAGTTGCTGTGCCTGTTCCAGTTACTTGAAAAATCCTGAAAACACAGCTGAAAAGGAAAAGAAACAAAGCTCCTAAACACGTGCAGCACTTGAAATTCCCAAATAAGTATTCAAGGACAGAACTTGAGATCCTGCAGACTCCTGGTCACCCAAGAGTGTCAGGAATTGTGCTCTCTGACATCCCCCAAGGAGTGTTGTAATGGGTTCTTCAGGCAGTACTTATGTGCTCTCCCAGTTCCTCCTATAATTGACCAATTTTTGACATCTTCAAAATTAGAAAATTAATTTCCCATGCAGCATAACTGGATGTATTTATCTGATGTGTAAGAATTGCAGCACTTTATTCAAATTTATCTTTTTTGTTTGATTTCTGAGTAGCTATGTTGAGAGTCATTCCTTAGATGCTTAAGACCATTCGAAGAAATTGTGGGTTTGGTTTTTTTTAGCTTTAAATTTAAAAAGAATATATTTTTCAGTTCTTCTGCACTTCTTGAATAGAATCAGTGTTTGTACAATGCTTGTAAAACCCTTTATGCAAATCAAATTGCAGGAAAATTTGTGAGTATTTTTTGGTAAGGAAGTTGAAGGTTTTTGGGTTTTTAAATAAGCAAATGCCATTTGTAATTTTTTCTTTTTTTCAAAGCAAGATTCATACACTAGGAACATAGGACAATGCACTTTCACCCACACATTTCAGCATGTTTAGCATGATTGCTAAAGTAAGAATGTAGCAGAGGTTATGAACCCTATTAAGTGCAGCCCAGTGTGTATTATTTCAGATTTTAAGTAATAAAGGTAGTTTAATTACTTATCACAACCATTTTAAACAGCCTAATCAATTCCCTCTATGAAGAAATTCTCTAAAACAATTTTTTGTAGACCCAAAAATGCAGTAATTATTTACTGCAAACTGTGAAGTAATCACTAGGGATGGTTCTTGAGTAGGTATTATCTAAAAGGAAGCTCCTTGATTATTCTTTACAGAAGCACAGAAAATGTTCTTTTTTAGCAGAGAATCTTCAAGATGTATAATGCATTGCCTTTGCTGTGAGGATAAGGCTCTTTGGAGAGACACTGCAAACTCTGAGGTATAAGAGTTGTTGGTTTTTTTTTACTTCTGGGTGTGTTCTCTAGAGAACTTGGGAAAGAATAAATTTGAGGGAGAAGCTCTTGGAAGCAGAGCTAGGGATATGTGGCATTTTTTAATGTGTTCTAGTTGTCTGGTGACATCAGGGACAAATTTTGCCTTCAATATCCATTTTGATATTATTAAATTACTTTATTGTTTAAGACTGCTCTTTCCCTTTAGTTACAGGCAGAAACACATGCTAAAGTTAAGTCCAGACCCTATCCATATCTCTAAAATTTCTTAGAAATCTTTTCACAGCACCTTCAGGGTCCTACCCCCACACTTTCTAAATTCCTGACAGCATGTTTAGCTATTTCCCTTACCACTCCTCAGCCTGGTGGGTGAGGGAAAACATATTCTGAGGCTGCTTAGGGATCCTGCAGGCTAGCCAGCAACCTAAGCACCAGAGCCAGCTCTCAGGCTGTTCCTCCACAGAGGCTTCCTGTTCAGCTGGTGAGGGGGGAAATTCAGTATCATAAATATTCAGTATTTATTAAAAAGGAGGCAAAATGTTCTAAACAGCTGTGGAGAAGTTGAAATGAAATGACTGTAGAAGCTTCACTTTCACAGGTTAAAAATCCCAACTCTAAAGTAGAATGTGATAAAGCCCATATTTTTTTAACTCAGTTTTTACAATACTAGGTATGCCATAGGTGTGCGTATATATGTATATATATATATATATATATATATATAAATACATTTTAGTCTACCACTACTGCAGTCACCAAGTTGCATCATGTATGTGTTTTAGAGACAAGATTTCACTTCAGAACTACAATAAAGAGCTTTGAAAGGAATCTTTAGTACACTCTAATAAGTATTCCCCATCAGGGTTATTTCAGAGATCCACCACAATTCATTGCAGGAAATCCAGTTTGTTTTGTAAAGGTGTGTAGACCAGACATTTTGAGGGTAAAAAGGGAAAGTAACTTTTAAAGCTGTAAAACAAAGAGCTGCCTGCTTACTTTTAGGTGAGTAAATTAAGTCATTTTGAAAGCGATGTGTTCCTAAGAATTGATAATTTCTAGAGATACACATTGCTACTACTGACATATATTTTTCTTAATTCTGGCTATACAAAGCTTCCAACTGTTAGAGAAACTGGAGTAATCAACTTGAATCTTTTTTTTTGTTCCAGTTTGAACACACATAGTATGTTGCACTCATTTTTAGTTTGGTTCTGTTTATCAACTACCTATTTATGTTCACTGGCTGCTTAATGCAAAATTCCTTAAGTTCTTGTGCAAGGGAATTGGTGACAGGTAAACTTTATTTTCTTCCTTACTAAAAGAATAGAGGATTTCATTTACTGTGGCACAACTTTGATGGGAGAATTTTGCTCACATGACTGCCTTTCCTAAAATTAGCCATGAGCATTTTTAGGATTACAGAAGGGACCTAAATTTTAACAGTACTGGGGAATCAAATCAGAAGTGCTGCATGGAAATTGTCATAGCACATAATCATTAAAAGAAGGCAACATGCATGTATAGGGAGTGGTTTAAAACAAACTGGTAGCTGCTGAATTCTGAAGGAATGTTGGAGGGTTCAGTTTCTATTAAAACTGGAAGGTTGTATAAATTCACATGAACCAGGGACTGTGTCACCTCTGTTGGTTCTGTCTGTGTGTTCAGGCCCATTTGGAGTACCTGGAAACTCAGCAGTGCTTGGTTCAATGTCTGCAACTGAAGAAATTCCATAAATTTTTCACTGGGACATGAAAGATTAGCACCAGCTCTAAAGTGGAATATATCAAAGATAAGGATGGGATGCTGGCTGCTACCAGCTCACTGTCAGGCTGTAGTGGGACTGCAGATTGGTCCAAGGTTTACGTGTGAAATTCATTTCCAGGTCTGGATTTGTCTGTCTGTCAGGTGCAATGTTGTAGAATAAAAAACCAAGCCCAACCCCACTGACTCTTCCCCACATAAGCCAAAGTTTAGCAATTCATACAGATATCATCAAACTGGGAATCAAAGAGCTCATAAGCCTACAAAGGTGCAACTCCCCACCCCCCTGAGCTCCCACATGGCAGACATCCCCTTCCCTCACAGGACATGTGGACCACAAACACCTTCTCTTCTCAAGGTGAGATCTCCCTACTTACACAGGCCTCGTGTTGGAGGTGAATGCCTTTTTTGTGTGCTCCAGTTGTCCCTACAATGCACATGCACAATGCACAAGCACCCAAGCCCTCTCATCTGCAGGTAGGGCTGTATGTAGATATGGGTGTACTTGGCTTTGGTTGCACTGTGTGTTGTCACTCCTGCTGGCTGCTGTCCCAGTGCCTGAAGGGAAAGGTGAATCTAAATCTAAGTGGATGTGACAAGGTCAGTGATTTCTGTCTTCAACAGAATTCAAACTAGGCTTTTTCTTCTAATAAGCTATTTTCTTCCTTGTCCTACTATTGCAAATATTAAGTATAATTTGTTTTTTATAAAAATAACTCCCTAAAACCTTTGTGTAGTTTCCTGGTTGATATTTAATCTGACATCATGGGCTATAGTCTTCTCAAGCATTATAATATTTGTGCAAATGAGTTGAGGGGCAGTTCTCCTCCTTGTGCTCACATCCCTGCTACATCAGCTGCTCTTGCCCAGACTTCATGGATACCTCCATAGTGGAAAGCTTTGTGATTTTTATTATCCAAATGTCCAAGAACAGACTGAACTATAAAGGATAAATAGCAAAGGTAGCTGAAAAAAGGCTGCAGAGCTAGACCTCTGTTTTTTTTAGCAGTAGAGATATTTTAGGCCACCTTCTCTCTTTGTTTTTTGGTTTTGCTTTTTATCATACTGTGCCCTGAGGCCCAAGACATCCTTTGTTCTTGGCTTTATATACTGCTGTTTACCATTGCAGGGTTTTTTTGGGTGTTTTTTTTTAACTTGCAACTTATTTAATTAATTTCATTTGCTCTAGACATTTTTCTTACTTAGCTCTATTTGGTCACTTTGAAAATTTCTTCTATATGAAGTTGTGGTAAGACAACTGAAAGAATGCTTGTTACTTTCCAAGGGGCCTTTGAGAATAAGCTCCTTCTTTTCAGTCTTCTAATAGGCTTTCAGCCAGTAAGTCTTTTTTGTTTTAATACAGAAAACCCTGCATTCTTTGTCAGAAATTAAAAAAATGACAACTATGCATAATATTTATTTCAATAAAATGAAAAATATGTAGTGTTTCTTAATGTTGTTTTAAAAGTAACCTTATAAGGGTTTTGGCATTTTGGGGGAGGTAGGAGAGGAGACAATAAAAAGCTTGTTGCATGGAAACAAATGACTGAGCTAGGTTAGTTAATTTAACTCTCCAGTGGACCTTATTATTTAATGTTTATAATGTGTCAGAGTATTCTGAAGACTGTAATCTCCAAGGTCTCAGCTGAAATTTATCTCATTTCTATATGTCTTCATGAAGGCACCTGTTTTTATGTTGCTGTTTCTCTGTCAAGAAGAGGAAGGCAATGAACCCCAAATCTGCAGGTGTTCTCATAGAAAACCAGTGGAATGCATAATAGGGTAGCCTGAGATGTTATGGAGAAGTTTCTGTTCACCTTAGAGCCTTCAGCAAGAAATGCTGGTCCATGGAAGGAGAGAGGATGCCAGTGTTCTTTATATATGCCCATTGGTCCTTAAGCTGTTATCTCCACCTGAGCTGAAATAATCTGTTCTTAAGTTTTATCTTTGTGTTAATTTGAGCTGGAAAATGCTTTCAAAAGTATTCTGGCAATTGCCCCCTACTCCCCCACCTAACAACAACAAAACCAGGATAGCTTCAGAAAATTATATAATAAATTAACACCACATTAATTCATTGTATTTTGGAGACGTTCTGAGCTATCCAACTTAGTGAAATCATCTTTTTGAAGAGATCCAGTTAGTACTAGGAAGGAATAGAACAAGGTTAGATATGGCAAAGTAAGAAATGAACATCAGAATAGGAGTGGAAGGAGGAGGGGAAATGGACTCCTTTTTTTTTGGGTATCAAATTGCATGTACGTGTTTAGTAGCTTCCAGACAGCAAAAGTTAATCAAAAGAAGGTTCTAGTACTTATGTAGTAGAATTATCACAAAAATCCCAGATTTGTGTGGTGCAAAGAGATGAGGTAATTGAGGTGCTACCATTTTGATGTTGTTTGGCTTCTTGTCCTCTTCTTGTTTTCCTCATCAAAAAGACAGATTTGCCTAAAAATTTGTCATTTGTATCACCTGATCTTTTAGGAAAAAAAAAAAAGTAGATATTATGTAAATTAGGCACATTTAATCCAAAGCAAACCTTTAAAGAGACAAAATCAGGCTAAAGTCTGAATTTGGAAAAAACAGACAGTTTTCTCTTCCTGTTGCTATGTAGAGGAAGACAATTCTTTTCTCTTAATTTTTCCTTAAAAAAAGTAGTTTACTAAGGATCAATGATTTAATTAATCCAGAATATTGCAGTAATTTATGTGTTGAGGATATGGTCACTAATCTCCTTAAGGCTGTTATATTTAAGCTGCCACCTTCAAGGTTTGTGTGTCCATAATCCAAATTAAATGTGGTAATGTGATGAAAACACATTGTTGAAGATGTCCCTGCTCTTGCAGTGGGGAGGGTGGACCAGGTTATATTCCAAGGACCCTTCTAACCCTTATTGTTGTGTGATCCTAAACATACTATTAATTCCTCAGCCCTGAGAAGACAACAGATGTAAGGATGGTTTGTTGTGTTTGGGGAAAGGAGGGTAAAACACACTCTTTATAAGATTGGGATATAAGTTTAAAAGTAAGTAGATCTAAAATTAGTTCAGTTCCATATGCTGCATATCTTGATCTTCATCCTCTTCACAATTCACCAAATATTTGGAGCATGGGTAAACTACCAACCATTTTGCATGGTATTTATGAGTACCAGAAAGCTTAGTTCCTACAAAATATTTGAGAAATGATCAACCATTACATCACTGTATGGGAAATGTGAGCATTTCTTGGGAGGAAAGGGGAGCTTCAGGGGAAGATGGATTTAATTTTTTTCATTCAGTTTCGTGTGGAGTTCAACAAATCTGTCTAACTCTGAAACAAGCAGACATTCTACAGTCTTTTAAAGTATTGTTTAATTAATATATTTAAATAATCTCCTCCACACAGCTAAATGTTTCTGGAAACAGGCAGAAGTGTCTTTATTTTGTTCAGGACTGTGTGAAGGCTGATAGTTGCTTAAAAATTTAAATTAAAGATTATGTTTAGGCAAAGTTTATAAGTACCTAGAGGAGAAATAGAGTTAAAACCCCAATTTGCCTTGTCTTACAGAGGATAATGTTAGATGAATAGAACGGTATCAAAATCTTCCTAGGACTTACATGTAGGCACATTCTTATAGTTCATAATAAACCAGAAAATAACAATCAAATTGCTGAGTTTGTATTGAAATAGAAATAACTGCATTTAATTTTGTGTAGAGATGTAGCTTTTAGATGTAGCTTTTTTTTAGATGTAGCTTTCTGTTGGGCCTGTCATAATTTGCAATTTCTTTACCAAGTAAAGGGAACAATTTTGAATTTGAATAAGTAAGCCTAGATTTGACAACAAAGTGTTTAAGCAACAAGCCCTAATGAAGTTTCAGTGAATCACCGATGTAACCTGAAGGTTTTCCAATATGTGTTTTACATCTGATGTATATATGTTCACATTAGTTTTTATTTATTCCTATCTCTCATTCAATATTTTTGCTTTTATCAATGTAATTTCACAAAAATATCAGGTTTGTATAGGTTTGGGGGACATAGATTATTACTATTATTTTGTGAGTTTGTGATATTGAGTTTGTAGATAAATCATACCTGATGTGCACAATCCTTGGCTGTTTTACTAATTAGGGTGGTGGGGTTTTTTGTTTTGTTTTTATTCCTTCTGTGGCACAAGTGAAACTAAAAAACCATGGAAGTATTTCTACCCAGCCTTTTCCAGGCACTTGAAGTGACTCTTTACATTTACAGTTCCTGATAAGCCTCATTAAGACAGTTTTGGTCCCAATGCCCCTGTGGTTCTTCAGGGACTTAGGGTAGTATTTTAAAATGCTCTGAGTTTTTCTGCTTCTATGCAATTTCTGATCATTGCTTGAGCACAAGTGGAGTCACATTGCCCCCAGCAGGGAGAATGCAGAACATAACTTCAGTCCTTTATATCAGGCCTAAAGCACAGTACAGGCTTCAATTAATATATGTAAAAATATATTTGCTAATATATAACTCTAACTTATAAACAACTAATCTGAATTTACCATGTTTTAATAATAATTTGCTTTTTTTCCTTATTTTTTTAAACCTAGATCAGTAGTTTGCATAGTAAAAATCTCCAGCATATTTTGATTTTTCTAAAATCTGCATTCAAGGCTGATCAGATGTTTTTCATGGGGATTTTTAAGACTTACTTTGATGAACTTAAGAATATGGAAATTTTCTGTTTGCCATAATGTTTATGCAGGGCATGGTCAAAAATAAGAAGTAATATCTCGTTTTGAATCTCTGTTTCTCAAGATCTCAGTAGCTTTTTTGGCTCTTGTCAAAATGAAGAACTACTTCATGCAAGAGTTAAAAGACAAAATGATTGGAAAAATGTGAAGCAGGTTTAGAATGGTTTGTTTTAGTGGCTAATCCAGGTGAGGGATTTGTTGCAAAAGTTCTCAAATTGCACTGCAATGACTGTGGGAAAATAGGGGAATCAGATAACTTTGAAGTCTTGATTTGAAGTTCCACGTTCAGCACAAAAGAGTAATTGAATGACAAGACTGTAGTATAATTGTCTGCAAATTATTGGCAAGGAACTCAGTTTCTGTAATTTTCGTCCTGTTCTTCCAAAAACTGTGAGCTGATCTCACCTTATACTTGGTCCTTGCCAACATCCAAGTACTTGAACTTGTGTTTATTAGTGCTCCTTTCAAATTTTGTGTTGTGAAACAATAAGAATACACATTTAAAAGAGAAAGTTGTATCCAAAAAATATTTAGTTTTAAAATTTTTATCCTCTCTCTATGGTTGAGTGTTTCTACCACCACATCTACATGTGACTTAAATGAACTCAGTTGCTGATATAAAAGACACTGATTTCTCTGAGTTTATAACTAGCCACATGGGACCAGATGATACACAGACTATTACAGTTAGGTGCAGCTTGCTTTAAAACTTAATTCCTACAGTTACTGACCAAGCAAAAGTTTCAAGGAGGTTTAACTACAGACATTATGCAATGCAAATAGAAATTGCTTCTCTGCAAATGCAATAAGCAAAAACATATTAGAGAGTCTGGAACGGCAAATTGGAAATTTCTTAATCTAGTATTTGGCCAATATTTTTTTTAATAGCACCTGGAAATGATATTGAAAAAGCCTCCACAATTTAGATGTATTTTGCCGATTTATACAAGCTAAAAAACTCTCAAGACCCAATTTCAATTCTGATATTTTTCTGTCCTCCTAAATAAGTAGAGAAAAATAAACCAAAATAAAATAAGTATAAATAGGTCTAATAAATAGCCTAAATAGATGGACTGTGTTGAACAGCTGAACCTTTCTATTTGACCTATTGTCATTATAAATAAATTATTTGAGCAGAGATTCTGAAACGCAGAAAATCCTATTTCATAATACATTTCCAATAATAGTATTTTCAGAGTATCAAAGAGGGGAAATCACTCTAGATAATGCATGATATTTAAAAAAAAATTGCAAAAAAAAAAGAAAGGAGAAAAAAATTAATGCCCATTTTCAAAATATTAGTCTAAAAAACCCACAGATCTGTAAATATGCATGCAGCATGAAATGTTTTCTGTTTTACACAGGAGTTTAATAACTGAAAAGTGGGTAAAATATTTTTGAGAAACTAAAATATAGTGGAAAACACCAGGGTTATTGGCATGCTGAGGTACCAAATATTAAGAATCAGTTTATCATTCTAATTGGGGGCAACAGATAAGAAAACAGCGAGCCTGAAGTTTCTGTCCTGGAGACAGAAGTAAACAGAATTGATTGAAATGTGTTTATCCCAGCTTAGGAGAGGGCATGGTTGACCTCTTGATATCTCTACAAATGGGTGAAGAACTGCAAATAGCTGTTATTTGGCCCTGAAAAGGTTAGTTTTAGTTTGTTTGTTCTTTACTCTGAACTGCCACAAAAGAGTTTAGATAATACTGAACTGGGTAAATAGCTCAGGTCAGATTTGTGCGTACAGTTTTTGTATATTTAAATTAAAATACTTGATGCTTCATTTGTTTTTCAAAACTATGTTTTTGTTGTAGTACTTGGAAGTATTTTTTTGTTCAGAAATGAAATGTCCTGAAGTCAGAAGTAATGCAACTTGAGCATGCATGCTTGATTTCCCAAAAATTATGCAGAGCCTTAACATCTCTGATAGCAATCATGTACTGCAATTCAGTTATTAAAATGCTAAAAATAATTTTGATAAATTACCCACTTTGGGGAACTAATAATTGGACAAGAGCATGTTTCAATGATACTTTGAGAGCAATGTCTTTACAAGACAGTCTCCTGTATCTTCTAGATTGGCCTATTCCATTACATTTCTTAGCACGTAATCTTTGCAACTCCTTGATTTTTCAAATGTTCAAAAAAAACAAACTCCCCAAGCCCTGTGAAAATTTAAGAGATGACCATATGCCCCATATTTTTAAAATGGGGCATATGGCATATGGTAAAAAACCCCAAACAAACCCAAGTGCAAGAACAAAGCTCAAAAACCACTCTCTTTTCCATTCTTTGAAAGCTAGTCAGTGGTATTATTCATTTGTCAGTAAGTGTTTTAACAATTCTAAATTCTATTTTCTGTATGTCAGATTCATTTGTGGTAATGCATATGTTGTCTAACTATATTGGCATTATGCAATTCTTGCAATTCTTCTTCCATGTCTAGATTTTTGTCCAAATACATACAACTTTACAACAAAAGAAGTTTGGTAGTAGACGGTTGGATTTGTATAATGATAAATAAATTACTTTTGTAAATTTTTCTTTTTCATGAATGCTAAGAAAGGAATCAGATTTTTGCCAGACTGATCCTCCCTCGTGGCCAATCATCACTTCTCACTCAGTTCCAAGGCCCCTTCCTGCTCTGGGTGGGGCTGAGAATTCTACACAAGCCTTCAATGGCTCATATACAAATACTCAAAGGAAAAAGATTTACAGCATAAAAAGCAGAATTTCATTGTTTTTGCAGAAACTTTGTGTAGTAGTATTGTAAAAGGATTTATTTAAAATAAAGTCAGCTAAAAATTAAAGTCTTGGCTTTCTTTACTGAATCATATTCATGTCTTTAGTTTAATGACCCTCAGCATTGGTGAAATTGCTTTCTGATTTCACTGAGTGTAAGTACATGTGGCTGTTAAATAGGACCAGAAAAAATATTTTTGGTGTAGAGTTAAGCAAGAAAAAGTTTTTACAAATTAACCTGGAAAAGTATTTGTTGACAGAAATCTAATATATTGACTCATTGTACCTTGTGGAGTCTAGAAGGGAAAGGAGAGGACAAAATACTGAAGTATATATTATTTACTGCAAATCAATGATGTTAAATGAAAAAAAAATCATCTCAAATTTTCCACCCTGTGCATTCCCCCAGGCAAATGTGTAGTGAAAGCTGAGTGGTTTTCTTGATTTTTGTCCAATTTCTTGACTTTTACTTGGAAGTATAGATTCTGAATATTTCTGAGACCTTAGAGGCTTCATTTAATGTAGAAGGATTTTAAAGTTTTATGGTTATCACACCAATATTCACAGATAAAATTGAATATTCTGTCCAGGTTTTTTTATATAAGATGGAAGTATAAAATATTGCTAGTGGTGAGGGACTAATTTTAAACATCTAATGAGTATTATCTTAAAATATTAGCTTGACTCAATACTCACTTGAAAAATATGGATCTAAGTTAAACAGTGGTTTAAACAGTACTAACAATTGTATAATAAAATTCTGAAGTTCAGCTTTATTTAATAATTTGTTTTCTTAGTTTCTTTTTCATTTTTCCTTCTTTCATGTCTCTCCTCATTCCTCTAATATTCTTTCTTTGTCACCCTTTCTGGTAAAGTTTAGGAATAAATAAGTACTTCTAAAAACTTTTTTCTAAAAGAAATTTTACAAAAGTTCTGCTGTTTTGTTATAACTAGGGAACAGAAGAATAACTTAAACTGATGCTTAAGCTGCACTGGTGTCAAGCAATCCTGATTTTTATTTGGCTCAAGACAATGGGAATACCCAGTGCAGGAAGTGGCATTTGTCAGTCCTGTGTAGCCAGAGGGAAGCTCCTCACAACACACACAGCTCAGGAGTAATGTGGTTGTGGTGGGAGAAAAGAAAAGGAACACATTGTTGCTGATTTCAGCAAGCGAAACATTGAGTTACATCAAAACAACATGGGTTTATTCCACATTAAATTAGTTGTCCCATAGGGATGTACTGAAACTTTGGGTCTGCTTCCAGCAGTATGTGCAGAAAGAAAAGGTGCAGAGGGATTTTAGTATGCACGCAGCAGAGGAAGTTAGATAATGCATTCAAGCCCATGTTTTGTTTTCTTATGTAATGAAAAGACTACCTAGAGGATGGATAGTCCAATGTACTAGCTTTTTCCTGGTAATCTAAATAAATAAATGCTTAGAAAATATTAGTGGACTCATCCAGCACAGCAGTGCTTTTGTATGGCTTTTTTTTCCTTGTATCCAAGCAAGTCCCTATTTTCTTTTCTAAACTTTCAAGAAGTTGTTTGATTTGGTTTTGCTTTTACTGCACTACTGAAATATTATTTAAGGACAGAGCTAAACCTATGTTATAACAGGTCTTTATGACCATGTGTTTAGCATGCTATTTTAAGTTGCTCCAATAGAGTATCAGTAAAAAATACACAAAATATTTATTAGCTTCTTTTCCACTAGATGTATTTCACAGCAGTGGTGATTTGCCTGATTAAGAGATTAGCCTCTCAGAAAAACATGTTTGAATGAGAATGAGCTGCAAATGCTCAGTGGTACCAAGTAGATTATTTTCCATGTGATAGATGTGGTTCTAATTATTTGCACTTACTTTCATCTCTATGTCGTATATTACTTTTTGGATTGCTGTATTATTGACAAAATGTGCTTCTGTGGTGGCAAAAAGATAGTTATATTACAGAGAGAAGAGCAGAGATGCAGACCAAGTGGAGAGGTATTATGGGGATTTTAAAGGATCACATGAGTTATATGCTAGTTCCTGAAAAGAAAGTTTCTACAGACATGGTGCATATACATTGAGAATTATAAATCATCTTCCAAAGTGACATGAAATCTAGAACAAAAATTCAGCCTTTTTAATGCAGAAAACTTGATACAACTTCATTTTTTTTTCCAAGATCAGTAACTAGGTGCTTTCTTACATTGCCAGTTATTTTAATACTCCCAAAGAGAATTGCTGCGCTCGGGGGTTTTTAATGCCACAGTATTGTTCACAAAGGATGGTGAGTGTCACAGATAGCCCAGGGAAGCCTGAAAAGTGCTGTGTGGCCTACAGAGCTCTCAGGTCTCTGGACCAAAACTAGTGTGTTCATGCAAAAAGGCTTAACCTTTGTCATGTGGCATCAAATTAGTAACTGTACATTATATTTGTGTCTCCGTTGCCCCAGGAAGACTGCTGGTAGAATTTATTTAAACTTGCATCATCTTTTATTTCCTAGGGATAATATATGGAAAGAAAACACATCTTCCTCCTTTCATAACTTTCGAGTTAGATTTTTAACTTAATCCTGGGAAGCATTCTCTCTTTATCTTAGATCTTCTGCAGGGTGGGAACTTCTGAAGGAAAAAATCTTTCATTTCTTACGAGACCCCTTGAGTCTGAACTCCAGCAGCAGCCAAACAATAATCTTCTGATTTATAGAACAGTGTGGTGTAGAATGTGCTGTGAGAGTGGAATTAATACGAAGCAAGTTAACATTGAGTCAGTATTTTACAGACTGTGTGTGTGGTTCAGCGGTAGAAGCAGCAAGCAAAGTGTTTAAGATATCAGCTGTCTCCTTGCACCAAAACTGAATAGCTGTGTCAGCACAGCCCTATGCCTACACTAATTACAAACAGGGATATGTTTTTGGATCTGTTGTAGGAAGAGAACACAGAGGAAAGCTTGGGAAATGTGACATTATTAATATCAGGTCGTACATTGCTGCCTAAGTAAAAATTCCTGCTGAATCCATCAGTCACACTGCAGTACAGGCTCTACAGCATAGTGGAAGCCTTCAGGTGTTGTAAGAAATGCAGTTACCTGCCTAATGTTATTATCTAGTGTTGAGAAGTAGACTCTTCACTACACTGTGCAAACCTACTGAAAATAATTGTATCTAGTCTCTCCAAGCCGTTGGGTCTATATGACTATGGTGATCTAAGCCCAGCTGGAAAATCAAACCCACTCCAGTTGCTCCCTTTCCAACACCCCCTTCTGATAATGGAGAGATTAGAAGTAGGAATAACAATTTACTGGAAATAGCAATAACCACACCAAAATTAATAAAAAGGAGTGTACAACAGAGAGAGAAACTTTTCTACCTGCAAATAAGATATGCACTACTGACAGTCCCCCCAGGTGGCACTTGATGTGGTTGCCAACAATGACACGAGCTGGTGCCAGGAGAACTTGCACAGTTTAGCTTTTTCCCACCCCTCCCAGCCTGGAAAGGAGAAACAACAGAAAGCAGGGACATGACAAAAACATGGAAGCTAATTCATCTGAACAAGGGGTTGCTCTTAATTGATTTAGGATGAATATTTAGAATTGCTGCCAAAATGCCAACTGTGGCCATCCCAGTGCCAGAGCTCTCTCCTGGGGCCGTGGCAGCAGTGGTGGCACCGTGGGGCTCTCTTCTGGTGCTGAGTGGCAGCTTGGCCCTGACTCCTGGTCCCACACACTCTCTGGCAGGAGCCAGGCAGCAAAATGGCAAACTTTATTTCCAGCTGTGGCTTCTTCCTTCAGAGACCCTGTCCCCAGCCATGGTGGGGACGGTATCAAACAGTGCTCTACCCCTTTTCTCGGTCACCATGACAATGACTTACTCTAGGAGCAGGAAAGCTTTACCAAGTAGAGCTGTGGGAAAATGCATTGTTCTGGCACTAGGCCAAATGTGTCCCAAAATCGTGCAGCTGGCTGTCCAGCTTTGTGCAGAATGAGGGGCTGGGGGTGCATTTATGTCTTTTGCTGACTTGAGGCATTTGTCGTATCTGTCCTTCCTTTGTCCTTGACTTTTTTTTTTTTGTTTATTCTGAATGTTTTGTGCTGTGACTGATGGATGAAAGTGTTATTTTTTTTTAATTTCATCAGTATACCATATATTCTATAGTGTTTACCATAAAATATACTGGGACTTAATGTCTAGTTAGGTGAAGTTGAATCTTGGAAGCTTGATGAGGAAGAGACCATGTTTTCTAGCATTGCCTGTATAATTCTGCATTTAAAAATCCGTCTTTCACTGCCCTATCAAGTTTTCTTTATTTTATTTTCTCTTAAAGCAAGACCAATAATTATTTAAAGGGCTTTTAAAACAACAGAAAATATATGGTTATGTGTTGCTTGCTGTGCTCTGTTTTTACTTTCAAATGGTTGTGACAAGGCAAGATTAATACAAGTGAGTCAATGTATACACTAAGTCAATTTTCTATGCATAAAAGGAATCTAAATTAAAATGGCAGCTTGTAAACTCAATACAGCACGTGACAAGTTGACAAATGTTAAATAAAGCCTAATAAAAACAATTAATTTCAAGTCTGCAAATTTGTTCAAGTGGTTGATCCGGCAAACAAAGTTACTGTTTAATCCTCAGAAAATAAGAGATTAATCAGAAAATTACCCAGATAAATATAACTTATCCCTGATCAGCTTGGAGGTAAAAGAAGTGCGTACTGTTACTCTAAGAAAACTTGATTATATATTTGAATTTGCAATTTCTTTTTGCAGAGTTTCAGATTAAAAAATAATCCAACTTTTCTTAATTGATTTAGGATGAATACTTGGAATTGCTAGCTAATCCTCCATTCCTTGAAATTAATTCCTAAATTACAAGAGTAGAGTCTAGACCTTCCTGTCCATTGAGGCATAGTAATGAGTGCTTAAGATCAAATCCCTTTTCTTTATACAGTAAATGCCAGCATATGTGCTTTGCAACCACTTAGATTTAGTTTCTGTTTTCTTCAGCTCTTTCAGTTTGCTCAGCAGAGCACAAACACACCCTAAGTACAGTATGGGCAGCATCCCCCTCATTTATTGCTGTAGCTGACTATGTAGTTGCTTATCCTTTTGGGAGTTCTTCTTCAAACTGTTGTAAATATTTATTCTAAGAGTGATCTGGTGTGTCGCATATTTCTTTGGACCTGTAACAGTAGGAAATGATGTTACTTTATTCTTTTCATTAGGACATGATTAAACTTGAAAATTACGGGGAAAGGAGAAGACCCTGTATCTTTTAGGAATACTTTATTTGTTGTTGAAATACCAATCTGGTGAAAATCTATTTTTTGTATTTTTAGAAAATAAAAAAAGCAAGTGTATATCCATATTTTTTAAACAGCAGCGCCTGAAAAATTTTCTTTTCAATTTCTGCAAAGTATATATTTTTTCCCTATTTAGATGCAACATGATGATTCATTCTTATAGAAAGTTATGTGGAAGATGCAAATCGGTTGCAGATGTTAAGCCATGTACTATTACTGCTGGTAATTGGTGGAAGAAATGCTTCCCCTTAATGTTTTAAATATTATATAGCAGCTTTTGAGTTGATGAACTCCAAGGCATTAATATCAGGCAAATATTAGATATTAAGTATAGATATAAATTATACTTAGTAGGGTTTTTTGTAGTTTAAAAATTATGGAGTTTGTATATGTCATGCTGATTGAGTTTCTAGAAGCTCCATTTAGTTTTAAACTACTCTGAGTAGCAAAATTTATGGGGGGTGACAAGAAATATGCACAGAAAAGCCTGAAAAAGCAAACAAAACCCTCATCAAAATCTACAAGCAAACATACACCCACACCCTCAATGTGTAATGTTCATAAAGTGGTGCATTTAGGTAAGCCATACTAATGTATACAATGCTTAAAATAAAAATATAAGAGCTCTGAGTTATGTATTTTCAATTTCAACCTTGTTTTCAAATATAAAATTGCAAGAGGCATGATGAAAAATTTAGATTAGTGAATGGAAGATTATCTGACTGAGGTTTGAGAATAAATACAGCATTCAAAGTATTACAGTAATTCCCAGCTTCATCATGTGAAGATGCTCTATGACAATGGGCTTTTCATTTTCTTCATTTTACATGTTTTTCTCCTTTCCTGTTTCTGACAAGTGTTAATAAAAGGTAGCCCCTGAGAGGTTATAACTTGATGTACAATTGCTAAGGAATAGTCCTGCTGTATATGATATGCTCTGACACAATGGTTAGTGATCCCCTTCAATCCACTGTTAGGTATTTTGGTATTTACACTGCTATTCAGCAAAAGTATTTATTTTCTATGATGCTCTTTAGAATTGCAAAGTGGTCAAATATTTCAATAGCAGTTGTATGAAAAAGGTTTTGTTTTATTCTCAATCATAATTATCATACATTTCTCATCTTCACTTATCCATTTTACTTTAAATTTAAACTTTGGAGTTAGTGTCTGCTGCTCCAGACTGCTTTGTGCTGTGTCCAGAAGCCAAGTGATTCCAATGAGACACTGTTTCATAAACAGAGAGCTGCCATGCTAGAGGGAACACCAGCCAGCTGGATATGCTTTCTTAAACCTTTTAAACATTGGCCAGGGAAAAAATTATAACTATGTCTTGCGTGGTTCACCAACAGGAAAGCATGCAGCAGGCAGGAATTGCGGGCAGAAATTTGTCATGTCTCTGTTGCTATTCTCGCGCGTGTCAGCAGGTGGCGATGGAAGGCAGCGTAGGAGCCGGGAGAAAGTCACACAAACGAAGTGAAATGGAAAAAAAAATGCTTGGAAAGAATCTGCTCTGCTTTTTGTGCTGTTTGAGGCTTTGTTCTTCGGACCATCTTTAGGCTCGGTTATAAAATTAGCTTTATGTCTATTTTATTAACAAATTGTTCATTTGTCTTTTGCGGCCCGTGACTAACATATGTCAAATGCAAATCATTGTCCCAAAAGCAATGGTTTTGTGACAAATATGACAATAAACGATATGCAGGCAACCTGGGTGAAAGATGAGAGTTCTGAACAGAATAGTTAAAGTAACAGGGACAGTGAAATCATTCCCCTGATGCTTGCCACAAATCCATTTAGAAATTGTACAAGAAAACCACCACCAGAATTCATTCCCAGACTAAGGAAGGATTTACACAGTAAAAATAACAGAGTAGCGGTGCCATCTAGGGATTAATTTTCTTAGTGCTCTGTCACTATTCTTCCTCTGGGTGTGGGCAGCATGTAAAAAATGAGCAATGCTTTTAAAGTAATTTTGCCAGTAAGTAACACTCCTGCCTTATGTGCTGTTTTGAAATGATATATGCTGGAAAGCATCAGCTCCATTTAGGAAAGGATTGAAGCATTTAATTTCTTCTAAAACTTGTCCTTTTCTCTCTTTTTTTGGCCAGAAGCATCTCAGGAAGTCACTAAGTAGGAACAGTGGATTTTAGGATGCTGTTGCCACAACACTTAATTATGCAATTGAGGAATATTTTCCTTTCAAATATCCCTTTTCACTGCTGTTCCACTGTAAACCTTGAGCAGAAACTCCCGGCAGCAGTCCCTCTGTCTTCAAACTTTGTATGAAGTTAATGGAAATAATTCAAAAAAGAGAAAAATAGGTCAAGTCTTTCTTCTTTTTGTTTGTTTGTTTTAAGATCAGTGGTATTACGTGGGTGTATTCTGTTCAGTGGCAGTAGTGTGATCGTGGTGAACATAGAGGTGAGAAATGAGTGGTATCTAAGTTTAATGGCAGGAATATGAATGCATATATCATAGGGTTTCGTTGTTTGGGGGTTTTTTTCAGATGAAATTATAAATGGAGCTATGAAATATATTGTCCTATGTGATATAAAACATAGGTAATTTATGATTGCTATCAATTAATACCAGAAAAAGTAATTTTCTTTTTTATACTGAAATTCGTTATATTTTGCTTTAGTTGTTTAGGCTTGAAGGGAATTGTTTACAAATGAAGTATATTTCTTGTGGAGATTGTGGCTTGCTCCCTAATCAGTTCAAGCCTGACAGTGCACGTGGTTGCCTACTTTTATCTCCTGTTTATCAAATGGTGAAAGTCTCAAAGGATAGAACACAACAAGTGGGCTTTACTGAGACTTAAGAGGTGATTTTTTTCTTCTGTAATTTGAGTGGCTCTGCATTGGCCCAGCAAATAATCCTAAGTACTTCATTGTGTCAACAGTTTTAGCCTCACGCTGCCTCAGATACTCATTCTTGGAGTGTGTCAGCCAACAGACATCAAACTGCCAACACTTTCCAGAGGAAAGGAGTTCTCCAAAAATAAAGACAAGAGTTTGTACAGCCTGATAAAGAAACCATTCTTACATGCAGTTAATTTTCTCCCAGTAAAGGGAATTCTATCTTTCACTTTCCTGAGATAAAGAATTTAAAATTAATAACTTTTAGTAATACTTAACTCCCCCCCCTTTCAATTTTTTCTGATGTACATTTTCTGTGGAGTTTTTCTAGTCTCTTATGAAAAGTCAGCAGCTGGCCAAAATGCTGTTGGATACCTATAGATGGTCACAGCCTGACACTTCATGTCATTTGTTTTACTAAGTGACAAAACTTTGTTATTTTTCAACACATGCATGCTGCAAAGCATTGGAGACAAAAGTAATACAGAAATAAGTTTTTTTCGAATATTTTTTAGTTTTGTTTTCCTGGATGGTTGGGGGTGCTATGGAAAGTCTGACAGAAATATCTATTTAGAAATCAAGACTTTTTTTGAAGAGATATGAAGATGGTGAAGCTATTAAGTGAAGATAAAGAAATATTAGACATCTATAAATAAAGTTAAATAATGCAGACTTTTAAAGAAGCTTGCGAATTTAAAGTTTTTTAGCAAAAATAAAATTGTTATATGCAAGCTTTTTTTACTCAGGGATTAATTCTAGCAAGTACTTGAAGGACTGTGTATCAACTTTCAACTATTATATCAATTACTATGTCATATTTTAAAGGAACTAAATACACCAATTCTTACCCCATAGCTTATACTTTAAAGAATTGTTAAAAACCCAGCTGCGCATTAACCACACTTCTCATGAAACACGTGTTATCTACTTTAGCACTCTTGACCTTATCATATGGTAATTTTCTAGCTTTTAAGAAGTAATTTTTGAGATTTTCAGAGGTACTCCCAGTTTCTTCCTAAGGTGCTTTTGCTGTCTTAAGTAGTCTTTAAATGATTTACTTCTAGTACTTTCCTTTTATATTTTATATGTTGATTGCTTGCTGAACTCTTGCCTTGATGTATGAATAGTAAACGAAGATATAAAAAGCTTTAAACTCCATTTGAATCAGCTTCTAAAGTCAGACTATTTCATCTGGTAAATACAAGTTTCCTTATCTTTACTGCTACATAAATTAAAGACAAGAGTTAATGAGAATAAAAATAACTCAAATACTTTACTACTTAACATAGATTGAGAAGGCTTTGCATTGGCAATGATTTCATTGAAGATTATTCTTCAGTTTATTTGGATGGTTTATATATGAACCTTTTTCTAGAAAGACAGAAAATGTGTATTTCTTTTCTATGCTCTACCAACCTTATGAGCTTTGTGCTTAATTGTTTTTAAGGTTGTGAAAAAATTTGAAGGAGGCATCTCAGGCTTTAAAAATTAGAACATAAATTATAGCAAAACTTTCACTGAGGTGATTCATATTTAGAACGTTTTACATATTTAAAAGCTATCATTACTGCTTTCTTTAAAGTCTTCCTATATAAGCCTTACAACTTGATCTCTTAGGTTGGACAGCAGTATTTTCAATAAGCCCGGTTAGTTCCATGGCAGCATTCTCAGTGAGCCCAATTAGAACCTTATAATCATAAAAATTATATAGGTTGAAAGGGACCTATGGCTGTTGTTCAGAAGAAAGGGTTAAAATCAGGAGGATGGTAGATTCTCTCAAGTGACCTTGCAGCTGGGGAAGCTGAGATCTGGAGAATAAAGTGAAGGAAACCCCATCTATTATGCCTACTGTTGTTTATCCTCTGTGTTTTGAGAAGTGGAATCTCTGTCTAGAGATAACATGGGTGCTTGGAGAGACTTGGATGTGCTCTCACAGATCTCCTTGAGCTCCCTGCCTTAGGAGAGAGACCAAAGCTCAGGGCTCATAAAAAGCATAGTGAGATCACAGCCTGGTGATAGACCAGGTGTGTGTGGACCCTTGATAAATGGGTGCAGACAGCAGCCCCACCTGGGATGTGTTCTGGGATGGACTGAGCCTGACAGGGTCTCTGTTCCTGCCTGTGTGCCTCTGCCTGGGGGTTGCTCTGGGATCCTCTGGGTAGTGAGGGCATTGAAATGTACTGTTTGCTTTTCAGCAGGGGTTTGTGGTTGCTCTGGCTGCCTGCCTATCTCAGCTCACAGGGGGGCCATGTGAATAGCCTCATGCTCATAGTTGGGCCAGTTGGGTCAAGTTGTTCAAGGCTTTGCACTGTTGGATTTTTGAGTGTCTGCAGTGATAGATGTGGCAGAGTAATCTTTTAGCTCCTGTTCCATGTGCAACTGTTCTCTCTGTGAATAAGCTCTTTCCTTTGCTGAGTTAAAATTTCCCATATTCTAACATGTGTCCATTGCCTCTCTATGCATTTTAGAGGAGTTTCACTTAATGTTAACTATGTAGTTGTAAACATCAATAGGCTTCCTCCTAGGATTTCCTTCAAGTTTGAACAACTTTATTTCTCTCAGCTTCTTTGCTCTTGACTGTCTTGGTAGCTTTTGGTTGCACTTCCTCCATTATGTCTATCTTATCCTGGAGACTCCAAAACTGGTTGTAGTACATGTTTAATGATGACCATAAAGAGAGCGAGTTTATTTAAAAAAACAAACAAAAACGTCATTGATTGAAATGACCACAGAAAGCAAGAACCACTCTTGTGCTATAAATAGCATTTGGTAAACACCAATTAATTACAATAAGTGATGATTTAGTAAGATTAGGACTTCTGTGGGAGAAGGTTGTTTGGAATATTACCTGGTACAGATTTAAAATTACTTCTACCAATTCAACACAGGTAATGAGAAAGGTAAGGAAGATTAGAAAGTTTTGCTATAGAGTATACTTTTAGTCCCCTTTTCATTTAGCTTCAACTTCCAGCCACTGAAATTTTTAGTTTTGTGTCTTCCTTTTAATACGAGAGTTCTCAACTATTTCAGTCAGTGTTTTGGTATTTGTCAAAATCTTCTTGAATTGTCCAAGAATTTCAAAAGCCTTTTTAAAAGTATAGTTTAATTTTGTTACTGAAGAAGTCAAATTGAAAAAGATTTTGAGGTGACCAATAAAAGATTTCAATCAATATATAATTATTACTCAGTATTTATAGGTGACTAATGTTAAGAAATTGGCAGGTATGCCTTGCAGAGGTTGCGTTCATAATTTCAGTTACTACTTACAATATTACTCTCCAGATTGTTCCTGTGCCAAATAATTAGGATTGCTCTGAGTTCCTCCATCTAAAATGTATCCTACTCCCAAAGACTTCTGAATAATGTCCTTCTATCCATGTAGTTAAATCACTCATGATAATCCATCCTCCCAAACACTGCCATTTCCATTTCTGATGGGTATGGCAAAAGTGGGTTTTGCCGTGCATGTAGCCCTTTGCAATGCTTTTTTCTTCCAGACAGCTGTTTCCCACTTTATATCTCTGGCTCATCAGTTGGCTCCTACTTGCAGCTGCTCTCCCCTTCATTATTATTCACATTGTGGCATCAGTGCACACACCTGATTGTTCTATGGTCTACTTGTTACTTTTCTTCATTTCCCTCTAAGGCATTTTTTCACTCAACACGAATACTTGGAAGGAGTTTTCTGTAAATATCCTGAGCTACTTTATTGTTTTTCTTAAATGCCCCTTTCAAAACTTGCTCTTGGGATGTTTGAAGAAAGACAGTAGCAGTTGAGTTTGTGTCTCATAAAACCTATTGCTCTTGGTTATGAAATTGATCTCCTCTTCCTCCTAACCTGATCCAAGAGCTACACATCCTAAACAACAGCTGAGTCAGAGTATTTGGAGTGTCTAACTGCTTCAAGGAATTACACTTGAGAACAGAATAAAACTACTACAAAGAATAATTTGGGAACAGCTCCATGCACCTTTCTTTGGAGGAAGTGTGTATTTTACCTATCAACTATATGGGAAGTCATAGCAGACCACCTGTCTAAATGAGGTGCTAAAGGTATGATGTGTTCTCCAGTGTTAGTACTGATATTTGTAATGGTTTTTTCTTTGTTAAGGATCTCTTAGCGTTATGCTCAGTCAATTCTTAGAGTGCAACAAGGAGAAATTTAGTCACCCTGCCCATCTGATTTACTTGACTTGCTCATTAAATTTTAGAGATAATTCTGTAGGATAGCCTGGTACCTAGTGAAAAACTATGTACAGGAAAAGTGTATATATAGTCCTGGATAGTGTAAGAAACATTAGTGAAAGATGGAAAAGAAAATTAGTCGAACCATGAAAGTGAATGTAGGAGCTTTTAGAACTCAAAGATCAAGTCACTTACAGATGGGGAGTTAAAAACAAAAGTAGTGAAATACATAGCCTGTTCGAACTGTGGAGTAATATGTAAAAAATTGAAAAAATATGTAAAAAAATGGCCTTATTTCAAGTATTGCTCATGTGAAACAGCTGTAGCTCAGTGTTCTTTGAAGGTCTGGGTAAAATTTTTGCATGAAGTCTCAAAGAATAGAAACGAATGAACTGCAAAAGTTCATGCATTCTTTTAATCTGATGTATTTCAACAGAGGTAAAGGAAGGTGCTACCTACATAGCTCTTTCTTGTTTTCATTTTGAACTGACACTTGTATTTAATGTTAAGACACCACGGGCTTTACAGAATTTGATTCCAGCAATTCATTGAAGCTATAATCTGTTTTATGGCTGCATCCTCTTGACCATAAAGGCTCAAGAAACAGGTATTAGGTCCAATGAGTCGTGCAGGGATGTGTCTTAAAAATTCTTCAGTGCAGTTTTGCTAGGTTTTTGGAGATTTTTGGAGTTGCCACTGCAGTGGCAACTTTCCCTTAGAGACACTGCCTTCAAAGTGCTGGATGTAGATCTTGCAGTGTATTTCAAATTGTTTTGAAATTTTTTTTTTAAACTTTTATAAAATTATATTGCAAAAAAAGTGTCTAAATACTACTTCAGATAAAAAAAATTATCTCATGTCCTTCAGATCCCTGGATCTTCCCCATAAGCACGGCGCTTTTGTTGTTTGTTTTTGTTCTGTATGTATGAAATGTATCATTCACTTTCAAAATAAAGAAACAAAAGAGTGCCAGAAACCTCATCACCTCCAAAAACAGTTATCACATTTAGCCTAGCACAGTAAAAGATACTTAAGTTATTTGCATTTATTAGGGGCACTTGTAGATAAATGCTGTTCCACAGTTGATCAAAATTAATTGAAATTTGTCTATGAATAAAACCAGAGCTTCCACTTTTAATGCATATGAATTATGACTTTTGTAGCAACTAAAATATGGAAAGGTAGAACAAGAAAATGTTCTTAATCAATATGTTTATAAGTTTTTTATAAATATATATGAACAGTCTACTATTTTTTAGTAAACTACAATTTGTCACTTCACAATTTGATGAAATATTTCTGATATTTGCTGAAGTCTAACAAAGTAGGGTTTCCTTTACTACATATACTAAATCTGGTCTAGTTCTTCCAAAGGAGTTCTAGCTATGAGCTTACCATAATGCAGGACCAGTTTTACAGAAATCGTACCATTTCAAAATACTTAAGATCATTTTGGGAACAAGAGTGTGACTTCTGAAATCACCTAAAACCTTGCACATCTTATTTTACCTAAGATTCCTTGCTGGCTCTTTCTTTTTGTACTGATGATGTTCTCCTGAAGTTCACACATCTTCATATTTAAATAGTTATTTATTGCTAATTATCGATCTGTCATTTCTGCTATTCGTACATCATGGATGTGCAAGATCATGTACTGTTTTGGATGATCAACTCTTCATTGGTGTAGCATGGCTACAAGCGTTTCTAGTCTTACTGTAGGTGTATTTCCAGGGAGTAAATACAAAAGGTAGACCCTGAAGTGTGGCAGGGGTTTGTGCATAGTTTTGTTGCTGAGTAAGTTCTCCATTCTCTAAAGAGTGTTTGTGTGGGTGTTTGTGTGCAGCTGAGAGTTGTCAGTCACAAGAAAGGGATAGGAGGAGCTTTTGGGTTGATGCAAGCCCAGGTTGCAGGGTCTGGTGAAACCCTCTCAAGCTGAGCTCTACTTCCCAATCCATTTTGGCTCTTCACTGTAACACTGTTCCATCTGTGCTGTTTGCATAGCTGGCGTTCTTCTTCTGCTTTCCCCTTCAGAACTCCTCATTCCATCCATAAAAATGCTTCTTAAATTGTGTTTAGGACTGACAGCTGTAGCATACCTTCATCTACTTTTTGAGAAAAACACCTATAAGTGAGGAACTTAACTCATGCTCCCAGGAACCCCATCTGAGATTTCCAGTTGAATAAAAAAAATGCAAAAAAAAAAAAAAGTTACTACTCTACTTCAAAGACACTGCAAATTTTTCATGTTGTGCAGCAAACATGCTGTAAATACCACTTTCAGCAGGAAAGAAAACTTACACAGACTACTGTTGCAAGATATTTGCAAATAATGAATTTAATTCCAAGAAATAGCATGGGTTATTGACCACTCAATATTATTAAATCCATCACACTGTCTTTACCATTTTTTTTCAATTAGAAGAGGATTTTATAGAATGTTAAGTGTTGTTTCAGAGAATATAGAAATCTCTAGCAGCTGTTGCAGAGTTAAAAGAAAGAGGCTGATGTGCCCTAAAGAGCAGCTTACAAGAGGAGCGAATCGTTGGTGTTTTTTATTTCTTTTCAAAAGGCAAAATGTTATTTCCTGACCAACTCTTAACAGGAATTTTATAAAAGAAGCAGAAGCATTGTGCATGTCCACTGGTAGTTCACTTACAGAAACACCATGTTTTGCAGTCCTTTGTTACTGTATTGTTATTGTCCACAGAAGTCCCTGACAGCCACTCACACAGAAAGCGTGACAATACAAAGGAGGAAATAAAGAAAGAAATAGCTGTATTAAATTTGTCTAGCCTTTAAATAAAGTTGCTATTTTCCCCACAATCTGTCAGAAAGTAATTGTTTTGCTATCTAGCTGTAGCAAATTTTAACAGCAAGAAACTCGTTATTTAAAGGGCTTTTAAATTTCATATTTTATCTCATTCAACAGTAATCTTTCCAATTCTGTTCCTTTATTCTGCTAATACTGCTGGCTCAATTGCTAGCAGTGTATTATTTTTCATTGGGGTTGATGTTCAACGCTGAAGAAAGCTGTAGTTCCACCATGCTCAGTTTTTCGTTTTCTGGCATTCTTAGTGTAATATTCTTGAATATGGTTCACATAAATTGTCTCGGAGAGCTGAGCCTTTCTGTGAAGGAAGGAGGGAAATAAAGGGCTCTGTGTTTTAGGCAGAGGGCTATGTTGAAAAGCTAACTCTCCAGCACTCAACTTTGAAAATTTCAGGGGTTTTTTGTTGTTGTTGTTGTGTTTTGGTTTTGTGGTTTCTTGTGTGGTTTTTGGGTTTTTGTTTTTTTTTTTTTTGGTTTTTTTTTTGGTTTTTTTGTGGGGGGTGGTTTTTTTTTTTTTGTGTGTGTGTTTTGTTTTTGGTTTGGTTTTTTAAAGTCTAGGTATACCTTTCCTTGGAGTTCCAGATTCTACTGGAGTAAAATTACAAATGGAAAAACTGTGGACATGCATCACATATCTGAGGCAATACACCACTTTCTTCCTCCATAGGTGATAACAAGACAATAACTATCATTAAACCTCTTATACTTGCAAATTCTAAAATAAGTAATATTCTTCTATTCCATATGTACAGTGGTATACATATTTATGTTCACCTGGAAGGAAGTTTTAATAAAGCTATAATTTAATGTGGTGTGATCTGTCTAGTGATGAAAAGCATAAACATTGCTCTCTTGGCTAAATATGTGTAAGTACCTTTTTTATGATTTTATACACTTGTAAAACAAACTTATTCACACATACATCTATCCTATACACTGCCTATTTTGTTGAGGTTTAGAATCAGTATATCTTAAAAAAAAAAATCCCTGATTTCTAGGTTAGGTCTCAGAACTATTAGAATTATATAGAGCTAAGTAAATTACTTTTACTATTTGTAAGTTTTTCTGAATTACTTCTAACTTCTGTCTAGAGCGAATTCCTTTGTCTAAACAGTAAGGTTTTTAGCACAATTTTATACACCATTCTACAGTTATCCTATTTATGAAACAATTAAATAACCTCATGGTGTCTGTAATATGTTTCTCAATAAACATTCACATGATGAAGGATAACATATGAAAAAAACCTCAAGTTTTTCAGCTTTGTTTTTTTATTCAATGCTGTTGTATCTTGTCTGTATTTTCAATGTCAACAATGTGCACTTATAATGAAGACTAAAACATGTTCAAGTCACTGGATTTGTATTAAGACAAATTTTACCATGGTTAAACATTAGAAAGATTTGGGTTTTCCTTTAGACATTGGGGTTTAGTTATTTCCCTTTTCAAACCCATACCTTTTTCATCATTAGCTATGGATTACTGTCTCTGTCACAAGACTTATATTAAGATTTCAACCTCTTCTTCCTCCCTGTTGGAGGAATGGATTCTTTTGAATACTTGATATTAGTTCCCTGAAAACTGAATAATGTTCTGAAGTGTGCTGCTTCTGAGTATAAAAGGGCATTTTTCAGCTGGGAATATGCAGAATTCAGTTCCTTGGAGTTTTTCTTCTTTTACATGAAATCAAAATCTGAAATTAGGTGCTTTATGTGGGGAATTCTGTACTGATTTTTTTCCTGAGAAATATAATTTTAACAAATCACCTATTTTGCAGAAGGGGCTGGCCTACCAGGCTTTGGGTCGGAAGGGGGCAGAAGAGACTAAGTGAAGTTCTGAGATAACATTTACAACCAAATTTGGAGAAATTTACATTCTAGAAAAACATCATCATGAGGTTTAAAGCTATTAATCCAAAATTATAACTTCGTTGTACTTTTTCTTTGTAGGCCAGGAAGATAGTTAACATGCTATAACCTTTGTATGGCAAATTAGATACAGATGCCCTTTGCTGAAAAAAACAGTTTTTATCCAGATTTATCTCAGAGATCTGCAGGAGTTTATTTGTCAACTTAATTAGAGGAAAAAAAGCCCCAAATTATCAGTAAGGCATAATTTACTTACATGTTAACCTTGCTAGGATGTACATTCTGGTAATGTTTAGCTGCTCTGCTGGGTCATTGCTCATATAGTTTATGCCTAGGCAGTTAATGTTTTGAACATGCATGTGTAATGTAGCTAGGAAACCTTAGGCAAAATCTGCTGCAGTATCATCCCTTCAAGGTGACTTTCTTTCACGCTTTGGTGCTTCTCACATTTCCATTCGTCTATGTGCCATATCTCGCTTCATATCCAGCTGGATTACACAGAAATTGATCGTGATTTTTAAGATAGAGCCAAAACTCCCAGGAGATCATCTTTATGCAAATCACATACTCGAGAGGAGTGAATAGATGCTTAGAATAAAGGAAAAGTGGATAATTACCTGTTGGGTGGTAAATAATCATATGCCTAAAAGAAGACAGAAAAATAAGCACCGTGTGTGCTTGTCTTTGATATTTTTGCCTTTGATATAATTTAGGATTCTTGGTATAGTGCTTAATATTTAGAGAAAAGATGTCATTTTACAGACAGAAGAATTTAATTTAGTTATATTTTCCTTGCTCTATTGCACATCCTTCATTTGTTTCTCAGTCTGTTTGTATATTGTATCTCTGTAAAAGTGCTTTTTTGTTTGGGGTGGTAGCAGTTGTCCGTTATGTTTTTTTTAAGAAAAATATATGTATTTTAAACTTGAAGCAGTATGAGACTGGAAAATCCTGCTGCTCAGACAAGTATCATTCTGGCTTGTTGCATTTTTTTGTTGGTGGGGGTATTTTTTGGGGTTGTTTTGTTTGGCTGGTTTTTTTAAGAAGGAGACTCAGACATAAAAATTTAATTTTGAAAGCTTGCAGAAAAGGCTAGTTTCTTATCAGATTGTAAATGCTATGTATACACACAGACTCTACTTCTAATGATAAAAGGAAAATATTAAAGTAACTTTTTAAATGTCTCTTTTTTACAAAGTGACTGCAAGGGTTTTTGTGTACATAAATTGTAATTGTTTGTAATTCTTTAATGATAGAACTCAATTTGAGGCAGGGCTTCAAAGAGGTGCTTTAGAGTAAAGAGGTTCATTTTAGCCTAAAAGAAAACACTTGTTATTTGCCCTGACCATTTTTTAAGCATCATGTGCACGTATGGGAGGAATAGCAGTACTAGAAAGTGCAAATAGAATTGAAATGTATTATCTAAGTTGACTGATTTTAGTAGTTCACAGTAAAAAGCATAGGCATGAGTCATGAAAAAAATGTCACCAGTTGCCCACATCTCTGTCTGTATGCCTAATGCACGTGCATACGCATATATTCCTAGTTAGGTTTACTTAGATATTAGAAGGATTGTTCCTATGCATTAAGAAATAAATTCTTTTCAGAATCAAAACCCTTCTACTACTTAGAGAAGCTTGATTAATAAAGTATTTATGGAAACAACCTTCAGTCATCTGTATTTATGGAAACAATCTTCAGTCACCTGTAAGTTCTAAACAAGTCTTTGAAGCTGTAAGAACTTTGCTGTAGCGTTTTTTTACTGTTTGCTTTTATGTTACTATTCCTAGTTGCTTTTTGTTACTTCTATTTTCTTAATGACAACTACAAGCTTGTCAAATACCCAGCTAGTATGAATTCATTATTTTGCCAACTAGCTTACCAAATTATACAGATTCTTCCTGTGATATGTTGGAACAGTAGGTGCATGAAGGGAGAAATAGATATGATTAATAAAGATAAACTCTACTTTTTCTTTAGAATATATGGTAAAATATTTCCTCCCCTAAAATAATTGTCCGTCTCAGCTGATAATTAATTCCTAACTTCCATGGTAGATAAGGTTCCTCTTGGTGGGTTTCACAACCCACTAGTTATTAATTTAATGATCTTTTCAGTTCTCAGATGACCAAACTCATTGTTTTTCCTATAAAATAGTATTGCAGGATCACAGGATGGTTGAGGTTGGCAGGGACCTCTGGAGGTCATCTGTTTCTACACCTCTGCTCAGGCAGGACCATCTAGGGCAGGTTGCTCAGGACTGTGTCCAGGTGGCCTTGGAGTATCTCCAGTGATGGAGACTCCAGCACCCATTTTCTGAGGGCTATGTTCCAGTACTCAGGATGATAAAATCTTCCCCTAAATTTAGAGGGGCTCTCTTGTGCCTTTAGTTTGTTCGTGTTTCTTCTGGTCCTGTCACCGAGCACCACTAGAGAGGGCTTCTCTCTGTGTTCTTTACAACATCTCTTCAGGTATTTAAACACACTGATGTGATATCACTGAGCCTTCTTTTTTCAGGCTGAAGCACCAACTCTCTCCTAAATCGTCTTTGGAAGTCTGTGAAAGTCCCTTAACAATCTCAGTGGCCCTCTGCTTTGCCAGTAGCTCCCACCTTTCTTGTGGACTGGGGCCCAGAATGGGCCCAGCATCTGAGAAGGGGGAAAGCTCACTTCCCTTGACCTCTTGGCAGTGGCTTGCCTCATGCAGCCCAGGATCTCATTTACCTTCTTTTAGGCAAGGGCGCATTGCTGGCTCATGTTTAACTTTTCCACAATATGTAGCTACAGCTTTAAGTGAATTTGGTTTTCCCAGATATTTTTCCTCAAATGCAGTCAAGACTTACTTATCTGTAATTTTTCTTTGGGGGGAAAAAATAAAATTTTGAGTTAGTAAAACCTGCCAAATTATATCTTCTGGGATTCATGGCTCCATGCTGTTATATTTTGTCTTTACAGTATTTCTGGTTCTGTACTGAAATGCTAACTAGATTATTGTGTCAGACATTATACATAGTTCAGGTTTTCTTTCTTATGGATTAATATAATTTTCAAAGATTATTAAATGCAATACTGTATCTTTTTTAAAAGATCTCAAAAACTGTGTTTAATAATGTTTCAGAATAGTTCCCAGAGCAGAAAGAGTGGAGATAACTACCATAAAACGTTATGGTAGTTATTTATGAACAAATAACTAGTAGGAGTGGTAGTTTAGTTATGAGCAAATTGCATAAAACGTGTGTGGAATCTTAGCTCATATTGATAAACACTTTACAAATAATTCCATTCTACTGATCTGCTGTTCAGTGTGAAGAGGCTAATAGGGCACAACCCCAATACACTTCCAGATGTACGACAGTGACAAAACTGTTCACAGAAAATACAACTGAGAATATCTTATGGTTGGTAACTAATCAACAAGATAATGTGGCTGTTTTGAAATGAGACCTGTAGGAATGTTATCAACTCGTTCTTGAGAAACATTTGCCAAACATTGGAGCAAATTCAGTAAAGTGAACCTTACAGTCTGCACAGTGTGCATTACAGGCATCCCAGGACCACCTTGTAGGACATAGAGCTAGAATCACACATGTCTGGGTCACAGCCCATTATTACATGTGCCATGTAATTTTTCACATGTTCTTTGAGCAGCAGTCAAAAAATGTGTTTGGTCTTCAATTCTTCAGTTTCAGCCTCACCTTCTGATCTCCTCTGTGTTCTATGCATACATCTTACCAATACTCAGTGCCCTTCCCTGTAGGATGCTGTACAAATGTTTACATTCTAATCCTGTAGACTTAGCAAACATATTACTGAGGGAATCGTGGTATTTAAAAAGAAGAAAATGTGTTTCCTCCTTTCTGGATCTCCATCACCTGATCTAAAAGGGTGCAGCCTGGAAGAAGGGTGCAGTGTGTCTTTCTTTCCAGCGGTAGTTATCGCTTCGTTTCCTTTGAGGGAGCTCAGATGAGATAACTTAAAGCTTCATTTCTTTTATCTTATCTTTTTAATCCTCGTTCCTAAGATTACTTTTAAAGAAGGTATTTTCTCCTATCTCAAGGGATGTTCCAGTGTAACTTTTAATAATATTTATTCCAGAAATATAAGTTTTTTGTAGCGATTGCGGAAATAGCACTGACACACATGCGTGATAGTTATGCAGAATAATACAAATGTAGTATATGTTTATCAAAACTTAGTTTTTCAGAGAGAAAAGTTGGGGTTTTTTCAGAGAAGTTTTTTCCTAGAATTTTCCTATGCAAAATTATTATTTTACCCTTCTTTCTTAAGTTTCATCTAAAGCAATATTTTGCCAGTAAAAAGGTCATTTGATAGTCCATCATTTATCTTGTGCAAAGCAACATGAAGTTTATCCTATGCTTTTGAATATTTCCTAGTTAATAACCAAAAAGAGACATTTTATAATGGGAAAGGGTAAGATCCCAAGTGTCAGAGTTATATATTGGAGTCTTTAGCTTTAGAAAGGAAAAGGTTGAATTAGACAGTTGACACAGCACTGCTCTACATTTTACAGAAAGGTCTCATAATATGGAGGGGAAAAAAAATTAAGGCAAAAATCTGACAAATATGGAATTAAGAGCCAAGGAAGCACTCAAAAAGCCTAGACAGAGAAAAACTCCTTAATGCCTGGAGTCAAACTCTGCCCAGTTTGAGATTTTACAGATGTTTTTCCTTGTGGAAGCAACTATGAAAAGTAACTGTGTTTATATTATTTTTAAATGATCTATACTTTAACCACTCTTTAAGTGTAAAATAGACTTTGATGCCTTTTTTTCTTTTTTGAGGTACATATACTATCAAATTCTGTGCAACTATTTCAAAACATAACTTACTACTTTGAGTATGACCAAGATTTATGTTTTTCTTGTTATTGAAGAAGGGACTCTCTGAACCAAATGTTTTCCCCTGGAAAGAAATGTGGACATGTCTCTTCATCTTATCAGAGGGGTGTGTCCAATACGAGATTTAGCTAATGCCAAATCTTACCATTTCAAAATTCATAACTTCCCTTTTTTAAATGGTTAAAAATATATTATAAGAAAGCTGTAAAATCTCTTACTATAAAATCATTATTATTTAGTAAGAAGACATTTGCTGCTTATCTGTTTGAAAGGTAGTTTAATGTTATTAATATTTATTTATCCAATATTTCATATTAAAATTCATTAATATACCAGGTTGTATATTTTATGTAATATAAAGAAACATAAAAAAACATAAAGAATTTTGTTTCTTTGCAGGAATTTTATATAACACCTTTAATCTCTTTATTTAAATAGAAACCTGTCCATTATCAAAAAGGAGTGACATGATATGGTAACATGTGTGACTGAAGGTTAAAACAGTAACAGAAAACTTATAGGAAATAATTTTTTAAGAAAACTACCATATGCAGTTCAAGGAAAAATGCATAAAGGGATGCAAAATTGTTAGCAAAATATTATTATTACCAGTAGTTCAGGAGCAGCCAAGGAAATTGGTCTTATTTTTAATATTTGTTACGTAAAATTCTTTCTTGTACATCTCTAAAACTGCACTCAGTAATGTCTGTAAAGCCACTGAAAATGAAAACTTTGTGAAATTTAGTGCTTGAAAAAATTGGCTTTGTCTTCTGTTTGGTTCTTAATTAAGGCATGGAATTTGCTTTATATTTCTTCTGCTGACTTCACCGTCATATTTCTGTTGTGATAGGTTATTTTTAGTAATCACAAGATTATTTCAAATTTTAGAATAATGACTGCTTTAGGGAATCTGGTTCTTTCTAATTTTGTTTCATCAGGTGTTTGACAATCTTCATTCCTCCTTCTTGTTGATTTGAGAAACTTAATCCAATTTACAAATTTAAGTTGGTCTTTTCCATCATTTTCTTTTTGACATTTTCTCTTTCAAGAGTGTAATTGTATTTTGATAAAACATATTTAAACAAAACATAAGACAGAGTATAAATAAAGTTGGCCTCTATAGGAGTAGGTTTTTGGTTTGTGCTTGTTGGGGTTTGGTGGGGTGGTTGCTTTGGTGTTTTTGTGGGGTTTTTTGTTTGGGTTGTTTTGTTGGGTTTTTTTTTCCTCTCACCTTCAGAATATGTTGGGAAAACTGTGGGCAGCTCAGACGTGTGCCAGTAGGAAGTCATCCTTACCAAATGTGATAAGTCTGTTACCTCTTTGCTGGAATCATTTCTGTAGTCTGACTTGTAAGTGTGTGAAGACAGAACAGCTCAATTTATGAATTGATGCTGCTCTAAACAAGATGAGCAGGCAGGGGGGAGGCAGTGCTGGAGTTACAATCACGCCCTGGTTCTGAGGTGTCATGGTGATGCTGATGCCTGCCAGAGATGCCGCAGCAGCACTGTGGAGGTTTGTAGGATTGCTCACATCAAATGGCAAGCACGAGTTCTGAAGGTTTCTTCTGAGGGGTGTTGTGTTTTTTCTTCCTGTTAACCTGCTGAGTAAGCCAGCTTGTTAGTGATCCTTTCTTTCATGGGACATTGAAAAGGGACAGGGATTTGCAAGATGCATTTGGGTACTAGAGAGCAAACAGAACTCGTGTATGCATAATATGAGCAGCATGCAGATTTTGTCTTTCATATGTGTATGCTATTAAACACCAACTGGTTCTGTTATTTTAAAATCCTTGCAAAGTCTTGTCTCAGACTTCCTTTGTGTTTTGGAGCAAACATTCCTCCAGGCTAATCATGTCCAGCATTTTAAAACTTTGGCTGTTATGAGAGGTCATGAGAATTTTGGATGAAAGCAGCAACCTATGATTGGCAGTGCCTGGGGTTTGCATCAGTACACTGCTAATGGTCCACCAGATTTAATAAGGATTTAGCAGTAATGACAAAATCCTCTATTGAATCTAGATAAGTATTGCATTTTTAAATTATTTAATTACAAGAGATGATCTTTTGAGAGGGTTGGCCTAGAAGCTGTGTGAGTTGTATTGTTAGATGATGCTACTCAGGTGTTAGGCCAAAATGTCAGAGCATTGGACTCTATTAGGAAAACAGTGGTGCAGCTTCAGTTCTAAAAAGGTATTACTTTTATCTTGTTTACTGAAGTACTCCGAGTGTAAAACATAAAACTTCTGTATTTATCTAAGTATAACTTGTATATGAAATCTTTCTGATGTTTTTTTCCACTTTTGTCACAATCTGTGGATCCCTAACCCATCTTGTACAGACAAATTATTTACATAGATATTACAAGTGTATTTTCTGGCAAACTTTCTGGTAGAATAACATAGAATGTTTCAGTCTGAAATTTGTATTTTTAGTAAGTCCTTCAGAATCTTCTTTTAATTTCTCAGTTTTTCATCATGTAGTTTTTGAGCATGAAGTTTACACTTCATATTTACTGAAAAATATATATTTTGTCCCCCTGTATTTATAGATTGCATATTTCTATGTTATGAAGGTTGTCTTTGTGTCTTAGATATGTCTTTTCTGAATCTTGTCTTGATTCTGGGGAGTAAATGGAAAACATAATTGATTCAATATATTGTTTTGTCATGCAGGAGTCATTAATAAATAATACTGTAGTGCTATAAGAAAAGAAGGAGGCCAAAGAGCATAGGTTGAACCATGAGGGTTACCACACAACAGCCCATTACATGAATTCAATTAAAGATTATGGTACATATATGTGTGTGTATACATGTAAATATTTGGTAGCCTTCTTACAAAGATCTTTAATTCTATCTAGAGGAAAAAAAATGCACCAGGAAGCTCTGTGTGTTATGATGCTTTTCAAAGCTGACAGGGAGAAAATGGAAATGAAAATATTTTTTAAAGGTGTAGGCCAAGCCTATTGCACTGAAAATAGTTGTGTTGCTCTTGGAAACCTTTTAGAGCAAGATGCTGCTAACACCAAGGGCACAGGTTCTGCGCCTGTATGGGCCATTCACTTGAGATCTGGGCTCAATGATCCTTCTGGGTCTCTTCCAGCTCAGAGTATTCTGTGATTCTGTGAAATATTCTGTGCTATCATATTCATGAATTCATGAGAAATTCAAGTTTCTTATCTGATTTGTTCCTTTCCTTATTGATAATCAGTGAGAGATCTCAACTTCAGAGGAAAAAATGCAAATTGGTCCTTGAATAAAAAATACCTTTATGTTAGAACATAGCTACTTCTTTTGCAGTCTTAGGGGGCAGTTTTATTTAAAGTATACTCTTAACAAATATGTAGAATAAATTGCTTTCACCTCTATAGTAGCTGGTAAACCCCCTTAAAACCATGACGGCGCTTAAATCTAGAATAGGTTTGAAGAAGAGAATGAAGTTGTGTTTTTTCCACTTTGGGATGTGTGGATAGACTTTAGAAGTTCCCCATAGATGAAGAGATTTTTCCTGTTGCTGTTTTCATGCTGAAAAATATTATCTATTATAATACTGCATTATAATAGATATTTGGGGTCAAATCCCTGCAGGCAAAAGCCATGAGGGAACTCTCAGCCAGTGCTAATTCAGTTTCTGAGTGACCACGACTGTTACTACATATATCTTGATTTCATCTAAGTAGTTGTGTTTTACTGTGCTTAGGGATATAAATATGCTTTAACATCACTACTTTTAGTGACACAAATGAAGTTATTGTCATGTATAGGGATGTTCTTTCCATGTGCCAAAAAACATTGGTCTGTACAGAGAATACCTTTTTAGTTTCTGCAGATTTGGGATGAAACCTCTAGTACCTTGGGTTTCTTCTCTAGTATGCTTTGTGAGCATTAGCTATTCTTCTGTTCCTTGAAGATAGCCATACAAAAATGCCACAATTACTATTTTTATAAATGTAAGTTGAGAAGATTCATTTTACATTATTTTGGTTTTTAAACCTTTGTTTTGAGTTTTGTATTTGAATATTACTTTCTCTAAAGTGTGATTTCTTGTTTTGTAAATTTTTGGACAGTAGTTGATCACAGAAATTGTTTTTCTTAAAAACCCCAGCAAAACCCAAACACAAAAAATTAGACCAATAAACAAAAAAAAAACCCACCAAAAAAAAAAAAACCCACAAAAAAACCCTTACCATTCTAAATTAATAATCTATAGTCAGTGTTTGATTTCTGATAACTACGCTTGTTATTTCCAGCTGGTGGAGCAGATTTTCTGTTAGGATGTTCTGTATACATTCTTGGCCAAAACATGTTGTGTTTCATCTCAAGATGTAAATTACTAACATAGCAACCTCAATTACTAATTGATATTAGTACTTACCATTATGCAAACAATATGCATTGATCCTGGCAAACAACTGGGAAGTCAAAAGTCCCTGCCTAGAAGACCTTACAGCTATACAAAATACAAAATGGCTACTAACAGCATACAGAAATCTGACAAATAATCTGACAT
Source organism: Serinus canaria (assembly GCF_022539315.1). NCBI lineage: Eukaryota > Metazoa > Chordata > Aves > Passeriformes > Fringillidae > Serinus > Serinus canaria. Next base: position 38,159,114 of record NC_066317.1, read on the forward strand.
AACTATATTTACATATATATGTGTCTGCATTCCTCTAACATGTGCAGCTATAGGTGCAATAAGATCCTGGTGTTTTTTCATAATCTCATAAAAATTGTAATTTTGGTCTAGTTATTAACAAGTTTATTGTGCATATTAACAAGTAATACCATTTTTTAAATTGTATTTATCATGTTGTGGCAGGAGCAGGTTTTTTTCCAAGGAATATTGGATGAAGTAGGCATACAATAGAAACAACCATCTTGAATGTGATGATTCTCTGTGTGATCTCTAAAAAGGGCATGAGTACATATATATCTGTGTATGTAGACAGATATTGTGTTCCACATGTATTTTCACATGTATTTAACATGCTGTTGTAATAAATGGGTTTGTTTCTTTGTTTCAGCCTTTTATCCTAATATCTACAGCTTTGCATCTATTTGTGTGTATGCTTGCATGCGCTATATTTAGTTTCCAGTGTAGATTGTGGCATTAAGTGTGTCTATTGTTTTATTTTCCAGTGTATATAGGGTGTTAAGGAATGAAAGATTGTGCACACAGTGTCAAATCTCTTGGAGGTTCTACTTGTAAGTTTTGAGTTTGCCATTTGTGCCGTGCTTTCTATAGAAATCCTTTAAATCTTAAATTCAGTTCTTCCAATTCATGGATAAAGATTTCAAGAGATCCATATTTAGACAATACCATTAAAGTTGTGACCTTTGTCTCAGACTTACTTCAAGCCACTCTTATGCCATGCTTGTCTTCCTCCTTTTTGTTCCTCTTATCTGCAGCTGTGGTCCTTTTCTCTCTTCCATTCCATGCTAGATGAGTTGCACACGTTCAGAGTGGCTTCTTCATGCAGTCCACCTCAGATATAATTTAAAACAGTCTCCTGTATATTAACAGTGGCACAGAATCAAAAAGTATAAGTTCTGAAACATTATATTTACATCATTTTGTCCTCGTGTGTTTAGCTTTCTCCTCTGTTTCTTTTTCTGTATTCTTTGGAGTCTTCATGCATTGATAAAAATTTACTCTTTCTTATGGCTAAGTTTCTGCAGTTTGTATTTCCTCCCATACCATCTGGGGCTGGAGCCTGGATGGCATCAGACATGGTTACCTCCATGTTTTGTGCTTATGACAAGACACAGTCACTTAAGATGTGATGACTAGAATTGGGCAAAGCCTCTCTTTTGTACCGGTGATGCACAAGTCACAACACCTGAAGAGAGAGCTTCATATGCCCTGATCTTGCCATGAGCTCCTTAAAGACCCAGGGATATGAGCGCTGCCTGTCTACTGCACTCCACTGTCCCTATGCAAAATCTTTTTGTGAGAAATCTGACAGACTGCCCTTCTGGAAATCAGGACATGGCAATAACTGCCGAAATTCCATCTCAAATCACAAGCTACTGCATTCTGTTCATCCCATTAGTCACAGCTTTTGGTGTCTCTGATTTATGAGAGGTTTGCTTCAGGGGAAGGCTCTTCTCCCCTGATCCAATTGGGGTGTCAGAACTAAAGCCACTTGCTACAGTGGAGGCAAAGATGCTCCATGAACCATACAAACTCACTCAGCAGGCAGTGAATGTCAGCTATATGATGGTACCTTGGGGCTCATCTGACATGTGAGAAATTTGTTTTGGTCTCTTTTCTACCATGCATAGCTGCTGTAGCCACTGCTTTGCCTTGCTGAATGATAGCAGTATTGCTTTAGTATTTCCTCTTTACTGTTAATTCACTTGCTTTCTTTAGCTAGACTAAGGAGTTCTTGCGATCTCATTACTTGCCTTTTTCTTCCCCCCCTCCCCAATATTTATGAAACAATTTTTCCACTTTTGAATGTGAATTTACACAGTTTGCTTGTTAATTAAAGAAAACAGCAGATGTAGATCACTGCTGTAGCAAGAAAGCTTACCAACCAATGGTTTGATATACTTTTTTGAATCCTATAGCAGCACTACTCACTATCTTTTCAATGGTTCTGTTTATTAGTACAACCTCTGTGTTAGTTAATTTAAATGATTTTTTTTTCTCTGACTGATGCAAAGCCTTTAGAGGTTCTGCCAATATAATCCTGTAGCTTTAGAAATGTCAGCAGGTTTTGTGTAGGGAATTAGGTTGTGTTGAGAATTTGTTCCCTTTTTCCATGGAGAGGGGGACTTTGAGTCCAAAGCCACACAAGAATGAGGAGACATTGTACAACTGCTGGCCATGGGTGGTTTGGCTCTCGAGAAAAAGGCATGCAGTATGGGGAGTGATGCTTGCAGGAGGCTGCTTTGAATAGCTCAGCAAAGAACCTTCTAGGATTTCATTAACTGAATTTACTGAACTGAACAAAACAACTTCTAGCACTACCTCAATTTGAAGTTCTCTCGGTGCATTGAGATGGAAAAAAATTGCATTCAGTAGCAGATTGAAAGGTAAATTGATTTAAACTGGTACTTCAGAAGTGAAATGTTATAGTAGTTAGGATCAGGATGGCCTCAAATTCAACATTTCTGTAGGCAAGTGTAAATTCTGAATTTTAAAGACAAGTTTTATTTCTGGTACCATTAAGAATCACTTTGCTTTCTTCAGTCTGCCACTCAATTGCTATAGGTTTGTGTCCACTATATTTATTTACCACAAGGGTCTTTGTTCTCCCTCAGGTCTACCCTGAGGCATCCTGATTCCTAAACATGTCATGGTACCATGATGCAACTTCAAAGTGTGAAGCCTTAAGGCTTCCTGGGACACAGCAGAAAAACCTGTAGCTGGCTGAATAAAACACTGCAAATTTCCCAAATTTTGGTGCCTTGAGCAAACACCCTGCTTCTTTTTCCATCATTCCCCTTCGAAGTCAGCTTTGAAGGAGCCAGTGTTATGTCAGGCATCAGCTTATGAGAAGCAATAGTACTGCATGTCTTGGCAGATCTGAAGATTTTTTAAGTGCTGAGAGGATTGATCTTGAGCTTCAGGTTTCAAGGGCTGAGCATGTGCATCATGCATCATCATTGAAAGCTTTTGTAACTGAGACAATAATGGCACTTTGGGGTAACACTTGTTTAAATACCAATTGAATAACAGAGGCAGTAGGTAAATAGTTTGTTCACCTACACAAATGACCAAAAGGCTGACCTTAGTATCTGAAGCATAGCTTTGGATTTTTTTTAACCTGAACAATTTGATGTTAAAAATAAAGACATTCTAAAGTAGCCAAAATAAAGGACATCAAAACCAAAACAAGAAAAAAAAATCCCTCTCTCCTTTGATTTCAAGTTTCACGATGTGAGGCTATGGTATCTGCAAATTGCTATAACCATAGTAAACTCATTACTGGAAGGACAGTGTGGTTAATTAAAAATTATTTACAGGCATTTCCTTGCTGCAGAGTTACAGAATTCATCATAAGCTGTAAAATCCACCAAAGAAACAGTACATATTTGGATAGCTAGTCCATCTTGAGTCTATGTTTAATTACATTGTTGACTCCAACTTAGAAGTGCAAAGTGAAGAACTGCCATACCCCTAAGCTGATTAAATTGCTAACAGCTACTAAAATGTGTTTCATGGCCATGCCACTCTTGCCTACAGATTCATGTTTTTGTAAGACTGACTTAGGCTGCATCCATCTTAGCCAAGTGAGTGAGTCTAATCAACACAAAAAAGAAGGAAAGAATAATAGAAAAAGGGGAAAGAGAAGGGGAGAAGGAATATTTTTAGTTGGTTTAGATTCCCACACTGGTCCCAGTTCAGGAAAGATCTGGTGCTGATGCAGAGGGAAGCATATGGGAACAATCCATTGAACTTGCTTTTTTAGTCATAGCCTGCATGTACCAGCACAGCCACAGTATGAATTATATTCTAGACTGTTTTAACTGCATTATGCTTACAGCACAGCCACATGCAGATCCACTTGGGAAAAAGACCAGATTTAAATTCCGTTCATTTTCCAGTGCTTTTATAAAGGACCCACTTCTTTTACTAGATGGTGACTCAAGTTGGCAGCACACTCCAGGTCTGCATTTACAATGCTTAATGCACATTTAGTCTTCATTTCTGTTTCCCTGGAAAAGGAAATATATTTTTCCTTTATCACTAGGCACTATAACACTGATATACCCAGAAAGAAGCTGAATTTTCTTCTGTGAATTACTCAGTCTGCAGGAAAAGGATTTTGCTTCATTCCAAGTAAATGGTGGATGGGGTTGTATAACAAAAACAGTAACCTTGAGTGTTATTTGATATCACAGCAAAAGATTTCTTGAGAGTTCAAGAAATCTTATAAATGATCACCTGTATGTTGCTAATACTGGATTCCCTGTTAAGCCAGAGTAAACAGAAAGGATGTTAAAAAACAACTGCAGAAAATATTTCCGTTTGAAATCCAACTGTAGCATTTCATCAGAATCACGGTTTATTTTCAGCATTAAGGACCAGAGTAGGTCGAGTTGACATCTGTAAACAGAAAGCTGATCTACAGGAAATTGTGGCCAAGGAGCATGAATTCTTAATTTGCATTTTTAAATTAAGAAAACATCACAGCACATTTTAGATATTCTAGAAAGAAATAATTTTTGTTCTTATCCTTTCTTAATCATATTCTTTTCCCCAAATAAAGTTGATTTTATTAGTCAAAGCTTTGTCCTAAATAATACTGCAAAAGTGGTCCTAATATTTTTTTTTAGAAGGCTTTGTCATCTAAAGCTTCTCTGGACTTTGTTTCCATCCTAAATGATTCTTATGATTCTATGCATGTTTAACATTTTCAAAATCAGGTCCATGACAGCTGCATCCCTCTGCACTGCTGCTACTATTTCAAAAACCCTTTTAGAGAGATTGTATGAAAGGAAGTTACAAATTTTGACACTTTTCCAAGAAAAATGCCACCAATTATGATTCTTTCTCAGTCTGTATTATAAGTCATAGCAATGTTTTTATTTGATGCATTTTGTATACACACATGGGTATAAATAATACAAAGATGCATGACTCAAGCTGTGAATATAATGGATTTTTAGTCTACCTCCCAAACAATGTAAAAGACCCAAAGAACCCTCAAATGATTTATTCTTACTAAGCCAAAATTTTATTTCAAAATTCATGATAAAGAGATGAGATGAAAAATGGCCTTGTGTGAAAAGAAGCCTCTTTTAAATTAAAAAGTAATATATGTGAGGGAAATGTTAGTTGTCTGTAAATTATAGAAGATGGATGGTATTTTTGAAAGTAACAGAACTGAAGCTTTTAAAAGTGAAAAATTGCAATTACACACCAGTCATTTTTAATGAAGTAAATAATTGGGAAAAAACCCTCAACTGTTGTACATTTTAACAGAGAAATGAATAACAGCTGAAATAGTTTTATCGATAATAATTCAGACCAAACCATATGAGGTTGAAATTTTTAAAGAATAATGGGCTTTCTAGATTCAAACATGGTGGTGGATCTCACATAGATTAAATTTATTAAAGCAGTTGATACTGTCTCAGGTGGGATTCCTATAGGCAAGCCAGGAGATGGTAGTTTAGATAAAACCAAGGTAAGGTAAGTGTAAAGCTGTTTGGGAAAGAAGGTCTTTTCAGAAAGGTTAGATAGTACCTGCCTTCTAGTTAGATAGTATCTGCTCTTAGAAGGGATGTAGGTTACCAGATTGACTTTTTATAATCCCTTCTGTTCCAATTTTCTGTTTGTGTATAGTTCTGCCATACAGTGATGACATTTGTAATACAAACAAAACCCTATCAAGATATATTTAAATGACTGAAGATTTCAGTATTCTCAGGTAGCTCATGAGAATGGAAATTTAATTTTTCTTTCCTGTTTTAAAATTAAATCTAGCTATAGTTAATAAAATTGTGACTTTACTTCACCTTCCACCTGTGCTGTAATTAGGTTCACTGGCAGTTATTGCAGTGTAGAGTTTTCTCTGTAAGGCTTACTCTGTGGAAAGAAGGGTCAAACATCACTAAATTCAAAGGAAAAAATAAACCAGAAGACCTAGCAGAAAATTTTATTACTTTTCCATTCCACCAAGAATTTAATCAGACCTTTTTCATAAAGTGTTATTTGTTTTAGTAGACTAGGGAAGTCATGCATTGAGTAGTATTGATTTTTCATTGAGAAAATTGCTTATCACATTCAGCATGTATTTTTACTAATTTTATTACATCTTTCTTAGCTTTTATAATTTTTTTTAATGCCATCTTTTAAATACTGAAGTTCTGGCTTGAGATAAATCCATACATATATAGAAATAGATATGTGTGTATGTGTGTATAGTCTTGTATACTCTAGTCCTGACCATGATACAAGTGTCATAAACAGTAAACCATGTTAAAAAAAAAGAAAAGGCAATTACTTGCTCTTAAATCTGCATAATGTCATGGTGGGCATGCTGAACCTTTTGGCTTCTGTCTCAGTCTTCTCACTTGTCTGGGAAACATTAAAAAGAAATCTAGTTGAGCACCAATGTTTAATTTCCCCGTGCTAGGTTTCAAACTTCTTCACAAAAAGGTTCAGCTGCTGAGAGTAAGAAGGAAATATTAGATTTCTGATTGTCTGTTCCAAACACCAGAGGCCCAAGATTCCACTAAATAACCTTTTGAACCTTCCTCACACAAAAAGTGTTCAAGCTCTCCCTTGCGGCTGAAATGCACTTTCCACTATGCTTGGAGTTTATTTTCAGGGATTTGAAAGAGCAGGTGCCAGACATGGGCTTGTTTTACAGATCTATTTTATTTGAAATCCATTTTTCCAGTTTTGGTTGAATATCTATTCCTTAACATGAACTGGTGGAACTTTCTGCATATTTTCATCAGCCGTTTGATGATTTGCACTTCTGACTCCAAAACTAAAGTCCACAAGCTATTACTAGAAGGACACTGAAAGCTGTAGGCTCGTATCCTTAGTAATCACTATTTTCTTTATCAATTTCTTCCTATTTTTAGTTCCAAGTTTTATACAAAGAATTCTCAAACCTTTTTTTTATTGCTTCCAATTCCCATTGAAACAGTTAAAACATTTTTTTAATGATAATTTTCTGTTCCAGAGGTGGAGATCCAGAAACCAATTACCTGATTCTCACATGGAATAAAATATTTAGGACACATTTTAATGTAGTAACACAAGCTTTCCCAACATTTTTGAAATATGTAAATTAATTGCTTTTACAATTTTTGTTTATTTGAACTGCTTATATCAAACATAAGAACTAACTCTGAAAACTTTCAATCAGAAAACATTCCTTAGTTGCTAATTTTGTGTCATTAGTCAACAAAAATTGATGAGGATTTTTCAGTGTTGGCTTTTGAAACTAAAATGCTGTGACTAAATCTGTAAGCCAAATGTCAGACGCTCCTTAACATCCTGTGAGATTGTGGAATTCCATCCTACAAGCAGTTCTAATTAAAATATCTCTAAATATGTGAGTTATAATATTACACATATATTTTTAAATTAAACTTTTATATATGGTTTTAAATCAACTCACCTTTGTAAGTACTTTAGATTATTCCTCTGTTATTGCTCCTTTTTTCACTTAAAGGAAAAAAACACTTCTGACTTCGTGCTGATTCTGCTTCTGAATCAGGTAAAAAACATGTCTTGAAATCTGTGTAATCTATCAGTATATTTGATGCTCTTAACTAACACTAGTCATATACCTTGAGAGTGTAATATATTCCATTTGTATTGCTGAAAAAGTAGCACTGATTTTTTTGAGAGGAGGAATGGACCCTGCTTACAATCTGCACAGGGGTCTAGAATCAGAAAACCACCTCACGTCTTCCTAATCAGGAATTTTTTCCTGGTTGTAAATGATGTTTATTCCTGATAATAGGCACTATTTGTTATACACTTGGATTCCTGTATTTGAAGGGGCTTTGTACTTGGAGTAGTGTTAGCAGAGCTGGCTACTGAGCTCAGCTGGCTGCTGAGCTGGCTTTCCTTGTGGCCCATAAATTCCATGTACTTTGTGTCCATTATCAGTGATGCAGTCTTCTCCTCCAGCTTTGTTAACCCCCCCCAGGTCTGAGATAACACCTGAACAAGAGAACCACCTTTATCTTATCTCAAGTTCCCACTGCAGTGGCTTAACTTTCAGTCCAACTTTCAGGTCGTATTTGGGGTGGGGGGCACTTCAGTGGTCATCAGTGGTGGCAGCCAGCTCTCACCTCTGCCAGGCCTGGAGTCAGTGCCATTCTGTCTCTCCCTTCTGTGCTTATCTCGTGGCCAAGACTTTCTGTGGCCTTAGCACAGCCTGCTTGAGACAGGCAACTCTTCTCTTTAAGTCCTTACAGTAGGCTGGGCTAAACGTGCCTAGGTTGTACAAATCAAGCTGCTTAAGAGCAGAATTCTGAAGTGCCTGAATGAACTGCTATTGTAAGTATGTTCCTTTAGCTTAATTAAAAATTTACAAAGCCTTTGTGAGCTATTTAGGCTGCTGGTAATAGGCATACCAGGGGTGTTTGTGTGAAATGAGGAAGCTTGCTGTATGTAAGACTAATAAACAATATGAAGCATGTTTTCAGATGGTTTCATCTGCTCACAGAGGTAACAGAGTTTGCTGTTCATGGGAGAGGGTTTCAGGTATCTAGGAAACTGTTGTAAAACTGTGGTGCAAATATGGAAAATGAGGTTCCATACAAACTGTGTTCTGCTGAATCACAAATTTCAATGAATTAACAAATTTCAATGAATTAATCTCTTCTTTTTCCCTTTGAGGTGTGATGTAAGGCAAGAGAATATTTGAGTGGCTAATCCTCAAAGGTTAAAAAAAATATTTTTGTACTCCTTTAATGCATAAAAAGGACAACTTTTTAATAGAGAGCTTCAGGCCTAAGAAATTTGTCATGCACAACCTAATATTGAAAAAAATACCATTTTTCCTGTGATAAAGTATTCTGAGCATATTGCTGTGTTTTAGCTAAATAATTAATTCTGTCCTGTTATTACAAAAACTATTATATGGATGAAAAACATTCTACAACAATGAATATATATATATAGTTCCAGTCTAACATGAAGAACATTATACTCTTACTGAAAGATTTTATCACCATAATAGATAAGCTTACTTTCATTTTTAATGATTTCCAATGTCAACTACTCTTGTTATTATGGCAAAATAGCAGAGGTTTGATTTGCTTAGAGTTCCTTTATCATTAAAATTCTGAAACCTACTTAATGATTTCTTTCCCTACTAAACATTGAAGTCTGTGAAAGGTAGCAGTAAATCTGTGTGATGAGTGAACCTGACTTTACTGGGACAGATAGCACAAGGAGTTGGGGGTTTTTAATGTCACATACCTGCTTTTGCTTTCTGCTTTGGCATTTTCATTAAACTTAAATTTCTTGGGTGTTAGAGCTGGTGAAGAATATAAAAAGAAGGAGAAGGTGTGATATCCATGCAGGCAGGGCATTGATCTGCTATTTAAAGTCCTTTTGACCTCACTGTGGATTTTCATGTCCAAAAATTAGGCTTATGCATACAACTTAGCAATATAAAACTTGCTATGAGAGCCATATTGATGCCTTTTGGATTTCAGGGCAGAGCCTCAAATTCTCTTCTTTCCTGGTGTGAGCAGGAAAAAAGGTAAATAAGGCGTATTTTTCCCTGTTCCTGCTAACTGGAGTTGTCTCCTTAGGGGATGACTTTACAGTGAAGTCTGCATGTTTGAGGTCTCTTAGTCCTGCTAAGAAATTAGAAATGTATCCTTACAGACACTAAATACTGCATGGTACTCAATATCATCTTAAAATGAGTAACATAGCCGTACCCTGGAGGAAAAAAAAAAAAAGTTCTGTACCTGAGGCCTATATGCCCTTTTCACAGTGCACTTCACTGTGCTTTTTGTCTTTTTTTTTTTTTTTTTTTTTATACTGTCCTGTTGGGTAGTTCAAGACCAAATAAGATTCCCCCTTATCATTGTTTCCCTAAGGCAAAACAAACCCAGTTCTGTCAGCCTCTCTTTGTACACCGGGCTCCAGCCACATAATCATCCTGGTGGTTCACTGCTGGACTTGCAGAAGGAAAGCAAAAACTCCCAGTAGAAAGCAGAAAAATAGAAAATCTTTCTTTAGGTAACAAAATAAGAAACCTTTACCATTGTACATTGGAGTGAATAGAAATACCAGTTGAATGCCTGAATGTGTTTTCTATAAAATCTCAGAAATTTAGATAGATGCAAATTATGAGTATCTCAGTAAAATCTCAGACAAATTGAATTAATTTTATATTTTAATCGTTCTAACAATTCAGCAGTTTTTATGTAGAATTATTATTTGTTTCAAATTTCAGACTGGAATGAACTATTTAAATAAAGTCCATTCCAAGTGATGCAAAGCACTTTGTCTTCCTCATGAGTAAAAGGACAACATCAGTCTGTGTTTTCCACAACATTTCAGTCTCTCTGAGAGATGTAGCAATGAAAGAGACATACAGTGAGTGCAGCAAGAAGAATGAATACAGTGTTATCTTCACATATAGGAGACAATGAGGAAAACTTGTGATTATTCATAATGATGATTCTTAACCTTTTGAACCCAAAAATACATGACATATATGAAATGCAGAGCTTCTGAAAGTCATGAATCAGCAAGAAATTCTTATCTGCAGTTTTAGTTCTACTTAAGTTTAAATAAATCCATTGTGAAAAAAAATGCTAGAAAATTTTATTAAAGTATTTTTTGTACATTCACTACTTTTGTCTTTTAATTCTCTTCCTCTGTGTTCTTCCATAGATTAACCCATACAATTGTAGTAATGGGTCTATCCATGAACACTCAACATATTTTAGTCAAAATTTATTCCATTTATTGAACCAAAGAATGGGGAGGGGAAGAGGGGATGGGTTAGATTCCTGGATTGTTGCCTAATAAAGTGGCATAATGTGATCAGTTTATTGAAAGTAAAAATTTACATGCTTTATTCTGATTCACTTTTTATCCCATGTAATTGAACACACAATAGGTGAAAGCAGCATTGCAAGCTGGTGTATTTCATATTTAGCAGTAACTCAGAAGATTATAGCTATGAGAAATATTATTTTTCCTTAAATACCCACAGGAATCTAATGAGTAGAAGTATCTGAGAGGGGACAGTGTAGGTCTCTTTACTGATTTTCACTTTTATCAACATAAAGTCTCACACACCTCAAAGAGACTTCTCTCCACCTTCAGAGGGTTTTTATTTCTTATTTGAGCCTTCTATTTTTATATTATTAATCTTTCCATCTGAATGAAGACCAGCGTGCAGGCTTGGTTTGATTAATTTAAAGAACAGCTACTGTTAATATTAACAAAAGGATCTGACTTGATCACCTTTAAGCTAACTTGAAACTTTCTTTTTATAATAACTGCAATCCTAGCAGAATTGTAGGTGTTCAGATTAATCATACAAACACTGTCTTTTTCCCAGCTGCATTTGACTGTTCAAACTGAGCCTTTTATTTCAGACAGTATTTTAGATTTAGAGCTAATTTTAAAAGTCATATGTTTAAAAGATCCAATTTCATGATAAACAATCATCACCTATCATCCTCACTAGTAGTTTTATATCAAATAGTACATAAGCATGTTGTGCTAATTTTAAAATATGAATTATCTGGAAAGTTATTTTTCAATATTTGGGATCAGTCCCCAGTCTGGCCAAGAAAGATGCACGTTTTTCTTCAGATGGTCATAGTACACTACCTCATAATTCAAGAGAAATTGATGAATACTTGTGTTTACACAGATACACAGTATTTAGTGATGTAAATCTGAATGTTGGCAGGTAAGTGTCATTGTTTTACCCCAGTCAGCAGCCAAGCCCCATGCAGCCTCTCACTCCCCCACCAGTGGGATCAGGGAGAGAATTTGAAAAGGTAAAAGCCAGAGAAGTCATTGGTTGAGGTAAAGGCAGTTTAACAGGGAAAGCAAAAGCCCCACACACAAGCAAAGCAAAACAAGGAATGAATTCACTGCTTCCCATGGGCAGGCAGGTGCTCAGCCATCCTCAGGAGGGCAGGGCCCCATCACACACAACATTTGTGAGGGAAGACAGGTGCTGTCATTCCATGTGTCCCTCCAGCTTATATACTGATGTCACATGGTTTGGAATACCCCTTTGGTCAGCTGTGTCTCCTCCCAGACTTCCATCCACCCCCAGTCTTCTCACCAGCATAGCAGCAAGAAAAAGCCTTGACTCTGTGGAAGTCCTGCTTGGCACTAACAAAAACATCTCTATGTCATCAACTTTGTGTTCAGCAAAAACCCAAAACACACCCCCATATCAGCCACTGTGAGGCCAGCCGCACTACCCCATACCAGCCACTCTACCCCAGCCAGCAGCTAGCACAGTAATGAGTATATGTATTTTTTTTAATCACTTTGGTCTCTTGAAGTATTTACTTTTGCTTCATTATGATTCTTGATTTTGCACAATAAAATTATAGAATCATTTGTGTTGGAAGTGATGTTACCTTTGCCACAGGCAGGGAAACTTTCCACTAGACCAGGTTGCTCAAAGCCCCATCCAACTTGACCTTGGACAATTCCACAGATGGGGCATCCACAACTTCCCTGGACAACCTCTTTCAGTGCCTCATCACCCTCATAATAAAGAATTTATTATTTATATCTAATCTAAACCTACTCACAGTTCTCTCAGGTTCCATTTTAATTAGCCGTGGTTAGCTCACAGCATCTAAGGAAAAAAAAATTGCATTTCCTCTCCTGCTTGGGTGGGTTAAAAAAAAATTTATTTTAAAGTTCTGTATTTTACTTTAGAGCTAGGATTGCATACAGCAAGTAAATTCCATTATCTATGAAAGTCTTAGTAAATATATGTTTTTCCTAATAGAAAAAGGTTTAAGTTCTTTTGATTCAATTTACATAATACTACAGAGGCCTTTCAATAGGAAATTTAGGAAAAACGTAAATAACTTCTTGCCTGAAAGTATGTGGAGTATTGATATGCCAGCAAATGCTAAAACAGAAGTTAGCAAAAAAAAAAAAAAAAAAAAGGGAGAAAAACAACTAAACCAACTAAAATCCTATTGGTAGCAAGAAAATGTTCATAAGCAGAAGACAGCATCCTGATCAGTGCCTTCAGGTATAGCAGAAATAAATATAGAGCTGAGCCAAAGACTAGTTTTTGTTTAAATGCTTTTTCTATGGAATATGGTGTATATCTAGATTGTGATTTAGGTAATATGTTTCCCAGCTTGGTTTATTTTTTACTAAAACTGTTATATCTTCTTTTGCATCTTAGAAATAATTGAAAAACATTATTCCTGAAAAATGCAGAATAAAGTAAAAAAGGAGCAAGCCATGTGGTCGGGGGAAATTGAAATAAGATTGTAAAAGACAGAAAAACTGGAACTTAAAATATGATTTACTCATCCTCGTTAATGAGGCTTAGAAATTATCTCATTTTATAGTCTAGTGAGACAGCTGAGCAATATCCAGGATTTCTGATATAAACATAGGAGCAAAAATGTATTTGCTTTAAAGCAAGCCTGCTGGATGGGAATAGCCATTACAGTCAACAATGAGGCAATGAATCTGTGCCTAAAGCAGCATAGTAAGGCTTTTCATAACTTTTTGTATGCATAGTAAAGAGTAAATTTGCAGGAACATCCACAGAGATTTAAATTAATTTCAGAAAGAAAATTATTACATTAATTTGTTTTCTACAAATATAATTTTGAATTAGTTATTCAGTATGGGTTTTCCCAGTTGCCTTTAATAAAATGATAGAGATGGGCTTATGGGGAGAATCTTAATTGTTCAGCTTTCCATTTCTGTTTGACTCATTTTCAAACTTAGTTATTAGTGGGAAATAGCTAAAGTAAATGAGTGTTTGTGAACTTCAGTGCCTGATTCTGAGCTTTTGTTTGGGCTTATTCAAAGGGTAGCAGATGTCTTAAGAACACTGAACATTTTATTTTCATTCAAAGTATTGTCCTCCTTGGAGCTCTGCTTTGGGGGGTCTTTCACTTAGTAAGGTTGCAAAGTCATGGTTTAATGTAAAGTTTATAATTCTTTTGACCTTATGAGCACAGTGTGTTAATTTAAAACAGCATGTTGCAGTTTCTGTTCCTATGACTTACTTATGAGTAATCATGCTTAATATTTTTCCACAGTATATCCCTATTACAGTGTTTAAAATATGCAGAGCTCATGGTGCAGAAAAGAGTAAGTGAAAAATGGTCAGTTGTCAAATACAAAGGAAGAATCAGGATAATTTTTAAAGGATTATTTTAATTAATAATTTTCACCTGAAGGACATAATTATACAGACCACTGATAGGAAATCATAGGAATAATTTCTCATTCCTTCAACAGATTTAAAGTTTCTAATTCATTTGCTTTATGAGGAAACTGTCTCTGTAAAGGTTAAATTTGTACAGTTGGACATAGATGGGAAAAATGAATGCAGAACATTATGGTATCAACACAATATAACAGTATTCCTATGAAAAAAAGGGTCATATAGAGCTATTGCTGTAATTCTGGTAATGTATATTTGGAGGTATAGAAAGAAAATGTAATTATTATATTATTCATATGATTATCCTTCCTAATGCTTCTGATTTGTCATAGAAGAATTTACAGATAGAAGTTTATTCCAACCTGGTAAAGAGGATTAACCAGAAGGATTATAACAAAAGTCATAATTACAATAATTTATGAATGCTCTTTTATTTTAGTCTTCTTTCCTGGCATGGTTGTTCAGAACAGCACTGCTTGCTTTCAGCTGAGCTTACAGACTTTTGTACAAAGAACATATATTTTTGCACTGTTCCTGAGACAGACTTGGGCAGGGAATATTTCTTGGAGTTGAAATACGCTTCTCTCCTTTTGTTCCAACTAAAGAAAGAAATAAGGAAAAGGAATCTTGTGCTTTGCAAGGAGTACTTTCAAATGCATGAAGGAGAGAGTGTGCTAAGCATGGCACCTCTGGTAACTTCTCAGCAGCACAATGGCAGATACTCCCTTGGGATGTAATCCAGGCTTGAGTTTTGCATTGTCTTTAATTTTGTTTTCAATCTCTGTCAAAACCAAGAAAAAAACCCATAAAATCTATTTACTTGGGCTAGAGTACTCTTACCTGCATCATAGAGTCCACATTCCTATTCTCAATTTAGTTGAAATATTTGCATTAAGTTTCCTTGAGATTCAGCTCAAGATCCCTGTTTTCAGGTGGTTTTAACGTTCTTAGCAGTGTGTACACAAGACCTGTGGTTTCCAGCTTCAGTTACTTGCTAGGCAAGTTTTGTTGTGTGTGGGCTCTGAAAAATGCCCCTGTCTTGGTGACTGCTTGGGAATGCTTTGGTGCAGGTAGCTCGGGGTGCAGCTGCAGTGCCAGCTGTGGAGTGTTCAGCCCTGGAGGGGAGAGCCAGGGCAGGAGGCTGTGAACTGCTGACCCCTTGCACAAAAAGGGCCGGTCACCTGTGGTGCCACCAGGTACAAAATACCAGAGGTTCCTTTGTTCGGGGCTCCATTTCAGAGGCACCAGCTCAAGCTGTCATTTTGTAACTTATTGCACCAAGATGAAATTGTTTTAAGGATCTGGGCATCTGAGGCTCTGCTATGGAAAACTGGGGTCGAGCCCATAAGGAAACCGCGAGCGGCAGGGGTGCGGCTGCGAAGGGACCTTGGCCGGGTGTTGTGAGCGTGACTGCCACAGTGCATCTGGGATGGCTGTGAAAACCCAGCTCTCATCAGAGCATTTGTGTCTATTTCATTACTTGTGGTAAATTAGACACCTTTGTGCTGCTGATTGGTGGTGCAATAGTGGGAGGGTATATTTAGTATTTCAAGGGAAGATGTAATAGTTCCAGCCTCTATATAGTTGGGACTGATAAAGCTGAATAAATTCTCACATTTAGGGCAGATTTGCAGGTGAAGGTAGGAAATAACACAGATAGGAAATAAACCTTCAAAAGAAAAGGAAATTAACCTGTTACCACACTAAAGGTTGCTGTTGCTCTAATTATAGTTTGTATTCAATATGAACACCTCGTTCAATGATATTTAATTCAAATCAAGATGCTGAAGATAAAATTATGTATTGAGGGAATTTATTAGAAGTTTTTAAAGTAAGCTGAATAAATGTGCCTAAAATTTTATTTCATGAGTCCTTTCAGGTATTTAAATTAGCTCTGTAAATTATTATAAAGAAACCACAAGGGTTACAGAGGTAAATAAGCTGTTCAAGGCCAGCAGCTATTGAGCACTGAGTACAGTGCTTTCTTGTATACCGTTTATGGAAAACCGGTGAATGACAACCAAAAAAAAACCCAAATAAAACAAGTAGCACCTATGCAAAGTTTAAAAGAAAGCTGAGATGATAGCTTAAGTAATAATAAAAAATAGATCTCTCACAATTAGTTTTCCTGTCTTTGCCTACACATTGTCACATTACCACTAGAGTAATTAAATGTAGGACAAATGATCACTTAATGTAAGTGTATTTTATAAAGCAGTGATTTTTTGACCTTTTGAGTTTGCCCATTCATAATCTGGTTTTCTTTTCCTGAAGTGTACACTGGCCTTTCTGAATCAACAGCAATATATAAATGTATTGGTCATAATAGCTTAGTTGGGAGCATTGCTCTCTATAACCATACACCATTTTAAGAAGGGGATATTCATATACTCATTTTTTCATAGTTCATGTGGCATTTAAGCATGCCACAGACATTTGTACAAGACTTGAAGCATGATGCATGTATATTTTGTCAGAGTTGTAGTGGGTGTTATGAGACTTGCTGCTTACCTGTTCTCTTACGCTTTTTCTGATCGGCTTCCCACCAAACATCCATCTTCATACATGTTCTGGGCTGTTGTAGCATAAATCAGCAGAATCAAGCTACCCTCGTGGTAGTCAATGCCTGCAACACGGGATACAGCACAAGCTCCATCTGTTTTTCAATACTGAGCATCCTCACCACGACAGCACGCTGTATCCCATGCTGCTGCTTTTTTCAATCTTTGTTATGAAGCTAATCAGAAAGGGGCCAGATTTTATGCCTTCCTACCTGGAGTCATACTTGCTCAGTCTCAATAGAGATGTAGCTTGAGGCATTGTCCTTGATTTCTGTTCTCACCTGTCCATCCATGCTTATCCATTAGAGCTTGAGTACTTTAAGTAATTACGTCAGTCATAGCATTCATGGTTCTAGTTGATTTTCAAGCACATAACAGCTGAAAATATTGTGAACTGTGAAAGTAAAAGGTCTAGATGTTAATTTGCATCCTGTAAATGTATTTTTTCAATTGTTTTTTGTGAGATGTATTTATGTTTTCCAGTTGCTATTATCACCTAATAAACTGTGTGAGCAGACTTAAATGCAAAATGAACAGAGCTTGTAAATTCTCTTCCTGGAGATTAGTCATTATTAACAGATTATCAACAAAATGCATCTGAAGACTTTCCCTGGGCCAGGCTGTACTTACAAGTCTCTGGTAGGAATGGTTGTTCTAATCTTAAAATCCTGTCTTTCCCTAGGGAGCCACTCCTTCTCCCTTTCATGCAACAGAGGTAGCAATCCACCTGCCTCAGTGAATCAGCAGTATCCACTTAACCTCTTCTCAGCAGGATAAGCACCTGCTAACAGCATGGGGTATTGCTGGGAAAATTATGAGCTTGCTACCTTATATGTTAACAGTGATTAATATTTGGTATTACTGTTTCAATATGTAGGAGGCATTACCACTATTGAGAAACTGCCTTAACCTCAGCTGCTGTTCCTACGGAGATCCCTCTCCCTTAGAACATGCAGTTATGGGCTGCTTCTATCAAGAAAGTAAACAGAAGCATCTTTCAGGCTTAGACAACAGAGGGATGGGTAAAAGGCTGTGTGTTATAGTTTAAACAAATGAAAAGAAACCAAAACCAAGAAGGATTCAAATTTGCATACCATCTTTGTGAAATATCAAAAGTTAGGGACTCCTTGTTATCTAAAGTGTTAGGGAAAGGGGCATTAATACAAGTCTACTTTTTCAGAGATTAAAGTTTTGTCAAAGTCGATGGAAATACTTATTTTTGTCTCAGGAGCACAAGTACACAGATAATGAGAATACTACAGTGTTCTCTGTTTTCATCATAACACTTAAAATATAGCTTTGCTGTTTCCTTAAATTTGATGTAAATGCACCAGATTCCTGTACAGCCCTGGTCAATATTTTATAAAATGGTAGCATATTGCTACTGATCAACCCAGTTTGTAGGAACAATTAGTTTGACTTAACAGTTTGTAAACCATAAGTAGCAACCAGAAGCTGTGGAAACATGTCTAAGTTTTGGGGTTTTTTTAAACCTTTTGGATAATACTGTGAGCTTTTTACTGGAACTTTAATATCTGCAACTATTATCAAAAATTAAAACTGCAAAACTGGAATTGTATCGCCCTTTTTTATATTTACAGAAGGATAGAATAACAGTTTAATCAAGCTTCAAAATATTTTGTAATTTGACATAGATGCCTTAAGAGGACATTACTGCAAACAAAAATATGGTAGCAAATCTTTACACTTTAGTCCTCTTAGCAAGTTACTGTGGATATTTTTCTGAGTCTTTATCTGTTACAAATGAAAGCAACACCACTTGTATTCCCCCTTTTATATTTGTGTCTTTAATTTCCATAGTGCTAGGCAGTCTGTGTCACCTCTTTTCATCCTTCCCTTAACTCTTCTCTGACTTCATATTTTGGTAACGTAATAATTAGTTGTATAGTCTTATTATTATCTTGACTATTCTGTAAGCACTGCAAAAAGAGTCATGAGTGACTATCTGTCTATTTAAAATTATACAAGAAGCTTTAGTCAGATCCCTACATTGAACAAAAAAAAAAACAAGAACCCTACATTCATATTAAAAAGCTAGATAATTTAAAAATATTATTACATTTTTTGAAAGACCATCATGCAGCATCTTTGAAATGGGGCAGGATGATTTTATTTTCCCCATGAATTTCAGATTTGGTTGGCTACCAGAGATGAATGATAGTAACAAATGAAAATTTCCCAGCATGATATTCTGACATGAAGATTTCATTTGGTTGTCAGTCTAGAAGTGTGCCTCTCCTTGTAATGGGTTTTGTGTGATTGGGGATTGCAATATGAAGAAATAACGCCAAATGTATCATGGCTTTAATAAAAGACATTGTCACTACCATTTTAATCATTATGGGAGCTGAGGGCAAGGCTGTATTTGCAATGTCCATTGACCTGACCAGGGTCAGGCAATGACCTGGGGGAGGTGGTGGGTGCTGGGCTGATTTTGGCTTTGTTGAAATGCTCTGGCTCCTGTATCTTAACACATCACTTTGTGTTTGGCCCATGCTCCTGGAATGGGCCAAATGTTGGAAGGGGTTTCTTACTCTTTTTGTAATGTACACAGTGAAAGAGCAATCTACTGACAATATACACACACATGATTTATCAGTTGATAAATTCTGGTAACATAGAAACTTCTAAATTTATATGAGATGTAAAACCTAGACTATATGTAAGTACTTATTTAAGAGGACAACTAACATGCAAGATCTAGTGCAATTTGCACACTTGGACATCTTGCAGAAAACAATATAGATCTTTTTTACAATTTTATAAACCAGCAAAAAATCCCAAATCAACACCACCCCTCAACCTCTGCTAATCTAAAGGCAAAATGTGCTTTTCTGAACTATTACCTTCAGTCCTTGGCAAAGAAATATAGTTTGTCAGAATGGCTAGACAAAGAAAATTTAACTTGTTATTAAGTTATAGAATATCGATTCAGTATGTGCCTTTTGATTGCTTGCTAGGCTGATTTCTAATGAAACCTACTGTCTATCTAGGAATAGAACAACTGTGGAGGGAGGGAAAATGTGTGGTTTTGGATAATTTACAAGTAATTAAATATGTATTATAACCAAGAAAGGGGATAGTTAGCCTTTAGCTTGTTATGAATGAACCAAGATATTGGTTTATTCGTGTGAAAGGTGTTTTCAACTTTTCTATTTCATGTCTGAATTTTTCTCAAAGCTATTCTTCTTTTGTAGATGTGTTGAAAATATATAAAAAATCCCCCAAATATTTTTTATTAAAATGTAATTAAAATTAAGCTGCTGTAGTAAAAGATCATTAGTTGTTATCTATTATTATTCAGTTTTTATATATTCCAGTTTTATTATACTCGGTTAGCCTAGACATGGCAGTGATGTGGACACAGTTTTAAAATTATCATATTTAAAACTATTCTAATCTTTTCTGCCAACATTTCTGAAAAACAAAAGTAGAATCAAGCAAAAAAAAAATCATTTTTATCAGAAAAATGGTTGTCACCAATTTTTCCTAGTAAATGAAAGTAAGTTAATTTTGTCCAGCATTAAGGTTTTGTTAAGCCTTTATTTCAGAAGGCTTTTTCAGAAAGGGAAAAAGGTGACTTTAAGAAGAAAACCCCACACCCTTCCCTTAAAGTTTCCTTCCAGCCTGTACTTTCAGATGGCCAATTAACATGAGTACCGGTAAAGGGCTCTGATTCCCTTCTTTTGCTTGCTTTTATGGCTGTAGCTTCCAGGGGGCTTCTGCAAATCTGCTAAAAACATGTAAATGAGTCCTTTTACCTGAAGTT
The DNA here is from genome assembly GCF_022539315.1 of Serinus canaria. Taxonomy (NCBI): domain Eukaryota; kingdom Metazoa; phylum Chordata; class Aves; order Passeriformes; family Fringillidae; genus Serinus; species Serinus canaria. The sequence continues at coordinate 38,179,686 of NC_066317.1, forward strand.
TAGTAAAGGGTTAAGGTATTGTCTCCAGGTATTTTTTTCCTGTGAAGAAACTTGAGACCTATCAATGTGGATCTTAGTGGCTCCCTGTGTAAAGCAGGTGTTCAGCACTGTGTAATTTCCCTTGGTGGTGCACAATATTACTACAATAAATATGGAATATATACATACACATAAGCACTATTTGCTGGTACACTACTAATTAATTTATTCTGTATACATGGAGCACTCTCGAAACATGCTCTAGGAATTGTATTTTGTCACTTTTTTCATCCTATTCCATCTAAATACTTTGCATACATTTCCATTATATGGAGTGTGTATGCCTCCAGCAGAACTGTCTGGCAGTTGCAAACTTCAAATGTAGATAGCTTCTATCCAAGAACAATGAAATTCAATTATTATTCTTATTAAGATGGGTTATCTTGAAAAGGCAACACTTTTTTTTTCTTTCTTTTTAATAAGAAAGGCTGAATTTTAATTGTAAAGTTGCTGCTTGGTGAGGTGTATATATATGTATCTCATTAACATAACCCAGGTACTTAATTTTATAAAATACGTGATTGAGTTCAGTTTACCTCCAGCACCATATTGCAAATGTACATGAAGTTCATTCTGATGCTCACACTGGGAAAGTTTAATTCAACTCTGGTAATTAATTGACTGGAAAAATATCTCCTCTTTAAATCTGTGGTCGATTTTGAAAAGATCCCTATGAATGCAAATTGTTTGCACACACAATGAAACCTGATTTTGGTTCACATAAGTACTTGTACCCTGGCTTTTTTTTTTTTAGCTATTCTGGGAGGAAGTTTTGTTCATCTTGTTGTCCAAGTGCTTAAGTTTCTTTTTAGCATTGTAAGATTGCAAAATAAATGGAATCCTATCCAGTAAAATGTAGAACAGTGCCCCATAGCAGGTGGCTACTAGTGGTTTTTGCTTATCTGTCTAAATCCTGACATTAGTGCACTCGATAGACTGTGAAAATGTAAGTTTTTATCAGCTCAATATGATTTTTGATTAATCATAATGCATTTGCAGCTGGAATATGCTTATTTATAATAAGATGATTCCACAAATTTTATACTGGATAGCAGCTGTACTGAAAAGGGACCCTCTAAAGTTTCAGCTTACTATATTAGTACCTAAGACATAATGTTCCTTCTGTAAGTTACAGAGTAGTTCATATATCGTGCTAAGGAAAGAAAAGTACAAAATAATGTCTCTATAAGTGTGGTTGACTTCTTCTGACTTTTTCCACTTGACCTTCATTAAAATGGCACATAATATGTTTTTACATCACAACTTTAAAGCACTGTTTTATAATCATAAGACTGGTGAGAGTAATGTAGTTTCTTTAATACTTCTAGCAAAGAATTCCTGTTATACATGACATAGAAATTGGAAATAAAATACTGGTATTTAACAATTTCCAAGCATCGAGATGAGGAACCTATATGCCAGCAAAGTCTAGTCAGACAGTCTCCTGAACAATGTGTGAAGACAGGGGAATTGGACACAAATGTGTGTAGCCAGTCTTTCACCTTCCTTTTGTAGAAGATGGGAATACTGGGCTCTTTCTCAAATACCTAAATATAATCAAAGACTGAAGAAGGTCTAAGATTGTCTTTACTAACATAATTTACTTGGAGTAGCGTTCCCTGATGGTTAAACTTGCAAGCTCATTCAAATGTGAGCAGGAGGATATGAGCTGCATGAAGACATTATAGCAATAAAACTTCCTTAATGTCTAACACAGTGAGCTAAATGATTTTTTACCACGATGGGAATACACATCTAATTGTTACTTAGGGAAAATTTGTATTGGACCAAGAAAAAAAAGTGAACAAGCTTATTAAAACGTCTGCAACAGTAAGCATGTAAAGGCATTTTACATACCTGTTTGATTTGAAAATGAAAACTTATAGAGAATAACATATTGAAACTCTAACGCAACAAAAGTTCCTTTTTCTTCTTTTCTTTTTTTCTTTTTCTTAATGCATCAAGCATTGAAAGAAGAATCAGCAGCCTTCTCCTTTATTTTACCTGTTTGGATTTTGTAAAATTCTTTTTGCACTGGTGCCACATGCTTTTCTCAGCTAAGGTTTGAACACATAAAACTAATAAGGTCTTATTCTACAAAGCTGTTTGAGTGAATTAAATACTTATAAAACTGGAAGACCTAACCTTTAAAAGTCAAATAGGTGACTTAAAATTAGGACTTTATAACTTTCTTGTGCAATCCCAACACTATTTGATTAGAAATAATAAAATTTACAAGCCTACTTTGCACCCAGTGCTTTTGAGTTTCCATGAGAAGCTGCACTTAATTACAGGTTTGCTAATCATCTCTGTAGCAATGATCTGGATCCACATTTTTCACTCTTGATGAATTCAAAACATTATGGATGACAGAACATTGTATGACTGTTTAATCCAGCAGGAGCCAGTGCTATATCAGCTATAACCACTCCTTACTTCATGTGTAAAGATTGTCTTTAATAACAATAAGCATGGTTCTGTTTCAAGTATTTGCTACAGAAGCAGAATTAAAGATTGCTGCAGTTAGGTAGACACCCAGAACAGGTACTTGCTTAGGGACATGCCTCCAAATCTATATGAAAAGTGAAGAAGAAGATTAAAATGGAAAAGATGTTAGCCCTCGATTTTATTATTTATAGATGACCATACCTCATCACAAGGCAGTAGTTTATACTAATCAAAAAGTCTGTCTTCTCAAGTAGGAAAAAAATATGAGAGAACTTTAAAATTCTGGTAATTAAATTAATTATACTTTACAGTTAGAGCAGTGTGTGTATTCTGATAGGTGCAGTACATAGCAAGTTTATTGTGATACTGGAGGATGCTTATTAGATGCTAGGGGGTAATTTATTTTTTTTTTTTAAAGTTGTGCAATTCGTATGCATTTTGTAACAATAACATAGCTGGAGTGCAGTGTGCTCCTGTATGCAAGAATATATTTCTACATTTCTCGTTTCAAGTGACAAGACCCAAAAAACATCCTTTTCTCTCATCCTTAAAATATAAATAAGACTTGAAAATCAAGTGGCAACTGTGCTTTAAATGTTCATAAAACTCTAGTTTAGCCTTGTCCAGAGCAAATGTGACCTGCAAAGTCATAGAGCAGCTAGGTTGATCAGAAGCAATTTCCCTAGCCAGTGTTGTCAAAGGAAGTGCTATGACAGGTGTCTCATGAAGCCAGCTTTGAATACTCAACTCAAATGGCCATTTGCAGGTGGATCAAAAGGAAGACACCATCTGTGCAAGTTCAGGAAAAAGCCATGAAATCAAATCCCAAAATCCTTAACGTGACTCTGAGCCTACTTGTTATCGTGCAGGGGCAGTCTGCTCACACGGGGTGCAGGTTGGAATCAAAAGGCATGTCCACTCACCCAGAAGAACTGAAAATCTGCTGAAAGTCACTCTAAGTGTGTTTGTCCTTTCAGAACAAAGGGAAAAAAACATTCACTACGTGTTCAAGAAAGGTCGCTGATACCAGTGTTTCTAGGTCACTTTGCACTTCCTCTGGTACCCTTTAATGGGTACTGCCTAACCTGTAAGGAGAGTCAGTAGTTTTGGCCTTTGAGAAAGAAGCTAAATTGGAGGATTTTGTATTTAATATTTGACCACACTCTGTAGTTGTGGACACAGGCAAACCAGTTTCTAGTAGTTTTTCCTCATTTCCCCAAGCACAGTTTATGCTTTAAAAGTGTTTGAAACTATCTTTGAAAGGAACTTGCTGACCAGCAGTTTTATGACTTGATTTGTTTTAAAGCCTAAATGGCTTAAGGAAATGTTTTACAGAAGATATAATCCATCCACATGGAATAAAGCCTTGAAAATTAGGTGGCATAAACCTAAAATGCCAACCACATTATCATGACTTTGCACTTAAGCTGTTGCTCACAGAACCAATTTAAGAGTGCCAGTGTATTGTTTATTGCCTGTAACTACATTTTCTGGAAATTGGAAGATTATTAAAACTGCTTTGTTCAAAAAACTCTATTAATGAGTCCTTGATCTTGTGGTTAAAATTTCCTTGACATGCAACTTTGATCAGTGTGTGGAATAGCTGTGAAGCCAGTAAGAGTGTTGCCATCTTTCCTTGAGTAATGACTTAATTAACAGTGCTGTAAAATTATATTTATCTGTCCTGTTGATTCCTTCTTTTATAAACTGATTCCAAATACTTCACTGATGACTTTGCCTTTTTTGCCATCAGACACAGAAACTTTTACACATCTAGACAAGGCGGGATATTTGGGATTTTTATATTTGGAGTACATCATTACCTATTGCCTTTACCAGACATTTTTGTGGGTATTTTTAAATATGAACCTGGTAATAAAGCAGTAACCTGTACAGCTTTTCATGGACTCTCAACTTCTAAATCTAAACATTGACAGTATGATTTTACGGAGTAAATGCATATTTAAAAATTGAGTATTTTAAGTTACTGGTGTACATTGCTCTGTATTTCCACTACTTTTTATATACTGATCCAATTTATGTTGAAATATTGGTGGGAGAAATATTAACTATGGAGAATTAAACACTTACTTGAGAGAAGCATTAAACAATTGCATCTGTATTGACAGGACCTGTGATATCAAAGAGTTAAGTAGTTTTTTCCAGAGTTTTGTGGATTTGGTACTTAGTTGATTTCAGGGAATTAAGATTGTTGTTAGTAAAGACAGGGAAACTGAGGCTTCTTGGACCCCTAGATATATTTTTCATGGAAAGACATCTAGAATATGGTGGTAAAAGAGGTAGCAGAAGTTACAAAACCTACCAATTGTGGTATTGTCTATTTGATTATCTGTCTTGAATATTTAGTAGAGCTACTTCTCTTGTTTATTTTCTTTTGTGGAAAGTAATATAACAATTTAAAGATTATTTTGGTGGGCTAGTATACCACTGCTTAATTTAATTAGATGGGAAAGTTTAATGGATTTGTACTAAATGCTTTATATTTATATTGATTTGTGTTGAAAGACTGTTGTCTTTCACATGCATTTTCAGTAGTACATCTGGGGACAGAACAAGATGGTTTTGCTTTGAACCTAACTGAACTGATATGTAAGAGTTCATTATTGTCAACTAGCAAAGAATATCTGTTCCACTGCAAACATTTTACTCTCTGTGCATGCTCTTGAGCAATATATATTCCATATTTAAGATGCATATTATTTTAGTGGTTACTTTATTGCACTTACAGGCAGAAGTTTAGAAATACTGTTGTGGTTTAATGCCAGCAGGACACCAACTCCCCCAGAGCTGCTCACTCAGTCCTTGCCCCATTGGGTGGAAGAGAATTAGAAGAGTATAGGAGTATAAAAAAACTCAAGGGTTGAGTTAAAAAAACCTCAGTAATTAAATTAATAAAACCAAATAATATTAAAAATACTTTAAAATTGTGAAGGGAAAAAAAAAAAGAGAGTAAAATAAACCCCAAGAAAACAAGTGATATAGACAAAAACTATTGGTCACCACCAAGTGAGCGATGCCAGCCATTCCCTATTCTCCAGTGGGGACTCATTCTCCCCTGCTGACCTTCCCTCCAGCTTTGGATGCTGGGCATGACACCATACAGAATGGAATGGAATATAATATCCTTTGGTCAGTGGGATCAGCTCTCCTGGCTGTTTCTCCTCCCAGCTGCTTGTGCACTCCCAGCCCCCTCACTGGTAGAGTGGAGTGGGAGGCAGGAAAGGCCTTGACTCTGTGCAAGTGCTGCTCAGCAATAATATCTTTGTGTTATCAGCACAAATGTGTTTCCAGCACAAATCCAAAGCACAGCTCTATGCTAGCTAGTGTGAAGGAATTTTACTCTGTCCTAGCCAAAAGGAGTATAGATATATAGCAAAAGCTGTCTTAAGGTCTGTGACCAAAAAAACCCTTCCAAATGTTCAGCTGTTTGTGCTGCCTAGGACCAGTCCCTTTGGAAGCACTGACTGAAGTCATCCTTTGGGTTTAGATGATATAAAGTGCTTGAAAGTAAATGCAAAAGCCCTACAAAAATATTTATCAGCTACCTTTGTTCTTTAGTCAGAAAATAGTTCCAGGGGTTTCCTGAAAAATGTATAACTGCTGACTAGCTTGTAAGAAAAATATATGGCTGGATTGCAATTCAGTAAAATAAGATTTGGGTCTCTTTCTCTTAATTCTTTGTTTGAAATTTGCTTTCTTTGAAAATTTGTAAGTGTTGATTCAAATTGGAATTTTTTTTTTGTTTGTTTTAAAAAAATACTGAAAGAGATCACACTCTGTATCACTGTGGTACTCTTCTTCCAAGTGTTTTATTTTTGGCTCCATTTTATTTTATCCAGAGCTTTAAAAAGTGCTTTATCTCACATGTGCAGTTGTCTTAGTATGATATGAATGGGTGACCCAGTTATTGCAGTTGTAAATTCTGGACTGTTCGAGGTCAAAATATTCTTAAAAATTTGTAAAAGGAATAAATAAAAGCTAAAAAAAAACACCTGAAATATGTTATAATTTATCAGGTGTCCTTATTTTAAATTTTCAGAGGTTATTGTCAAACTAACTAGAGCAGACTGACTTTTATCTGTAAAAAAAACACAAGGCATATTAACATGTGCAATCAACATGCCAACATCAAATAAATCAGTAAAACCTATTTGGCTATAGTAATCAGTAGTATCTGGAAAAATGAGTAAGTAATATTGTCCTTTAGAGAGCAAAATTCTTCATGAAAATACTTAAAATATATAATTGTGTTTCAAAATAAATTCAGAGGAATAGTGCTGTCCATAAATAAATATTTACATTCATATTGATTACAAAGATGTTTTTTAAAATTAGTAAAACAGTTTTGCATCTGCTTACATATCACTGTTGCCTTTTTTGATGATAAGTATATGCACGTGGGTAAATTTGAGAAAAATTTTGCAATTATAACAATTTCCACGAGGTGGTGCTCAAGCAATAACTTTTAAACTGATAATGTAATAACTATGACCAGTAACAAGCTGAATTTGAAAATATGGCTGTCAAACAGATGTTCTTCTCTTTGATGCTACATCTAACTTAAGGTGGGAATGATGAGGTCAGGAAGGCTAATGAATTTATTATGTGGTGGAAAAGTTATTTCTCCTTGCCCAAAAGACAGAAATAACATTATTTTTTTACAGCATAGTATCAGGGGATTTTGTTCATTTTGACATGGAATTCTCATAATCCTTATGGTTATTCTTTATATGCTGTCCACTTCTGCTTATGAGTAAAGGAACTAATATTCATAAAGATATTGCAGTAGTTGCCCTAAGCAAAATGTTAGTGAATTCAGTAGATTTAAATAAATCTGTCATAGAAAAACACACTGGGTGCTGATTCACTGATCATTCAACAGTAAATAAAAAATGTAGACAGTACGATAATGCAGGAAGGCAGATGATGTGAGAGAATGGCAATGACTATAAACAAAGCAGACAGTTTGGCATAAGTGGTTTTCTCACTTTGATCAAATAGAGCATCCTTAGCTGTTTTGCTTGCCAAAGTGCTGCATCTTTTTTTTCTAACATCCTCAGCAAACCCCTTATTCATCCACTCCTTCAAATTATACAGACCATTTATAATTTAAAGTTCACTGTGACTACTTCTGAGGAAGAGTCAATAATTAACACTGCAAGCTTTGTTGTTGTGGTTGTTTTGTTCCTAAAAATCAACCTGGTAAGAAGCAAATCTGCAGTGAAAGTTTTTTCTTCCTTCCACTGTTGTTTCTCTTTAGCTATTTTGTTGCTTGGTGAGATTTTTGTGTTTTGTGGTTTTGTTGTTTTTTTTCTTTTTAATTTTATTTTATGTTGTGCCTTTTATTTAAACTTAAATAATCAACACAAAATATACCAAAAGCACAAGTGGCCTTACTTCTACCGCAGGCAATGCTCTTGGCCAGCTAGTAACAGCAGTAATGCATTTAAAATACAGTATGCTGTCTTTTTTTTATTCATTGCTTCTAATCTCATGGATGTAAAACACAATTTCTACATACTTCTGGAAGGAAAACTATTTTTAAAGAGCAAACAGGTCTCTCCTAGATATTTTACTTTCTGACAGCTGATAGAGCAGTAATCATCCCATTTGAATAAACTTGAAGGGTCTGTGAATAAGGAAGTCTCATATACTTGTTATGCAGACGGTTGGGAGTAAAGTGATGACAGATCTGTGAAAAACAAATCAACCTTACCCTTCTACTTTTATTTAGATATTGCACATGGAGGCTGCCTGCTCCTGAAAGGTATTTAGTCACCCAACTCCTACACACATATGTCTGAGGATCTGAGTCCAAGTTCAGTGATGGTCCATTTTATAGATATTTGGTTCAGCCAATTAGAAAGAATAGCATTATTTCCTAGATTTCTGTCTACAGTTGGAACAGTTTCATTGGCATAAATAGCTGCATCCCATATGCAGGGTTTTTTTTACCTTTATTACAAATTGTCCCTATAGTCACTGGATCTTTGCACAGGTACATTTCATAAGTACTTTGTTTTGCATGGAAAAATTCCTTCTGCTGTTTACTCAACTGAAATACTAATTTATTTTGCTTTCTTTATTTTCAATATAATTCCAGTGAGTAACTGACAAATAGAATTGGTTAAATGCTTATCTTCCCATTAATAAATATACGGAATGGAGAAAATTTATACTGTAATATTGTTGCAATCCATGGTATACATTGTATGTACAATGCTACCTGTTTTTTCCACAGCATTTGGAAATACTTATCACCTGCTTGTTCTTGTTAGGAGTCCTAGTCGTTCATCTGGCTAATGTTTGTTATTCTGAGGCTCTTTAATTCTTTTTGTTTTGGTAGAGGGAGGGGAAGGTTTTATATACGTACTTAGATTATCATGAATGTAAGTTTGAGGGTCTCTTCTTTTTTATTTTTTTCACAACCAATTTTGCTACTCTTAATGAGTCTGTACTTGTGCACTTTTGTGGATGAGAGAGCAATAGTCTGTGAGTAAATTAATTTCATCAGAATTTGTCTTTTTAGTACTGCCTATTCTGTCTTCTAATTCCACAGTACTGTACAAAGGTAGAATTACAGTTTTCCCACTGGTACTGTTAAATTGCTTCATTACAGGCTCCTTTCAACATTTTAACAGCTTAAAAATTGGTTTCTTTCATTTATTATCCAATGCTCTGCATAAACCGACTTCCCATTTGCTTTTTGACCATTTCAGGTTTGTGTATTTGTACTTTCTTTCATCTTTTTTCCAGTTCTTTTGGGCATCTGCCTTTACTATCGTGCCTAGTTGAAGTGTATGCAAAGTTTACTTGGTGACTGGACTCACAAAGGCTGCATGTGTCTATAGGCTTTGAGTACAACCCAGCAAAAACTTGAGACCCTCATTCTAAAATCTCAGATGATATCTGTGGTACAAAGCAAATAGCTCTGACTGAGGATTTCACTTTCACATTTAGTGAGCAGCCTGCTCAGACTAAGTAAAAATTGTGGTTTAGTTGCAGGTGAGAAAAGGTTAAAAGATCATTAAATTGTTCTTAAGATGGAAGAAAATAGCCAAAGGAAAGGGTTCAAAGACTTTCTTTATTTTACACTGTGATCTGTAATTATTTTTGAGTCACAAGTGCTTAATCATTAAAGCAGATGAAATAGAAAAATTATCAATATAATGATTGGGGTCTATCTTTTTGTTTTCTAAAATAATTTTAGCACCGGTATTTCAAGTAATTAAACATTGCAGTCATTTTGATGACCTTATTTAGGTCTTGGAGTTTTATAGTTATTACAATAATGTGAAAGTACTAATAAAATTGTTAACGTAGCAGAGATTCACTATCAAGTACATGCTGTGACTCTCTCTGATCTGAGAGCACAACGGTTCTCAAGGCCATTTGATTTTCTCAGGAAAGCCTGGATAAAATTAGTAGTATTAACACAACAGCTCTGCGAGGCAGAACACACCCCAGGTTAACTCATCAGGCTTCAGTGAGGCTGACACTGGGGTTTGAGTCCCCAGCAGAAGTCTGGCAGTGTGGCAGAGGAGTGGGTTACCCTTGCAAGGTCCTCACCTCCTAGTGAGCTGGCGTTAACTCTTGTGGAGGAAGCAGAGCAAACCTTTCTGTTTCCAGCTTCTAACAAGTGAATGTGAATTTTTTGTGCTTATATAGGTGGGAAGGTTCTTTCCTGCTCCTGGTATATCTGCTGGAATTCTTGACAGCAGTCGTTATTGTTTATGCACAGCAAAAGAACTTGCTGAAGTACTTCATTTAGACAGTGATTTAAGTAAACTAGCAGAGTCAAGGCAACCTGAGGAAAAAATTCCTATGTTTTCTCCAAGTGAGACTGTCACTGTTCACAAGAGTGAAAATGTGTCAAGAGCTTTAAATTACACATTACCTTGAGAGCATCTCTTTGTGCAAAAATAAATGTCTTCTCATTGTTACTCCAGCTTTTTTCTGCTGTATTACATTTTTGCAAGAAGTACAAAACTATTAAAAGAATTACTTAGGTGTTTTAGTATTCAGTTGATTTCCTGTACTGTTTCAACAGGAACTAGCTTTGACTAAGTGTCACACCCTATCACATTTCAAAATGCATCTTAAGATATATGTATAAATATGTAAAAAAAAAAAATCTATGTTAATTTAAATGCAATTAGTTGTATTTCTGTCTTGAACAGTAAGGCTTTTCCCAGCCTGTTTTGTAGAAAGCCTTTAACACACCCTTGTTTAACAGTGTTCAAAATGAATAAACAAATAGTTCTGCAATTCAAGTGTGAGGGCCTTGTAAGAAACACAAGGCTCTAGTCTTGGCAGCCTGAAGCTTCCTTGACTTGCCAAATTCACATGCCACCCCCAGCTTTGTTCCTGTCACTGCACAGAAGGAGCCAGAGGCTGCTCACAGGAGATCCATACCTAACCTGCCTGTACATTGACAGTCGACTTGAAAGGGTATGATTGTTTGAGAATGGTTCAACATGCTGTTAATTGCTCTCTCAAATACTGTAAACCCTCTAGAACTTTAAAGACTGCATTAGTTGAACTTGTTTACCAAACAGCAGCCTGTGTTCCTTAACATTTCTGACCCAGATATGTCATGATAACAAATATATCATAACAAGACATAGAAAATCACAATCATTAACTGGCATGTGAGGCTCAAATAATTTTTCCTTTTAACAATTTCAAGACATCTCTACTTTAGTATGGAAAAGAAACAACCTAAAACTGCTGGTTGTCATATTGATGGATGGGTCGTTACACCTTTGTCATTTTTAATTTGTAGATTAACAATTTTCTCAGACAAAAGTTGTGCCTTTAAATTTACCTTTTACTTTCATGTTTTCTCTCTTCTTAGTCACTCTGTTAAGTCCCTCATAAATTACACAAAATTATAGCCTCACAGATGCTTCTATGAAAGCCTCCTCTGAGTTGGCCTTTTTAAATGTGCTCAGAGCTTTACTGCAGCATCCCACTTAAAGTCATATAGCTTTTTTATGTTCCTCCTTCTCTTTTACACTGTTTTATTTTAGTCATGGGTTATTACTACAGAAATTTCTTTGGTAAAGCTATCGCTCACATAAGATTCATTTCTGGGGTGTAAAACATAAACATTATAGAAAGCAAATGTAATGATGAAGCACTGGCCTTAGGACTCAAAAAATCCTGCATTCACTTTCACCCTTTTGCAGAAGTAATTTTGAAACCAAACTACAATTATTAATATGTGGAAAGCCAGTGTCCCCGGATGTGTCTGTTAGCCTCTGTTGTTCATGTGTTGGTTTGATTTCTGCCTTAACTATCTTTCAGTTTTTTGGGGGTTTTTTAGGCACTTCAATAGGACAAAGTTATTGTCCTCCAGCCTATTGAACATGGGAGAAATGAAGACTGTGAAAGATGCTCGATCTCGTTTACTTGAAAGATAAAGCATATCTATGCAGCTATTTTTCTTATCTTCAGTGTTGTTTCCTAAATGTTAGAATGGGGTGCAAATACTTCTTTCTAAATTAAAAACAAACCACGGATTTTCCCTCAAAATTTCAGCAAGTTAACTTCTGCCTATTTAACTGTGCTCTTTACCTCAGGAAACCCTACATGAGGCTATGCATGCTGAGTCAGCTGAAACCCATATTTTGTGCCTAAATAATCACTTAAGTAGGCAAATCTTTGCATTCTTTCTAGAGAAGCATAATTATATTCCTTTTAGGAGGAAGATTAGAAATGCTAATTCTATAAGTAGGTAGTCATTATTTTATCATTTATTATTAGCTATAATAATGTTAGTCATGATGAACTAATGTGGTATTAATATGGATTTCATATGTACTCTCTTAGGAATGTAATTGCAATTTACCTTTTCATTCATGTTCAGTCATTTTGAAGTGTTGCTGAATTAACAGATCACTACTCACCTCATTCTATATCAATGAAAACTTTTGCTTATGAAAACCTTGGGCCACTAATTAAATTGGAGAGGAACCAAGAGATTGCAGGCATTTAAACAAAACCAGAAGGCAAAATAATAGCTGGGAAGCAGCATGGTTGATTTTTCTAGCCCTTTTGTTAGAATGAAGTGAAAAAGTAAGTGCTTTGCAAAGAACAGCTGAACTTATAATGCTCATTAGCCTAAGAAGAATCTAGCAGACTCTGGAGGTAGCTGGAGTCAGGAAGCAATGACTGAAATGAAGAACAGCTAGAGTGCAGGTGAAACACAAACCAAGTTTCTTTGTGTTCCTGTAGGGAACCCCCTGTTCTTTCTATTGTTCACGGACCTATTGGAACACCAAAGTGTGAAGGACCTGATGAAGCAGTCAAAAACGTTAATTTTTATTGCTATTCTGTGACTTAGACATTGTGCTTCTTTATTTAGGAGGTCTTCCTTCAGTTTAATTCATAAGTTTTTCTGTAGTACAAATAAAATATATTTCTTTCTGATTTTATGAACAGCAAAAACCCAAAACAGCAAACAAAAAAATAATTCAAACAAGCTAACAAAAACAACCCCCTCCCAAGCTTAGTTTATTTTTTGCTTTTTTTCCCCCCTGGGATTCTCATCATCTGCTAAGAGATAAAACCACTTATTTAAGTAATGCTCAAGATATATTGTTATGAGAGCACAAATAAATGCTCAAGACTGACTAGGAGTCAAGGAGATGACAGCACAGGATTTGAGAGTTATATATTTATTTACTTGATTGAAATAAAGAGTAATGTTTATAATTTTTGTTGTCGTTCAGCCCACCCAGAAATGCCATTTGTCTTTTATGTAGATATAAAATTCAGTTTATTCTGTTAATCTTCCGGTGTAAATGGGTGATGGTTTTTTATTGCAGGTTTATAAACCTAGTAGAACCAACTCCAAATGCCATTGAGCTGTAGGAAATTTAGTGCTGGAAGTATTTGGCTCATATTCTCTGCAACAGTAAAAATTTTTTGAGGAGATGTCAAATACTGATATATTAAGGACAGCAGCAGCTGTTGCTTGACAAGCCTAAGTCACGGTTCAGAGCTCATTAGAGCAGCAAAATTTCCCTCTATCTTTGTCTTTATTAAAATTTGAAAAAAAGATGATTATTAAGAAGGAGGTATTACTAAGGTAAAAGATACACTTAGGATAGAAGGACAATATCTTGAAGTCATTGCATAGGAAAAGCCCAGTGTCAGCAAGAACTAATAGTCTGAAGATCAATTTTTGATGTAATGCTTTTGGTTCAGGGGGTAATAGAATATTTGGCTGCATGAACAAAATATATTAATTTAACCAGTCATGTTGAGAAATGTAATGTTTTAACGATAGATCTGCTCTAGCAGATGATCAAGAAATATGGTAAAACCAACATGGAGTCCTGGTACCCATACTCTCCTTTTGATTTTTCTACAAGGCATGGTATTAAGGGCAGGAAGCTCTGAGTAAATTCCATAGTTTGTGCTTGAAGTCTGATGAAATCCTTAACACTTTTTAGACTCGTAAACTAACATGAGGGGTCTTTTTTTCAATGTTTTGATAACTATAATCATTTTCAAATTCTGGATGATTTTGTAGCTGAAGGTTTTTAAAAAGCTTTGCAATATGCAGGCATAAAGCATATTGGAGTTTTTTAAAGCACTGAAGGACATGTCCAATAAATATTGAAGTAGGTCTTGCAATTGCTGAGATTATACGCTTTGTACTGTAAAAAGGCAGGATTAAGAATCCAGGTTCTTTCTACAGAGAATTAGAAGTTAGGAGGATGAAAACTTTTCCAGGTAAAGAGTGAGTAGGAAATGCTTTGTCTTGGAGACTGTATCACAGGTTCAAAGTTACTTTTGACATGAATACATCCTAGGTTCATATTCCTCTCCTTCCCTTTGCCACATTTTTGTTGTCTGGATACTGTTCATAATCAACATCTAACACAGCCTTATAACTATATGTTCCAATAAGTGACAAAAATATTTAAAATTAAAATTTCTCCCTAAAAAGATACACTAATGAGAATTAGGATGTATTAAGTTCTTTCTGGATCATATTAGGTTTTGTTCTACAATGGTGCCTTAAAAGTAACTTTATGTGAATAGCAGCCTTATCTTTGTCTGAAAAACTTAGGTCAGCGCACCTGAAAGCACTTAAAAACTTTTCTTTGCCAAGATACTGTTCAGAATCAAACTCTTTAAATATTTGCAAACAAGGTTTTAGATTACTTTTATAGAGAAAAAAACCTACATTGTGAAGCAAGATTTATAGTCTTTCTTTATTTTAGCAATACAGCTGGTTTGAACTACAGCAATTTGGGTTCAAATGTTTTAAAATGCAACACAGCATTTCTTTCTGGTTGCACAGATTCAGGTGGACCTGCTCTAGCAGACTCTTTGTAGGAAATTATTGCAGGTGTATCATCACTCAACTTTGTACTATGAAAGTTTGTTATTTTACTTCAAAATGTAGTTGCTCCTACTCATAAGTGCCTGCCAGTGTGGTGGCTTTTTATCTCTCCTGGTTTTCTGTTGTGGTTTTTTTTTTAATTTGTTTTGGTTTTGGAGTTAGTTTATTTTTTTTATTGTTATTTGTTGGTGGTGGTTGGTTTTTGGGGTTTCTTTGGTTTGGTTTGGGGTTTTTTTTGTTTTGTTTTGGTGTTTTGTTGTTTTTGGAGGGGACAGTGGTTTGCTTTGCTTTACTTTTGAGTTTCTCTTGGTGTTTTTTTTTTAAAGCAAATCAATGAATGCAGCAATAATTGTTATGTGATTTTATTCTAAATGCTACCAGTAATAAGACTTTGAACTAATGATTTAGACCACTGAAAAGGAGACAGGATTGTAAGGGAGCTCATCCTTAGCTGCCGTCCATAATGCCAAGTCCTACTGTGTCTGGACTTGACCTCAATGCAGTACAGTAGTGTATGTGACATTACTGGAGGGGGCACATAGATACACTATAGCCTATTAGCAAAATGGGAAATATAAACATTAGCAAAGGCAACTTTACACTGAATTTAATTTTACAGTCAAGCCAGTTTCAAAAGGTTTGTAAAATATTAGTGGGTAGTTCTGCTGTTTTCTTATGTGTTTAGCTTAAAAACAAAACAAAAACGATAAAGCCATAAAACTAAATAACTTCAGGCCTATGACACATCTGCTAATATTTTAGAATGTTTAGCTTTTTAAAATTTGATGGAAATTTGGTTTCAGACTTCCTGTTTAAAAAAATCTCTATGAAATAATCTATCAATATTTTTTTAGACAAGTTAGGTTTTCATCAGTGAATTTTCCTACCTTGAGCTTCAATGGGAAGTCTGGCTCTTTTCCAATAATCAATATTATCTCTTGAGTTCAATTTCAAAAATCAGCTGCAGAGAGCAACAATTAGAGGTTACTAGACTTGATAGATTTTATAAGAAGCAATTATGTCATTAACAAATTACCAAGTTATCAAGCTGTCTTATAGAGATAATACAGAAAAAAGCTGAAAGCTGCTGATTGTACAGAAAAAGAGATGTGTCTATGATAGGAAGAACATGTTAATAATTAAAGTGAGCTATTCAGACTTAACCTTTAGAGCTTTAGTGGTGCTGGGAGTCAAATACTTAATTTAACAATAAATTTTAAGAGCAAGAAAAAAGATCCTATTTTTTGACCTAAACAAGAGTTTAGGTAGACTTCAGGAATCCAAATGTAGCATGTATGTATTGTAAACCCCTGGATTGCTATTGCCTGACAGTTACTTTTATAGGAACTGATGCACAGGAAGTTCCATCCAAATGTGGAATTTCTTTGATTGCCCAGAGGGGTTGCAGAGTTTCCCTCACTGGAGACATTCAAGAGCTCTCTGGACACAATCCTGTGCCACATGCATGACCCTGCTTGAGCAGGAAGGTTGGGCCAGATGACTCATTGTGTCCCTTCCAGCCTTACACATTCCATGATGCCGATATTATTTTTTGCAATCAAGTGCCTTCAGTGGATTTGGAGATTCTGAGCTGCGGACTGCTTAACTGTCTAAAAATAAACAATGTTCAGATTCCATGCTGGGATTTTGTATGGCCAGTGGATCATCAGATTGGGGTTTTCATTTGTGCTGGTGTGATGACTCTTGAAGGCTGGCTGTCTTGGGACAGGAGAGTCACCCAATAGCTCATTTTGACTGAGATTTCAGTAGGTATTTTCATCTTGTTTCTCAGTTATCCATAAATCAGTCCCTAACCATCTAAAAACCTGGATTGGGTGCTCTCCAAGGAGAGAGAATCTGGATTCAAGTCTTTGAGGTATAGCAAAGGTTTCTTCTTTGAGTAATGTTCCAGCTGCTCTTCTAAAGGTCAACTCTTCAACTGAAAGTACCCATATAGTAAATTAGGAAAATAAGGCCTTTTCAGCTCTATAAAAGAGGAGAGTACAGGTATAGTAACGTTGGAGAGATTAGCTCCCAAGTGCTTAAATATGTCTCCCTAAATTCCTGAATAACGCTGTTGAGTTTAAGGAGTCCCAGATGGTCTCCGTCCCTAAACCATCCTCTGGGCTGGTCTCGACAGCCCTTCAAGGGGTTTTTCTCCTCTTTGCTGTGCATGCCGTTCTCTTGTATTCTGTCCAAAAGTGTTCATCTTTTCTGCTTGCAAGTGAACAAAAAAGCCTTTCTAAATTTTGGATTACACCTCTAATTTTACTGTTGGATCTGTTTCCCAATGTAGCTATTCAATGGTGGTAAGTTTTTTAAGGAGAGTGAAGAAATGTAATCACCACTGTATTTACCATGCTAGAAATAACCCAGAAGAGCAAAACTGACTTTATTTCATTCTTTTTTGCCTTCTCTTCCACATTTTTCTTTTTTTTTTTTTTTTAAATCCACCAACAAAACTTTCAGTTGCATTTTATACATGAGATGCTGTTGTGATGTTGATAACTATTTAGATGCAGGAGATTCTCTCTGCAAGAAATGGGCCATTTTGATATTTGATTTTTCTAACTAGTTTGCTCATTTTTTCAGAAATTTGTAAAGTACTATTTTTTTTGGCCAGCAGACTGTTTACTAATAAATTAACAGAGAAAGTACTACTGTTTTGATCCAGACTGAAACAGGCAACCTATCTTTATATAAGAAAATGCACTTTTTCTTTACCTTCTGGGGTTTAAACTGCAAAGGAATGCAAAATTGTCTAACAAGTCATGCAAAAAATTGGGAACAAAAAAGGTAAAAAATGAACTTATGCTATGTACAGTGTGAGAGATATGAAACAACATCAGATGCTTGGAATTAATTTTTGAATTTTTTCCCATTACTCTATATTGTGTAGAGAACTAGTGTGAGTCCAAATAACTCTCTACATGAAAATCGAATTGGTCCAAAAATTAGGAATTGTTGCATTGTATATAGCAAAAGTCATAGGGGAACATAAAAATACAAAAGTACAACATAAAGACAGTTTCAACTTAGCTGGTTTAGAGCAAGATTTATTGGTTTCACAGCAGAATTGACTAAAGCTGTGTATTCGCTCTACAAATTCATGCACTTTAATGAGCATGGTAGGTCTTTCAGTCTCTATCAACAGCAGAAATTAAATCAGTTTCAGGCACAGTATGGAAAAATAAATCATGTCTGTGTCATATTTCTTTATGTCCCAGGATATGTATGTCATGTCATTAAAAAAAAAAAAATGCAGGCATCTGTAATCAGAGCTGTGTTAAGCTATGTAATAGAATTCATGTGTAACTTTAAGGGTAACAGGAGAAGGAAATGACACAGATATCATTTTACCATGGGAAATGCCAGTTTCTAGCCCAGGACTGTACAGAAATAAGGGGAAGGGAAAATAGGAAATCCATTTAAAGTATGAAAAGAGGAAGATGTTGAAAATATTTGGTCTAAGTGGCTAACATCACTTAATCAAACGAAGTAGGAAAATTGTGTCTTTAAAAAATCTTCAGGCTATGTCAAAAGTTGGGTAAATTACAGGAGCAAGTTAAAGAATGACTGAGCTGCTGCTTCTTACAGCTAAGAAATGCATTTGCTCATTTTTGTCCTTTTGAAATTTTATTTTATTATCTAAGATAATGTAATCCAGGCATGTAACAGAAAAATTGATTATGTAAGTGTTCCTATAGATTTGGCAATACTTGTAATTCATGTTCTGAGTAGTTGAAGCAGATGGCCGAGCCTTTAAGGACTAAAGATACCCATGGCACAACCCAATGCTCTTTGATTATTGAACTGCATGGATCTTTATTCTAAAAGATTGTGATGGGACTCACTAAAGTTAGGAGAGATGGCCTAAGATAAGATTATCACAGGATAATTTTTCAGTGTACTCAAGAACAGTGTAATTCTTTTCCAGAGCCCAGATTCCATATAAGGAAACACTGCTTTGCAGTTAATTTTTTTCTGTCTTTCTGATTTCTAATTCAGTTAAATTTCCTAGCACTACACACAAGATCTTACAGATGTTTTTACTTGTCGCTGCAATTTTTTTTTTGTTTGTACTTAATTGGGTTTTTTCCTTACTTTTAGAAACATTATTCTTCTAATTTTAATGCAATAAAACTTCCAGCATTTTCCAGTATACCATGTGTGTGTTCTGTAGGTATTGTAAATGATTCATTCAAGGCAAATATATGTTACAGCTAATGTGCAGTAAAATTACAAGTATTTATCTAACTTCAAAAAGTATTAGGGCTACTTAATCTTTGAGTGACATCAATATGGACCCAATTAGCACAGTTTTCAGCCACTTCATAATTCAAGAGAATGTGATCATTCAGCTGTAAGCATATTTGACAGAAACTCCATAGTCATGAAGGTAAAAGCTTGCGAGATCACCCAGTAGGATGGAGAAGCTGTCATTCTCTCATCAGTGCTGTTGAATACTAATGTCAAGGTCAGAAGAGTGTAATTTTAGGCTGCCAAAATATTGTTGAATTTGATCAGCTAGCAATGTTTAAAAAAGAAAGTAACAGCATAAAAATGTATATACAACTTTGATACGATAGCTGCAAAGTTCCAGGTGTGCCCCCACTTCAATGTTCTCAGTTATTTACTGCTTTGATTGGCACCTTCATATGCATTTTTCCTAATTGTAAAATTTTCTTTAAATATCGTCTTCTATGTCTAACACAAAAATTACTACTAATATATTTTTTGCAAATTCTGCATGTAATTTTAAATGCTGGTGTGGGAGACTTTGTGATCAAAATACATCACAATTAGAGCAAAGATTTGGACATAAAAATATCTGAGTACTTGTCTTAGATAACAAATTGTCACATATAATAAAATTATAGATTTGCCTTGACTTGCAGTTTTTATTTACCTAGCATGATCTTGCCATGTGGAGATGCATACCGCTGGCTCCATCTAATAAAGGCATAGACTGGATGGACCCATGTTGTTCTCAAAGTATCTTCTGAATCATGAAAGGATGAGGGGCAATGACTGAAGATTTCAAGAGGGCATATTTCTAGTAAAAATTAGGAGAAAACAGTTTCACAGTGAGGATGGTTAAAAATTGCAGTAGGCTGTTCAGAGGCGCTATTAATTTTTTGTCTCTGGAGATGCTCAGAACCCTGTTTGTTCACAGAATGTCTTAAGCAAAGCAGTCCTAAGCTGTCTCTGCCCTGTGTAGGTTAAGCTTGATGGCCTTCAGGCTTTGCTACTTCTTTACAACCTCCAGTATTTCATTACTCTCCCATTTCCCTTTTGATTAAACAGTTGTTTATGTAATTTATATAAGATTTCTAAAGGTATGAAATAAGAGTATAATTTTGAAAATACTTGGAGGCCTCTGTAATCCTTAGGTTTTGAAAGACATTTAGAGACTTGAAAGTCATCCCTTTTGTGAAAGAGTAAATCTCTTCCATGTCATACCTCAGGATCTGAGCTGGAATCCCCAAGTTGGCACTACATCCTTGCTCCTACCAACACCTACTTGTTATTAATGGCTTCACTTGCTCCTCTATCCACAGAGAGTCCCTAAATAGATGAGTTAAAACTATATATTGATACTGTAGTAGTAATTTTTTTATCATGATTATAACATAATTTGATGAACTTTCTTAACAGAGAAGATGCAGGAAAACAAAATAAAACAACCTTATATTTTCATATCAAGTAGGTAGGTTTTTGGGGTTTTTTTTAGTCCAGTTTTATTTAAGGGCTTTTTGGCTGTGATTGATTTTACATTACATGAATATGTCAATGAGCACTGGCAAAAAAATGCCTCAGTAGGATTGCTTTTCAGATCCAGATACATCTTTGAAAGATGTCTAAAATGACATGTTTGCAGTAAAATATACATGGCCGGGTGAACTTTTCTGGTCTTATCTTGCGCCTCAGTAATTTTAAAACAGAAACCAAAGCCTTTGTTCTGATAAACTAGACATCTTTCTAAAATATATTTATTAAAATGAAATATTCAAGGATTTCAGAGAGCAAGTATACATACAATAAATGTGTTCTTTTTCTCCTGTGCATGGTTAACTTTCATTCATATTAATGGGGTTAGGAACATGCTTCAAGCAGAGAAGATTGTAATTTTTAAAACCTGTCTATTGAATATTTGGTTTAGATAAATTTATGTTGTCTTTTTACTACAGGAGGGAAAACTATTTTTTGGAAGGTAATGTTTCTTTAGAGTTTAACTCTTTTATAAAAATCCTTATCTCAGAATTCACTTGTGAATGTTTTGAGAAATACTTCAGAGCCTTGAGAATGTTTGAGAGAAGATAACTATATAGCATTTTCATAATTAAAGTATTTTTAGTGGTATTCTGAATATTGGCTAGGAATCAAGGTAATTGTTAATGACAACCACTCTGTCAGAAAGAAAATTTCTCCCATGATTTGTGAGACAGTCTCAGAAGTTTGTGTTTGTAACAGCCAATGAATATGTGATACTGCTTTCAAATACACTTGGATGTTTAGATGAGTTGAGGGATAAGAAAACTATGACTCGAAGGACCTTGTTTTGTTGAAAATGTAATAGAATTGCTCTAGCTGCATACTTTCAATTCACAGTACCTTAATAACATTCTATAATTACTCTAAATTCCTTATTTTCTGCATTAAAGCTCTTTTGTACAAAGAAATTACTTCATAAAAGCCTGGCACCATGCAGTTGTCTTTTTTTAAGTTCAAGAATCCTAGCTGATCTCAGAAATGGTGATACTCCAGAGTAAGGAATTTATTATAATAAACTTAGAAATGTACCTCTTTTGTATGAATTCAATGCTTTCATTCTTAAAGTTTTTATTAATAAAATAATCTCTGTACTGAATAAAAAACCCAAAATATATAGAATCACTGCAGTGTAAATTCTGAAATTTTCAAGTTTTCATGCTGTTTTCACACTCTTTGAATGAAATACCCTATTACAGAGTGCTTGATAGCAAATTGCTCATAAATTTTAATGGTTAAAAACATGCCCTTCAACTCTATAGTGCATTTCTGAAATCTATGGCATACATGCATTTCCTTTATGAACCTAGTTAGGGTTGCACCTGTATCCATCTTAAACATTTGTGTAAATGCTCATAGTTTTCACTGTTCAAAGATGTTTTCATATATTTAGTTGATTTTTTCATTCCAGTGGAAAGAAGTGTGATTTAAGTTTTTATTCTGTTTCTGAAGATTACCATCAAAAAGATTTCATTGATTTCAGTTTGTTTTCACTAATTTAAGTCTGCTGTTACCTTTCTGAAAAGCTGAGGTGGTTAAACATAAAGCATGGATGATGCATACCATGACCCTTTGGCACAGAACAACTGGTAGTGGCTGTTTATATGTGCAATAAAATCGTGATCAATCTCTGACACTTACTACAGACTTCCTGCTGCTTAGAAATGTGTACAGTAATAGCATTTGTATGTTTTCTGTTCCCTTAAGAGTTCAGTATGCTGCTTCACAGGAGCAAAGAAAATTAGAAATAACATCACCAACACTGTGATAGGAATAAATAAAATAGCAATTTGTATACTCTTCCAGACAGATCTTTACAAATAAATGCAGGAGTCTCTGTGTATAGGTATAATGTAAATATAACTTCAGTAGGGATTATGTTTATCTGTTGTGTGTACAAACACAGTTATTTCATTTTATACATTACTGTTTAAATTGTAAGAACCTGTCCTTTTTCTTTCCAATAACTAGATTACAAGAGACACCACTTAGTACAGTAGATGGAGCTGAAATTAATATCTTTACGTATAGGAGGCTGGTTTGGGGTGGGGGGAGTACCTATTTAAAGTGTTTGAGTTGGAAGACTAAAATTCATTAATCATTTTGTGAAAGATAAGTTAATGAATTTTAATAAGACAATAATGGGTAAAAATGGCCAGATTGTAATTGATTTTACCTTTTCACTGTGGCAGACAGTTAATAGTTTTCTGGGATATGTGAATAAAAAACAAAACAAAACGAAAACCAAACAAACAAATTTTAAAAAGCAAACCACAGATGTAGGGACCATACAACTGCTTTATCAGTTTAGAAGAACAGAGAAAAACCCAAATCACCATATTCTACTATCAGTATAAATTCATCGAAAGGAACCATGTGTAAGGTTCCCATAATCCATCACCTGCTTTTCCTGATATTTCACAGAGATACAAAGCTGATTATATGCACTGTAGAAAGCATGTAATTCTTTACTTAAGTCTTTTAAATAAAATGATTAATTTCTGTCCTTACTCATAGGTTATGTCTGAAACCTTGATAAAATTTGAGTTACCAAAAGCTTCAATTTATTTTTAATGGGTAGAGGATTTACTTACATGAAATCAAACATGGGAGTCTGAGGAATATATAATGATTATATCTATTTTCATATCCAGTCTGAAATCTGAGGATGCTTGTGGGGAAGAATTTTGTATGCATGGTGCAGGTGAAGGGTTGCTACAATGCTATACATCCTATTTTTTCTTACCTTTTGGTCCAATAATTGCCCTTTTTCCTTTTCTTCTAAAGCTAACACCATGTTTGAATTTTACATCTGTTTCAATCTGTAGAAAATTTAGAGTATGTGCACAAAATACTATTCCAAAGTATTAACCAGTATTTTAGTTGTAAATAGATCTTACACCAAAAGTGTTAGCTGCTGTAATCAATTATGATGAATAGGCATAAATTTGAAACTGAATAAGCTTTTTAAGTACAGACAGTGTTCCTGTAGTAATTCCTTCATGCAGTGTATTTTAGTCAGTATGCACTGTGTTACAGTGCAGTGCACAAAAAGAGCCATTTAGGGGAGAATATCTGGTACTGTCTCCATCCTATTAGTGTGATTTCCATGCAATTGTAATGTAAGAGAGGGCTTAGGGTCATATTGCTAAAAAGGGTAGTTTGTACTGGGGGGGGTCTCCTCTTTGGTTTCTCCTTTATTTCTTCTCCCTTTGAATGCCATGCTTCATAAAACTGCATAATTGTCATGTTCTTGAACCTAAAAATTGCAAGCACTGTAATAGGAAATATTAACTAAACTCTGCTAACAAAATTTAACTGCATTAATCCAGTACACATAGAATCATGGAAGGGAATCATTAAGGTTGAACAAGACCTCCAAGATCACCATGCCAACCAAACCATATCACAAAGTCCCACATCCAGTCTTTTTTGATCACTTCCAGGCATGGTGACTTTACCGCTTTCCTGGGGAGTGCATTCCAATGCTTGAACACTCTTTCAGTGAAGAATTTGATTCTTAGATCCAACTTGAACCTTCCCTGGTACCAACTACAGGACATTTCCCCTTGTCCTGTCACTGGTTGCCACTAGAAGAGGCTGATTGCCAACTCAGGAGTTGCTAGAGACCATAAAGGCCTCCCCTTGAGCTGCCTTTTCTCCAGGCTAAATAACCACTCTTCCTTATGTTCCAGACCCTAATACTTGCTTTACTGAAGGAAGCTAAGGTGTGCACCTTCTCTATTAGATGCATACAGCCCATGGACACTCAATTGTTCTTGTGAAGGTCGTATTTATTCTTTGTTTCTATACATTTGGAGTACTTCCTGATTCTTATTGTTTGCCATTCATGCTTTATGAGGAAGAGGAAGTTCCTCCTTTTTCTGATACAAGCCTAATTATTGTCATCCCTGATTGATCATGTCCTCCTCTTAGCAAAGTATAATGCATTCTGGAGAGGCTCCTATAGTGAAACAGCCCTATATTCCCATGTTGCCTTTGTTTTATTTATAAAGTACCATTTTCTCAAGTGCCCTCTACCATTGCACATTAACACTGGTTTCTGGGCTTTTAGGGAGTAAAATGTTGCTTGTGGTAGCAAATATTGCTTGATGTAAAATGAATGTAAAGTGACTGTGAGTGGAGGCAGAACTTGAAGTTCTGCACCGGCTAATATACAGTTATCAAACTAAAATGTAGATGTTCCATAATACCTTTTACCTACAATTGTTTTCAGAGACAGTGAAATTCTTTCAAACTGTGATTTTTGCACTTGCAGCAAGTGTGTCTGCTTGAATACATTAACCATAAATAAGTGACTACAGTTAATTTAAAAGCAGGAAAGTTAGATGAAAGTAAGAAAATGGGTAAATCCTAAATTAACTTATGAACTGAATTAATGAGGCTAATTGGGCCCATTTCATTCAATGAAAAAGCTTTTAAAAAATAATCAGTTCACATGTTGAAGGGGAAGGCAAATCTCACTTGAAATTGCATCTTCTTTACTTTCCTGCAAGTACCTTAATTGTAACACCTTCAGACATTGCCTTTGTTGGTGTATTTCCACTTTCTGTGCAATATATAAATATTCATTAGCATAGTAATTAGAAACTTGTGTTACCCATGTAAATTGGTTCAACAAACAGGGAATAGAATAATTTTTACTGTCTCTGTCTCATTGAGTATATGAATATTTATTGAAAGTAATAAGAAGTTTCACCAAGAGAGAAACATACTTATAAACAAAGTGCCTATAGTAATAAAGATAAAATGTTCTGGAAAAAAAGGGGTTAAATAGCCTTCAGGTAAAGCTGAAATGCAAAGGTAAGATTTCCATATAATTGTTGATTGTTCAAAAAACACTGTTATTAAGCAAAAAGTGAGGAACATGTTAATAGAATCTTTTTTTCTCCTTGTTTTCTGTGTTTAGTATCAGTGTTAAAGTTTACCATGCCAACAAAAAAAATTTGTTAATTTTATTTTCTTTCAGATGTCATTCACAGAATTTAAAAAATCATTTTCACAGTTCCCTAGTCTCATTTTTTCTAATATATATTAGCTTCCCGAGTTCTTTGTAGGGATTATTTCTTTACTGAGTGAAAAATACAGCATACATTAAGTTGGAAAATTTAAGGTAACAGGTAACAGAAGGCATCCTTAATACTGCCACAGCATCAGAAATTAGTATACAAACTTTTAAACAAAATTGGTCTTCACATTTATGTATGGCTTTTAAAAGTAGAGACTGCTGTCAGATCATTTTTTTTGCACAGTACTCTTATCCCATGTTATTTAACATATTTTAGGCCAGTTGCATTGACAGAAAACTCTATAAAGCAGTTTCTTTTTTTCTATAGCTTTTTAGACCAAGGTAAGAGCAGTTGTATGGTAGTGGTTTACTTTATTCTGGACCCTTACAATCTTTGGGTTGAATTATAGATGGAACTTGGTGTAGCCCTTTGAAGATATAAAAATTCCACTTGATTATGTACTTGATCAGCAAGCAATAGATAGAGAAAATTCAAAGAATGAAAAAGACTAGAGGGCAAAGAGGGCATTGTATTTTTTAAGTTACATATTGTACATTTTTCCTTTACACATGTACAGCAATTGGAGAGGTGATTTCTAATAACTCATGGGTCATATACCTGAAAGCAAAGGTTGCAACTAAGTCAAAAATCGGGCAAGGTCTTTCCTTTGACAGGAAGAGATATTTTTCCTTAAAAAACAAAATAAATTAAAAGTATGACTACTTACAGAGGAACATTCAAAAGCACTTTTAAAGTCCTAGGGGAGAAAAATATCTGTAAAGATGATTAATGATTATCAGGCATAAAATAAGTGTTTTTAAGCTCTGTCAACTTTGCTTTTCTAATGAGGACTTAACTGCTCCCCAACTAAAGCCTTTATCCAAGCTGTGTTTTGTATTTCATTTAATCAATGCTTTGAATAGAGACAGTTACCATCATCATAACCTTTCAGTTCTTGTGTTTTGGCACCTCGCAGATTTCATATGCAAGTTGGGGGCTCAAGGGAAGCACATTTAACTGAAATGTCCAAGTACAATTTAGTGTGTGGTGTAGGGTTATAGAACTCCTCTCAGACTTGCTTATTGTTGCAAAGAGAGCCTTTGTAATTACTGGGGGATTATGGCAGAATATGTTAGACCTTGAAAGCGGCTTTCGTGAAGATCAGGAATGTGTTCTGCACAACCTCTGAAACAATCAGCTAGAGTAGTGAAGCAGAAGTATATTAAAATGTGAAGAGTTCACTGAAAAGGTCCTGATAGAAACACCCAATTAAAGAAATAAAAACTGGTGTTTCAGATTGTGAAAGATTCTCACTTTGGTAAGAAAACAGAGCATTAGGAGAACGGGAAATGTTAGGTGAAATATTATCCGGTAGTGAGCAGGTAGAAAAATTATACAGTGCTTTTGGAACATTATATCTGTGAATTTAATGAACACAATTGTGAACTGATTTTTTTTTTTTAACATAAGTAATTAGCAAAATCTGAATCCTTTCCAGTTTCCTTACATATTGAATGCATTAAGATATTTTCACTTTATGAATATTTCCAAATAACATGATGAGAAACACTTTTTGTTATTATTTGTTAGGTTTTTTTGCTACAGTTTGATTCATAACATATTAAAAATATTTGAAGCCCACTTGGCAATATTTTTCTTATGTACAATACTTTTTATGTAGTTGACACAAAATTCTACAAGTGTGTCAGGTTATCATTTATGTGAAAGTACATTTACATCACCGTATATTTATAATCAGCCTGGTACAATAGTCAATAAAATCCAAATAACAATTCCCACTATTACCAACATTGACACCTGCTCCAACTGCCAGTCATAAGAGGATTATTTTCCCCATAATACCTCCCGTTTATATAACTGAGCTAAAACCAATATTAATGTTATTAGCACACAATTTTCAGTAATTCTTTGTTTTACATTATGCGTCTAAAATGCATTTGTAAAACATATGCATTTTAGATCTCCCATAAAGCAGATTAATATTAAGACTATTTTCTTTTTGAGTCAGTTGAAAATAAGGAATTTCCAACACAAAAATTTATTTCCCCTCCCCCAGGACATTTAATTAAAAAAGTAGGAACTTCTTAACTGGAAAAGAGGTTTCACTTTTTTGAAAGTGCTGAGGGGAGAATCTAACATGGGAATCATAAAAAGTTAGACTTCTCACAAGAAACAAAATTGATGCAAATGAACATGTTCATTGGCAAAAAGCTAGATTAAAAATATATATATATATAATTTACTCTTGTTGATAGCTGGAAAATTTGAAAATATTTTTTTATTTTTGCTTGCACTCATATTGTGACAAAAAAGTGTTGTGTGAAAGCAGCAGAGTATTCTTACATTCTCATTAAGAATTAAATAGTGACTGTGTGTGCATTTAGAGGCCAGCAGGCAATAATACTGTGTAGGAGTGGCCTAAGAATATTTCTGAATATGTAACATTTATATATTCGGCAAGTTAAATGATTTGAATTTAAAGCTGCTTCACTTCTCTAGCTGATTGTTTCAGAGGTTGTGCAGAACACATTCCTGATCTTCACGAAAACCGCTTTCAAGGTATTAAGCTATTTAAAATTTAACTTTTCAACTTCACCAATTTTTTCCTGTTGAAACCTACTTTGTGTTTGAAAGATTTACATCCAGTTAACTTGTCATTGGTATCTCTGGAACTTCTGAATGCTGTCAGAAAAACACAAACATTTTAGAAGAGAAATATTGATAACAAAAGAAGATTTAAATAATGTTATGGTAAGCAAATGAATCCTTAGATCAGTGTTGATGGCAAGTACTCAAGAATTCAGGTTTACTTTTCTGTTTTTTAATAAAATTATTAAGTTTCTCATAAAATAGACTCAAATGTGTGTTTGGAGACACTATATAATAAATGAAATATAGAATTAAATAAGGGGTTGACAACAATGATATAAGAAATAGGAAAATATTAGTTCCAGATAAGCGATACTGAATTCTTTTGTGTCAAGATATGATCTCCAGAAAAAAAAAAGAGCATGATCATTCCTTTCTTATAAAAAGTATGATGAATGTACTCTGAACAACTTGAAATGTTAAGTGAGCTTCTACTATAATATTTGTCTCACCCTGTAAAATTTTAGAATGTAATTCATAGAATAGTTCTTAAATGGCAATTAATCTTTACTCCACAATGATTACTCTGTATATATACACTATATGTACAGGGCATACATGCAAAAAAATTAATCCAGTCTTTAATTGGAGTCTAATCTGAGCCTTCAAGGAAGACAATGTTTTGCATTAACTACCTGAATATAACTTTAGTGAATAAATTGATTGCTAGCAATTTAAAAAGCTGTCAACATTTAGACTGAAATTGTGACTGCTTTAGTTTTTGGTTTTGGAACAGGATCAGATTCACAAAACTAGTAGTGAAGGGATAACAACTGTTTCTCTTCATCTTCTCATCTCCACCCACTCACCTCTACCCCTGCAAAGTTGAATATCTCACCATATGTTTTTAATGTAACAACTCCTATATATAGGAGACTAGGTTTCAGGCCCTCCCCCCAAATGAGATTTAAACCTTTATTTTCTACCTTCCAGGGGAATCACCTAACCAATGGATATTCTGCAGGGGTATGCTCTCACCTGAACTATCTGAACTGCTACTTTGACCGAGCTCTGTGCCTCCCAAGTGAATTCTTTAACCACCAGACCAAAGAGTCATTCTCTCTCTTTGACTCAGTATTTAAATAATCCATGCAGAACAGCTTTTTCCATGGGGATCGAGAGAAGCCAATTATAGATTTCTCACTGGTTTAAGAACTCTTTTGGGAAAGTGAAAATGTGGGTTCAAGAATGTGCAGACAAGGTCTTGAACCTGATTGTCCCACATTGTATATCAGATGAGGCCCTAACCGCAGAGCTATTGAATAAGTGAAGAGAGGGGGGGATTCTCTTTACTTCCATGAATGATTTACAAAAGAGAGTGTAAGCCTAATCTTTCATTTCCAGTTCTTTAGTTTTGTGTTTAAATAGCTTCTGCAGAGTTTCCTATGTCTCTGGCAAGTACACAAATTAATGACTGGAGAAAAATACTACTTTTGGAAACGTAGAAGGATAATTCTTCCCCAAATTTTTTGTTTCTAAATATTTCCTGACTATTTCTGTCAGTTCCAAATGAAATCAAAGAATGATTTTTTTTGTCCCTGAATTCATAATTTTAGTTGAAGTGTATGGTCATTGTAGAGGAGGGGGAAGATGACTGGTTTTTTTTTTTTCAATATCCTTTTTGTAAAAACACCTGAGAACTATTTACATAATACTTAATGCCCTCTCTCATATGCTTCCATGTGTCATAATATTTCCCAATTCAAGAACCTGTACTGAGCTGAACTAGCATGCCTCTATTAAGAAGGAGTAGTAGAACTTGCTGGCCACAAATGCTTATTTCAGTTCAGACACAAGGATCAATACAAAAGAAACACTGACCATTTATGAAATGAGTCATTTTTCTCTACCTTTTACAGTGCCAATGGATGTGAGGAAAAGCCAGAACAAAGTATAGGGCTTTTTTTGTTTGTTGGTTTGGTTTTTTATGGGGAAAAATCAAATTAGAAAAATCTTACCTGCAAAGGTCAGCTGTTGATCTCTTGCAGGAAAATGTCTCAGTAGTAGTGTAAAGGTACAGAATACTTTGTCAAGTATTTCAAATCTTTACAGGGTCACATAGAAGTTTGTTGGTACCAGTTGTGAAACCCAGAATTCCCGAGTCTTAATTTAGTGAATGATTTTCCCTTTCTTTAACTGTAATAAAGGACAAGAACGGTAACGTGCGGCTCCTTACCTAGAAAGAGCACTTGGTGTTAATCTTGATTTCTCAAGCTTTTACTTTATATCAGTGGAGCAATGGTCAAGAACACGGTGTCCTCCCTTCTCCAAGTGATATGCACTAGAATGATCAAGACACAAACTGAATAACCAAGTCTAGTTCCGTAAACCTTTGTGTCTAATTTTCTTCAGCTCTCCCTTTCAGAAGTTTACCCAGGAAAACAAAATCCATCCCTTTTTTGATTACACATGTTCACAGAGATCCACCATGCATCATCTAGCCATCACAGGGGAAGGGAATATTCTCTGTACATTAAGAAGGTGGTTACACCATAGTAGGTGTTTAGGCAGCCCTGATGCCCTCACTTTAAATCAGGATACAGTTTTAAAATATCTGATAGATTTGTGTTTCTTATGATTTTTAATTAAATGCTGATAGGAAATGTACTTGAACTCAGAGCTGTTCATATGTGTCATTTCTCCCAAAGTAACACATTTTTCTGGAAGTCTTCTAACCAGAACACCCAAAGATATCAACGTTCTTTCTGGAAGAGTTGAGTATATTTGCTAACTCTTTGTTGTTTGGTGACCTCTTTTCAAAAAGATATAGTGCATTGTTCAAGGAAAAGCTATTGCTAATAGAACATTGTGAATTCTATTTTTAATTCATTATCTGTCTTTCTTGATAATGCTGGACCTTCTTAGTCCATAAAACTAAAACCAGTTTTCATTTTGGAGAAGTTGGGATATTTCAGCCAATGTTTTATTATTAAGATTGAAAATTATTTCTGAACTACAAAAGTAAAAACAATCAGTCTATTTCTTTCCTCTGACCTGCACATTCTTAAACTTAAATGTGTATTAAAAATTATGAGAAGAATTTTGATAATAATTCTTATGTGTGTTCTGTTTCATGTCTAAAAATCTTCTCTTTCTCTATGGATTTCGCAAAATAAGAAAAAATGAATGTGTTCAAAACAAGCATCCAAGATACAAATCTTTAAAGTGATTCTCCATTCATATAAAGCAGATGCAAGTATGACACTTTAGTACATTAACAACTTCTGCACTGCATGCAGGGTTTGATGACACCTGTAACCTCAGTGTGAGATCAGCAGGGCAGACAAACCTGGGTGTGTTTCTTCTGTCCTGTCCAGTCAGCACAGTAGGTGAGCTAACTGGCAGCAGAAACCAGATGCAAAGTTAACAGAAACAAAGGAGGAGAAGGTGCTGGAGGGATCATAAAGCGAATTTTTTTTTTATTTTTTCAGTGGGTTTTTTTCCTTTCTTTTTTTTTTTTTTTTGGTGTGTGTGTGTTTTTTCACTCCCATCAAATTTCTTTTGAGGGCATCCCTCAGCCTTAACTTGTGTCTCTCAAGATTTCCTGCAGTTAACTTCCATCTGGTACACAGTTTGTATTCTGTATCAAATCTGTCTCTTCCAACCTATGTCATGCACTGGCATTGTTCAGGTAAAATTTTCTTCAATGAAAATTGTCACCTTAAATTGTTTTCTTACTTCATCTCAAGAAGTAAAAATGAAAATCTCAAAGAAAATCTCAAGAATGAAAAATGAAAATATAAAATAATAGATTAAATAGCTTATTTATGCATTTTACACAAAAATATGCAAACAAAAACAATTATAATTATTTATTCTTCATAAGTAAGAAATTTTAAAAAATGTGTTACTCGTCTTAGCATTAGTTGATCAGGTGCATTTACTTTTTTTGCTTCAGGGCCCATGTTGTGGATGTGATGGAACCTTATGTATTTCTCTGGTTTTGTGGCATTTAATAGATGAAGTTATTCTCTAATTAAATTAATTATATTTTCCAAAATGAGTGTCCAATCCCATAAATATGAAACAGTTGGAATAATAACACTCAGTGCTTGAGTTAGCTGTTCATTTATGTCATACTGAAGTATGCTGAAGTACATAGATTTTTATTTTCTGTGAATTTATGCTTAGATTCAACAGGAGTGCACGTTCACTTAAGAAAATCTTGCTCAAACAGTAAATTATTTCAGTCTCAAACCAGAAAGTGGTAATATATGACAAATGCAACTTTAATAAAATATTTCAAACTAGGCCTTTCAAAGTGGTTTCTATAAAGCAGACTAATATTCACCCTTTCTAGAATTGATATACTGCTGTTAAAATCGTGGATATTTTTCTTTTGTACTTGTACTATTTTCTTTTTCCTATGAAAGTGGGGCAGAATCCACATTCACCTTGAGTGTAGAACTTAGACTTTCTATTACGTATTCCCTGCTTGGATGTCACACAAGGGCCACTTAAGTCACTTCAGCACCAGTCAGAGATGTTCAGAAACACTTCTGAGTGCTTTAATTGTTCATCAAGACCTAACCCTCTGAACATTGCTTTAAGGCATATTGGCTCTGCTCTTGAGTCACTGAAGCAAAATTGGAGCATCTGGATGCAGTGTCAAAATAGCCCAGGGAGCTCCAGTGCAGCACCCAAGTGGATAATCTCAACACAGAAGACAAACACTGCATTAGCGATTGCCGGAAGGCTACAGTTCATCTTCCTCTGAAATACAATACAAGAAAAGTTAAAGGATGATACTTTTTCCTTTGTATCTTCTGTTGAGCGAACAAAGAATCAAGCTGTGTTTTGATGTTTTGTCAAGTGTTTGGCAGCATTTTCAATCCTTGTTTGCCCTACTAATCCACTGATTTTTCTTTTCTTTGGACAAAGCAATGAATATTTTTTACAGTCTATGCTATATTGGATATGTTAGTGCAAAAGAATGAATCCAGTCGATGTTGCCTTTGAATCAAAGTATTGAATCAAGTAGAGGAAGAATAAGTATGTTAATATTTTAGTTGCCTATTAGTACTATAACATCTAATTATACTCTCTTTACTTGTACTTAAAATTTTTATAATTCTGTGACCTATGTGAAATAATATTTTTTTTTGCTTTGTTTGCTTTCACAGATGGCAGCAAAACTGCATTCCATTGATTGAAAAGAGCGTTGTAAGTAACTCTTTTTGTTTCCCCTGTTGAATTAGGCATCGCATTTTATTTTTCTAAATCTACTAAAATTTTATCTTATGGATAAAACTGACTTCTTCCTTGAAAACTGGTGAACAATTAATACTCTGTGAGAGCCTGTGAGACATCTGTCATGTGGCTACAGATACAATTCCCAAGCCAGATTTCTTTTGCCATCGGCAAGAATAGTTTATGTAAGGCTTAGGCCAACAGGTCAAGAAATATAAATGCAGAAGCATGCTAAACATACCACCTGACATCAGGCTTTTCCTGGAACATGGTTGATCTGTAGAGTGAAGACCAGAATGAATACTGGAGTGCAAAACTGGGGCACAGCAGCATATACAGTCTGTTTCCTGACTTCTGATTTTCTGACCGTGCATCTAGGATTTTATTAATATACATGTAGAAGTGAAACTAAATACAATCAGAAACATAATACTGATTTGATGATTTACTATTTTTATTTGATTCAGTTAATGCATTCAGATTGCACCAGATATATACATATGTGCGTAGAAGCCTAACATGCAGTAAAATAATTTGTTCAATGATACTAAAAAAAATCTCTGCTAAACACTCTGCTTCACACTACTATTCAAACTATTCACACTACTCTTCTAAATACATTAACAAAATATATTCCATTTGGAACATGTCAAGTAAATGGGTAACACTTTTTCTAGCATGTCTAGCTGCCATTAATTTAGTTAGTATTCATTGTAATTACACTCATCATAATGAATTCATTTAGTATTAATGTGAATATTATACAACTTTTTAGACAATCCATTATAATTCGGCAATAATTAATGTGCATATTAAATGAAGTAGTGTACTACTTAGTGCTATGATAAAGCCATGTTGTTTCATTTGAAAAGCTTTAGAGGAAGTTACGTTTTATCTCATTGGTATTCCGATTGTTGCCAGGAGATATTTTTTAATGGCAAAGGGCAATTCTCCTTGGGAGACTTGTTAACTTTTCAGTGAGATTCCATGTTTGCACTTGTCTACTGATTCACTTATAAGGTACTGGCATTTGAAGCAAAATACTTCATGGACATGATAATGCAAAAAACTCATTGAACTGTCCTAAAAGCATGTAAAATTTCTGACATTTCAGACAGTATCCAATAAAAGATGCCAGAGTTTAGAAGTGAAGTCCTGTAGCATTTACGTTTTATGATACTTCTTTCCTCTGCCCTCCAAGAGTAATCCAAAACTGAGAAGCAAGCATTTTAAATGTATCACACATCAACAGGATTAGGTACCTCAAAGGCATCCATGCCCACTTCAGCCAGCTGCCTAAAAGCAATGACATGGGGAAACATAGCAAAAGAAGAAAGCCCATATTGGATTAGGGTAAGAATTTTCTGGACAGCATCCTGTCTCTAGGCAGTGATTATAAATATATGCCCAGGGAAGGGTAAGAACTAGAAGAAGGTTCCCCAGCCTCCAGCAGTTTTAGCTGATGAAATTTTATCAGATGTATGTGGTTTCTAAAGATTGAAATTTTGTTGTATTTTGATTCCCTGAATCTATTCCCACAAACCTATTCAAGTCTTAGAACGAGTATGACTTGCATGGGTCTGCTACCCTGTTCATTTTGTGCATAAAGAACTTTTTGTTGTTGTTTTGAATATGATTTCTTATATCTTAATTTGGATCTGCAATGTATTGGATTTGACTGACCTGTAGTCAGTCCATTCCCTTTATGCTGCCAGTGATTTGTCAGCCTCATCTGTATCCTTCTTTGGAGATCATCTTTTCAAGAGAAGTATCCTACTCTCTGTAGAAGCTGTTCATCTTTCTTGCCCTGTTTTGGGTTTTGCATGCCACTATTTGCTTTCAAAGTGTGAGAAGTTTTTAGGTTTGTACTATTTCAAAATCATTCCTTCAGCTTTTCCTTCTTTGTTTCTTACTAAGAAGATCCATATTGAATGGTTATGTAGTATAGGGTTATTTCTCTATGGTGACTGTCAACTCCAGGCCCACTATGTTAAAATTCCCACCTTCCCTCACTGTCTCTTGTGTATCACTTTACATTTATTTGCAGGGCATTTATTCTGCCATTGTTTTGCCTTGTCACTCAGGCTTGTGAGTACAGAATTTCTGGAATTCTATGCTGTCTGTCCTTGTCCTGGCTAACCCAAATAACTCCAATCAGGAACATTTTTCAACAACCCTTATCCGTCTTCCCAGTTTATGAATGTTGAACAGCACAGGCAGGCCCTAGAAAAACTCTTTGAAAAAGTCCAGCAGCAATGTCTTGCAATTTCAGATATTTTCTCTCTACTTCTTTTCTTTTAAAGTCTCAGTTATACATTCCTGCCTTCTTACCTGCTTACTTTTTATAAGAGTCTTTGTTGAGAAACTCTAAGAAAAACCTTCTGCAAATCCAAGATAGACTCCTACTGAGCAACTCCAGGCAACCAAATCACTCACATTCATGTGTCTGTTGAATGAGAAAAAGTGCTTCAGTAGGTCTACGGAGGAATATTTTCCTTTGCAAAAGCCATCTTCACTTGTCCAAAATATAAGATATTTATCAAATGTCCAACTTGAGTTTTGTATTAAAATTTATACTGGCTTGACCAATATGGACTTCAGTATATTTAGGTCTGACAAAAGACAGTTTTCTTAATATCTGCTTTTTTAACTTAGCATTAAATTTTATTTTCACTGCAGTTACATCTTACAGTTCTCAGTACCTTGGCAATTCTGGCATTGCATTAGATGTGAGAAATAAATGCACCTTCACTTGTCAATAAGATGTATCATTTATGATTTTCTTATAACTGTTTAGTGAATACTATCTTTCTAATAATTTGTTACTATTCACTTTCTCATTACTTCTTTTCTGCTAGCTGATGTTCCCACTGAGAGTTATTAGGATACACTATTACACAGTAAGCTATCTTTACCCATAGTTTTCCAAAATATGTCAGTGTCATGCTGATTAATAAGAGTTCACCTTATCTATGACCTTCTGACTTTGTTTCTGCTGATATGCTTGACCTTGGGTTTAACCTATGCACATCTTTATTGTTCTCCTTTCTGTTGAATTTTACAGATCACACGTAGGCTGGGCATTCTTATTTATTATTTCACACTTAGGAAAGAAATTAAATTTTGCAATAAAGTATTGCATTAATAAAACAAATGCTGATAGTTATGAAATAACTATTATTATGAGGGAGAGAATTAGAAACTATTTGGAACCACCCTAGATGTTTTTAAAAAGTTCTTTTATTATGTAAGAATAGTAAAAATATTAAAACAAATTGTTTTGTAAATTACCTTTTTTCATTTGATGTATTAATAAGGAATTCAATCTCTTTAGTTAAAGTAGACCAGCA
Organism: Serinus canaria; assembly: GCF_022539315.1. NCBI lineage: Eukaryota > Metazoa > Chordata > Aves > Passeriformes > Fringillidae > Serinus > Serinus canaria. Next base: position 38,216,567 of record NC_066317.1, read on the forward strand.
CAGTCACTGCAAGCACTGCCCCTTGTTGAGCTCAACAGTTGTCACTTGTGAAGTGTTAATGAAATTTTTGTCCTCTTTTTGTGTGGCAATCTTTTCTGTCTTTCCAGTGTCAAAGTATTATTCTCCCTTTCTCAAGCAAAATCCATTCACCCAGAAGCTAGCTTCCTGCTTCTGTGCAAAGGAAACTGCAGCATTAAACTTTAAGTAGTTCAAATCAGGACTAATTATGCTTAGATACATAATGTTTAAGTTAACATGTTCAAGGCTTGGTTTACTCAAGGAAACCAGATAACCCCGTTCTCAGTACTGCTTTTGCTATTGTTGTATACCTTCCAGGTTTCAGTGTTATCAAGCCTGTTTCTGTTCAGATATGACCTTAGACCTCCTCTGTGGAAGTCTTCTAATTCTTTCTTACAGGCTAATGATACTTAGTTAAAAGTAGTCTTGTCTACTTTATCATTATTCCATAACATGCCGATACATTTTTTTTTTCATTAATGATTCAAAGTATTTAGCTCCAGTTACTGTTAGGGACTTACAGCCCTATGTCTGTTTGCAGACATACTGAGCTCCAATGGTTGAAATGAAAGGGAGGTGTTGACTCAAAATTGTTGTAGAGATACCATTACGAACAAAGCTGGCCAATACTTTCTAAAATGTTTACACCTTTCATTCTGGTTTTCCTAAATAGATGGTACACTACTTAAAACACTACTTTGTCTTTTCTTGTACGGATGAATTCTGTTTCTGACTATCTTGAAAAGTTAATGTAATAAAAGTTTTAATGACAAAATTAACAGCATCCAAATTTTTTTGTTGAAAAAATGTCAATTTTTAGGAACAATTTAAAGTATTGTATTTCACACATACTTTGGGGGCACTCTCTATGTGTTTTGTACCGATGCTTATTTGGTGGCACAAATAGATGTTGAATTTATGCTCACTCCTACCTTTCTGGTATGGACTAGCTGAGATAGGTAATGAGAAGGCTTTTATTTTTTATCTGATATGTTAGTTTGTATTTCTGGTATAGTCTGAGATAGATAATGAGAAGGCTTTTCTTTTTTCAGGCAATAATTCTCTCTTTTTTCTTTTCTTTAAGAGATACATGGTATTTGCTCATCTTGTTTCTGTACATTTGCAGATTTGTTGTCACTTGACCGTTTGTTCAGTTCGTGCATTATTCAACATTTGCGACCTTTTAAAGTCTTTGTTAGCATTCACAGTTTTTCTTTTCATGACTGATACTGGTGTTTCCCTAAGTACCTTCATGGTGGCTGTTCTGGAGCTGTCCTTGGGGGAAATGGGATTAATTCAGTGGAGGTTGGTCTCTCAATGGTACTTCTGGTTCTTCTTTTACAATAGAAAGATGGAGAAATGCCTACCCATGAATGCCCATGAAGAGTTTTCTATTTCATGGAAATATATGAATTCAGCTCTTAATCCAAATAAAATATCTTTAAACTGTGATAGTCTTGAATCAATTTAATTTAAAGAAATTCTGAGGAACCAGGTTCTGACTGAGATCCCAGCAAGGAGGATCTGATTGCAAGTTGCATGTTATGTGCCCAGTGCTTGAGCATTCTTAGGGATTGTGTCCTATTGCTTTCACTTAAGCTTTGCTTTTCAAGATTAGAACCTATTTCAGTAAAGAAATTAAAAAATAAGCGTGCCTAAAGACACACATTCTAAGAGATATGCAATATTCCACACTTCAGCCCAGAGCCCTTTTCTGTAGTATTGTTTAAGCTCTCAGAAAAATAGCATTTACAATGAGAATCTTTAACACCCTTTTACCATGTTTGCTGGCAGGCACTGATTTAATGCTAATGTGACAGCTAAGATTTTAGTGAGAGACCCTTTTATTTCTCCAAGAGAAGTGTTACACATTCTGAAAACCAGACAGATTTTTCTGGCCAGTGTCTCCTCACATTTGTGCCAGTAGGGATTTGCTGACTACCCAAATTATCTTTCACAGGATAGCACATGTCTATCTTATACAGAAATGTTTATCATCCTGTTTGACATTTTTCTAAATAGTCATACTTTTTTAAAGAAATAAAACAGACTTTGTTGTTGTTAATAAATGGCTACGTAATGTTCCCCCAAAAAACTGCCAGACATATAATGCAAGACATCAATTTAGGATGAGAAAATCAAATTATATTTCTTAAAAAATATATTCATAATTGGCAGTAGAAACTTCTTGGGGGAAAAAAAAAGTAAAATTACAACATTATAATCCAAATAACATTTATAATATTAGAAGTGCTGATATTTTAAAGTAACCTCTGTTGTATTTCAACAACTGGACGAAGTGTGTTAGGTTGTTCTTTGTTTTTTCGTTTTTTTTTCTCCAAGTAAGGCCTATTTCTGTATCTATGCATATAAACTATATTGTTTAACCATACCTGTGGTCAGACAAAAATTATCTTTCACACTAGACCTCTACTTTTTATATAGTTCATCCTAATAAAGATTTTCAGTTTTGTATTTTTGAACTGCATAACTGCACTTCTTTTGTGCATTTGCCATTTATTTAACCTATGTTGTGGTAGTTTCATGTAGCTAAAATTGTATTAAGGGAAATATTGATGTAGAATCTGAGTCGAAGAAAGTGGAAAAAGAAGAAATATAGTACAACTATATTGCTGACTTTGTTGAACAAGAAATGTAGCTTTGCTTCTTGGTTTGTGTGTTCCGAAGGTCATGTATTTGGTCAAAGCAGAATTTAGTAGCAGAAATTTCTGGGGTTTGGGGGCAAAATTCTAAAATCTTTTCTATTTTCCACACTAGCCTTTAAATGTCTTAATTGAGCAAAGTGAACATCTGCACCTCTTTTATTATACATGCACCAATTATATTGCGTTTCTATTAAAAGTGATCAGTCTCATATTTAGTCAGTTATAGGTCCACAGATGTATATGGAGCACTATCTATATATTTACAGGTAGAGAAATTTATTGTTATAAATTAGAATCCATTTATGTTTCCAAAGTTCTTGCACCTGTAAGGAATGCAGATTAAATTTCCTATTTGGATAAAAACTGATATTTAAAAGTCGTGTGATTTCATCTTAAAATGACATTTCATTTGGCAGTGATTTGTGCATGACTCCTTTATAATTCCACTGTGCTCCATTTTTCAGAAACAGTAAATAACTTTCTGGTTTACTATTTGAGTCAGAAAAGACAAATTATTCCTGCTATTTTAACCAATATCTTCAATATTATTTTTTTTAGTTCCTCAGTGCTGTGTCTGTGGTCACTTAACCCAAAAAGTGAGATAAAGTACTCTTATCTGTGATAATTGTGAATCAAAACTGCCGTGTTTCCTGTGTTTAGCAACTCTGCTGATTTTTCTGGTTTGAATTTTTAGGAATTGTTCATTGAGCTAAGCATTTTTGATAGAGATGATGGTGGAAGTTATCCATTGATCTGGGAATGGCTATGGTTCTTTCCTGTTTTTTTCAATTATGTTTCTCAACAGGAGAGACTGTGAGAGAAAACATTTCATTTGGTATCAAATTCCACCATTATTAAACTCTTACAACAGTACTCACAAAATTCCCCCATTATGAAGTTATTACAACACTACTAATTCAAGCCCTAGGTCATTATGAAACTGTTACTTTTACCTTGATGAGGTAATACATCCTGAGCTATGAATACAGTAAAAGTCCTTTTACACCTTGCTTCCATTTTCTGAAAGGTATTTTTTTTACGCTTGTGTTTAGCTTATCTAGTATTGTGATTTGGAAATTAGAATATCTACCAGATTTTTTAACCTATGAAAGAAATTCAGTGACTACAAATATAACCTAGAAAATACAACTGCTTCCTCAGGTTAGCAGTATTCATACTTGCTTACTGTTTTTTATCTGAAGTGATGTATCTGCATGTGAAACTGTTAGGATTCAGCTAAAACAGATACCTCAGAGGTGTCAAATGCATGAGGTGTTACTCTGCCACTCCTTGCTTAATGCATAGTTGTGTGTTCAAACATAGCCCTCACTCAGAAGTACTGTGGAGTGGAGCTACCCTGTGGAAACACTTGAAAATGTAAAACTACCCAGAGGTTTCAAGCTTGCAGCAGTTATCAGTCTTCAAAGCAGCCTCTGCCTCAGACTAGGGTACAAAACAAGTGGCTGGCAGTGCAGTATTGTTTTGATTTGAATCCTCCAGCTTTAGTTCATGTTTTTTTCTTCTTTCATATGTTAAGTAGAGGTATGTATGACATTTTTACAGTAGAAAGAAAATAGCATTGAAAAACCTTCTTGCATTCAGCTTTGCAAACCTCTCAGAAAACTCAATTCTGATGGAGGCCATCCTTTCATGCTTCCCTTGTTGAGACTGCTTTAAACAGCAGTTTCATTTATATCCTGCAAACTTTCACACCAATTCACAACCTAATTAAATTAGACCCAGAAGTTCACTAGCAAGCTAAGTCTGTTTTCAGAACTATCAAAGGAAAAATAACATATTTCAAAGAAAGATTACTGGCTTTATAACAATTTTTTTTTCTAGAGACAAAAACCCAAAAACCTCTTTCCAATTAGCTTTTTATTAACAATGCTTCAAATAGGTATTTTTACTGAAACATATATGCCGAGGACAAACTGAACATTTCTTAAGAAACATGAACGTATTTATGCAGTTAAAAAATTGAAATAACTTCATCCATTTCCTGTATTGCCTTCTAACCCAGCTGTAAGAAGATATAAAGAAAATGGATGAAATTTCATGGTCATCACTGAAATAATTCCTTTTCTTCTGAGAGGCAGGAAGTAAACAACTAGGATTAACACATGAGGGGAGTTTCTGTTATATGTTATTAATACTATTCTATTGAATCATTAAAATGGGAGAGTAGCAAAGCAATAACTGAGCGCATAATCAAAATAAAATTCCTTGTTTTCTAAAATATTACAAATTCATTGCAATTTCTTTTATAATATAGTTACATTAAAACTTATGCAAAATATTTGGAGAATAAGTTTGATAGAGAAAGAACTTTTTTCTGCATGCTTCTCCCCTTTTATAGTGATTCTAGATTCAGTTCACACTTCTGCTTAGTAATGGTAATAGAAAATACAAATACAATGGGAAACATTTCTTACAAAGTTCAATACATATATAGTGGACTTTAGGTTTAGATTAGTTTAGCATTAGGGAGCAATTAACCTGCTTCATCTTCATGAGTAAAGCTACTACTGATGAAAGGATATGAAAAGAAAAAAAAAGATCAAAGGATGACTTTCTCACCAGTGTTTTTTTTTTTACAGAAAATATCAAACTATTTTCTGAAATTTTTTCCCTCATCTTTCTAGAGATAAATTACTATACCACAAATTTCTTTAAACTATTCCCAGAGGTAACTAGTTTGTAAAAATTCCTTAAATGTTGCCAGTTCCAAAAAAAAATTTCTAATTGAATATTCTTAACGGTGACATAAACCTGGTTCAATGTTCCTGCTCTGCTATAGTAACTGAGACATAATAATGCACATTACTGAGTGTACACCTACACAGAGAGTTAATTTTAAAATTTTATTAAGCCTATTCTCATTTGCCTGCAGGAGTTTCCTTGCATATATTTAAGTCAATATATATCAGACCACTTTTTTATTTAATGCCTAGTTAATTGTGAAGACACCTTGACTTTAATATTATGCTTTAAAATTAACTCTAGTGACCTGTGACTGAAAATGACGTTACAGGTTATTAGGTATAATCTGGGAAAATAAGCACTTAACCTATATTATGTTGCTTTTACTGCAATGGATTGTTTGGGAATGCATGCCAGTGTTATTACATTTGTTTATAATTTACATGCACAAACTATGTAGCTAGAAGGGAAAATACCAATATCTCTTATCTCAAATATATATATAAGTCTCAATAGAAAGACTGTAGGGAGATGATTAATATTTTGCATAAAACCTTAGTTGAATGTAAATCTACTTGAGCATCTACTTTAAGAAATTTGCAGGCTACATGCTAGAACAATTACTAGGCCCATTTAATCCTATAGATTCGTGAGGTTATAGAGTGATCTCTACAAAGCCTATCACTGCCTATGAGTGACTTGAAAGTGGGATGCTCAGCAGGTTTTATTTGACCTTGGTTTTGATTCCCACATTTTTATCTCATGTCCTTTCCTTGTCTTCACCTTCAGCAGTAAAGGTCATTTGCAACAAATCATTCCTGAGAACAGTAGCAAATTAATTTTTTAAAACATTGTCAGCACCAGTGCAGATCTCTGCCACTGCCAAACTTTGTAGACATGCTAATAGTTCATCATTTCTGATGTAGATAGCATCCAAATCTCTACAAAATACATTCCTTTCTTCATGCTTCAGTCTTTTGCTTAATAACATCAACATTACAATTTTTTTAGTTTTGATCAAATAATTTACACTCCAAAGCAAAACTTAGTAGTCTGTATAAATCTAGATGCATGTAAATTGATCACTATCAGTTCCTGATTCAGATGTGTTAGAGCATACCCAAAGAACAACCACAAAATTTGTGAAGGGTATAAAGCACAAGTGTACGGAGGAGTGGCTGAGGGAGCTGGGATTGTTTGGCTCAGTGGGCACCTCATCACGCTCTACAACTACCTGAAAAAAATGTTATGGTGAGGTAGGAGTTGGTCTCTTCTCCCAAGTAACAAGGTATCGGACAAGAAATGGCCTCAAGCTGTCCCATGAAAATTTAGATTGGTACTAGAAAAAGCTTTTTCACCAAAACAGTTTTCAGCCATTGGAACAAGCTGCCCAGTGAAGTGGTAAAGTGACCATCCCTAGAAGTATGTAAAAGATGTGTAAATGCGCTGCTTAGGGACATGGTTTATTTGTGAGCTTGGTAGTGCTGGTTTAATGCTTAGATTTGGTGATTTTAGAGGTCTTTTCCAACCTAAATATTCTATGAATTGCTCATCATATGTATCATTATAGTAGACATGTTTTTTGTTTTTTTTTAATACAGTGGAAACAAGCTACACAAAGACATTTTCAGTAAAATGTAAGACTAACTGAAACTGTAATGAACAGGTCTGAAGGAAAAGGGAGCTATTTTAAATATACTCAGTTGCTTCAAGAAAAAATGCTCAGTCAAGAAAAAATACTTAAGTAAACAATTGTTGCAAATAGCAATAACATATATTCTAGTTAGGGGTCGGAACTCTTAAGGCTTAGTACTTATATTCCCTTCTACTTAAAACCAAACCTATGAGCCTGGTTTTGCTAACAGTGAGTCTTTCTAGGGCACTCTTTATTGACCTCCTGTCCAAATGCTCTTGCTTCTAGATTTGGATGCAGCTGAGGTAGAAATAAATCATTTTCTTCCACCAGTGATTCTGGGCCAGCAGAAGAGCCATATATCTATAGGACATTAGAGGACTCATTTTCAGAGGGAAACCATGTTAAAAAATTGTTGTCTCTGCTTCACCACCATATGACTATGTGGCACTGTTGTGTTAACTGCAAGTGCAGTCCAGAGCACGACTGTGGTTAACCCAATTCATGTTACTACATGCGGCTGCTGTAAGTACTGCGCTACTTAAAGAAAATTGATAAGTGAATGCAAGTAGCAATTTAGAAAACAACTGCTATGAAAAAGGAGTAAAATCATAGCTCCATTAAAGTAAACAGTGTAACTCCCACTAATTTTATCCCAAAGACTGAGCTGCTTGTGAACAGCACTGGTTCATACTGTCCCAGAATATAGTTTCTTTATAGCTCCTTGTGTTGCTACCATTATGAAAAGAGGTGAAGCTTTTCTGTAATGCTATTTTTTTCATATATATTGTAGTATTTTTGCTTAAATATTCTGAATATTAAGTAGTTATTTTCTTCATTTTCAGATATTTGCAAATAGTCTGAAGGAAAAGTATTACCAAAACACTTACATTCAGTTCACTTATTCTTTAAGAATTCAGCTGGAGCTAATTGAGTCAGAGAGTATTGTTTTTATTTTATCCCCTTACTAAAAAGAGCTATAACAAGACAGATTTCTAAAAGTTTTCTCCCAATATTTAGCTTTATCAGTATTAAGAAGTGTTTTAAAACTAGGGCCACTTTTGTCCTGGTATACAGTATACACAGTTATAGATTTTCAGATAAAATGCTCCAGATAGAACTATTCCTTCATAGAGGAGCAGTTGTAATATTAGCTGCAGTGTTCCAAAATCCAATGAGAGATTGACCAAAAAATTTCTGTCTTTAAAAAATGTCATTGCAGTATAGATGCGTCTGTGCCCATGTCCATGTGTGACAATCAGTGCTGCTGACTCATCTAAATGCATTTAGAACTGTCAATTTTGCTTTGTTACAAAAGCTCTTCTCCTTAGCCTCCTGTGCTCTGCCTAGCATAATTATTTATCTGCCTAGTTATTTATTCCTATCCCCAAATTCCAAATCAGCCTAGTCTGCTCCACCTCCACATGACTTCTGCCCTTACCCAGCTCAACTACTCAGCCTTCAGTCTTCATGTCTCCTCAAGAATGTCTAAATTCCCCCTCCCTTCTGTAACTGCCAGCTTTTTTTGTGGCCAGAGTGCTGCACCAGCCTGTCAGCTGAGTTGTCACCCTTCCTTTTCCATTTGTTGTCTCTTCATGTGCAAAATGTCTGGGAGGAAGCTGAGATACTGCATCCAGTAAAAAAGATAAAGAGAATGGCCTATACTAAACAAACAGCTTTCACAGCTGTAAAATGGAATATGAGAAGTCTGACCAAGGACAGTGCTTCTTGCACTGGCTAAGATGGCAGCTGAGTAGCTGGACAGAAAACTTATTCTCAAGCAGGTCTAGTAGTCTAGCTAAGGTAATCTAATGTAGTCTAATATACATTAGATTACCTTAGCTTCCTTTCTGACACACTAAAATATTGAATATTTGTTTAAAAAAAAATTGGAGTGTCTTCATGGAAGAATTTCTCCCACAGATGTGAATTTATAGGTCAGCTGTGAAGAGCAGAGATTTTTCCAAGAAATATTCAAAAATTTCTGTCTTCCATTTTAATTGCAATATTTACTACCTAAAGCCACTTTTCATTAATCCACATGTTCAAAGCATCACTATTTATTTCTTCCTGCTTCCCAGTGTGTAGCTTCTGATTTAAATCTATGAAAATATGTTCTTTATGTTTTCGATACACTTAAATTCTTAAAATGCATGATCAACAATTTCAATGCACCGTGTCGTGGTAAAAAGGCTGAGTATGTAATAAAAATCACAACTCTTTCACAGCAGCTGCAGGAAAAAGAGAGGGCTGTCTGCAACTCTACTTTATAATTTCCAAGCAGGATATAAACTTAAGTCCTGCAGAGTTATTAAATCTCACTTACCTTGGTTATTATAGGGTATTAGAATAGTAGATGGCTCTACTTTCAGACATCTCCTGCAGGAAAATTCTTCTATTTCCTCTATAAACTAAATACTTTGAAATTACAGGAAAATAATTCATATTAGGATAGAACATTTTTTATTGTACCCTAATGTAATATATGGTTTATGTTGCTAGGGAATTTTCAGTCATTTGCAGATGCTACTGGTTTGTGTTTGTTGTCATAGGTGGACTGTTTTTTTGCTGCCCTTGTATAAAAACGGTGAACCTACAGAGAAGTCAGTAGGGAATACAGACAAATTCTGGCTTGGTAACCAATCCTTGCCTCTTTACCTCTTGGAGTAAAGCATTGCATACCAAAGTTTATTTTAGACTTTTGCCTTTTAGTATAGCATAAGTGACAATAGGAAAAAAACAGGAGGAATCCTTAAAAAGATGTAAAACAAAATCTAAAAATGAACTAGCATCACTAATTAAAAAAAAGTCAAAAAAATCAAACCCAACACACATTTAACTGCATAACTGTGATAACCAAAACATAGTTATCTCAGACTCTGGTGTGTCTGTCAGGACTGCTTCAATGCATTTGCTTTATTGTGTTTAAAATATTGTGTACAGAAATGTCTGAGCCTGCAGAGTTTACTTGTTTCTCAGAAGAAAGACTCTGCAGGAGAGAGTTTCCATCCTGTGGAGCTTACAGACTCTGCAGGATCTTTTGCTCAATGACCCTAGTTTATCAACAATTCATTTGTGTGACTGAATCCTATGTCTCCCAGAAAAACGAGTTTCAGATCATTAAGGCTGTACTGTCCTTGTTAGCAAGAGTATGTGATTGGTCAGAAAATAATGTTAATAGAATTTATTTTCAGTTTGTTTACAGCTAATTTATGACATGTTGCTTGTCCAGTGTCAAGAACAATTTATTGATGAGGTTTCCCAGTTTTGAATAAATTTATATCTTTTTTAATTCTCTTTGATAGAGAATTTGGTTTTATGCAATATGGGTTGAATTGGATGTCAACTAAACCTTAATAAAAAAAAAAAAGGGAGAAAAAGCGTCTATATAGGTAATCCTAAAATTTAGAAATTACATAATTGTAATGATTTAAAAATTAAAAAAACAATAAACAAACAGAAATGTCAAATAAGAGATTAATTAAACTAAGAGATTAATAAAACTAAGAGATTTCTAAAACTAAGAGATTTCTAACTAATTAAATAAAATCTAATGTATTGCACGTTTAGTACCTAAAAACTAGAGTCTAGAAAAAAAATTAGGAAACTAAAAAGGAAAGCTTTCTGGAAAAGGAAAAATCCAACCTTTTTCTTCTTTCCTTTTTTTTTTCACTTTTGCATCCTATGGCATTTTTGGCAAATATCATCAATATTTTATTTAAAATTTCTAAGATTTAAAATTTGTCTTTGCCCATCTTATATTAAAAAAGCAGTAAATTCTAGAAAAAAATAGGCTGTATAGAAATCTGTTGTGTCGAATATGTGTTAGAGCCATATATCTCAGAAGAACTAAATGATAAATAGCTATCATATAGAATATCCAACTGCAACAATATTTGAAAATACTCTGTTTTCAACGAGTGAATGATCTGATGAGTGTGCCAGTGTAATACTCAACATGTATAGTCATAATAGTTCTGCAGTCAGTGTTATGTATTCATTAATATGTAAATGAATTTATTTCACATTAAGTAACTTTGTGCAGAAATCATGAAACAGGCTTTGTTTGATTACAAATATAGGAATGTAAATTCTGCTCTTGGCATTTTGTCATACTAGAATTAAAGCTAAAAGAGAAACTGATTCTATTTTAAAACTTATTTAATTATTGGTACAATGAACTCAAAGACAGTGACCTGGATAAATAATCAGGTTTTTAAATTCACCTGTTCTGATAACATATTTGGGAGTAGAACAATCATATCACTATAGAAGCAGCACAGGTACTCTCCAAAAAGATCTCACTGATACTGATGCACTTTCAGCTTGATTATATATATTCTCTGTTTTCCCTGCTTTAGAAGATTGGCTTCAACTTAGGTTCCAAGTTTAGATGTTTTAAGAAATATTCATATTTAAAGCTAAATGCATGCGAATTAAATTACTATAAATAAATAACCCTTTGCTTCTATTTGTAATAGTCATGTGCATATCTAGCAACTTAAACCAAAATGCAAGCCTTCCAAAAATATGGTATTCTGAGATTAAGAAGAGGAGTATAGAAGTCTGTAGTGTAAAATTTTTTGTACCATCTTGTGTTTGGAATGATCCAGAGAAGCAAATTTTCAGAGGTGCAATTTATTGCCCTTAAGTGAATGATCATTGCATTTTTTAATTCACTGTTATGTTTTTCCTCACTTGCCCTGCTTCATGTAATTTACTCTTAATCTGAACAATGTATAGAAATTAGAACATATGTGCTACTATATTTTCTGAACTTCTTTTAAAAAATTGTCATTTCTGACTGCACTCACTTTTTCCTTCTCCGTTTCTTGGCATACACTATTGCAAATACAGTTTAAATGTCAGTCAGCCTTTGGCCTTACATTCTTTTCTTCCTGTCTTTCACCAAAAAAAAAAACCCGGACACAGACTTTAGACTTGCTAGGAATAGCTCCTCAGTGTTTCTGTGACATAGAACAAGAGTTAGAGGAGGGTCATAACAGAATTATATTTTCTAATGGGAAAAATAACAGTCAGAAAGTAGATTGTCTCCTGACTTTCTGAGCTCAGATTTTTTTTCTATTTAAAAAAAAAAAAGTTCCAAATTAGTTCTAAGTTTTTTAATGTGCTTCATATGCATATTGCTGCCCAGCAGATGCACCTCTGTTTCCGTATGACATTTTACACTTCGAGGAAGTCAGCTTTCAGTGAAGTGTCACCCTTTGCTATGCGTGTGCTCGTTCATCAGAAATGAAGCACTTGGAGGAGGCATGTCAGTTCCTATACATCTCTGCTGAAAGGTGGGAAGCTTCAAGTGGCAGCCTGTCTTCTCTCCTGGCAGCTTACATGGCAGAACTCCCTGGCCAGCCAGAGGGCCCAGCCACCTGACTGCTCACAGCCTCCTGACAGGGACTGCCCTCTACTCTAAGACCTGGGGCTTTCTCCTGGTTTTTTTAAGTTAAACAATTGACTCGTGGTCCGCTAAGCCTCCAGATAAAACTCTTCAAGGCTGGAGTCAGAGCAAGGCTGTTGGGTACGCTGCAGATTTAGGATGCCACCTCTCACTCCTCAGCCGCTGCCCTCAGCACTCGGCGGCCTCTGCAGGCCCGTGGGGTTTGCAGCCAGGGAGCCCACACCACAGTCTGCCTCACTGAACCTCCCCAGGCTGTGACTGGTCCGGCCTCTTGCCTGCCTTTCTGGAAAATTCTCTGTGCCCAGTGGCAGCCATTTGCAGGTGAGCAATAGCAGGGTCATAATAAGGGGGAAAAAATGTTAGCATAGAGTCTCAACCAGAGACTACAGGATAGATGGGCTGGCCAGTCTCTACAGGATAGATGGGCTGGCCAGACTGCCGCCCCATCTATCCTGTATCGCATACACAATCCTGTAACTGTTCATATAGGTTGGCTTATCTTCACGTTCCAAAATTTAGTGTGTGCTCAGTATAAACTCTGCACTTCCTTCCAGTGGCCCAAACATTAGGAGTTAATCATAAAATGATAGAATTATCAGGGTCGGGAAAAACCTCTAAGATCATCAGGCCCAGTCGTTAGCCCTGCCCTGCCATCTTCACCACTAAACCATGTTTCTAAGCACCACATCCAGATGCTTTCTGAATGCTTGCAGGGACAGTGACTCCACTTGGACATCCTGTTCCAATGCCTGACCACCCTTTTAGTGAACAAACCTTTCCTAATAGCCAATTTAAACCTCGCCTGGTGCAACTTGAAGCTATTTCCTCGTATTCTGATGGTTGTTACCCGTTGATACTGACGCCCAGGTTGCTATGATTTCCTTTGAGGTAGTAGTAGAGAGCACTAAGATCTCCTCTAAGCCTTCTTTTTCTCGAGGCTGAGCAGCCTCATCTTCCTCAGCTGATCCTCATAAGCCTTGTGCTCTAGTAATATGCCCACTATTGTTCACAAATTTCAGCCTTTTCCACCGAGAACTAAATAATCTGGTTTAACATTCGACATTTTTTGAAATACTTAAAGTAATTAAGTAATTATAACAGAATTCTTACATCAATTTCTATTTTATGGCATGGTGATTCAGGTATGTAAAGTTCTTTCTGCATATTGTGTTTCATCAGCTATGCTGCTGTCTGTCTTGATGAAGATTATAGTAGCTAATAAACAAATTTAGGAGTGATTTTTAGCATAGATTTCATCAAATTCCTAAAAGGTGAAGGACTAGGGCTTAGTCTGAAATGGACTATATTTATTTTTGAAAATAAAATATGTTGTAGAAGTCTTGTGTCATGCTTTGTGTGGCAATTCCTCTTCTGTCATGTACAGTCAGTTTTCATGAGTCTGCACAGATGTCCCTTCTTTAAAAATTGAAAGAGAAAGGACTGCTTAGTAAATGTTGACAAGAAGGCACAGGTGTTACTATATATGTTAAAAAACTTGATAGTGTATTATTTATGAATAAATAGGTATTTAAGTACATAAATCAGTAAATTGATTATGAGGTTTTATTTTACTTTTAAGGCACCTAAAATTTAGTAGTGAAATGTTCTGTCATGATTTATAGACACTTTCAACACAAGGAAAATGAACATTTACAGCTAATGTGTTGATGAGCTACCATTTTCTTGTAATGCTAATAGAATCTACTTCATAGAATAATCTTATTTTTTTCTCTTTATAGTTAGAGCTTATAATTTTTTTTTAAATATGTTGTGAAGTTTGGGGTAGTCTTTTGTCTTCCTTGGGTCTTATATCTTCATATTTCTAGAAACTTAACAGAACAAGATATATTTTGGATCTCATATGTGTTTGTGTAAATGCAGATGTACAGATACATACTGCATATTCTTTTAGGAAGCCGTGTATACCTTTCTACAGAGGTGCATGTTTATGCCTCACAATTTCAAAGGAAGATTTCTATTTCAGTATCCACAGGGGATCCTCTCTAACCTCTCCTCTGTTTTCCAAGGGTTTGACATCCAAAATGGAACATCACCACCACTTCAGCTCCTCTCAGTTTGCCTACCCTACTGAGACAGAATCCTTCTACTTCTGTCACTACCTTTTCTTCTTCCATGGTGTTTGGTGACTTCTCAAAAAGGCCTTTTTGACCTTGTGCTCTCTGGGACAAATCATCCTGCTTCAACCTATTTTGTGGGTCTTTGTGCTGCTGCAGCAACTCATGGCCAAAATCCTGCCTGTGGTTCAAGCTTTGGGCAAGGGGATCAGCTCTAGAGCTTGTTTGTTAGCAGCCTCAGATGTCTCATCTGACATCAGAACCAGACAGCTGCTCTAGTGCAGCCAAATTGCATTGATCTCTCAGGCCTTGATGCCTCAAAGTGTTATCAGAACTGTGGGAAAAGGATCAGTTCTGAGTGGATACCTGCCTTCTTTTTCCCTTCTCTACATCATGATATAAAAATTGAGCTTTCCAGGGTCATGAAATCTCTGTGAGGAATGAAGCAATCCTCTTGATACAATTTCATCTGACTAAGCTGAAGATAATGAGATGCAAAATTGCATCATCCTGCTTTCCACTGGCACTGGATTATCATTCAAAGGCTGATTTGACAGTCTCCTCTACCAGCTGTTGTGCTTCTTCTGTTCTTCATCATACAATAGTATTTATTATTCCAATATACAATTATTAACACTATTATATAATAGCATTTATTATCTGGGCCTGTGCTCCAAGGTACTGCTTCATCAATTGTTCATGCTGTGTACAGGGAATGAGGATTTCAATGCCTTTTCCTCTGTCTTATACACCATGATACTGCCTCCTGGAGATGACCTGATCTTCAGATCATGTGCATGTGCATTTATTCTTGGATCAGATGGCATAGAAAGGTATTCTCTGTTTGACCCATATCCTTCTAGGACCAGGAAGGAACATGAACCAAGTGTCACAGATGATGAAAAAAGCTTCTAAGACCCTACTAGAAGTGTGAGTCAAGACATAGAATCACAGAAATGTTGCAAGGGGACTTTGAAGATCATCTAATTTCAGCCTCCCTGCTGAGGGCAGGGATGCCTTCAACTAAAGCAGGTTGCTTGGAGCCCCCTCCAACCTAGCCTTGAACACCTCTGGGGATGGTATATCCACAGCCTCCCTGGGAATTTCCAGTGCCTCACCACTCTCACAGTAAAGATTTTTTTGCTAGAGAGTAAAAAAGAACTTTTTCTGGAGTAGGGGTTAACACGTTGGTAGTTCCCAGGGTCGTCCTTTCTTCCCTTCTTATATATGGACACTGTGTTTGCTTTTTTTCTGACATTTTATAAGTGCATCCCCTTCAGAGAAATGCCTGAAATTTGTCACAGTTTTACAGGTACCTGTCACTGTTTTATTTCTTCCAAAGTTTCTCTCACTGTTAGGGAAGTCTTGCTGGAGTGCACATTTCAAGTGTTGAAATAGTATTCAACTTTACTTGTATTCAGTTGCTACCTTACCCAGTAGCAAAGACAGTGGATGGCAGGAGGATGGAATACTCACATGGGTTCCACTGCCTTTTTTTGTATATGCACCTTCCATCCCTTTTCTTCACAGCTGCCAGCCAGAAATACGTTGATTTCCCTCAGTAAAAGAATGAGAAGAATTGGAGCTTGGGGAGGCCTTTACCTCTCTTCTGTTAATGTATTGTCTGGTGGTGGGTTTTTTCCTAACTGGAATTTTTGTGTGCTTTTCCTCAAAATTCATATCATCCTGTCAAATGACCCCTCTCAAGTCTCAGGTCTTTTCTTGTTCCTTCCCAGCTGGTTTTATAACTAAACCAGAAGTAATCTGCATAGACCATAATAATAACAGGTGTAAGCAAATTGTCATTGCTGTATTCCTTATGTCATGAGGCAGAGGTCAAATGTAGGGAGTGGAAATTGAAATTTCCTTGCCAAATGAGTGACCCATATGAAGTTCTTTTGTATTCTAAAACCACTGTATTCCTTATGTTTTAAATCCACCAGTGGAAAAGGTGCTGTTGATACAACTGTTTTTGCATAAGCTTTTTTCTAAATTAATTCAGCACTATTAAGGCCTGTTCAGAAACACAGGTGTGCATGCAATCTCTCTTTACATATAAAGTTCATATAAAGCTTAATACATCTTCACAGTCTTACCATGGAGTATTTTTTGAAGTAAGGAGCTGTAAGTTGAAATTAAACTGTCAGTTCTGAAATATTTACTTCAGTCTAAAGACTACATCAGGATGGGATATAACACTGTCTGTTAAAATGTACAGAGGTCAAAACTTTGGATTGAAGAAAATATTTTAAGTGAATAGAATTGGAGTTGCCATAAACTCCTCCATTTGATTTGCTATTATAGTTGGAGAGAAGAAATTTGGATATCATAGCGGCACATGGAATAATGAGAAGCCATATTCAATCCTTGTTGCCTGTCATAAGGAATAGTGATTTTTCCCTCTTTTACCACTTTTTTCTAAACCTACAACCTATGGGAAACAGAGCAAAGCCTCTGCTTTGTTAGAATTCTCTCTTTAGAGGAATCCAAAACCCAGCAGTTTTCTTTCTTAGTCCTTTGCATCTGATGTGGTCTTTGCACCTCAGGCAGAAGCATTCCTGTTCCTATTTCTCCTTCATAAATTCTAATTCAGTGTTTCAAAGTTTCTTTGCTTTTAAACATTTGGGGGCTCTTTTAAAGCTGAAAAATATTTTAAGACTTTGAAAAAAGTTAGTGCTTTTTCTGGTTAGTTTAGTTACTGTTACTTTTCTGTGAGGTAAGCCTAGAATTCTTTTCCATGATTGCACCAGGGATCATTTATTCTTGTATTGTGGGAACATTAGGTGAAATGACTCCTATAAATACATAGATTACATCAGTAAATATTTCCTTATTTTTAGACTAAAATAAATTCCTCTATAAAGTATGCTACAAATGTGTCTGACTACCTATCATGGTTTCACAATAGATTCAAAAATCAAATATGCAATTCTAAAACAGAATTACATACACAAATAATTTCAATCTCCATTTTAATGATGTTATAAGCAATAAATAGTCACTAGGTTGTGTTTCTGAGGTGAAATGAAGGCAGCAGGTATAACACAGGAAAATTTTCAGTAATTACAGTAATTAGATATATTTTGTGGTTGCTTTTACTTCTTTGGTTTTGGTTTTTTTGTTTGGTGTTTTTTTTCCCCCAGCTGAAGTGGTATTGAAATTGAAGTAAAACAACTTTTTGGAAGTTAAATAACATTATAAAGTTGCCTCTTGGAAGGAGGATCAGCAATAAAACTGTGTCTCTTTTCAATTTCTGGCACACAATTGATTGTGCTTGTCACAATTAAGCATTAGATTTGCTATTGCCAGGTTGTCTTGTAATTGTAAGGACTACATCACGTACAAATTGAAGAATTATCTTAAGAGGCAATTCATGAGTAAAAACCTGCTAATTTCCAACACAGCTAGACCTGTAATAGGGATGCAAAAATGTGATGCAAAATATATTTATGACCATTCTTGAGGAAAGAATTATATTTTATCAGTAACTAATTGGAAGAGTGCTTTAATTAAACATTGAGATGGGCTTAATGGATTGACTTATTATTTTAAGATCTTAGAGTATAAATGAAGTGTTATATATTTAAAATTATAGATACGTTGATTAAAGTTATAAATTTGACTTTCTCCCTCGAAAATAACTGTATTACTTTTATGTAAATTGTATTAGTAACATAAAATTGAAATTATTTTTTTGGTAGTCAGATTAATGTCTAACTGGTTTTTCCTGCCTATTTAAACTAATGCATCTTTCAAGAAAGCCTATCTGAATTCATCTTTTTTGCCCTAGTACCTATAAGAAGTCTCATGGATAGTTCTGCAAAAGACACCCAGAGTAATTTGTGGGTTATGATCTCATACAACATAGACATGTTAATCTACCTGCAATTTCAAGCAGTCGTTATCCTATTTGAATTGAAATATTTAACTTTTTATCTTCCAAAATTATGTCATTGCTTTTAAGACAGGTAAATAAGCAGTTAAATATAAGTGATATCAGAAAACTGATGGATCCTGCATTTCTGAAAGTTTTGAACCTGAATTTTAATCAGAATTGTTATATCCCTCTTGATATTTTGCATGATTACTTCCAGTATTATATTCCTGTGTCCTGCCCTCTGCTGTAACCCTCATTACTACAGAATACAAATAATTGTCTTCCTCAAAAAAACAGACTTCGCACAAAACAACATAGAACAGTGTTCACCTGGGTTGGAGGTTTTTTCTCTGAAACAGTAAAATATCTAGTGAGACCTGAACTTAGAGAGACAGGAAATTAATAACCAGAAAGCCAAAATGCTCATAATGGAGAAAAATAAGTGAATTGAATCAAATTTTGTCTCTGGTATTAATTTATAATTAATTTCTTCAGTTTTATTTTACTTTGCCTTTTTACTAGAGCCTTGGTAATGCAAAAGAAAAAAAAAAGTAGTGTCATCTTTCCAATTATGATAGGAGTATTTTTCATTTTTTCTGAATTTTGACAGTTTTTTTGGTGAGAAGGAGGCAGTTAGAACATGCTTGTTTATCCCCTCTTTTTACATTATTCATGTACAAACACACACATACACACCCAGCTTGTGCTGTGAAAAAGCTTCTATAAAGCAATAAAACAGCATTGTAAAGCAAAGGAAATATATTAAATAAGTCAGATAAAAGTCCCAAGGGAACTCATAAAATTATTTTCAGTGTTTTCCAACTGTTTTTTAGAACTGGAATTTATTAATGATAAACCATGGTAATTATGTCTTCAATTTCTTCTTAAATTTAGCAGTTTTCTTCTTTTGCCATGAAAGATGACTACTTGAATATGTTGTGCTGGTGTTCCAAACAATTCATTGGTGTTATATATGAGAGAGGGAGCTCTATAAAATATTCTAAGTTTTAAAATGAGCAAATAATCACGAAGTAGTGTTTGAGTTAGAAATTGGACTGGGAGGAGATATGATGCAGATGCAAAATTGGTCTGTTTAAAATCTCAGAATTCAGGATTGATTTAATTGGCTTATTTTTGCCTGAATCAAATCTTCTTATTTCTATGACTTTCCCAAATAAAGAGTGAATTCTGTGTTAGATTTTGTGCTAGTAGTAAAATTGTTGTTGAGAACTATCATAAAAGAAAGATCTATAAATAAAGAATTCAATGTCAGAGTAAAACTTCTATCCAATTTAATTGTATAGAATTTAATTGTATAGAATCAATAAATCCTTCAAAGAAAAAGTCATCTACAAACCTAATAAAATGCTTGGTAGAAATGTTATTTTTTATAATAACATTTCTAAGAGGCAAAAAACTGATTGTTTAAAGATCAGATGAAATGTAATTATGTAACAAAATACCCCAAAAAACATAGGCTCTTTATGCAGAACAAATAGTATTTTACATGACCTGAGGAAAGCAATTAATTATATATAGCGCTTAATACCTATGTGTCATTTTTCCTCAGTTAGAATAGTTTGTTTTTCTTGTTTTGTTCAAAGACTCTTTGTATCATCTGGTTTGAAAGAAAAACCAGAGGAGGAGAATTACAGCAAGTATACTGCAGAGATGACAAATGCTGTTGGATCAGTTATGGGCTTTGGTAAAGCTCTGCTGTAGGGAACCTGCAGAGGTATCTCAGCTTTTTTCTAATCAGAGGATAGAGAACATTTTGTCACAGAGTGAAAGGAGGGGAAAGGACGTCTTAATTTTTGTACAGAATCTGCTTGTAAAAAAAAAAAGTTTTGGTTAAACCTCAAAGCTTTTGCAGGGTGTTCCTTTCATTGTGTGCTTTCAGATTGATGTACACAATGCAAGTCCTGTTATTCTACATTTTGTGGTATTTTAATCAGATTTATTGAGGGATTTTTTAGAGTGATTTACTGTTACCCCAGAGCTGTAATGATAATTTCAGAAAGCATTGTCTTTCTAGAAGTGTGAAAAGTACTCTTTTTTTGTTTATTAAAAGTTGCCCAGGAAATTACTATGCCTGGATGAAAGTTGGTAAAACATCCTTATTTAAAATAGGTAAAGGAATGGCAAATAATTTAACTTCTGATTTAAATTACTGATATGCACACCAAATTTTTTTTACATGTGTTTCTATTTCATATATCAAATCCTGATAACTACAGAACCAAGAACTCCCCAAAAGACAACTACACATAAATGTAAATAAAGCATATGAAAAAATCCCAGAGAACAAGCTGACAAGAAGAATGGAATTTTTATTTTTCTTGTAATTTCATTTTAATTCCATGATGTGATTAAGCAGTTTATTATTAATTACATTTAAGGTAATAGATATAGCAACAGCTTTTAGGGACATTTGCTAAAAAGCCATCATGCAAAATAAATGAAAGTTTACAAGGAGTGGTTTCAATCTCAAGCAGCTTAAAAGGCAATGTATAATAGGCATCAGAAAATCAGAATTTGGAACCAGTAGAGCACAGTTTGTACACAAATGTAAAAAGGTTTTTCTAAACAATCAAAGAGAAATTTGAAAGTGTAATAGAAATCTCCAAGTTGTCAAAATGATCACACACATTTTCTTGAAAGAAAGCTCAGAGAACATCAGTTATTTTGGTTTGAGAGCTGAAGTTTTGAGTGCACTAGGCTTAATTTTCTGTTCAGCAGTTATAAGCAGATTTCATCTGCCAGCACACCTCTTAACTCAGAGAATACTGAGTTCTTTACTTATGTAGAATTACATATTCAATAAAGAAAAATTTAAAATTATGATAAACAGAGATACTACTTATGTTAGTGATCCCAAGTTAATACAAAAGATAGTGAAAGATGGTAAAGAAATCTTAATAAGATATTAATGATTTTGTCATAAGGGAGCCTGAGATTCTGTTACCTGGCAGTTTCAGCAATTCAGATTTCTGAAAGAAAATAGGCATTGCTTTCGTAGTGTCTGTAAGTTAATGAAACACTTAAAATCCTCAGCATTAGCAGGGTTTGAGCAGAGTGATGGAATTATTCCATCTCCAGAACAGATGTGTAATTCTTGAGTCAAAAGAGATAACCCAAAATTAAAGTCTTTGCATTGGCACTGAGTTGGTTGCAATGGTCAGTGCACCTTCTAGTTCTGTTGTATTTTCATTATTTTTGAAAATTATGTTCAATGAATGTAGCAATATGAAAATGAGTTTGCTCAAATGTGCTGAAAAGTAATGAGTGCAAACTCTGAGGGGAACTAAGGAAAATTATTACAGAATGGCCACTGGCAGTGCCCCTCACTGTTTTCATAATTATGTACAGAAAATACTAGATTTCTACTAGCTATTGGAGATAGTAGCTTCTTACACATAGCATTGCTGCTGTCAGTGAGGAAGATTCAAGTTATTTTTCTACCCTTGGGAAGATATTTGGGTCCCAGCTCTTTTGAAGTCTTTGTTTCTTTATTTGTATGCAGACAAAGGTGTTGCTGTGTACTCACTGATGCTCCTATGCCAAAGGCAGTGCAGAACAGAATATAAAAAATCCTGAAGGGCAAGACTTTTTTATTTTTAAATCAGCCTATGATATTGGTGGTGTCTTAGGATGGTTATTCACAACTGTAGTATCTAACAGGATATGTCTAAAAGGAGTTTCCCAAAAAATTAGCTGGTACAAAAATTAATCTTCACAATGCAGCAAATGTCATTGTTCCATCTGGGTTCAGTATTAAACTAGTTCTTTTCCTGTGACTTTGGGTCACAGTGTTGTTGAAGATAGATCTGAGATAAGATATAAAGTTGAAGACTTTATATTGATTATTTGATTTTCAACCTTGAGGTAAAGGCATGTAGGGAACCAATGTAATCTTTACAGAAAATTTCACAGTTCCTGTTTTGTCTACAGTCACCTGATGTCTGGCCACATTTCCCAGAAATTTTGAATTACTGAAAAATAAAGATGAAACAGAAACATTACTTCAAGAATGAAACAGAAATAGTTGCATTTTACTATTGATAATATAAATTTAAATAAATTAATAATTTAGATAATAGCCAATAATTAGCTAAGCCAATAATTCAAGCTTAAATGTCTCTCTATATTTTTAATAATCCAAATTAAAACATCAAAATAAGTAAATTAATATCTTCAGCAAAACACAGAAATTTTTTCTAAATTTAGGTTGAATAGTACATTCTGTCATTTATTGTGCAAACACAGGAATGTGCTGTTTCACATTTTTAGTAATTATAAGTTTCATAGCAAAACCCTACAGGAACAGCATTTTTTTCTATTTGGTTTAACTTTTTTTATTTTAAGCAGTTGTAAGGATTTTTAAAATAGAGCATGTCTTAAAAAGGAATAAACTATGAAATTTTGTCCAATAAGTATAGCATGTAGCAAAATATTTTGCAGACATTTAGACACTGAGTATTTCTATAAGTAATATCATTAGACTCCTCAGGTTTCTTGTGCTAAATCTTTTAGAAATCTAAATCCACTGAGGTAAAATCTATTTTGTTTATTCTTCTAATCCAGCCCCTAGAGGAACTGTTTTATGGACAGCTTACCCGCTCGCTTAAGAAGACCATTCTTGCTTTTTCACGTGGACTGTATTTAGGCCATCAACAGCAAACATGGAAATTGTATTTTGTAGCCCTCCAGGGAAGTAGAGACTTGATAAGTATCCACCAAGTGCACTTACTTCAAGTGACAAATTAAAACAGAAGTAGGAAAACACAGGAGCCACAAAACTGTATCGTCAGTCAGAAAGTCTACACCAAGTTGAAACTACTAGTCGACAAGAAACTTGATTAACAGACTGATCTTGGGCCTCTTGGGCTCAATTTGGAAATGGAAAAGAGCAGCAGAGATGATAAATTATATTAAAATAATATCTGCTCACAGTACTAGATACAGTGTTGGCATTTCCATTAAAAATCAGTATCTTCAGGGAGGTCTCAGTTTGACCCAGAATGGTGAGATGTTTTTATATTTATTTTTTGGGGGTTTATTGGTTCATTTTTTATTTTCTTTATATATTTTCAAGAGAGGAAAAATCTTGCTTGTAGTTTTAAGCTGTAAAGAAACTTTTAGCATAAAAAGTTCTTCAATTAAGGTGTTTTCCTGGTTCATCACTGAAATGAAGGACTGGTTTTGCAGACATTTACTCTGTTGTGTAAATGATCTGGCTTACATATCTATTGCTAAAGAAAATTAGGATAATTCTAGTTTCATATCTTTGGCATTTGATTTCTTTGTTTCATTGACTAATGTGGTGTTGTGATTTCTAAAATGCAATTGATTTGCCATTTGAGAGTGGAAACAGATATCTGTACAGCAAAAAGCTGTCCAAATATTTAAGCTGACCCTCTGATTCCATATTCAGGCAAATGACTTATGTTTTTATTGTTATTTTGAATTAGGTATGAGAAGTGGCTGCTGATCTTTTGTGCTTTCAATTTCTTCCATGTCTCATCTTAAAAAGTCCCATATGTCTATGTTTACAGACTCACTGTTTGATTTTGAAATTAAAATTTAGATTAGATTACAAAAAATGGGAAGAAAAAAAGGGAACCTGAAGTGCTTCAAAAGAAACAATGAGCTTCATTTTTTTATTTTATAAAAATATAATTTCCTATCCTGACATAGTAGTTATTTAGCAAAATAAAATTTAAAATTTTCAGTGCATGAGAACAATAACAGCTCTCTTTATTTTTCCATATATGTGTGTGTACATACAAATATCTATATAAACAAGGGAAGATCCTGAGAAGTCAGTGTCTGAAAAGAGAATAAAATGCTGTTTGAGCACCATCCCAATATAAAGGAGTCTCCAAAACTCACAGCATAACTTCCTGTGTAGTCTGTCATAGAACCACATGCTGCTACTGGGAAAATATCTTCTACCTGAAGAGTGGTGAGATGAAGTAGCAATTAAGAATAGCAGGATAGTTTTGTTTTGTTCACCTTCATGGCTAAGCATATTCTTTTTTTTTTCCTATATGAATGCACAGAAAATGCTCATAGCTTGGTTCTTACGGTGTTGATTCTGGTTAGTTCTCCTTGCCCTTTAATAACATTAGGTGTATTTCAAATCCTATTTTTTGGGACTACTTTTAATGTCTGTATCTTATATTTTTTGGATTTTATACCAGTTTTGAAAGACTAGAATCATTTATATGTAAACTTTTTTAAAGAAAACCTGGTGTTTGACAAATGCTCATCAAAAGCCAAGCAAAGAATTACCAAGAGCACTGTGCAAAAAATGCAGGCAGCTAATCAGCAGAATGCAAACTCTGCTGTCTTTTTGTGGTGCTTTTAATGCTACAAAAAAAAATTAATAATAGTAGACTATTTCTGTGCATATTAAATCTAAAGATATTTTGTCTGGCTCAGAGAAAATTCTTAATATGTAGGTTGCCATTTCCCATGGAGGGTAGGGCTATGAAGTTTTGCTTTTTGTGCTGTGTTTTTTATGCTAGCTACTCCAGGCACATCACCGGCCACCACTGCCGGAGGCAACACAGTGACTATATAAACCTTTATGAAATATAAATCCATCTTTATATTTCATAGCATTTTGAAATTTAAATTCACTTTATTGCCAGATTTCAGATCTAAATAATTTGGACAGCTCCTTAGACATGTGAAACTTGTCCTTTGGGTGCCTCTGTAACCTGGAATACTCTTCAATGTTCACTTTTACATGCTATATCTTGGTGTTTAAAATGAAACAAACTTGTTGGGAACTCTTTTGTTCTAGGTATTGTTTTGCAATTCAGCTTTCCAAAGTACTTGGTTGAATTGGAATGTTCTTTTCAAAAAAGGTATTGTTAAGGAGTTAACACTGCTGGCTGATAAATGCCTAGCTGATTACATGGCTTTTTTTACTACCATACATAGTTAGAGAAGTGTTTCCCTTCATTTGTCACAGATCTATTGATTCCACATGTCAGAGCTCTCTAAATGGCTTTTTCAGTGGCCAGTCTCTCTTTCATGTATCCACAGAGCATAGGCCCTTTTTT
Organism: Serinus canaria; assembly: GCF_022539315.1. Taxonomy (NCBI): domain Eukaryota; kingdom Metazoa; phylum Chordata; class Aves; order Passeriformes; family Fringillidae; genus Serinus; species Serinus canaria. Next base: position 38,242,028 of record NC_066317.1, read on the forward strand.
TTGCATATGGCTATATTTTGACTTAGGTCTTTGCATAAAATATGTCCAATTTACATGGTATTATTCCATACCATGTGATAGCTACTGGACTCTGTTATCTAAATTTAACCTGGCATTCAAATATAGTTCTGAAGTTATGGCAGAAAGCATATTGTATTCGAATTTTTTTTAAGTCACAATAAGAAAAAAGTTCTATAGAAATTAATGATTTCTGTTTACACATGTGCATCTTCCATTAGCAATATTCTGTGGTTACAGTTGTGCATCAAAGAGTAATTATGGATTAAGAAAAATACAGAAAGGACTAAATGTTTTTCAGCAAATAATTTTAAAAGGCTTATTTTCTACTCTGACACCATGTGAGAATTTCTGGTTTTTTATCTTTCATATTTTTGTCACTGGTACCACCGATCGCATGGATGGGTTAACTGAGCTTTTCACTAATACATCCTTTGGGGTGAATTAGAGTAAACAACACTGACTATGAAGAGAAAGTTGTGACAAGAATAGGTTACTCACCTGTTCAAAAGTTTTCTTATTTCCTGCATCAGCATATTATTGGCCTGTTTATAGTCACAGAATGGGGCAGACTGGAAGGGACCACAGTGAGTCATCTGGTCCAATCTCCCTACTCAAGCAGGATCATCCCAGAGCACACGGCACACAATTCTGTCCATACAGTTCTTGAAAATCTCCAGTGATGGTGACTCCCCAGCCTCTCTGGGCAATCTGTTCCAGTGCTTGATCACCTGCACAGTGAAGTTCAGGGGGAACTTCCTGTATGTTAGTTTCTGCCCGTTGCCTCTTGTTTTGCTGTTCAGCACCATCGAACAGAGCCTGGTCCATCCTCTTGACACTTTCTCTTCAGACACTTGTATACATTTATGAGGTCTATAATTGTTTTGTTTATATCCAGTGTTTTTATACTCTTTCCTTACAGTATTCTTTTGTGCATTAAATAGAGAAGGTGGCTTTAAATTTTTTTCATCCTTTTTGAACAATTAGATCTTGTGAGCCTTTATCCTAGAACTTTTTTTTTTCCCCAAAAGTCTGGAACAAACACACTCTATTACATATTTATAAAAACATTTGTTTGAAAAATTATATTTTAGTATTTATTTGTTTACACACACAGTACCAAAACACTTATCAATGAAAATAAAATTCTGTAATTCCTGGTAATATTCAGGCTTGATTTTAGAATTAGTTTTCTTGTGCATATAGAAGAAACCTACCTATAAGTGTGCATAATAACCTGCTTCATAATCTTCTTTCTTCCTTCAGAAAACCAAAGTTTTTGAAAGCTGTTGTTTGAACTTGTATTTTTCCTTATTTATTTGCAAAGTGCAGGTCTAATATTTCATCTTTATTATGCTTAGACAGTGGAATAGGTATTCTGCATTGCTAGCAGAATAAGAGAATTAACTAAGTACAGAGCTTCTTCAACTAAACAAAATGAAAAGAAGATGTCTTGAAGATGCAAAATAACATATTTCCTGTACCCTAACAACCTTATCACCCTCCTCTGTTGACAAGTTACAGATAAAAGAAATTTTGTATTGCGGGTGTCTGTGTGCATGTGTTTGTGTTATGATGTGAAATATAGACAATACACTGTAATTCACATGACCTAGAAAAAAAGATATTCATTGTAGAATTGTTAAAGGGCTTTTGGTTATTACTTGATTTCTCTGTTTACTTCAAGTAAATGAACTCCAAAACAACAGCAGAAAATTAAGTAGTGGCTTACATTTGACTTCAAAAAAAGTGTCTTAGGATTTATAGATTGTAAAAACTTATAAGGTCATTTTGCCAATCCTTCAGTCTGTCGGAGATTTTTCCCTGTGGTATATTAAGAGTTTTATAACTTTCCACAAGATTTTATGAGTTCCCCAGGAGAGGATTTTGGTCTGTTGAGAGAGCTAGATGAGAAGCTCTTTTACAGTATTTTACAGCTGGCAAACCTATCTTTTATTGACAGCTTGCATTGACGCTGGGCTGAGGAATGCAGTGAGGCTGTATGTCTCCATAGATGTGAGAGCTTGGCAGAAGCATTTAATGGGGTGACAGAAGTTTGATTGCAAAAGTAGGGAAGCTGAAGTTAGAGATTTTTCTCTGCAGCTCCAGTTAGCTATATTAGGAGATGATCTTATTGATGCACAGGGATACTTTTTACAGCACTCAGGTTTAGCAAGAGGCACTTCAATTGGTCCCCACTGCCATGTAGCACAAAAAAATGGAAAGGATTAAATATTTCTGTAGTCATAATTCCAGAACCTGAATTGACAAATATTTACATTACACAAACTGTTGCTCCTTTGAAACAGTTTATTTCTATCATTGTGAAAATGCACAACCAAGATGAATATGCATGTACCTTTTGAGAAGGCTTAGTGTCACTGAATGTAAGAGATTGCTTGCTTGAATCTTACATCTTGATGTCTTCAGGATGAGTGCCAAATGTATTAATCTATTTCAGATCTTTGAACAATTTTGTATTGTAAATTTACTTGTTTCACTCAATTTCAGAAAAAGGATAGTTATACAGTGAAGAATTTTCTCATTTTTAAAATACTTTTCCTCTGTAAATATTTTATTAGGACAATGTATTTAAAAAATGGAGGGACCTAAAAGTTTTAATGTATAGAGTAGTTACCCAAAGCCTTACAGTTGTTTACACAGGGCATCCTTCTTTTGTGCTCTTTTGACAGTTCCTTAATAGCACAATTCCAAAATAACAATGCAGCCAGAAACTCTCCTACCCTAAAGCTGCCCTACAAATTGGAGTTGGAAGTTTTGCTGGCTGGCCAACAGTGAAAGATATCACTATGGAGCTGACGAGTGCATCTGCTGATTGCTTGCCTTAATCAGTTTTCACTTTTCTGAAAGGGTGCATAGATCTCCCAGGGATACTTCACTCCCACTTTGCATCCGGAAGTAGAGTTGATGCTACAGAGGTCTCTTTTCATGTATGGAATTACAGAAGTTAATCAGGGCCAAAAAGTTTCATGGAGAATGTGTAATGAGTGCTTACAAACTTCAACTTGGGCTGTTTGGCCTGGAGTATGAAAATTTAACCTTATATATAAAAGAAAAACTCTGCTTTAAATTCAGTGATAGCAAATTTTGCAGTTTCCTCTGAATGGCTAAATATGTAGACTCTTATCTTCCCTTCACCAGAGGAAAAAAGAAAGGAATACCAAGATTAAAGACCAGTAGGAATTTCTTGAGCATTCTGTCCTTTGATTGTGGTGCATTTGGCTCTTACGTCTCAGGTAGCCAACAGAACTAATCCAAACTTAGTATAGTGTTGATCAAGAACACAGTTGTGTTATTCATCTTTGTGAGGTGAATCCTTACTAAATGTCTTGCTCTAAGGTCTCAGAATTCAAATCACATTGAATATTCCTGCAATTTTTTTTCAGCTATGCTATAAATAACAGAAGTATGTCAGAACTGAGAAGACATGAAGACATCCATTGTATTCTGTTTGCAAAAACTATGCTGTTTATTTCCGCCTACCTTCTTAGGCCTGTCCTGTATACAATAATTTCTTCTTTAAGGAGCTTTCAAAGTTTACCCATTTTATCTTTAATAGAAATGTCTGCACATATACTTTCATTCTTATTTAGTAGAATGCAATGTAAGTTCTCTTTTTGCCTCATGAAATGGTCCTATCAGCATAACTATGCCAAACATCCACAGTAAACTAATATCTTTGTTCATGAAATACCGGTAGTTTCATCTGTGTCAGTATTTCTTCATCACAGACTTCCCTAGCATTAAATGTTAATGTTCCATAAATATTCCACATTAAGATTCTTTAAGCTTTTTATCTGTTAAAAGTGAAATTGAATGTCACATTTTCAGAGAAATCATTATCTGTGTATGTGCATTGTTAAACAGGATTTTTTGTATTAAGAGTTGTATTTTTAGGGATATCTGGCCTGTCATGTTTTTCTTGATAGAAAAAAATCTAGATTAGCTGTGTCAATGGAATGGTGAACCATCTAATAAAATTAGCAATATTAAACTTTCAGACTTCCAACCAGAGCACAGATTTTGTCTCTTTTACACATGAATGAGTCCATAAGTTGTTCTGTAATGGACTGATTAAGAAATAAACTGACTGAAAGTAATTGTCAGCCCATCAGAGCTATTGATGTGGACTGAATTTGCCATTATACAGTACACTGTTGATGGAGTCTGCACATTTTGGGGTGATTCTGCTTTTTCTTTTTGAGAGAAAATAATATAATTGAATAAAATGTCTAAATAGGATAATCTAATTTTTAGATGGAATAGGTTTGGAGATGTTACATTCATTTCACTGAAAGAGCATGTTGTGTGAAAAAGTGAATTCAGTCCTCTTGCAAATTAATGGTTTCTCTTTAGGATAAAGGATATTTCTTTCTGTTATTTCACTTTTCTAGCTTCTTATGTTGGTTTTAGGTTTTTTTACATATGGGATCAGTTTACAACAGAGTATGAGCAAAAGATTAATTTTACACCATTTTGGTAATGCTAAAACTGTACGTGTCCTACATTACTACAGTTCTCATAGTAGTGAGTTCTCATCAGTGCCTCATTGGTTACTCTGCCTATCAGAATAGTCTCAGAAGTGGAATTATTCTGGATAATCTGGTTCCAGAGATAGGTGGTGGAAGTTTTTAGCATGGTGTGGGTGTGACCACAGTGTTTATTCTGCAATACTCACACCCTCACTGAGGGTGCAGTTTCAGCAGGAAATGCCAGGAAACGGTAAAACCCCTCCTTTGTGTACTTTTGCTGTTAACCCTGATGTTATTGTTCTTTTAGTAAATTGTTATTTCAGTTCACAATCCCTCATTTATTTTTCTTTTCTTACCCCAAGGGATGGAGGAAGGGGAGGGGCTTATTTGTAGTTCAGTTTCCTTGCTGGGGTTAAAACCAGCACACTGGAATAAATTCAAAAGCCTAGGTATAGCAGGAAACTTGTTGAGGTTGCCCCCAGATATGATATGCTTGTTTAGACCATTAGAATTTGTACACTGTTTCAAAGATAGATTGTGTAGCATCTAGAATGGTTTGCCTTGTACAAGTGTACATTTCTGGATAACATGTCTGAGTGATTGATATTTGAATTTAATCAGTTGGAAAGAGATTTGATTAAAGATTGAAAGTATCTGCAGGTGTTGGAAAGAATCACCTGAGGCAATTTTTGAAATAAATTTAAGAACTATGTAGAGATCTTGCTGAAACAACCGCAGTGGTATGCTACCTTCTTTCATGTTTGCCACCAAATGCTCTATAAAATCACATAGGCATTGTGCATGAACTGTTACTCTGTACTTCACACAAAGAAAAGATTTCTAAAAGAGTGCATACTCTTCCAGTCCAATGAGAATCAGATTTTCAGTATTTAAATTAAAACTATCAGAGTCACAAATGACTTGATGGCATTAAATTCATGCTTTCCTCTCTGTAACACCAATCCACAAACCATTCCTTTATATTAGAAGTCAAGAATGTTCATTGGCATTTTCCAGCTGTGTTCACTTTCTGGATGTACCCAGATAGCATTCACTTTGAAAAGATATTTAATTTCCCAAAAATAATGGAATTAAAATTCCTAAGATATGCAGGTGTGCAGTACATGTAATACCTATCGTGCTTGTAAATCCTAGAGCCACGGTTTATTGGCAAAATCATATGAGTAGTGGCTTAGAGGCTTCTCAATTTCTTTGAATGAATCTTTCTTTGAAAGATTGTAATTACTTAGTAACATTTGAGAGAGACACTTGAGAAATAGAAAATTCGTTTGAACTACTGAGGTGATGTCTCTAATTAGATTCCATTTGCAAAATAACAACTCTGAAGTTTTTGCTTTTTTACTTACAAGCAAGAACCTATTTTGTATGGTTACTTTCAGTTTTATCACTCTTCTACTTGAGCACATATTGCTAGAAATACAGTTTTTAGCAAGCAGGATTTGGTTGCTAATTTCCTAGTGTTCTTGAGGTTTTTGAGGTTTGTTTCAACTGCAAATCTGATTAAGACAGTGCTTAATTTCTTTACGTTGTTTCTATTTTGAGGGTAATTAGTGATCTTTTAATTTGGGTGGGTTTTTTTTAGAGTTCAGTCTAAGGGCTGTCTTTTGCTTATTATAGTTGTTAGGATTTTGGGTTTTTTCCCCAAGAATAGTGTAAAACCAGTTCAATTCACAAACACTCCTCTCTAAATTGGAATTTACATTGAAGAAATTAAAGATTTGAAAATGCAAACCACTCTTCTAGGAAATACTTAAGTGCATGCAAAATTTTTGGATATGAGCAGTCTTATGCATTCCAATATATGCCTTGAGTATATGTTGAATGTTTATTTAAGGGTTTGCAAGATTGTGAGATTTAAGATATTCCTTTCATTTTAAAGCAGATAAATCTATTGATAGTACGCTACCTAATGCAAAGCACTGACTCTCTTAAAATAGACATTTGACTTTTTAGAAGTTATAAAACAACTTCTAAAACAAGCAGCAGGTTAAAACCACAAGAGTTCAGTTTTTCGAGATCTTTAAATTCCTCTGACTGCAATGATGCTGGTTAGCCACTAGTCATCATTAATTAGAGTTTTAGTAGTTTGTTTTCTAGCAGGGCCGTGAGGGGGAGTAGAACTAGAATGAATGTGAAGTAAGTGAATGAGGCTAGTTGGCTGATGATGATGAATCGGTGTTCTACTGGTTGGCTTCCCATTCTGGGTAGGATTAAACCTGAATTTTAGGAAAATTGCAAAAGCATTGAATTTTGATTTAAACAGTTTTCTCATCCTCTGAAATATCTCAGATTGTCTTAGCAGAAAGGGGTTTACAAAAGCAAACAATGTCCAAATTCACACTAATTAAGCATGGTCTTATTATTTTTTAATCATTTACATTTTCTTAAAGATTTTTATAGTTTCCACTGAGTTCATCATCTTTTTTCCTTATAGGGTATATTTGTTTTGGGTTTTTTTTTTCCTTTTTACTCCTTTTTTTAACCAATCTTTCTGTGGAATGCAAGAATTGATTCAAATCTTTTCACATCAGGACCCATTAAGAAATCAATTGTTAATCTTTTTCTAAGTTAAAAGAGGCATTCAATTCCTTATACTTGATATATAGGCATTCAATTCCTTATACTCCTTACTGATACTTGAGTAAGTCTTTTTCTGAGAAAGACATTTATAGTATTCATGTATTTCTAGATTGAATTTTAGGGGGAATACTTTTTATTGTTACAATGGAAGTAGGTTCCTGTAGAAACTAGAATTTTAAGAACATGAATTTGAAGCAACAGATACATGGATATGTTAACTGTAGAAGTGACAAGAGTCCAGCACACAGTATAAAATTTGCCTTTAAGCATCATGATTGATTCAACAAATCACATGGATTTGTGCTCCATTTTTAATTTTTTTAACATAATTCCTCTAAGTAACTCAGTGGAATTTAGCAGGCCTCCTCACATATAAAAATTCAAACATGTAGCAGTGTGTTGCTGTATAGCAAACACTAGTCACTAACAATACTGTATATATAAAATGCTTAGTGGGCTGAATATTTGCAAGTGGTTTAAAGTATATTTGCATGTCCAAATTATGCATATTCAACCACATTTGCACTTATACACTTCTTGTCAGCCAGCCCTGGCTGGTGGCACAGGGATCTAATGTATTGTCAGCATGTCAGATCTCTGCACATTCACTGTGCTGCTCCTCTGTGTGTTTGCTGGCTGTTTTACACATGCAAAGCACATTGTACTTACAAGGTAAGTATTCACCACCACTGCAGCATGTGTGCAAGCCTGACACATACTGTGCTGGGAGATACCAGCACTTCCCAGTATGCTGCCAAGTTTATTTTTCTAGTACTATAATATTGATAGAAATGAAAATTACAGGGTTTTCTGCACTTTGTTGTACCTAATGATAGAAAAATACTTGTTTTTACAAGATCTTTTTCTTTATAATTATGTAATTGTATTTTTGTAGCACAGTATTTCTTACACATAATGACTGTCATTGTACTAAGGTAGTATTAGGCATTATAAAACTGAGCAAACCAATTCTGTTTTACATTAGTATTATAAAACGTAGAGTTCTTGGAGGTTTTTTTTCACATTATCTGGTACCTCTGAACTTTCATTGTTAAATATTATTGCCATCTTGGGACCAATAATGATACTCTCACCTACCTTTATTTTATCATTATTAAAGGTTTTCATTTTACTATTTTCAAATGTTACATTTCCAAACACTTGATTTATATTTCTGTCTACCTTATCTTTCTATGGTGTCATGCTCATTCTCTGTATGTCAACACTTGATTTTCTTTATAATATTAGATGCATTTTTAGAGGCCTGTTTTTATGATTTCTGTCATGCCACATGATCAGCAGTAATTCTTTAAGGCTTTTTATTATAAATAGCTTTAATATTGAAAAAAATGTGGAGAAAATGCCGAACAGATATGACTTTCAGCATTGGGCATCTTTGTTTAAAGGCAAAGACAGTACTTAAAATATTTTTAACAACTCGAAAACCTGGGTCTTTCTCCTTTTTTTTTTTTTTTTATTTTGCTGCCAAAAAGCAAGCTGAAGATGCTGGGAATAAATTTATAGCTGCATTTTACTTCATTGGAAGATTTGTGTTAGCAAGGCTTCCAAAACATAGAATGATTAAATTTCCAAATAAAGTTATGGGCATGAGAGGGCTGAAATTTAAAAAATTCTAGCAACAAGCTAGGACTGTTTTGCAGTTTTAATTGATGGCATGGTTTTATTAACTCTCTGTTAACTTGTAAAGAAAATAGACATTGCATTGCAGTCCCATCTTGAAGCTTAATAAAAGAATTCTTTGTTACTATTGGAGGACTCCTTTGTCCTAATTTCTTGTGTGGATATTCAGAATTTGAGTATTACCCTTGGTAGGTGACCTAATGAAAACTTCATTGCTGGTTTCTGAAGAAGGATTTACATAATTTCTTAGGATGATAACTGCTTCAATTTGGGTTTCTTGTCCATTAAATGCAGCTGCACTACTGGTGGTAGTGTAACAAACTAACTTACCAAACAGGTATTTGGAATAGTTTCATAAAAACAGTTCTCACGAAGAAAGTTATATAGCAAATATTGCAGAAATAGTATCAGGAAATTCTTCTGGCATGACTATATTTGGTTAGGAATCATGAAGGGTGTGTGATGCATACCAACTTTTCTTCTGGACAGTGAACAAATGGACTATTCTGAACCTCTTGTGCCAGTGGGAGCTAGGAAGAACTCCATAGATGGGGCATGCCTGAAATGTGTCATTCTTGAATGCAGTCTTTTGTTTTCCCATATTTGACAATGCTAAATCAGTAGGATTAAGTAGGACAACTGCACAGAGTTCTTAAAGTGATGTGAAAGTGGCTAGTCTGAGAAAATTGCTAATTGCAGGAGAGCAGCTGGGGGGTTTTAAAGGCTGCTTTGTTTTTCAGTATGTTCTCTGAGCTTCCAGCCTTCTATGTGCCCCCTTCCCAAAACCAAAATTATTAACTATTTATATGCCTTATAAGCAACTATGAAGAAAAGGAAAAACATCTTCTTTCTCATATATTGCTAACATTTGCAGCTTAAATGAAAAGAGGTCATTGGTTTTTTGTAAAATACTTCCTGTCTGGAAGATTATTCAGTAGATGTTTCAAAAGAAAGAAATTTATGCTTTCCCTGGCAGCTAAGCTAGCTTATACTCAGATTTTTAAAGTCACTTAAAAATGGCAAGGAAGGATAAAAATGTCTGTATTTTTTGTCTCGTCTTTCCATCCAGTAACACATCAGATATGCTAGTAACAGACTTGAAACCAGCAAAGTGATCTGAAAGTCAGTCTTGATATCCTGTGTTTTTTCACTATGACGTGTCATTAGATTTGAGGCTATGCTTTAAAAATTGAGAATGGGAGTTGGAAGGTAACAAATAAATAAAACTGTGTTGCAGTGAATGTTGTTTTCCAATTGAGGGATGACAACTGCATTTGATTGTTTTTATCAGTCACTATAGATTTTAGAATATAGACATATTACATTTCTTTTTCAAGTGAACCCTTTCACAACTTGAAACTGCACATTAAATGCTAGAAAATTTCTTAGAAATGAACACTGTCCTTACAAATATATCTGTCTGGGTAGATGGAGAAGGGGATTAGGGGAGTTAGCAGTGAAGTGATACCTTCCTAAAATACACTTCCATCCATCTAATACTTCATAAACCTAAAGGCTAAATATGTCTCAGGAAGAAAAAGTTAGTTTTAAGGCACTAATTATATTAATTCTGATATTAGGTCTTGAAAGGCTTTGTTTGCCTAGCTGATTTTTGAAGGGCAATTTATCATCAGTTATAGAAAGACAATACTGTTTGCTTTTGGATTTACTCCTAGTAGTATAATATCAGTAGCTTCTTGTTATGATTTCAGTGGTACCCCCTACTCTTGACCCTGGTAATAGATGAGATTTCTGTTGACATCACAGGAAATGGAACAATAAGCCTCACAATTAAATGGTGCTGTTTACTGACGCAAAGATTAGTAGAAAATGAGGGTGTTAGTCATTTTTAATGTAAATTGATGGGATTTAAAATATATGCAAAATTAAGGGATTTTTTTTAATTTTCTCAAAATGTTTTTTTACACAAGAGAAAAGAATGGCTGTTTTCAGTTTGGTCAAAGCACCTCCTAGTCTGATACACTGTCTCTAATAGTGGCCAGTCAAAAATGCCTAGGAAAAATAAGAACAGATCAAGCATAAAATGAAACTTTCTGGCATGTGGCAGTCCACAGCTCAGGGATTTCCCAAGCTGAAGGTTGTATTTTGAAGGCTTTTTTCCATGAATTTCTGATAAGTTTTCAAACCTATCAGTATCAAACCTATCAGATCTTTTGATGATCCTGTATTTTTTCTACTTTTTTTCCGTAAAGGGATGGTTGTTAATCTTAAGAGAGAAGTAGTTTTAAATTGTACAGCTACTTTCTATCTAGTCTTCATTACAAGGGTCATTTTCAGCAGATTTTAGAAACTGTAGTCCTAGAGTAAAATATTTTAGTGAAACAAATAATGTGCTTTTAAAAGGACACAATAATTTTACACACAGAGTGAAGTGGTATTTCCAAAAGCCTTGGAACAATGTATTCATACACAGCATGATATGATGATTATTCTTGTTACTTTTGGTAGGATGGGCAGAGATTTTGGCTGAAGGTCCTGGCAGTGGTGGAACTTAAAGGAATTTAGTTTTTACTTTCAAAAACAGAAAGATTTTGTAGATTAAAAAAAAATAAACAACTATATTTTCACACTATGCAGATAAAAAGGAAATTATGCAAGGCAGGGTGTTAGGAAAAATTTGTAATTATCCTACGATTTTTGGAATTTTTACAAATTATTTATTGAAAGTATTTCAATAAATAATTTGTAAAATTTTTCCCCAAGGAACAGAATCACTTGCTATATATTACTCAGCATATGTGAATTTAGTATAAGAAGTCTAGAAACTTAAGTCAAAATTCCTTTGCAAAACCCAAGACAGATGTTGTGTATTTTGATATTGAAAATAATGATTGTGAATGTTGATTTGAATTTATAGAAATAATCTGGGGGTTTTTTTGGGTGGGTTTTTTTTTTTTTTTCTTTTTGAGGTTACAAGAGACAAGCTAGAACTGTTCTGTTCAAATTCTGAAATGAATTAAAAGTTTTATGCATTCCCTAACAAAATGAAAACCTGTTGTTAAGGTAACAGCTCCAATAGAATCAGAGAATTTTTTAGATTGGAAAAGGAATAGTGATCATTGAATCCAACCATCAACCCAGCAAATTCACCTCTAAACTATGTCCTCAAGCACCATCTGTAAATGTGCTCATGATCATTACCCACTGCATTGTAGTCTGGAATGTCTGAATGCATGTGAAGTGATAAAAGAAAAAAGACAAGCATAACAAACATTATCTGTTTCTACAGATCTAATTTGGAAAACAGAGATAATTAAAAATTTTAAATATTTTAAAAGACTGTCATATGCTTTTCTAATCTTCCTTAGATTCAGCACACTTAGCACACATAAGAGCACATGGATTACAAAACATAAATAATATCTCTTGGGTGAGGTTTGAAATTACCTCTAGGAAAGAATTAAAGATGAGATGTGATTGAATGGAAAAAGTATGAGTGTAATCATTGACAAATCTGTTCCAAACACACAATTTCTAATAAACACAGCAGAACCACACTGGGTTGCTGGGTCTGTTAATGGGTCTGAGAAACCTGCCCATTTTTATACTCTGGTTTTAAAACAGTGTTCCTGAAAACAGTATTCCTGATAAAAATAAGCAGGTAAAAAGGATATATTTTTTCTCAAATTGAAACTTAATAAATGTAATAAAATTATGCACAGCTTTAGTGGTTTCCATTTTTCTGCAGTTTTTAATGCTAGGTAAAAATTGAAATTTTTTCTGTCACTTCAGTTTAAAAAAAAACCCTTTTTTTTTCTTTTTCAAAAAGTAGTACCTACAATGTCAACATCACAACAAAGGCTATTGTGATACTAAGGTTAACAGTATTAAATATGTTTTCTTCATGTTTTGATTGTTTATAGTAAATTATTTTAAAATAGAAGGCAAAAGCAGTGAAAATGTATTCAAACCTTCGTGCTAATTTATTCTAAAATAGAATTTCACAGGCTAAAAGATGTGAAAATTGGTAGATATGTAACCTGCATGTGTTGTTTTTTGTTGTTGTTTTAAGCTACTTAACTTAAAAAATAATAATATCAGAACAGAATGGAATGCAGGCTGAATAATTTAGTTTGAGATTTGAGATTACTGAAACTGAAACAAATGTGTTTCTTTTTTGATGCACATTTGCATGAGCATTCTTCCTTTAGCTTGAATATTTGGAAGAGAAGAAATGTTTGAAAAAATCTGTGCTCTAAAAAAAATAATAAAAAAAGAAACCACCAGAAAATCTGGTGGTACTGGTAAGACTTACTACCACCTCAAACCAGAAGTACTATGCTATTGTAAAAGGTGCATTTGTTCTGAAATTTTGACTAAAGATTTGTGAGAAAGGAGTCACTTGGTTCATAATTTTCACTTCCTGTTTTTGTGGGTTTTTAGAGATTAATTCATTTTGATTGGAGGAACTGTTACTGAATTGGAAGGGAGAGAACTTTGTCAGATCTAGTGAGATGAGAGAGGAGATGATATGAGACAGCATAAAGGGAATTAGAAAATCAAGATGAAGAAAAGCTAAGTCATTGACAGTTTATGAAGTGATGAAGTATGTCTGACTTTGATATTCTGAGTGAGTGGTAACATAAAGAAATTGCAGCTGTTCTTCATGGGCTGCTCTTTTTCAGAAGTGACTAAGGAAACATTCTGTGTAAAGAAAGTGATGATACAGGAAGATTTTGCCTCTGATTTGCAGTGATTTTTGCTTCTTGGAAGGATCTCCAAAGCAACAGTTTTAAAGTAGGGCTTCCTAGAAATCCCATCCACATCTTAATGCTGCATTTCATGCAAAATTTCAAAATACCAGTGTTTTCAGCTTTAGGGTCAGGGCATCATATTTATCTCAAAAGAAGTGAAAAAGGTGGTCTCAGACATTTCATGGATTCCATTAGGCAGGTGAGGAGCTATGGGGAGGTGATTTGGGAAGTGAGGTTGAGGCAGCCACCTTTTTTAAGTTTGGTGAAAAGAATGCTGCTGTAGTGGCAGACTATGAGGAGCAGTGATCACTGAGTGCTCCTTCTGAGAATCAGAAGAGATAACTATGAAACACTTCTCTCTTAGAAGGATGCTAGCCCATGTCTCTACTTTTTTTGCATCAAGTACTGAAAAGAAAGCAAAAGATAGAAAATTAAATGAGAAATTGCTTTGTGAGACATGAGGCATATTAGAGTCCGCCTTCTCAGAGGAGATTCTGTAGACTGCTACAGGCAACTGTAAATACATAGGATTTGTTATATTTGTTATTATTTGTTATTTGTTATTTGTGCTCATTTTAATTAGGTTTCTCCAAAAGTGCAGGGATGCTCTTTTCTGGAGAAGGTTCTATCCAAATTTCTTTGACTACTCAGTTTAATACTAAGCTTCTTTTTCAGTCCAGAGACTGATTTTATACCAGTTTGCTGTGGTTGGCAAGTCAGCATTTAGAGTTTTCATTTTCTTTGCGTATTGTTTCACATAGCAAGTAAACGTTCTCATACTTGTATACACTATGTAGTGTTGCTCATTCTATGACTCTTTCAGGAGCCAGTGTAGTCATTATTTCTCTGTATGTTAAAGAACAGTTACAAAGATTACATTGAAGAAATGAAGATTGATTCTTAAGCCACATTCACTGTGAGAGCCAGCATAGATGCAGGAATAAGCTAGTATTGGTCATTGGAGTATAATGTTAGTGCCCTTTACCCCTTTTCAAGAGCACACACACTCAGTTCTATTCAGAGAAAGCCTCAGGATGGTGGCAGTGCTATTCCCCTCCAGCACAGACATGGCTGATTCACTTCCTCATCTGTGCTCTTTCTGATTTCTAGTACAGTTAGACCACTTCTGTTGATTTCTAATTCTGTTTAATTTTTTTGTTTTAAATTTCCATTCCATAGGTCATCCATGACAGTAACCAAGCCAGGGTAAGGTTAGAAGAGGAAAAGAACATGCATGAGGTTAGTGTAAATTGTGCCATGCACAACATGAGTGTACCTTTTTAGTAAACAAGTCCACACTCAGAAATTCTTTGTATGCATTTTTTCAAAGGGGGCTGGCAGGTAATGAAGCAAATTAAATTTTAAGCCAAAGAAATAACAGCTGTGGCTAGAATGTTATGACATAATTAAATTGTCACACATTGCCTGATGATGTCATGGAGGCCAGAACCATAGATGACTTTAGAAAGGAATTAGAAGTCTAGTTTCTATTTTAGGAGTGTATGTGCTTGGGGTTGGCAGAAGCTTGAAAGGCATACCATGGAAAAAAGATGCTACAAATACTTCTATATGCATTAACTAATATCCACTGTCTGATGTAGAAATCTGGATATACTGAGCCTCAATTCAGACTCTTCTGTGTTCATATGAGAATTATGTGTTAAAAAATAGAATAAAAATTTAATTTCTACTGTACAAGGAAAATTTTCAGATGCCACTGTGACAGCTGACCTACCATTCAGATAGTGAAGAAGAAAATTTTCATTTCTTAAATATTTATTACAGTAATGCTAATGCTAGAATGGTAAAGTGTTAAAAGCCATTGTTAGTCATGGCACAGCCTGCATTTCAAAATTAGATTCTGTCATATCCAAAGAACAAAATTGAAAAACTGTCCAGTAGCTACAGATGTTAACAGATATTGTCCCAATATTAATCAACAGCAAAAACATGCAAATTTTCATGATACATAAATCAGTTCTAAAATGCTGGATATATGTCCCATTTGGTAAAGAAGAATTTGACAAACTAAATCGATTTTGTGCAGATATTAGAGATAAAGATAAAAAAGCATAAAGGTTAATACCAAGAAGTAATCAGATTAAAACTTAGAAAACCTTTTATGTTTGGGGGCATTCAATTTTCCATGAAAGATCCTGACTGTAGATAAAAACTACTTAATGCAAAACATATTTGACTTTTAGCTTCTTTGTTGAGTCATAGAAAAAAACATTACTATTCTGCCCACAAAGCTAGGTTTTGACTGTTTTCTGTATCCTAAAAAAGGATGAGAACCTTAGCTACAGATTTTCAGGCACACAGTGGTTTTCTCTTTTAATTTCATGAGCTAACAATAATCACATTCACTCATTTTCATCAGTAGGAATCTGGTTTAGATTTTTTGAAATTTTAAGGTGTTTAGAAGGGCTACCATAGTTTTTGTGTGCTGCAACTGTGTCTGTAAAGCCTGTTAATAGGAATAATTTCAAATGTTCAGAATAGCTGCTGTTTGAAAACTGTCAGCAATAAAGGTTACAGTAAGAATTTTCTTTTTCTCCTTAACTTTCTGATGCTCTTTAACCTTCCTGTCTCTTCAACTAAGAAATATAGTGACCTATTAAGCAATTAGCAAATGGAGCTGCAAATGTAATAGGACTGTGGTCAATATTTCAAAGACACATGCCTAAGCTTTCAGTCTCTGAGAAATGTCAGTGGGCTGGAATCATGAATATGTTTTTTAAAACAAATTTCTTTCTTTTCAGAGCAAAATGTCAGATCAACCTCCTTTCAGGTAATTGTAGAGAGCATAGGGTCTCCTGCAAGCCTTCTTTTCTACAGGCTGAACAACCTTAGCTCCCTCACCCACTCCTGATAAGCATTGTGCTCCAGACCATTAAACAGCCTCATTTCCCTTCTCTAGAGATGCTCCATCACCTCAATGTCCTTCCTGAATTAGGGGCCCAGAACTGGACACAGCAGTTGAGATGTGGTCTCACCAGTGCTGAGTACAGGAGAAGAATCCTGGTCCTGCTGGCCACACTTTTTCTGATACAAGCCAGGATGCCATTGGCCCTCTTGGCTGCTTGGACACACTGCTGGCTCACGTTCAGCTCTGTTAAGCAGCAGCACCAGGATCATTTCCAGCCATTCTCCCCACTTGTCTAGGGCTGCGTGGGGTTGGTCTTACCCAAGTGCAGGACTTGGCATAGTGATAGCAGCATTAGAAGAACCCGCCTCTACACAGATTGAGGTTATTTTGTCAAAGACAGAAATATTTTGTTCTCAGTGTTACACTTAGATAAGGATCAAATGAGCTTTGTCATTAATAGCGTCTTCCTTCCTTCACCAAACAAAATAAGGTTTTGATTTCTGTGTCATGAAAAGTTTCTGCAAGCCACATCTATGTATTTGTCCAGCATTAAGGAATGTTGAGCTTATAGCTGGAACTGTAAAGCTGAGTATTTATTTGGAAACTGTGTCCTGTAAAATCTAGTTTAAATTTGTACTAAGAGCAAATGCTTGGGAAACTTCATTGTAGCAACCTGATAAAAAATCCAAAATTTATAACTTGGGTATCTCCTATTTATTTTTTCCATTTAGTTGCTCTACAGCCTGTATTTTTCAATGGATCCTAAATTTTCTGTATTTCTCTGTCCCTCTGGAATTCATTAGTTCTAGAGTATAAAGGGGGTAGTTTGATGTAAGAATGTTTGTGTTATTTCCATTTTAAACTGAGATGTCCAATCAACACCTGGAGACTGTGTATGCATTAGTTTACTCTGCATGCTGCCCAGGAAGAGTAGTCTAATGATGGTTTTGATTGAGTAAACATTTTCAAGTAAGGTTTTATTGTATATATTCCCAGTGCTAAATGAACAAAACAAGTTAATCACCCTGGCACCTCTTTTCTTGTGAAAATAACTTGTTCTGAATTTTATTGAATTCTTTTTCACTCTTTAGATCTCTGCTATTCAGACTGTTCATAACCACATGCACATTTATAGTTAAAGCAGATTATTTTTTGTTATTTTAGCTATAAAGCACTTTCAGCTAAAAAATAAGTTTCACCTAAACATCTTGTGATGACATTGTCACTATAAATGTGAGCATTGATATTTATGAATCTTGTACATAGCAAAGATTATAAGAGTTCTCACCAGGAATGTGTTATAGACTTTTTCATAAAATGTTACAAAAAAGTACCCATTCTGTGAGATGAAACAATTTCTAACTTCTTTCATTACTTGAAGACATAACATTGTCTTTACAGATCTTTTGAAGGCAGGATTTTTTTTAGATAGTTGAAAAAATTCTTCCAATATTTGAAAAGATCAACTAAAAGAGATGGCTGGTAATAGAACTTCAGGGCAAACCCCAAGAGGGTTTTGATCCACAATCCCTTAAGGTGCTGTACATTTGTGTTTTCATTCATACCAGTGCCTTCAAAAACTTGGCAAGTTTGAAAAATGTTTTTTTTATTTCGTACTAAAGGTCTCATTCAGAGAGGCACTGTACAACAGTATATCCTCTTTATGTCAATCTTCTTGGGAGTGAAGAAATGGTGTGGCCTAATGAGGTGCTACACAGGTTATCAACAGGATTGTAGGATGCACATCAATAGCTTTACATCAGACGCAAACTTAAAAGACTTAAAAGAAAAAAAATTAGGTGAAGAGTTAGTGCCATACAAAACCATTTTCCAAGAAGAGAAAGTTCAATAATATCACCAAGTAAAAAATAACAAATAACAAAAGTAAATTCTTAATGAGGTATTGTGCTCTTTCTGATTCATTTATGATTACTAAAGAAATTATTTCATCAAATAGTTAGATATTTCTGTAGTCTTCAGAGTTAATAAGTATTTTTAAGAAATTTAAAGTAATTCATTTGAAGTAGTGTATGTGACTGTTTTCAAAAGACCTAAGGAAAACAGTAACGTTTATGAAAAGCAATAAACATATATTTAATGTTTTAAATCTTTTGAAATGTGACCATGATCGAGTCACAAATGATTACATGTGATAAATACTGTTTATTTATCACTCTGCAAATTCTTCCAAATTATTTCCTTTTTTTTATGGAACATACATATCAGTATTTTTGCTTATTTGTCCCGAACACTTGTGAACTAATTGCAATTGGTCTAACATTGGAATATAATTTTCTGCTGCTTTTAATTA
Source organism: Serinus canaria (assembly GCF_022539315.1). NCBI lineage: Eukaryota > Metazoa > Chordata > Aves > Passeriformes > Fringillidae > Serinus > Serinus canaria. The sequence continues at coordinate 38,260,676 of NC_066317.1, forward strand.
GTCTTTAGCCCTGTGTATCCTTAGGTGACATATCAATTCAAAACTGAGCTTAGTCTGGTAGATTGAAATCAAATGTGACCTTTTCTTTTATAATTAATATATTTTTAGGTAGAGGAAAAAGTGACATTTTCTTTTATAATTAATATATTTTTAGGTAGAGGAAAAAGTAATAAGGGTTAATAAATCATAAGGTTCTTCTTAATTTTAAACAAATCTAATCACTCAGCTTTTAGACCTAATGCTTGATGAAGTCTTACATGCTAAAATATATACTGAGGGAGATTGGTTTGCAATTAACTGCCTGAGATGATATAATGAGATATACATGTTAATGTATAATTTTCACCATATTCCTGTCCTCTCTTTCAATTGGAAACTTTTCACTGAATTATATGACTTTTGAAGTCATGGAAAAATTGAATTCTGAGTAAGCAGTTTTGGACAAATCTGATGTTTCAAATGCTACATCTTGTGTGGCAATGCAATGTAAGAAAATGGAGTGCAGAAAGTAATCTCGCACCTGAGGAGCTGCAGCTGTACTAATCTCCAAAGATTAGGAACAGGCCTGCCCTTAATGGGTCATAGCTGTGTCCAATAAGAAGAGTGCTACAAAATAGTGGGTTAGCTAGTGGTGAAGAGAGATGGAGTTTGTTGGTTTTGCTGTGAAGAGAGTTGGAGTTGTTGGCTGTGAAGAGGAGTCAGTGCTGTGAGGAGATGCCCATGAGAAATCACCAAGAAGGCATAGAACTTTTGCAATATGATGACAGCAACATCTGAAAATGCAGCTATGATAAAAATACAGTGATTTGTTAAAAAATGTACTTGTATTCTGTCAGGATAGCAGTAGGACTGTGTCTCCCCTAATATATCTTTGCAGTTTAGGTATAGGAAAAACTGAGGGTCACAGCATAAACATGTGAAAAACTTACAGTACTGAGAATAGATCAAAGCTTTGTCTTGCACAATATTGTGTTTGATCAATTATGTATACCATATAAAATAGTATGGAAACAGGCAAGTATGTGTTGATAGCTCCATGCCTCCTTCCACTAGATGTCTGAGTCCACTTCCAAATTCACTGCTAACTGTTTTTCTATCAATAGGTCTAATTCATTCACAGTCTAATTTTTTTTTGAGATAAAGATTTTGGTTGTTTTGCAATGTGACCCCCTAACTTAATTTAAAATTTCTTAATATTTGTGTTAGAAAACTAATTAATTAAGTTTTGCTAGATGACTTTCCCCATGACATATCACACATGAATTTCTAGATAGCCATCAAGCAGACTCCAAACCTAGAATTTCCCAGCTTATGAGTTGTGGCAGACATAGTCTGTCTGATCCATTTCTGTTAAAGGGAGTATATGGCAATTGGATTGGAAATAGTCTATGGTGGTGCCTAAGGCCATGAAAACCAACTTGGAAATCTTCATTAAATCACAGAATCACAGAAGTAGTTTGGGTTGGAAGGAAGTTTTAGAAGTCATTTAGTCTAATCCCCTAAAACAATCAGGGACATTTCAGCTAGATTTTGTTGCTCAAAGCCCATTAACCTGGCCTTAAGCGCTTCTAGGGATGGGCATCTAGCACCTTTCTGGGTATCTTGTTCCAGTGCCTCACCACCCTCACAGGAAAGAATTTCTTTCTAGTATTGCATCTTAATCTGCCTTTTTACAGTTTAAAGCCATTTCCACCCTTTCCCTCTCATTACAAGCCCTTGTCAAAAGGGCTCTTTCTCCAGCTCTCCTAAAAGCCCAATTTGCATACTGGCAGGTTCCTGTATGCAAATTCGGGAGGCTTCTCTTCTCCAGGCTGAACAACCCCTAAGCCTGTCCTCTTAGGTGAAGTGCTCCTTCCCTTGGATCATTTTTGTGGTCTTCCTCTGGATCTGCCATTGGTACTGAGGAGTTCAGAGCTGGATGCAGCATTCCATGTGGTGTCATATGAGGGCAGAATAGAGGGGCACAATTACTTCCCACAACCAGCAGGTCGTGCTCCTTTCGATGTGGCCCAGGATATGACTGGCTTTCTGAAAGTGCAGGTGCACTCTGCTGGCCCATCTACAGCTTTTCATCCATCAGCACCCTTGAGTCCTTCTCAGCAGGGCTGCTCTCCACCCCACTACAGATAGCTGTGCTGCTTTTCCAGGAGATGTTGAGGTGGTTGAAGTCCCCCAGCAGGAAGAGAGCCTTCGAGCATGATGCCTCCTGTAGCTGGAGCAGGAAGGTTTCATCAATAATCATCCTTATCTAGTGGCCTGTAATAAACATCAACCACAAAATTCCCTTTGTTACCAGTCTCAATTCTCGCCCAATCAGACATATACTGTTTTGATTCAGTTACTTTAGAAAGTATTTCACCTTGGTTATGTTCACATCTAATCAAGATTAAAGTAAATCACTCTAAATAATGACTTCCTAAGGAAGATTTTGTTTTATAAACCATTTTGTTTTATAAACCATACTTTTTTTTTAAAAAAAAAGACTTCAAAGGGAAACTTTTGGAGAACCAGAATAGATTTGGAAGTTTCCAAGTGGATTTAGATCTAAAGAAAAAAGACACATCTCTGTTCCTCAACTGTACATCAGGACTACCATACAAATGCACAGACCATATAGTATTTATGACAAACTATGAAAGGAACACTCAAAGTTTGTGCAGAAAATTGAATACACAGTTATATTCAAAAGAATTATTGGCATTTTACTTGCATACATATGCATGCATTTTTTTGTATTTGTTTCCATATATAAATATTTAAGTTGGATGTTAAATCTTTTTTGTGATTACCCTTAGAAATTAAAATTTACCTTACAAAGGACCATTTCTCACCTACTTGTAAAAAGCCATCCTTGTATATTTTTTAATAGTGCTGGCTTTGAGACTTGATATCATCTTAGAAGAACACATCTAATACCATGCTTTATCAGTTGAAGTTAATTTCATCCCTGGGTCTTGGAAAGCTTTTAAGAACAATGTTTCACATTTCATCTACTTGATAATAGTTTTAAATCTAATAATTTATTTAGTGATAGTATAATTTGCTGTTAGAAACATACTTGTATTTCCAATTTGAAATAATAATAGATTAGACTTGATGATCTCAAAGGTCTTTTCCAACCTAGTTCATTCATTTAGGAATGCATATAATAAATTGCAGTCAGAGCAAATGAGAGTACGAGTAATCATTTATATATTTTATATATATATATATATATATATATATATATATATATATATATATATATAAAATCTGAAGTAAAAGTTATTAAAGCTGTTTCATTTCTGTATTTATCTTGTATTTATCTTATTTATCTTAACAAGCAAGGTAGCTTAAGAGTACATGTGTTTTGGTTCCATTTCAGTGCAGTAGTACAGTTCAGAAGAAACTGCTTCAGAGTTGCTGTTAATGGGTTACGATGCTAATCTCACAGCTTTCTCTCTAGCTGTGAGTACTCGTAAATCTCACAGGCTGTACTAAGAAGGGTAAGTTGGAGAAATTAGAAATCCAGAGAAAACTGGCTGATGTGATATATGGAATTACAGGTCAGAAGATTATGTATGGCGGGGAATGTCATGCATTTGAGATATATGTTGGTGTGTGTTGCTCTTAGGTGTGCACCACATCTTAGATACACAGAGAATTTTTAATAATTGTCTGATAATTTGGATAACCATTTCATAGAAAATTATTAGGCACAAGTTTGCCTAGATCTTAAATAAGTTCCTATTATGGGAAAAAAAAAAGGATTTTTTTCAATCTGAGTTCATCAACAAGAGGGAAAGACTGATACACTGTGTCATAACACATGGTTAGAAATGGTTTTGCACTTGGCTAGAAGAAATCACAACTGATCTGCTTGAATAAACTGTGAGTTCTATTCTTTGAGCACCCTATGAAGCCATAAAAATTGTTTCTGTGTAAATCTATTGTGCATTAAAGGTGTGTGATCCACCAAAATTACAAATTAAACCTCAAGAAATATCTTGAAAGTTCTCATCTTCTGAGTGCACTAGGAAATACAGTTTGGGGTTCTTTTCCATACAAGAAATAGTGATCAAGCTGTACTTGTAGCCAGCTGAAGAATTTAGCGATCTTTTTTAATTTCATCATCAATATTTACAGCATGTTGTAAAGGATCTGAATCATTGGGGGTGCAGTAATTATTCAACAGAATTATTTAAAGTGTGTGTGCAAATTGGTCTGTACCCATTATATTGTCTTCAAAATACAGAGATTTCATTTTGTGTTGGATTGCAGTTGTCGTGATTCAACACATGTAAGCAAATTTCATTGAATTTAGAGAGAATACTACCAAGCTTCTATGCATATACTATTTTATTAAAATGAAGGATCAATTTTCATGGCTATTATGTAAAATATAAAAAGAAAAATTTGTTGAAGAATCTGTATAAAATTAAGAATGTTAATATAAATCTTGCAGTATTTTTCTGAGTATAGAGATGTACATATGAATTAGTCACAGAGAAATTCGGCTGCGTGTATGGTATGGAATTGAATGCAATGATCTCTGTGTTATAAATCATAGGGACCTTTTTTGTATTTTCAGCATTTTGTTCTGTAATTTGTTCTTAACACTACCTTGCTCGTGTATAACGAAGGCATAAAGTTGAAATAACACACTGTGCCAATTTCTTGTTTGGTTGAGGGCTGTGATATATAGTCAAGCTGTGAGGAAAAGCAAAAATTATAACTGAAATAGATTGAAAAACTGCACTGTTTTGGGCCAATGTTTTGTCTAAGTACAGATACAGTATACAATTCTGTAAAACCATCTTAAAAATTCTAGTTTTCATTAAGGTTGGATTCAGCTCTGAATTCTCTGACTTGAAGTATTCTAACAATATGCACATACTTCATAGAGTTGAATTTAATTTTTTTTGAAAGTACATTCCAAAACTTTAGCAAAAAGAAATACTGGTAACACAGGTGTATGTCTCAGTTTGTAGATGGAACTTTTCTACTATCAAAATCAGAACTGTGGTGATTAGATATATTTTGCTGACATATGTGACTATCTGGCAGTCTTTCTGTTATATTTTTTTCAATTTTCTTTTTTTCATCATAAAAACAAAACAGTTTTTACTGCTTTGAGAATTTTTTTGTTGCAACACTGCACAGAAAGATATTTCAACATCAGCTGTGAAAAAGGAGAGGAATATCAGATAAATTTAGTTGCTAGAATTCAAGAATCGAAGAAAAAACACCATTAGAATGTTAGAGGTCTAGCATAAAATGGTGTACATACTTTTTTATTTCCTATATTGTGACATTCAAGGGATGTAAGACTTGAACTAGGTTCTCTGATACTTCTAGTGGTTAAATAAATAAATGCATAATATCTTGATAGGGCTAATGCAAAACTACCACTGTTCTCTGACTTCTGTGTGTAAGCAGCACCCAGGGTGCTTCAAAAATATAACATTCTGTGTTGAAATCAAATTATTTTAATAATCCCCAGTGTTCCATATTGATGCCATCTTTTGGCTGTCTCTAATTCATGAAAGACAATTTCAACCAGCACAGACTGCTTTAAAATACTCTTTATACTTAGTTTAATAATGAGATGTTAATTTTCAAAATTGTGCTAGTCAAATGAAAAGCAGATGTTGAAAATTAGTAACTTGGGGTTTTGTTCAAAACTTGTCATTTTACAGGAGTTTGTGTCACATGAATTGACCTCTTCCAATGATATTGCTGTGCTGAATGAGAATCTTTAACTAAGAGGTAGCAGTTATTCCTCTTCAATGGCAGCACTAAGTTGGTTGGGAGTATTAATTTTCTGAATGGTAGAAGTGATCTACAGAAGGATCTGGACAGGCTGGATTAATGGGCCAAAGTCAGTGGCATGTGATTCAGCAAGGCCAGGTGCCCTAAATTGTGTTATACCTGGAGAAAAGAAGGCTCAGGGAAGACCTTTTGCTCTATACAGCTAGCTGAAATGAGGTTTTAGTGGGGTTGGGGTCCATCTCTTCTCCCAGATAAAAGATAGGATGAGAAAAAGTCCTCGAGTTTCACCAGGGAAGATGGATTGGGTATTAGGATAATTATCTGACAAGAAGGGTTGTAAAGCATTGGGACAGAGTGCCCAGGGAAGTGGTGGACTCATCATCCCTGGAAGTGTTCAAAGAAACTGTGAATACAGCACATGAGTATATGGTTTGATGGTGAGGATGGTGGCAGTGTTTCTAGGCTGATGGCTGAAATTAAAGATCATAAAAGTCTTTTGCAGCCTTAAAGGTTCTGTGCTTCTAATGCTGTGAATGAAGGTGATGAGGTGACTTTGGCAGTTAGACACACTATTGCCTTCTGTTTTCATAAGATTTTCAGACACATCTGAACATGTCTTTATGTTCCTTATTTTTTATTAGTTTGGTTATATACAGTTGAGCACACATTCCTTTTGACAAGCAGCAAAGTAATATTGTAAAGTGAAACACAGGGAAATAGACACTAAATCACAGATACATTGCTGTATCCTGGAATACACAAATGCCAAGTCCTGAGTCTAAAATAATTTTGTGAAGTGGGTTAATAAGCTGTGGGAAAGTGCAACTTTCCCAACTACTGCAGTCAGCTAGAATGAAAACTGGAGAGTGAATTCATTCCTGCTGAAAAAGACCCAGCAATCTATTGAGATTGTAAATTTGTTTTTAAATTACTACTCCTAAAAATACTTGTAATTTCAATTCCAGATCCTATAATAAGAACTGCACTAGGGAAACAGGGCGGAATAGTACAGATCAATAATCATAAGCTCTGATTCCAGTAGTTCAGAATAAGGAAGAATTTTTCTAACTTCAGTGTATTTAAAGGTTTAGTATAATGAGATGAAGAGGGAAAATGAGCAAACAGTAGTTTGACAATAGTTTATTACTGTCATTTTGGAAAAAATAAAATATTCCAGATTTTTCTAGTTCACAGAGATTAATTACTATCAAAGTTTGTTTACCTTTGTATTGTACAAAATCTTAGGCTGCCATATTTGCTTGGGTAAATTAAAATCAGAAAATGTGGACAATCTATAGTAGGTTTCTTAGGGTGGTAGTCTCTCCTCTTTGATGCCATTTTATCCTAATAGCCCTGACATGATTTATGAACCTGAAAAAAGGAGAATGTAACCTGCTAGTGCAAAGTATTTGCTCCCTAGAACAAGGAAACTGTAAAATTACATTGTCTTTTTTCTGCTGTTGGCATACTATGTGCTGCACCACCCCTTACACAATCAACTTCATGAAAATAACAAAAAAAGTAGATAAACTTCAGGAAGTTTCAAGAAAAATAAGGGAACCAAGTGAAGAAATCAGATGTTAAAAGAAACATGCTGTTAGCTATAAAGAGCACAGTGTAATATTCAGAAAAATAATAGTTGATATCTCAATCTAAATCAACCTCTTGAAGGGATTAAAACCTGATGTAGAAGCATCTATGATGCCTAATACTGTAAATAGAAATGATGCCTAAAAATATATGTCTGGTGCCTTTGAAAATTTTAGAGTCTTCTTAGAATGTCTTTAACATAGTTTTTTTGATGTCATCTTCTTTCTTAAGAAATCATCCTCTGTCTCAGGAAATGACGTTCTATAAATAGATCTCACTGGTCAGGATTAGTTTCCAATATTGAATAATGCATTAATGGTCCACAACAACTCAGTTTGGGTGGTTTGAACATTTCCTCTGAGTCTTCACTCTTGTTATTTATTGTCAGTTATATAAATTTATTCTCACATCTTGGAATTCCTTTCTTCCACAGCTTTTGTTTACCATTATGAATAGTGTTTATATTCCTTCTCAGATGTTGTATTTGGGAAGGCTAAACAGAATAAATATTTTCAGTCTTTTCAGTTCATAAACACAGTACTTAATGCCCACATTCTGGTTGTTTTGTTCATATCTGCATGACTCTGAATTTTGCATTTTTACATTTGATTTTATTTAGTTATGTTCTGTTAATGTAGTTGATTAACTCATAAATCAGTTCCTGAAAGACCTTTCATGGTTTATATCTGTTGAAAATATAGAAATTGTGTAAGCAACCTACACTGATACACTCCATTTTACCTGATTCATTAAGGTTTTACACAAGGTCCACCTTGTTTAAGGAGCTCCACTAGAAATCTTGCTTCAGACTCTAGACAGATTCTTCTCTGTATCATAATGCTTCTCTGCACTGCCATCTTCAACTTAACTTTCTCTGAAGCCAATATCAAATCTTTCACATTTCTGGTTTAAAAATAAAACTATTTAGCTCACTTAGAATCTGTCAAATTGCCATCGTAGAAAATGGCAAATGGCAAATATGAAAATCTCCTTCTGGTATGGTTTTTTTTTTTTTTTTTTTCCCTTTTACCATGTCCTTAAATCTTTTTTACTTCACTATTTGCTGAAGTCTTGTTTCTTTCATAGTTTCATCCCAAAACCTTAAATAAAATTGTAGTAGATTTCTTAATATATTACAGTTATGGAGGTACATACTACTGAATTACTCTTTAAACAAGGAACTTATCAGTGGTTTTTTTTCATGATCCCTACTACATCTGTTGACATTAGAAAAAGAAAATAAACAAAAATACCTACTCTAGTCTATAACAATATAGTAGTTAGATTTAATATGCTTTATTTAGAAAATTATTTCAGGTTTTGTAAAATTTCTAGAATGAAAGATTATTTGAAGGAGTGGAGTTTGAAAAAGAGCTGGATGGCAAACACATGACACGTGACAAATAGGTGAGCTGAGGCTCAAGGCTAATCCCACATGCAATGAGTCCTATGGAACATCCCCTCTATATGCATCCATTTATCATGGATCACACAATTCTTTCCAATCCTTACAAAGACAGTTTTGACAAAAACCTCACTCTGTATGTTGTTTGTTTCCAATTATCACATCCAACATAACATGAAGTTATGACAAACACATTACAATTATGTGTCAATAAATTATATGCTGCCATAGAATCAAGCATATGCATACCTAAAACAAAGTGGCAAACTGATATTAAAACAAAATAAATGCAAAAATAATTCCCGTGAGCATCTTTACCATATGTAAACCTGAGCAAGTTTTTTTTTTGTGGAAATACTCTAAAAAGAAAATGTGTTTTTCATGATCTGTGACTGATTTCAACTTGTGTTTATAACTAATCCACTCATACTGCAGCCAGTTAGTGACTAAGCAGTGACTAAGAAGTTTATTTACATTAAAATCTGTTCCGTCACCTTAGCCCCTAAACAAAATAATGAGCTTACAGCATTTTTTAAGAGCACGTCCATAGTTCTGTTTTATGTTTATTCCCTGGATACAATTTAAAATTTATTTAATAACCCAGAAATTCTCTTTCAAACTCAAATATGAACATTTTATTTAGAATAAAATAAATGTTCATACTCAAATATGAACATTTTATTTAGAATAAAATAAATATCCTAAGCAATAAAATAAATAACTGTTAAGAAGCCTAAATTTACAGAAGATATGCATGTAACTGGTGAGTTTAAAACATCTAATGTATTAAACATCCAGTCCTTAAAGCAAAGCATATGTATAAATGCATTATACAGCAAATTCAAGATTAGAACCTATGAATTTTATTCTTTGTTGATTCTCTGGAACTTACATTTTTTTAAGGAGTTTCTAAACATCTGTCTTTTGCTAACTTAATGATGGTTGGATTTCAAGAAATTAGAATAGTTATATTGTAGCAGCTCCAGGCAATATCTGAAAATGCTGGGGTTTAAGAACTGAGGTCTAACTTCTGTAAAATTAGAATTTACAACTGCTTTTAAAAAAATCCCTGAAAGCGCTGTATGGGCTATCCTTTTTATTTATTAATTGCAACTTAAGAAATTCACATATTTCTGAATTCAAATGAAAAATATTATGTGGTTTAACATAACACATATGGTAATTCTTTATGCTAACATATTTTCAATAAAAAATATTAGTGTTGCAGTAGAAAACGTGATAATTTTAAAAGGTGTTCCATTTTCTCCATAATTTTCTTCAGTCATGATTCTGTCTGCAAAGGTAGTTCAGAATTCACAGTTTTTATTGCCTTCTTATTTACATGAGTATGTAACAAGAAATATGCAATAATCAACATAAAGTTCTAGCAATATAAAGTGTTTGCCTGTCATAACAGTGTCAGTTTCCTGTTCTGTTCTTAAGCACTGAGTTTGACAGATATACACTCTGTGCCATCAGTGGCTTGCTCTGAACTGCATAAATGTGAAGCTGCCACAGTAATTTGTTTCAAAGAACTTCTAAACTTGACTATAACATTGGAATATATCCAGAGGAAAAGATACTGCAATTGTGAGTACACTTTAAGAACAGCACTGATCATATCTTTTAATAAAAAAACTTATTTTTTCTGTTTGTATATTCCCTCTGTCAGTTGTTCTCCCATTTTGCATTCTTGTAAATATGAGAACAAACAGCAGTGGAGATATTCAATGTGCAGGAATCTTTTACAATTGATTTTCAACATTTAAAGAACATTTATATAAATGGGGTAGATTTTAGCTACTATGACTCAGACTTATAACTGCATTAATCTGGCCTTTTTGAAAGACCTGAAATTTCTGCAGGTAAAATGAAATGAGCCCATTCTTACGCCATTCTCAGGCTCTTAGGTAGAGTACAGCAGCAGGAATTATGGGTCACACGGCTCCTCTACGACTGATAGGGAAGGATTATTCACAAGAGAATGTAAACCCAAAGAAAGCATTTAATACATCAAGGTATGTCAGGAGTGAGTTACATTGACACAGACTTAAGTTTTTCTTCAAAGTGTTATCAGTTTTGTCTTTGCTTTTGCAGCAGCAAGACCACCAGACTTTCGGTACTCTGTAATTTGCACCTCCTTCTGAAGAAATGCTTACTTAATAGGTCCTCTATAAAGTCATCAGAAAGAGTTCACTCAGTTTTCCTTCATATGATTAATAGTTTCAATACTGAAATTTTATATACAAACAGAATTGTCAGAAAATAAGTAACTTTTTTTCTTTCCTACTCTAAACTTTTTTGTAAGACCTGGAACCTAGTAGCTGGATTAGGTGCAAAGTAATTAATTTAGAGTCTGTTTTATTGATTATCTGTTCTCTTCATTAGCATCTACTCATACATTGTGCAAATAAATGTTAATTTCAATTTTCAAGTACTTCAGATAATTTCTAATGTTTAAAATTTTTGTGGAGACGTCATATTGTCCATATCCAAGAGGGATAGAAAAAGCAGAGTAAAATACTTCTTAATTTTTTTTCCTGGGATTACTGCCTCATATAGAACACTGAAATCAGTATTGATGAGGGAGATTGAACATGTTTATAAGGTTCTGCTTTTATTTTTAACATTTTTATTTAAATCTATACAGCTTGTCATTCAATAGCAAATTTCACTGAGGAATTCCTACTTTTCTGTATTAATCTCTGCTTTATATTTATCATATAAAGGTGTTTTGTTATAATTACAGAATATATGATTGAAAGGTACAGTCAAGAAGGCACATATCTGTATTAATCTGAATCAAGAAACAGGAATAAAACAGAGGAGCATTTCAGTCTCCAAAAACTTTAAATTCTGATGCATGATCACTTTTTACAAAATTTTGAAAATTGTCTTAGGATATGGAAATCAGGCTGTTTTGCAGAACAGAGAGAACAGCTGAAATATTCTGTCTTGCTCTTCTTGTTGAAGTCTTAATTTGGTTTACATTCACTTACTTCCTCTTCTGAAGTAGCACTACCTCATACCAAATTATCAGGGCAACATCTGCCAACAGTTTTGTCTACAGAGCACTGAGCTACTGGATCAAAACTCTGTCTTGCAGAGTTTTACTGTAGGTATCCTAATATTTATAATGCATAAGAGATAGGTGTTCTTAAGCAAAAAGTGTCATTTGAAGAAATAAATTACTTGCATTACCTCTTGTTTGGCAATGATGTAAAAAGCTTTTTTTTTTCCTCTACTGAAAAAGGTGTCTGAAAACTTCAAGACATGTAAGAATGTAATATATGTCTGTATAACATCCCTGTCATAGCAACAGTATATGACTGGGAACAAAGTTTGAATAATTTTTAATTTATCACAGCTTTTAAAATAATTTTAGCTTGAGGAGAAAAATGAATTAATGTAAATTTATTTAGTATTTTAAATTTACTGTATTGTAAATATTGTAAACATTTGTGTTTCCAAGCGTTATAAGAATTATTTCAGCTTCTGTTTAGGAAAAAGAAATCAATAAAGGAAGTCAGACATAACAAATGACAATTTCAGGCACAGTGGCAGTAGATAGACCTGGGTGCCTTATATTCACGCACCTTTCAGTCAAGCAATATGTGTACTGCAGTGGAATAAACTGAAGACACCCTAGCAGCCAAGTGGACTTTGATCACTTTTGTTCATAAATATGACTCATATTTCAGTAGCCACTTTTTCCTAAGCTGCTGTTCTTCCCTAAACTTCACAGTGAGTGCTCAGTGAACTTAAAGGAGCCTTTACTCATTCTGCAAACAGACATTAAACACTCATGCTGGATCATAGTGGTTTGTTTTTTTTTTTTCTTATAAATCAGATACTGTCTCTTTGTTTCAGTTTTTGTTTCTTTTGTTGTTTTGTTGAATGTCCTTTGGGTTCTACAGAAAAAATTGTGATGGAAGATGAGTTCCTTTTTGTAATCACAGTGCATTCATTAATTCCGTTTTACAGCAGAAATGAAGTTTGAAAATACTAATTTGCCTACATTTTTTTATTTGATGGCTTTTGTTCATTCATCCTTCTTGATGATTACTCCTATGCTTTCTGTTGATTGCATGGCAATTAAGATAATCTGTAAAATTAAACATGATAAATACATTGTCATAAATCTCCCTAGTTTTCTGAATGGAAAGCTAAGAAGAATTCAGTTTTTCGTAATAGGGATACAAGGCATAGTAGGGACTGCCTTATTCTTTTGATTGTTTGTAATTATAAGACTGCAGCCATGTAAACAATGCACTGGTAGAAATTAATTAATAGCATTTGGTCATGCTGCTCTTGTGCCAGTGTGATCTTACCAGGTCTAAGATGTGACCATTATTTGTTATGATTTTTTTCCAGATTGGGGTATAATGGATGGGCTTTGTGCAATCTGTGAAAGTTCTATGTTACATGTTCTGGGTGTGAAATGAAGGCATGTGGGAATGTGAGTGTTTCCAACCTGCTGATGTAATATGAGACAACTGCAGAAAATAGAGAGGGTCAACCTTGGTCCACTGTTCTCTGTGATGCCTGTTCAGCATTACCTCTGGAATGGGCTGTGCCCAATGCTGCACCCAGGTTTTACATAAAACAATAACAAAACAAAATAAAAAAAGTTGGAAAGAAATAATATCTGACTTGAAGAGGTATTACTTGAAGGTGTAGTCAAAACCCAAGTTTGCTCCTGCTAGATCTGCTCTGTCATTGCCTTTTATAGTTGAGCTGACTGGGTCCTTTTTCTACCTCTCTACTAGTCAGAGCAGCTGTTGACCCATGCAGAACACATACTGTGCTTCCCCCTCCAAGGATGAAAAGCAGCTTTGTTTGCTCTGTTGTCTCAGGTCTCCCAGAGGCATCATAACTATCAGAGGCAGAGTACTACCCAGAAGTTGTGGGAGTAGTTCTTCCTTGCTGCACCTTTTTTGGCGTTTTTTTAATGCTACAAGAACTGTAAATAACATTCCTTAAAACATCTCCATCTCTAGTTTCTCTAGGGAAAACTCTAAAAAAATACATTTCATATGGTCATTTATAGCCAGATGTACCAGTTTTAAAAACACAGCATGAAGTAAACAGGTAAAAACGGAATCTTTTTGCTTGCAACAGAGTAGGGTACTGAAAATCACTCTAAAATAGATATTAAAAAAATAAAATTGGTTCAGATTTTAAGCTCTCTAGGAAGTCACCTTAGAAATTACTTTCTGAAACACTGTCTTGTCTCCTGCCTCCTTTGAGTTAATTTTGTATGATAATCCCTGGGATTCAAATCCAGGGAGATAGTTTTTTGTTCCTTTTATGTTCATTTGAAATCATTAATTATATCAGCACTTGCTTCTTTCTTGGCAACATCAAACGCATGTATTGTAACCAGTCGTTACAATATTTTACAGCAATAGTCATCACAGAGAAATACCATTCTATGCATTATCAGATTTCAAAAATTTCGAAGGTTGTGAATAGTTATTTAATAAAAGAGTGTTGCCAAAAAAATACAAATACTTCGGTAAGTATATTATTTAGTTGTTAGGGGATATATAAATAATGATTCTGAGAAACCAAGAATACTTTCTACTTTATTCATATTTTTATAGTGTACTTCTCTTTGCTTTTTCAGTAATTAAGTTTTATGACATTCCAGAAAGCATAAATCCTGCTGCGATGTTTAGGTTGTTTAGGTTTGGCACAAATTATTGATGTACAAACAAAATTAAAAAAAAAAAAAAAGAAAAAAAATACACCCAGAATCATAACAAGCTGTTTTGCTTTTACCTTTGAAAGAAAATTGAATGGTAAAGTAATATGGCCTACTGAAACTATTCTAGCCTTGTTGTTAACTAGAACCTCCTTTTGAAATTCATTGCCTTCAATTACATTTTTAAAAGAATTTTAATTATGTGCCTGAAAAGAATAAAGATGCTTCAGGCTCCATTTGTTTACCGTGGAAGGCCTGAAAAAATGAGGACAGAGCTTCCCAGCTCATGCAGGGGTTACAGAGAGAGAGAGATGACTTTTAATTCGACAAGTTCAGAGAGATTTCTTAGTTTGACGCGCACAGCAGGGGGTCTTTGAGTGCCTGGCAATACTTCAGCATTCTGAGCTTTGAAAGTCTTTCCCTGCAGCAGAAATTGTATCAAAAGCCAGTGATAATATTCCCTGCAAGGTAAAGGACCCTATTGAAGATTTCTAGAGCTGTTTATTTATTCATCACAGTTTTTTCTTTTAGGACGTATAAGACGTATAGGTAAAAATTCACACAGACGCTAAGAAAATGAAATAAATAAAAAAAATTAATGGGGACCTCTCATTAATCCTTCAGTTTTCCTTTAAGTTTTCCTTAGGCCACGTTCACCTATAAAATTTCCTGTCATTCCCTGACATGTATTCTGCATGCAATCTTCACTTCAAATCTCAGCTTTTCCTCATTTTTATCAGAATTATAATTTTTGTCTGCCTTCTACCACCAGCTGAGCACATAAGAAGTTTATGGCCATTTCTTTCCACTAAAGCCTTAAAGTGATTGATTAATTTTATGGAAGAACATTTTATTCCATAGGGGTCTTTTTAAATCTTATTTTTAAAGTAGATTTGAGATAGCTATTTCAAAGCCAAGGTTAAAGTGTCATTTATATTCCAGAGATCAGACTTTTAATGTTTTGACATTACGCTTATTTGAAAAGTATACACTGGTTTTGTTTTGTTTTGTTTCTGCAGCAGAGCTGGGACTGTGAGACTAAGCCAACCTTTCCCTTGTGTAATGTCAATGTCGGCTATCACTTTGGCAGAATCACCCAGCTCAGTGAAGACAGAAAACCCCTCCTTTCCTCCTGTTTTTCATCTGCTGGTGGCATTCCAAGTGACCTTCCCTCATAAATATTGGTGAGTGACCACATGGGGAAAGCAGCTCCTTCGTGCAAAGAAACTTGTTTCAAAAAGCTGTATTAACCTGAGGGGTTTCCATTTTCTCAAAGTTTCCAAAAAATCCACATGTGCAGGTGTTGCCTGGGGAGGGGGGATTTTTCCCTTCCTTAAATAATAATTTGAGTTATTTTACATCACTGATTTCTCTACACTTATAAGCATTTATAGAACACTATCATGTACTAACTATTCCAACTACAAGAACCAGCCTTTCAAAATACTGCTTTACAGAGAGAAGTATTTCCTGAGAGCACAAAAGATTTTTCCTCTCTCACTGTTGCTTTCTCATGGCTAAGAGGTCTGGAATCCTATGAATTTATTGTAGCACCCCAAACATTTCAAGATGAAAGTTTCTCAAGTGCAGGAATTAAGGAAGATAATTAGAGCTCTTTAAAGGTCCTAATTCTAGGACCTTTCTGGTTTGGAAGGTATGCCTAGAGTGAAAACATAGCATTGCAGAAATTCTGATACCTTCAGGGCAGTCCAGAGATGATGTTGTAATTTTAGTAGTTCCATAAGGCTAAGTTCAATAGTTAGTACTTAAAAAACTTTTCAGGTCATTTGAGGCTATCACAGCAGATTTACCCCACTTGAGATTAGGAGATTTTCAGTCTTAAAACCAGATGTGTAGATAGTGAAATGGTCACCCATGGCCATTTACAGTATCATAAAACATAACAATATTTACAGTATCATAAAACATAACAATACAAAGTAAAGGAACAGATACAGAAAAATATTTAACCTTTCTTGGAACAGTTTGGAAGCTGTAAATAAGTGCAGAATCTAAGACTGCAAATTATCTAAGTGTTTGTTACATGTGTTAAAACTAAGACATGGACAAGAAAATCACTAAGCTGTCATTCAGTATTAACTATGTATTGCAATCATCTCCTATTCAGACAAAAGTGATGTATCATTTATGGCTATATGATATGTAATGTTAATTCTTTTCTTTTTTTTTTCCTTAACCATATGGGTACTTGAAGTATGTCAGTTTAAAGGACTCTCTTCAAAAGAAATATTAATAGGAGCATTATGGCATCAGCCTAATAAAATAATGCCTTTTGATTAATAGAACATTTTCAGGAAAAGGAAAGGCTGGTGTACCTACCATATCTGTCTCTCAGTTTAAAGAGTGAACTGTGGTGCTATTTATAAGTTCCTTAAGTATGTGTTAGAATTGTCACTAATTTCTGTGACTACTTGTTATCAGAGGAGAGAATGAGGAGAAAGAGGGGAAGAAAATAGTAGAATTCAATAAATGTGTATGCTCTTTCAATGACCTTTCTTTGTTTCTGTATCAACTTATGTGATGGACTTGTGGCTAGTAATTTGAGGGTTTGCATTTGAGTACAGATACACAGGTAAATCAGTATCAGAAGTTGTTTTGAGGATTTGTGTGAATCTCTTAGAACTGAAGTAGGTCTTCAGTCTTGGATGGGATCATTGTAATAACAGCTTCAAAAATAAGAGAAATGTATGACTACGCTTGCTACAGCTTTTTCTCTAGTAACATTTTGGTACTCAAACCCACACACTGTAACATTTAGTTTGGTCACATATGATGGAAAGGTGTACCATTTAAAATATGAAGCAATAGGAGAGAGCCTTCATCTTTTGAGAAAGACCTTCTTTAACTATGTTTCCATTTTAAACTTCTCTGTCAATTCATTTTTTATATCTTTAGAGGATGTTTTATCAATTTACAGAAGCTCTATGGAATAATTTGCTTTTTGATCAGACTATGATATTTTGCATATGTAGCTGCTTGCTTTTGAAATGGGCAGGACAGATGTGTACACAGTTCAACAATTAAGGACTCTCATTTTGTTCTTCTTTCCATGCCATATTCCAAGTATAGGCATACAGTTCACAACTCATAATTTTAAGTTTTGATGACATTTTTGAAATCTTGCAAGAGCAACTGGTACACTAATATCAGGTAATTGGGTGATTAAAAGATCTTTTGGTACAACAGCAACTGCTTTGTCCTCACAGGAAGAGTGAAAAATCTTTGTGGAAGTTAGGATGTTACCTGAAAGGATCAAATATAATCATAACCATTTATCAGTATATAACATATCTGTTAGATCAAAAAAAAAAAAAAAAAAGGTGTTTTTTTACATTTGACTACATCCACTTCGAAAGAAGTGACCAAGTATGCAAAAAATTTGTAATATTATATTTCCCCATTTTAATTTCTTTTTTATACAACCATGTGCTTCAGTGTGATCCACCAGATGGTTCTAGATTCAGTAATTTCCTGTCTCTATTGCATTTTGCACATATTTGATATTTTCTTCAAATTTGATATTTTACAAAGGGTAAAGGGCCTTAATTAAAAAAATGAGAGGCATACATTGATAGATAGATTAAATATTGTATAAATGTAAATATTCTCTCTATGTGAAGAAAGTGGGATTAAGCACATTTTGGTTTTAACCTATTTTGTCACATTGGGCATAACCCGCCTCTGATTATTTTATTGGTATTTCTTAAAACCTCAACTATTTATCAGGAGTTTGGTTAAAAAAAAAGCAAGTGTATATTCTAACACGAAACTTTTAAAGGCAAGTTTACCCCTGGGAAGCCTGTAGCTCTGAACCTTTATGAAGACATTTCCGTCAGACTAGGCTCAAATATCCACTGAATGTGTGCAGTGCATTAACTTCCAGAAATATAAACTTTCATTAGTCTTAGAGAGTGCTGCTCCCCTGTAAGTAAATGACTTTGTTGTAAAATAATGCACAATCTTCTTTCAATCTTTATGGGTTTTCTTAGTTTTGGTTTGTTTGAGTTTTTTTGTATCTAAACTCTTTGGAGTCTGATGAAAGTGGGATCATAGAGAAGTGGCATAGTCTGCCAACTACTAAAAACATGATGCTTGAGGAGGTAGAACTAATAAAGGCAGCCCTGTTTTCTTTGTACTCTAAGGTCACCAATTTCAACTGCAACCCTGATCTCCCTATTCCCTTATTAGCTACCATCTTTGCCTGGGAAACAATAGAGCTGTGCTTAGTCTGCAGCTCCCTGAATGCTGAGTAGCCCAGCCATCTCCTATCCACATTCCTGTCCCTGGGGATATTAATGTAGATCTCCATCCTTGAAACTTGTAAGGGTCTTAATTATCTTTAAGATTTGCTGATTTTCTCCGATTTGTTTAACCCTTGACAATCACCCAGCTAAAAAATTGCTAGGTGAAGGGCGATAGGACATACATACAGACTGCATGTCCAAGGCTGAAATATGCAGGCATTAAAAAAGATACAAGAAACAGCTGGGATCTCCATGATGAGATTGGGATTAAGAGACAGTTCAATAAAAAGAAATCCACAAATTTTTTGGGTTTTTTTCAATTAAACAGCAAGTTTTTGTGATTGATACTAAAATTCTTAATTCCTTTTTAGGTATTTTGTTTGTTCTAATAGCAGATAAAACAAAATTATTCTTCCTGCCCGAGGTATTTAGATTGAAACATATATTAAAGTGAATTACTGAGGTTTACTTGGGATTTAACACTGATTATTTACCTATGTTGTCCCAAATGCTCATGTGCAGGGCTAATTAACCAATAAGAATTGAGAAAACTTGTTAGTGATTGTTTGCATGAAATGTTCAGAGATGAGAGAAATTAATAAATAATTTTAGGTAATAAAATATAAATATAAAATCACAAAAATTCTGATAAATACTTGAACAACATTTGCAATTGTGCAGACCTGTCATAAAATTTAACTTTAGCAAATTGCTAACAAAATATAAGAAATTATATACACATATAAAAATCATGAACATAAGTTATTCCTTTTCTAAGGTAAATATAGTTTTGACTGTATGATTTTTTTTGAGTACAAGGAAAACTTTAAAATCTGAATGGTGGTATTATTTTCTCTATGAAAATATGAGGCAATCTAAGTTTACTCCTGTGTAAAGGAAGTAAATGAGAGGGCTTTGAAGAGATGCCAAAAGCCTTTTGAGTGACAGCATTTAGGAAGCACAAGCTCTTCATATCGTAATACTTTCAGGTAATTCGGTAGCTGTCTGACCTGCTATTCAAACATCCAGGTCAAAGTTATTATGCATATATTCTTGTTACTTGGTTACAATTACACAGCAAAGTTAAAATAAAGTCATCATTATTCAGATGTCTTTTTGCAAGAGGAGGGAAGGAAATATTTCATAAATATGTTTTCTGTTGTTTGTTTCTCTTTGCTTTCTATTTTATGCCAAAAGAAAGTGATTCTTTTTTTATTTTAGTTCAGAATAGATGCACTATTAACTAAAGATTTGTACTATGAAACTGAATTTTATGATTTTCTGATGACTAATAAGAGACTTGTATATGAGTACCACAGAGAATGATAACATCACCTAGGTTTCAAGCATCTGCTACTTGGACTGTCACCCAACTCTGTATTACTCTGTGCTGTGGAATAAATGACAAGTTTCAGAATAAAATGTAAAAGGAGTTGTGCCCTAAGTGTGGGGATAAGAGATGTGCCATAAATCTCACCATTTTGAGATACCAAGAGGCATCTTTGTCAGAGCAGGAGTTGCAGCTGACTAAAAGTAAAGTAAATGTGAGAACATTCAGAAGGTTAAGGGTGCCCATATTAATAACTAAAGCTTTAGCTCAGTTGCCATTTATAGCCTTAGAATTCTGTCCATGCTATGTCAGTCTGTACATCTCTGGTGGCAGACACTGGATGTCCCACCATGGGATCGTAAGGGAATCAAGCTTCTGAACAAGTTCCATTTAGACACACAGTCTAGACACCATTCTTAAAGAAGTATCCTCTGTTCATCACTAATGCTGAGAAACTTTAGGAAATGAAAGGGAATAGAAGGATCAGAGGGAACACAACTGCAGCCTTGTGGTTAGTACAGTCTCCATAGAGAAGAAAGGAGAGGTCCCAGTCTCAGTTTTAAGGACTGCTCATGAATTTTTTACTAAATAGTCGTTGGAAAAAGACCTTTCAACTTAAGAGATTGACTTTTTGTAACAGAGAAAATGTTGACTTAATGAAGGTTACTTAAAACTCACATAAAATAGAATTAGGATTTTATTAGGTTTTGTATGTTATAGATAGAAGCCTTTGGAAGGAAATACACTTTTTCATCTTTCTTTTTTTAACTTTACTGGTAAGGAAAAGAGATATCTTCTATATCCTACAATGCACTTTGCTTCACATGAATCCAGGATTCATGTCAGGAACATGAATCATTCAATTAGGGCTTTTTTTTCCTTCAGTACTCAGTCTCTTTCTCAGGTATACAGCTTTTCTATTCATGTTTTCTGTTTGCTTCACAAAATTAGGATTAAAAGACATACTGGACCCTTGACTGTGTAAAATTTACTTAAACAAACTTTCCCTGTACATTATCAAAGTGGTGTGGCAATAGTCAGATTTGCCGTGAAGTAATTCCTGTGACTCTTTGGTGTAAATGATATTCTGATTTTGAATACATGCTAGTTATCCATACTGAAACAGCAAAAAATATTTAAACAAATAGAATGCAATTAATAGGCAAAAATGAGGAATTTAAGGCCAAGGACTTGTGTTTTTTTCAGTACCAGTTGTTGCTTTTATTCCTGGTAACTTCTGATTGACATAGCCATTGCATTAATGTTAAAGTGAAATGAATGGAGCATCAGTTTGCGCTTAGACTTGTGAATCATCAGCGAGCTGTGACCAACTGACAGCAACCAAACTGAAGGTTTGCCAGCCAGCTGCATCTACATTAATGAGTTTCTTGCATGGCTAAATATTCAAGCAGTCTTAAGCAGATCTCAGAGATGAAGCTACTTTAAAAGAATTCTATTCTTTTACTGTCCCACTCCAGCCATTTGCAAGGTTTTCATGGTTTACAGTTTTATCCATCTCTGTCTCTGTTAGACTATACACAATTATGTTACCAGATTTTCAACTCCTAGCTCGGGAACGAATATAAGATGTTCTATAAAGGACTAGATCATAAAGGTCTTCCTCTCTTATATGTCCACGGCAATATGTGTGAGCAAATTTTCACCCCGGTAATTTAAAGCATGAATTTAAGCATATCTGGAAATCGGATTAGCCCTCAATCAAATTCTCTATTCTGATAGTGCTAGATTTCTCTTATCTCCAATGCAATCCAGTCTGTGTGTGCTTGCACAGACTCTGTGGGCCACTATAAAAGGGAAATTCAGACAGACACAACAGGAGCCAGATTCTGTCTTCATAGCCAAGTGATAGGACAAGGGCTAATGGCTTTAAACATAAAGAGGATAGGGTTATTAGATATTTAGATATTAGGAAGAAATTCCTTACTGTGAGGGTGATGAGGCAGTGGAACAGGTTGCCCAGAGAGGCTATCAAATCCGCATCCCTGGAGGTGTTCAAGGCCACGCTGGATTGGGCTCTGAGTAACCTGGTCTAGAGGGAAGTGTTGCTGTTCATGGCAGGAGGGTTTGAAGAAGATGATCTTTAAGATTCCTTCCAATCCAAACCTATTTCTCTACCTTAGAAAAAGAAAGAAAGAAGCTGTTTCCATCTCAGTTAAATTTTAAATATACTCACATGCCAGGTAAATAAAAATTCAAAATTCATTCATACTAAAGATCTTTATCATACTAGCAAATAAAACACATGCTTTGGCTGATGGGGTCTAATCAGAACCATATAAGGTTATAGACATACTTAATGCTTTACTATTTTCTGATGCCAATATTAATAGTGATTTTATAATACATAATTGATTTGTATGTTGGCATGAAATTCTGAAATTAATTGTATATATCAATCAATTAAAAAGACAATAATAGAGAAATGAAATAGATAATTTTATGTCTTCAGGGCTAAATGAGCTATCACTCTGGTTTAAAATTTTAAAAACTGTAGATAGCAAATGTGAACATGATTTTGAACACTGAGGAACCTGGTTTATTTCAGATTTGAAAATTCACTTAGCTCCATGAAAAGTCTCAAAACCATTGTCAAGTTTTTGCCTCAGCTGATACATTAGTGAATGTTACATTCATGGCAAACTAAGGTCCCAGTCTTGAAGCTATCCTAATTCCTTAAACACTTCCATACAGGCAAGGTAGTTTTCAACTTGTGGGTTGTTATAAAGGCAATATATGCTCTACTGAGAAGTGCCCTTACTGTGTTAGGGCAGAGCTGTACCAGGGGAATACTGAGGTCAAACTAGCTTCAGGCATTGGTAAATGCTAAGTTGTAAGGATGTATTTTCCCATCCAAGTGTTTCTTCACTTTCTATCGAGAGGAATGGGATTCAAATAAATGCATTTAATATTAAAAAAAAAAAAAAAAAGAAATTAAAGAATAGAAAGACTCACCAAAAAAACTCTTTCTCTGAAAAACTCCATAAATGTTTTATTTAGCTGACCAGTTCTTACTGTTTCCTTTTAAAAAGAAATTAGCTGATAATATCATGGGAAATATTTGTGTTAAAGGTCATATTAAACAAAAGTCAAATCTAGACTATCTGAGAAGTCTGGAGAAGATGTTTAATGCAAATTTTTTGTGGGAAAAAGATGTGTGTCACTGCAGGTCATCTTTGAATATTCTTGTTGGGGTTTCTCTGTTGGATATGCAATCTCAGCTAAATGTTTTGAAGAGGAGGAATCAAATAAATTGCCCTATTTTGGGTCTTTCTCATCTGTATACAGTTGTGCAGCTCTAGTAGACCTGAAAATTGCCCAGAGACAAACTTAAAAAATAGAGTGCTTTTGAGGCAGAAAATTGCTTTTCTGCAGCATGGTCTAAGGGACAGGATGTGACAGGAGGACAAGGAGTTGTCACTATGTAGTGATATTGTAAGGCATATCTTACATAACAAAAAGGATCATTTCTCTCTTTTTTCTTTCATTTTAAACTACAAGAGATTTAATTGAAACAGTTGGAGGTATCACCCCTAAACGAAGAACAAGCCATTATAATTTACAATTAAAACTGAAAGTTCCCCCCTTAACCCACTTGTGATAGCTACTCATTGTGGAGTGCATGTGAGATAGATGCCTGTCCACAATTTCAGAAGCCTTATTCTCAAAAGGAAGAGAGAAAAAAAACCCACCTCATTGTACATGCATGTCAAATATTAACGTGATTCTTGTAGTATAATAAGAAAAGAAAGTGGTTTGTGCTTTTGATTAGCCTCTTGATGTTTCAGAGTGGTTTTGTATGGCTTAATTTTCCTTTTATGGCAGTTTGTACATATAAAACAAAATGAAGAAAGGAGGGGAGGGGGGAAAGAAATGTGCCATTTATATACCTAGGATATGAGGCCTCCTTTGGGCCCATTATACATTAATGGGTCAGCTGAGATTTATTAGGATATGTATATTAATCTTTATACACATTCACATACTATAATTGTTCCTTTGGTGCTATAATGTGATTAGCTGTGAATTTGTGCAATATTAACAATAATATGGATTTCCATATTACAGAACAGTAATAATAAATGGTTATTAAAAATGCATGTAAAGTATGGGATGTGAAAGCACTTCTAAATTCTCAGTAATCCGATTATATTCTGTTGTTTTTAAATACCAAAATGGTTAAGTCTTTACTATAAAGTAAAACCAAGTATTAAAGAAATCAAAAATTTTATGTTATACAGAAGTGAACAAATGAATCTAAAGCTGTCTTAATGAAAGATTAGTGTCTGTTTCTCATAGGCAGCTGAGATGTGGATTTTTGCATTATTATTATTTGAATAGGTAGCAAAAATAGAATATAGAAGGTAACAGAAAATTCAGCATTGATACCTCTCTACATTGAAACTGAAGGGATCTTCCCTTCTCACATCTGTAATCATATGATAATAATTCCACATGCAAGGTAATAATTTTTTGCTATAAAGACATAGTACAGTAAGTAAATAGAAAGGAGAAATCATTAATTTTAATTTTGTGCAGCTAACTTTTTTTTTTTTCTCTTCAGTAAATTATTTTTTTTAAATTTCTTAAATGGGAAAGAATAGAGCTGCCACTTTTTTTGCAGATAGCTGGTGGTGATAGTACCCATGTGGGGCACAGGTTTGTACATGCTCACCTGTTTTTCTCCTTTGTTTTGTGATTGGATATGACAGCTGCTTACAGCATGATACCACCATGGGAGTGGGTTCAATCCCTGCATGAGCCATTCACTTAAATGTTGGACTCCATGAGTCTTGTGTCTTGAGTCTGTGTCAACACAGATTGTTTTGTGGTCTGTGGTCTAGACTTGGCTTTGAGAAAGACAGTGAATGAACATTGAGGGCATTTCTATATTCTCCTCATAGAATACATACTCCTTCCACAAAAAATTGCAAGCTTTACTCTCAAGTTATTTTCATCAGGTAGTGATACTTTTTGAGCAAAGGTTTCTTTACCCTCCCTTCATGACCCCATAGTTGGAAGGTATCTTCTTTGACCCCTCTTTCCTGAATCATAAATTCCTACCTTTACCCTGAGTATTTCTGTGGGAATACAAGAAATTTCTGTAATATAGCCTCTACCATTTGCCACGTAGACTTAAGATTCAGTTTTTGGTGATTTCCAAAAGTCTTTGTATAATCACAGTTCCCATTTTTCTTTCATCTGATTTGCATTTAAAGATTTATTAATAGATTGCATTCTGTAAAATATTGCCATAATGGCTCATTTTTATCTTCATCTTTTAGAATTGCTCCTTTCCCAACTTCAATGTTTCTGGTCCTACAGACCCCCAACTTCCTGATAGGATGTTCCCCTGATAAACACAAGGTAAAACAGGGATTTTTTTTTTTGTTATGCACTTCAAAGGTATTCTTTAGACTTTATTTTTGTCATTTCATTTTTTTTGAAAATACAATTTCCCCATATTTCCATTTTATTCTTCAATATTCAAAAATCCTACCAAATAAACCATGTTAAGTAAGTTAGGTATAGGATTTCTAGCTGGTTTATTTTTATACAAACTGTAGAAAAAAGACACCTACGTTATTTCTGCTCATGGAATTATGCAATTTAAGTAGAGGGACTTTTTTCATGCATTTTACATGAAGATGATAAGTATTCCATTGTATTCAAATGCTTGTGGAATTGCTGTAAAATGACATACAGCAGGTGGGCCAGTGTCATTTGTGAAAGTCTCTCAGAGCTGCAGCTTGAGATGCTGCTATTTCTCACTGTCATACCATACAGCTTCAAGGCAACTACTCCTCTGCTTAGCTATTGCATTTTATTTTGCTGTAAATCAATCCCTTATTTTCAGTTCTTGTTTGTTCTGTTATTTGCTTCTGCTTACTAATTTGTGACTGCAAAAGGAAACAAGTACAAGGTGACCATAAGAAGTATAGCTCTCTGCAGTGTAGTTTCAGCAACAAGGGCAGGGTAGTCCATGGCTTCTGTGCAAAATGCCTTCTCTCATGTTTGATTGGACTTGAAGGATTTTCTTCTGTCTTTGTGGTAACCTAATAAAATGTTTTTCTATTTTAGTTATGTTGCAGCCAAAGCTGTTGTAGCTTAGCTATAACTGTCACAAAGTCCCGCTCAATATTTTGCGGTGCTTTCTCATAATTTTAATGGCACCTTTGGGAATGTGTATAGCCAGGTGCTAAATCAATATTGTCACTTACTTACCATTATGGATTAAAAACTAATATTATAAATTAATTTAAACTATGAGAATTATGTATGTTAATTAAAAAAATATATTGGAGAAATCGATTGAGAGCATTTCAAGCGGTTTACATTACTGACGTAATTAGAGTTGAAAAAACCCCAAACATTTATGTGTTGAAATGGCACAACCTGCTTTTTTGATTTTGAACAAATTTTCATTATCTGTTTTATTTAAATTTCCAGTTATGTAATCTGGAGAGAACCATTTTATAATTATGAATATAGTGTTTTAAATAAAATTAAGTGGAAGATTAGAGCGCCTTATGTTGGAACATTGATTACCCAATTATATTTGTTATGCTCTTTTCTTCTACTGTGAAATTTTAAACTAAGATATTTTTTCTGAAACTTTGGGTCTTTCATTTCCAGAAGTTAGAAAAGGATATTTTTAACGGTCTCAGGTAGTTTGGTTGCTTCAGCTGAATGAACACCATTAGTTTTGATTCCCTTGATTGCTATCTATAAATATCTCATAATCTTTACAGAATTATAAACCTGGTCATACTACCTCTGAAATTAAGCCATTTTCTTCTCCCTGGATGAGAATACACTGAAGCCTTTGCAAGCAGTGGAGAATGCATTGGCTTAATTCTCCAGTGAAAATCCACTGCTTGATGTTTACCCTTCTACAGTAATTTCAGTGGAAATGTATTTACATGCCTGATCTTTGATTTTGAACAGTTTATTGATCTTAACTTCTAACAAGTTTCATAGGCATTTTATAATCATAGTAACTATAATACTAGCACTATCATATTTTGAAAGTACCTCCTTGTCTCCTGACAAATTTTCCCAGTGTTGCAGCAGGCTTTTTGTCTGTTGATTTGCCATTTCCCAGAAAAGGGAAGTGACATTTTTGAATTATCTGGAGAAATTTGCTTGGAAATGTTCATTCTCTCTTAGAGACCACACTGAGCTACTTCTCCTTAAAGTATACTTCCCTGTCTTACAGTGTGGTTAGTAAGTCACATCTCTCGTGAACATTAATGATTTTCAATGTAGTGGAGTATGCATAGTGGTGCATCCTTCTTCAACATGTGCTACAGATCTCTGCTGATTCTCTAACATGAGTTTGAGTATTGCCTGATGTGCTGCAGGCTGGTGCAGCTGCTTAGGATATGTCAGTCCAGAAGAGTGGGGCTTCAGGCCAGAAGGAAGCATCATGTACTGGTAGCTGGACTTAAAGGTATTCCATTTCCTCTGATCTCTGAACACTCTGGCACGTCACTTACACTTGGCAAACAGAATGGATGTTTTGATGGTAGTCACTGGGTGTGAGGATTTAGATGTTTTACACAGACCCTTTGGAATAGCAGAGCCATGTTCAATCACTAGGGCATTTCACAGCAGTCCCTTACGGATGCTTGTGACATATAATTTATACAACGATCACCTTTAAAATGTGTGAGCTTTCATTAATGACAAAATTACAGTGTTTTAGTATTATCAATACTGTAAAAGAGGCAAAGTTATCTAAAACACAGCTGGAAAATTCCTATGCATTATTTGTATAGTGATTTAATTTGAAAATGTGACTTCTCTGTATTTCAAAATAATGACAAATTTTAAATTTTCAGAATTCACTGCAGATGTTGAAGTGTCTGAGTTCAAAACAGGTTAAAACTAAGCCATACATTGAAAATTAATAATGTTTATCTCTGATTTTTAGATGTGCAGGTGTGACTGCATGCAGCAAATGAATCAAACTGCAACAGTTCTGCTACAGAACTTAAGTCTGATACTTGTACAGCTTAGGCAGAGAGGAGAGGAAAAATGATAAAAATTCTGAGAATATAAGTACATAAATATTCTCATTAAGCAAATCTAATGCATTTCAACTTATAATTCAGAAGGTTCCTTGTCATGCTGTGTAGAAGAATACTTTTTGTTTTCTCTGTCTTCCCTGCTTCTTCTTTCTTCACTTCTCTTTTTCCTTTGTCTTAAATTACTTTGTTTTAAAAACACTGACAGTTGCTGACTACTACAATAATAGGAAGAACTCATTTCTATGCTTCTATTGGACCAAATTTTCTGAAGCAGCAATCTGTCCCAGTTCACAATACAGATTAAGGAAATTACCTTTCAGGAGACACGCGCATTCAAAGTAACAGTAAAATAATCAGTGCCTTTCATGTGACCACATGAATTAATTTATTTTCAACAGAAATAATTTCAGATCTCTATCCAGATTGTCTAATAATGGTATTTTTTTAGTACGTTTGGTCATTTGTCTTACTTTTACCTAGTTACTAGGTAATATCTCCTACTTTCCACTAA
Source organism: Serinus canaria (assembly GCF_022539315.1). Classification (NCBI taxonomy): domain Eukaryota; kingdom Metazoa; phylum Chordata; class Aves; order Passeriformes; family Fringillidae; genus Serinus; species Serinus canaria. The sequence goes on from NC_066317.1 coordinate 38,289,286, forward strand.
AACAACTTACTTTGTGACTGAAAACAGAATAATACATTTTTCCATATTTACACCTATAAATTACTTCCTTGACAAGAGGAATGTAAGCACAGACACATTTAACTCTGCACGTTATTTTCAAAATTTTCCAAATACTGTAATTTATTCTTATTCTTCTATCCTCTTGTAGTCTTCTAGCCTAATTTAATTTTTTTAAAGCATTCATTTTATTTATAGCAAAGAACAGAGTGCAATGTATTTAGCAGAGAACTGTAGGCTCTCAGGGTGAACAAAAGAAAGATAAAATATCTCTTGGTTTTTCAACTCTTTTCTGTCAGAATAAAATTTGACTCAGTGTGGAGACAACCTACGTGCAGCCTTTCTCCACCCGCCTACCAGCCCAATGGAGTTTTCTTTTGACTCAGCTGGATATTGCTGCTGCTTTCAGATACAGAATGATTTTCTTTGATTTTGTACTGTATTGCTGGATAAAGAGCAGGGAGGGAGAGATGAGGCACACAGTAACTACATTATTGTCACTTTCACGGCTTGACCATAATCCTGTGGACACAATTACCATTTTTGTTTATAATTAAGAAGAAAAGCCACTTAATACATCTTAATAATATTGTGTGATGTTAAAAATTGTAGAGTATGAAACCTAAAGAATCTATAGATAAAGTAGGATTTCAAACTGATCAAAATCCAAATTGACCTTCAATTCAGAAAAGACAGAAAAGATTTTGCTCTGTCCTTATGAATGAAGTAGCTCCAGCTTTCGCTGTCACTTTGCAAATGATATACTTTGCATGACTCAGTTTCCTTTATGATATGTTCAAGATTCCTTGAGTGTTTTTAGGAATACTGTGAGATAAGCCCTAGTACCTAAGTACCTAAATTATTTTATACCACTGTTTATTGGTTTTGTTGCCTGGGCAGCAGAAATGTGAAGAGAAAAGCTACATGAGGCCTCTCCAGTGCTTGGGCATCAGAACATCCATGGACGTATACAGTGTCTTCATGTAGTAGAACAAAGATAATTCTTTTGTCTCGTTTCTCTAGGGGTGCATTGACTGGTTCAATGCATACATCCTAAAAAGAGATAGACTACAAGAAGGTACCTCATTTTCTTGAGCCTGATTTACCAGAAGTATCAAAGATAGATTGTGTCTAATGAGTCTGTTCTCACAAATCGCTATTGTGTCTAATTTGTGAGCCTTTCCAATATTTTTTTTAACTTTGGGCACGTAATACCTTCAAATACCAACAGACGTACTGCTAATATGTGTGTTGTGGACAGGAGTTCTTTTAGCCCTTGAAAAAGCACTCCGTGAAAATGAAATTCACCCTCTGTGCCTTGTGTTAAAGACAATACAACCACCTAATTAGAAATAAATGGGTTGTTGTTTTTGTAGTGCCATCCTGATGAGTATTTGAATTTTAAAGGAAAAAACAAATAGAACAATCTCCAGAGGAGATATTGCTTGTTTCAGTTATTGTTCACCATTAAATGTTTTCGAATTATTTCATTTCTTTCATTTACCCAATCCACCTGCAAAAGTGAACAAAATAATGAAATCTTTCTTTTTTTCCCCTCTATGTGGAAGGACCAAGCTTCCTGTAGTTTCAGTGATTAAAAAGAGGGAAAAGAATGTAGTTTTTCACCTAAATGTTTCTGTAGTGCTATAGAGAGGAAATAGTCCTTCTGATATGAGTCTTTTCTGCAAGCAAAAAAAAGCTACATTAACATTGAGAAACTGTTTCTGTAGTTTATATGTTGTCTTTTACCAATGGCTATGAGTTGCAGTTCAGTCTGTCATTCCTTGGGAAAAAAGAGACCAAAAAAAGAATAAAAAAATCACCAAAATGTTTATGTGGATACAGCAAAAAATATTAACCATAATCTAGTAAAAGGTTGCAACTACTCCTTTAGTTAAGCTACTGCAGAATAAGAACAAACATCATATTGAGAACCAAAAAAAAAGGGTTTGCTTTGGTAATCTCAAGTGCTGTAAAAATTCAGATATTTGCACCAAAATGAACTCTGTTAAATAAAGGCTGGTATGTGTGTGAGTACACTCACCTAATTGCTGTACTTTTACCCTGCAGTACAAGAGGTGTTAACTAGCAAATGCATCAGAAATTGAGTGATTTTGCCAGTACTGCAATTCAGATAGTTGGTAAAAAACAGAACCTGAAATGTTTAGCAATAAAGAAAATTGAACCTCCTTGCTAAAAACATTGTACCTCTTAAGAATTATGTCCGAACTAGTGTTAAATCCAAATATCGTAAGATACCGTCATAGAATTTTAGCATTCATCAGACCAAAAATACTAGTTTTTCACACAGCTGTGGGCAAAATTTGTGTATAACACATGCTTTCATGTGTTTCATGCCTAACATAGGCATTCCATAACTCGTAGTACCAGTTGTAATGTATCTCTCTTTTGTTTTTCAATTTTCCCTGATACTATCTGCATAATTCTTCTCTGAACAAACAGCAGCTCTGAATTTATATCTTTAAAATTACTTAAATCTCTTTAAATATGTGACTTTCATACAATTTCAAATAAAAGCTACCTACCTATATTAATAGCTTTTTATATAAATTCATAATTTAGTTGTAATAATTTAAAATTCCTTGACACTAAAAATGGGCTCTGCAGTGCTCTGTATCATGTAGTTTACAACTTTCCTTAGAAGTCGTTCTGTCTTAGTTGTGTTTTTCCTACTAAGTTGCTTGGAAACTTAAATCTCTTTGTTTCATTCTCTTTTTATTATGTTGTAGCAGGGATATTTTTTTATTATAACGTCCCACATTATTAATGAAAAAATATTTTAAAAATTACATGTATTCCCTTTGCTTACTATCATATGCATGGGTTGATGTTCCATGTTGCTATCAGTGATTTCAGAATTCAGCCTGAGGCAAAAGAAAGGATGTCATGAATTCCTTGTCACACCATTGTCACTGGTCCTGGGTTTATGTCAACTCAATCGTACTTTTCGCAAGTCAGCTCATCAGCTTGCTCTCCAAAATTCCAGATGTGTATTACAGCACAGATCTGGTTCAGCCCAGTCAGCTGTGTGTTTTCCATTTTAAATAAGCTCTCATTGATTTCTCTCAATGAATTCTATTAGTATTTCTGAATGTAGTATAGACATTGCTTTTATAGTACTTTAAAAAACTATTTATAACAAGTGTAATTAAGGACATGCAAATAATTGCAAACACATAACCTGATTATAGCATTGTGACATCTGTAGTTTAAATTCTTCATATAGTCTTTACTTTCAGGTTTTTTTGTTAGTTTTGTCTTTTTTTTTATCAGCTGCTCAAGGAGAGCATTGGTTTTGCTTCCTTTGAAGAGGTTAGCTAATTTCTCAGCAGGATTAATTCATTTTAGAAAGTGATCTTAAAGCCTGATGCTTTCAGAATCATACAGATCGGCATAATTTTATGAAGAAAATACTTTTATTTTTTATAATTTAACTTACAATTGTGTTTTGTTTAGTGTTATTATGGCAAATTGTTGATGTGATACATGTAGGAAAGAAAGGAAGGGGACTCTTGAACAAAACCAGACATTTGGAAGGATGTTTTTATACACATGATTAGTTAGAGAAAACATGGGAATACCACTCTTGTAGGAAACAACTGTAACAAATTGCCTTAATTTTACATTACTTATGTTTTCTGATACTGGACTCAGGGTAGCACTATCCCAGTCATGTCAAGGAGCTTTTGTGTAAGCTGCATCCATGAGGGAACATTTCCAAGCCATGTGCTTTTGCACGCTGTCCACATACTGAACAGAGCTTCCATTTTAACTTAATTCCTCTCAGTGCATGGCCAGATCACAGCTTTTCCTCTTGTAATTCCTGAAGTCTGCTCTAGTCCACTGCTTCTTTGTAGTATCTTGATGATTCTGCATCAGCTACCTACTTTTCCATGAGTCTTGGACGTTGCTTGTCCTACCTTGGCTTTTAAACCAAATTAAATTCCTAGCTTCATGCATGTGTCTTTAATACTGTGGGAGCCTTTGAAGCCCTCCTCCTCAAAAACCTGCTCCAGTTTCTTTCAAGAAATCTGGGAAAATAGAGGTGTCTCTTGACCCATTCTCTTAACTCTGTCTTTCGAACAGGACATGAAGAGATATTGGCATCTTAGCCACTTCAAAGCCTCAGTTAAATTATGGGCATGTGGAAAGAAGAAACAGCATCATGTGTTAAACTCAGCTTCCTTTAGTAACAGTAAACACTTGTAATTATTCTGAGACCACAAAAGTCCTCCAAAGGAAATCTAAGATCATCCCAATGCACATAAGTTTTATTGCCCCTGCATGCATACACACGTTTGACATTTTTTGTCAGTGTGCATGGCCTAAAAATTTAGCAGTGCTGATGAAGATTCTATTTGTTCATCAGCTGCTAAATCATCTGCCCGCAACTGATGAAGAAAGGAATTGGAGGTAGTCATTCCTTAAGCTTTTCCTCCTCCTCTATTTCTACATCTTGAAAAGCAGACTGTCAGTGCTGAGAATCCTTGGAACTCAGGTCTTAAACACAAGAAAAGCACAAGCTTACAAGAGCGGAGGAGTTCATTCTTCCTTAAACTTTGCTTGGAATCATGTCAATTGATAATGGATACTTCCTACCACTTCTTTTTTTCCTTTATAAATAAAACCATTAGTCTGAAGACAGAAATATCAATTCTCTCCTGGGTCCTGCTTTGACCATTTAGTAAAGCCCAGCTTCTTGAGGTGCTATATCTAAACAAAAAGATAAACTAAGCCAGGAGAACATGCTGAGATTTTTTTCCTTGTTCTCTACAGTAAGCCCCCACTACAGGAAGAAGTAAGTTAACCTATTTCTTCCAGGGGATATAAAAAAGTTGATGCTTTTCTAATGTAATCTTGCTTTTCTTTTATTTTTGATTTGTTTCAATACTCTATTGACAATGGGTCTGCTAATTACAAAAATAAAAGTTACTGTTTTAAATAGGTTCTTTTCAGATCTTGTCCTACCAGTTTTTTAGGAGACACCTTGATTTTGTACTACTTAAAAGTAAATTTGTCTCTACAACACCAGTCAATGCCTTTGACACCACTGTGTGATCTATAGTGGCAACACTTGCCCTGAGAGGACACTTCCTCCAAACATGTTACTCTGTGTAAAGTCTTCCTGTAATACCCAACAGATCTCTGTTCAGCCACACTCTCTACTCCAAGATCTTCTGTTATGTTCCCAACAAGAACTCTAATTTCTCTTAGATTACATCTATATGGGCTATAGCTCTTCTGATATAAATTCTGCCCAGATAAAGCACTCAGAATCCCAATGTTCAATAACTGAGGTAATGTCAAGTGTACACTGGCCCCTATGCTGTCAGCACTACAAAGTCTGTCTTCAATTTAAAAAATGTATAATGTATAAATGTATAAACACACTAGGGAGCTCTATGTTCTCCCCTCTTATAGAAGCAAGCATCATGTTTTCTTTTTAAAGTCTTCTTTAGGTTTTCAGTTTGCCAGTCAAAATTGCAGTGCCTGTGGAAGCCTAGTACATCTGTCAAACAGGCTTTGTATAGTGTACCCCAGGGCTACACAGTCCAACCTCTGGACATGCCATCTTCTCAGAGACTGTTTTCACAATACACACTTCAGACCAGATATAACCTCACCTGTATTTAGAGACTGTACAACCACATCCTTTAAGAGATAATAGGAGTTTTATGACAACAACCTTATATATACTTGCAAAAAAAAAAAGATTCATGCTGAATTCTTATTTAAAATATAAGAATCTAAATGCTTAAACTGAAGGTCAGGAACCCCCTTGCTTCCACAAGGGAGATTGCTTTGCAACTCACGCTCTGCAGGGTGTTCCATCACTCAGTTTTCACATCAGAAATCCCTGCAAATCATGCTAGGCCACTAATAGTTGGCCTATTGTCAAAGACGAACAATTCATGTCCTTTATCTTCTGATGTGACAGCCTTTTGAATCTTTTGAATGCTGTCTTCTGCATTTATCTCTGAAAACAGTCTTTATGATCTCTCCTCTGCAACAAGGACAGCTGAGATTCAAACTCTTATAGTTAATTCCTTTGCACTGTTTTCCATAAGGACAAGTGGTAGGATCCATCTGAAGCTTTTACCTAGAGAGAATTCTGACTTTCATCTACTGAAGGAAGTTAACTTACCTCTATTCTTTCTTAAACTTCACACTTTGTCTCTGGAAAGAAATCTCCAAAAATTAATGTTGTAATGAGGACATGACCTTACAAGAACAGTCTTTTTTCATCAGAAGCTGCAAGATTCAAGGAGCTGCCAGTCCCCTCTCAAAGATGTCTAGTGTGTAAGGGAACATCATTACTAACTCTCTTTTTCCTATGAAAGGTCCGCTTGGCTGCAATTCAAGAAGAAACAGAGGCTTTCCCCTGGATTTTCTCATATTTGACATTTGCCATACAGCCACCTGGAGCTCCTTTCACACTTTTGCTAGATATTATGCACTTCCTGAAGTGTCTGGAAATTTTACAGTCTTTGAGAAGTTCATACATAAGTCTTTACTCAACTGAGTCTGCAAAGAAGTCTTGTAGTTCATTGCAAGGGGTTCTACTTGGAATTGTTAAGTTCAAAAATAATAATTTCTCTTTTGAGCTGTTATTTAAGAAGTTCATATATATACTCAAAACTTTCCCACATCACTGTCCATTTCAAATCTTTTAAAAATTCTTAGATGCATCCTCTTAGAGAAACTGAGAATTGGGAATATGGTCTGCCTCTTTTATTACTATGTGGATAGAAGAGGGCATGGGCAAGTACCTTAATGGAAACTGCAAAAATTTAAAGCAGTTGGAGTGCCAATGCTAGTAACTGCCTTGGTAGCCAACTGGTAATTGTAGTGTGAACTATTGTATCTTAAGATTGCAGCACTATCTTTCTTCATATCCTATTGATTATACCTGTGTGCCAGTGCTGTACTGGTGTTGATACGACTATGTGCCTTCTTTCCCAAAAGAAGATAATTTATTCTTAATCCACTTCTGATAAAGGTATTGATAAAGTCTTGTCACCTCTTTTGTAGCCAGACCAAGTACCAAGCATAGGTACTTCCTTTACAGTAGCAGAATTTGCTTAGACCTGCATCTTTCCATAACATAGATCAGTTTTCAGCCTCCAAAGTTCCAGAGCAGAGTTTTTTTTTCCCCTAGTAACAGTTCTCAAAGCAGGTTTTATTGTTTTTTAATAAACATTAAAAAACAATATGTTTTACATATGTTTATACTGACAGATCAGATTAAACATCAAGCACAGTACTGAGGTAACTCCTTGGCTCATAATCCAAGAGTCTACTCACTCTTTTTCCAGCATCAGATAATTCAAATTATTTTGTAATATACATTCAAAGTAATGTGTAAGTCTTCCAAGATCGCCTGTTAAACTCAGATACAAATTTCTGTCAAATTCCAATTCATGGTAGTTGGTAGGAGTCATATTTCTGTGGGGGTTTTTTGTTGTTTCTTTGTTCTTTTTATTTTCTTTGTAAAGCACGGCAAAGATTTTGCTTTTCCAAAGAAACAGACACTTGAACTTAGAGTCAGTGGACAGAGGGACCAGTCACAATGGGAGAGAATTATCATTGCCTCATCCAGCACAGACTCCACTGCACTTCACTGATTAGTGTAGAAGTGATCAGTTGTTTAGTGATGTAGAAGTCAGGTCTAAATCCTCCATTAACATTAAGTCAGCGAGAATGCCTCTAAAGAACTTAAATTTTTCCTGTTTTCTGTCCCGGTTCTCTTTATTTTGTGCTGCCTAGGTAGAATAGGATGAACAGATTGATACAACATGAGACTGTAGTATACCATAAAAGTTATTATTAGCTCTCATCTCTTTTGCAGCTCTTCTAAAGTGTTCTGTGGCCATGAATATCACAGGTTAATAATAATACATGTCGGAAAGCCTGATGGCTGTAAATATTACAATTAAGCAGTTAGTAATCTGAGTATAATCAAGGTTTGTGATATCCCCAAGTCTAACAGTTTAAATAGCTGAGAAGCACATCATGGGAAAGCAGATTTACCATACTACTTGAAAACATTATTCTATCTTAACCAATGCTATGCTTCTATTTTTAAAGGCCAATATATCATTGTTTGTAAATCCCAAAGATGGCTTTTTCCTTTGCTTATTTTAATTCCATCCACAGAATTAGAATTTCTACTGTATTCAGTGGTATACCTGGGTGGTATGTTTAGTATTTTCTTGTCATATGGCTGAATAATATTTTTAAGCCTTAGAGAAGTGGTGCTTTTCAGTTCCCAAGACTTTTATGTTAAAATACAAATTCATTTGATTTCAATTGAATTGTAGCTCTTATGAATACAAAGTAAAGTACATAGCCTTATTTGGTACCATGCTTTATTTCTACAAAGAAGGTATAAATAGGATATTGAAACCCAAAATGTGCTTATTTTTAAGTTAATGGTTTCTACTACATTCTTCATTAAAATGTGTCAAGTGCTGAATTCATTGAAATTGGAGGAGAAAATGTTAAGAAAAGAAATTACTATTAATTATTTGCAGGAATTATAAAGATAGATAAATCAGTACTTCAAAACAGTTTTCACAGATGTCTTCCAAACCTGAAATAACCTATAACCATAGGTTTTGGGTTACATATTATAGACACAGAGCAGTTTGATATTAGAGGTGCACATTAGTATGGGGTCAAAGTTTAGTTTATAAGTCTGAGGTTTAAGTCTCTGTGCTTGTTTATGTAGGCTTCATTGATGTGGATTCCCAAATACTAAATGGAAATCTTGAAACTTGTATTTAATTGTGATGATTGTGTTCTTTTGCGGTCTTTTGTGTGTGTATATGTGTGTGTTATTTTGTTTGTTTGTTTACAGGCATACGTATTTTTATATAATTTCTCCACACTATGTGTGTTAGAAGCTACTTGATAAATCTGGAAAATAGTATTATGTTATTGTTTATTATGCTGTTCTTCTCACATATATGAAAACTGAATTACAAACTCCCCTCTGAATTGCCAAAAGTGATGACCTTGCTTCTATATGGTCATTGCTAAATACCCCTACAAATTCTTGTTTGCTTCTGACTCAAATCTGGTCAAGAATAACACCTTTGCTGTCAGAAGTCATGCAAGGATTATCAAAAAAATGATGGAAGTGCTAAAATTATTTTTCTTCACCATGTTACTGTTTTAATTCAAAGATTGTGAAACACTTTTTTCTCATGGTTTACATACAAAGAGCAAACATTCCTTTAATATTTAAGCTTTTGACATTACTGTGCTTTCACTGGGAAAATATATAAAACCTTTTGCATATATCTATCTGTTTATTTTCTTGGTGATCATAAATAGCTTCTGTATGACTTGACAGCTTGGATGTTCCCTCCTGAATTAAGTTCAGACCATTTGTTGGGTAGCAAGGGGAAACTCATATGACAGATGCCCACACAGGCAAGCCTAGAAAAGCTCTAACAGTACAGTAGTTGCTCTTTGGGAATTATTTCTCTGTTAACAAAAATCCATTTCCCCAGATAATTTAAAGAATATTATTAGTCTAGTTCTGAAGTTATTTTTAGATAAGGGGTAATACAAAGGCTATACAGACCTGCATTTTAAAATATTTTTGTATGAGTACTTTGAACTTTCTATGGATTTATGTATTTTCAAAAGTAATACTGTACTTTTATGACATCCATTAAAAAATGCAATTTAGGAAAGCCTAAGCCTGGACTACATGACTGACAAATACAAGAAGTGTGCACACTTCTGTTATTGGCCATAGCTTCAGAAGTTTATTTTTCAAAAAAAAAAAAATCTAAAGCCCTCATCTAAAGTAATCTATAAGAATATTCTTTTTCTGAACTGTCTCCAAAAAATGAATATGTATGCTACCCAACTTTAAAGGTTTTCAGTAGAAAATAAAAGTTGACTTCTAAGGTGGCCTTCAAAAGTTTGACAGTGTCATTCGTATCAAATATTGCTTCCCAATTAAAATGAAAATGTAAACATTAAAAAATGTGTTGGAAAATGCTCCAAATCCTTACATGTTTTTTTCCACAGGAATAGAAAATCATTTACATAATGCTTTCCATTTCTATTCTCACACAACTGAATGGCAAAGCTAATAAATGCCCTTTCCCTGTGTGGACTCATAATTACTCCTGAATCGGCTGAAATTGTGTTCCTGCATTTAAAGCTGTGGCACTCCCTGACTCCATTATTGACATGCTGGAGTCTAGATTGCATTTTTGTACTAGAAGCTGCCTGGTAAAAGAACAGGCTGTGAGAGAGGCTACCCTGCTAAGGAAAACTAAAGCTTTAAAATGAAAGGAGGGTAGCCAAGGTCAGATGAGTACTTTGTGAAATACCAGCGAGTAACATGTTCAACAAGGGAAGGAACAAAGCCATAAGCAAATGAAGTTTGTTCATACAAATGCACAACACCTACCTCTAAGTAAAACTTTAAGTCAAGGACATCAATGTGTATATTAAGTAGTCTAACTGCATTACTATTTTATATATCTATAGCTCTTTATTGTTTTTATTTTACACACACACACTATATATATATATAAATATATATATAGAATGTATTTTGAGCTAGAGGAACTGCTACTGGTACATTATATATATTATAGCCTGCTCACTTCATTGGTACCTAGAAGCTGATCTGTTCCGTGCTCATGTGCTTAGTTCCTGACAGTGTTCATCTAGCACAAATGAAATAGCTACTGTATAATTTTTTCCCCTATGAATTGATGGCATCTTCCTCAGCAGCAGGAAATCTCTATCCCTGAGTTTTCAGTGAACATACAGATTACATGTGCAGTTTTCCTTTTCATAGGACCAGCCTGTCTCCTCATGTTTCCCTCTGAATCTTGTTTGGGGCACAAAGAAAACAGAACGATGAAGAGTTCATATTTTCCATTCCACTCTCTGCTCAGGAAAATATAAAGAGAAAATTCTTTCATCTTAAATTTTCTCTGTTCTACAATGATCTATTAATTCATTCCATCTATTCTATTTGGTTCTATTGTTCTTTGGTGTTGGGAGGGGAGAAGAGATTGGTATAAGATCTTTCTTCAGTACCTTCTGATAACTTATTAAGGCCCTGGCATTTTGTCCTGTTTCCTGTCTCATTCACTATCCCTCTTCTGTGCCACTTTTTTTTTTTTCATTCTGTTTACCTTCCACAAAAAGAGAAGACTCAAAGAAGCAGAAATATGTAGAATTTTTATCAGCATGATTTGAGAACAATTTTGACAAATGAGAACAGAGGAGGTTTTAAGTTTTCTGTCCTGAAATGCAATGCCTTTATGTCCATACAGCAGAAACCTGTTCCAAAGACTGAGTTGTACAGAAAGTGTCTAAGAGAGTAAAGAATTAAAATGTAGTCATATGTGTCTTTTCTTACTATTTCACCTAAAGGTATTTCCTTCAAATAACGTAGAGTTTCTGCTGTTACTGGTTTCAGACATAAACATTCAGATAAAAGGCAGCATGGGATCATTTTGAGGCAGTCAAGTTTAAATCAGAGAGAATTTTTAACAAGTTGGCAATCCTTATGTCTGACTAAAGCCAAAAGCCTTGGTCTGAAGCATTTTGGATAAAGGAGAATTTAAGGCTTTTCTTGAAATGAATGTGAAACTAAAGGTTTGCTAGAAATTTGAATGAGAAGGTTTCTGTAGCTCAATAAATCATTTGGTAATACTTCTTCCATTTCACCCCAATTCCCTGCCTCCCCAGTCACTTAGGTGAAAATTGAATTTAAGAATTTTAGAATTTCAGTGATCCTACAGCTGGTATTGTACACAGGATATAAAAAGAGGGAAAAATAGTGATTTTTCAACATGGATTTCTACCTTAGTAGCAAGAGTTTTGGACAAATAATCATATTTCATTTAACACAGTTTGGCAGAATTGTCCCTTCCTGCTGTGGAGAGACCTAGATCTGAGTTCATGAAAGGTCTGAACTGGTTCTTCAAATTGTGGAGAAGCTTCGCCTCCAAATTATTCTTAGTGACAAGTGACATAATTTGCACTGCATTTTGAGGAAACTCCTTTGTAGTGTTTTATATAAGACCTAACTTGCCAATTAATGGAATATTGGTTTTCCAGTCTTTACATAGTTTAGCTAATTTGAAAAATATGTGCAATTGTTATACAGCAGCATTTGCCATTTAATAGCATAAATTATGTATATGTGTGCCTGGTTTTTTGCCTGCTAGCTGTTACCTCAACATTCCCATGAGTTTTCTGCGTTGCCTTCATGTGGGATCAAATGCAGGTCTTCAATAGGTGTGGCTTTTTCCACTTGGTTTTGCCCTAAAATCTATTAAACATTTCTTCATACTTTAGAGACAATACTGAGGAACATTTGTATGTGGGATTTTTTTTTTATTTTCTCCAAATTTCAGTCCTTATTTAAAATTGAAATAGGACTAAATATTATTATGTTATTGAATATCTGAATATCAATGAGCCAGATATCTAGTGAAAAAAAAACTTTTTAATTTTATTTATCATATCCTAATATAGTTGTATACTGAGTAGTGAGAAGAGTCCACAAAAGAATACAATTTCTTATTCGGACTGTGAACTAACACTTCAAATAATCAACATCCACAATTAATGCAGCAGAAACAATTATTCAAATCTATGATTTTTTTTTAATATTAAAAAAATCAGTTTACTGATTAAAGAAAAAAAAAGCAGAAAAGAACATTATGTTCCATTTTTTTTCCCCACGATTTTGTATGTTTTCCATCTTCTGAATTATCTTGAGAAGGAACACTTACTTCAGAGATGCAGGCCAGTTACAATTCAGTTCATTGTAGAAGCACAGAAAGCTCATCACTTTTTTTCAGCTGATTACTTACCCCAGGCTGAGACTTTTTCTTCATTATGAGTCCATGGACTTAGTATTACATCATGTGTTCTAATAAAAGTTGTTTTGGGGTTTTTATCCTGGCCTGTTTCATGCATATGCTTTTTTAAAAAAATCAAAGTAGTTTGCTCTGATATTGAGCTTAAAAGATGCAAAAACCAAAACCGTCTGACTACAAACTAAAAGGAAACCCAGGCTAGATCAAATAGAGCAAAATGTCTGTTGGACCTTTTTTTTATTTCAGTATTCATTGCAAAGAAAAAAATTAAAGAGATGCCTCACTGAGTACACTTGCACAGCTCCTAGACTTTTCAGGTACTAGGAGTTCATTTCAGAAAATCAAATAATCAAATCCCTTCTTTTAGAAGTGAAAGCTGAAAAGAATGTATTTCTTCTCAACGTTAGTATTCTTCCAAACGTGGAAGCCAGCTAAATAACCTTGCTTTCTCATTTACAATTTCCCCTTCAGTGTTGCGGAAACTTCCTACAGGTGCAGCAATGGTGCAGCAACTTCCCACAGCAGTATGGATCTTTGTGTGTGTACATTGTGTGCATCTCCACACACTGTTACACCTGGATCTTCTCAGTGAGGGTAATGCACTCTGCTTAGGCAAATTCTGGGAAACCACATTTTCTGTCTTGAGGCTAAGGAAGTGTTCCCTTGGTGTTTGCACAGGGCAGCAGTTGTGATGTGGAGGTTCTTCAGAAGGGGTAACTTTAATTGTGTTTCAAATCACTATTATAATTAATTAATAGAATGTCAAATGCAGTGAAGTCTTGATAGAAGGGAAAGAAGGCCACTTCATATGGAAGCACAGAGCTTATGTGGATCCCCCGCCTTCTACAAAACATCATACCCATGAGCCTTTTTTATCTCAGACACTTCAGAGAAAAAGATTAATTGAGTGCTCATGGTGTATTTTGAACCACCAAAAATTAAACAGTAGAAATACTTTTTTCACTGTTTCCATGAGTCATTCACTAGTTCTGACCTGGTTTAGTTTTGATAGCTTAGCTTCTCATGGGCAGTCATGCTTCTTCCCTGGAGTTTAATTTTACTTGACAAGTTGGGATCTTAATATTTGTTAATTAACAGTTCATTTTCTCATCAAAACTGCTGAGTTCACAGATGAGTGGCTAGTATGTCTCTCAAGTTGTGCCATACATAATTGTTGCACCTGTTACAGTGCCTTGGGGCCTGCAAGTCCATGGAATTTTGTTCATTCTGAAGCTCAATATATTACTACTTTATTCTTTTCTTTGCATCATGAATACTACTTTATTATTTTATCTGCTTCATGAATCCTTAGCACCAGTGTTCCAAAAGTCATTCCTCTCCATCTCAGTTGCCATAGGCCGGTATCAATGTTCTGGTAGAACTGAATTTTTGTAAGGGTAAAGAAGTATATTGTCAATTAATTAGAGTCATATTGTTATTTTGTTATTCAGCTCTTTGATGAATTTGAAGATGTAATTCATTTCTTGGTGCCATGTTCTTCAATCTAATAGATATTTTTTCATAGATACTGAAAAAAAAATTATTGTTTTTACATGATTGCGTGTGCAAGATTTCTGAATATTTTCAGCGCAAAAATGTAGCTGCAGGAATGTAGTTAAAACATTTTTAGGTATTTAGTATATTTTTTTCCTCACCATGCAAAGTAAACCTTAGAAATGAATGAAGCCCTAGTTGAATTGACAAAGGAGACATTAATTAGGACATGTAGAAGGAATAAATGAATACTCTCAAATCAGTTTTAATGGCAGTTTATAATGCAATTAGCTATCAAGCAGTACAGTATAGAATCTGCCTATTTCAGTTGCCAGGTTTTTAAGTAACTTCATTTAGGAGCACCTAGAGACAGCAAAAAAAATGCAAATTCTTGGGAGAAAGGAGGTAACTTTGTTTGAGTCATGCTGATTTATGACACAGATGTGGGATTTGTCTATGTTACACTTTTTTTGCTTGAAGAATGATGCCTCCATCTTTGATCTGACACACTTTGTAGATGGTATACCTATAGGAGCTCCCCTTGCTCATTATTCTGGAAGAAACACATTCTATGGTTCAGTTGGCTGACATGGCTAAGGAAAAGGTTGGGAACAAATTTGTACTCATTAGCAGAAAGACCAAATAGTCTCAAAAAATGAAGCAAAAGAGTATTTATAAGGTTAGAAGTTACTTTAAATGCTTATGGCTGCAATCTCTATTCACTGCTATTGCTGCAATCACTGTTATCACAGTGAGATGCATATAATTAAATTTGAAAAGTGTGTGATTGAGAATTTGTAAGTCACAAAATGTTTCTAACAAATAAACCACAGTAAAAGTAAGAAGACCTGGTACCAGCATCTCTGAGATTCACAAATTGTATATGATGTACTGAGCTGTCCTTTGAAAAAAAAAAATGTTCTTGAGATTTTTTAATAGATTTTTTGTTGAAAACTGAATTGTTGGAACTGCAGGCAATAGGATGCCTTAGGCAGCCAAGCATATCAAAATATAGTGCATGGAGTGATTTTTACTACTCATGCTATTTAAAGTCCTATTTTCATGAGCTTATTAGCTACTAGTGATCCCTAAGGAAAAATACAATTAAAACTTAATCATACCAAAAGCTGAGGTTCTTCTGATTCAGCGAACTTGTAATCTTGTGTATTTAGTAGTTTACTTGTAAATGTCTTAGTACTGAGAAGGTAAGATGTATCAATTAGCTTCAGTTTGCAATAATGCTGCTCCTCCAAATTCAGATGAGAGCTTCTTTGTGTATCAGAGGATGCTAAGGAATTCTGACTGGCAGCATTATTTATTTATATTTTTTACATTTGAGCAGAACCTTTATTCTCTTTAACAATCCTATTGTATAACCTTCCCATACCCAGTCTTGTTCTCCACAGAAGATTCAGACAGTTAAGAAAAGCTAAGTATGAAGAATACAAACAGCTTTAGAGAACAGTCTGGGCATACCATTGTGAAAATAAATTTTGTGGCATTTTTTTTCCCCAACTGAAAACTAAATGGAAATATTTTGAAACACATCGTTCCAAAGTTTTAACACCTGGGTGGAATCCAATGGCATAAAGACTGTTTTGAGAAAAATAGGGCTTTAATTTGAAAATATGAAAATCAAATATTTCTAATGACAAAAGATCATAGTTCAGTCAGTTCAATAGGAGTACTTTTGTTAAAGCTTTTTATAATCTTTTTACTTAGAAGGTTTTTGCAGAATGGTATGTCACGTGTCTCTTCCATGATATGACTAAACTGGAGAAGGAATGCCAACATACAAAATAACTTTGGAATGTTATTGCATTGTGACAGAGGACACAAATCCCCTTTTCATTACCTGCCTTGATTTCAACTAAACTCTAAAGAGAACCTGTTGCAAAGCCTATTTCTGCTAGTGCTTTGATAACACTGTAGATTAAAATGTAAAAAACACATGGAGTGTGTAAGATACAGTAAATAATTCTGTGTTTCAGTTCCCAGATAAAATCCAGGAAAGTAATTAAACCAGTTACACTATTCTAATCTGAATCTTTGAACTTCTGAGTAGTTGTGTTAGTTTATCTACTTTCAATTTATGACTGCTTAAATTAAGAAATGAAATTTACACATTAAGTAAGGTATTTCTCTTTCTGTGCAAAATTCTTGATTCAAACTGACACTTTTTAATGTAATTTTCAACTTTTTTGACTAACTGGAATAGGAATCAACTTGAGGTCTCAATTTACTTTCTTCATGACTTTTCATTAATTCTGGTCAGAAACCCACTGCTTGGGTTTCTGTGTTCAGGCTCAAGCACAATCATATTCTGGATCAAATTAGCTGTTTTACAAGGATTTTTTTCAAAAATATTTCTGACAGGCCCTGTTTTCAAGCTACAAAGATCTGTGCTTGTTAACAAGACCAAAATTCCAGGAGTAGAGTTTGATTTTGTTCAAGCTTTAACAAAATCAAACTCTACTCCTGGAATGAATAGAGTTAGCTTTTCAAAAATTAAATTTTCAAAATAGTTAGGGAAAAGAGTAGTTCAAAGAAAAAGAACACTTTTTTACATAGTGGGAGTTTAGAATAGCATCCTTACCAGCCACTCTCTAGGAAAAAATACAATTAAAAGACTCAGAGAGAGTCTTTTACCTTTGGTAATTTTAATCAGTGATACATTTCCATAAACACATTTTTTTCTGTAAACAATTTGCAAGGGAATGTATTTCATGCTGTTTTAACATGCTGAGACCAAGTTTATTCTGATCCATGCAGGTCTTTTAAAACAACTGAAATAGGACCCATTCTGTGCTTGCTGGAGGGCACCATGTCACAAAGATTATAAAACTATAAACGGCATTCTCCCTATGATTGGCCTTGAGACATCTAAAATTACTTATTATTAGACAGTTTGCAAATAACCCTTTCAAATCTTTCATCTCATTAAATCTGTGCATTGTTGGTTACCATACAAGATGTACCAGACACTTTATCCATTCTTAAGTAACTTCCTGAATTTTTACTCTGGTATGACAACACAGTTCTTGTAACCTGTTTGAAATTTCAATTTAAAACAGTTTTGCCACCATTCTCTGTGTGGTCTAGTTTCAAACTTCATGCATATGATCTCAGAAGTCAGAGTTGTTCTCATACGCATGAAAATTTGGGTTTCCCAACCTAGTCATTAGGCACATTCTTCCCACAAAAGAGAATGGTAGGAATGTTCTTATCTACAGAAAGATCCTTCTGTCAAGGTTTATTTGGTCTACATCAGAGATGTTCATAGCTTTTCATCAAGGTGGTTAGTAACACCCTTTTCTTGCAAAGCCTTTTGATAGATACGAAAACAGGAAGAATTTTAAAAATCCAGGGGATAAGTGTTATTCACGAAAGTGTGTTTGTATTGAGAATTTTAGCTCTAATGATGGTAGAAAGTTCTTTTGTACAGGAATGAAATTGCCAGTTCCTTTCAGCATTCAGACCTTCCACTCTGAGTCCAAAATAATGGTTCTTCAATTTCTATTAAGTGATACACCTCCTAAAATAGTACCTACAAAACAGATGCACTTTTTAAACAGTTAATTTTATATTGTCATTCTAGCAGTCATTATCATTCTAGCATTTTTATTGTCGTTCTGAGCCTACTTTTCTATAATATTTAATCAAATCCTAAAGCACTGCTTTATTATAACAGGTCTCATGTAGGTTGTGCACAGGCACCTAGAAACAATCTGTACCTCCCTGACTTACAGGGAAATAAAGAGAGCAAGAAGTAAGAATAAGTTGCTAAATTATTCAGCTGATTAAAGATTTCCAAGACTTTTTTTAGATGCAAAGAACAATCCAGTTTTGTAATGGTATGAACATTTTTCTATTCTCTGTGGATCACACAGGCATCAGAAAAGAGAGAAACACAGACCCCATTGCTAATAACAGGTAAAAGAACTGATAGCCCTAGTGCACAGAGCAGTAGTGTCCCTTCCATAAAGAAAACCCCCAGCCCTCCATATGAGTAGTATCATTTTCTGGGCCACACTAACTTCCAGTAGGAGTGAAATGTGCTAATGATTGTCACTGATTGCTCATCTACCAAGAAGCTTCCACTGCTCTTCTTGCTTAGAGGCGGTTTACCGGCATTATATCTTCCTTTCCTGTCTCCTATTTGTGTTGGATTTAAGTATCCCATGATTTTTAATTACAAGAATTTATACACCTTAATGTTCTTGCACTTTGTTTTTGGCATGATTTTTTTTAGATTGTGGTGATATTCTGTTGGAGATAATGTCTTGCTGTTGTCCTGGCTTCCACTAAATGGAACTAAACTGCCAACACAATATTTTATCTGTCTCATTCTGTGCCTTAAAGGACCATAGACTGGTCAGCATAATTCCTTCTTTTTCCATCAAATCCACCAGTATGAACAGCTGCATCTCCCTCGTTGTTCCACAGGCTATGACAAATCACATACCCATATACATGCACATACATTAGATATATGTAGAAAATATATTCAAGAGAATTCCTGGTTTTGTACCAAGTGGAATCCAGGAATGTTAACAAATAAAGAATAGAGACAAAAAAAAGGGAACTTAAAAAATTATTAATTTTTTTAATTTTTCTGTAGCAATCTATACAAATATACACAGAATATTAAAAAAATTAGTTCCTTCTGTTGTTACTCTTAATATTCTATGACTCATAGTTAAAATTCTTTATTTCACAGACTTGCCTTGTGCCAAAATGTCACTCTACATAATTTGTGCTAGGAAGAGGAGGGATTTTATTCATTTTAGTACTTTGTCCTTACAAGACTGCAGTTATATTTTGTATCAAATTTGACTTTTTGCCTTGCATTTTGTCTTTATGTGACCACATGGAAAATGTAAGTTTATCAATACAATGATATTACATAATTTTTAAAGCAATGTAGGAATAAATGAGGTAAGAATATTTAAGAAAAATGAAAATAAAGAAATATAATGTAATAGATTCTTCCAGTTCCATATTAATGTATACAAATGTTTAATATATATGAGGATAGCAGTGAGTGGTATTTACATTTATTTTGGTCCATTGCCATGTTTGTTCAACAGCAGAGAATGATCACTGAGTAGCAGCACTGAGGAAGAAAAAACAGTTTGGAAATATAATTTTTCCTGACTTTTCATTGAATTAGTGACTTAACCACTGTTGTGAAACTGACCAGGCTCCACTAGGACACAAGCTATTTCTTTTCAAAACAACCTGATTGGAATTTTTTTTTGTTGTTGGTTTTTTGGTTTTTTTTTGTTACACCACTTGATGTGATTTTGTGTCCCAATGGATTGCTACGTTCTGTGTGACTGACTTCCTCCTCTCCCTTTGTGCACGTGTGCATAGTTAGTGATTCTGTCTATTAGACCAACCAAGTAAACATTGTTTGCCTTTTGGGAGCAGAAGTGTGACACTGGCCGTGGTCTGCAGTTGCTCCCTGTCACTTTTTGGGTCATTTTTTTCCTGTTTTGCTTCCTAATATTTCTTTTGTTTTCTGAAGGAAAACATTTTGTGCCTGAAATAAGGTGTAATAAAGCAACAGCTTTACAGCTTGTTTTCATAATCTATTTTAATTAGGAACATAGTTACAAAAACTAGGTGGGGTTTTTTTTTTAGTAATGTTTTTAGCTTAATGGTTAATTGGTTGCATTTTCACTTTCAAGTAAAGATGCTGAAAACTTTGAATATATTTTTCTTTAGTTGAATACTACATGTTCTTGTTAACTATAGGTAAGCCATGAATGTTCTGTGAACCTTAGAAATTTAGGTATGTTCTTCCTAACACACAAATTTCCCACCTGCCAAGGGTTCTTGGCTTCCTGTAAAACCCTTACGCTGGTCCACATCCTTGTGATCTTAACTCTACAGGAGCACATGAGGCAGCTTTGGCTACTTCTGAATTTCACAGAAGTGTGTCTTAGATTCAGGCATTTGTGAAGTCTGTTGCTGTTCTGCAGTCTGGTGGGTGACAGACACAAAAAGATTAAAATTACGTGCGGCAATGTGCCATTGTTCTTTAACCTTAATTAACCTGAAATGTCATATTAACTTAAGCTTGGATGCTTTGCCCAAGATATTTCTTCCTTCTACTTTTATGTGTCTACTTGTTTACCACCCCCTCCTCTAATGGAAAGATAAGCATAAATATTACTAAGGAACTTCTTTAATGCACTAGTTTTGTTTATTCTTCTAAAGGAAAAAGTGTTTTCCCACTGTCTATTTTCTTTCATACTTAGCACTAGTTTTGTGGAGTTGAATGAAATTATTTTACTCTCTTCTGCATTCTCCTTAATATTTGGTAATCAATATTTCATTTGAATTTCCTCTCCTTTCTCCTTATTGTCAGGCTGCTTTTCCTCTGGAGGCTGCTGAATCTAGTCTTTCTACTAGTTTCATAAGAAATTTGATTATAAAGCATAATTTAAAAATAATATTTACAAATGGGGAAGGTAGAAATGCTACGTTTAATGAGAGCTTTCTTTTCCTTTCACTCTTGATTTTCCTTTTCTCTATTCAGATACTATATTCCAACACTGTCATAAATCTTCTCCCTGAATTCTGAATCACTCACTCTGCCTTTATTTTCTGTCATTTGATTCAAGGTGATTTCTTGTGGTCATTATCTGTCCAACTTGTCTTCTGTCATCCAATATTCCTTTTAAAAAGCTTCTCTTTTCCTCAGTAGCTCTCATGTGTGTTTGTTAATGTATTACATTTCTGTAAATCAGTTCAATTCATTAATAATTGCTTCATTGTTCATGAAGTGAAAGCTTCTTTATTGCTATCCTACTGTTCGCATATTTCAGAAGGCTGCCAATGATTAAAACATAATTACTCTACATTGTAATGCAATCCTATTTAAAATGGTAGCTTTCAAAAAACACAGAATAGTCATAAAAGTATAGATCTTTGGTTTAAAAAGTAAGCATTATACTTCTTTTTTTCATATGGACTCCAAATAATAAGAAAAAAATAAACAAGGAAAAGAAGGGAAAATTTTCAAAAACACTGTCTGTTCTTATGGACAGAATTCCTGTCAAGCAATAGTTGATTATTTATTGAAACAAAGCTAGAAATTTTCAATAAAAACTTTAAACACTAGAGATGCTAGCATTGGAAAACTTACCACTTAAAAAAAAAAAAATCCCTGTATTCGCTTGTATTGTTTTTAATTAAAATTCTGAATTATCTTTTCTAGTTACTTTGTGGCTTTTTTCCCTAAATTATATACTCAGAAACAATATATTGCTTTTGACCAATACCAGAATCATTACTAACAATGCAAAATTAATGACCACATCATTAGAATTTGAATATATTCAATAATTTTTCTAACTGACCTGTGGTACTGAAAAGAAGAAAAAAACATTAAATTAAATTTCTGAGCAACTTTTTAGTGCTAAGCATGTAGTAATAGGCTTCTGCCCCCATGTATGAGTTAAAAAACAGAAGTACTTCAGCAAGAATTAAATATAAATATTTATATTTGTGTAAGATTATTTTTAAGAAAGTTTTGGGAAATATATTGATCATTTTGCTTCAGGATATGAAATAATTGCCTCTGGAGACTGTTCCATTATCATGGTACAGCAGTATAGGTACATGTTAGGCTTTTCTCTTAGGAGATACCAGTTAAAGGTCACTGCCTGAAGCAAGGTGACAACTGGAATTGATGGGCCATCATAATTTTCAGTAATGTGCTCTGATTTAGCACAGAAGTGCTATCTGAAGTGAAGAAAGATCACAGTAATCCATTAATCAGTTATTTTTTATTTATATCATTTGAGTTCTTTAACCTTACTGAAATAATTCTGGTCTTCAAGACAGTTTATGGACTGAAAGAAAGGAAATGGAGCAATGTAAAAAAAACCTGCCAAATGTAAATCTCTCCAATCTCCTACAGATATATCAGCACTTTTTGGAATTTCAATAGTGGTAAAGTCAAGGGATTGGCTTAAAAGAAAACACATTATCCACTGCTTTGCATATATTCCCACTGTCCCCTCAAGAGAAGAACTACTTTTTGTCTGCTGAGACAGATGTAAGGCAGCTCTACATGTGATCCCTAGCTTGAGAGGAAATAATCTGTCTTTTCTCTCTGCCCAAGGAGTAGACTTTGATTTTGTTTCTCAAAAATGGGCTTGCACTGTACCTGTGCTGAAATTCCCAACACCTAGGCAGAGTTTCTGTCTTCTGCATAAGTTCCGTATTAATTCCTAGTTCTCGTAATAATGGCACAAAGATGAGCCAGTACAAAAAGCAATGATGAAAGATGATGAAATACAAATCACAGAAATTGCAGTTTATGAATGTTTGTTATTTTTATTACTGAGAGTTGTATGATTCATTTTGTTAAGATGAAACCTGTAAGAAATGTAAGGAATGGCCTTGAAGGAAGTATTTACTGCCTCGTGCAATGTCTAGGTGGTACTAATTAAACAACAGTGCTATTATCAATATTTTACCTTTCTTCTCCTGTATCTTAACCCCCAGCACTCATGTTCACTGGGTGATATAAAGATGAAGAGTGGAATTGTTAGGTTGATTAGTTTTAATAGACAGAAAGGAAGAAAATGAAACTGGACTTTTTTTATAACCTACATTTGGTGTGGTTGTAGCAGTAGCAGTACTCCATTGAGTTTATTTCATCATCCCTTCAAATTTTGCATGCATAAATGTATATTAATGGCATTAAATGAAGTAACTAAATATAGGAACTAAATAACTAAATATAGGAACTAAATCCTAAAAATTCAGCATACTTACCATCTTACTATACTTGTATGTACATCCCTCTGTAAATAAAACTTGGTTCCTGACATTTTTATTACAAGATCATTAATTCCCCATCAGTTATCAGTAGGCCTCTTGATTCTGTAAAGAGAATGTCACTGTCATTTGCTCAAAAAAAAGTGTGCAGATTTAGCCACAGTTTATGTATTTTAGAATTCTGTACTTCTATTGATTTGTTTTTTGAGAAGGAGAAGCTTATTTGTAGACCATTTATAGAGCCACCAAAAAACATGTACTTTGTTCCCTTTTGGTATTACATCTTAGAAAATTTTAGCACTACTACTGCATTATTATTTCTTCAAACTAATTAGTGGCTTAAACAACTGAGAAGGGCTGCAGTGCACTTCTGAACCAAAGGATATGTTTTCTGTTGCTAAAAGCAGTGGGGTTTTTTCTTACTTTTGATTTATTTTAATTTGGTTTTATGTCCCTGCTCTCTATAGTTTTCTGGAACAGTTGTGCATGGTTTCTGAAGTGCTCTCCTATATTCTTGTGCCTGCTTGTATATGGCTTTAATTTCCATCCACTCAAAACATAAATAAATTTATTGGTTATTTAAAATTTACTTCTTAGCAGAAAAGATTTTGATTGTCTAAATTATTTTTACAGAAGAATTGTTGAATCCACTTTCTACAGTGTTCTTTTCACTTAGGAATCAGGAAATGCTATGGACTGGATTTTTCTAAACATACCAAGTGACATTATGCTTTCGTAATTTAAGCAAATTGTGAAGTCAGTTAATTGTCAAGTTAATGTTTTTAAAAATATGGGGGTTGTGGGAATCACATCATTTTAGATTCTTAGTAAAATACTCAAGTATGCATGAATTCTTTTAGAAGAGTTTTCTTACACCTTATACTGTTACCAGTGAAGATAATTTTGAGTAGTAATAGAGGAACAAATGAAGTCAGTCTCTAAAAACTATGTGTAAATATATTTTTTTTTTTTTGCAGTCAGTTAAGGACAGAGGTTAAGAGAATGCAAATGAAAGATTTCTTCCCATCTGATTTGATACTTATGAAAGAATGCAAGTATTGACCAAAAGTGTATCAAAAATCAGACGTGCAACAACACGTCAGTTAGAGTCATAACTTTCTCTGGAAACATAGATCTATTTTTTTTTTTAGATTTATGGCTTTTCAAGAACTATGAGCAGAGGTTATTGTTTTGCTGCATTTTCTCTAGAAGTCTGAAAAGTTAGCAAAAAAAGAACAGCTACACTGCAAATCTAGAGTGAGTTTACACTTTCCAACATATGCTGAAGGTTTGTCTCAGGCATTTTTGAATACTCATTCCCTTTTAATTAATTAAGTAAATTTTAATTTCCTTACCTTTTCAAATAAGAAACCCCAGGGAGTATTCTTAAGAAGTTTCATTTACTACATATTGTCTGTTATCAAGCCCATTCAGACTGAATAAAAGGCAAAGTGAGTTTTGATTTCATTAAGTAATAGAACCTCAATTGTTATTCAGTGGAAGCTGTTCTTTTAAGAGTCTCTGCTAAAATACCATTTCAGTACTATTTATGAACCACATTCTCTTTCATACATCCCTCTTCTCAAATCACAGTTTATTATGAGTTTATTTGAATGATGTCTATGGTCTCTGTGTGCACAGGACTATCATGCCTTGTCTTGAGCTAGGGACTAGGCCAAGGTGACCTTCAGACGTCCCTTCCAACTACAGCCATTCTATGATCTTGATGGCATAAGGCAGCAAGGGAGAACGTGGAACCTTTCCCACATTTATAGACATTTACTTCATTTATATGAATGAATACTCTTTGTTCAGTACTCTTTTTTGAGTATTGTTGAGTTAGATTGTGGGTACATTCTTCCTTGCACACATATTGCAAACAGCTTTGTGCTGCTTCCATGTCATCTGATAAATTTGGGATCCAGGCCATTGCAAAAGAGTACCATAACTTTGGGGTGTAAGTTTATGATAACCTTGGATAAGTGCCATTACTCTCAAATCAAAATTCAAAGTGTACGGCACATTAATTTACAGTGATCCAAACAAACTATGCAGTTGAAATGGTTTTGCAAAACAGATAGATAAGATAGATAAGACTGCAATTAACCTAGTTGTCTGAATAGTATTTTGGAGAGTCTTCTGTCCTCATGTCTGTGGGGACACTTGCTGGCTATGCCTTCCTGATTCAGTTGCCAGGAATTTTTTCTTTGTGCACCTTTTTTATCTCAGTTTACAGACTGAGAGTAAGGGATCTCTAGTCTGAAATATAGCCACTTAAGGAATCCTTCAGCTTGAATCCATTTTGCTCATTTCCTTCTTTTACTTTATAAAGTGCATGTTCACTTCTAATTCATTCAGAAAACAGTCTCATAGTCTGCTTTTGAAGATACAAAAATTAGTTTGCCAAACTTTTTTCACCTTTTGTAGTTAATGTATTAATTTGACTTAACAACAGGTTAAGCTTCACACTAAACTAAATACTTGTAGCTTTTATGTGTCTCCGTCTACTGACCCATTTATTTCTTACCTATCTGTACTTCAGCAAGTATGCCTGACAAAATATCTAATTTTGATTAATAACTGCAATTCATTATGACTGAAACTGGGTATGATGGCCTCCAGGGGAAAATGGTTAGCATATTATGAGGTATTATATTCCAAAACTTCATTATTTAAAGGAATTAGCTTCACCATTTAGCAAGGCAGTGAATTAGAGACTGTTTGACCAGATGGCTATTTGCAACAGTAGATATGCATTGGTTTTTAAAAGGCTTTGTGACATCTCTAAGAAAAAACATGAGAAAGCCTAAAAAAATATGAATTGCAAGTAATAATGTCAGAGTAAGAAAAACCATAAACATTGCATTAAGAATCAAGAAAGGGAATGGAAAAAAAATGAACAAACAAAAAAATAAAAAAAAACGAACCAGAAACAGTTGGATTATTTACAAAAATATTTATTTAGCCATACTCTGAGGCTAGGTAATTCCTAGGCATGGCAGATGCAATATCTGAATCATTTGAAATGAAGCATGCTGTATTTGAAAAGACAAAAATCATCAAGCAAACCAATGGCACATTGAATATCTGACAAACATAGACATGCAGACCCATCAACAGCAGTAAGGTATTAGTTAAAAATATTTAAATTTAATTGCATTTTAAAAAGTCTTGAAATTCAGCAATAATCCTGAAGCAGGCTGGAATCATCAGGACATATTAGTGCTGGTAGACTGACGGATGCTTCAGCCTACAACAGAACCAATTTTGTCGATTTTTACTGGCATGTGTGTGTGATGCACATGTATGTAATGGCATTTTTCCTTTCTGTAGTCCCCTCTGTTGCAATCTCTGTACCACTGGCTTCTCGGGATTCTTTCATAAGTCTACTTGAACATATTCACACTCAAAGGAAAAAATTTTGGGTGCCTACATGTTTTTCTGTTCTTAAAGCAGTATTACTTTCAAGGGTTTTGCAAAACTGGCAACAACTGAGAACACCCACCCCTTTCCTTTATGCTCATTCAGGTTTTGAACAAAGGCAGGATAGTCTATTCTATTCAAACAAACCTGTTCTTATTGCACTTAGCCACAGATTTTTAGAAAAGGAGGAAAAGAGCAGAATGACTTTCCTCAGCTTCCAAAAATCTACAGCTTAGGGAAAATTTAAAGCTAGAAGTTGTATGTTTGGATTTACTAGTCCTTCATCAATTTTTCTTCTATTACATTGCCCATGTCAGATTATATGTTCCTAGTATTTTCCATGCTGTGTCATGCACATTTGGAAGGTAGCAGTAGAGATTGCTTCCAATCTCATTGTTTTTATTGGCCTACTTTTTGATATTTATGTTGTAGCTACAGTTTCAGTTTCTGGTTTAGTGCACATTTATAAGATACTGTACTTTCTATTTTGAAGTAAAAGAGCAAGAAAAAGTGTTTGCATCCAGCAACCACACCTTGATGCCCCCAGAGTCTTGGTATGGTGCATTAATTTTTCAGTTTGTAATTTGCCAGATGCATTTAATGGAACCAATTTTCATTACATCTGTTCTATGGTTCAAAGAGCTCTTTTAGTTGCCAAAGGGAGCCAGCTTCACACAGATTCAGAGAGGGTGCTAATGCACTGTATCTTGAAGTATTAGATAACTAGGGATGGTTTTATAGCAAACAGATTATTTTTTAGACAGGTAAATTCTATATTCATGACTTGCCACTATTAGAATTCAAATTTAAACTGCTTAAGTCTCTTCCTCAAGAAACCATATATTGATTTTAATGTAATTTTCTTTATAATACTCTCAGATTATCTTTTTAAGCAATTGTATATTTCGTTTATTGGTAAAAAAAGATATAGTTATACATAAGTAAATACTGATTTTAAACTTAGAATAACTTAGTAAAGCTTTCTCATAAAATACTAAAAGATGTGAGGAGTAACATTTTGTCATTTCCAGCTCTAAGACAAGACAGTTTATTAGACCAAAACAAATTCCCATTACCAAGGTAACTGTACACGTTGTGCATAATTTTAATCTTCGTAAAATGTGTAACAGTTGTATGGTATTAAATTCAAGATTTTACTTGACAGCAGCTTTCAATGAAAAGGTTTTTCCTCATGGGCTGAAGAAAATTTGAAATGTTCTACTGCACTTTGAAGTTCTAAAGCATTAGCCATATGAGAATTATAAAGCATTAATCCTGAAGAGTTTCCACCTGACAGTCATGAAATAGCATACCTGTGTGAAAAGTGACTCAGTTTTACTTCCTCAGGCAATACTTTCCTTTTTTTCTGCTGCTTCAGAAATATCATGCATCATGTCGTAGTGAGAAGATGGCCTTGGAATGACTGGATCTTTTTGAAATTACTGAAGTCTACATTATCACTGTATTTATCTAAGATATTTCAATGACATTTTAAAAAGTTGTTTATACTAGGAGTTTTATTTTAGTTTGATAAGCCATGTGTAAAAGTTGTTCCAAAACAGTAATCAAAGCTTATTTTCACTGTGTTGTTCTAAATAAATGTTGTTTGTAAAGAGAAAATTGTAATAGGAGGAGCAAATCTGTTAGAAAGAGTTCATATGCAATTTAAGAACATAAAACATCTCCCAGCTCAATCAGAGACTGGGATCAATCAGAGGCTTGCCATGTGGCCTACATTTACATTTTATACTGGTCATGTTGTAAAGTCCACTTTTTTTTGGGCTTTGGGTACCAAACAGACAATTTCTTTCTCTGTTTAAGAGGAAAAAGATACCCACAACAAGCAGCCCTCCAAGAATTCTAATCTTTTGTTTTTTCTCATTCCATGGAGCATGGGAAAAGGAATCTTAGCTTTATTGTGTGTTCTGGCAAACAGCAGGACAGTGTCGCTTCCCCCTTCTGCTGCCTGCCCTGGTTTATATTATATACCAAGGTAATGACCACATTTACATTTCCTTGAAGTAAAAACAAGTCCTTATAGTGGTGGTATTTTTTGTCACTGAGACTGACTGAAAGGGGAGTTGAATTTGAATTAGCCATTATGAGATAAAAATGCATGGAAGAAGGAAGGGACTGAGGAGAGGGGTTCATATTCACTCTTCACAATATGAAGATATTCACTCCAGGTCTGTGTTTTGAGTTCAAGATTTGGGGTCACAGAATTTACACAACCAAGAACACAGAGCAAGAGCTGCCATGAAAGGAAAATGAAGAGTTCTTAAGTATGTTCATATTGCATGAATTTTTATAGAGGAATATTTAATACTCACTTAAAATTCACAACAAAAGGAGCAACTGCAGGTGTTTGTTACCCTGTGCATTGTCACAACTAGAGACTTAAAAATGGGAAAGAATTATAAAACATGATTAAGTAAAATGTAGCCATTTGGGCTTTTCTTTAAACAAATGCATTCTAATTTCCTTTTCACATTACTGTACCTACTTTTTTCATTTTCCTAGATATTTTTTCTTTATATTTAGATGCATTTGAAATTAGGTATTTTTATGCAATAAGACTCATTTCCATTGCTAAGACACAAAATATCTGTAGGTGTAAATGTATGACTGAAACTGAAAGAATAAATGGTTTTTCAAAATAATCCACTTATAGTCAGTAAGCTATAGTCATTTAAAATGCTTTTTTTTCCTTTTTTTTTTTTTTTTAATTTCTGTTACTAAACAGAACCTAAGTACTTGGCAACATCAAAATTGTGACAATTCATTTTTGCTTGAGATCTGGATTTGCTACCAAAAAGCTCACCATACAAACTTTTTGCCAGTGTTCCACTGTGGTTTTTTTCTTTAATTTCCTGACTGAGAACTGCTTTTACTTCAGCCATTAAGAAGACCCCAAGCCAGATTTTCCCTAGAAACCAAAAGAGTTCATAATAAAAAGGAATTTCTAACCAGAAAGCAAGAGATAGCAACAACAATAGAACAGCCTATGTCATCCCAACTTTGAAAATGCAACTAGCGAGATGGAAAGTAGATGGACCAGAATTTGCTCATCAGTACATTAAAACTGACAGATTTCAGTCCATAGATCCAGCTTCCCCTAATATCACATCCAGAAAAAATAGTATTTTAAAGAATAAAATCCCTCTAAGACTATCTCATTAAATCAAATTTCAACATAAAACCTTTTTTCCAAAAAAACTTTATTAATATTGTCCAAATTGCATTTGGCCATTTTCCTGGACTTTATGTTAGCAAGGATGACCTTTGAAACACAACAGTTTACCATTACATTTAGTGATATATGAGTATTTTTAGGAGAAAACACGAAAAGAGCAGAAAGATATGGATGTTTTCTCTAGATAGTACTACTTACTGCTAGGAAACTTTAGGCATTTCAGATACAGAAATAAACTGAGACTAAGGACTTAAAATACTCCCAAGAGACTACTGTGTAAAGCACATGAAATCTCCATGCTTTTGTTTTACTCTTTTGTCTTTTGTTCTCTTCTAAGGTTGCCTCATATGTATGTAGATCTATTCCTGTTTAATTTATGAGTGAGAAAAAGTAACTTCATCCAGAGAGGACTTCTCTAGTCATGTGGAGAGCACACCTTGCTCACTGTGCATTTCTGATATTCTGTCTCCTTTGTGCTTAGATTATTTTTCCAAAGCACATAGCTTCTCAAGGTACTTACTTTTCCAAAATACAAAGCTGCTTTCTTTATAATATAGGCTTAGCCTTGTGCTATGCATGGCTTGGTCCACATACTGAGTTTTAATGGCCTATATTTTGATTATAATTGAAATCATAATTTAAAATATGTAACAGGGCTGTTGTCAAATTATGGACAGTGAAAGTTGAAATAATCAAAAATAAGTTAAGAGCTTATCTGATGACACTAAAAAAACAAACAGTTGCGATGGTTTTTTACTGATGGATGTTGTAAATGGGCTGTAAGGAAAGGTACTAGATACAGCCAAGTATTTAGGAACCTACAAGGCAGACCTGAATTTTAAGTTCTCTTTCCTCTTTTTTGCAGCAATGCAAACTCCTAAGGTACATCATTGTGTGTTTCCCTGTGTCTACCTTTACTATCTGGCCCCATCCTTTCTATTCTTCAACATGTAGATAGCTTTGATGGTTGTGACAGAACTAGGGACAGGCAGATTTGAAATTTTTAGGCTTTAAATTAAACATCAAGATTATCATAAAATTATTATTACACTAAGATTTTTGTAAATTATGTGAGAAAGGGGTGTGGGGGTTGGTAGATGGAAGCATTTTGTGGCACACCACAAGATTTTCTATATTTTCTGTTTTGACCAGTTGATTAGTTTCAAGTCTTTAAAGAGTGACCTAAATTCTGCAGTTAGTCACGATGGCCCACAGATTAGTTACTGACATTTTCAGGACAGGGTATGTTCTAGGCTTGTGGGGAAAAAAAATGCACACCATATATTTGCATTCATTAGCGTTTTGGCATTTTTGTGTATTTATGGCATCTCAGGATATTTTAACAGGAGTTCTAGAACTAAAATGCACATACTTCAGCTCTCATCCCACTTGAAGTGTCTAGTCTTCTTCACTTTGCCAAAGCTTAATATATTGTCATTGTAGAGATTTTTAAAAATGCTCAGAAGAATATATTATATGGTAAAAACATAGCACCTATACTGTACATTAAACAAAATGAGTCAGATCTGATGTAAGTTTGTAGTGGAATCAAACCAACTTTTTGATTCCCATTCTTTTGGATATGTGTTAGTGATAAAAAATGACTCACTGATCCGCATATCTTTTAGATATTATTGCAACGGGAGTGTGCTTACTTATAGAAGATCCTTTGGTTGCTTTTCAGCCCTTTCCTCAGCATTGGACTGTATTTTCTTCTAGGAAGCTGTAATCCCTTTCAGCTTGAAATTGTATAGGAATTTATCTAATGCAGCGTGTGTGCCTTGGGCTTGGAAAGAGCCAAACAGTCTGCTAGCAAAGACTAAAGTGAGCACTGGGCTGTTCAATAGGACCATCATGAACTTCACACTTTTAAGATAGAAACCAAATGTTTAATCCAGAATCTGTGTATATTTTAGCCTGCTATGTTTTAAAGTCATCCTTTATTACATTCATATTTATATGACAGATCTGCAACATGACGACATTAGGCCGTGTGATTCTGATTTTGGTCTTATGTAATACCATAGAGAAGATTGTTTTACATGCATCATCAACATCAAATTTAAGCCTCTCTAAATTTATTTTTCTAAAAATTATCTTGAGAATAAAAATTACTTAGTTTTGCATAATCTGTTTTATATGAATCAATATAAATTAATATTTTTACTTGTGTCTAAGTTAATCTTAAAAAGATATCATTATTCCAGCAATTTTCTAGGCATGGAAAGAAGGTCCACTATCCTAAAGAGTTTTTGCTTTTTTTCCTCAACAGTACATACCATCATGTACCACTTACTCTTCTGATACTTCATGTAACTGCTAAACATTAGGATACTGCTAAAGCTTTTCAGCACAATAGGTTGAATTTATTGGTTCTGCTATTTTTAATATGTTTTAGTGGTACAAAGTCTTTAATGTACTCTCATTTCCAAGGCTTTCTTGTTACTCTTTTTCTACAATTAATGGACTCTATTTTCCATTATGATTTTCAGTCGAGACTGAAACAAAAGCTCTTTTTCAGAAATCCTTCTTCCATTTAGTGAGTTACTTTCCCTATTTCTTCTTTGCTTCCATTGTGCTCCTCTTGCTCTTTGTCTGCCCAAATGGAGCCCATTCCCCCTGCATTTCTTTTGGAATACACTCTTTTGTACCTTATTTGATACAGTAGTTGGCTTTTGTTAAAGGATGTGGTCTATGTAAATATTCCTTGGGTATCTGTGTTTCTTTTCTAACTCTAATTTCTTTGCCATTTCAAGTCAGTCTGCCAGCACAGAGACCGCATTATAAAGTTCTTACAGAGAGATTGTGCATGAATTATGGCTAAAGTTCATCACTGATGCTACCATAACTAGTTGCTGTTTGTGTTTCCTTTGTGAATATGAAATAAAGTACATTTCTCAGCAACATCCAAAAGACCTGACAAAATTACTACCATGAATTTCTGTTCTGTTAATTTTTTTCATAAAAAATTTAAACTTTTATGAGCATATTTAAATGGCAATGAAAGCAGTCATCTTTCTGTATTTTTATTTATTAGTAGTACATTTGCCTGTAAACAACTGTAATAATTATGACCAAATATGCAAAAAATTCACTTCTGCATAGTTATACCCTGAGAATCCCATTGACTTTAGGCAGTTAAAATTGTATGACAACCCAGAATCTGACCAATTAAAAATTAATTAGATTACTGTTAATATAGTTGAATAATGTTTCATATTAGAAATGCTGAAATTAAAAAAAAATTGAACTATTGTTTTGTTTGAAAAAATTAAATTCCCTCCTCCTTCATGCTGCAATATGTAAGTATTGCTTTGCAATATTTTAGTTCAGTTAAATGTCTCCTTAAGAAAAACAAATGTGCTGATTTAATTTTGCTCTGCAGAGTAAATGTTAATGAGTAAAATTTCACCAATGATTAAAATCCATTTTCTGAAGTATAATTTTTCTTTTATGGAGGCTGAGTGCCTTTGTAATAGACATGTTTAGGTTTGAAATTCTTATTGCTTCTACATCAGTTACTACTTAGTGTGTATTAGAAGAATGCCTAATGAAATTTATAGAATTTTCCTTTATTTTTAATATATAAATTATGCTATATATTTGAAGTGTTTTTAAAACTGTTGGACCACTTCCTGAGGCAGGAAGTAGCTTTTCCATATCGTTTATTTTAGTAACATAATTCAAATTTAAATATATTTATCTCAGCTGAAAATTACCAAGTTATTTGGACTCGACACAATGCTAAAAAAAAATAAAGAACTCACATTTTATGCCATTATGACTCAAGGCATTTGCTTACGTGTTTTGAGATTTATTCCTAATGTGAGCTATCACACATTTTTTTCCCCAGGGGAAAAAAATGACATTTTATATATATATAATGTGCATGTGTGCGTCATATAGAAATACGTAATACATGTTTATCTATATATAAATACAGATATGTCTTTGTTTTGAT
The DNA here is from genome assembly GCF_022539315.1 of Serinus canaria. NCBI lineage: Eukaryota > Metazoa > Chordata > Aves > Passeriformes > Fringillidae > Serinus > Serinus canaria. Next base: position 38,323,067 of record NC_066317.1, read on the forward strand.
AAAACTACACCCCTGTCATTGAAGCAATGCATTCTGCAATTGAGACCAAGGAGGTGTGCAAAGAAAAGCTTTTTGCACCATCTAGTAAAGAGGAATATTTAAATCTGCAGCCAAAGCCCATTAATTTCCCATATATTTCTCATTTCATGTTGAGGGGTACTGTTTCTAAGACTCATAAGGGAGAAAAACATGGCGAGACTCTGTTTCAGATTTGCATCTGTGTTACTGCTAAGACAAGTTTTTAGTTATACGTAGACCAGATAGCATTAAGGTTAAGTGTCTTCAATTGCTTTCGTTTAGGTTCCTTTTAATTTATGATTATTTTAAATTGTTTAGCCACAAGTGTTCTAGTGCAACTATTTATGTCAAGAGACAGATAATAAATACTTGAGAAAGATATATTTTATTGCCTATTCTCTATATAGAATAGACTGTTCTACACTGTATTTTCTGAGTGATGTAGATATCCAAATTGCAAATGATCCTATCATGTAAAAGGTATTTGAGTTTTATCCTTAGTTTAAGTGCATGAATAATTATTTACATATTTATTAGTTTTAATTTTCTGTCATTGGCATTTGCAAGTGCTTTGATCTTACTGTGATGGAGTTAGATGAGTCTTGCATTTGGTTTCAATTTTTTTGACATAACATATACTGGCATCATGAGACACTATGGGATTGGACAATACAAAGCAAAATAGCAAGATAAATAGATATCTTTATGGCAAGATAAAAAGCAAGGTAGAAGTTTCTTTTATGAAGAAAGTCAAAAGCAGGTAATAAGAGAACTGAAAAATATCTTGATAATTCTAGTCTAGTTTTCACTAACATATCTACTTATATATCCAGCTACTAATTTTACTTACATGGTGAAGAAGCAGATTAAATAGATACAAAGGCTGAGGTACATTAGTAGGAACAAGAGGAAAAAAGGGGGATGAACCTAGAGACACACCTCATGGTGAGAACTATAGGGAGAAGCAGAATATGACATGAGGTAACAAAGCATCACCAAAAAATGTGTGAAGGCAAGTGGCATGAGAAAGAAAATAAGGGGAGGACATCTCTGTAACCCCTGCATATTCCTTATCTTGCAGCCTCTCTTTGCTGAGATTCATGAGGCAGAAGGATTTGCTCTGCTGTACTTAAACAGAAGTTCCTCTTCTACAGCACAGTAACAAAATTCAGGAGCTAATGGAAGGACTGTTCAGGAAGGCACCTACGTAGTCTTGAAAATGCCCAAAACCAGAGTCTCTAAATTTTAAGCTCTCCATCAGTAATATTTAGAATTTCCAAAAATACTTTTTAGTAGATGTGATTTCTGGCAGCTGAAAGCTGCTTGTAGTTGTTTAATGCTAGTGAAGTCTGTTGCAGTTGAAGGCTCAGGGGTTCTCTGATTGCCTGCTTTAAATCCTGCAGCTCCTATGCCTGCTAGAGGTACACTCTAAGGGGTCTCGAGGGTTTGGTTGCTAAATCTTCTCAGATGACATGGTAGGTGATAGGTAACTGCCTGTCAATATCAGTGCCAGCATCCCATTGATTGAAATCAGTCTTTACATGTAGCTCTTTCTCAAATTCAGTATCATAATTCTCAACACTGCCATTTCTCATTTTTTCCCCCAAAGATGGTATTATTTTTATCTTTTCTTTGAAGCTGTGTTGAACACCATTTACAGGGCATTGCCATTCTGAATGATATCTTTCTATTAAAACTTGGAGAAAAATGTGAACAAATCTTTTAAAATGGATCCATTCTTGGTATTTGAGATGAAAACTAACATTTTCTCTCTTTTTTTGTTTGTTTTGTTTTGTTGGTTTTGTTTCATTTTAATCTTCAGAAGTAGGTTTTCCTATTTCCACAGACTATACCTAATAGTTACTTAAGAAGAACACGTTTATATTACCTAAATTGCAAAATCTGGGATAAAATATGGAGATTTTGTAAAAATCATAGGATTCAAAAAGAGTCTTATTTTGATGGACACAGAATAGCAATACGTCTATGGAATTTCCTAGTCATTAAGAGAATAATGGCTACTCACATTTCCCAAATGCAGTCATCCAATGTTTAGAGAAATCTTTATGAAGAAAATGACCAGACATAAAAAGTTCTTCTCTCGTAAGTGCAGGCACTTAATTGACTGCTCTGATCATTAAAATAAATTAGACTTCATTCTCCACAACTCCCCATGGAACTTTTATCTCAAGAGAAAATTGTAAAACAATTCACTGTTGCAATGCAAAATAGAAAACCATGTTTTCTATACAGTAGCTGTGCCAAAGTATGCACATTTCTTTTTTCCATTGTCTTTGCTCTGTCGTCCCTTAAACCAGATTATTTTAATTGTGTTCACTTCCTCTCTCTCTCACTCCCCTCTTTTTGACAAGGCAAGAATTCAATGTCTGCTTCAATCATGCTACAATATTTTTGATTTATCATAGTCTTTTTCATATGTTTAAGGGCCATAACTGGAGGTAGCAATTCTAGTAAAATTTTCTTCCAAGATACCACATATTTTGTGAGTGATTGATTAATTTATTTTGCATTCCACATGCTAATGTTGTATTTCTTCTGCTCATGGTCTATTCTGGTAATATAGTATAACTCATTATCACAGAAAGCATAATCAAACAACACTAAGGTAACTCATATCTCTACTGGAATTTTTAACTTTGGGGGTTTGGGGTTTTTGTGATTTGTTTTTGTTTGGTTTTGGTTTTTGCTTATTATAAAACATTCCTTGTCTTTAGTTTCCTTTAATTTACTTTTCTAAGGTGATCTTAAAAACTTTCTGTTCATTTTCTAGGTGCTATTTAAATCTTAGAAAAGCAGGGCTTGAAGGTATCTCAAGAGGTCATTTGATCTTCTGCCAAAGGCAGAATCTCCTCTGCTGAAGTCATTCCTGTCAAACATTTTTTTAACCTGCTTATAAAGACCTCTATCCTCTTCTGACAAATTTTTATGATGTCTTTCTGTAATCACTGTTTGAAGGTTCTTTGGTAGTTCATAATTTGAGTTTTTCTTGTTGCAATTGAAATTCAGTAAATCTTACCCTGTTCAACAAGAATATAAAGAATATTTCTTTTCCCCTCATTCATGTATCGTTTAGCAGTCTTTTTGTTTTCCTAAATCCATGCTTCCTATAATTTTTGAGTTATAGCTTCCTCAAAGCTCCATTCCTAAAACTGGACCCAGTAAGCACCTGGTGTGTTGCCAGAGACAGAGAGAATGGAAAACTGATTTCCTATCTATTGCAAGCTACCTTTTTTTGCAGTTCCCATTCCAATTGCTGTTTTCATAGCAGTAAAATGTATGTTGACTTCTGTGAATATGTGATCCTCTGAAAACCCAAATTCCTTCCTACATAATTATCAACAAAATAATCCCTGCAATGCAGTTGATCATTCTTGCTTAAGTGCTGTATCCTCAATCAAAGGATTTGATCAGCTGCTTGATCTCATTGCCTCTGCTCTGAGACATATAAATAACTTTAATCATGAACAGACACATGATCAGCTTAATATTTCATCACAGGACTTTTGCAAAATTATAATCATACAATTTGAGCCACTGCCATGTTTGTTATTTACAGATTTCTGGAAGCTATGTTCTGTAACATTTGTGAATAATTTCTATCAGTTTTCAGACATTCAAGGTTTCATTGAGAGTTGTAAATAGATATGTAATATCTTTACATATCATGATAATTAACGATATATACTAATAAACAATATTGTTTATTAGATCCTTGTCATACAGCAGTCACTTTAAAAGCAGGCAGAAAAAATTACAGTGTTGCCATTTGTCATATTTCTTAAAAGACTTGAAAGACTATCAAGCATCGATTTCTTTTTCTTGTCATAATTATTCTTCTTTTCATTTTATCTCTAGAGTTTTTTGTGGGTTTATTAGCTTACACTTAAAAATGCATCTACTATTTTTTGTACATTTCATAAAAAGATAATGCTTTGTTGTGTCAAATTAATTGCAAGAGGAATCAAACATGGAAATGCAGACAAAAACCCCACAGATCTATATGATTATCTAGAAATTGTAATCATAGGAATACAAAACTCTGCCTTTTTTGATGGCACAGTGATTTTATTTTATCAGAGTATCTTTTAAGACTTGTTATACACTATGGCGATCAATGAGTAGCTTTAAGATACTTCTTCACCTTCCCTCTCTCTTCAAGAATTTAATCTCCTGACAAAGATCTCAATTAAAGAGTTTTATCATTTTAATTTGGAAAGAGAAAGAATGACTCATCTTGGATTCTTTAAAGATATAACACTGCATTTTACTGTAAGTTAACCCCCTAAATAATTATGTCTTTTGTTTTGGGGGATCTAAAGTTGTAGTCCAAGAAAATTTGTTACATTTTTTGGCTGTGCTCTGTTCTCAGTTTAAAATAATTGTTCTCATCTCCTAGATTCAAACTCTTCTAAGCTAGCATAAACCAGTGAAGCTAGGAAAAAAAAAGTTATTTTTAGAAAAATGGGCTAGGGGGCTTATATTCAACATGTACATAACTGCTAAAGTTCCTTAGGCTGTATTCAGCCACACTAAGGTGTGACTGATTTTGAACAGTTTACTTTGACCCTATCAACATGAAGTTCTGAATTTAAAATATAACATTTTGGGGGTGGGTCTTGCATGTGTCTCTTCAAATTCAGCAGATTTTTCTCTGGAGACTTACTTAGTAGCCTGCCACTTGGAAAAATGTGCTTGTTCTAATACTGGATTTCTTTGAAAGCATAATGTTGTTTAAATAGAATTGTTTTGATTATATGAGTTAAAAAAAAATGAACGTTCAAATGGTGCATGTGATGCAGGTGCCTGTGGTTTTTCCTAGCTACAGGTTCTCTCTCTCAGCAAAAAGAGGCATCACTCACTTCTCTTCTTCCTTTTCTCCCTCATTTACTTTTTCTTACCCAGCTTCCATGCTGCAATTGTTTGCCCTTTCATTACCTACAGTATTTCTATGATTCTTCTCTGAGCCACTAAACACTTTAAAAAGGCAGAAAATTACCCAGGTTCAGTTTTGCTGCCATTTTAGTAAGTGCTACTTGCCTGCAGAGGGGCTCAATGCTAGCACAGTATGGAAGAGTGTGGAATACAGGAACAATTTTTAATGACCAGGAGTTGTTTAGTTGGTTCAGCAGCTTGTTTTGCAGCTATTGTCTCACTAAGCTGAATAAAAATACTGCTTGTCCCTCTAAGTCTTGTTTTCCTTGTCTCCATAAATGATCATGTCTTCAAAATGATGACTGGCAAAAAGCATCTTTTGTCTAACCTGTAAATCATTCATCCCTAAGGTAAACTAATCAAGATGTACTTTCTTGTTGTCACAAACAAGGTAACAAAATCAAATAATCAAATAGAAGAAGTCATCAGCTACAAATAATGATTTAGCACTAGAAAATGCAATGTATAAAAGGTTACTCCTTTTTATACAACACAGTCTCTTTCTGGAAAATGAAGGAGATGCAGTCCTTGAATTTATTTGCACAAACATGCAAGGCACAATCCCAAAACACACACAGCTCAAATTTGCATTTAATTCAAAGGTATAACTTAAATTAACATTAATTAAGACTTTTTTTTATGTAATGGATATTTGCAGTTGCGTTTGTTTATTCGTGTCTTTTGCCTTTTGGTGGAGCTTTTTTCTTTTTTCCTTTAGGTTGTTCAGCTTAATTTTCCTCTTATTTCCTCTGTTCTTCAGGTGTTTTGGATTTCTTGTTTATTTTTGCATATTTATATGTGGTTTTAGTTCTTTATGGGGTGGCTGTTCTTGTTTGGCTTTGTGTGTGTTCTACTTTTTTATTATGTTAATCTAAATTTCGGGTTGCTACTGATGTCTTCAAAGGATTTGTGCAGCTAATAATTGTTCTTACATTAAGCAGCTGATACATGTAAAATTTGACATACATTTTCAAATTTGAGGCATCTTTTTTTGATTTAGTGACTAATGGCTCAATTTCTTTTCTGTGATCTCACTCTCAAAGAATTGCTAATAATAAGGAATTGTCACATCATACATCTGGCACATGTCAAGAATAATGGTAAAGGAGATAATTGTTTATTTCCATAATCATTCAACTTCCAGCAGAAAAAAAATGTATTTAAGTGGTATTTGTTTTTAAGACTTGTATACAAGACCATGGTGACAAAACAGTCATTTGGGCTGCCACTTAAACACGTGTATTTTGTTAGATGCCCAAAGCAACTCCAAATAAAGTATAAAACAAGCCAGTTTGCCAGTTTTCAATGCAAAATTAGGTATTATAGACCAGGTACTCCGTTGCTTTCTTTAGCAACACCAAACTTTTCTAAGGATGAAGACATTTTTAGAAGAAATGTAAATATGTAGTATCAATCTGTAGGTATTACTACATAGAACTGATTTGAGAGTTTTTTCATGAAAACATGCTTCCTTCAAATGACTATCCTCAACACTTCAGTGACAATTATCAGTCTTTGGTGAGCATCAAAGAAATAAAGCTCAGAGTACAAGCCCTCTAGATCAAAGAGGGGAAAACATATCTTTCAAAATAAGCACTTGACAGAAATAATGAATATTTGAACTTGAAGACTGAATTAGAGTATTGAGCTAGCTTAATGGCTACTGACTTGGGTTGTTATATAAGATATTTTTGTAGTTGTTCTGAATTCCTGCACTCTTGGCAGACTCTGCTGGAAATTACCAGAAAAATGTTATTCTCTATCTCTAAAAATTAGCTGATATTGCTCACAGATTTTCTTCTCTCATAAGAAGCAACAAGAATTCATGAAGATAGGGGTGAGAAATTACTTTTGCTTTGGGAAAAAATTGCAGTTTAAGAGGTAGTGGAAAAGCTCAAGACTTCACTTAAAATAAATCAGCATTCTGAGTTTATGGCTCAGAGCAGTGAAAACTTCCCATGATACATTTCATACCTTAGCAATAGATTTATTTTGCTTTTTTGATCAGATTTTTCAGATCTGTCTGAAAAGTGCACGGAAGGTAACATATGATCATCTGTGTAAGCTGAATGAATCAGAACAGTCCACAGTTCTACAGAATTTATCTTGTTTGATATGACCACAAGGGAAAAGAAAATCTGCATTTCTAGAGAAGATAGATATGATATTTAGATTTATGAAACCTGAACCATCACCACTAATGTTTGTGCTAGAGTTGAATCTGGTGAAGCATGTCAAATGCCATAAGGGCTTCTACAGGTACATAAGCAGCAAAAGGAAGACAAGAGAAATCAGGAGCCTGATGATAAGTGGAACAGGAGCGCAGGTGTTGGAGAGTATGGAGAAGGTTGAAGTACTGATTGCCTTGGTCTTTACTTGTAAAAAAACCTTCAGAAATACCTGCTGGGAACCAGGGGATTAATCTGGAGCAGGAAAGGTGTACCCTTAGTGGAAGAGGATCAGCTCAGGGAATACTTATATAATCTGGACATAAGTCCATGAGCAGTGATGGGATGCATCCATTAAAGCTGATGGAGGCAGCTGATACCATTGCAAGTCAGCATTAATTCACCAGTGGAAGTCAGACATTAGCAGCCGGATAACTTCCTGTAATGGCGTGCCTGGTGTGGTGGATATGGAGAGAGAGAGAAGTGGATTTTGTCTATTTTGATTTCAGTAAGTCTTTTGACACTGAATCACATAATATTTTCCTAAAGAAGCTGTGCAAGTGAGGCTGGATGAGCAGACAGTGAGGTGAGCTTAAAAATGGGTGACTGATCAAGGTCAGAGTGTTGTGACCAGAAGCTGAAGCCTAGATGAAGGCCAGTAACCCCAGGTGTGTCCCATGGGTCAATACTGAATCAAATCCAGTTCAGCATGGTCTGGATGATTGGTTAACTGCAAATGATCAGTAAAATCTTTTAATAACTTTTTTTTACTTTTAATAAGTTTTAATAACTTTATGTTTGGACAAATTCTGGTTTGTGCTTATTTAGCTTTCTGATAGAGTGGATGCCATAAATTTAAGAAAAAGATGGTTTATTGTTTTTTGATTCAGATGTCTTCTGTCACTTATATGGGCCAAGACTGGAAAGCAAACATGTCTGACAAACTATTTCCAGACTAACAAGAGCAAAGACAACAAAAACTTGACTGCTGCCTAAAATATTGAAGATAATTCTTAGGCTTTAAAGATTCACTTTTATTTTTAGACATATATGGGTTTTACCTTTTCTTTTCCTTTTTCCCCTTTCCTTTCTTTTTTCTTTTTCCTTTTTTTTTTTTTTCCTTTTTTGTGTGGTTATACAGTGATTTTGCTTGAGCTTATAATGAAGTGCTTTTGATCAGCACTAAAAAAGGTCTACTGGTGGAGTCCCTAAATGCAAAACTTGTGATGACTTCAAGGTCTCAGAATGCACTTATCAGATCTCCTTTATGAATAAGTGTCAGGTCCCAGAGCAGATTGCATAAATCTTTCTGGTTGAGCTTGGTGAGTGCAAAGCTTAATACCCACAGGCTTGCAATCTTTTTGAAGGTGATTATAATTCAGCACCAGCTTTGCATCCTGGATGAAGGTTCCCCTTGAACACAAAGTATGTTACATGCTTGTGTGCTAGTGATCAAAATACCCAAAAGGTTGCCAATCTTGCAATTCTTAAACCTGCAAAATGATGTCAAAATGCTGCATTTACTCAACTAAGCTGTAAATTCAGCCATTATAGATTGAAGTCACAGTTCTACTTCATATGGCAAAAACTAATTTAATTAATAGTATTTTTTGTACTATGCTCTATGGTGTAGTGTAACTCAGAGGTTTGCTGAAAGTTTATAAGTGGTAACTTTAGGATTTCATGAATTTTTTTTCTAATTTGCACAGTCACCTTCAGGTAAGAATTACTGCCTGAAGAAGCAAATAATTTAATTTTTCAAGTAAAAATTTTTAATTTTTCAAGTAAATATAAGAGGTAGATGTTCATCCATTATTGCATTTGCCATTATAATATACAGAGTTTGGAGATTTAGTTGTTGACAAGGTACAATATATTGTTTTATGGTCTGTTTGTTTTGACTCTTCATTTAGGTAATGGTCCCAAGCTTTTCAGTTTCACAATTCTACTAAAAAAATTTTACTGTGTTTTTTAAAAATTTACCATAAATTATATGTTTTTTGTTCTCATGCTAACTGTCTCCAACCTTTTACTAGCAAAATACTGAAGAGAGCTTGTTTTTGTGACAGTCTATCAAAAATACTCTTAAAACTCTATTAACCTCATACAAAATATTTTCCTTATTAAACTGAGGAACAGCGTGGTCTCAATTGTTAAAGAATATACTGCTGAAATTTTCCTCCTACCTTTAAGAGTGCAGCATAAATCGAAGTATAGCTCAAAAAATTTGTAATATTCTTTTAGTAATTCTTTATCTTTGTTTTTGGGTGACTACAAAGAAACAAACTTTTCTGCAAAATTCACTGATTCACATAAAATCATGCTTCCAATCCTAGATAAAACATAATTTAAGCCTACTTTACTTGAACAATTTCATCTTCCCTTGCCAGTAAAGTTTTAAGGTAATTTTGTTTCAACATCAGTACTTTCCTAGGAAAGAAATATAAGCTTTTTTGCTTGGAAAACCATTCCCTTTGTAATTTCTATACCTTCTTGGGAGGTAATACAGAAAGCTTCTTCCCTGGCTTTGTGGTCAAATCCAAAACATTGTCTATAAAGTCAAATGAAGAGCAAAATTTGTTATAAATATATAGACTTATACTGCTTTATCAGTTCAGTAAGTAGACTCCCTCTTCCACTAAAATCAAACAAACAAAAATATTCTTAAATGTTGTAAGCCATAGAGATACCTTTGGAGAAGTATACTGATATGAGTTAGAATGACACAGAGTTTAGCTATGATGTACTGCTGTGTCCAGTTTTAATTTTATGTTGATTTCCATTACTATTTACAGCGTCCCTGTACTGTATCTAATACATCACTGGATGGATACATGGATCTTAGCTGCTGTAAGGTAGATAAATAGCCATGGAAGGACCTTACCTATCAGAGTGGTAGCAGAGTGGCACTTAAGTTACACCTAAAATCTACAAGGTGGTGAACTAACTCATTTTTTGGGTAAACATCCTAATATGAACTGATGTTTACAGTCTTACTATTGCCTGATTATCTTTCTCTTTTTTTGACATATAGATAAACATACATACTCACACAAATATGCACAATGATATGTACAGAGTGTGTGTGTGATGATTTGTGCACAAATGTGCTCGTGTTTTATTAAATCTTCCCAGGCAGCTGTACCTTTTCTGTTTGACTGTTCTTCAATCTATTCATCAAGCTTATGTCCAGTATAAAGTTGAAGCAGTTAGTTGTAGACATAACAGTATTTACACTGAATTCCATTTGGGATGCTGTAAGGAAGTTCCAGCAAAGTTTATCATAGTTTTCACTCTTGTGTTTGTACTTAAATCAGCATAAATAATAGTTATACTGGGATAACACCAGTCAAACCAAGGGCTGTAGTAAGATCACTGTTTTCATAAAAAACCCTACCTATTACTGAGTCTGTTAGAACAGTAAAGCTTCTAAACTCCTGACACTACTTTGGAAGTCATGTTGTTCTCATGCTAACAACAAGACTGTTATTTCAACCTAACCAGCAGCATTGAATAAGTCAATAATAATCAAAATCTTTCACTTCCTCTGTTTCCTTAAATTTCTAAAGTTATCTGAGGTGATATTCAAAGCCAAAAAGACATTTTCTTAGACAGATTCATTTTATTCAACCACAGGAAACTATGATCTGTACAAAGGAAGGTGGTTTAAGGGATTTTTTTAACTTTTGGACAGGGAGATATTATCCCCTCCCTTCAAATTAGTTTATGCTGTCAAACTTCTACAATAAAGGATTTTTAAAGTTCTTTTGTTTTCTAAAGGTGAAACTCAGTTTCTCCTAAATATGAGGAAACCATTTTGCAGTTACCAGGACTGCCAAGACTAAAATTATTATTTTGGAAACAAGTGAATGCTATACTTGTACTCAATATTGTATATTGTGTTGCTTTTTTGAAAATAATTTTATTACATATGCTAATTATCTCAAGGTGAAAAAATAAAAATATACCATAGATTTTTTTTAAAAAATGAAAATTTCCCATGATAAGGAAAAATGAAAAATCTGGACCAGAGAAATACATTTATGCAACAGCCACTTATAAAACACTTGGAATGAAACACTAGTTGCTTGAGTCCAGTGCTGTGCTGGTTATACCACAGAATTCAGGAATAATTATGGGGAAAACTGAAATCATTTTTCAGGTACCTTTTTTTAATCTTTTTTATTTTATACGCAGAGAGCATAACCATTTTGCTGTGAAGGCTCAGGCAACCAAGGCTCCTTTCCATGGAAATAAGATGCTCATTTGACAGTAGCGTCCTTAGAAGTGTGAACTGAGATGTTCCTCTCAGGTGAGTTAGCAGTTCCTAAGGTCACACAGGGCAGCAGAACTGTAGGTGCTTGCTGTTTCTGAACAGACTATGGAATGAGACAAGATTCTTACACATAGCTCTCTTGGCTTTGAATACTTAAAATTCTACCTGAGCAACACTTCATTTTACCCATTTTTTTCCTCAGTTTCTCATCTAGTCAGTAAATGGGTTCAGAATCTCATTATTTCCCATTTCTGTATAGCATTGCTACTTCCTCTGTTGTGACTTTGGATCCTATTGTTTATGATAAATCTTATTATCAGTTTTGTCACCAGGTTTTGAAGAGTCTGTCAACATTTTAGGAAAACAAACATTTGCAATATGATCTGAAACTGCAAATTCCCTTTTGAAACACTTGGCACTTTACATCAGAAAGTTAGTTGTATTCACTGTTTATTTTCATAAATATTTTTAAAACATCTTATCCTTTGAGAATGGCCATCAGTATATTTTTTCCCCAGCTGGAGATGGTGTCAGTAAAAGCATAGCACGTTTACAGCTAGTGACAAGTTCTTGACTGACTGTATCTAGCAAGGGGTGCTTACGAATGCAACAGTCAAACTCTTTTCCTGAGAGACTGTTCTTTTGCTTTACAAGGGCCAGCTTCTATTGACTTAGTGATCAATTTGATATCTTGTTTCAGAATCTCTGTTTTGAGCAGGTACATTAGACAACATCAAACTAGCCCCCTCCAAGAAAGCTTGTTGTGTATGAATATCCTTGACCTTATGTGAGATGTTATGGATCTGGTTCAGGTAGCATTTTTGTCGTGTTGTGAGGGCAAAATTGTAGTTGAACTTAAAATTCTTGCTGGTTCTTGGAGCATAGGTAATGTACAGCCACTGAGAAAAACATAGAGGGGAAGGCGAAAGGGAATAAACTGCTTGTAGCTCCTATGTCCTTAAAGCATACAGGTTGGTTTGGCTTTGGGTTTTGTGGGGCTTTTTGTTTTGGTTCAGTTTGGTTTTCTTACTAAATGGAGTATTTCTCATGTTTTGTAAAAATATCTTCTTGTAGCAAAATTCACTTTTCTTTTCCCTAACTGATAAAATTTTGTACTAGTGTTTGACCTTACAATACCTGAATCTGACAGATGAAAGAATAATATCCACAGTGAACATAGATGTGTTGAACCTGCGCTGATCAACATGTATGTTACAAAATTAGCACCTGTTCACCATAACCCTTCACCACAATTGCTTCTTATCAAACTACATATGTCCTCTTGTTGCTGTCTCTGAGAATTTGTCTGCCTTCTTTAAGCTACCTTGAATGATAACAGTGATTTCAGCTGGAATGTTAATCTCAAAAGACACTTTTCCAATTGTATTCAGCATTTTAAAAAAACAACTTTTATTGATCCTGATTCCTATACTTAGGCTACATTTGTTAAATAGGAACCAGACTTATTGTCTGAGTTAACACAAAAATACCGGGAAGAGTGTTTCCTTACAGTATCACAGATGATACACATTTATCTGAATCTTTAAATAAGAGAAAAATGTGTGCTTATGTCTGGCTTACTGGAATGCACAGATACACATATTTCTGTGGCAGTCCTTCTGTGCTGATTTTGGTAGAATGAAGATACCGCTTTAGGTAAATGAGGTCAGTTGGAACAATCAGGACTGGATTTTGAATATCTAAGTTAATAGAGAGTCTTCAGTGAATATTTTTTCACTCTGTTAAAGCAAAGTATTTTTATGCAGCTACTAGTAAAATTCAAATATTAATGTTACTAAAAATCACATAATACCTCCTTATGACAATATGGAATAAAATCCCTTTAGCGATTTCCTTGTGTTTGGTCCATATCAAAACAAAGTAGCTTGTAAAATAATTACTGTGATTGCAAATACTGATTGATATCTATACTACTTCCCAACATACTTTAATAAAATTGGATTGAGTTAAAATTAAACCAACACATTATATTTTCCAAGGTTTGACCATTAAAATAAGGAAAATTATAAAGATTTAGGCTTTTAAGACACAAAGATTGACACTGTTAATATGCCTGAAACTTGGCTTTTAATTTAAAAGACACACAGATGAGGGTAATAAAAGTTTTTTTTTATATATATATATATTTTTGCTTAGTTGGAAGAATAAGATGTAATAAATTTTTGAGTAAGAGAGAAGTAAATTCTCCTGCTTCTACTTGATGGCTTGAAAACGATGAGTACTAGTAAGGACGTAGAAAAAAGGGATTGGAACCAGCCAGGCAGCAATTCTAATAAGAATATGGGTCTAAGGCTTCCTATGAGTAGATTTCTTGTGACAAGTAGAAACAGGACTTAACATGGCAGACCTTGATGAATATCAAGAACATAAACTGTGAAGTGTGATTGTTGTGAACAGGGTCACATGCTTCTGTAGCAATACTGAAACAGCAGGCAGCGAGGAATGTTCAGTATAATAAACATATCAACCTGAAGGATCCTTCATCTGTATCTCTGCTTCTTATTATCCAAAATAGAGCATACTCACTATATTTTCTGTGATTAAGTGATTCATTTCCTACAGATGCACAGTGAGCTCCACTTCTGAATTAATTAGTATACCTATATATGTGTGTTGTCTCTACAAAAACAATTCTATTGGTCAAAAATTACAGGAGTCCTGAAGTCTTTCTCTAATCTGAAATTAATACCTAGTGTTGTTTTATTCACCCCTAAAAACAGATGGGATAAGACAGTGACTAATACAATCTGAAGTTCTCAGTATTTAGCTTTTGGTGAAAGTACAGGCAGCATAAAGTTTAGGGGTAATAGCTGAGAATACTGGATCACTAATCCCAGAATTCAAGTTGTCCTCATTAACCTTGACAAAGTAAACATGATCTCACCACTGCCTGTTCTCCCCTAGTCTGTCCTATTTCTATTTTTGAGGTATGTAAACTTTAATTGCAGTAAAGAATATTTTGCTTTGATTACAGGAGTAGGTGTCTTTATCTTTCCAGCACACAGTGGGCATTGTTGTGGTTTAGGAATGATATTCTCCAATCCTGTGCCCCCACTGAGACTCTACAAACCATGTGCTGCTTTGTTGCTCCCTGCTTTCCCTTCACCCCTCCCCCCATGGCAAGATGGAGAGGAGGCTTGGTGATCCGAAAGGTAGAGATCACAGGTTGAGATAAGGACAACGTTTTGGGAACAGAAGTGAAACAAGAAAACACACAGTAACAACAGCAACAGTAATGGCAGAGGGAACAAGAAAGAACAGATTCACACGGGAAGGCCAGGCCAATACACAACACCAGACAGGTCCCTCCACCACATTTACTCAACTGCACAAGGACCCCTTCTCCTCAGAGAAAAGTCCCTTTTCCCCACTCCCAGCAATGGTATGAGGTGGTATAGAATAACCTCTGGGTCCTAGCCATGCCCCCCTTTAGAGCAATTGTGAAAATTAACCCTGTCCTTTCCAGAACCAGGAGGGGCATTCAAGGGGAAATCTAGGGGAAAAAAAGCGGAGGAAAGCATCTTGTATATGGCTGGAGGAACAGCTACCACTTACCATGCGGTTGGTGCTTGGCAAGCTAACATGTCTCCTTCAGATTTTCACATCATTACTTGACCTTTGTCTGTACATCCTGGTCCAAAGCATTTTGTGCTATATGGCGTTGGAATCACAGACCTTAAGTCACTGTCCTCTTTGTGAAAATGTGAGTGTTCTTCTGGAAAAGTGTACATGTAAATATAGTCATCTCATTGGCAAAATGGAATTTCCCTTCTAATTACTTCCTGATTTCTATGCTGTTTCATGTATCAAGCTGAAATATTGAAATAATTATCAACAAGTTTGGAGATGAATTTTGAAAGCATCATATTAATATTTCAATTTTTAAAAATATATAATAATTTTGTTAAGCTCAATTTTCATTCTTTTATAATAGAGTGCACTGGAGGTAAGCATAGGAAGCACATGCACTGCGCAGCACAGTGGTTTTCAGCTTTTACTTTGAAATATATTTACTCAGACATACTGCAAAAAATCAACTTTCATTGTAGCCAGTGGTATTTTAACACAAATAACATCTCTAAGTAGGAAGTAGGACCTCACAAGATCAGTCTCATGAAGAGAAAAAAAAATCTGAAAATAAGATTGGACATTACCTAACAAAAGGCTCCTAAAACATTCTTGTTAAGATAAATTAGACAATCAAATGATGGGTTGTGACAAAAGTTTATATATTTAGCAGTTTTTGAACAGCTGTTGATTTTGCAACACAAAGAGTCTCCATCTACACAGGACACTGTCTACATTGAATGTTTCAAAACTCATTACAAGTTTATCTCAAAAAAAAATACTTTTGTGGTTTGATGATATACTAATTATATGTAGATATATGTATTTGTATGTAATTCTTCGTATATATGTTTAAGTGCCATGGTTTAACCCAGCTAGCAACTAAGCACCATTCAGCTGCTTGCTCATCCCCCACAACAACAGGATCAGAGAGAGAATTGAAAGATTAGTCAGAGTATGTAGAAATTTCTTTTAAATAGTATTAAAAAGTTTTCAAAGGAACATTTTTAAATATACATTACAAGATTTCCCTCTGTCTTTTCATATCTCTGCAATACAATTATGAACAGAAGTAAGTGTTAGAAAGTGCAGGGCCCTAATTTTACATTGTGCAGCTCAGAGAGTATGTATTGATTGTTTTCACATTAGCTGATCTACCTCCAACACCATTAAAGGATTAATATATATTCTTAAAATTTCATTTTCAATTATAGCCAAGCAACAAGCATAGGCTCTCTGGAAATAGTACCTAAGAGCAGTACAGCATATTTCAGGAAATAAACTGCACATTTTATACCATCATATCATTTTACTCTTCAAAAACCGCTCAGACATTCTCAATATAGTTGACTTAGAAGTATGTACATTTCTTAGATTCCTACTGTACCATGGTCCCAAGGCAAAGATTTCGTTGGAGTAAGAATTTTCCTTGAAGTGGGCAATTAGCTAAAGAAAAAAAGAATCAATTTCTTATCACTTAGCCAGAGTCATAGAAGTTACTGTAATCTCTCATATCTATTTTTCATTTAAGTCTCCAAGTTATTTGCTAAGCTTGAAAAGAAGAAAAAAAAAAGGGGAAAAATTAAATCCACTGAGTATCTTATATCAATGAGAAAGTTTCTGCTTGCTGAAAAAGCAGGATTAGTACCTCTAAAGAAGAAAAAAATGCACCAAAATCCACTGTCTACTAAATCACTGGCCACTGTTATCTAAACAAGAATAATATTTACATTTAACATCTGAACTGCTCACAGAATGGACTGACTTCATTTAAGAAGATAATGGGTGAGAGTTAAATATTTCAGAATGATAAATTTACCGTCATATGTTACATGTTCATGCATGTTTGTAGGTGGAAAAATGCACATCTGTGTCTATATTACATAAATACGAAGCTGCAACTAATTAGAACCATTAGCAGTGACAGAGTTTTGGTGCAATTGGCTTATGAAGCTCTCTCTTGAAGGAATACTCAGTCTAATTCAGTTTAGGCAGTGTCTTAAGCTCTTCTGCTTGTTGCAATAATATGGGTCATCTCTTATCCCTGCAAAGGAATGCATCAAGTAATTTGCCATATTGCAGTCACGTCATCTAAGCTATCTGGAGCTATTTCATAACCACTGTTTCATAAAACCTTAAAAAACAAAATACAAGAAACATGATAAGCCCTTTCCTGTTGTGGTGTCATCCTGCATTTAGTTCAAAGTAGTTCAATTTGTCTGGCAGACAATTTAGTTCAGTTTGTCTAGGAGATTATTAATTGTCGAAACAAATGCATATGCCTTAATCTGTTTATAAACTATCCTAAGCATAGTTATTTTAAGTAATAAGGATAAATAATTAATACTTCAGGATATCATTTCAATAATGTAGATATTCAGAATTACAAGTTATTAAAATAGAAGTCAACATAATAATTTGAAATACACCTAAGTATCTTCACACCAACATTAGGACATGGCAATTAAATATTTTACTTGGGTAAAAAGTTAACAGAGAAAAGGATTATGTACAGTAAGTGACAATATGAGTGAACTGATATATTTAGCAAGCTTTTTGAGGTTTTCTGTTTAAAACAGGAGCTTAAATGGTTTGTCTGCCAACCAAGCATTTTATAATAAAGAAGTCTCACATTCTAAATTTTCAGATGTCTCTCAGTAGAGATAAATTGTATGTATATTTCATTGTATTAAGCTTTAGATATCTGGATTCAATTTAAACATGAATTATTAATCGAACCAAATGTATTACAGAATTTGTTTGTGTCATTTGAAATATAATCAAAAATGTTAGGCGACAAACCTGAGAAATACTCAATAAATAAAACTACATAGCTCTATTCTACTCAATACATATTTCCATGCAGAATTGAGTTTGGAGAAGCATTTCATAATTCATTGTTGGAAAAATCCTTAGTTTAGTCAAGCAAGAAAATTACCCCCAAAGCCCACAAGATTCATAATGCTTAGAAAACAAAAAGGAAAAAAATGGCAACAAAAGATAAGGGCAATTCAAAACTTAATGAGACATTTTAGGCCTCATTTACATCTCTAACCTGATGCAATTCTTCAAAATGTTTTTCTTACAAATTTGCATACTAAAAGCTTATTCTTCCCTAACCAAAATGATTATGAGATTTCCCACACTATACTAAAGTTAGCATTAGTCTAAAACCTACTTATAGTCACTTCTAGACTATGACTTGTGTATCATTTTTAAATCCACACCTCTATCAGATCTGATAGTGCAGCCAACTACTTTTTTCTTGATAAATGATGTCTGTAAATTTAAAACAGAGATTTTACGGATCATTACTACAAAGCATGGTAATTTTATCAGGGAGCAGCCTTTTTTGCTAGACAAGTCTATTTTTTTTTTTAATTAAATGTAAATTAAAAAAAAATCCAAGTATGTGGATAAATGTCTTTTGATTGGGTTAACATCATCTGGTGAATAGTGTATATATGGATTTCCAAAAGACTTTCAATGAAAACCTTTGTCAAAGGCTTTTAAGGAAATCAAGCAGCCGTGACATAAGGAAGGTCCTTGCATGGATAACTAATTGGTAGAAAGAAACGCACCAGGCATATGTTCTCTGTAATCAGTAAAGCAAATTGAAAAACTAGGGTTCCCTTCCCCAGAGGGTAGCCATCCTATGGGCTCTGTATGTCCTTGCAAATGTGTGGCTAAAGGACCAGTCTTCTAGTTATATTTATATTTTGTTTTCCATCACAATTTGAATTTGAATTGAAATTTGGTATTTTCAGAAGTGGAATAAATAGTGTTGTTAAAATAACAAGAGGAAACAGAATAGCTGTTTATTTTTCTTAGTTGTATATGAATTTTTTAATCTGGTTTAAAGTTTAAAATATTTCATATTAGATTAAATATTTGGCACTAAGGTGAGTAATGGAAATATTTAATGCAAAAGAAAAATAATATAAATATGGAGCATTTTATGATATGTTTAAGGAGATACAAACTTTAGGCACAAATAAGAATGATGAGTGATATCAAATATAAAATATACCAATGCGAGCTTGGTATGAATTTAAAATTCCTTTTAAGGCATAGCCTTTACACAGGAAAGTGCTTTTTAGGATAAATGCTTACCTAAGAATTGTTAAATTTTTCATGCACAGCCCTGAAGCGAGAAATCTGTCACCTGAAATTATCTTTGCTTTGTGTGTTTTCACACTTCTGTTAACAGTGAACTGTTAATTGATACACACAGGAGACACACACACAAAAAAAAGTAAGATTGTGGACAACATGCTGCCACTTAATGGATTAAAAAGCTTGCAAGGTTTCCTCAAATAACTGATATTAAGTAATTTTTGCTTTTATATTCACTTTTTACATCATGCTTTGAATACGTCAAAACTGTTGATGATTTTTAGACAAATAAAGCAGAGGAATAGGAAAACAAAGTAATTTTCTTAAAAGTCTCCTGAAAATAGATGTTTGAATAGCAGCAAGAGATCCAAAATTATATCCCAATTCTGTAGAAGGAGTAAAATGCATTTAAACTATATTATTGTAATTTCTTAAATATTAGACAGTTGGAATGAAACTACGTAAATTATTGTATAAAGGTGCTGTTCATGGAAGTAGCTGTTTCCTAAACAAATGAGATTACAAGTTTTAGATTCCTGTTGCTTAGTACCCAGTAACATTATGATCTCAGAATTTTATGCAAACTTAATCTGAGCCCTTTGACAGGAGTGATTACTGTCTTAGCTGGATGTAATACAAATAGGTGAATACATAATCTTGTCCAACACTTCCTGAAACATATTTCTCAAACTATGGCATGCTAAAGTATTAGACCAAGGTCTAGAAAAAGGGAACCAAATTATTCCTTAGGAAAAAATTAGGCTT
The DNA here is from genome assembly GCF_022539315.1 of Serinus canaria. Lineage (NCBI taxonomy): Eukaryota > Metazoa > Chordata > Aves > Passeriformes > Fringillidae > Serinus > Serinus canaria. The sequence continues at coordinate 38,342,951 of NC_066317.1, forward strand.
CTATGTCTAATACCTATTTCAGAAATTCCTCTCTTAGTTACTGCCTGACTCTGGAGGAGCCTTAACTCCAAATACCCTGGGTTTTTTGACATAAAATAACAACAGCCTATATTTCTTTGCATGAAAAAATGCTTTGATCTTGGCAGCTGAGTAATGTTATGTCTAGCTAATTCCTAGGTATTTTTAGGGATCCTGTGATTTTGTCCAAGGCCAAGAAAGCAATCAGTCCAGCAAAGCTTTTTGGGTTACATCTGCCTTCTTAAAGAATACTGCAGCTCTTAGATGCTACATGCTATTTCTGGATTGAGATTCATAATTAGAAATTCTTCATCTCCTCCTAAAATTATCTGCTGTGCAGAATAGAATTCAAGGTTCCTTGGGCCAGCAAAATGACCCCAAAACCGCACCGACCTTAAATTTCTGGCCTCAAAACAAAAACAGTACAGATGAAAAAATAAAATAGGCTTGGCATTTACCACTCTTGTTTTTCTATGAAATAACCATGTTAAAGTACTACATGTCAGCACCTTTACAGCCCCTGTTTCCTTCCTGTCCCCAGGGCAATTCCCCTGAATAAACAGACACACTTTTTTCTTAACAGAACATGCCTTTAACTAAAGAGAAGTGTATCCTCCTGAAATAATACTGCAAAGGAAAAAGAAAGTCTGTCCTCTTCCTCAATTTTGGAATAAAATAATGGCTTATAGCCTCAAATTTTAAAAATGTTATCAGAGATAAAATGCCAAGTTGAAGGAGGAGACTCATTGTATCCTTATGCTCTGACATTTTAGGCCTCAGAAATTTCAAATAGCATGTCTTAGATATTGCCCACTCTCTCTCTGTAAATACCTGTACAGAGAGCCCTAAGTGACCCCCCAGCTCAGTCTGTTGGTCTTATGCTTTAAGAACCAAACTTTGGCATCCTGCATCAGAAGCTTTCTCTTAAGGAGGTCTGAATTCCACACTGCAGACCAGTTGTCAAAACATTAACTATACATTATTTCATTTTCAGCTTTGTTAGTCTCTTCTGACTTTTTTGTTGATCAATGATCATTGTGAGAATATAAGAAAGGTTTTTCATCACTAGTATTAAGAACCCTGTCTGCTGCGGGAAATTTTCCCAGGCCTTGTGGCAGGCAAAATACCTTCCATAGGGATTACGAAATCTTACTGGCTTCACTTACATGACAATGACCTTTTGTTATTCTCATGCTTTATAAACCTCTCTGTCATAGTTATTTTCAGTAGTTCCTCGCCCTTCTGTTTCTCTTGTCACCCAACTACATTCGTGTTGGCGTACAGAACTCAAGTTATTTTCTGCCCATATGGTCTCAGTGAGTTAATCCATTTCTAGATTGTTGTACGTCAGTGCTGAGCACTCCTAAATATTTTCTAGTGAATTTCCATCTGGAAGTCAACATCTCACCTCCTGTCATTCTAATATCTTTTTGTCACTATTGCATAGATTCCTCAGAGCACAAGGAAAATTGAAATTGCCCCATTTTAAATTCTATTTCTTTTACTTTTCCTCTTTCTGCAGCACTGGAAGCTACTGAATTACTGTCCCAGTCATCATTTTTATTTGAATTGCATTGCGTTATTAATTAACATTAACATTTCAAAGTAATAAAAAAAACCACATCTGCTGCTGTATTTTCCTTTAAAAATTGGTTTTATTATTGCAGGGTATTGGATGATTGAGAGAGGACAAACCTGTATATAGGAATGTATCTATATAATATATAGATTTTGTATTATATATATATAATACATATATATATATATATATATATATGTTTGTTTTACAAATGTAAACATTTCTCATTTATAAAATACTCGGTCTTCATAGATTAGTCTCCCTTGGTTTTGGTAGTAATATTTTATTAATTATCCTAATTAAACAAAGCGATTATTTTTAGTATTTCAGTATCTTATCATTATCCTTATTTGTGATGCCAAAGAACCAAGCATTTCTACTTACCCCCTTTAAATAAATTTGACAGAATTCATAATCTCTAAATTTCTATACTGCTCTTTTCAAGGATTCCAAAACATAACAGAACATTTGTAAAGACCTTTGTGACAATAAGATGCATCAAGCAGGGCTCTTTATATGTTTTATTCATTATTCTCACTTTATTAAGTGACTTTCTCTTTCTTATTTGTAAAATATTATTTTTAAATACAGACAGGTATTTTCGGCTTTTCCAAACCAAGAAATCATAAGAAAATATCTGTGGGAGTTATTCATAAAAATACAGATTTACTTACAGTTTTATTTGGTTTTCGGCATTCAAAAGTTAGTTAAATGTGTTTACATAGATATCTATATTTTATTTCTTTTTCATTGTTTGCATTTCCAGCATTCTAACACTTAGAAATAGCACAAGGGCCGAGTTAATTTATCAAGCCTCATCATTTGTTGATTGTGTGTGTGAAACCAGAATAGTTAACCCAGGAAAGTGGCTGCTTTGCTGCTTTTGTCACCAGAGAAGTGGAGTGTTGCGAGCAGCAGCAGTTTCTGTTGTACTGTGCAGGTGTGCTTTTGTGTGACAGTGTACACTGCTCACACTGCAATGGGAAAGCCTCCTTTCCACTGAGCGCCTCCTTGTCCCTTCCCCAAACCCCACCCCATGCCCCAAATTTATCAGTGTCTAATTAACAGTCTGAATACATTTTAAAGACTTTTCTTAAGCCCAGCAAAAGCTGAAGTTAAAGCAAAGATTTGTTATATCCTTCTGATCTACAGATGTAATACCAACCTTTTAAACCTGTTAGCAACCAACATAAACTGAATAATCTGCAGGCTGCCATAAATTATGCTGCGAGATCCACAGCAGGATGAGTAGTGGAGAAATGCAAAGATCACAATTGCTCATATCCTTGCTCCTTAGATTTTTAGTTTTCAGACCCCTTAGTAAACCCTGTAATTTTAAGGATTATTTTAAAATTATTCTGATAACATAAACCAGTTATAAATTGTAAGGACATGATTCCACAAAAGTACACTCTGAAGGGTTTTTCTAGATGTTTCTGTGATTTTTTTTCTTGCATGTCAGATGTCTATTCTACATAATATTACAAAGGTAAGTTAAACTTAAGCTGAAATATGCCAAGGTATTGGGTATTTCATATCAAGTCACAACATAGCTTGCTGTAGCTTAGTATCACTATGAAGTCCATTTTAGAAATTTATAATTTCCTTATGAAAATAAACTCTTCTAGATGTATTTATGGCTTTGCATCAAAGTCCTTAACAGAACATAAGGTGAACTGCCTGATAATTTCTAAATGAGCTGAAAAAATAAGCAGCAAACATCAAAAAAGCATTTATATGTCACAGAGTTTAATCAATACAATTTAGAATATAATCTTGACACTTTTGTTCTTGACAGTTTTAACAAGTACCTTCACTGTGGTGAAGCATAAGTCTCTGAAGATAATACAGAAATTTCAGAAAGTAGGTGCAAAGGAAGATGCACCAAACGTTTTTAGAGGAAGTTTGTATCTTCCAGGAGTGTCAAAAAGAAAAGAACATGGCAGCTATGACAAAATCAGTAAATAGGACAACCTAACAGGCAGTGATTCAGGATAAAATTAGCACTTAGAAAAGAGAGGGACCAGGGTATCTGTTGAATGACTGAAAATAACATGCAGATGTCTCAGCCTGTAGTCTTTCCCAGAATATGCATTACTATATCTTTTGCCCCATTTCTCTTTTTAAAATACCACCTTCCCTTCCATTCTGCCAGCACAGTGATGAACTATTTGTAGATGCTGTGGAAGATACTTCTGCTACAGCACTATGGAGTTGCTAAGATCTAAATCACTACAGTGATGAATAGAAATGTGACTAGTATTATTGTAAGATCTTATCATTCTGTCAGGAAAACAAAAAGAAAAGACCAAGAATATGCCACAATGCCATATTTTCAACTGTGTTTTCCTGGTATTCAATCTAAATTGATTAATCAGTGTTGGATGGGAACAGAGCCCTTACCTGTACTGCTCAAAATTTAATAAATAACCACCACCAAAAAAACTGAAATCAGAAGCATAAACTGTCAAATATTATCCAAAGAATGGGAGGGGGAAAGGGTTTGGTTTCATAGAAGGAAGTATGAATACTAGAATTCTGGTTATCACCTCAGAAAACCACCTGTACACTGTACTAGCTGCACCTTGTGTCAAATAGTGCAGGAACATGGACAATAAACATTCCATGTCCCTTTCTACCTATTGGTTTGTGATTTCTCCCACATCCTGATGTAACATCCATATGTTGTTACATGTGCCTCTCTTGTTTAAATGCACACACGATGGATGTTCTAAATGTTGCCTTCTCTAGTGCAAAATAAGAGCTTTATGGACAGTTGCAAGCCATATGTTCTCAAATAGAAATCTTTTCCAGATGAACTAGTGAAGCCAGTTTGGTGTTTATCACTCAGTTTCGTCACCTCTAATTCTGTTTCATATGAATCCTAGAAATATTATTTTTGAGTAGTGTAGAAATTAATTCTGACTCCCACTTTCTCAGCATTTTTCTATTATAATTAAATTACATTTGTGAAAAGATATCTTTGCCTTTTATATTTTATTACATTTGGACCAAATGAAGATGTAAATAGACTTAGTGCACAGTAACTTACAAATGTGGAGATCTAGCTTGCTTGAATTGGTAGAGTAGCATTTTGGAATCAATAATTCCTCATAATTTAAAGAAATCTGATTTAGTGGACAACCCTTTACTGCTATCCCTTATTTCATTCAATGACCCGGACTATGTCTTCTGCTTCCTAAGTTTTGGTTATTAGGAGGAGGTTTGTGGTATTTTGATCACTTCACAAAAAATTAGGCTGGAAAATCACTGATTTTTTAATCCTAATCTGGTAAGTAGCTCTCAGGTGACCATATCTTTTGTTAACTGGTTTTGACTATGAATTTACTTATTTAATGTACATGCAGTTACTAGAGTACTACATAGGCTTGCAAAGTACAAGCACCAAAATAACTTTGCTGATTAAAGGCCTTGACAATGGAAAATTCCACTTCTATTGCTCCAACAGAAACTGTGCTGTAGCAAAATGGTATTATGGTGGGCAGAATCACATGTGCTCCAGTGGAGTTGTTGTTACTAAGGAAGAGTATCCAACAGCGTGGCTTGCATCATGCTGTGTGAGCCGCCTACACTTTTCAGCAGTTGGTTCTGTGTCTGTAATTTATTGCTCTAGAAACCATTATAATAATACAAGAAATGCTGCAGCAAATGTGGAGGAAAGAACACATCACAGTCAGACTGTAATGACTATTTAGACTATTTAAACTCAGCTTGTTTTACATCAGAAAAACAAGTCCTTTTCAATTACCTATTTTAAGCATTTTACTGGGCTTTCTGGCCTCAGAGTGATTGTACTTAAATACACTATTACACATTTTAAGGTAGTTTATGATCATAACTGTCCAAAAATGCAAGACTAAATATAAAACTGTAAAATCAAAAATTTCCACCTTGAAGAAAAATGATAAAAGGTATTTCCTGCATAATAAACAGTCTCATCCTCACATAAGTACTCGATAGTGTATGAAAAACATCTGATGGAGTCTCTGTGTACATCATCTGTACAATTATTTGTGTTTTTGAAAACAGGACATTTAATATAGGAATATTATGGACTTCTTAATTGAGTAGGAGGGACATAGGGTGGGGTTTTGTAGCTCACCTTTTTAATTGATGGAAGTATCATGGGGGAGAGGGCTAGTGTAAGAAAGAAATGCCTGAGGCTGCTCAGAGTGCCTCAGTGGAACAAACTGAGACTTCCAGCTGGTGGTCCAATTTCACCTTTTCAGTCTTGATTTAAGCACAGGACATGGCCCATAATTTTTGTCCTCTGGAATTTTTATCCTATGTCTTTCAGGACACAGCTTGCTTTTGTGTTTCTACTGTCCTGGAAAATGAGAGCAATTTTTGTCAAAATTATTCTCCCTTTATCTTCTGCAGGACAAAACCAATTTTTGTAACTGCATACTTCTTCCTCAGGCATCCAAATTCTTGTATTGACAAGAGGAAATTACTGTAAACATTGATGTAATGTTCTGATTTCATTCCATGTCCCTCATTTCTTTTGATTCAGTCCTCTTCCCTCTCTATTATGCTTTTTTCTTAATATTCTAAAATGTATAATCTAGAGTGTAGGCGACAAAAAGGTTTTGATTCTAGAATCCTTTAAACTTCTCTTGTTGTAGATTTCTAAACTGCCCTTTCCACAAAATTTTGTCTTCTGCCTGTCACTCACTGACTCCACTCCAATGAGCATTCCTTTTCTCTTTTGGCAGAGCTCATTTACAAATCCTAAATGTTCCTCTCTGTCAGTTTACCTCTTTGTCTCTTTTATTACCGTTATTCTCCATTCCCAGAGCTCTTTTCTGTCACATCCTTTGCTTCTAGCCTGTTACTACCTTTCCTTAAGCTATTTCTGCATTTCATTCATATTTAATGTTTCCACAGTTCTAACGTCAGTATAGTCACTTCCTTAACCTCCCAGCATAAGTAATTTCTTCTGCCTGAAATACTCTCCTTTTGAAACCACCTATTGCTTTGCTACCATATGCCTACCATTTTGCTTTTCCTTTACATGCCATGTGAATTTTTAGAAATCTTCGTGGTATTTTTAGCATTCAGTACAAAAACCTGAATAGGTACACAGAAGCATGTAATACCATAAAAATGATACTGTATAAAAACCCCAGTATGGGGGATAACCACATTCCTTAGGATGCTGCTTTAGATAATTTTTCCTGGTCTGTTTACAATAAAACAATACATGGCAATGTCAGAGATAAGAAGGAATAATTGCTAGCACCAAACCTAATTTAATTTTCCCTGATACAGCCTGATGAAAACAAAATTCTTAAATGCTAAAGCATTTTCACCAACTCAGTAAGCATCTCCTCTGAAGAATAGATACGGTCATCAAGGGACTGACCAACTAGAAACATCAAGGGCAAAATTATATTTTCATCCTCTCTTTTGTTTGGTGCTTTGTTTATCTCAGAGTAGTTGTTGGGCTTTTCCCCCATGGATTTTTTTGTTCTGGAAAAAAACCTCGTTGAATAATCTATTTTCAACCCTTGAGTGCATATATGGAATTTGAACATACTTTAGCACAACAAGTTTGAAATACATGTAGATTTATTTTCATAGAAATATATAGGTATACTAATAGCTCTTAGTTTTCTGATGCAATGTGAGTTGTTATTACATAACTTGAGAGAAATCCATAAAATTACTTATGAGTGTGTTGTGTTCCTTAACAAAGCCTGATTTCATAAGTATTTTTCTTTTGAGCAGAGTACAATTAAGCACCAGTTATGCAATATTTTCCAGAACCACTGGAAAAGTTTGAGAAACTGTAAACAATAAAACAGTAATAAAATTGTTGACGTTATCAATAATTAAAGATATTAACAGCCCACATTTTTATATTGCTCTGGTTTGATTTGGCTTGTTTGTTTGTTTGTTTGGTTTTTTTTTTTTTTTTTTTTTTGCCAAAGCATTTGCTATTTATTTAGGAAATTGCAAATAATAGTAATACAATAGTGCTTAGATATTTTTATGACCCTGGAGTTTTGGGGGTTTTTTGTTCTGTATGTTAATTTTTTTAATACTCTCATAGTTTATTTTTTGGTGTTTTTTTAAAATGTGTCACTGGAAATGTTTTCTTTCCTTCTTTAAATCACTTACATATCCTCCATAAACAGGTGCAAGCATGTAATTTTTCCAAACTCTTGTTCAGTCAAAAGCATTACTTGAGCAGAGATGGGCTACTGCATTTCTCTGAGTTAAATTATTCAAATCTTATTTTTATGAACTTGTTAAAATTAGAAGACTTGGTTTTCAACAGTGACACCTAGCTTAGGATTTTTTGGTGTTTTGTTTTTCTTTCCACACCAGGGAAAACACTTTTTACTTCTGCATTATGATCAAGTAAGATCCTAGTTGTTTCATATCAGAATTAGCAAGAAGTTCACACTTTTTTAGGGCTGCTTAAAGTGTAAAAACATCTGCACAGATCTAGCCTTCACTAGTCACTTTCTTAAACTGTTCTGAGTCAACCCATGAACTTTTCTTCTACATCAAAGCTTATTTCCAACTGGGCATTAAAATCAGCTTAAGCCATAACTGATCCTGCATGATGTGGGGCTCCTTCTGCACCATTTCTAGTACCTTATTGAACTTCTTTTAATTTTTTTATCAGTAATTTATGAATTTTTGTGATATGAAATACAAGGATTTTAATTTCTTCCCCCCCACCTCACAGGCTACAAATGATAAAGTGTGACTATGCACCAATATAATTGCTTAATAATGCTATGTCTGTTGCAAGTAAAAATAATTTTCTATCATGCAGTCTACAGCATTTTATAAATCTTCTCAATTTATTCTACTACCTCTGTATGTTTTCTGCTTTTTACCTTCCTTTTTTTTTCCTTATTTTCATGACTTAATTGCACAAGCTCAGCTGCTCTTCCCTGTTTGTCGTTACTTTGCCTCTGCCTGTGCTGCAGCTGCAGGCACCTTCAGAGCACTGCCAGCACCTTCTCTCCATTGACACAGCCCTTGCTGCTTTATCTTAAGTGCAAAGCATTGTGCACAGCTTAGGAAGAGGAGGGACTTCTGCCATCAGATATCCCTGGGCCCCAGATCAACAGGTAACTTTAGAGCTGTAGTGTAGATGCAGAAGGCAGAGCCCTGTTGTGCCTGCTGTCACTGGTGAGAAGGGCCTTCCTTCTCTTTTGAAGGAAGCTGAATTGCAGCAATCTGTGTTCACAGTCCTGCTTGAGATGCTAAATGCTATGTAATACAGTGCTCTTGTTTAATGGTTTAATCAATGAGTCAGAAACCAAAACAAACCTGCAGTCCCATTCAGAAGTTGCTGTGAGGATGAAAACAGTTTACAAAGGATCAAATGCTGAATGTATTTCTAATTTAAAGTGACTCACCATTTTCACAGGTGGATAATCACCTTAATGACAAAACAATATCATGATACAAGGCTACAGAGGCCACTATGTCCAACCTAATCAAAATATTTTCATCTCAACCCATAACTTTATTCACATATGTTTATCCTTATTTGCTCGCTGATGTTTTTTCTAATCAATTTAATAACAATCAAGAAACACTTTTTAAAAATGACTGGCAATCTCAAAGCAGGTCACCTGGCTTTTAGCTGACCCTGAAATGACTGACAAGTGGCAGTATATCTTATGTTTCTAGATCTAACTGGAGGAGTAAGCAAACATTTAATTTCCATCATGACATGCGCCAAAGTTTTTCATTAATTCTTTTGACAAAAAATGTCAAATACATGAACTTTAAAGAATTTCCTTTAAATTTATTATGAATGTAATGTAATATGACAGTACTTTTTACAATACACCCCTTTGATGGTGTCAGTTTATCTATGATAAATACTCAGTGAAATTATTTCACTGCACTGTCACTGTCTTTATTATTTTATTTCTTTTTTTTTCTTTTGGTAGGATTTTCTTTAAACTGACTTTTTTATAATGACCAGCATGAAATAATTGGAAAATAATAATTACCTGTATTTATGGATATCATTCTTGTCTCCAGGGACTAGTAATTGCTGTGTTACTTTGTAGCCTGCCTGTATCTCTCCTCACCTTGTGAACCATGCTATTATTGTTAGTTTTTGTAATGCAGCCATGTTTAGTGATCACTGCAAGTTTCAGAGCTCTTTTTCGGTGTGAATTCTCCAAAATCAAAGACAGCCCACGTACCAGAAAGCTTAACACACATGCTAACACCACATCTGACAGGCAGAGCAGAGAGAAAACCTAATGGAAACACCACCTTATTTTTGTTATTCAAACAGAAATGTGACCAGTTACTACCTAGCTCGTTATCTCCTGGTAATTTTCCACGAATATTAAAATGAGTGGGTTTGCAACAGCTCTTTATGTACTACAGAGCAATGACTGCATGGACTTTTTTTCTGAGCTTGTTTCATAAAGGGAGTTCAGTGGAAGCAAAGATACAAATTATTAAACCAAAATGATCAAACAGGTGATTAAATATGTAAAGAAAATTAAAACCAAAAACCAAAACTGAATTTTTAGTGAACCCCAGAAATAAGGAATTGTGACTCGGATGGTATGATGAAACAGGTCTTATTAATGGAGTTTTGATCCATTGAAGTTGCTCAGCAAATGAGGAATTGCAGCTGGAGAAGAACTGAGAGTTTTGAACAGACAGATGAGAAACATCATACGAAAAATAAGAAAAGAGGGAAAAATAAGGAAGGAGAAAGAAAAGAAAAATAAAATTTCTTTCATTTTGGGGAAGACATATTCAAAGTTAGTAGAGTAAAAGGAAGTATGACTTCTATGAAATATGGACATGTTAACAGTGCAATAGAAAGAAGTGACTACCTGCTTTGGTCTCTGCTAGGTTCAGAAGAGGAAAACATGGGGGTTTTTAGATTACAGGATAATTTATGTGGAAATGGATGTTGGGAGTCCTCACTCCAACCTCCAGATCAAAGCCGGGTTAGACATGATTTCAGAGGGTTTTTTTAATAAATCACATGAAAACTTTGTATAGAATAGTTATAATAATCTGACATCAGATGAGACCTAGTACTACTATTGTCACAGATTCTAGAGAATCTATAGCAACATGCATGTGGCATTTCTTTGGGTGTGTTTGCATGATACACCTAGCAAACATTACACTGATCATTTTTATTATTACATTGTCCTGTATAAATGACACAGGATTGCACAAGCAACTTCTTTGAGTCAGACTGCATGGGTGTGTTTCAATGAAGTCAATGGTCCTGAGCTCCAAAAGGAGGAAAGGCATCAGAGTCTGACTCTCTCCTGCTCAGCAGGTGTAAAGGAACTAGGAAATGGCATGTCGTATCCTGTTCTCTGCCTTCCTTCTGGATCTGCTTCATGTCTAAAAGGTGTTGGATTGACTACCAAGCATGAGATGGAGGGAGGGAGCAGGGAATATGGAAAGTTCAAGGAAAAAAATGAAGCAAGTCAGAATCAGATGGCAAAGTTTGAGGGGACAAGATATCGGTCACTGTGATAGGAATTGGCCTCAGACAGTTGAAAACTAGCTGTTGCCATGGTTTTCTGTGTATACTGTAGAATGTGGGAAAAAAAAATACTTTAAACAGGATTTTTATAGTACATTAAGCCTCCTACTGAGACCTAAAGGTTTTTTTGCAAGAAATAGCTACATTTAAGGAGTAATCCAATAACTATCAAATGCTGTAACACTAACAATCTTTGGTTGTATCCCACTTATTAAAGTAATCATCCAGCAGAATCACAAAAAGGCTTGGTTTTTAGGCCTTAGCTCTGTCTTAGAATATCCTATAAACTTGCTTATACTTATCTTCCTGAGGGTCAAAACAGAATGATAGTTCTTTACTGACTGATAAACACTTGTAAGGTTCGTTACTGTTTGTCAGGTGGGTTTGATGATAATCAACATAATTAGCAGAATCAAAAATCATGTGAAAATTTAAAATTATGCAGTCTCTGGTTGAAGAGAACACTTGGCAAAATGGAGACTGTCGGTCCTACTTGGCACTGTTGTCCTATTACTAACATACCTAATTAAGTACGAAAATTATAGATTTTAAACAATTTCTTAATGATTAACACTTCTGAAAAGAAACTTAGTTTTTCTTTTAGCTAATGACTAAAAATCTTTTAAAGCCAAGAATTATTCACTTCAAATGTCATGGTATAAAAATTCAAACAATAAACTCAGCTATAAATGATATTTTCAGTTGGAAGTTCGCATGCTTTTCTGTTGTTGTTGAAGACAAACTGTTTTTGTTTTGAATAGCAGTCAATAACAATGAACTTTTTTGCTTTATTTGCTCTTTGGCAGAGAAACTAGTTTTCTTTTGTGTGTTTCACATCTGGGGTTTGTGCTTTGGTTTTGATTTTCTTTTTCTTTTTTTTTTTTTTTTTAATAGGAGTACAGGCATCTTTATTTTATGGTCTGCACATGATAAAACCATATACCAAATTACCACCACTGACTATATAAAATATATTGTGTTCATGTGATAGTGCAATTTGGGATGGGAGACAACTGAAATAAAATAGCAGCCTAAAATCTGAAGAATTCTAAAAGATTAATTTCTTTTGATGCTCAAAGATGGCTACATAATATTTTTCTGCCATTGAGGCATATTTGAGATGTGAGAAACATTAACAATGAGGAGGGCTTTAGGTCAGGATCACTGTGCATCATAGATGGCATTATCTGCTGATTTAGCTGAGCTGAAAACTGCTGAAAAATAATCCTTTTTGTGCCCTTGTCAGTGGCTTTGGCCTAGAGTAATATAAAATCAGCTTTACCTGAGTCAGATAATCATTACAAAATTAATTTTGTTTTTGACTTACAGAAATAATTGGGAGAAAAATACATTTCATAGATTGATGATTATTATTTTAAGTTAAGCTTACTGAGATGTACAAAATACTAAGTGCTGCTGGTAATTGAGCAACTCTATGCAACTGTAAATTAGCTGCTTGAATTGAAAACAGATGATGACTAAAAGCACTTTTCCCCCTAGAAAACTTGCAGTTCTCTTTTTCCTTAGCATTCACAAGGGGCATCCAGTTAATCATACTGAGGTCTCTCCCTTAGTGCTGCAGTAGCTGATTACCCAGCAGGAGGTGCAGTTCCAGCAGGGTAAGTCAGAATGGTGTTGGTTGTTCCCTAGGGAGGGACATCCTGTAAAAACACCAAGGTTGAGAACTGTCATATTCACAGCAGTAGGTGCATTTTCCTCAGAAATTAATGGAGCAAGCTGGGCAAAAATGTTTTTAAACTACATCTTCCCTAGAGTAAGATGCAAATTCAAAGCTCTTTTGAAGCATTGGAATGAAAGTTGAAGATAAGACTTTTTAGTTTTTGACATTGATGATATAGGCAACACTAGCACTAGGAATATTAAATTGAAATGGAGGATAAGTGGGGCAAATGTTATTCAGGCAGCTCCCAAATGCAGTCCTAGCTGTTTCAGAGCTAGTTTAACTAAGGTGCTTGTTAATTATGGTTGTTGTTATTGCAGAATACCTGTCACACATTTCTTTCCTTCAATTTTTTATTAATTGATAAACAGTTGTTTGTTTTTTTTCCTGAAACAAGAGGATTGGATGTAATCTTGCCCACTTGACTCCCATCCAACAAAAGAGGGTGAGCAGGAGTGAAGCTTTGAGATGCAGCTTTTTTTTGCCAGCTGCAGTCTGTGCTGTTCAGCAGATGCAGCAGCTCTAGTCTGCTTTCTCACTTGAAGGCAATGCAGCAAAGTGATTGGGATCTGTTTACAGAAAGATTGTGCAGAAACATTCAGAGCCTGTTTAGCTCTTTCCTCTTGAACAAAGGCATAAGAAGGGTCTATTTATAATGCACAGTTTCTACTTGTACTATTTCTTACTCATAGAAGAAGATAAATCCTCAAAGATTGTCCCTAATAGATTGTAAGGACTGTACAACCTGGTCACAAATTCTCTATCCCACCTCTATGTTTTCAGCCTCTATGTTTTTTTCATCCTGTCTTTGCTCCAGCTCAATGCTGCTTTTTTGTGCTTCTCATGTGATTCCTGTGTAAGCTCTTACACTGCATCTATTAATACTGGGTTATAAGAGCATGAATGGCCAGACCTGAAATCCACCTACCACGGCACACCAGACACCAAGATAAGAGTTGGGAAAAATAAAAGGGGAAAAATTAGAATAAAAAATAAAAGGGAAAAATAATTTTCTCCATTAATTTATTTTTAGTCTGTAATTATATCTAGATAAGGACTTCCTGATCCAGAAGTGATATGTGTATGAGAATGTTCCATTAAGCTTACAGAGTCAGTCTTTATTTCTTCTTTAACCATCAGGCCCTGCTAACCCTTACTGGAAATCCACTCCCTAAAAGAAAATTAAAGATACCACTGAAAATGTGCAGGGACACAAAGTTTGCAGAGTTTTATTTAATTTTCATTTATGCAGATTTTTGTTGCATCTCTCCCATAATTACTGTCAAGTAAATACCAGTTCAAAGAGAAATTTATGACCTTTAAAATCATTCTAGTATAAGTCATTAACTTTCATAAAATACTACCCTCAATTTCACTTTGTCACCATATCTGTAGAAATGTTTCCATGCCTTTTTATTTAATGCATACCTGTCTAATAAACCATAAATAAAACACTCAATGTTAATAATATTTTTAAGATAGTGTTCATTTAATATTTCTCCATGGTGTACCTGGAATATTTTCAATAGCTATATTTAAAATACACCCTGATACTTCTAGAGAAAGGGGGCAGCATACAAGATGACAAATGTGAAAGGCAACATCAATTAGGAGTTCTAATTTGTTGAGTCACAAAACAGTCTATAAATACTGGTGTAATATCTCCAAAAGTCAAGTGACAGGGCCTTCATTGTTCCTTAATAGGACCCAGTTGTTCATGAACATATGGGAAGCTGGCTTATTAATAAAATTTTTCTTCCCTAGTCATCTTAATTCTGCGAGATTGTAAATTATGCAGCCAGGGTGAATTAGAGTAATTCACTATTACCAGACATCCTGAGAGATTTTTTCCATAAAGAACTTAATATAGGAGGTTTCTAGCTTTTCTCGGGACATTTTTGCAGGTAAATTCATTGCATTCTTCCAACAATGTGCTGAAGGACAAATGTCATTTCAAACCTAGTGTAAATTAACAGGAGATTGATGTGCTGAAACAAAAAGGATCTTATTAGGCAGGAGATTTTAAGTATCTATTTACTCCACTCTCACAGGAAGACAGGTTCAAGTCAAAACTCAAGACTGAATATTACCCAGGCTTTGACATGATGTATTTTCCAATGCAGAATTGAGTAATTTTTTTTTTTTTTTTCAGTCTGAGATAATCTTTTTAACACCTTCTAATTAATTATAATTTCAGTTGTAAAATACGAGTTTTTAAAGTCTACACACACAATAAATATGCACATTTACTCTGTTTCATAAAGGTAAAGAGTATGCCCTCCCTGACAGCAATGCACTTTAATATATTGCACTGTTTAAATTTAGATATTTGAGGCTCCCACTAGACAACAAGTTATTAAAACATCTGCCTTTCCATAAGCCATTCTGTTCTCTGCCATTCCACATGTCCTTTTCTACTTCGCCAGGCAAAATTGCCCAATCTAAATTTCAGCTCAAGTGTTTGATGGCTTTCACGCTGAGCTCAAACTGTTAGTGCTTCCCTGAGAGAATAGAATTGAAACGGGATTTAATCTAAAATAACAAAATAGAATAAAGGTTTTACATATAAATAAGTAATGCCCTGTATATTTTTATGCACACTTTTCATTTCTGGATTTTGCATGCAGTGAAGTTAAATGTTAAAATGCATACATAACCCAAAGCTGACAGGAAAGAACATCAGTGTGTGTTGCCAGCGAGCTCAATTAATGCCTATGCTAAAATACATTTTAATTCAAATCCATAATTATTGTTGTTAAAAAATACATTGAAAAACTAATATTTTTATTGCTACCTTTGTCCCAGACTCCTAGGTGTTTGTTTACTTTTAAGCAATGTTAATTTCAACTACCATTCCAAGCATGCTGTCTAGTATTTCCAGTAACAATAGTTGGAGTTTTCTATGCTCACTATTCAGGGAAAATTCATACTTGAAGTGTGATTTTTTTTCACAGAATGTGAACAATTGACTTTATAACCATAAAACAGAATTATGAACTACCTGTTACCAATACATATTTCAATATTTAATGAGGGGGTACTAAAAACACTCAGGTCTTCTGCAGTAAAAATTATGGGATTAATTCCCACTACTAACTAAAATCATGTGCTTGATAAGTGAAGCAGAACAGGGTCAAGTTACTGTCACTTACCTTGCCATTTTTTTCTATATCTAGATAAATGGCAATTAATCACAATTGCTTAGATTAAAAAGGTTTAGGTTTTGGTATTGCCTTGTAGCAGTGAAGGCTTATAACACACAGGGGAGCAACACAACCAGCAGCTTGAGGAGAGTGATTATTCCTCTGTATTGTGTCCAGTTTTGTCCCCCAGGTGCAAGAGAGAATAACAGAGGGATGTAACAAGGGAAGTTGAGGGAAGTAAATTTATTCATCTTGCAGAAGAGAAGGCTTAGAGTAAGACTTATTTCCTGCTTCCAGCTGTATCATGGTGGAGCATGTGGAGCAGCATTTCAGAAGCACAGAGTAGAAGGACAAGAGTTAATGGTCAGCAGCAAAGAAAGTTCCAACTGATGTATTTTTTCACCATGCAGGAGGGGCTAAGCTATGGAAGAGGGTCCTCAGATTTTCAAAACTGGGTTGCACAAAGCCCTGAGAAACACATTTTAACTTTGAAGTAGGAGATCAGCCTAGATGCCTTCCAAAGATCCCTTCCAATCTAAAATATTCTGAGATTCTGATCTGTAATTCATCAAACAAAGGAATTGCTAAGTATTTGAAACCTTTTTATTTTGAAATTTTCACTCCAAGATTCATGCCATTAATAATGTCTTCAGTTACTAATTCCTTTTTTTAACTCCATGCTTCTGTTCTGCAATCTGCACACTATAAACAATTTTGTCTTCTCTGTATTTAGGCTGTACAGTTCTAATTATAGGTATTACAGATATTATACAGTCATACAATGGCAAACTTCAAATATTCCATAAGGCAGTCATGTTTCCAGGTATTAAATATGAGCATAATTGTAGGAGAGTGTTTGCCTGTACACAGTGTGGCCTGATCACTGTGCATATATTGGTCCAAAGTATTGACTGCTAAATTTATTGCAATTATGCCTTTCCTATATCATTCAGACAGACATGAACTGAGTCTTGCATGTGTAATAGCCAACCTTCCATTTAATGAGATGAATGACAGGTCTGGACACTGCAGTTTCAAACAGCTCTAACCTTAGGAAGATCGGGAAAAATAAAATTTTTAATTTAATATCATTGTTCCATAAGGCAGAATAAAATCATAAATTCTTCACCATGCAAAGTGGCAAAGATTTTTGCAAGAGGCTGAGACTTGTTAACAAGCTGGTTGTGAACTGTCATTAAACTTTAAAGTGTGCAAAAATAAAATTTAAATCTTAGTTGTTGTCTGAAAGAAGTCTCCTATTTCACTAGGACACTTTTCAAAATATTGCCTTTAATGTTAAAACACTGATCACTTGTCAAGCTTCAAGCCTATAGCGTGGCCACTTCATCATGTGTTAGCTAGTCCCTAAACTTTTTTCATGGAAAAATAATTCTACAGAACATGAAGACAAATTATCTCAAACAAAACCAGCTGTACCTCAGGAAGTTATGTGACTTCCTAACTTCAGCTAAATTCCAGAACTAGAAAGATTAAATCATTGGAGAGCAAGATCCAAGTGGTGCCATCCCTTTATTGCTTCTGTTGATTTTAACAGGTAGACATTTATTTCAGCCATCACTGATATTTCCCGCTTACCTTTGCTCCAGCCCAAAGACCTTGGAGAAGAGTTGATTCTCATAGCCTTAGGAGTAAGCATGGCAGCCAGAACAGCAGAATCACATCTGGTAATATCTTCTATCCACCAGGGTATGACTTGAAGGTGGAAAACTGATAAGCGAAGAACACCTTATAGACATGAAGGACAACTATAAAAGTACTCTTTCATTCTACTGTATTTCCTATATTTAGCAATATACTATATGTGCTGTAGGTGATATAAGCATACTGTATTTTCTATTCTGGCAAGTGTCACAAATAGTTTTTTCTTATCCACTTTGGGGCTTTTTGCAGCTTGGCCCATTCATTCCACTTGTGCAAAACTCTAAACTTAAATGAAGCATCATTTCCTTTGCAGTCAGTAATTTAACATTCCAGTGGATTGGTAAGATGAGCACTTCAGAGAATGGTTTGATTTTCCTAATGTGAAAAGCCTACATAGGTCACATGTAGTAAATTACTTGCTACCTTTGACTACCATGCTCAGTTGGTGAAGCTGAGCTCTGAAGTATTATTACTTTTCTTGATGACATGAAGTCATTAAAACACTCTGTGGTTTGAGATGTAATTTTAACACTCACAGGAAATAAGAGTTTCAGAAAGTGTGGTGCTGTCAGATTGTAAATTATCAGACACACTGCATGTGTCTACAAACTGCATTGGCACTGTGTCACTTTGTGAGGTATGAACAGATCAAAGACCCCATAAACTGTGCTCTGAAAAAAGAAATAAAATCATAACTGTTCTAAAGAATCAGGTGGCATAATTGTATTTCTGGTAGAAATGAGGAGAGTGGATATTGTTCTTGAAGGAGGATTTTTATCACCTCTTTGTTATGTTCTAGTTTTGAGTTTATGTTCAGCATCTCTCAAACACCTAATCATGAAAATTATCATTAATTTCCTTCATCTATGCCCTTTCTGAGCCTTCATGACAATATTAATTTAATGGCTTTTAGTTTTGCAGCCAACTTTTATTATTCTGCTATATAAGTGTATTAATGAAGTGTTAAGTGTAAAAAAACTATCAATTGTTTTAATTAACTTTCAAAGGATATCTTAAGGCTATTAATATATTTTTAGTGCATATATTGAAATAACATAAGCAGGGGACAAGAAAGCTCTTAATAATCATATGTATGACCCTCAGTATAGACAGTTTTGATTTTTCATTTTCTGTGTAACCTAGCATATTGCCTATTTTCCCAAATTTATTAATATCCTGTGGATACAGTGCTTGTTTGAAGGTGAATGAAAGTCCAAAAACTCCCAATTATTTTCAATTTTACACTCGTTTGATTAGAGTGCCATTGTCTGTAATTTTTACACTTGTTTTGAGTCTTCAAAGTGCATGATTCATGCCTTGAAAATGGCTTGTTTTGTGTTTCCCAGCACTGCTTTTTTTTATCCCTGCCAGTTATAACCTGATAACCTGATTTCATACTGTGCTTTAGCACAACAATACAGTCATCAAACTAAAGCAACACAGTAAGTGGGCACATTAGCCATCATTTTACTTGATCACTTGGGAGAGATTAAATTTATTCATTTTCCGAACAGATAATGAAATATTTAAAACATTTTAAAGTAAACGGTGGCAGCATTTTGAAGCTCTGGCACGCTCTTTGCCAAAGCAGTGTACTATAGACTGCACATATAAGTCTCTTGTGCAGATGTTTGGGAAATTTCTGCAGGTTTTTTTTTTCCTTAGGCTCATTTGCATTTAGTTTATCTAAAGTGAAATCCATTCAATTTTATTGAACTGTAATTCTGGTAATTTACAATATTTACATGCTGTGGTTAGATTGAAATCAGTCCTTAATTCAAATTCAATCTAAATTTACAGTATAGTAATTAGGGCTTTGTAACTGACACTAGGGGCCTATTGATTTAATGAAAAACTTAACCTTACAGTAAGTGTTTAATTAGTTGCTGCAGTAGATTCTGCTCTGTCCTAAATCGTGGACTTTAGAGAATTAGGTACTAATTTAAATTACATTACTATATAAAGATCAGAACTATATTTTAAAAGAGCATGTAGCCCTACAGATAAATTAATTTCTCAGTCTTTGAAAAAGTTAAAAGAAAAAGGCTGTAATCAAAGCAATTGCCTACACATCTGAATTCAGGTAAAGCAATGATAGAAATACATGGAAATTACTACTTACCTTTTCAAAATATTGATTTAAAGAACAATTTTTTTTTTAAGTAAGTAAAAAGGTAAGATTTTCCTTATGGAAATTTTCTTCAGGAGGCAAAATTTGAAATTTTATATATATATATATATATATATATATGTATGTATGTATGCATGTTACTGCTAAACTATCCTGGAGTAGCAGTGACATTGCAGCTTTTTGCTGCGCTGCCAGTGTGGATTGCCCTGGCCCCAGGAATTATAGAGTATTTTGTAATAGGTACTCCTAATAGGTAAATTTTGGTGAGCCATAAATTTTATATGCCTAGAGGGTCGTCATGGATCTCAGTAATTTTACTCTTTTTCAGAAAAATATTGGGTTTATAGAACTGAAATAAACTCTACGTGTTATAGTAAAACTTTTCATTATTTTGCTTGATTTCAAATGTACTGGGATTTTTTCCAAAAGTAGCAGGATTTTCTTTTTGGTGTCTTATGTGAAAGGGTTTTAACCTGTCAGTTATCCTGTTCATGGATTTTTCTGGTCATTCTATGTTCCTAAGTCTGGATGTAGTAATATTCCCATGTGAGTTTTTTTGCACAGAAGCCAGAGAACTGAGAAATCTGTTGATACACTGTGGGGGTATTACGTCTATTCTAGTAAGGAAAAAAAGAGAAAAAAAATCATTCTATCATTGCTTTTTTTTTTTGTCTGCTGATAAAGAAGGGCATAAATAAAATTTATGAGAACAGATTTTTATCTTGCTCAGTATTTATTGTAAAATTAATAATTCTTACTCTTACATTATTCTCATTATCAGCAGGTAGCTATTAAAATACATGAAAACAATTGTCTTTCCTGTAGTCACAGAGGAAAGCAAGAATAGAAAGTGGATGTTCTGGTCCTGGTCTAGGTCCTTGTAGGCTAAGCTATACTGCTTCTCTTGATCTTTTATCATTTTATGAATAAGTCAGCACAGTGTCACACCAGACACTCTCTATATTCAGAAATGATAAATGGCTTCTGCCTGAATTAACATTACAAAAAAGTGACACACATCACCATCAAAACCAGTTCTCAGAGCTAGAAGTCAATGTGCAGTTTAGGGGGCAGGTCAAAATCTCAACTGTAACAAGCAGATTAGTTTCCAATCTTGTTGTTTCAAGGAAAAGGTCATTTTATTTTTTTCTTTTTTTCAAAGAAAGGCAAAGAAATACAGCACCTGGAGAATTTTAACCCATCTCAAGTAGAGTATATGTGAAAGAAATAAAGACAGAGAAGGGAAAGGAGATATTGTGTGTCTAACCAAACACGCAAGACTGCAAAATAAAATAAAGGGGAAGTAGCACAGGAAAAAGCACAATTAATGCAGAGAAACTTGAAGAATTATGTAGACAGAGAGTAACATCAGTAAAATTCACAAGTTCCATTTTTAAACATAGCATATACCTCAGTCATGTTTTCCCTACTGTAGTCATCTGTGATGTATATTTTTTAAGGCAGGCTTAGGCAGGGAATGTTTAAAGGGTCCTAGAAACACCCTCCACCTACAGCACATTTGCTAATGGTTGCAAGTTTTCAAGAGTCAGCAGCACAGTTCATTAGCAAAAGCATCTTGATTAATCAGTATGATAAGCATGGTTTCAGCATAGAAATTTGCCATATTTATTAGTCTGGTTTCATACCCTACAATAGGTTAAAACGTAATGAAAACATTGTGTAAGATTGGGGTAACTGTAGCAGTTTGCAGCAATAGACTCAGAACATTCAACATTTGTTTGGCTTCCCTGAACTGCCAGATTAGAGGCAATATCTAGTATTCCCAAGAATAAAAAGTTAGCTGAAGGATTTCTGAGACCTAATAACCCTTAACTTCTAGCATATGCCTTTTTAGGAAAGACAGGAAATTGAAGATCACTTTTTAATAGAAATTGAAAGTTTCTCAGAATTCAGGGTAAAAAAGAAACCAAAAAACCTTCAAAAAACACAAAACAGCAAGGAAAAGGAAGGCAGTCCAAATTACCCTTGTTTTTCCTCTGTTGTCTGATGATCAAGTGGTCACTGACATTCTGGAAAACCAAATAAATCTCCTTGAATCCTTTCTTTCAGCTCAGAAGAAATCTTAATAGATATTTACTCCTTGCAGAGGAATACTCTGACTCCAGACTTTGCTGGTGTCAGTTTCACTTGTCCTTCACCTGTTACTTTTGTCCCTGCTGACAAGTGGACATAGACTGACAACAGATGAGTGCCCTAGCTGCTTCCTTGACTTTGTGTCCCTGAATGAATTCAGCTTTTCTATATATAATTGAATTTAAGTTAATCATTTAAGTAAATAGGTAAAACCAAAGAATCTTACCTAAAAACACTTATAAAGTTTCAAGCTAGGTATGAGCAGATACTGAAGCCATACAGAAGTCTAACAAGTAAGACAGTGTGATTTATGCCATTCCTACATTATTGGTGTAGCGGATGATATTCTTGGTATGATCCAGCTTATTTACAAACCCTAGATCCTATAGAAAAAGAACGCCATGAAAAAAAACAAGGAAAATGGCTTTTTTATACACTATGTTAAAAATTTCAAAGCTATTAGATCATCAGGAACCTTCTAGTACTGTTTACTTCAGCTTGGGTTTCAGCTAAATTGTAATGAATTTAAATTTAAATTTATTTGAAACTCTTCATCATCATGGAAAATTTGCAGTTTCTTGCTTTCTTCCCCCTAGAAAAATTTATTTTTGTCTTCTTCCACTTTGTAGTTTTCTAATGGGGCACCCTGCAGTAACCTTCATTTTCTAGCTTTCAAATATAAACCAGCTGATTGCACAAAGTTTGGGGAATTTTATTTGTGGTGGTTTGAAATCTGACTACTGTCTGTAAAGTGCCCTTGATATCACAATATTGTTGGTATTCTCAAGAACAGTGCTTTGTTACTGAAAAAAAAGGATAATTTCCTTTATAGATGTAACTAAGTTTGTTGTTGTGAAAGATCATTAGAGTAACAAACATTATAATAAAAACTGCGATGCCCTTCTGCTGCTACAAGTCTTTCCTACAAATATACTGATCAGTGTGACAGGAGAATGAAAGCAAATGTGATATAATAATTTCAGAGCACATGGATAGTTTTCATCTACAATTAGGCAATTCTCTTGCTTTTCTAAAATAAGAATTTCCCATTTGAATATGCATGTAGCAACTCAAAGACAAGGAGAGTGTAACAGTCTCTCTACCTTAGAACATAATAGATGCTTTCTCAACCTTACAATAAGCTAAATAGTGTGAAGCTTTCCACGAGATCATGGGATCTTACTTCAATGGCACCTGAAAGAAAGAAGATCAAATGATAAGACTGCTTTACCTTCCAATTTTAAATTTGTGCCACTTCTGCCCAAGGCAGAATCAGCAAGCTTAAAAGTTCAGTGCACGTAGCAGCAAGAAAGGTAGAGATATTGCAGAGCAGCTCACTGTACAGTTTATGCTAATAGACGTCTGCTTTTGAACATCTTCTGCATTTTCCATAAACTCCCACCAGATATATACATATATATATATATATATATATATATGTATGTATGTATGTATATTATGTATACCCATACTTTTCCAGTTCCTTTGCTCTTATAGTGGCATAATGGTTAAAAAGACATTGCAGTGTTTAAAATTTTATGAAGAAATTTGGTTCACACAGTGAAATTCTACGAACTTATATTTACAAGAGAGCATTGCTGAAATCATTCCTCCAAGACAGTAATAAAATACATTCTAGATTTGTTTTCAATAAACATGTTGTAAAAACAATTAGTAATTTATTATTATCCACTGTCTTTATGTCAAATTTCCAAGCTCCATGTAAAAATGTTTTTTCTTGTTCTTACATCTGCTTTTCTTCTGTTTTTTAATGCCTTCTTATTAACATAATGCCGATGGAAGGGGTGGAAATAATATGGAATAATTTTTACAAACTCCACACAGTGTTTACCTGTTTTTTAGCTGTATCTTCCTTGTTTTGCCCAAGGTGAAGCCGATTAAACTTTTGAAAACAATGCTATCTCTTCAGTAATCATGGCAGATATTTGAATCACTTGAATTTCTCAAGTCAGCTTTAATCTAACAGTCAGAATAGTAATTTGTTCCCTGTTCAAGGTTGTAATCCTCCTATTTGCAATTTTTTTAAAACAGCATGGGATAATAATAAAAAATTAAAATATTCCTCATGCATCTTAATAAGGTGAAAAAATTGGTATCCAACTAAAACATTTGAGGTAATAACAGGTCTAATGCCTTAATGTGTGATCTTTTCTCAACTGATTACTTTATAAAAGGGCCATCTCTAGCAGCTTCATCTTTAGAAAGATAACTGCATTTTGCAGAGCTAAAGAAATAGGTCATTAAATGTGGGAAATAGTAAAGGTAAGAAGACTTTCAGAAAGCTGGGAAAGCAGACCTCAGAAACAGAAAGAGCAGGGAAATTAGAGCTAGCTGCAGCTGCAAAGTCTGAAATTAGAAAAGTTACAATAGTACAGCAAGCAAGGACATGAAACAATAGTTTAAGTTTTAGGCTTGGCTAAGATAGACCTTAAGAGTGAAGAAAAATATGCGTAGCAAGATAGTAGAAGGTTTTAAGCTCAATAATGGAGTATTGTGTACTGTTAAGAGAAAGCATACAAGCAAGCAGTGTTTGAAGCAGGTGTACCTGTGCTTTTAGTGATTGGCTAGAACAATTAAGCTTTAGCAATATGCTATTGGCTAGAAAGTTTCTCAAATGCTCTGTAACAAATATTTGGCTGCTGCTGGCAAGACGTGAGCTGTTGCCATCTTTCAATTTTCTCAACAGTGTAATGAGACTGGTGCCACATTAAAGCTCAAGGAATGTATCCCAGCAGTCCCGTCCTGTTCATGAAAATCTACCAACACAATTAAATTACAGCAAATGTGCAGATCCTGAGGTTACATGATATATACACCTCACACATAAGTTTCCATAAAGAAAGCTGTTTAGACCTGAGGTCATCTCCAGTCTGAAAACTAGCTGTGGAGATACATGGATGCTCTGCTTCTGTGAAGGCCAAACAGCTGTGAGGGTGTCCTGCCAGCCTGGCTGAGCACCCACACTGAGCAGGGCTCCTGGCTGCACCAGCTGAATGGAAGTAGGTGCAGCCACAGACATTCTGCCCACACGTTGCATATGTTGTGGCTGCATGCCCCCCTGGCTGCCTGGCTGCATGTTGTCTGGCCAGCCAGGCAGCCAGGGGGCATGCTCACATGCGTAGGTTAGGTGGAGAAACACGTTGCCTCCTACACTCTCACTTGCTGGCTTTCCTCTCTTCATAAACGTAATAGGAATACCCGTGCACAAGAGAAAAGCTTGTATTTTACTCATGTATAGTATTTGTCCTCATTTCCATTTTCTGTCAAAGCAATCTCTGTGCCTTTTTCTGGTATTTGGGAAGGGAAGTTGCAGTATGCTCTGAGGTTTATGGGGAGGACTAGGGGAGAAGGAGAAGAAAAGGTTGCTTGGAAGGGGAATGATAAGAAGAAAGATGTAGAAATCAGGGTAATAAGAGAGAGCACAAGAGTATTGCAGCAGTAAGACAAGGATCTAGATAACTCAGCGTGAGCAACTGAGAAAGCCTGAGTATTATAAACTAGTGTCAGCTATTTTTTATCCCGTTTGACAATACTGAAAGTCTGTCTTCATGGATACTCATTTTTAAAGAGGGAATAGACTATTTTAATCATTACTTGGAAAAATGCTCATTCTCCAAATGTTCCCTCCCTGTTCTTACTGTATCTAGTAGTTGTTTGTACTGCCTAGGTACTGCACTGTTCAAAGCAATATAAATCCTTCCATCTCCAACAAGAAACCTTTACACCACTGTATACTGTACTTAATTATCGAAAATCCATGTGGTTTTTTTCCTATTTATACTAGTTTTATGCTCTGTCACTGTCTCTGAAACTTTAGAAATACTGAAGCATTGACACATACATACAATGTGACTCCAAGCAAGTAATTTTTATCTAATAAGGCCTTTATCTTTTAAATGGGAACATTTCTAATTGCTTATTCTTGCCATTTTTCCTACCTTTTTGCTGTTATTAGATTTGGATTTTTAGCTCTAAGACAGGAAGAGCAGCTAACTTCAAAAAAGTTCAATACTCATACAGTGGAGCCCTTTGTATTGTTGACAGAGCTGGATGGTAACATAGAGCAAATATCTAATAATTCTTAGTCAATTTTTGGTTATATAAGCAGTTTCTTCACACATCAAAATATTTATTCTTTTCTGGGTTTTTTATGCAGAGATGAGAAGCAAATAATGGACTTAATATTGAAAACACTTTGGGGTTTTTTTGCGTCTGTGCAGATCTGAATCTCTGCTTGTTATGCTGTCTTTACACCTAAATGAATATTTTATGGTTCATGTTAAGGTGCAGCAAAAATTTCATGAGCTAAATCATACTTGAAAAATGTTGTCTATGTATGGAGGATTCACCTAACAGCTGAGCTGGGAATATTTCTGCCATTGAAGAATCCAATTTCTTTATCCACCTTTCTCCAACAAAATCAAAGGCAGTATCTTTTTCATGATTTGTTCACTGCTAGAGGTTTTCAATTCTTAAAACCTCAGAGGTTTTTGATAAACATTCAGATAACAATAAGCTTGCTAAATTCATTTTATAATCTCATTAATCTGTGACCATGTTTCCATTTCATTCTGGAGAATGGCTGAGAGTACCACTGTGCTGCATTGCTTCAATATTATCATTTTTGCCTGTTTTCTTGATGTGAATAACTGTTATTTTCTCTGAGGTTTTACATTTTGTACAGATTTTCAGTTTTTGGAAGTTCATATTTTGATCACTCAACATTCTGAGAAGTCAGGATGTTTTTTCTTTCATTCTATATTCTTTCATTCATTAATTAGGAAAGTAGAAAGTTTTGTAGAACTCCTTTCCGTAAACGTTGTTTACCCATCTTTTGCACAAAAGGAATCAAAAGTCCTATGTATATCACATTGTAGAACTACTATCCTGTCAGGATATAACTTAGACAAGACCTTAAGCAAACTCATTAGCACACTAAATTCACATCTGTGCCAACATTTTTCATTAGTTTGTAATGTAGGCAAGTCCAAACCATTTGTACACTGAAACATGCTTGTCCCATCTACCCTGGCAGAGATTGCAAAGCCAGTTCCAGGCACACAAGGGAGGACACCACACAAAGGAAATGTGGATTAATAGCTATGAGGAGGACACACCAAACAGGTCTACACATATCCTGTATTCTGGCACTGTAGAAGTGAGTCAGGAAGCAGTGTGAAAACACTTTTCAGGGTTAGGAATTTTAGACCACAATCCATCCCCCTTGGCAAAACATGGTTTATGCAGAGTCTTCCTGATTCCTCTATATGCCAGATTGTTCCCTCAGCTTTTTCCTCCCTCTCCAAGAACTAATGAGACAAATATCCTTATTCATACCTGGTCCTAGAACAGCCCATAGTGGTTAAGAAAGCAAGCAACCATACAGAAGGTACTGTCTGGCTCTTTTACAGTGTTGGGCTACAACATTCTTGGTCAATAGAGTTTTCAGATGATTCAACTTCTTAATTAGCAAACTTCTAGTTAGCATAAGCAAAGTGAAATTCCCAGAGAATAGCAACATGTCCAAATGTATGTCAAATTTTACATTTTTTCAAAGGGTCAATGACAGAAATTCACTGTCTCTCCATTTCAGATTTCAGTTGCCTGCTTCTGAGAATGGAAGGTGTCTGAAAAACTGAATTATATATATTGCTGCTCCACAGCAGTGTGAAACAAGGCTGACCATTTTGTGGTTTTGGGGGAAGGATCTTTGACAATGGGATAGTCTTATTGAAATGTTAAGTTCTTTTCTCAAAAGTCATTAAGAAAATGATGACTTAAAGTTTTTGAACTAAGGAGGAGCATAACTAAGTCATTGTTCAAACAAAATAAAGCCTAATAGAATTAAACATAGTTAGACCTCAAGACATGTTCTTTACTTCCTGGATATTAATGGCAAGACATGTTCTCTAGTTCCAGGATATTAATGGCAAGTGATGAAGATTCAGCAATCATGCTTTTCCATTTAGAGTACTTTCATCATTCTGAGTGTGTTACAGAAGGTGAGGGAAGACAAATAAGAACTTTAATCAGTACTACATGGCCAGACACTCTTGATTTGTGGTTCTGATCGATGTGTCTATATTCATTCTTAAAATAGTTTTATTCACTGAGCCTTCCTTGGCAATGAAAGCTCAGAAAAGTCTTGCATGTCAGCAGCAAAAGTCTAGTAGACACTATTCTGACACTATTTCTCTAAAGTAGTTTCAGGATTATTTCCAATTTTTATGATATTCTGCATCCCCTGAGTTACTCAGTATTACAAAAATATGTTTACTGTGTTGAATAAGTTTAAATAATGTTCTCTTGCTTTAACATAAAATACAAAATAAGAATTAGAAACCTTTTAAAGGAGTCATTAATTGAAAAAAAAAAACCTGGTGCATTTAAAGTACATTGCCCAGCAGATAGTAGTATTGAAATAAATTAAATCAGTGGGACCTCTTCTGTTTACTTATTTTCTACTTACCCAAGTAGAGATGCTTGAAATGGTTTTTTATGTCACAGTTTAGGGCACCTTTGTTTAAATTATTGAGAATCGAAAAGGTCTGGAATTAGAGTAGACATTAACCTCGTGCTTTTTGAAAAACAATGCAAGCCCTCTGAGGCAACCAAAAAATAGTGGCACCTAAACTTTTCTAAGCATTTTTCAGAAAGTGTGGGCTTATTGTATGTTATTAATTTAGTTTACCTGTATTTGATACAATAAAAGTATTTTTACGTTGCTATTGATATTATCCTCAAGTGAAATTATATCTGAGGCATTCTGAATCCATACTTTTGTTGGTTTGTGTGCTGTGCCTTACAAATGTTCCACAAATGTGATGTCAAACACCATAGTCCCACATTGTGCTAATTTAAAGATCCCTTAATATACTTACGTACTGGCTGAAAGAAGTGTTTCACTTAGGAAATGGCTTGACATCAGAAATTCCTTGGGCACCCCTGAGACTCCCTTAATTTTCTGAGTAACAAGAACATGTGAAGATTGTTACTGCTATCTGAGGAAGTAAGTCAGCAACTTTATGAATTATAACAGTAATACTATTTTATTAGCATGAAGGATTCTCCAGTTTGAATTATTTTGTCTAGGACAAGCTACTGAGTTGGAATTGTTGTACCACCCATGTATTAAATCTTTCCAGATTAACTGCTTTCTTGTGACATTCAGAGGAATTTCTCAGCACCCCACAGCTCTTGGAAGCAGTGCTTACATATAAGGGATGGAGATGATTTCAACTGGCACGTTTACAGACATTATCCATATGCACGGCTGTAGCTGTTGAGTGCAGGGTGAGAGATGCAGCCAGTTCCTGCTATAAAACTGAACTCCCTGAGATGATAACCACTGGCCACAGCACTTTTCACATAAGCCAAACATGTTCACATGCAATTTGTGGAGAACAGTAAGCTGAAAATATTCACAGGATATGTGGCACTAGAGGTTACCGAAGTTCAGTGATGTTTAGAGTTTATTGCCTTAGGACAAGTTACTGCAGAGGTTCAGTACCTTATGATCACTTGGTCGTTTTTGTATGCTATATTGACATCCAGTGAAAGCAATTTTTATAAGAGTGTGTGCTTGCACATGCCATGTGTAAATTTTGCAGGAAAACACCCTTGAAAAAATGTGAATAGTAGGCTAAAAATAAGCAGATACAAAGAGAGAGAAAATGTTTCAATTCAGGACATCAATTAACACTGATTTGCACTGGAGTGCGTTTGAAAGTACATGCGATATTCACATGCCAAATGAATTCATTAAAGACCAGTGTGATTACAGTGAATGTCAAATGAATTAATAACAATGGGACCTTTAAGTGTTACCATTAATTTCACAGTGTGTTGCTGTTTTATACTTATGGGCTCTGAAGCTAAATGACACTCTACAGTTGCCCTAGTAGATTAATTGTGCATTAATAATCTATGGGTGGGCCAGCAATCTGGTGGGCACTTACATTTCATTGACACTTGGATACTAAAGATCATAATTTCCAGTTTTCAGTCAGGAAAGCCATTTCAGCTTTAAAATAGGCTCACATCATTTCTTCTGCATGAGATTAGAGTTCTTTAAAAGTGTTAAGTTTTTGAATTCTAGGTCTACATTAAAATTTAAATGTGATCAAAGAGGTAAACCTTTGATTGTTTGTTTTTTTCTGTACATAGCTCTCCACCTGTGAAATATGTCAGTGATTTCTGCCTGCTAGTATACATTCTGATTTGTTCAGGGCATTTCTTTTCCTGCCTAATATTTGAGACTATTTGAGTTGACCTTTGTTTTGAATGATTTTTTTTTCTTGTTGTTTGTTTATTTGGTTGAGGGTTTGGGAACGTTTTTTAGTCAAATTTTGTTATGACATTTAGATCAATTAATTTTATACTGTTAAAAATGTGTGCTTCCATTCAGAGCTTAAAAAGCATATACCAGTTATGTACCCTGTATATTTATATGTCATGCCCTAAAAGAAATAGAGCATAGCTTAAATGAGAGGTAAAAAAGATAAAGGGTTTGTTTGGTTGGTTTTTTTCCCACAGATTTATAACTAGTAAGTTGTATATTTTTATTCCAAAGTATTGCATTTTGTTGTCTTATAAGGAAGTGGAAAAATCTGAAAACAAGATAGCCTGATGTCAGTTATTTTTTTAGTCTTTTTTTTTTTTTGCTTGCTTGTTAGTTTTTTAAGCCAACAGTAAGGTAATTGATGTCACACTTATTTAGGAGTTGAATATGTGCATGTAAAAACTTATTCTATTGGCTATAACCCTCGTACAGATGTCTGAAAGCTCTTTTGGGCACTCTCTTACAAAGGCAATTTAATCATTCAATAATTCATCTAGAATGGCGCATTCCCACTTCATTTGTACATTTGTGAAAAAGCCAGTGTGTGCTACAAAATTTTTGTCTTCTTGAAAATTTGCCATGACTCATTTCTAATACTAATAAGCCATTCATAAAATATGATTATCATATAAGTCATTATTCTAATTTACAAATCATCTAGGTACTGCTTTTCTTTCTCAGTTTTTTAGAATGATATATACACACATAATCTATGAGATGTTCTATTTACGTCTCAATTGGAGTTGATAAATGGGCCATCAATTACATATTTTATTTCATCCATTAAACACTCTTCACATCAAGCTTTGCATGACACATTCTTAAGAAAGAGATGGGAATGCACTTCAGACTACTTTAAGTTCAAAATGAGAGAAAGGGTAATAATCCTGAAACTCTTTCTAAATCTAGGGATGTTCCACCTGTTAAACTCAGTAGTTTGACTCAGAAATTCCTTGTGTGTTAAACGTAGTGGTGAGCAGATCCTGCCAGTTTGTGGTGATGTCACACAGAACACACACACACAGATCCACAAGGCATAGTTTGGACTTCATGTTCTGAGACTACATGTGCAATAAGTGCACTAAAGAGAAGCCAGATCATCAATCATGCTTTACACCTTTAAGATTTTCATGATCTCTACATTGTTTTGAATAGCGTTGTATAAATCAAATATTTCTCGCACAACATTGGTGAATCGCAGGAAAAAATGTAATCATATTTTGGACTTTCCTGAAATCAAAATATGCATTCAAAAATTTCCTCTGCTTTACCTGATGAGCTTTTATGCTCCTACATATTTACATTTGTGTTTGAGTTAACAAGTGAAAATTGTCTCCTGTCCAAGCTCATTCAAGAAAAAAAACAGTAAAAAATACATTGTAATTTCCATGTTTTATTCTGAGTGTATATGTAAATACAGACATATATATGTATATTCCTCTTGGTAGAGGTATCTGAAAGTCCAGTCCTTGGGCTATCTGGATAGTATTTCATATATTCATTAAACTGGAATGGATTTCCCTTGACACAGAGATGCAGGATAGTGTTTTGATTGGAAGGAGTTGTGTAAATGAGTTTTTCACCCATTCTACCATTTCATGACACTTTTCTTACATTTGGATACCATCTGCCTCCAGCCTCCTATTCATTAGCAACAGCTTTGTGCCCACTCAGTCCCAGTACCACTGACAGTGTGACAGGTTCTTTGGAAACTAAATATCACTCTATATTTGTTCAGAATATTGGAAGCAGTGGCAACTGTCTCTTCCTCTGGAGCTGATAGCAGTGGGGGAGTTCAGCCTAGTGAAGTTTAAGACAAGCAATGCTTGAGTACATTCCCAGTTTTGCCCTTAAAACTGAGAACAGTCTTTTCTGTTTGTCTTCTGTTCCTTCTCCTCTGGAAGGTCACCTCCCTTGCATCCCTGTTCTCTGTCATGAAATGAGGACCTACCCAGTAAAGTATCTGAACTACAAGTGATGAGCCAATCTGGTATCTGGTTACAGGTTTCCTCTAATTTCCTCTAGCAGTTTGTAGCTCAGATGTATCATCTAGGTAGTTAGCAAAGATTTCAGTTTAGGTTCATCTATTCATGGGGGTTTCACTTTTAAAGATCAGCTGCATCCTCTTTTATTTATTGTTTAAATATAAACAATATTTTTATATTCCAGAAGCTAACTTTTCTGGGAATGAGTGGGGAGATTGTTTCCTATTTAAAAATAATGGATCAGAGCCATTCTAATGAGGGAAATCAGAAGCATTCCAAAGTAGAATTCCATTTTAGACATTTTTTTTATTATTATTATTACTTTGATGTGGAAGTGTTATAGTGCTGTTGTGTCTTTCAGAGTTCTGGTCATGTGTCACTGTTCCTTCTGCATGCAACATGCTCATTAAAGAGAAATAAAATAAAAAGGAAAAAAAAAGAAAAAAAAGGAAAAGTTTATTTTCCCTTTAGGTTGTGAATATCACTCCCAGAAAATTGTCAAAAATTTTCTTTTGTTTTTCCTTCTTCACTATTTTCATTTTCTTTTTCAAAGTAAATTCTTCAATAAATATTTACTATCTGAAGTTTTCTCCTCACTGCTCTATAATTTTGAATAGATAGGACTTCCATTGAGGTAAATCATTAAAAGGACATAAATGGAAGCAAATCTTGGCCCAGGTTACAGGGAAAATATGGTAGTTGTCTGAAAAATAACAAAGTTCAGTATTTTTTTGAGAGTTTCAAAGAGAATTGGGAAAATCCTGTGTTAAA
Source organism: Serinus canaria (assembly GCF_022539315.1). Classification (NCBI taxonomy): domain Eukaryota; kingdom Metazoa; phylum Chordata; class Aves; order Passeriformes; family Fringillidae; genus Serinus; species Serinus canaria. The sequence continues at coordinate 38,375,909 of NC_066317.1, forward strand.
CCTTCTATCTTGAGCTATAGGAGATTTTTCAGCACATTGAACTACTAGATCCTAGCAGAATGGATAAACTCAATGCCATGGGAATATATTTTTATCATAATTTAAAATAAAAACATTCCTCATTTACTGGGGGGAGGGAGCATATTAACATAAAAGTATGATACACAGAAGAAAGCTGCAATATTTTTAAGTGACTGAGTGAACTTGAGAATAAAGAACCCAAACAGGAAAAATTTCCATCTTTTACAGTCATGAGAACAGACATGTGCAGCTCTGTTAGAATCTGGATACTCACCAGGGATCTTACTGGCTCAATGCATCAAGAAGAAATGTCTGTCAAGCTCCTACAAACTTTGGTTTCCCAAACAACTGCCATATGCCAGAACTAACTGCATAAAGGACTGCATAAAGGCATCAAGCATCAACATTGTGAGATTTAAGGATGTTTGTAGATCTTCTTTAAACAAGGTTCCATTCAATCTTTTCATTTCATCAATTTCCTAGGCAGGTCGCAACAGGAGCAGAGTGCTCAGTAATGCACATTTAATCCTTTTTTTCTTTTGGATTGGTGCTATTTTGCTATTAGAGGAACTTCAGATCTGATTCTCATGAATCATGACACTTTATCCTATCCAGGAAGGCATTAACCAGACTGACAGTGAGCTCTGCACTGCTCCAGTACATCCTTACTGTGACTGTTTCTTCCAATATGAAATACAGTTCTGTGCCTGCTGCAAAGCAAGTTTTATCATTAAAACGATACTTAAACAAGCTCTCTCTGCACTAAATGTCTTAATGCTATCAGCCTAACACTTCTTTGGGATTGCTGTAAGCTCTAGGGTGGAAGAGTGCTTTATTTCTGCCTTAGACTGCCAGACTTCAATTCCCACAGACAATCAGCTGCACCCTCTTTATGAGCCTGCGCATCAGGCAGCCCATACAGAAGCACTGTGTCAAATGGTTAAATAAATAAATAATGTGCCTTGGGCCTGGAGCCAAAAATTCTTTCCCCTTGTACCAGTGTGAAAGGTAGTAGGAAAAGATGCTTCTGTACTACTGCTGATGAAAAAGGTTAAGGCAGTAAGCTCGGCATGACTTTTCTCTAATACTACATCAGAGCAGGTCACAATATAGTGTTAAACGTGTCTGAAATCGCCTTATTTTTCCAAGCCTGTTTACTGATGCATCCCAACACAGATGGAATGTTTCTTCCTGCACATATTAATTCATTTGTTATTTATGCACTTCTGATCTTTGTGACATTTTGTCCTTTGGCCTGCTACCAAGTCATTTTTTATAGATGTTCTGAGAAAAGGTGGCCCTTGCCCTGCAGTGAGCCTCACAAATCCCTGACACACACATATGCATTTTTTATTGTTCTCACATGTTGCTTAACAGTCTGCATTCTCTTTCTGCTTTACAGCAGAGCAGATGGGTTCCTGCCTAGCATGAAAGAGATGAGATGTTCAAATCGATTGTTTTATCAACAATCAGTTGTAGATAAAAATCATTCTAATGAGTGAAATTAATGATGTTTGCAAACATGGTGTTAATTAAAGAACATAGCTTGGTCTCTTTTCCCTCCTTTTTCCCCCCTGCACACAATTTTTGTTACCCATGACATCTTTCATTATTGACTCATGCCCCAAAGAAAAGACGATTAAAATCTGCTTTTGTTTGATGTAGCTCTTATTGAAGAAAGAAATAGATCTTTCTGAAGCTTCCTGGTGAGATGAAAGTCTAATTATCTCCACAAATGAAAGGAAAAGCTTTAATTAGGCCTGTGCTGAATCTGCGCACTGTGAATTTGTGCATTGTGATGGATGGAGCTCACATCTCCTCAGTGACTGCAGCTGAAATAATGAAGAAGGAGAAGAGGTAGCCTGGTCCCATGATTCAGCTGGCAGAGCAGACTTGGAGGTACACCTGTGTTGTGAGAGCGTGCCCAGAGCAGCTGCCACAGGCCATGTTTCTGTGCAGTGCATTCGGCTGTTTTACAGCCTCCTCCTGAGCTTTGATCTCTTTTCAGACAGCAGGGGTCCTAACAAATCAAGCTTTTCATGTTTCCCTCAGTTTCACTCTCTTTTGCTTCACCATTCATACTTGAACTCCAAAGAGGACGGGTAAAATATTGTCTTTTTCTGAATCAATTTGATCAGTAGCGGACATGAGTGAAGAGGGCATTTTGTCTTTTGTGAGGTGTTTTAGGGCTGACTGTGGGGTAAAGCCTGCTAAAGAATCAGAAATTGCATTTACTTATTTTGCCATTTAATTCACTATTTATGCTCTTAACAACCTTTATGCATAACACTTGATTTGCTACACCGTTCTTTTTTACAATGCTGTATTGTCTACTCTGTTAGAAAAGGTGACATTCTGGCATAGGATTCGACTGCTAATGATCCCCAAAGAGAAATCTGAATCATGACAAATAATGCACTATTCCACATTTTATAATATTTTTGTTGTATTTTTACCATGTTGCATGTAGTTTATTCTGTCTTCATGTAGTTCACCTGATATCAGGAAGGTCAAACCACTACTTACTTTACTTGCAGCCAGCACATTCTTCTTTTTGAGTCACAAAGCACCTTTGACATCAAGGGCAGTCAAGGAGTTTACTACCACACCTTTTTGGGCAAGATAGCAATAAAAAGAAGAAGATACAATTGAAGTCAAAGTCAAATCAGCATCAACAATCTAATATTCTACAATTTCTGTCAGTATATTCTGGGTTGTTTAGCATGTATTGGTTTAATTATGTAGCCTCTGGAACTGAGGAGCACAGCAGACAACTGGAAACATGCAGAAATAGAAGGATATGGGATAAATGACAATGCATCCTCTGTTGATTTATTTATTTAAGGAAAGGAGACATCTGAAAAAACCAGCTATGCTGTCTTTCAAAGCAAACATTTTGGGAGGTCTTTTTGTAGGTAGCTATACATCATCTATAAAGCCTGAAATTTGTTGAAAGCAAAAGGTGCTGATTCTGAATAATTCAGCAAAGCAGTAATATGGGTTTTAATTTATACTGTGTGAAACAAGTCTCTGGCTTTATCTACTGGTATTCTAAAATTTTAGGCATTAAATAAAGTTACCAGCTGAAATCTTACTTTGCAAATTTTCTCATTTGTTTAGAGACCTTTAAGTCAGCTGGCATTTTTCTTAGTCTAAAATACCTTAGTTTGTTCTTTCTGCCCTCCTCCTGCCAGATCCTTTCCACATCCTTTCTTTGTGTAGATTTGTCTCTTTTGTTTATGCCTTTCTAAGGATCTCCTTAGCGTTAGCACTGAGTTTACAGAGCTGAAGTCAGAAACCTGCCTTATACAATATTTTAATCCTTAGGCCATCAGTGCCAACATCCAAGTCTGGTGCCCTAGAATTACAGGGATGATGGTGAATGTGTAAAGGTCCCAAAGCTCAATATAGGTGAAGAAAGCTGGGGGGAATACTGTAACACTGAAACAGGGGCACAGCCGGCAGGGAGTGAGGAGGCAGTGGATGTCTTGTTGGACTGCTGTGCCGAGATGAGGAGCACATAGTAAATTAAGAACTAGCACTGCAAGAACACATCTGAATCAGACCCTCCAATTAACTGTTCTCTTTCTTTCTTTCAAGTTTCATTTCCTTTTAACCTTTTATTTTATTCTTTTGATCTCAGCATCTTTTTCTTTTTGTTCGAATGAAAAGCAGTGGTGCAATAATTTTGGTTGAGAAGGCACTTTCATTGTCAGCTTCTGTTTCCAAGAACAGCAAATTATTAACAAGAGCTGGAAATACTCATGCACACTATCAGAATATGAGTTTGAACAAAATTTGAGACCTGGGACAATTTAAAATGAAAACTGTTCTTCCTCAGTTTGTGACAGTGTTGCCCCTATTGCTTCTTAGTTGTTGAGAATCTCAGCAGATTTTCTGTGAGATTTTGTGTGCGCATGTGTACACAAATACATGTTTAGACCAAAGAAAGTCTATGAAAGAAAATATTGTGCAAAGTAGGAGCAGTAGTGTTTAGCTATTATATGCTGGAAAACAGAAAATGTGGTCATTGCCTTGTAAAGAACCTTGCATCATTCCCCTACAACCCTCTCTTTGGGTTAAGTCCAAACTGCTCCATGAAGATCTTTGATTAGGGACAGCAGAGTGCCCATGGAGCACTGTCATGCAGCATATGGTGAGAACTCTGTAATACACTTCTGTGTTAATGATGTTATTATAGTTTCTGCATATTGCCTACCAGAACTTGCAGTAGTTTAGTCCTTCTTCAAGGTGAGAGTCATTCCAGCCTTGTGAAGCACCTTGAAGAGCTAAATCACTGCCTATCTTGTCACGTGGAAGAGAATTATTGTCTGTTTTGAACCATCCCATATACTTCCAGGGGCTGTAGAAAGAAAATTAAATTATAGAGGTATACTTCTATTAACCTGTCATCAACAAAGGGTTCAAAGAGTTGTAAATTCCTGTGATAAGGCTTGCAGAGCACATGAGGTCTGGGCTTGTGGTTGGTTGCTGGGTTTTTTTCTGTGCACATTACTGGCTGGCTGGTGCATGCCAAGACACACAACTGGTGCTCTCAGTTGATTCTGTGTTTATGCTTTTGAAGTTTCCAGAGTCAGATAAACACAGACATGCTCACTTCATTGTGAACTTCTGATGATTTTAGGTTCTGGAATATCTAAATGGGCATGTATTTTACATAATCACAGAATGGTTGAGGTTAAAAGGGACCTCTGGAAAACACCTTATCTGAACCTCCATTCAAGCAGGGCCATCTTGAGCAAGCTGCCCAGGACTATGTCCAGCTGACTTTTGAATATCTCCGAGGATGGAGAGTTGACAGCCTTTCTGGGTACCCTGTTCTAGCATTCAGCAGCTCTCACAGCAAAATAAGTGTTTCCTTATGTTTAGACAGAGCATCCTATATTTGTCTGTGCCTTCTACCCCTCGTCCTGTCACTGTATATCACTGGAAAGAGCCTGACTCCATCTTTGTATCTTCCCATCAGACATTTATATGCTTTGATGAGATCCTCATTTGGGCCTTAGTGCAATTCTATCAGCCGCTTCTCATATGAGTTGTTATAGTCTCTTGATCTTTGTACCCTTTCATTCCACTCTGTCTGGTGTATCTATGCCTCTCTCATACTGAGGAGCCCAGAACTGGACACAGTGCTCTGTAGATGGCCTCAACAAGGCCACTTCACTGTGGACTCATGCCCACAATTCAACAACCTTTCCAAGAGGATCTTATAGGAGAAAGTGTTGAAAGCCTTACTGAAGTCTAGGAAGACAATGTCCACTGCTGTCCCCTTACCTACCAGGCAAGTCATTTTGTCACAGAAGGTTATCAAGTTGGTCAAGCATGACTGCCCCTTTGGGGAAACCATGCTGAGTAATCCTGAAGATGTTCCTGTTGTTCTTGTGCCTGGAAGTGGTTTCCATTGTTATGTGCTCCATCATTTCCTCAGGGACTGGCTGAAGTGATCCTCTTCCACCAAGGCTATACCGACCATGCTCCATATTTACCCCCTTGGTTTCCTGAAAGACAGACTCCCTTGTAAGAAAGAAGCAGAGAAGGAATGCCATTCCTCAGCCTCTTCCATGTGTTGTTGAATCTTAAGCAGCAGGCTTTCCTTTTTTCATCTCATCTATAGCAGCCCTTCCTCCTGTCTTTGACATCTTTGGCCAGATTAAATTCTGTTTTAAACCCCTATATGCTACTGAGACCATAAATGCTAGGAAACCTTATGGAATAATTTATGTGGAGTAATTTTATTTACTGAAGAGGGAAAAATGAAACAATAAACAAGGCTGTAAAACACATGTTTGTCCTTTTAAAAGAGATGGGGAAGACAGCTATCATCCTAGGGACTTGACATCAACCTGAAGCATCTATGATGGTCACAACTTCCTTGAAAAGAAGTGGATATTTTAGAAACTGTGGAGTTTTGAAGTGTCCCTGGTCTGATAATTATAAACTTAAAATACCTGCAAAGAAATAGAGCAGATTTTCTTTACTTCTCCAGCAAATTATGAGTTTACTTTCTCATTCTCTGAATATTACTATATAACAGACAAGTTAATATTATTCCAGAGTTTATAAATATATTAAGATATTCTATAAATAATTTAAGAACCTATTCAGTTATAAGGCTTTCAGTAAAAGGTAGAATGATACAAAGCTGTTTCTTTCGTACAGAAAGAAAGAAGAATTAAATCAAAACTGCAGAGAAAAAGTGAAATTTTCTTTATATTACTCTATCAGGTCATGCACTGGCATTCTTGAGATTACCATACAGGTAGGCATATAAAAAATGCTTCCAGAACCACTAAGATTTTAAAATGTTGTTGAGCTAAATCTAAGCAGCAGGAAACACAACATATTGAAGTTCCTAGAGATTTTATACTGCTGATAGTCACACTTCAAATCACTCCTAGTTCAGGGTTTTCTAAAGAAGCAGAAGGTACCCAATCTGGAATGAAAATGACATTTACTGAATTTCAAATAAATTCTGTAGATCTTCACCTCACATTACCCTGGTATTTTGGTTCTATTGTCAACAGTGTAACATGCTGTTGTACTTGATCTCCTACTTGGTGTGAAATTAGGAAAACAATTTTTTTTTTTTGCTCACATTGTCATTACACAAGTAAGTTTGGAGCTCAATAAAAACTGAGATAAATCTGTATTGGAGAGCCATAAAATTTTGTAACTAACTAAACTTTTATCTTTATTAAAAAGACAAGGAAGGAAGTAGTTCTTTTTCGCTCATGCAATTCAATTTTTTTTCACTTATACAATTCACACAATGAAAGAAAAACTTTAATCAGATATTGTTCTCACAAGACAAACAGATTCATAGACCTTGAAACTTGGTATTCTGAAATTCCATGAAATCTCAAGATATGAATGATTCAAAACTAAATTTTGAATTCAGTGGAATTTCATTCTCTTGGGAAACATCATTGGCTCTCAAATCCAAAAAAACATGCCTCAAGATCTTCCATTTGGTATTAATACTTTTTCATTCAACTATGCATTTTACCACAATTATAATAGCATATATCTTTTTTCTATTTTTTTTTATTAGAAGGAATACCAAGCAACATGCTCCTGTCATTTTCAGCAGTCTTTAGGGTGGAATAGATACAGCCTACATGGTTCCTTATGGCACTGTGATATTACAGGGAACCGTTTTCTTTCTCACAACCAACAGCTGCTGTATGAGAGCTGAAGGGTTGCTCAGAATCCCTTAGCCTTATGTTTCCTTATCTGCAGTTCATTTTCATGCCTGATTTCCCAGAATTTACTTAACATTTTCAGAAGGACGTCATTCACCCACTAGCTGTAGCTGGATTTGGATTCCTAACTCTTTTGAAAAGAGATAGTGATGTGATTCTCCATACCCACCAACACATGATATTGTCAGAAGATAAATATTCTTCGTATCAAAATATGATGGAAGAACTGACTTGTCCCATCCATCAGAAAACTCTGAACCAAATTAAGGCTGAACATACTGGATGCTCTTTTACAAAGATAGGAAAAGGGACTAGCCATCTGGCACCTCTTGAAGCTCTTTAAACACGGGGAATTTTTGCTGGAGAAAGCATTGTCATCTTCTGAATTCTTCTAAGAGGTTTTGCTGTTGGAGGGGGACTAGGGGTGCATGTTTTAGTCAGGGGATTTTTTACTAGACTTATACCATATCTTTGCACTTTATATGAGCAGCCTTATTCTGACTCAATGCCAGCAGAAACTTGCTGGAGTTTTCTGCTGTAGTAGATACTTGATGACTTGTTAAGGAAGCTGCTCCATACTGCAGGAAGGGTAGACCTTGCTCCATTCAGCAAGGTCTGGGTTGTCTGGGTTGCACTTATTGTAGCCTCCCCAGCTGTAGCTGTGCAGACTAGGAGTATGCTGGGTTTCCTTAGCACTGGCCCTGTTCTGGAAATGGTTGTTGTGTCTTTATATGAGGTGCCAGCTTTTATCTTTTGTATCTAGCAAGAAATGATTAGTGGTATCATGTTCTGTTGTTAGTTAAGAATGCAGTGGGGCCCAGTGCTTCATTCATGGAAATGTCTTATGAAGCTGAAATCCTCTGATGTCTTCAGGATTTAAAACCATGCCCCCATCACTTTTGGTGCATGGTTGCAAAGATAACAGTCAAAATTATCTATCACAATTTTTTTTTTTTTATGTAGCTGAAGAACAGACCCTTTTTTATTTCATGTTTCCTTGCAAATAAAAAACTGTATTATTCTTTCTAAGCTTGGTCCTATAGGGGTTGGACCATACAGTAGTTATGGACAGTACCACGTAGAACAAACTACTTAGTAATAAATGTAAGCCTATGACTAAGTATATCCTGTATAAACAGAAAAATTAAACTTGCCATAGCAGGAGGCTCATGCTAATCAGGAGCTGCTGGAGGTCATATTTGAGATATTATGTAAATTCAAAACTCAGAAAATACAGACTATGAAATCATAATTAATTACATTTGCACTTTGATTAAAGATTAAATCTCAGTATAATAAAAAAAAAATGTGTCTTTGTATTGCCTGATATAATTAGGCACTCTCCTAAATGACCAAACTTAGAACTGCCTATTATGTCCTAGCAAACCTGTGGGAGAGCCTGACATGTGTTTAGCAATCATGGGGTTTTTTGTGTTCATCAGAAAAAATCATTTTAAAACAATGTGGGAGGGGCAGTCCTTATCTTTAAGGCAACTGTTGGATAATTGACCTCCTTTAGCATTTAATTTCTCAAGCCTCTAGGAAGCTTAATTTTGAACATCAAAGGGGTACCTGTGGAAGAAACTGTTCCAGACTGGTGAGTAAACAAATTAGAGTTAATAGGGTCATTAGCTTCTGTGGTAAAATTTCAAACTGGGTATTCCTCACTAAGGAATGTAAATGTCAATGTTTTTAAGTCTTCTAAAATATAATTAGACATGGAACTTGAATAGAAATGCTATTTGTATTCAAGTATTTTGCTACATATCCTATTAACAAACAATGTTTGCCATACTCTGGCCTTTTTTTATTAAGCATTAGGGAATCTGTTGTTCTGCTCCTATGCATTGCTTGCCAGACAATTAGAATAGAAAGAAAAAATGTACAATGCTGCTTAGTCATTACTATGCTGTAAATGTCAAGAGTACTGTGTGTCCTGTTTGATATAAAGCATGCTAGCCAGTTACCTTTAGAGTAACAACTGTAGATCTGTTTAACCCTTAGATCTGTATGTAGCAGTATAAGAATGTAAAAAAAAAAAAAAAATTCAACATCCCCCCCCCAAAAAAAAACAAAAAAAAAAAAAAAAAAAAAAAAAAAACAAAAAACAAAAAAAAAAAAACAAAACCAACCAAAACCAAAAAAAAAAAAAAAAACCAAAAAAAAACCCCACAAATCCAGAACCACAAAAACAACTTGCATTTTCCCACTTGGATGATGGATGATCTTCTCTTCTGTATTTGCTCTTGGTTCTATGGCTACATAAAGGGGTAATTGCTGATTGAATCTGAAATACAGAATGCGGCAAAAATTCTTACATCCTCTCATTTCACTACTTAAAGTTTACTAAAGTTTTTTTTTTTCATTATCCTTACATATGGTAATAGAAATACTGCTTCCTTTCTTCCACCAAACGGACAAGTTTCTAGTGCAACCACATTTCCTCACCTTTGCCCACATACCTACTTGCAGGCTATGGACCCTGGCATACCCATTCCCCTGAAATTCTTCCTGCTCACTGTTCCCAGTAGCAGCAAGCTCCTGGAAGTAAGGGTTGTCAGAACAAGTTCCTTTTGTCACTTTGCAACCCAGGAAGTTTAAAGCTGTGGGGTTTATTCTAAATCTCTAGGAGGTCCGTACTCAACAATGACTTCTTTTTAATCCAGAAAATCACCTGCTCCTTAGAAGTGTCATCATTTAAACAGGTAGAAAGGAAAATTTCCTCCTCAGGAACAATAACATCAAGTCAATCTAAGAGTTTGGGGAATAAGGACTAAATGTCAACCTCACAAATGTGTTTAGCGTAGAAGGAAATAAAATGTTTGCTAGAAGTGCCAAAGGAGAAGTGCACAAAATATTTAGGCTGGAAAACTGCAGATGGCCAAGCACATCTAGTGGTAAATCACCTTCTCTCTGTGAAAACGGATTTGTACCAGCAGGGTCTGAGTGAGTGCTTCAGTGAATTCTACCAAAAAAAAACTCCAGAAGGTGGGGGAGAAGCGAAAGGCATTTTAAATAATTGATCATAGCTATATCTGTGGTTACAAGCATAGCATTCTTAAGTCATTAGCCTGAAGGAGCAGGGAGTTTAAAAAATACTAACTGTTCTCACTAAATATAATCATGAAGTTTAAGGAAAAAAAAAAAAGGGGGTGGGATCCCATTTGTCCATCATAAATCATTTTGTTTTGATAATTTTGTGGTTTGGGCTGATTTAATCTTTTAATCTTCTATTCTCCCTTAATGGCAACAATTTCTTTTTACGTAACACAAATAAAAGTAAAAAAACCCTTCAAATGTTTTTTATGTAATGTGAATCATGTTTAAGTGATGTTTTGAAAAAATCCTTGTCCATTAGAAGCAAGCTTTTTGCAAGGCAAGATGTTATAACTGAGGTTTCTTGCAAAGTGGTTCTAGTTACTGTTTATTATCATTCTCTGATGCTGTGCTTCCAATAGGAATCTTTAGTTTGCCTCCATAAGTGCATCTCATAGCATTCATTTTTAAATAACCATTAGTTTTATTTCAACCTCCTACAGTGTTTTTGATAGAATGTTACTATTTTCACACAATAATAATTTATTCCCACTTTAAGCCAGACTTTTAGATGAGTATGGCTGCATTTCTCCCACTTACTGATTTTACCTGTGGAGACAAACTGATATCAAATCAAGATCACATAGCATCTAAGGATGATTTGGGATCATATGCAGATTTCCTGATCTTACATTCTATGTGTATTCAAGGGTAAGACTCATTTAGCCTAAATTAAGGCAGAAAAAAAGTGAGGCATGGGGTTTCCTTCTGTAGTCAAGGCCAAGACATGTGCCTCCCAAGGATAAGTCAGCTGATCTCAAAACATTTACACGGTTGGCAAGAGAAATCACAGTAAAAGATTTTGCCCTTCCACTTAAGTGGAAGGTAACTGCCTCTGCACTGTTCCATTAAAATACTTCATGGTCCAGTATGTCTCACCCATGAATGTAGTTAGGGAGTGGTTCCAGTATGATTTTTCATTTTTTTAATGAAATTAAAAACCTTATTTTAGAACTGTTGACACTTCATCATTCATCTGGGCATAGTGGCAATGTTAGTTGCAGAACTTAAAGTAAAATCAAGCGAAAAACAGAACAAACATTCTTGGAATAAGACATTTGTTTGTACACATTTGACACTCTTCTAATTATTTTTGTAAGGAGGTAAATAATAGTCACAAGCAAGTATTTATTTTTTAAAAATGAAACCTAAAACAGCAAACTCAGGATGTACTTCTAAAAAAATACTGAACTATCTAACAGAAATTAAAGGCAGATGGAATTTATTCCAATGGCTATTAAAATGTAACACAAAAGGATGCCCTTGATTCAACTTGTTACAAGCTGCAGACTTCCATAGCAAGCTGGAATGCTTGAACCATACATAAATGGATTAAAGTTACCTGGAATGTAACTTTGTATTGCAATTTTTAACCTATTCCCAAACATGTTTCATTGCTTTTCTTTCCCATAACTGTTCTTGATCCCTAACTAAGCGGTTGTGTCAGACAACACTGGAAAGGTCTGACACCAGAGGGTGCAGAATTGCTATTCCATGACTGAGGCACATCATCTGTAGGATAGCCTGACACTTATAATCAGAAGAGATGGTCTTGCATTAACCTTTTCCACTCCCAGAGGATGAAATGATAATGAAACAACAAAAAACAGATAATGAGGCAAGGAGAGCACAATTCTTGTGATTATGACTGAAGATGGGGGATATGGGGGGAGGGGGATGGGGATGGGGAGAGAATGGGACAGCTGAACAATTTAGTGCAGACTTTCAATAAAGCATTACCAATTCCAATAATAAATGGAGCAGATAAGTATATGTAAATGTAAGCCCACCCAGACATGGGCTGAATATGATACCTAAACCAGGAGTCTGTTAAAGGAAGGAGTTGATTAAGTTTGTTCTTATGACTGACTAGCACTTGGCAGACAAACAACTTTCCAAAAAGAATAATAAAATATATCATTATTTTGTGACTTGATTCAGTTGACATCATTAGGGAGAATGATTCAGTGAAGCACCTGAAAACTCAGAATCTAACAGTTGTAAACAACTAGAACATTTGGTTTGTTCAGCATGGAGGAGACTAAGGGGAGACTTCATTGCAGTCTTTAGCATTCCCCTGAGGGGAAGAGAAGGGGGCAGGTACCAATCTCTTCCCTCTCATGACCAGTGGCAGAACCCAAAGGAACAACATGAAGCTGAATCAAGGGAGGTTTAGATTAGATATCAGGAAAAAGTTTTTCACCCAGAGTGGTTGGGCCCTGGAACAGGCTCCCCAGGGAAGTGGTCACAACACCAGCCTGGCAGAGTTTAAAAAGTGTTTGGACAATGGTCTGAGGCACGTGGTGTGACTCTTAGAGTGCTCTGTGCAGGGCAAGGACTTGGATTTTGATAGTCATGATTGGGTCCCTTCCCACTCAGCATATTCTGTAATTCCACAGTTCTATGATTTGCTTAATGCTCTCTCTGTGGAGACAAGATGTGTGTAATCACAGCCTACAAAGACTGATATTTGTGATAGTAGCAAAATGGGGAAGCTGCTTGTTCGCTTTCATCTGTGACTTTATGATCTGGCCTTTTTGGCATGTTTCTACCAGTCAGAAAGTACTTCTCCACAACAGTTCCTAAAAGAAGGTCAAATATTCAGTGGAAGGACAGAGCAGATAACTAAAAAGGTACAGATTAAAAAGCAGCCACAACTAAATTTGTACATACTGAGTTAAAAGTAGATGAGAATCTGGCTGCAGTGGAATTTACCCCTGGAAAGAAGTGATGGTATCAGTTAACTCAAGAAAGAAAAGATAAGAGTAAAGTAAAATTGGCTAAAGCTAAAATAAGGCTAAAGCTTATTTCTTAAAAGCTGGATATTGTGGAAATGATGTAATGGTAATACATTTCCTTTGTTTTGTCCCACTGACAATTTGCACACACCAAAGACTCCATTTATACTGAACTTATGGCAGTGCATTTTGAACATGAAAGCCCTGGGCATCTCAGGAAGTTTTAAAGCTTTCTTCTTAAAATGTGAATTATAGTCACACTTGAAATTGTTCTGCATGTGTTACCATGTTTACTCATGTCTCTCTGGAGTTTTTAACAGCTCAAAAAATAGGTTTCTTCAATGGGAAGCATATGCCACTAGGGCCTTTTATCTGAATGCTTCAGAATCAATCAAAAGACACGATTTGAGCAGCCATGGGCCAAGGCAAGATTCATCTGTTTGAGTCTGACCCTGGTAATACACTGCTTGAGTGACTCTACAGCACTCAAGCCGTGTCCTGTAGGACTTACTGTGAATTACATTTTGTGAGTCTGTTGTAACTTACCAGCTTTTCTTATGCCAAGTGGGGTTTATTTTGTTTTTTTCTTACTCTTTTATGTGGCAATAATATCAGTTACTACTTTGAACAACAGTATCTCTTACAAAGATCATAGCTTTAGTATTTACTTGTTACCCATTACACAAATCACTTATGTATTGCTTGATTTTACATAAAAATAGTTTGAAATTGTTGGTTATAAAAGTAGTTTGAAATTGTTTTCATATAATATTTTGAAATTCTATTTCAAAAGGAAAGAAACCTGACACAATGAAAGAAATTGGAGACTGCATGGCATGTTTTTTCTTCAGGAAAAATCAAACACATAAAGAATGTGTACAAAAATTTTTGAGATTCATAAACTGTACTATGCTTTAAATGCAAATGGTGAAACCTGAAGTAGGCACACTACTCTGCTCAACCATAATTATATTTCTTCTTGTGTATAAGTGATATGGAAAGATCTGTTAGTATGCCCACTCAGAAATTCACACAGGCTTAATAGCCAATATAAAAGGGTAATGTGGTGACATTTACACAAATGCATTGTTCAGATTTCATCATGTCACACCTGTGTGTTTTATGGTACACTGGAAGTGTGCAGACTCTTGTCGCCATTTCTGTTTCTGTATCTCTGGCACAATGGCTGGCATACATGTATTCTGTCTGCTGAGATGCTAGACCCTGAAAACCTGGGTTTATTCCTGACATCTGGGTGCAATCCATCCTTCTCTAGCACTTTCCAGGTAACTTGAGATAACTTAATAGAGACTTTCCAGAGCTAACAAACTTTGTGACCACTCTGGTTTTATATCTCTCTTCTTCAGAGACAGTAGTGGAAAGCGGGAGAGATTTGAGCTTTGGATAAGTTCTAGAAAACTTACCAAAGTATGTTTCACTTTTGTTCCTATAATCAAGATATATTACAAGAATAATTAACACCTAATACGAAGCATACTCCATCTTGAGAATTCTGCATTTAAAGTCATATTCATTTAAGAATATGTTTGTTTCTTCCACTTGGCTTCACCAAGCATTAGCCCTACCCAGACTTCTAATTTCCAGTTTCTTTTGTATAGTGATTCCCTTATCAGATTAATTAGATAATCAATTATTTTGCTTTTCCCATTCACATTTAAAATTCACTGATAGGTCAACCAAATAGAAGAAGTTTTATTGCTTTGCCCACAATCTGTGTAGTATCTATTTTGTCATTGGTACAAAAACATCTAAACATTATATTACCAGAGAGGCTAATTTCCATTTTATAAAAGCATCAAAAAAAAAACCAAACAAAAAAAAAAAAAAAAAAAAAAAAAAAAAAAAAAAAAAAACCCACCAAACTAATGTCATGGATGTTAATTTTACAACTTAAAACAGGCAAAATCAGTCATAAATTTTACTCGATGCAAGTATGAAGTGAGCTTAGATTCTTCATGTAGCATAGTTCTATGCCAGTTCTCTTCCCATCAGGATGCTTTTTACCCCCTAATTTATCAAAAAAGTGCAGGGGAAGTGGGTGACTGCTTTTTGACTTAATCATTGATTGTGATTTTATGTCAGTGTGTGTACTGTGAAATCTGTAGTAATAAAGAGCACATTGCTAGCCTGGAAACACAAGTTTATGGTGTCACCACACAGAGTCACCCTCTTAGATTCAGTTGATTCAGTGCATGGTCACAGGACCACAAACATCTGTGGCACTGTGCAGGACAGAGTAAATCTTTGCCAGTAGCTGGGAGGGGGCATGGTTGGGAAGGGTGTATCAGCTACGGCACAGACATCATTCCCAGAGGAGGGGCAAAGCAACTCTCTTGCTTCCCAGGAGACTGGGGGTCCTTCCAGTGGAGCAAGGAAGGGTGACTCCACTCCTGAGCCATAGGGAGCAGTTTGGGCACCATGGCTGTGGCCAGGTCAAGCTCGGCACTCTCTGTTTTGTGCATTTATTATTAATGTATTTGCTGTTACTGTCCATTCTCTCATGTCATTGCTATTGCTGTAAATTGTTCTTATGGCAACCTATGATCTTTGCCTTTTGTTCCTCCAGCCCTCTCCAATCCTGTGCAGGAGGGAAGGGGGAAAAGGTGGTGGGAAGGGCAGAGTGAGCAGTGTCTGGTTTTGGAGTCATGGCTGGAGCATTAAACTGAGGAATACCATTTCTAAACCATGAAAGGTACCCCTCTTAAAAAATAGATGAGACCTGTGGTATGACTCTGTTAATCACAAATTATTACAAACTGTGTGAGCATTAATTCCCTAACATACCTTGACAGATCTAGACTCTTAGGGACTTTGGCTTCAAAAACCAGCAAGTTTGACAGGTAACACCACCTCAAAATTTCATCTGTTTATGAGGTTCCAAAAGGTTGAGTACAAGTCCTATGCTTAGAACCTTTTATTGTCTTTAATTTAGGGGGAAACTAAAGGCATTAGTCTGCTTCCCCAAAATATTTTGTGTCATTATCATAATTGCAAATCCATGGCTTTACTAGAATTGCCAGTTTTACTAACACATCTGTTAATATTTGGAGAAAAATTAAAACCAAGTGAAACTTTGAAGAAGTTTGTCTTAATTTATATACTTCTTTGATTTTGAATTGTGAATAGCTGCAGCTGTAGCTGTTCAGCCCTAAGTCTTCCTGAGAAGATGAAGAACAAAGCACAATTTAAAGGGGTGGAGTGGAAAATAAAGAAAATTTTAAAATACAATTTAGGCATTGATAACTAGAAATATTCAGGAGTATGCTTTTTAAATGAAACGCCGTAAGTTGTCATAGTGGCAATAGTCATGACTAAATTATTCTAGTATGAAGCATCACTGTAAACCTATTTTGATGTTTATTTTTATTCTTATACTTTAATTGTTATAAGGATTAATCATCAATCTTTATGATTCATACTGGATTTCATCCAATAAGCCGATAAGGTATGCATTTTTACAGCCTCGTGTCAGTTTTGGTAGTAACAATAAAAAATTCTTTATGTAGAGAAATTGTAACTCACAGCTAAACTAGACCAAATTCAGATATATTTATTGCCATATGAGATCACATGTAGTGGTAAAAGTGTTTTCACCTTTTGAGAACAATAGGTCAGAATTTTGATCTCACCAGGTTCAAAGTGTCAAAGGCCACCTGATTAACAATAGTTGAAATGTATCGGTGAATGTTCCACATTCCCAATACATCCAGCTTTCTAATGGCAATACCACAAAACCACTACCAGGGTGTTCCCATGCTAGTAATCAAGAAATGCATCAGGACTTTGACTCCCTGAGCTATGGAGACAGATGTACGTCTTCAGCTTATAAGAGTGATCCCTGCAGGGGTGAACACACTGCTTTAATACTGTATAATTTGCACCATTCCTATTCATCTTTTGAAAGATTATTCCAATCCCAAAGCTGTCAATTTTGCATTTTCATAAGAACTAAATCAGTTTTTAAAAAGTCAGAAAGTTGCTTTCTCTGTTTCTGTCCTTTTGATTGATTATCTATGGTTCCACAGCATATTACGTGATCACAGCAATGTTCTTTGGAGATATAATCATCAAAGAGCATTACTCAGCTGGGAAAGTGCATGTGAAGGGTGTAAATAATGAAACCAAACAGGGGGCCATTAAATACATTTTTTTGTTTTCTGTGCTTAGAGGCTTGTTTACAGGGTAGGGGGCATACTATTAAAAAGGAATGTTAGAAAAAAAAAAGAGCAGAACTCCTAAACTGTACCAATCCATCTGTTCAGATAGAGAGCCCTGCAGACCTGGCAAACCTTGAAGGTTTATCAGTGTTCATTTTGGCTTTGAAAGGTGTGTTTAGTCCCTGTGGCTCTGAAAGTTCTACTTTATGTGTTAGGAAGTGTATTCCCAAAGCAGATGTATAATTCTTTAATTTATATGATCCTTGTAATCCTAGACATATAGTGCAGGGTATTTTATAAAGCCTATTTCTGTGTAGCACATCTAATACAAATGATTGGAACTGTTAATTAAAAATTGCTTTAGAGGAGAAAACGGGGCAGGATGGAAAGTGTTGAAATGTGCAGCCCCTTGACTTGTAGCAGAGTTGAAAAGTAACTGATTGTGTTTGGATAATTGCCATGACTTAGTTTGGCAGACCCCTATTGTTATCAGAGCTGCAAAGCTGCCTCATAAACTGTTCAAACATGGATCTCCAACATTCATGTCCAGAAAGGCCAACTGCTCTCTTAAAATTCATTACTTGTTTGTTAAAAAAAAGTGTATCTTCTTTCTGTGTCATTAATCCTGTGGGTTTGGGTTGGTTGGGTTTTTTTACAAAACTGGTTCTATAATTCTCTTTCTGATGCAAACTTCTGTAACTGGTGTGAAGTGTCTGGTACTGAGTCACCTGATACTGGCCTGATGTTGCTTTTATATCTGCAATAAGCATCTTTAGGAGTAATCCATACAGAAGTCTATTAGTCTTATTTGCATTGTAGCTCTCCCATTCTGTTTGTATGAAGGAACTTTGTGTACTACTTATATACAAACAAACTTGTCCTAAGTAAAAGAACCTTTTAAAAGTGAAAATTAGATCCATTAGAATTGAACATTAAAACTATTGAAAGATCAGAATAAACATTACTGTACAGATTGCTGCTGTTTATATTGAAACTGTTTAAAAAGTCAGAAAGGTATGAAGCCTTTGAGGATGCCTAAAAGCAAAATATATAAAATCCAATCCTTTGTCATCATTAATAAAATAAGGGACTGGAGAAGTAGGATGTGTTTGTCCAAAACTAGCTATGTGAAAGTTTAAGCACATGACTGTTACTATCATACTCAGTATATTCTCCAGCCTTTTCTGGGTGAGATTAAATCAGCTAAAATATTTATCTAAAGGATTTTTATTGGGGACCTACAATCTCAACTTTTGACTTTTCTTTTTCTGGGTTTTTTTTTTTTTTTTTTTTGGTCAGCAATTGTCACTTATCTTAGGATTTTATCTGATGTTTGAATTGTGGGTGTGTAAAGAGGGCTTCAAATTCTCCAGCTGATTTTAAAATAATTTCACATATTTTTTTTTTTTTTTGCTTTTTTATCAAAACAATAATGGCTGAAACCTAGATACCAAGCACTCTGAGGTTAATATAGATGATGTAGTAGTTGTTTTGACACATTGAAAACTTGTACATTGAACAGAGTAAGTTTAGTTGATCTTTTCAGATGAGTATGGCCACAGAACTTTTACACATGTACCGTTTTTCTTACTAAAATGACAATAAATTAAAATTTGTATTTTTGAAAACTGTTGATTTCACATACAGTAGAGAGGTGATTCTAAATAATAAATCAAAATACACACCCTACCAATCAAGAGGCAGGAATGAAAGGCATGAGAAACCTTCTAATTTAACATCGAGCAGTCTCTTGTGCATAACTGCTGTCCTCTGATCAAACCATGCTTTTTAACCTCAAACAAGGAGGGAAAAAAGAGTCTTGGTAAAAGTACAGCAAGAACATCCTTAAATAGAGATGGAAATGGCTTGATATAGAGCTGTAAAAAAAACCCAAACTAAACCAAAAAGCAATAGGCATTTTTGGAGGTGTGAAATGACAACCAGTCCTTGACTCTGTGTAAGCTCTGCTCAGTAGTAACTAAAACATGTCTGTGTTATCAATACTATTTCCAGCAGAAATCCAAAACATAGCCCATCTTAGCTATTGTGAAGCTGCTGTCTATCCCAGACAAAACTGGCACCCAGACACCTTTATAGGGCTTGTTAAAGATAAATATCTTCTGAAGAGTATGCTTTTTCCACTACTCTAATTTTAGCTGATGTGGATGTGAAATTTATCCATACTGATATGCTGAAAAAATTTCCACTTTTTTTTTTTGGATCAAATGGAAATTACAATTCACACTGGTGATGGTATCAAATTGTATAATGATTTAAGACCAACAGATATACTAACAGTATAGGACATTTTACTCAAAATTTTAACCTTATTGCAGAATAGAGGAAAAAATAATGTATCTATATCATTCTTGCTGCAACTTCAAATCTTAGAGTCCAAACTAATATTTGACTGCTTAGAGGTCCTTTAATAAGGTTAGAGGGGCAGGCTGAGAACCTATGGTACTTGACATGGTAGAGTGACAATCAAATTTCATTAAAAATGGTATTTTATTAGTTTTTCTTTTCAATGAAATACTAGTTTAGTATGACAAGAATATGGATGAGAAAAGGGAGTTTATACAACATTTTTTTTCTCCCTGTGGAGAAGATTTTGCTGGGGCAAAATGACATTCTTCTTATCTTTAAATTAAAGCAAAAAGTTAGTAATTTTTTTCCTGCAATACTTTTGTATGTACTTTGACATTCCTCATTTTCTGATGGCAAGCTAATCCAGTGTAAGACCCAAAAGCTATAAAAAATTGACAAATAGCATACAGGGCTGAAAAGCAAACTTTTAGTTTACAGTACTGAAACAGAAAGAACTGCATTCACCCCATCTTCCTAGGACAAGAACCATTGCTCTCTTTAATAGTTCACAAACCTCAGCAAGTTATATAAAATGTTATACACAGGTGTTTCCCTTATTTGACCAGTGGGTAGGAAATAAATAATATTAGGGTTTTCTAATGCTTCATCCTAAATATGAAGGAAAATTGTCTAAAATATTCTTTTTAAGGAAGGACAGCAAGAAGACTAAATGGCAGGTTATGTAATAAATAAGATGGTTGAATAATTGAAATCTCTTACTATGTGGGCATCAACAGATTAATTTTTACTAGTGAATTTATTTCCAGTAATGATATTTGGAAGTGATCTCTCAATAGGAAGCTGTCACAGTGAAGGAGAAGATTTTAGACTCTTGCTTAAATTTGTGCTAACTGTGCTGTGCTTATATGTCTTCTTCAGTTGCATAGAAAGCTAAACAAGCAATACTTATGAGCTCTTAAAAGCCCCTTGAAAACACTGGCAGTTGAATAATTCAAAAAATAACCAAGGCATTCTGAGATGGCACCAAAGTTTTAAAGTTTTTTTATGCTTTTTTAAAAGCACTTCAGTGTAAAAGTAGCTTTTCATAACATAAAAGGGAAATTGATCTTAGTGTCTATTAACACAAATAGGAAAAGTTTATCTTGAAATGCAATATTCTTTGTAAGAATTCAGTTATAAAGCCTTCCTAGAAAACTGGAACTCTAAATGAAAAAAATCACTGGAAAATATTTTACTCTTAAGCATGGATATAGCTCATTACCTATTTGGGCCCTGGTTCCTTTATCTGGATCGAGTATTCTGATTGTTCCTATATCACCACTTCTATAGATGTTTTTGCTCATCAGAAACCTATTACTTGAAAGCCATAATCTCTTCCAGATGTGCAGATATATCTAGGGAAAAGATTTGGCCTACTCAAGTCTGGATTAGCACCTTCCTATCAATTTTTTTCAAGTCCTTTTTTTTTTTCTTTTTTTTTTTTTTGTATGAAGCCAAAAATAAAAAAGTGTACATTAAATAGCATAAAACCCTAAAAGTACTATTGGAGTATTTGATACTTTGCATAATGCAGCTTACAGCAAAAAGACTGTAATTGCAAATACTAATTGTCAGGTTTAAAAAGCCCTAGAGAAATAATTGTTGCTAGTCTACATGTTAGAAATTTCAAGGTAAAAGACATAACATGTTTAACTAAAACACAGCTAATTAGAGCAGATCCCTTTCAAAGGGATCCCTTTCAAAGCCTGAGATGATGATACACACAATACAGCTGTTAACTTCAGAAAACTGAGTGCTGATGTAATCAAATAAGGAAGCGGATTTCTTTTTTGTGCCTGTGTTTCAATTGAGATTCAGATCAATATGTTGTTTTATATGATTCTCACATTTTCAGTGTACACAACTCTATGAGAAAAAACACCCTCAGCCTAAATCTAAAAGTTCAAGCTTGTCCAGTCTTTTCTGGGTGTTAATTTTTAAAATTAGTCTTTTAACTTTCATTCACAAAATTTTCTATTTTTGAGCAAATTGTTCTGAATTCCCATTTCCCCCAGTTTACATCAAGAGTTAAAAAGCAATATATTTCCTCTCTTGGGCTGTCTTTGCAAATGATTTTAATATTGTTGTTTAAAAGACACATAAATCCATTTGAGAGAGCCATAAGGATCCTGTAATGCAAGCATGTTTATTACTGACTACTGAAACCAGTCCCAAGCAAGATCCCTAGGGAGGAGCAGCCATTGCATTAGGACAGAAAATGTCCGTGCTAAGGGGAAACATTGTTGGAAATTCAGTAGAGAAATAAATAGTCAATAGCTTCAGTATTCCCTCAGTCTCAAGCATGGTCCTTCTCTCATGTAAGAAATGAGCAAGTTTATTACAAGAGTATACGAAAAACTCAACCTCTCTTGTACCTGCTCATTAGCTGTTTGATAATTTCATTCTCCATTTCTTACTAAAAAGATACATTATGTCCTGTTCTGTGAAACTTGTTAAAGGTATTTTTAACCTACTAGACTAGTAATTTCCAAAGATATCTTTCTTTATTGCTTTTTTTCTTTTACAGTTTGTTGCAAGTTAGTCTTTACCAGGAAGACTGAAATTTTCCCTTTAATTTTTTCTCACAACTAAAGTTTTTGACTGCACCCTCATCTTTGTTATGCCCAAGACCAGCAAAATTCTGAGACCATTATCAGGTTCTTCCTGATAATTGCTGACTTCCCCCAGCCTAGCATGGCAAAGGAGAAGGCCTTTTGTGGATTGTTATGAGAACCTTAAGCATGTATGCACCAGGAAAGAGTGCAATGAGTAGTAACCACAGATTAATTGGTACTTTTTTCTCTCCAGATCTCTGCATTTGGTGTCTTCTTTTTAGGTTGTAAGCTGCACATCTCTATCCTCACCTGCAAGAATTGAATTTCTCTTCTATATTATTTGCATTACAAATTGACCTAGGGTTTTTGGGTTTTTTTTCTCTAATGAGACTTGAGGAAGAATAAAAAGGTGTTAGAAATGTAGTGGCAAAGGATAAACAACTATGGAAAAGGGGTTTCTCTGTACCTGAGCTATTAAATAACTATATAAAAACAATAAATTTCTGACATAGAAGTCTGTATCTGTTTATGTGAATCAAAAGATATGCTAAATCAGCAGATTCCCAACCACAGAAATATTGATTATGCTACCTTCACTATTGTATGAGAACATAAATGCTTAAAATATGTTTGAAGTACAAAATGTTAATGCCAAGTCTGCTTAATAGAAAGAGAAAAAATATTATTTGTCCTTGGATTTATTCAGGAACTGTAATGAATATACTGTTCTCTATTGCAAAATAAATATTAAAATAATTTAGGGAAATCTCTACAATAATAAATGTACATTTTCCAAATTACTGTTCTTAACTGTACTCAATTACTCTTTGTATAATTATCATCAATACACATAGAGTAACATTAATAGAAATAATCAAAAAAGTGACAGACAAGTGTTAAATAGACTTAGCTGTTCCAGATTTGATTTGAAATAGATTTTGAAAGAAAAGATCTGAAATTATCAACAGCTACTAACAGAAAGAAAAAAGACAAGCCTTTATTACCACTATGTGTGGGTCCTTTTTTCAACCACCCAAGCTCACTTTAAATTATTCTTCCATTAACTCACTGTGCTGCCTACTTCTAGCCCTTGCTGAGCAAACATCAAGAGCTGCACCCAGCATGTGTCCTGTAGCTCAGAACAGGAAGCACTTTGGTACTCTGTATTCATGGGGAGAAATGGGAGGAGGGAAAAAGTCCATGGGGAAAAAAAGAAAATAACAGAGAGAGAGAAAGAGGGAGAGAGAAAGAAAGAAAGAGGGAGAGACAGAGAGACAGAGAGAGAAAAAAAGAAAAGGAGAGAAAGAGAGAACGAGAAAGAGAGAAAGAAAGAAATTTGATGCATAAGTTACTAATATCTGTTATTGAGCATAGAAATGAAGTATTATACTTACTATTAACTGAAGAGGATATATTTCCTGAAAATTAGTTATTTATTTTTGTACTCCTGGTGCTGTTATGAATGCATTAAGTAGGTGATGGTTAATACAATGTCAGATTCCAAGTACAAATGAGCTTTTCCTTTGTATGAACTTGATGAAACCAGTACAATTTTTTATCAAATAGTTGTTCATTGTAATTGTATGGAACCCTTCCTTGGAGTGCAGGAGCAGCTTTTACTTGACACATTCAACTTTATTTCCACTTTACTTCCACTACCTGGCAAATTGTATTTCTATGCTTTCAACAAACCCAAATTTCCAGTCTTCCTTGTACTCAACTGTGCAATATCTTGAACAGATATCTTGTCATTCTCTATTTCTTTATTGACTTTATAGACAATGTAACTTTCTTGAAAGACAGTAATGCTGCACAATTCATACATTCACGTGAAAATACATAATCTTTTTCTCTGTATGCATTTTATTAATTTACAAGAAAGCATGAGCTTTATGTGAAGGAAAAAAAAAGAGATAGTCAGCTGGAGGGAAACAGAACTTACAAATGTTTTCAGTCTTTTTCCCTCCTTAGTAAAAATATGAACATTTAAATGTATGCAACAGAAGCAGATGAAATTACATCCTCTGACACTTGTTAACTCTGAAATAGATATGTGATTTGATTGATTGCAAGGTGGCGTAGCTGCTGGCATTTTTTGTCGGCACATTTTGACGATACAGTTACTTAGGTGAACTTCAAGTACATCAGTGACACACACCATGTTTCAGATACTTTGACTGATTTCAAGGCTAATAATTTATGAAAGCTTTTGGAGCCAGTTATTAGGTTTGTCTCAGAAGAGATTGATTTTTTGTTTTAATCCTCGGTTCCTCACTATATATCCTGTTTACCTCATCTTATTTAGTTAGAAAACAAATTTATAGAACTTTAATTTAGAAATGTCTGTTTTAACTACTTGTCAACACCTTTACAAGGTGCA
The DNA here is from genome assembly GCF_022539315.1 of Serinus canaria. NCBI lineage: Eukaryota > Metazoa > Chordata > Aves > Passeriformes > Fringillidae > Serinus > Serinus canaria. Next base: position 38,400,467 of record NC_066317.1, read on the forward strand.
TTATATGAAATGTTTGGACTAGAAAATACTTATGCAGCAGATGAGTCTAGAAAAAGGTGAAGAATATATGGAAAGAAGTACCACAGAAAAACATAATTTTGAAATAGAATGAGACCTAAGGGGAGGAAGAAAAATATCTAAGAAGTTTATTGCCTCCTTTGTGAGACTGTTAGACTTTGTATGTTAATACTGTGAGTCAGAGCAAATCTCAAATTCTCACCAATGTAAAGGAAAACACACCTGATACTGAAATTGACCCCATTTATGTAGCATGTCCACAGGTTCCCTCAGGACTTCAGAAGCCAAATTCAAGTCAAATACAGTAACGGGAACACTTCAGAAAAGTATCAGCTAATAAAAAAATGAATGAAGATCTTTCTCTTCTGACATCCAGTGTATATACAATATTGAACCACTTAACTGGAGTATTCTGAAACATGCATGGAAGAATAGTAATGGAAGGAAGAAAATAAAATTAACTTCTCCCTCCTGTAAATATTAGTTAGACAGCAGTGGGATACATTGATTACTAATTATTTTACAAATTTGGATTAACATATTCAACAACTCTAGAGTGCAAAAAAATATACTTTATCCACGAAATTTCTGCTTGTAAGATTTTGCTACTGAAATTATTACAAAACAATTATATGTCATATTTCTTGACACTTCAATGGGAATTCAAGTTTTTTTCAAAATAGTCAGTTGAATAATTTACTAGCATGCTGTAAAGTTTTAATTCTTTTTAAGCAGACATTTCTTTATAAGAACTCTAACATACAGAGCTACATCCAACATTAACATTTAGCTCTTGTATTCATTCCCTGAAAAACTCAGCTGTACTCACCATGGAGCAGCATCTTTTTGATTACCCAAGTAAAGTAACATTTCTTTATGAGACATGGACCTATTTAAGGTATTTAAGGCAGGTCTAACAACTACCCTTCATGGCTTCCAGTGAATGGAAATTACTTCAAAGATTTTACTACAAGCATAAAAGGCATAAATAAAGGATGACTAGCAGGTTATACTGCTATTTCAAACAATAACTTGGGACTTTTAATAACACTGCTTGTATTATTTTTTTAAAGTTGGAGAGTCAAATTAATTTTTGACCAGCTTTACTAGTGATGCTAGTAAAGTTGGTGGAGGGATGAATTTGGCCCACTGCATTTTGATTCCAGGTGTTCTAGAGAATTCCACACGTAATTGCAACAACTAGAATTCAGTTCTCTAAACAATATGTAGGAAAATTAATCCCACAAGAAATAAGGCTTGATAATGAGGAAAAATGGATTATCAGACCTTATACGACTGCTAGAAGAAGGATTACTCTGTGGCAACAAGCCTCAGTGGAAAACTAGGTGACAGATGAATTGCCCAGGAGCTGCAATGAAATATGCCCATTTGTCATCTCCATGGTCCCAAAATACAAATCTCATGGAACATTTTTTTTAAATTAAAAAAGGAGAAAAAAAATTCATTTTCTTCTCATTATTTTTCATATAAAACAATTAGAATGCTTTTAAAATATCAGTAGAATAATTTCTAAATGTATACTAGAATTGTTGGAATTTTTAGGAAGTTAAACTTTTTTTCATTATCAAGAAATAATGTACAGTTTTTCTTCCAATAGATTTTAAATATTCCTTCAAAATGACTTAAACTGAGCAGTCCTGGAAATCACAAAATCCTTTGCAGTTGACCCACTGAGTTGCAGAAGATATCTTGCCTTTTTTAACACAAAATCTGTAAATTCATGCATGTGGTTCTGTTAGCATGTAAATTTAATATGTGAGCCTTACATATTACACATTATTGTTGAAAATGTGTAATTTTAAAAAAAATCAACAAGGCAAAACCAGCAAAAATACTGAGGACAGTGTTGTGAAAAACAGACTCCACTTTGAAATTTCTGATTTTGTAAAATATAGATGAGAAATATGCATGTGGTTCTTAACATTGGCTAGCGCTCAGCTTCTCCTCGTAACATTCTTTTTGATCACACTAATAATACGCTATGAAGCATCACTCTGTGGGATGCAGTTAAAGCCTATTTAAGCCAAAGGAACTGCTCACACTCTCCCAGGGGAAAATATCAGAACATTTTTATTTTTACCTCAGTCACTCCAGAAAACTTCATAAGGGATAGTCTCAACCAGTGTGCAGGGGAAATAACTACCACCAGAATGCCTGGAAAAAATGGGAGAGAATTGAAGAGTAAATGTGGTGCAGAAAAATACTGAATAGGATGATTCAGAATTAAATGCTTAAGGCTTACTTGAGCTTAAGTTGTGGAAGGTTTATGCAAATTATGCAGTTAATAGATATTCTTGTCAGGGATCTTTGTAGAAAATGCAAATAAAAAAATCCCACTCTGCCTCCTCTCTCCATTCTCTACCTCAGCTCCCAAGAGCTAATTTTCTGCCATAGAGGCCACAAATTTAGGTCTCACTTTTTTAATATTTCTGTTCTCATAAAAAATTTATTTAATGGCATTTTATGCTTATAGCTGCCTACTTTTATTTTATCTTTTATATTTGTGACTTTTAACTATCTTTCTTTCATACTTTTTCTTCTTTTGTTTTTTAAGAGAACAATAAAATAATTGGCTGGCATAACAAGGCATGCTAGGTTTATTGTCTAAGTAATATGTATAGAGTCCTTTGGATTTTCCCAAACTGGGTAAATAAATCAGGTTGAAAATTCATCCCTTTTGCAATATCTTCACATCTAGAGGGAGAAAATATGTGTAACTAATACTATTAGTAGAACAGATTCTTTTTTAGGCACTGAGGGACATATCAACAAGAGAACTGAAGCACTAATATAATGAGCCTTGCTATGCTGAACTTTTAGTCCTGAGCAGAGCAATTATATGCAACAGAAAAATAGGATAGAAAATACAACTCTTTGTTCACTGGAGTCTTTTTCTGTTACTAAGTATAATTGTATAACTTTCATAAACAGATCAGATTCCATCTTAATAGGAACTTGCTTCTGAGTACTTTATTTTTCTTCACCCCTTCTATTGCTATTGGGAGGCTGTTCCAGGTCATCACTGCTGTCTGATCATTAAGAATACTTTTGATCTCCAGCCTAATTTTATTCATGGACAATTTATAATATTTTTCTTCTACCAACAGTGTCCTTTAGTTTAAGTAGACCTTCTCCTTTCATGGCATATAATTATTTTCCAAACATAATTATTTATAGGGAGTGCTTATATGTCTTCTTAACTACAGTATGCCTTCTACACCATTATTTTGCTAACTTAAGAAGGATAAGCACTTTTACTCATCCTTTGTATGATAGGCACTCTATTACTCTGATCCTCTTTTCAGTGCTTGCACAAGCTTGGTTTTCCCTCTTCTGCTCTTACTAGATTGTATATTCCCAGTGAAGATCCGTGCAGAGGTAAAAGTTCCCAAAGAATTTGCAGGTACTGAATGGAGAACCAACAGAAGTCATCATGCAAAAATCCACCTTTGATGAATTCAAATGTTTGTGGATCTCATATGAAAACATGTGACATAATACCTATTATGCTAAATCTGGCATTGAGCAGGACTCTAGACATTGTATTTAGGAATAAGAGACTCTTGAGAATTTGCAGCTCTGAAGTTTGTCTTCTGAGGTTAGTGTCTGTAACTATTCTTTCCAAAAATAAACGACCCTACCTTATCTTAAAAATTGATTAAGTAGGCTATAGTTTTGAATTAGTTGAGACTGAGAATGTAATATTTCTCATTAGATGATGTATGAAGGTCTATTGCATTGTTTAGAAGGCTGTAAAGAGGAGGAAGCCAGCCTTAGGTAGGATAAATTAAACAGTTTGGTAGAAATGTTAATTATGCAGCTTCAAGGAAGAAAAGAAGAATAATGTCTTAGTCTCCCACAGTAACATGTGTTATTTCAGTGTTCTATTACAGGCAATGAACATAGAAGCAGAGGAGGAAGTAAACAACGTCCCATCATTTTTTCTGGATAGAAAAAATGGAGGTGGCTTAAGGCGGCTGTTTTGGGGAGACTGGCTGCTATCTTTAACAGGAGGAGCACAAAAATATTACTTTAAGAACACTTCAAGGTTTATAGATTTGGAGGACTTTTCAGAGACTAATTATGTGTTCAAAAAATCTAATATCCAGCTGAGATGTATGAGCAGCCAAGGTATATCCTTATTCCTGAGGTTACTGTTTATAATGCATGCTGTTATTTTAAGTCAATAGTTATTTTAAGTCAATAATTATTTGAAGGTAAGCACATTCTCATATTCTTAAATCTTTTATACTGATGAAATTGAATCTGAGTAATTTGGTTCATGTCAAACACTCTATTCCTTTGGGTCACTATTTAAGGTTTCTAGTCTCCCTTGAAGTATGAGGGGCCTCATCATAGATAGATTTAAAACTGGTCAAAATTTATAGAATTAATTTTCTGAACTGTATTCTGAGTTTCCAGTAAGGAAGAAGGAGAGCTGGAATAGAAAATTACATTTCTGCTAATGCCTCACATAACCTTCTGTATGCAAATGCAATGATTAGAAAACTTCTGAGATGATAGACAGACGTGAGCCTTCCACTCTCTGAGCACTGGTCTAAGTACCAGCCTCTGAAATATCATAAGACAGAAATGCTTCCATTATCTTGCTTCAGCTAGTGTACTTTGCATGAAACAATTGCATATTAATTAACTCAGAGAGAATGCAGGAGTGTGAGGATAAAAATCCATCCTAATGGCTGAAGATTCTGTACAGGGAGGGAAGCTGCTAAGTTGCAATTTTTAGCACAAAATTTGTTAATGCATTTTACCAATATTTAAGTGCCACGTGGAACTTTTTTAATGAGCCCCCATAGTGGAAAGATTTTGAGGAGCTGAGACATTAAGCTAGAAATGTATTCTCATTCTAACTTCTCTCTATCACTGTGATTTTTTTTATTTATCCATATACAGTAGAATTGCTACAACAGGACGGATTAAGTGTCCCTGTATAAAAAAAGCATAGTAGATTGATGGTGATAGCTTAGGAGATGTGGGTTTGATAGCTCCTTGGCAGAAGACAAAATAGATTCTTTGTCCTGTATCTTCTTGCAGTGTGAGCTATTAAATAAAAAGCAATGAGAGGAGATCATCCATTTAGATTTAGAAGAAGTCTATAAACTCAATATATTCAGTGAAGTGCTTGATCCTTCAGGCATAGTCGGGATCTATGCTTAGCACAATTTTTTTTTTCCCTTTCTGATGCTGACTATACAGTCTGAGTGTTTTGAACATAAATTTAAAAAGTAAGAAAAGGTGGGATGCCAATGTCCTTTAATGCCCTTTAATGTCAAAAAATTATGTTCTAATAGTATTTATTTTTCCTTTTAAAGTTATTTTTAAATTTTACAAATGGAAATTGTGATTAATTTATAAATTTTAACTTCTATTTAAAATAAGTACAACTAAAAATTTTGAAATTTTGGAAAATGTTCACTATCGCAAATATTTTCATGAAACTGTTATTGAGAAAAATTAGATCTCAATTTCTCATTTTAGTTAAAGATGAAGTTTACTAAAGTATGCAAAGATCTAAATTATTCTTATGGAAGAGAAAAGCAATTATAAAAACTACTATATAGCTTTAATAAGTCCCAGAGAGTTTAATATATCAATAAAATGATACTTTCTTGACAAGTTAAAAAAAGAAGGCACTTCAAACACTGCATTTTCTAATCAATTTGCCTGGCACCCTGAAACCCTGCTGTGCCAGCAGCACCAGCCCCAGGCCCCTGACAGCAGAGCAGCATTGCAAGGGGCAGCAGCACAGCCTTCACAGATCCTCAGTGCTGGAAAAGGAGACACAGTTATGTTAAAGGGACACATGAAGACAATGAGGGACTGCAGAGTGATTCAGGAGCACAGACACTTTAGATGGAGGTTACCAATGTTAGAAAGCTCCAGAGCCTAAGACTTTTCACTGGCCCTGTTCAATTAAATGGTAGAGGCAGTTTTTGATATTTCAAAAACTTGGTTCTCTACAGCATTAGAATTTATCCCAAAGTGGCAATGGCTTCTAAGCATGTCCTGCTGTTGAAAAATCTCTTTGCTGAATTTTCAAGTTAATTTGGATGTTCTGTACATATTTGGGATGGTTCAGCTTTTGAATTAACATCTGGGGAAAATATGTGTGAAAGATCAGTTCCATGACTGCTTCTTCATAGGAGCCACAGACAAATATGGAAATCTTTCTCTTGACACCAAACATGACTGTAGAGCCAAAAATATGTCAAGATATTCTATCTCAAAAACAGAGCAGAAGTGGAATACAGATTTGAGCTTGCAAAGGATGAAATGAGCAGATGTTCTGTCAACAAACTGATCACTGTACAACAAATTTTAAAACAAGTGGAACCAAGACATTTACCACATTTTTACACAAATCAGTCTTTCTTCAAGCTGTAGCTGAGACTGCTCTCATGAGCATTACTTTTTTAAGCACAAAAAATTTAAAGAAAAAAGACATTTTAAAAGCCAGATTTATTTTAATTCTAAATTTCTGTTTAGAAGCAATAAGGCTCTCTTCTGTAGGCAATATCCTCTTCTGTTGTCGAGTTAGGTAAATGAGTGACTTTTATACCAAGTAGAAAAGCTGTCATCATGTAAAGACATCATCCAAAATTTTCAAGCCTTTTACATGTATGTGTTAAAGGGAGTGGAGAATTGTAGTTTGGACACTTTCCACTAGCTTCCAAAGTGTTCATTCTGTGACCCTATAGTAAATCTACCACAGCCCTTCAACACCTTGGAAGTAATCATTACAGTCTCCCTCTATGTCCATATCTGCTGCCATTGGTTTTCAATAAGAATATGCACAGAATTTTCTGCAGGATTTTAAGGAGGCTTAGTAAACAGGTGAATCATGCAGCCTGTCTCCAAAAGAAAATTAGCCTAAGCTTTTGACCAATATCCAAACAGATCACTTTAGGTCCTGAACTAGGAGAATACAACAATTAAACTTGGCACCAACTAAATGCAGTAGCTCATCTGCATGTAGTGAATGGAAACTGGTAGACACTTGTATTGCACAAGTAGATAGCTAATGTGCCAAGCAATATACCTAGAGCTGTCTGACAGAAAATACACCAGGACATTCAAGGACTTGTTAGTCTATATTCTTGTGTATTTGAGAAATTTCACACCTTGAAGTTGATCCCTTCTGTAACCAAAAATACAAAATTTACAGGATACTCTATGCATCATTGAGGGAGGAGCCAGATAGGGTGCTAAATTTATATTACCAAAAGGCAGTTGAGCTATTTATTGAAAATAGAAGCTGCATACACAGGTAAATGTGCCAGTTCTACTTACAAGTACTGTAAATGGCATAAGATTTTCACAATGATGGACAAGAAAAATCAGCAGGACATGTTTTTTCCTTAGAAAGTACTCCTTTATCTTTGAATCCAAACTAACACAAAATTAAGATCCATTAATCATTAGTATAATTTAAGTTTTTTTAATTGCAGACAGTTATTAGTCACTCATAGTTCTAATAAAGAAGGTATTATTATACAGAAGTCTAGCAATTTTTTGGTCACATTTAAACAATAATTTGAAAGAAATATACATTCAACTGATTAATTTTATAAACTGCCCTTCCAATTATTAATTATTCACTGACAATTATGCACTTTACTCTCAGCATGTATTGTGAATTTACTGTGTAGTCTTGTCTCTTGACGAAGATTTTTTAAAACTTCTATGTAGTGACATGTTTAGAGCACATCACAGAACCACAGAATGGGTCAGGTTGGAAGCAACCATAGTGGGAATATGGTCCAACCTACCTAAAGCAGAAAAATCCTAGAGCACAATTGCACAAAATGCAGAATTAGGCAGTTCTTGAATATCCCCAGTGCAGGAGACTCCACAACCTGTCTGGACAATCTGTTCCAGTGCTTGGTCACTCACACAGTTAAGAAATTCTTCCTCATGTTCAAGTGGAACTTTCAGGGCATCATTTTCTGCCCATTACCTCTTGTTCTATTGGTTGGAACCACCAAGAAGAGTCTGGCTCTATCCTCTTGACACCCCCCTTTAGAATTATACACGTTAATGAGATTCCCTTCTCAGTCATCTCTTTTTGAGGCTAAACTGGCCCCTCAGAACTTTCCCTTTTAAAACTTGGATATTCGGAAGTTATTATAATACCCATATAAAGATTGACTAATCTCATAATATTTTGATTGTAATCTAACAGTTATATTTTCTTTATATACTGGTGGTTCTTATTTGCTATTTGGGTAAGCCTTGTGTCAATGTGCACAATCAGTATGCTGACAGCCATAAAAGATTATAAAAATGAACAGCACTGCACTACAAAATCAGAAATCTTGTTGAAAATATTCTCTTTGAAACAGTCAGGGATCTGGCCTTTTATATAAAACTCCCAGTGCATGAAAGATAGAGCTCTTCCAGTGCTGCTTGCTATACTTTTGTTTTAGAATTAGGGGACATTAGAACTGTGAAAGAAGCACAAAGGAAAACTTTCTGTGCACTGACTTTATGAATGTAGTTAAAGAGAATGCTTTCCTTGACCTATCCATATCATTGTAAGAGTCATTTTAGGGAATGTTGCCAAGAGGGCTGTCCTTCAGATTTGACTTGTCACTCCATTATTTAAAAAGGTTAATCCACTCTCCTGTTCCTTTCATATAAAGTAACAGTACCTTTCATATAAAACATTAATACAGTCAGCCCTGAGAAAGCCTGGTATCTAATTCTGTGTAGGGAGGATGTCAGCTAGAAAAAGGAGCTGATGATTGCTGAAGCTCTAAGTGGAAGCTTCTAAAGGTTTTCTTGGAGTGTTCTAGCTGTATAAACAAGTTTGAGAAAAGCTGGAGGAAGTTTGGTTACACATTAAGTGTTGCACATTGATGAATTGGTGCTGTAGTATTTTCTTGTTATGCTCATAGTTAATTACCTATCACATACTTGCTATAGCAACACGAGGATAAAATCAGTGGGAAGATGGAAGCTGATGATTTTTATCTGTCATTCATGATGTAAACACATGCCTTGCACTACTTGAATCCAAATGCAAAGAAGACAATGAGTGTTACACTGCCCTTCAGCAGCCTTAGAAACAATGGTCAAAGACAGACATTCAGCAATGCCTCCATAAATAAGAGATGTTAAAATTTTAAGTTTTGCAAAACATGCATATGCCAGGTTGAAACCATGAGTCATGACAGCTCTGAAATCCCAATGCCCACCCACTTTTTTTACAGTGGGCACGAAAAAGGGATTCCAGGAAGCTTCTGTTCTCTCAGGATGTGTTCTGTTAAAGCAGGCAGATGACAGATGAGTACAGAAGCAGGGTCTCTGCAGGACGGGCCCTTCCCTGCCTGGAGATCAGACACGGGTGCTGCTCTGGGCCCCAGGGGGAGCCAGGCCCTGCCTTCCCACCCTGCCATCCTCAGAACACACGGGAAACTGCGGGGAGGTAAGGACAGGATCTTCCCTTTTGGCTCCTGGGGCAAACAGGTGTAGATGGATGTCCACACGGGGAACTGATGCCAGCTGTGTTTGTCAGCCCTGGCTTGGCAGTCCTAGCCTCAGGCAGGGGGACTGCTCTGTGGGACAGCTCTGCAGGTGCAGGCTCTGCTCCTGCAGCCCTGGTCATGGAAGATGTTAATGGCAGTGCAAAAAGTGGTCTGTGACACTAAACAGAGAAAAGCAGAAGCTTATTATGAGTGCATGCAGTAGGGGATTTATGTTAAAGAGTGCTGCAAGTTCAGGAAAGAAAGACTCACCTCTGAAGAAGTAGGAAATGGGCACATGTGTCTGAGAAAAAGTCCATAAAATGTTGCTAGCTGATTTCTGGTAGAAAGTTTGATGGCTGTGGATAAATGAATTCAGTAATTATTTAACAAAATCATGACATGTTTCAGTCCAACTTCCACTGAGCTTTATATCTCTGGCACCCCCACACATAATGCACAGACTTAGTTCTATTATTCTACCAATTCATCAGTCGTTTGTGATCCTGAAAAGTTATTTTTCCTTTTTTTTATTGTTCAAATGCAGAATGCAAATTAATCCCCCTGTTAGGTTAGCACTGAAAATGCTGTACAATTACAGGATTACTACAGGATTAGTTAGTTAGAGCCCATTGTGGTTGAATTAGAACTCTTTGGAAAAGTCAGAACCACTACATCCACCTTGGCTTTAAGCAACTATTTTTATTTCATTTATCAACAGTCTAAAAGTAAGTAACTACCATGTTATTCAGCAGGAAAGCATGAGCTAATTAAATAGTCACACTCTTATTTCCCCTCCTTTTTTTCTGTGGAGATAGAAAACTTAAAAAAGGAAAGTGGAGAAAAAGTTGTTTTGAAAGTGACAATCATAATGATGAGCCATTGTGTGGTAGTCTACAGCTAGGTAATAGAGGGGCATAGGGGAGATGAAGTGCTCTGTATCAAACCAAGAATTGCCGAAAGTTTGGGAGTTTGGTTTTATTTTTGTTTGGTTGTTGTTTGGTTTGGTTTGGGGGTTTTTTTGCTGTTTTTTCTTTTTCTTTTCTTTTTAATTTGGGCTTTTTTTTACTACTGAATTTTTAAACTATTAGTTAATTTTGTTTCAAATATTTATCCAGCTATTTTTATCTTACTATTTAACAGCTAGTATCTTACTTGAAAAAAAGCATCATAAAAAATTGAATAAATCAGAAATTTGATTAATTTTCAATAGAGACATCTTTTTATAACAAACTCCTGAGGTATCACTAAATTAATTTGTGGTCTTTTACCCCTAGCTTCATGGTCACCTTTATCATTCATTTGACAAAAAGAATCCCTACCTGCTGGCAGTGGTGCATCCAGGTTTTGCAATGAGCTAGAAAAGCCGGTAGCTAGCTTTTATTTTTCTGAAATATGCCACTTTATTCTTGGATGATGTCTGGCTGTGGCCTCAGAATTCAAATTAGATGCTATTGCACTGTAGTTTGAGCAACAACTCTCAAGGGAAGGTAACAGGAACTACTGTATTTCAAGGCTTATTTTCACCCATTTTAACTTCCAACAGGAGGAAATGCATGTTCAATATGTTTTTTCATTCTTAATCTTAGATCGACAGTGGGTTACTTTGGAAAAGTTGAAAAAAATAAGGGGAATCAATTCTGACTGATGATGTTGTGAAAAATTTACATATTTCAGTTTTACGGAAGTGTTGTGACCTTTTTTTGCTCTCCTGTATCTCAGAAGTATTTGGTGTTAAAAGTTCAAGCTTGTCATGCACTTAATCCTTGATGAGAACAAGTGCATGAGGCATGTCTGAACAGATTTGATTTAGAAACAGAAAATACCCTTTTATTCCTATCCAGAATGGGAGATAATTAAGCAGTTCCAGATGCCTGCGTGTGGCATCTTTAGCAGACATGAGCATATTCCTTCATCCTCACCAGTTATTCTATTCCGGTTTCCCCTAAGCTTAAAATGAGAAGGAGAGGAAAACAAAGTTACCTTTCCTTTGTGTTTTGTCACTTACCAAAATTTTTACTCATATTTTACATGGGTTTTATTACTAAAATTATAATATTCTAATTATAAGAATTCTAATTCTATATAATTCTATAATAATTCTGTAATAATTCTAATTTCAATAATTCTAATTATAATATACACTTACCAGAATACTTTTATATTATTTTTTTGGGGCAGCAGTACACCGAATCAAGGTATTTTTTAAAGCCTCCTGAAAGCATAATTTGAGATATGTATTACTCCCAAAACTCTGACTTGATGCAGTGTGTGTGAAAATGATTAGCCTTTAAACCTGGAGTAGGACTGTGGATCAACTGGAACCAAATCTGTTAAAACAGATTTTAGAAGTACTTCTTGTTTCATATGACTCTGATATAGTATAGCTCTGCATTTAAAGTAGGAAAAAAAAGGGAAGAAAATGTCAAAAATTGAATTCTAAATTATGTACAATATTGAATCTTAGAGAAGAGGTGATGGAATCATTTATACAGAATTAATCAAGAATTTTCAAATTTCTAGCATGAAGTTTTCTTGCCATGAAGGACTAAACTCTTGCAAACTTTTTTCAAAGAATGTAGGTTTCTTTGGGGATCACTGATTTGGGACTTGCTGAAGGCCCAGAGAATAGCTAGTGGGCATGACATTTTCTGATTTCCAGCTGCAGAACTGGTTTTCTTCCTGTCTGTTGTGAGTAGGCAGTTTTGGTTCTCGGGATACTGGGCTCCACACCTTTCTCAAAATCCCATAATGACTTGACATGAAGAAATGGATGGAGTTTCTTCTTGGATCTGTTTACAGATTAAAGAGTGGAGCCAGAGATTTTGTATGACCTGTTACTGGGTCCTGAATTAAGTTATTCAAGTTCTTACTTTTGCTAGCAGTCTTCTAAGCATACAAAATGACACATATCTTTTAGTGTATTTATTTTTCTTTCAGATGACAGCTGCTTCTCTGGTTATATTTCATTCACTTCCCAGTCAGTGATAAAAGTCTATGCCAGCTGTCAACATAGTATGTTCCCATAGAACCAAACTGGTGGGAGACGAGCTGTTTTGTCCACACTTCAGTTTTTCATGCCCTTTCCTTCCAAACCTGTTGCCCCCACTACAACATCATAGAACAGCTATTTTTTTGTTTTCCTCACTGCTCTTCTTGGGAGGAAAAAATGTGCAGTTTACATGGCAGACCTACAGTGATCTTCCAACGTATAGGAGATGAAAGAATCCAAACCATGAGGAATACTTGGATCCCTACTGCAAGGATGTCCTATCAGTATTGTAAGGAAGTAAATTAATTTCATTCTTCACTGACAATACAGCAGTTCAAAGTTTTATTTGCAATATGTGACAGAAAATACCTTTTAATACATTTTCATTAAGTAAACTGCAACACAAGTGTGCTGAGTGCAAGGATGTTTTCTCAAGTTAGAGGAAACACAGGGATGATTATGTGGGCCAAAGTAGTGATTTCATAGAATAGTCTCACCTAATAGTTTCTTCATCAGGACATATGGAGTATATGTTTGGAATGAATACTGTGTAGTACACTGGCTACTCTGTTTATTTATAGGCTGTAATGAAATGTGTTAGAATAGAAAAAAAATGGCCTTTCTTTCTTCTGCTGATTAGCATTGCTCCTACTTATTTGTACGGATTACTTTTATATGAATAAAAAAAGAAGTGCTGCAATATCAGTAGGTATTCCTAAATACTCAAGTGTGCTATAAATGTAACCATCCCTTTTATATTTAAATTAGGTATTTGATATAAATCAACAAAGCTCAGTGGTGAAAACTGACAACTCCATGCATAATACTGTAAAGAGAATGATTTCTCAAATATTTACTGCATCTATAATTTTTTTACATGCTGGCAGAAAAAATACCAACTGAGTAGCCCATGCATGTATATTTTATCTATTTTATAATTTGTGTCATTTTAATCCTCATAGTACCTCATTTTTTTCTTCCAGTAGACTAAATAAGAAATCTATGATTACTTACAGAGTCCTTAACAATGGGAGACTCTATTAAGCATGCAGAGAAAACAAATGCAGCCCATGAATTTAATTCTAGTTTTCATTATCTTTTATTTGTGTATCACACCCTAAAGCTGTCGATTTTATTCTCATATTCATCTTTCTAGTAAAACCTTTGGAGGCAGAGGGGAATGTGCTGAACAACTGAATTATTGATTCACTTTATGTGAGAAGAAATCCCTGTCTTTTAAAAATTTTAATGTCTTTAGTTACTAATGTATTTTTCCAATATTTGTAACTCCGAAAGTGTCCTAATTCTTGACAGTACCTTATTGTCAAAGAACAGTAAATATTTTATGCAAGGTACAGTATTGTAAATTGAGAAATCTCAATAGAAAATGTATCAACTTTAGCACGACGTCTCAAATTCTGTTAGGAAATGTTTCATGTCAGCATGGTGGTATATTTGGCCTCTGTTCAACCTCTTGCAAACCATTAAGAACATTTTTTACCCTTTCTTTATGTAGTGTGCTTCTTACACCTTTTTTCTCCTATTTGCCTGAGAGATAGCTTGGCGTAGTTGCAGAAGCTGGCTTCACGGAGGACCTGCTTTTTGTGGTTTTAAGCTGGATTGACTGAAGCAAAGGAAAGCTGAATGGTTTGCCTGAGGTTGGCTCACTAGGGATTAGAACTAAGAATCCCCTTGCTCACAGCCATTTTTCTCTAAGCCGAAAACCTCACTGCCTTCATATTATCCCAGAAAAATGAGGGACATAGCTCACATTTAGTTTATTTCTAATGGTTTACATTCCCTTTTTCATTGTTCAGATTTTCAGAGATTCTTTTTCCCAGTCCATCTTATTTTTGGACATAGAACACAAATCCTTCTTTGGGTTCATATTTCATTTATCTTTTATGTATGTGGTACATAATAACATTTACAAACCAGTCTTCTTTTTTGTGAATTTACCTGTTTAGCAATGGATAACTTCTTCAGTGCTCAGTTCTTGTAAGGAATTGTCAAATAAACCTATCATAAAAGAACAGCCCCAAAATATGATTTTTCATAACCTGTGATACTTGGTAGTAAGTATGACCATCTGCATGTATACACACACACACCCAAATGCATGTATATATACATGCATATTTGCACACCTGTACTCATATACAATACTGTATTTTAAAACTCAAGTTTTTTGTAATGGTCAATGATTATACCACATTTTAAGAAGAAGGATTCCAATAAAACTTTTTGTTTCCCCAATACCAAGCCATAAAGCTTCTGGCCAATGACAGAATCCCTAGAAGTTCTATGCCTTCTAGCAATGAGTCTATTGGGTTTCCAAGCTATAGGATTTGCAAAAATTCCCTTTAGTAGTCTTTCCTCTTTCTAACAAAATCTCCAGTGCTGGAAGTGTGCTTGTAAAAAAGTGTATGCTGAAGCTCTTAGAATTTAGAGCCCAAACTGTGGCAGAGCAAATTTTTCTCATAGTTCTTTTATGCCATAATTTTACTGGTGAT
Organism: Serinus canaria; assembly: GCF_022539315.1. Classification (NCBI taxonomy): domain Eukaryota; kingdom Metazoa; phylum Chordata; class Aves; order Passeriformes; family Fringillidae; genus Serinus; species Serinus canaria. The sequence goes on from NC_066317.1 coordinate 38,415,496, forward strand.
GTTATTGTCATAGTTGTTTTTCCAATTCTGAATGCATAATTAAAGTGCAGTTTTCAGATCTGGTGGTAGAAGACACATTGGCCTTGAGGGATTGGTAATTATGAAGAGATTCCTAATCTATTATACATGACAGTAGGAAGAGGCAAAAATAAGGAGTAAAAGGTAAAGGACAACAACCTAAAGTCATCTGCGAACAGGCAGGGAAGTACACAAGGTCAGCATGTGGCATGCAACATTTCCTTGCCATCTTAAACAAAAATATCTTAATGGAATACAAAACAAAGTAAAAAGACTTCTACTTTTCTTCTTTCCTCCTCCTGCATAAACACAGAAGGGCTTATGTGTTGAGACGGCTTGTTCTCCCAGGCACAGAAAGAAAAATATGTATCACATGCCATATTTCAGCTACATTTCTGTACCTATCGAGTAGTAAACATGCTATAAAACCTAAACCGAGGAAAAAACCAATGTTGTCTTGATTGAAAGAAAAAACAAAAGTTATAATTTTGTTAGCTTTGGAGATGGACCATTCTGTAATCCTGAAAAATTTCTTTAATGGGTGTCTCCACATTACTAAGTCTAGAAGTACCTTCAGTCTCTTTGGGCCTCTCATGTTGTCCAGCCATTTCTCATTTCTATGTTGAGGGAGAATAATGAGTTGACCTTTTGCTGCATGAGCTTGTTCTACATAAAACAGGTAGATTCACAGATTAGGTGGAAGCTGAAATGCATTTTTCGCAGTTTCCTCCATCACAATCATAAAGCACATGCTCTTGAAGAGTATCACATTGCAGTGAGTCAGGTGATCCCCATGCAGTTTCAGAGACTTCTTTTAAATGTTTAAAAATATTCCCAAGGATTCTTTAGGTCACTAGGAATTTCTTAACAAATCAAAGAAAGGAAACAGCATAGGAACATGCCTAATTTGTTAATAATTTAGAAAATTACCATCATTCAGACCAATTCAAGTCTACTCCAGCTTGTGAGGCTTAAGGGAGACCAGATGGTGGTAGTACATTGGAAGGTATCCAAAATTGCTTTTGAGTTAATTGATATAGTGGAGAAGAGATCTCTGAAGAAGTATATATCCCCAGGTAGTTGATTGCTTTGGAATTCCAACAGAGAAGAAATGTGTCAGAAACGAGAAAGGAAACATAAGTTATTGAGTGGTTTTATCTTAGATTTAGCCCACTAAATTACTTGACAAACATACATAAAAAAGAAAAATTAAATAATTTGATGAACAAGGAAAAAGTGGACACTGCAGAACTAGATGTAATTCAGAAAATAGCCTTTAGTTTTTACCTTTTGTATTTACACTTTATTTCAATTGTTTTACTTTATAGAAGTAGAAGACATATTTAATTTCAAACAGTAAATTTCAATCAGAATGGCAACATTGGACCTTCTAACTGCATATTGATACATACTGCTAAATGAAAGTGTCCATAGACTAAATTAGAACTGCCACCAAAGGTTGTTTAAATTCTCTATAAAAACAGTTTAAATGAAACTGGAAAAGTAATTCATAGCTACAGTAAAATGGAAAATTAATATTGAACTTTAAATCACAGAGAAATCAGGATTTATATAGTGAATATTCACTCTTCTTTTAGGCTTCCTATTTGAACACCTGCAGTGTGTGTACAGAGTCTTAGAATTATTTAGCTTGGAAAAGAACTGAAAGATCATTGAGTCCAATGTTTAATATGTAACAAACACTGAGTATAATCTTTGGTAGCTTAGCTTAGTTTTATTTTTTCTCCTTTTTTTTTCTTTCTGTCTTCCTAATTTTCTTTCTTTATTTATTTTTTCCTTTTTCCTCTTCCTTTTCCTCTTTGTCCTTTTATTTTTTTCTTCAAATATATGTAATTAAATGCATTTAGTTCTTAACACTGAGATAAATCCTTCAATATTTTTATTAATTTTATGTTGGAAATGTTTCATCAGGAGACTTAGCATTTTCTATGCTTTTCTTTCACTTGATCTCTTTCAATCTTTTCAGTGTGCATTCCATTAGAAGAGCAGTCAATGTGACCTTCTTCTACAGGGTTAATAAAGAATGCATAGTTTCATAAGCTTGATTCAATTTCCTTAATGTGAGCACACTGAATAAGTGACCATTATAGTATTTGTCTGGTTTCTGTGCTTCAGAGTGTAGTTACCAACCTTTTATATGAATGACCACATCTGGTGTGCATTTGGCTACGTAAGGTGAGACAAAAGCAAAATAGATTTTCCTTAGCATTAAATCAAATTTCCACACATTGTACTCTCTAATGTGGATCTAAAATGTATCAGGTCATATATTATTTAGCTGTATTGCATTTTGTGCTTTTTTTTTTAATTCCATCCCACATTTCCAGTTTTAATAAATGCATGAGTAGATGCAATATTCGAGCATTATATCTTAGAAATTCAGCACTTTCAACAAATTCTTCGAACTTCAAAGAACTTAATATTAGTATCATAAAAGGTCTTTTGAAGAATAATACTGGAACATAAGAAAAATGACTGCCTGTATGCCCTATCATTTTGAAAGTGTTTTATTGCTTTAATTTCCTGTCTTACTAAAGTAACAAGCAGCATAATAGAAGATCTACTGTAACAGAGTTAGCAATTTATTGGAAGGCCTGAGCTGGTTGAGGACTTTATGTGATGTGAAAAAGAAAACCTCTATTTAGCTGAAAAATGGAGACAAGCTGCAACATTAATGTTGCAGCAGCTTTAAATGGAGTACTATCTTTGACTGATAAGATGCTTCTAGAAGCCAGTATGTTTGAATAGGATAAATCTGTAAATATAAGTCTCACTCAGTCCCCGTTGTGAGTGGATAGCCTCCTGGAAATCTGATGCTCTTTCATCTGTGAGTTGAATATGAGATGATGTTCCTATTTGGATTCCATATAACAAAGAGAGTGTTGCAGCTGTATCCGTAGAATCACAGAATAGCTTGGGTTCAAAGGGATCTGAAGGATCATCTAGTTCCCACCCCCTGCTGTGAGCATGGACACCCTCCTCTAGACTGAGTTGCTCAAAGCCTCATCCTGCCTGGTCTTGAACACTTCCCAGGATGAGGCATCCACAACTTCACTGGGCATAATATGTATTTTCATTAATGTATTATACTTCCACATAAGTAACATAACTAATTCTGGGCTTTGGCAATCTGGTAAAGTCTAAGTTTAGGCTATGCTAAGTTTTTTAAGTTTTTTACCTATTCACTCTTTATAACATGCATGCTGGAATTCATTTCACACAAAGCTGAAAAATCCATTTTAAAAAATTATAGAAATGGAAGATGTGACAGTAACTAACCTGTAAAATTATGATGCAAGATGAATTCAAAAAGCAGTTATTTTCCTAGAAGGAGCAGTGGACTATTGGGTTGCTGTTCACAGTGTGCATAGCAAGATATGCCGGCGTCTGAATGCTTGTGATGGAGTTGCATGTTTATCACTGCAGAGCAAGAAGTACAAGAATCACAAGAGCTTCTTAATCCCACTACAGTTCTGCCACTGAAGGATTACAAAATAGCTGGTTGTAACAGATTGCTTGGTATTGCCAGAAAACAAAACAAAACAAAAATACATAATAATGTGTGGGCAATGCCTTTGAAACAACATAAAATACAGTTTAGATGGAGATTTTATTGATAACACTGTTTTTAGTGGATTGCACACTGTGTGAATTGCTTAGAGAAATTTTATTTTTATTTCTTATATTTGATGGATTATTGAACAATGCTACTCCTTTTTTGGTTGGTTTTTTTTTTCCATAGAGACACTCCTAGTTATGTTTTAAGAAGGGCAAATAGTGTAAATCATATAATAGAAATCTAACATTAAAGGTTTATGTATTGAATTAGTACATTGGACACATAAGGGCTCAAGAAAAAGCCCAAATATTACTGGTATCCCCTATGTTAGTCTTTGAAAGAGTAATGATTTGCATGGCTTATTGCTTACTGAAGCACAAAAGATTTCCTCTGGGCTTCCCACAGACAATCCTCAGGCACATTAGAGGAGTCAACTAGAGTTAGTTCAAAGTGAATTACTCCATTTTAATCTTGGTGACTTTACAATTTCAGTCATGGCATGTAATATGGTCAGTATTTCTTTCCTTTTAAATGAAAAGTTTGGTCACATTTTTAAGGCATACTTTAGAGTGTTTGTGAGATTTATAGATTCAACAGCTCTTCAAAGAATTTCTGCCTTGCTTTACAACCCTGAAATTTTCTATCATATCTATTTCATCACCTTGAGGCAGTTCTTAGTTAAAATATGTGGAGATGTTGCACAACTGAATGAGTTCTTAGTATGATATATAACCAATTATATAGCTATAATGAGTCCAAATTTGAAAAAACAAATAAAAAATGTTGCACTAAGGATTAGTAAGGACTAACATTACCCGCTCTTCATTTATTTGCAAATAGGAAACAGGTATATAACCACAGTATTCACAAATATTACTATCAATAAATTTAAAAATTCAGCACTTTGATTACTTTAATATTTAGCTAATTAAGTTTGAAACCTTGGAGGATTTTATGCATTTTCCAAAGTCAGTGCCAATTTCATAATTACTTTGATCACTTCCTAAACTGCTAAGTTTATCAGGATACCAAATAGTAAGCAATGAACAAAAAATGTAAATCTGGTCCTTATAATTTTTTTTTTCCTCAGCACACTTGAGACAGATTTCTGCTGAGATACTTTTCTTTTTTATAGTGTAGCAGATTAATTACTGACTCTACCAGGAAAGATTCAGCTTTTTTGAAATCCTTTTCAAGAGGTTAAAGAACCATCTGGACTTGACTCTGAATTTTGTAAAGAGTAAATCAATAGACTCTATGGTTATAATCACTCCTATTTTTTTTTTTTGTTAATAACAGTTATAAAACTACTGATGATGATGGTCTTTACCCTTAGCCCTTCCTGTATTTATGTCTCTGGTCCAATAACCAGAGGGATCATGGAAGTGTGGTTTATCTTCATTTTAGCCCTCTTGATATCATTTTAGTCCAAAAGGGAAATCAAATGAGATACAGAAGATGCTAAACTTGCAGAACTCTCAGGTCATTAGAAACTAATTAGAAGCAGCTTATGGATTTCAATGATCCTTTAGGTAAGATGGGAGAGAGAGATCAAAAAACATTTAACTTCTTCACTTCCTCATTCTTTCCAGAAAATGTGGTAGTATGTGACAGTTTCTGACTTATTTTCTATTGTTGCTTTTTTTTACAATATAAACCTGCCTTTTGCAGAGTAGGTAAAGCGCAAAAAAATACTGAGATGTTAATATAGATGATAGGTCTTTTCACTATGACTTCATTAATTATTATTCAAAAGTTATGATTTTGTAAATTGATAAAACCCAAATATCCCCCTAAATTACAGACCTTGTCATGTATAATCTATATGAAAAGAAAGATGTGCTAGGAAAAACTTGAAGGATATGAATTAATAATAGACACCCCATTAATATTAGCAGTTTTATGCAAGCTGTTATTTATACCTAGGTTTAGAATGCAAAAGTCTAGGAAGTTTGTAAATCTTAGAATCATTTCTACTGTTACATCTCAATGTTTTCATATGAAATAGGCTTCTCCTGGAGCATAAATCGTTTTGTGACAATATACCTATCACAATATCCAGCAGAATTACAGAGACTAAGTTGGACTTTCTCATAAATACTTTCTACCTGTGATTTGCAAGAAGTACTTGCCTTCTCCCAAAAACACACAACCTCTTTAGCTTGAGAATATCTGTGAGGAAAACTGCTGACTACAGGTGTCACTCACTGACATGCAAACCTAATACTTTAATCTGCCCATCCGAACAAAGCTGACAGTAAAACTGAAAATAAGCAGTTGTAGTTTGAACAAAGTTGACTCTTTTTAGCACAACAGAACTTCTAAATGTTTGTGTACACGTCTAAGTCTATCTGGAACCCATGCAGTAGAATTAATTCTCTGTGGACAAGGCTGAAATTTTGATGTTCCAGCTGGCCAGTCCTGCATGTTGGGAGCTACTGAATAGTTTATATTCCAAGTTTTGCTAATCAGTAGACCTTAGAATTCCTTTATTAACTGTTAATAATACTGGGATAGGAAGCATAAAATACTTGGGGAAAAAAAATAATTTTCTGCGGTATTCTTCTATGTTTATGCAAATTTTAGGTACATTTTCATGCCTCCTTTTCATGTTACTTCTGTTGACTTACAAAAATCTCTGGAGCATGTCTAGTCTTTCTTTTGTAAATACCTCAGTCATTATTTGTCTTGCACTTCCATGATCTGACCTTTGACTAAAGAAGATCTCTTTTTTTAAATGAGGGACTTTTAACTTATTCTTCTCTCTAAAAGCCCTATCCTTGTTTATGTAGCACCCTTTCTCTTACAGCAAATGTCTGTATCTCCAGACACTCCCTTCTTTCCTATCAATCTTGACACAAATGGCTTCATTCCTAGGATTTTTTTTTAGGATGGCTATTCTTTGGTTGTTGGAGACCAGTTGGTAAGGTTAATAGTTCCCTTGTGCATGTAGACTGAAGAATATGTGTTACAACCTGTCAGCAAACACTTGATCCACATCAAAAGGGAACTTCAGACTTACATGTTTTTATAGACTGACTCCCTACAACATTCTGGTTTTAAGGCATTTTTCAGTAAGAATTCATGAAGTCTCAGCTTGTAGTGCATGTAATCCAGTATTCTCTCTCCATCAATGAAAAGCCTCAGATGTCTTACAGAATGAAAAACATGCATTAATTTAGCTATTATAAACAACCTTTACTGGTTGTTTTCACTCTATTTCATAATTATCAGTGTATTTGGAGGACCTTCTCATTCATCTTTATTAAGACTTCAGCAAATATACAAAACATTTGATAGGGCCAACTATATTAAAGTTGTCTATAAAAGGACACTATAGAAAGAATATTTAAATATTTAGACAAATACTTTCAAAGTAACAATAGCTCCCCATAGTTTCATGTAGTATTAATGATGCCAAGTTAGAGGTGACAGCAAAAAAATGTTTATTATGTATCATTTGGGAAATTGAGAAAATCCCTCATGAACAATGCTGAATGAATAGGAACAATATAGGAAAAAATAGCAGCCCCACTACAAGGGATTTTAATTAATCCATTGAACTCTATGGCGTACAATATGATTCGAGAACAGTTAATATTTTAGTCATGGTTTTCATCACCTGAATTAGTGCTGGGCTGGAATGCCCCAGATAATGAAAGAGCATATTTCTGGCCACCTGCTTGGAAGTTTCTGGGCAGTACGTCCCATGCATAGTACCCTTCTTATGAAAGCTTATTATTTTAGGAAGGGCAGTAAGTCTCTTTATAAAAGTGTAGTGTGAAATTAATGCAGGGTCAAATGCAGTAGTGCAGTGTTCTGGTTTCCTCAATCAATTAGGTGTGGAAAAATAAGGGACTGGCCCCAGAAATCTTTGGAATAAAACACAGATGTGTGTGAAGGCACTCTGCACATAACTGGCACCACTTAGCTGAGTTCATCAGTTTGTTCCTAGTACCATAACCTAGTACCTAGTATTTTTACAACAGCTCACTGCACAAAGTATTGCTACATTTTCATAGATGTGTTTAATTGTCACTGGCTCCATAAACTGGCTGGTCTGAAACCTTAAAGAGATGAGTAGCAGATAAATGGGAGAGTTGTTTACACCTAAATTTAAAAACACCAAGGAAAAGGAGAAACTTCTTAACCTGGGAACATTTAAAAAATAATAAAGAATAGTTCAGGTATGCATGAACATCAACCTGAGGATGGCATAAAATGTAGTCTGGTGTTAATTTAAAGAGAAACTTTATGGGTTTGGATTTTTAATAAGGCAAATGTGATAGATATGATCTGTAAGAACTTCAAGACAACATTTGATGTATTGCCACAATGGAATAGATCAGTAAAAATGGGATCACTAAAAAACCAATAAAATGGTGAAGAGCTGGCTAAAGAAAGCTATAATTTGTGCTGTAAAGCAGAAGTATGAGTTTGAAGTGAGATTATTAATGCATTTTTTTAGGATTAATGACATTCATGGATATTATTCTTCAGCCTAATCTGTCCTTCCTGTATAGTTCCTAACTAGGTATTCCATTACTCTATAACTAATCTTTGTTTTCCTTCATGTTTCCAAAATGCCAGTGTAGTTTCCCTTTGTTATGAGTGTCCTAGGTCACTTCTATACTATTTTTTTTTTTTCCAGAATAAGTATAATATTTTATCTTCTAACACAAAGCCTCTTTTTATGTATTTTGGTGTGGTTTTTTTCCTTTGGTACCTTTTTTGGTATGGTATGTCCTATATGTGTTCACTGAGCATCCAAGAGTTGTTTTGGACTCAGGTCAAGAAAAAAATTCTTCTAGTTTCTTCTGGCCCTCTACTTCAACTTAGTAGCAACTAAAATCTTGACATTACAAATGGGCTAAGATAGAGTGGAGGGAGTAAGTAGGAAGTAAGGAATATAGAGTTGTCAGACCTCAGTAAATAATGGTAAGTTACAATAGCCACTGCAGGCCTAACTCATGCTGACATGATTAGATTCACCAAAAGCCACAATCATATTCAATGAAAAGAGCACTAAAATGTGGGAGTTAAAACGGGTGCTTCCTCTCTCTCTTCAGCCTGGCAGAATAGTAATTAATTAGTCCTTTCTTCAGATGGGAGGACCACCGGGTTCTGAGTTCTTACGGTGGCAGTTTGATAGATTTACTGATATAACTCTTTCTGCTGTGTCACACTGCAGAAAATAATAAATTATTGTGTGTCAGAGAGAGGAAGCATGAATTTGTTCTGTAAGAATGTAATCAGGAGATGAAAGAGGAGTAGTCATGGGTTTCCAATCCTTGTATATCCTCCAGTGATTGTTTAATGTAAAATGAATAAATAGTCCTGGAAGCACGGAGGAGGAAACAGGGAATTGTTCAAATCAATGAGTTCAACAACTTATCTTTTCTTTCATATTCATCTTTTTCTTCTTCTTCCATATTGCCATTTTCTATATATAGAGAAAAAAGATGCCCCAATAATAATTTGTTTACTCTCCTTCAAAGACAAAATATGATTTTTAGTTTGGGCTAAAATATAGTCTCACCATATTTTGGTGAGTGCTTTGGTTATTGGTCAGTTGAATTAGGGTGAAAGAGAATAGGAGAAGGAGAAAGAGAATACTAATACTATAATTTGCTTCTGTTCTGGAAATATTTTAAATTAAAAATGTAATCCTTGTTTTCCTGAGAGGAGGTCATTTATACTTCTAATTTGAGGAGATTTGGTGGTTTTAACACCAGTCAGAAATAAACTCCAAACAGGACACTCCCCTTTCCTCCCACCCATCCTGGTAAGAGAGGGACAAAGGCAGAGACTTTGGGTTGAGATAACAATTTACTGCAATCAACAAACAATGGACTAAGAAGGGCATAGTAACAGCAGCCATGTTAGTAGCAGAAAAATGCACACAAACAAGTGCTTTACACCCAAAAGGTGTTCACCTCAACTTAGCTTTCCACGGCTGTGGAGACAAAGAAGATGGCAGACGCAGCCAATCGTTTGTGTCCAGGTGGCTCCCAGGACAAAGATGGCAGCTACTCCCACAGCCATCTCTCCTGTCCCCAAGCACAAGGACAACAAAAAACAATGATGGACAAACCCCTGAAAGCTTGACTGTCCATGTCCTGCTGTGACGCTGCCTCAGATGCTGCACTCCATTCTGCATGGTTGCTTCTGGCACCGGTGTCTCCACTCAGCTCCCTTCAGCTCGGGCTCGACTCAGCTGGACCTGGGCTCACCTCCTCGCTCAGTTCCACACGGTGCTTCTCACACCACTGCTGCTTTCCATCGCCGTGCCTTGGAACTGCATCTCAAAGGAACCAGTAGGGGATGGGCAGCAATAGCAGAGGACAGGGTCTGCAGAGCAGATCCTGCCAGCATTCCTGCAGGGGACAGAGAGGCAAAGCTCCACTTCTGGGGGTGCACTCACCTTTTTTTTGCCCTGAAACGACATCCCCTGGCGATGATGCGTACAGTATGAAATAGCAGCCTAATCATGCCCCACTTGGGAATCAGGGGTGCATACTGAATTGCAAATCTTGTTCTGCTCTATGCTCAAACACTTAATTTTCCTGGTGAGGTTTTATAGTCATCTGTTGGCTTTCTGAGGTGTTTCTCTTTAAACTTTTAGAAGAGATCTTACAAACCTCATTTAGACTTCTGAATTTTACAAACAGGATACTGAACTCAACATAGGATCTTTATCTCTTTTTTTGTCATTTGGAAGTTTTCATGGTGGCATTAATTTTTTATTTCTAGTGCCTTGAAATAGCTGTCTCAAATCAATAGTTGGTCTTCATACATATGAGCAAGTATTTATATCTATTGAATTATTATTCTTTTTTTCTACTGTTTTTCATATCTAATGTAAAATAATTCACCTTTTAGAGACATATCTTTCTTACAATCAGCTACTCCTATCCAAAATCATGACCTCTGATGGTTGTGATGCGAAGTTGTAAGACTTTGGGATTTTGCTTTGGATACAAACAAACATTTTTTTTAAGGAATGACAAAAAGTGGACCTTCACTTGATACCTTCAGGGTCAAGCTAAGTTGATTCACTGTTGAAAGACACTAATGCATTTCAAATTAGTGTAAACAGAAAAATTAAAACATCTATTGACAAGAAAAATGACAGGTTGATCTCCAGGCTGGGAAGGTGCTGTCACATCACAATTTCTTGAAATTAAGGTTTCCTGAAATACATAGCTTTTGAAATAGCTTTTTTGAAAGGTAAGATCAATAGATTAGATTGAAGGTAGAACTTTTGTCAAAGCGGGGAGGTTTGAGGTTTTGTTTATCTTTTCTAAAAAGTATAATATGCAGTATTTGTCAGAGACATTAAGGAGTTATACTTCACAGATTTATAACTGTTACAGTAACTTTATACGTTGACAATGTCCTGAATTTTCTCCTTCTCTCTTTTTGTGTCATTGCATGTTTGTAGCTTTTGGTCTTTCCTACAGGTCTTGCATTTAGTAGAGGATGTTGAGAAAGGTCTGTGGACTCTAAAAAAGAGTCGAAAAATGTCTATTCAGAACTAGAAAAATTATTTTTTTATTGCCTGCAACTTAGAGAACCAGATTTGCCAACTTGAGTGATCTGTGATGGCATTGTGTTTCTAGCGAGTATTGCAAACTGCACTGAAATTCTTATACTTCAGGAGATTTAAAGACTGTCATATACAGGATCCACTCTTTCCAAATATCTAGAATATATATCTCTGAGGTAAAATTTATCTTCTTTACTAATCTAAAATTTTGACAGCCTCCTTGTGATGTACCTATGCTCTAGGTGTCTGAATTCAATTTAAAGCTGAGAGCAATTGGCTGCATAACTTAGCGAAATACAGCTTTTGATGATGCCTCCAGAAATTATTCTTCTTGGAAGTAACTCAACAGATCATAATTTTTACACAGGTTTTCAGTAAAACTTAAACATGCAGTGTATAGGAGTTAAATAATATACCCCACAGAAGAAAATAATCTGTAATCAGTTTGAAACTTTATATTATGCTTTTTATGGTCTTAAATCTGAAGAAATACAGATTATAATTTTCTTTCATGGGAAACCATGTAACTGAAAATTTGTTCAGTTTTAGGTTAATGTGCAGAGAAGCTGTTTGACTGTAGTAGAAGAATACAACTTCCATTAATATTACAGTCATGTTTTAATTTGGGTACTTATCTACCAAATTTTATTATTATGCGATCACCTGGTTATCATAGTATGCAGCAGTTATGGTTGTTCCAGTATTTTACTTAGCAGAACTAGTTTTTTTTCACTTTTCACATATCCATCAACTTTGCTTAACTGATGGAACTATTTAAAAGGAAGCATTTATTATTAATTATTGATCATACTTGGCCTTGTCTCTGTGGGCAGACAATCAGAACATTATGAGCAAAACTGAAGATAAGAGGAATATAGAAAAATCTTATTTTTCAAAGCGTCACAGAAATGCCTTCAATGTTATAAGCATATAAAACAACTGATATCTTGTATCTCATCTTGTCTATAAGTGGTATATCAAAACATTTCAATGAGTTAAAAATGCTGAAGAGCAAAGGAAAAGACAGAGATCCACAGATGCTGGAAGCTGTTTTTTCCCCTTGCAGGCTTCTACTCTTAAATTGAGGCTTCATAACTATGTAAGAGTTATCTCTGCAATTTAAAGGGTTTATTTGCCATTGATTCACATAGGATTTTCCGCAGGTCAGCCACAGGAACAGTGCTGGGTCATGATGCATCTGCTTAAAGCTCCTGACACATCAAGAGCAAGATAGATGACTCTTGTCAGAGGGAAACATGTTGGACAACTGCTCCCTAAGGCTCTAGTGTTCATAGTAATTGCTAAATCATTTACATCATAAATTAGCAGGAGCAATATAGCTACAGTAAATGACTCACATATCTTCTGCTTTGTATTTACTTTAGAGAGATGGTAACTGTCAAGTTTCATAGGTGCTGATAAAAGCAATACACCACTTTAATTAATCTTGTGTTACTTCACAATGTCCATATCTAGCAGAGATTCTCTGAAAAGTACTGTGAAATACACTTCAAAAATTAACTCTATTTCAATAGAATTGTCATGAAAATACAACCTTTTAAGTGGATTCTCTAACATTTATTGCTCCTTAAATTCTAATTTCATTGGTTTAGATTAATCTTGTAGTCTATTCATTCTTTAGAAACCCAATACGGACATCATTCATGATTCATAAAATGTACAAGGTTACAATTTCTGACCAGTGCATTAAAAGCTTTTGCTAAGAAGTAATAGATTTGTAAGAAAACAGAGAAATTACCTACCTTTATAACAGTGCCAGCTGTAAAATTACATATTACTTAGCAATTGCCTCTATTAATTTTCATTGATGCAAGATGCTTCTGATGGCAATATGATACTTCAGTACAATCCTGAAGTGTTGCTCTGTAGCGCTATTTTGCCTCTCCAGCATTTTTTCTAAATGTTTCAGTTTTGCTTATCTACAGTGAACAATGTAAAAGGTATGGAGAAAATCTCCAATTTCCATCCTCGCTCCCTTACTGACAATAGGCCCAAAGGATGTAGGAGCAGTGGAAAAGTACAGTAGCCTGTTCCTTATGCAAAAAGTCTTATGTAATGTTAGGCAGGAAAAAAGATCTGAAGAAGACTAGGCTGATGTTACTGCCTAGCTGGAAGATAGCTGCAATCTGAGGTCTAGGGTTAGAAATTACAAATAAGCCAAATATTAGGGGATTCTAATGGATGAAGAAATCATTGTGCTGTCCCATGTTAATGTGAAGTGAATGAAATGGCTTTACATGAAAATGTAAATGAAAGTTGTTTGCACTCTGGAAATTCACAGGAACTAAAGGCTTTTACTGTGATCTTGAAGCCATTAATCCAATTTTTAATCGGAGAAGTGATGTAGTGGAAATTAGGCATTTCCAAAGCCTCCTTGATTTCTTCAATAGATATTCTTTTTTGATAACAAAACATATACTTTGTGTCCTCTGGTTTCTAAGACTTGCAATGATCAAACTGCAAAGTCCCACATAGTCCTCTTGTCTGTATTCACAGGAGACATTATAATTGAATGATAATTTACAGGATAAGTCCTCACTGAGTTTATTATGTCTAAATAATATTATGCCTTTGCTTAAATGTGTTGAGTTGCAATTCTCTGTTCCAGTGCAGACTCCCAGTACTGCAAGAAACACGAGTACAGACATCTACTTTCACTGAGTAATTTCCAGGATCACATCCAGGAACTGTTGAATCATGACTTAAGAAGCATTAGTGGCTGCTGTATTTGTAATAAATGCTGTGTTTTCAACACATTGCAGAACATAGCCTGAAACTCCCTTTTCCACCACTGCCCTTCACTTAGAGCTGTGTTTCTCTTTAGGTAGCTTCTCTTTGCTTCTCTTTCTCTTTGCATCTAGATACTCTTCTTATGCAGAGTTACCATCTCTCAGAACAGATGTCAATAATAAGTGGATACAAAAAAGTGTTACTTATATGCCATTTCCAAGGAGTCTGAAAGGGTTTATATGCCAAATATATAAATAACTAGAGATAGCACTATTCAAAGTCTGCAAAGCAGAACACATAGATGATTCTTATGTTTCTGAAGGAACAGTTTGATGCCTGCCTAGGATAATTTAAAATTACTATTGACTCTTGCAAGCCTAAAACAAAGCTCCTGCCATCCAGACCTAGAGACCTGAAACAGTAGTGTGACCTGAAAAAGTAGTTTATGTCTGGGTCTGAATTAAAAATACAGAATGAATGCACCGTATTTTTTCATGGTAAGAGAAATAATTTTGTTCTTAGGAAAAGGTCACTCTGGGAGGTTTTGATTTTCCAATATAAAAATACGTCACTTTGTTGAGTTTGAATTTAAAAGTATAATTTTCAAAGTAATCTGTTAGCAAGGTAAGGAACAATAGCAGGTTTCTTTTGTATCTGTTTTAGTATTTCTGTAATATTTTACAACATTTAACACTCTTGAGAATGTTCCCTACACTACAAAAAATGGGCTAGATTTCAGGAAGTTTTAAGGGACGTTTCTTGTTCCTTTTCTGCTACTGTCACTTAGAAAAAACTAAAATGTTTAATTACTTGTTTCACTTAACTTTTATCAAAGCGAAACCATTTTCCAATCAGAATATGCATGCCAGTTCATATTACTGAAAGGCATGCCTGACTGAAAAGGGTCAAACAATTTAAAATTGCAGTTTAAAAGTGAAATGTGAGAAAAAGCTGTCAAAACCAGAAGGTGAAGTGAAGTTGATTCTTCACCTGCCAAGGCTGGATGCATTGAATTTTAAACAGACTTTCAATATTGTCTTATTCCCTCTTCTTAATTTATTGAAAGTTGCAAGCTGATATACTTTTATTCTTGTTAAAGATTTTAGTGATAAGGTAAGAGAGTACATGCTGTGTAGCACAAGCTAAAGGGACAGATGTATAAGCCGGGAAGTTTTCCAGATTAAAGGTACTTAACACTGAATGCATTTGATGTTCAAACGCGTTTTGGGTTCCTGTAAATCTGTCATAAAAATGCACCAAGTCTGAGCATGAATTCTGACTATATGCTGGTCTGCATCTTGGCCTACAACTTAACACATTGATTTGTTTCTGATCTAAGATTTTTTTTTTTTACAGAAAGACTGTATTTAGAATTTGTGTTTCATAGGAGTAGTGTAGTGATATTGGGTTTAAGTTTCATTGCCAAAGTGATGCAAATGTTTTGTTAAAAATTCCTGTGGTCGAGGGGGACTTTGTTTAGGATTATTACATCTTATTGAATCCAGATAATACTGCCAGAAATGATGCTCTCTTTCTCTTTCTATCTAATGCTATAGTCTTTTAATGAGATTTGGAAAATAATTTGAGAAAGTGGTAAATAAATGGTGTGATGGTATTCATCCACTATTCTTCAAAAGAAAGGAAGATTCAAATGCACCAAGGTCTGAACGACTGAAATTATTTTGTCAGTGGCTCAGCAACAAAAATGAGAAAACTAGGAAGTTGAGAAGTATATATGACCACTGATTTTACAAACAGAATGTATGAATTTCCTTCTGAGAGGACAATAAACATTTGTTTTTAAAGGTGCTATGAGGATAGGCTAAGTTATCTTTAAGCCTGGAGGAAGAGTTGGCTTTGAGGGTAGCTAAGAGCACCCTGTCCATACCTACAGAATGTTAGTGAGAAACTGAGGCAGGATCCTCACAGTGAGTGAGACAACAGTCATAAACGGAAGCAGAGCAGGCTGTGACTAGATTAAGAAAAATTTTCTCTAAAAGAAGATTCAAGTATTGGACCTAGTAGGCCTGTGAGATCTCTGGCACAACTAGACAAAGAATGTAGTCTATGTCTGAATGTCTGAACAATGTAGTCTGAAATTCATGTAGGCTCTGCTTTGAGCAGGAGACTGAACTGATTACCTACTGAGGTACTTTCCCATCTGAATGATTCCAGGATCCTGTGATATACAGAAGTGTGGGAAGAGGATAAAAGTAAGAAGATGTGTAATGATCTGGACATTTTGCGATATTTTAATGTGTGGATATTACTGTTTCATAAGCACAGGAATCTGAAAGTTGAAAATCTTTTTAATAAAGTCACAGCAAATCCAGTTCTACTGCTTAGTCCAGGAGAAAGGAAAAAAATAGGTGTAAGTACTGAATTTATAACTTTTGAGCATGAGACAAAAATTATTCTATTATGTTTTGCATGATACAATCTAGATATTTATTTCAATATGACTCATCTTTGTCATTTTTTCAATGTGATAGCTGACCTAAGACATGATGAGAAATTGCTAGATTTGGAACACATAAACAATCAAAATCCACATTTAAAACCTCTGAAATTGACTTAAATTGAAGTGTAAAAAGCAAATTACTTAATGAAATGGTTTAATCCCCCTTTTTTTTTCTTCTCCTTTTTAAGGATGAGGGCTTTCTGGAAGAATGGCATCTGCAATTACATTAATAGGATAAAATGGGTTACATTACAGTGACTTTTAATCCTTAAGTTTCAAGATAATAGCAGATTTTTCTGATAAGGTTTTTATTGATGGCATATTTATAGATATTTAGGGAGATTACGGTTTTTGTGGGGTTTTTTTTAATCTATTTAATAAATACTAGAGAGAAATCAGAAGCAGAAATCCCAATTAAAAAATTTCTCAAAGTCAGTATTTCACACATTTCTTGGTCTCTAGTGTGCTACAAGAAGATCACAAATTACCTCAATTTCCTAATTCTGTAACTGGCTATCCAAGATTGCAGTGGGAGTTAGAGATCCATAAAAGTCTAAATTATTATTGCAATTGGAGTTCTTAATCTTTCCTTTACATGGCTCTGAGCACTTTCAAGACCTTTTTCTACTGTAGGTTGTATTATATCCTTCAGCTGTGTCATGAAGAGGAAAAGAATGAGACTTTCCACAGCTTCCCAAGTTTCCCCATCACAACATCTGTGTGAACATCCACTAAAGACTTGTATGTTCTTTCAGCTTCCAGTTTCATATGTCATTAATATTTTTAATTTTTATTTCTGAATGGAAAAAGGCCTCTTTTTTTTATTTTTGCAAAGCACCTCGCACACTGAAAAATGCAAGTAGGCAACATAAAAAAACAACATCTGGTGATGTTATATTCCTTCCATTCTGAAGGTTTCATAGTGGCATATGTCTCCCTTTCATTTTTCATTTATTGAATAATTTCAAGTCTAGTTTTTTTAAGGATGAAAGTTTAGCCTTCAGACTTAAAATTTGTGATGCAAAAGTGTTTTGTGTTTTACTAAAGTACTACTATAGGTTTTCTTACTGTGCCATTTGTCTGTTCAGAATAACATGAAAAAAAATACTCTAGAATCTAGCAAATTATTCGTGTTAAAATTGGTTATTGAATTTTTTATGTAGTGCAGTACATTTTTCCGGTTGTAATTTCTGTATCCATTCTTTTAATTTAAACTTATCTTTCACTTCTTTTGATTAACATAAATACAGTCTCTTATGGCAACAGATTTTGAGACTGGAACATGGTGTGACTCTTGGGAATGGTGCTATTTAGGGCCTTAGGTGGACTTCATGATATTTAAGGATCTCTTCCAATTCATTCTGTGATTCTGTGGTATATTCCTTCAGAACTCTTCAAGTCTGCTTAAAACTGCCTCTAACTCTGCTAGTACTGGTCTATTTTGTTTCTTCGTAATAGATTCTGCAAGGCAGGAGACAAATTTTGTTCTTATTTTTTAATCATTCAAATCATAATAATTGAACTCACTCAAGATAATTTTTAATTCATTTTCAATCAGTATAATGAAATCTGTCTAGCTTCCTTTAGTGAGGAAGGCCACAACATGAAGTCTTATGTCAAATCCAAAGCACTCCAAATTTTATTTCCATCATCACTCTTATAACCTGTATGCATGACTGAGCTATGGGATGCATGGGATACAGCTGTGGAATTTACTTCTTTGCATAGCAGTTTGTGCCTTCCTCTGTTTTACACAGGTTTATGAGTACTTCAGTCTTGAGTCTGTTTCTCTAATGAATTCAGCAAATGAATTCTCTAATGGTCCAGCAAAAAGACACTACTTTCAAATTATTTATGAGGGTAGTAGACAAATGTATTCTGTCCTTTAAAAATCCTGAAGGTTAAAATGGACTGCTTGATGTCTTTCTTAGTAGAGGTAGAGTTGTAATCAGGGAGGACTGTAATAGAACTCTACTGTCTACTACAATATAGTAGACACTGTAATAAAGTATACTGTAGCGTAAGTCATGCAATAGGAGACAATTATATAAAATATCCTAGTTATTTACAGTCTGATTTACCCTATATAGGCACAAAAAAACCCCAAAACTTTTCATAGATTTTATATCTTTGTAAATCTTGATTTTCCCAATTTTCATTGCATAAGTTGTGTTGGCAATCTGTTGAAGTTCAGCAGTGAAAACAGTAGGTTTCACTATTAGGATTCAAAAACTCTTTGTGTGGCTGCATGATTTTTGAAGATGCTTGTCATTAGAGCACAGTGCTTATTACAGGCACTGTCTAAAGAAGGCAGAAATTGCATCAGAAATTCATGAAGGCCAAAGAAAAGTTGCAGATTTCATGAGTGACACATTCAGAGAATGTGTCACAGGAGGCTGTACAGCCATGGAAACAGGGAAAGCTTGAGGGTTTAGTTCATTTGCAATTTTAAAGTTTGTGTTCAAAGTGATATTGGCTTTTCTTGAGGAAGTGACTGAATGGCACCTACATAGCATGAGATTTTAAGGTTTGCCTAAATATAAAAATAATAACAATTTTAATTTAAGACAAAAAATTACTTTATTAAAGCAGTATTGACTTTTCTCATTTATAAATACTTTTTACTGATGTCTTGGAGAATGTCTTAAGCATATGTAAAACTAAAGATTTAATCATTTTTAGCCTCAAAAAGAAAGCACTTCCTATTAAATGCTTCTTGGCAAAGGTACATGTTTATCTTTTCCAATTTGGGTTGTTCAGGGTTCAGATATTTTTGGCAGTGGAGGTTGACTAAAATAATTATCAATTAGATCTAGGGAGGACATTCATACTTCCAAAACATGGAGCTCAAAGACTGACCTTATTTCACAGGTGTTGAATATTCAACAAAGCCTTCATCTGGAAGTGGCATCCAAGGTCAGCTCTTTTTATAAGAACACAACATAGCTCATAATTTCTGTTCAGCTGTGGACATAAAAGATGTACAGAGATGAGCTAATGAAATTGTACCACCACTTCCATGGCAAGTTTAATGTCATTGAATTGTGAAATGCATGCAAATTTTTCAGGGTAAAGAGTGCCTCCACTTCTCTCTAGACCCAAACATAGTGGAATGTCGTGAAGTTTTCTAATTACCACTCAGAGGCAATTGAAGCAACACTCACTAATTTGGATCAGCTTGTAATTGTCCCATGCTGAGCTGAGGAAGACTTAGAATAATAAGACATGCAGAAAACAATCTTATATATATATATATATATATATATATATATATATGTATGTATGTATGTATGTATGTATGTATGTATGTATGTTTTTACAAGATGAACTTTGAAAACTTTAGGTTGGAAGCTGAATGGCACCTGTATTTTTAATGTGGGAGTTCATAGGGATTGCTTGGTTCTTGAGCCAGTGTGTGCAGACTGGATGACACAAATGGCTTTTGCTCTTGGAAGAGACAGCTCTTGAGAGGACACACTTCTCTGCTCTGCCAGACTGTAATTTTCATGTGTTTGATAGGATTGGAGGTATATTTAAAGATATATCTGAACAAATAGCTTTTGTAGGAAGAATTTCTTAATTTTGCTATAATAAAGGAATAATACCAAAATGATTGCTAGCTATTAGAGCCTGTGGAAAAAACATCTTGACACGTGTCTCTCTAAACTTTTAACTATTTTCAGCTAAATAAGTAATGCATTACATTGCAAGTTATAAAATCACATCAGAAAAAACGTTAGCTGTTACACCACTGCCAGTGACCAGACATGCACTGTATTTTCATTAGTGGGCTGCCTAGTGACTTGGGTAAGCTTTAAGCCAGTTGGCGGTCACTTTCCAA
This sequence comes from Serinus canaria, assembly GCF_022539315.1. Classification (NCBI taxonomy): domain Eukaryota; kingdom Metazoa; phylum Chordata; class Aves; order Passeriformes; family Fringillidae; genus Serinus; species Serinus canaria. Next base: position 38,435,696 of record NC_066317.1, read on the forward strand.
GCAGCAATGCCAAACATGCAAGTGAAAACAAAGCTATTGTGAGATTATTTTTAAAAATTAAGCTAATGTTCTAGAAACATGCTTCTAACTTCTTGTTCTAATTGGAAACATTCTAATCCAATGCTGCCGAGTGAAGCTGATTGCAGACTTAATTGCTCTTATGTAACAACTAATATCTGGCAGTAACACACACTATAGAACACTGGCAGGTTTTGAAATCAGTTTGTTCCCTTTGCCCCTTCTTTCTTTGTTGTTCTGTTTACTGTGCCCAGTTAATGTGCTCTTGTGGCATAATAATCTCTAGCTAAATGGTAATTGCTCTATTGACAGCACTACTGTACATTTTTGACACATCATTATTCATACTTAACCACTTGACCTGGAATAAATGTTAAAGCAATTACTACTGAGAGCTTTTCTATGAGAAAATTGAGGCAAAGTTTAAAGATAATCAAAATGCAAAGCTGATCATGATAGCAACTGGAAAAATGGCAAATCCTATTAAACAGATTTTTATTAGCCAAGTTGATGCCAGTAGATATTATCTGGTAATTTAGTCTTATTAAAAAGAAAATAAAGCAGCTAATTGTTTACTATTCTGGAACTTATTCCAGCTTGCAATTTGCAACTGAAATTAAGCTTTATGTGGCTCATCTATTTTGTCACATTGAAATATGAAAATCATTTGGTACAAAGCACATCTGCTCAGTCCTTTCCATCTTGCTGGCAAATCCTCATTCAGTATGTTTCATACATGTTGAGGCATTCCATTCATGCATAGAGCGCCAGTATTTTAGATATTTCTCTCTTACAAACCCAGTATCTTCAGATCTGAAAGGCCACTATTTTAGTACTTTTCCACCGTTAGATGTACTTTTTGCAACCATAATAAATGTGTGGGTGTAAGCTGTTTTAGTTTGGAGATTTTAGAAGGAATTTGGAAACTGAGAGGGACAGTTATTGCTAATGCAACTGTGTGAAAATTGTCCAAATCTCCCAGACCAGCATTTTATTTTGATAGTTAATTGCATATTTGCTCTAGCTGCGATTGTATTCTTAAAGGAAAGTAAATGTTCTCCAGTCTAGTTGTTTAAAAAGTGGCATTTACAGAGATCTCAAATAATTTCAAAAGACTCAATTGCAGAACAATGCCTTCAGTACAGTGCTTACAGTAAAACCTGTAATTATAAGAGAATGCCAAAAGACATCAAGAAAGCCTTAAAGGGATAGCATAAGCTTTTACTGCCCCCATCTGAACTATGAGACTTGCTTGAAAACCACCATTAGGATGCAGAATACTGACTGTTGATATGTCACTATTGCTGTCATGGGAGAGCTGTTGTAAGGGCCAGAGGCTTACAGTGGTTTCTATATTAATGAAACTTTTCCACACTTAATGAAAGCAAAGAAAGATTGGGGTTTTTTAATTAATAAAATATTAAAAACTAGGGAGGAAATCTCTTTTCATGTCAATCCGCATTCAGAAGAGCAATAAGGTTCTGCAGCTGTGCTTTATCAGGCAAAAAAATCTTTTGTTTCTAAACATGCTCAACTCCCTATTAACTGCTTCAGTATCCTGTATGCCTATCAAATGATAATAGATCATTCAGAGGGCATTTAAGAACTCAATTCTTAAACTTTTCATTCCCATTGTCACTTCTGATTAGTTCTAGAGGAACTTTTACAGTAAGTATTAAGGACCACAAATTGTCTAATAAATTCTCAAAAGCTGTTACACCAACTGAATGTATCTAGGTCTCTCCTATTGTTATTTTTATTCATAGCTGAGAAATCTCCTAATAATAATATTTCTATATAACATATATAACATATCATTATATATATATATAATAATTATAAAGTATGTATATATTTTTTCTTAGACTAAATAGGTTTTGTCAACAGTTAGCCTTCCAGCGTTGAGGAATTTATGAATTTGTTTCAGGTTTGACTTCTCAGTTTTTTATTGAGATATGTACCTCAGAATTTAAGCACGGCAAAGCATTTTCACTAGATAAAACTTTCAGTTTGTTTGATTTGCTCTTAAAATTTCCCCATGTTTTATTTCTACTCTGTGTCCTTTCCCATTAATGTTCATGATATTTTAAACCTTGGGGTTTTTGTAGCCATGGATGAAGAGACCAAAAGTCCTGTTTTGTGCTTTTATTTTCTGATTTCCTTAGGGCTTTTTTGATAGACCATCTTTTTAGCTCAACAAACATGGATTCAGGATTTTAATGCATGTCTTGTGTGGTAATGGGTGATTATATCATAACTGCAAACCACGTTCTGTTAATTCAGATAATCTTTCATAAATGCCACTTTGTGCCGTTAACTGAAAGACCACACAGCCTATAGAACAATCGACAGCTTTATTTCAGTAAAGATTTTACACAGTAATTCCAATCAGGCCAGGCCATTTCAAATTCTGTTTTTTCAAATAGACTTCTTTTCCCTCTTCTTACCAAACTGAATGAAACATAGTATTTAGTATGTGTTCCTCACATACAGCAGAAGAAAGACAGCTAACACAACCAATATACTGTTGTTCCCTGCATTTTGTAGCAGAGAGGACCGTACAGGTAAAGAGAATAATTACTTGATAGGCTTCACTGGTCTGGAGAAGAAGTAACAGGATTGCTTATTAACATCCTGAGAGTGCATATTGAGAGTCATTGAATTTTCCAGCTTTCGAGTCTTTATTGTTATATTGAGTCAGGGAAAAAAAGTAATTTTTTTAAATTTTCATCTACATTTTTCTGAGGAGAAAGGGTGTAAGAGAAAAGGATCTAAAGGCTAAAACTTTCACATTAATTCTGATTTTTAGGAATTTAAGGAAATTGGTAAGATTCACCAAACTAATCATACATTAGTAACAAATAATGATCTTGAAAATAGCCTGAGTTCCAAACTATTTACTCTTGTTGAAATGCTGTACCCATGCCAAAAAAAAATCTTGGATTGTTGATAGCAACATGTAGCCATTACTGAACCTGGTTTGGCATGAGAGATTTATTACGTGCACTTCTGGGGAAAATTTGTACTGTCTGAGACTTTGCTGCAATATTAGAATAGCAAATAAAAAGAGGTAATTTCTCAGTCTAACAGAAGATTCTACAGAAACACATTCACACTACTGTGTTAACAGGGTTCCTGCTGCTTTTAAAAATAACTGTTGGAAGACAGTAATAGAGAGTCATGAAAACGGAAATCAAGTTCCTCTCAGAAGAGGATGCAAGCACAATGTGGTGTAGCTAGTACTGCTTAATGGTGCTACACTTTATTGAGTCCTTTCTTTCAAAAGGTGTAGCAAATGTCCAAATATCATCTTTAATATTCACATCAACTTCAATCAAATTTTCTAATATGTTTACAGGCTTGTAAATCACATGTGAACAAGAAAGGAATTGTAGGGATGTTATCTTATGTAAGCTATAGATTCAACAAGGAAAAATTAAACAAAGGAAAGTGTTTTTTTCCTTGTTCAGCTTCACTTCATGTGAGGCTAGCAATATGATGATTTTTGGGTATGTCTTCCTTTAGCTCAAATATTTGGCTAAATTTATACTTAAGTGAATTCTATACCTCTTTATATAAGGGTATTTCTGGATCAAATCTGCTGCAGGTTTCAGGAAATGTTCTAGGCATCAGTGAACACAGCCTTACTGGTTCAATAAAGAAATAAAACTAGAAGAGGGGAAATAGATCACAGATGTGGTTCTCTGCTACTTATACAGCAGAGCTGATATAAGTAGATGCTTGATGCTTTGGTTGTTGTGAGTTAATCAAAGCCCTCAGTTGCACTCTTTCAAGGCTTTTCAGCATAGCAGACAAACAGAATTTTTCCAGGCTCAAAGAAAAAAGCTGTGTTGGTAGTGGGACAGTTTTGAATCAAAAGCTGGATGAGGACGGGAGTGTAGCAGAATGTGGAAGGGAAAATAACAGAGCTGTCTGCTTCCTGGCTAAAGGAAACCTCTGGTTAAGGAGGAATGGATATTGAGTTAACAGAACTAAAGACATCAAGAGAGTGAGGCACAAATACAGCCCCTGGTGTTACAGAGAGAAGATCATAGCAATGCATGCACATGTTAGACAAGGGGCCTTTGCCCTCTGTAGTGAATAAAAGCTAGGGGGCTAGTGAATAAAAACTTTGGACTTCACTAGTAGGTGGATAGTATAGGCTCCCTTGAGATGCATAGACCAGTGTGTCTTTTGAGGCTAGCTAAATTTGTGTTCTAGTTTAACCTGACAAATGGCTAAATAGCTGCTCAATTCACTCCTTCCCACATGATAGGGGAAAGAATTTTTAAAAAACAGAGTAAAATTCACAGCTTGAGTTAAAAACAGTTTACTAAGGAAAATGATGATGATGATGATAATAATAATGTTCGAATAATTATAATATACAAAACAAGTGGTGCACAGTGCCATTGCTTACCACCTGCTGACCAATGCCCAGTCAGTTCCTGAGCAGAGGCTCCAAGGCAATTTTCCCCCTAGTTTATATACTAAGCATGATGCCACATGGTATGGAATTTGGCCAATTTGGGTCAACTGTCACAGCTGTGTCCCCTCCCAGCTTCTTGTGCCCCCAGCCTCTTTGCTAGTGGGGTGTGGTGAGAAGCTGAAAATTCCATGGCTTGATGTAAACATGTCTCAGCAACAACTTAAACATCAGTGTGTTACCAACATTATTCTCATCCTAAACCAAAACACAGCACTGTACCAGCTACTAGGAAGAAAACTGACTGTATCCCAGCTGAAACCAGGAAAATATGGTTATGAGATAACCTAGAAGATAGAAGACAAATCCAAGCAAAGATCTTCTCTTATATTCAGCACACACTGCTGCCTTGTTAAACTGTATGCTAACACAAGTGCAGAAAGCTTTGGTTTAAAAGTAAGTCTCTGAAAGAGAGTGCAGCTAATTGATTTGATTGTGTTATCTGCAATGTGATTTGATCTTGTTGTTTCACCAGCTTATATGAAAGCTGTACTAGAAATGAAAAAAACCTGAAGCATAATCACTGTTTTTCAAGATGGAGGGATTAGATTATTTTTTCCCCCAACAGAAATTTAAAACCCATGTTCTCCTGTCATAAATATTGCTGGGCTGGTGTTACTCAGATAAATGCCATATGGATCTGGACGAATCTTTGAATTATTTTAATCCCATTAAACATACTCTGTGAAAGCAGATAAAATTCTTCAACATGCCTAATGCATTTTAAAGTTTAAAATGTGATTTTTTTTCATACTATTTGCATAAAATTTCAGATGAGAAGCGTTCTTTTCCAGCAACAGAAACTTCAATATTACATACATAATCGTTTTACTCTTTATTCTCTCTTACAAAAATAGAGATTATTCCAAGGTAAGAAAAATGGATTCTTACTTTATTAATTTTTGAAACTGTTGTTAAAGCAGGTGTCCCATGGGTATTCATGTTACTGGGTCCATTTGTTTCCTAGATTGTCATAGCGGGGTTCAGTTGAAGTGATATTAAAATGTTCAGTTGTATTCTAAAACCAGAAAGTTAAAGTATAGTAAAACCATCATTTCAGTGACATGAATGAGGCAAAATGTTGTCTTTTTACACTTCTCAGAGGACACTGCAAAAGAACTTGATTTTACCGGCTTTGAAGAACTAACTAATGCATTACATTCTTTGAGATCTGTTACAATGTCATCTAACAGTATAATTATAAAAGTGCTTTCCAAAATACTGGTTTTGATTATCGAAAAATTGAGCTGGAAAACTACCAAATATCTTGTTGTGCAGTTGGAATCCATTATAAGGCACCTTGAGCCAATAGCACATTTTTAAATTCAGATACCAGGTAAGTGATTGGGTGAACACTGAAGGTGGCAGATCTGGAAAGCTCCAGATGTGCACATCAAGTTCTGCATGGCATGATTTCCATCGTTTTGCTCACTTGCAGAGATGTGCCAAAAACTTGGAGAGGTGCCTGCAGATTGCTATAACAAACCTTGAGCCCTTTAATGTTTAAGGATATTAGAAAAAAGAACTGTAGCATTTTAATAATAATAGTAAAAAAAAATGTGTTTTTTTAGCTATAAAATATGTAGGAAGCCAAAAGCTTTCTTATAAAAGCTGATATCTGTGTTCTAATTCCCAGTAAATTGACTGAATTCATAGATTTATACTGTTTGTGAATGAAGCCTTTTACTCTTCTAACTAATGAGCAAGCATCTTTAGTAAGCATGCATGAATGTTCCTAAGTTGTATCTTTCACTTTCTGCACGATGGCAGCAGCTGAAGGAAACAACCAATTTGTTGCCATGTTTGCTTTCCTGATAGTTCAACCTTATTAGTGCCCCAAACTACAGAGTGATACTGATACATTAATCCCTCTGAAGAGGAAAGAGATCTATAATGTAATTTAAGGAGCATGTACTCTAGTCCCCTTTTGAATTGATTGATCCTGCTTTTCTTATCACAAACAATGACAAGTGTTGAAAGCATAAAGAATTTTTGAAATTAGAGATAAATTAATCAAGATACATTTTCTTTCTGTGAAATACCAGGAATGTTAGAGAAACTGCCTTGCTTTGTTAAAGCGCCAGTATGGTTTTCAGCAGAAATACAGGGCAAAAATAGTGATTGAAATTTGTTTTAGAGCATTAAATACTGCATGTGCTCTTCAGCTTTCAGCACAGATTTAGAACTAGAAACAACAAAGAGGCCAGTACAGAAAAGGTACATCTCATTTGTCTGTATCTCGTGTGGTGTAGATCAGGAGTCGTTTCTACAACATTCATGAAGTTCCTGTGTTTTAAAAGGTACCATAAATGAGATCAAGACTTGCTCCATGGTATATAATTTAAGAGCAGCAAAGAGCTTAAATGAAAGAACCATAGCTGCCTTAGAGTGAATAAAAATTAGCAATTTGATTATTGCATTTATTTTATTAATGTTATGTATAATTTTTACAATTTTATTAAAATATCCAAATAGCTCTAGAAAAAGAAAAAAAGAGCCAGTAGCCAATACTGCACACATTTAGCATGAACAAGTTATTTTTGCAAGAAGATTCATGGCAGACTGTATAATTTCTTTTAGTATTTCACCTGTGACACTATAAATAATACATGTTATTTAAGTAGAGCTATTATAGACTACTGTTTATGTTGTACATAATTTATAGACAGTGGTCTCCTAACATGCGTAATGTTCTCTCTAAAAAAATAAGTTCAGAATAAAATAATTTTAAAGAAATGAAGCAGTTACTTAAACTGAATTGAATCAAAACCTTCATTTTGAAGGAAGAGATTGATAACTGCTTTTTTAAAGAACAGTGTTAACTTCTCTTTTCCAGCCTGTGAACTATTTAGTGTTTTATTTATTTTTTTTTATTGGTGTGAAGCATTAGATAACAACAGAAAATATAAGTGCTTGAGCAGTCTTGATTACTGCTGAAACTTCAGAGATCCTGCTTGTATTTCAGATCCTGTTCAGGTCTCTAGTTAGAAATACATTTGTAGGATTTGTGTACATTTTTATGTAGGTTGAATGGAAACCTGACCCAAATTACACTGAACTTGTAAGATCATCTTTGCATCTGTGACTAAACTCCAAGAGGAAATTGTTTGGGAATTATGTGTTCATGTTTCCTTAGGGAAGAATCCTGTCAAGAATATCTTAGCCACTGTGCAGCCTGTAATAGCTGTATTTATTGACATCCAGAAGGACAGTGATTTCCTCCTGAGACAGCAGAAAAGCCTTCATATTGTAAATCTGTTCTAACTTTCTAATTTCATGTGTGAACACATTCCTCCATGCCTCATCTTTTCCAGGACAGTTTAGAAAATTACTTATATCAGTAATAAAATTCCCTATGCATATGTCTTTATAGATGGTTGTCTACTCCAAGGTCTGGGTTTTTTTCTATTTCCAATTGATGTTTATTTTACTGTTTTCAGGTTTTAGAAACATACTAGAGGTTGCATTGGGCAAAGTGTGTTGTGCACAGGGCATCAGATAGAAACAGTAACATTTTTAAATTCCTTCAGTATATATTCTCTCTCCCACAGTTACACTGCATTTTAAAATTCCCGAGTGCTGCATATTTTTATCTATGTTGGCTCAAGTCTGAATCAAGGTATACAGAAGCTTTCTTTTTAAAGCAGCAGCTCTGTTTTGCCAGGTTAAGCAACAAAATAGCATTGAAATCTTTTTAGTGAGCATGAACTGTATGTTATTTATTAAGGGACTGATCCAAAATATTCTTGAGTTAAAGTTTCCCGTTGACTTTGTCAGTTTTTTTGTCAGGCTCCAATGGCTGTGCTATATACTTTTGTTAGGAGGATTAAAATGTACTCTTTCATTAGTTAAGTGCAAAGTGAATTTCAAATGAGTCAGAATATATTTAAAGTATAACTGTCAAATCATTGGTATTGATTTAGACACTGTTAAACAGGGGCAGTGCTAACACACAAGGGTTTATTCTTTGTTACAACTTGCTTATAACCCCCATTGATGATAATGGGAATTACAGGCATGTCCTGAAGGGAATGTGCCCTTTGTAAATTCCCTATAAGCCTTAGATTAAGGAGCCACAGTTCTGTGAGAGTTCAAATACTTTTTGTGTGTAGATGAAACTTTGTGAGCTCTCCTGTGTCCTTTCTTAGTAGTTTTTGGAAGGTAGATATTTCAGAAAGAAATATATCCCAGAGCTGTCTTGTCTTTCCTTATCTGACAGGGAAGATGCCAAGAAACTGTGCTGGGAAATAGGCATTGTTTGTCCAAAGTGTGCAGCAAGAAAAGTTAATAGTTTGTACAGGGCCCTGACTGGTACTACAAATTTCTAGTGTAACAAAGAAAGGTTTGTCTAAACGGGTAGGAAAATCAAACATGTAATTTATTTTTCCTTTCATACTAATAGTGTATAAGTAAGAAACAAAAAGGATATCGGATGATATTGTGCTAGCTTCTGTAGCTATTCATATTTTCACTGTAGTTAATGAGGATGCACAGTTAAGTCTTTCTGAAGTAACCCACAGCCTTTGCCTGGTGTACTGTTATGTGAGCCATTTCATTCCTCAGGTACTATGTTTGCCATCCAGATCAGATGCTTATATCTTTACTATATTTAAAGGCATTTTCAGTTCACATATCTCTGTAAAAAGCTGTGTGAGATGGCATGAAGTTTGCCATCCAGATGCCCCTTTGCTTTCTTCCAGAGCATTACTGCTCTAATGGGACTTGAAGGGTGCACCCATCATGGGGAATGTGTGGCATAGGACCCTGCTGATCACTCCAGCTTTTTCCTACACTTCTTGCTTCTGAATTTCCTCTCATGCTAATTTTAATATAATTTTTTCTCATTTCCATTCTTCTTTACTTGTAGGTTTGGGGCTTGATTCAGTGTTTGCTTCTGTCTCAACCCTACTGCTTATCCTAAACTTAGCAAGTTTCTACCTCCATTTTTTTTCATATATCTGGTAACACCAGAAATTTTTAGGCACCTCAGTCTGGTTTCAAAACTCTCTGACTATTAAAAAAACAGCAAAAAAATCCCCACCAAAAAAACCCCAACCAAACAACAATAACAAAAAATAAGCCAACAAAACATAAACAAATAGTGAAAGAAAAAAACAAACCAAACCACCAAACCAGAAAACACCAAAAACACTTGCGGGGAGGGGCGGGGGGGGGGCGGGGGTTGTAACGTAGAGGACTGGAAAATAACTGATTCTTCCTTTTTGGCACTGATCCCTTAGAAGCACACCCATAGCCCTTATTTGCCAGGAGAAGAAGCTATTGATTTTGTTCTTGTTCTGCTAATCTTAGGAGAGGAAAGTGCTGAATTAAGATACTCTGTCTCTTGGGTCACTGCTATAATGAGTAAGTTGTATCAAATGGCAGTCTAACCTCTTTTTGTACTTTTGAAATGAACTTTCTGTCAGAGCCCTATTGGTACCAACCAGCTTCACTGTTCCTACCCTGCCAACACCACCCACTCACTGGCTCAGGATGCATTCTGCCCCAGCCAGGGCCCTTGTTCCTATCCCAGTGCTGCAATAGACCTGCCTGGCCCTCATCCTGTCACCAGGCACTTTCATTTTTCACACCAGTTATAGACATAGCTTGATGTTCTGCCCTGGCAAATGCTCTCTGGCCCTGCAGCCAACACCTGAGTGTCTTGGCCACCTGTCCCAGCTGTGACTGTGCTGTTGGGTGCATTGGGTGACCTGCCTTGGAAAGGCAACCCTGTTCCTGCTGTCTCCCCACGCTCTCCCTCCTGTTGCATTCTCTGGCAGATTTCCTGCTGAAAAATTGAATCTTGATCCATATGATGAACGTGCCCCTCATGCCCCAGATCAGGCATTGAAGCCTATCTTGATTTCCAACACACCCAGGTGGCTCTCAGGTTTCTCCTTACCTCCTCCTTGCTTTGCACAGGAGGGTGGCTGTTGAGTTTTCTAGTACATCCTTAGTACTCAGCTTTTTGAATCCAACTTGGAAGCAAAGCAATAGAAGCTATGTACCTTGTGAATCTAGATATTTGTTCCAGGTCCTATTTGAACAATTTTGTCTTGAAGAAAGCAAAAACAAGTAGATGAGCTAGTCCAATGCAGTGTCCTGTACTGGTGTTACTTCTCAGGCTTGGTTTTCCCTGAATCTCTCCAATCTCTCACTCTCTACAAATAAAGACACTACCAAGAGCTACTCTTGAGAATTTTCAGGCTACTGAAAAAATTTACATATAAATTTATTTACTAAAAGCAAAACCTGTTCAAATTCTTATCCCTCATAGGCATGATTCCAATAAAGAGCATCCCACCAGACCAGATCCAAACAGCAACAACAACAAAAAACAAAGCAGAGCAAAACAAAACTAAAAAAACAGAAAAAAACAAAACAAACAAAACAAACAAACCCCCCCCATGTTTGGAAAATCATTTACTGCATCAAAAACTATACAAGAAAACCTGCTCGCTTTTAAACTCTATGAAAAGGATTAACAGTACATAATTAAACCCATCCAATATTTAAAAAATACAAGCAAACACAAAAAAAAAGTTAATGAAACAAAAATTATGAAAGTTAACCATCCAATATCAATGTACCAGAAGAGGGATAATATGTATCTACGAGGATGTGGTTTTCAGCATTTTGTAAGCATACCACCTGCATTTATTCAAACCCACTATTTTTTCATAAATTTAGTCTTTCTCTACAGAATGTTGACTTTTTCTTTTTTTTCCCTTTTTTTAGTATGTAAAGCACAATCCAAAACCTGTAAACGTTTCCCCATCTGTTAGTGGACCTTTCTCAGATGAGTTTTAAACTTAAAATATAGTTTCAAGGGAATTTTTACCATTTGTCTGACTTGTTATGACATTTTAGTGATTAAGAGTTTTTGTTTTGGACACAAATGAAAATCAACCAAGCAGAATCACTTTGCATATTCTGAGTCACTCTGCCCTTTGCTGTGTGAGGACAAACGAGTTTTACTGTTCTGTGCAGTCTCAGTACAATAAAGTCTACTGTTAGAACAGTCTTTTGAATTTAGTTAATGCCAAGTGGTGAAATGACTCAAATACCGATAAGCTTATGCAGAAATGTTGGCAGGCCAGCTCCAAATGACCGGCATTGTTCTGCAAGAAGTGTTCCCATGAAGTTGGTGAACTTGCCAGTGCCACACTGGATGCATTTTTACTGAGTGTGTATACAAGGAATTCTTTTTCCCCTCTTTCCCACTTGCACGTAATTGAAGCAGCTATGGACTTTTCCAGTGTAGAAGATTCTTTAGTGTTCCTACATACTGCGTCATCTAATTCATCATGGAATTTGTTTGGCAATTCCTCCCACAGGACATCTTGCTTGACCTAAAAGAAAAAAGAAGCATGCTGCCAACATAATTATCCTTTATTTCCTAGTGCAATAATTTTAAAAAGAGAGTTGACACATTCTGTAGGCTTTCTGAAGGGAAAATAATTATATCACACACTCAAAATTAAATCCTCTTTTGAGCTTCTTATTAATTAACATCTCTATTTTGTGAGGAAATACACTCTAATAGAGCAAGTGGAACTAGTATTGAGTAATATCTTTGCAAAAAAAGTTATAAATTATATTTTCTGTGAGTTTTGAGTTATTAAAGAGGATTAGGTTTGTCCTTTTTTTCTTTACTGCATGGATTTTCGTGAACACGATAAGGATTTACATTTATGTCTTTTCCAAATACACTCCTATGTTCATCATTCAGTTACTCATAAAAATGAGGTTTATTTCCCTGAATACTCCTTGATTACTGGACTTAAAGCCAGAAATTATTTTAGTACTGATGAGAAAATGTGAAATGCTCAGAGAATGATTACTTGCATAGATTTTGATATTTTCAAAGAAAAATTGTGACTTTAGAAAATCAAATAAGATATTGAAAACATTATCAAAAGCCATAGAGTATTAGAAAATAAGCCACTCATAATTCTGCTTCCATATCAGCAAAAAATAAACCAAATATATGAGAACTCAAAAAATAACATATAGTAAGCAAAACGGAAGCTACTAATATAAAAGTAAATTTTATAAAGCTTTTTTATTTATTAGTATAACCTATAGGTTAAAAATTATACTTTTTAGTAAACCTATGAGTATCTAACACTTGCTGAAAGTGTCCAGGGTCTGTAGAAAGCCAGTGAGAAAATTAAGTTACCCATTTCCTACAGGACCTCTGAAAAGTGATGTGTAGATTCCTCAGTAAGGCTCACCAAACCCTTTGATCCCAAAATTGGTTTGAGGGAGACTAGTCCTAATGTGAGATGAGTTAAACACAAGTTGTGTTCATGATAGGATAAAGGTAGAATAATTTGCCATGTCGGTTTTCAGTCATAATAAAGTTAATTTAGTCCACCTGCAAATAACTTATTTGATATGATTATAAACTAATATTTCTTCAATTCACCACTTTTTCAATAAACACCCAATCAAAACAATATATCAAAAGTGAAAGTAGAGACCTTTTCTCCTGCACTACCAAGATCTTAATTTTTTGGTTCCTTACTTTCTTACTCTAAAATTTCCATAGGCAGTTATTTGTCCTGTTTTTTTGATCCCTTGATTTCAAAAAAACTTGTATTAGGTAAGGACCAAGGCTTTTACCGAGAGTGTTGCCAGTAGTCTGCCTGTTATACAAACCTGAAGCGATCAGATAAATTCATCCTGTGGAAAGGACCAAGCAGCAAAACACAGACTTAACAAGCAGTGGCAGAGAACTCACAAGCTGGATCTCAAAGTGTCGGACTCTTCCATGCAGTTTGTCCCAACAGTGAAAACAAAGCAAGTAAAATTTCAGGACTTCTTTTTCAAATGGATCATAGAAATCCAAAACCTTCTTTTCTCTTTTCATGTAACTGAAATCGCTGAAAGTTATTCTCTCCTCAGAAACCAACTGATATGCTGTATCCAGTAGCAAACTAAAAAAAAAAAAAAAGGGAATGATGCTTGTTCAGAACAGTGCTTAGGGGTTTGCTTATAGGTGTCATTGTGTCTCACATCCCTGCTGTGAAAATCAGCTTGCATTTGAATGTGCATCTTGACCCATAAATGTCACCCTGGTCCACTGAGCATCTTGACTTCAACATTTCCTGTTGTAAAATGGACAATGGGATAACACTTCTTTTTCTGAAGGAGGGACCTGTGACAATGTGTGCATGTGTGCAGTCAGGAGAAACTGCAGCACTCGGGATTTAAAAGCATGTCATCAGCCACTGAGCGGGAGATCACAGGAGGAAGAAGTTGCTGGACAGTTTTTGAAAACACAAGGATTATCATTTCTGTTTCCAAGCCACTTCTCCTTTTCACAGCCCTGAATCCTTCTTGGCTGCTCTCCATCAATGGCTCAACGATGTGCCCCATACTACAGCAAGTCCAGCTGTGTGCTACAGCAACTGCCTTCAAACAATAAAGTAAGAAAATGCTGCCATTCCTGCACACACATTGTTTATGCTGATGCCCTTTCCTTAATTACATGCATTTTCTAGTATAAAACATCTTAACATTAAGCTCAGAAATTGAGAACGCACTGAGAGGTTCATGTAGAATAAAAGTATTTCCAGCCTTACAATATCTTGATGATTGCATAACAGTTTACATTTTTTAAAGAAAAAAGTTTTGATTTTTTAAAAGAAAAAATATGGTCTTGCTCCAGAGATTTTTACAGGTACGTTACATTTTTAATGGCATTCCTTCACAACCAGAAAAAAGACCTTGATCAGATTGCAGCCTCAGTCCTTCAGTTTAAAGACCAAGTGCACAATTATCTTATTGTAGGAGACAGAACTTCTGGCATACCTACTTGAAATTTAGGACTTCAGATATTTTTTTAATGTTAAATCTTTATACTAATATTTGTACACATTCCTGAAGACATGGGAAGAGTACAGTGGTTCTGAAAATGTCCATGAGTAACTACATTTTTCACTGATTTTAATTAAAGTATACAAAGAATGAGACTGTCTTTTCAAAATAATATAGAATTATTTAGCAGTCGTTTAGCTATATCCATTGCTTAAATACCAGTTTTCACCCTAAATTAAAGAAATATAGATTACACTTTTTCATCACAGCAAATGATCGTGAAGATCAAAACATAAGGGTTTTTTTTCCTTCAAAACATAGCACATATGATTTGGTTTTAAAAGTACCAAAAGGTGTCTCCATTTTTTTAGCATATGTCTGCTTATGTAGAGATAACAACCTGAATATTTTCATACCTTTTCTTGCACTAGAAACTTGTTCTGTATTATTTTGAGTGACCTTTTCTCCCTGATGAGTATTATAAATTAAAGAGGATTTGAATATAGGCACAGGAAAAACCTTTATTATTTGAATATGAATCATAAGTATAATATCTGGTGTTTTCCTAAATGTCTTTATTGGGACAGCAAGACTAGAACCTGATAGGAAACCTGATATAAATGTCATCTCTCATCAGAATGTAAAATGTGATGACTAACACCAATACATTATGCACTGAGACATTTTCACAGATATTCTCCAAAGCACTATTGAAGTGTTGGATAGATCTCATTACAGCACTTCGATGTCTCCATTCCTCATATTCAGAAGTAAAAAACCCAGGTTAGGATACAGTTGCTTAGATGGAGATACAAGAAGGTATTAGTGATATGTTGTTTATCCCTTGTTAGAAAAACCCACAGTCACTGAGGGAAACAGAAAGATATGATCATTAAATATATGCAAGGTGTTGAACTACTAATTGTGTTTTCATAACGTCTATGGTTACATTTGGCTATATCCATACTCATTTAAAGAATATTGCTCATTCCAATTCAGAGAAATTAATCAGGAAAAGAAAGAGAAAATACCTATAAAAAGACAGTAAATAATTTACCAAGAATCCCCAAAAAGTTACTGGATCTTGTGATTCATTGTTGTATAAAAACCAGCCTTTTGTGGATTGAGAGTTGTAGGAATAGGTGATAAAATATGCAGCATGGCATATTTTCTTTTTACCATTAGCTGTTTTGCATCTGAACTTAATCAAAGAAGCAACAGAAGACTGCAGACCTTTTAACTGTAACAAAATTTGCAGGTTTTAAATCCTTTCAAAATAAATTATATCACTTGCTCATTCTTTTTAATTCTGCCTCTTCTCTAAAAGCTAAACACTACTACACACACGTTTCTTTTCTTTGATTTATTTAATTTTTAGTTTTGCCTACTGAATAAGCATCCTAAATGTAATCATTGCAACACAGAATCTGAAAAACAGATGCCAAGTTATTGAAGAAAATACCTGGGTTTGTCACAACTATTTCCAAAAATAAAACTGAAGCTCTTTTTTAATACTGAACATGAATGTAAGCCTCCAGAACTTGCAGAACTTCTAGCAAGTTTTAAAGTTCCTACAGTGGTATAAAAAAAAAAAAAGAAAAAAGTTAAAACTATTGTTGCAGATAATTCATGTATAAACAATGCATTCTAGACTATTGAGTCTTTAAAAAGAAAATGTGTTTCCTAAATGCTACTGTTAATATATTTTTTTAAATGTTGCACTTTTTTGTTTTTCCATTTGATATGATAGGATGATTGGGTTCCTTAGATATATTATTACAGGTGATAGCTTGTAAGCAAAGTGTTGTCTATCAGAATAAAAACCTTCTGATCTATTATTGTTCTGGAATAATAAATAGAAATAGTCTACTTTCAAAAATACATCTACATGCATATTTTATGTGCAATTTAACATATTTAGTACTCCATGCTCAATTCATTCTCTTGAAAGTTTTACTTCAAAACAACTTCATTGTTTTAAGTGACTAAATTAAAGCTTTTTAGTGTTTCCTGCAATCTCCCAAAACAGAAATAAAATCAGTTTTAATTTATTTTATTTGCATACACTGTGGATATAATTATTGCTGCAGAGTCTTTTTAATTGTTTTCAACTAGGTGCTTGTCTTTAAGTTGAAATAGACTTCTAATTCTACATTGTTGATATTCCCTTGTTAATTTTGACAAAGCATCATAAATCCAGGTATTTAGGCTTATTGAATTTTGAAATGAGGTGATTAGTTGGAGCATGGATGAATGAACTGATGCAAAGCAAAATGAATTTTATGATTTACTGTCATTTACAAGTTCCTTTGGAACTGTTATGCACAAATTGTAAAATGTATTAAGAAGTAAGATATCACAGTTATAATCAACAATGTAAATTTTTTTCAAACAAAAGTATTCAGGCAACCACCAAAAAAGAGTAATTGTTGAATAAGTGTTTGCTATACACAGTTAGTTTTTATTGTATATCTTGCTTTTCCACTCCAACATTTCAGGAAGCAGAAAGGTATCTAAATAGCCTTCCAGCACCAGTCAGTAATGTTAAACTTCCAAAGCTGTTACCATTATAATATATTTCAAAATATTGATGTATATTAGAAGAGGCATATTTAGGATTAAAGATCACATTTATTATTTTTTACTTAAGTTCTATAATGGTTATTAGATAAAGGTAACAGCAAACTACTATATTGTACTCCCTTAGTCTCTGGTCATCAATATTTCTATTATTGTGGGGTTTTGGATGGTTTTAGTAGGTTTTAAATGAAAAGAATAGAGATTTAATAATTTTGCCAGTGTGGTACAAATGCTAAGACATGCAAATATAAAGTAAACTGTGGATGCATTGTGTTCTTTCCCATTAAATACTGATTTTACTTAGTAGAAAAGAAAGAAATAACCTAGATGTACAATCAGAACCTAAAGTTCAAAAGCCACAGACCTTGAACTCTAAAGCTTTGTAATATTAATTTTAGGCACATTCTGAACATAAAGGACTTAAGAGATAAGAGCCCCAAGAGCAGTTTGTCTGTATTTGAATTAAAATTTGAAGACCAAAACTTTCCCTGAAACTTGAATGAACTGCTGCAGGACTCTGGAAAGGCAAATTATAAGAATCCTGTGTAATGGTTCTCCTGTGCTGCTGCAGGAAAACTTAAAATCAGGCTCTGTCTATTCTTTTAAGGCCTGGGTTCCTCTCTGCTCTAAAGGGAAAAGTGCAAGAGCTTCGTGCTTTCTTACTTCTCTAAACCCTGCACCAACTTTTTTTTTTTTTGGCAAATCATTCCAAATTTGTAGTCTCCTTTTTTTCCTGCAAGCCAAATAACTCTAGATGAAATTTTATGGAGTAGATCTATTTCTAATCTAGAAAAATATTAAAAACCTCAGAATCTTGAGCTGCAACCTTTGCTAATGAATTTCTCCAGACATTTTGCAACCATTTGTAATAAGCCTTCTATTTTATATTTTAAGCCTTTTGATGAATAGAAGTCCCATATAACCATTTTTCATAGGTTAATTTTAAAAGATTTGACAGTAAATTGTATGCTTATGACAAAACGCAAAGATTTTCATACAAAAATAAAAGTAAAATCTTGTTGTTTAATATCCTGATTTTGAGGCCTTATGGAAAAAAAATATTCTTTTGCCATGTCTAATATTTCTAATTCTGCATTTCCTCTCTTGCTTCTTATTTTTTTTAGCTTGGTGTAATATTGTCTTGATACATCTCTCATAAAACACAAAATTCTGCATGGATGCAGAGCAATATCTGAATGTAGCATGTTCAAAGTCTTACATCGTTTTCTGGTTTGAAAGATAATTTCGAGGTGATCTTCCTACTCACAAATCATATCTGCTTTCAGCTCTTTTCTCTGCCACTGAAAACAGAGAGAAGCCAAACCTTACGGCAAAAAATTTTTCTTCTGAATGGTTCCATCTCTTATCCTTGAATAATGAAATCATAGAATCATTAAAGTTGTAAAACACCATCAAGTCCAATCTTTGGCCTTATGCTACTGTTCCCACTTAACCATATTGTGAAGTGCCATATCCACTGGTTTTCTGAACGTTTCCAGGGATGGAACTGGAAATAGCTGTGGCTCCACTACTTCCCTCAGCATCCTCTTTCAATGCTTAACCCCTCTTTCAGCAAATTTTTCCTAATATTCAACCCGAACCACCCCTGGCACCTTTTGGCTCTTTCCTCTTGTCCTGTCTCTGCTTTCCTGGAGAAAAGACCAACCCCTGCCTAGCCACATCCATCTTTCAGGTAGCTGTAGAGGTTAACAGAAATAAATTCCTTAGCTCTGTCTAGGATAGGATCAGTGGTATAGCCACAGGTCTGTGACTTGCATGTGTTCATTAATTAACACCACAGTAAATATTGTCAGCTTGAAGTCTGTGCCACCCTTCATCCCGTCCTGGTAATTTATGGAGACATTGCAGATAATGGCAGGGTTGTTTCTGTTTGCCAGTTAGGGAGGAATATAATGGACTAGTACAAATAAAATATGTGGTATATTGCAGAGAGTTTAATAGGAAATACTGTTAGGACTCGATTTTGTCCTGCTTTTTTATGCACTGTGTGAGGAACTTCACTGCACCTGCAGCCTACTGCATATATTTAGATGGATTCTGGTTGAACAAACATATGGTTTTATGCACCTTTTCAGCAAACGGTGTTCTGTTGGAAATGTCTGTTCACATACTTTACATTCTTCTGTTTCTGTTATGTCTTCACAGTTTTATATGTAATTAAAATTCATGGCAGGAGACTTACTTTGTCAGTATAAGAAAGGTGATGGTGTCTCTGCCTGATTAAATGATCAAATATGTTTCCCACTGAGAACAAAGATTCATTTATTGGTGTGAAAGCAATTATTCATAATCCTGAAACTTTGTTTTCAATTTTATTTTTCCTCATGTCAGGGTTGATGTGTTTTCAGTCAAATGTTTCTTCAAGATCTGATTTCAAGCTTCCATTCTCAATTTCACTTTGTCACATTTACCTACACTAATGGGTAGCTGATATGAGTCAATACAATAACAGAAATGTTTAATCCCACTAGTGGTTTTATTTTATAGCTATTTACCATGAGGCTTATCTCACATTTACACAACTTTACTACAAGCGGTCCGATGCTTGTTCAGTTAGTTCAATTGAAAATTTTACAGCTTATAACAATATACATTTACAGCAAAGTACAGGATATTGAGCTAGGGATGAAAATGATATCTAAACATTACAGTTACTGAGCAATTATCCAGTGGTCAGTTGGATACAAAGCTCCTTAAATGCTGGATTCTTTGGCTTATTCAAATTTAGATTCTAAGTAACCTATGTGTGAGGAAAATATGCTTTCATATGAGTTCCAAGGTTGTTTTTTTCAGCACCTTGACAGAAAACCGTTTTGGGGGGAAGGAAGGGAAGGGAAGAGTTTGTTCAACCTTTGTTTCAAAGGCGAAAACTGTATCATTATATTTAACTGGCTACCTGTAGTTCATTAGTGGAGGAATCATTAAGTAGTACTGGAACATTTGTAGTGGCTAATCTTTCAAGCATTTAGCATTCATGATGACCTCGTCAAAAGTAACAAAGGTCAGGCTTCAGTTCAGCAGAGTCACCCATTCACCAGGGCGACTGGCATAGCAAAGTAATCTCTGTGTGTCACTTTTCATTAATCATGCTACTTTCCTCTTCACGAAATTCCAGCAGATAATTGTTACTAAATGCGATTTGCAACACCCTGCGCTGTGGTTGAAGGACCAGAAATAGGCAAACAGATAAAAACATTGTTTAGCTTGCAGGCAGCAAGTGTTTGCTATTCAAAGGTATCAATGCATAAACATTGATTTAGCCATGAGCTGACACTTATGAAACATTTGCTGTTTCCAGAAAGCCCTGTGGTCAGGCTAAGTAATATCCAAGGGCAAGTACTTTTACCCGTATAGTAAGGTTAGATTCTATATAATTTGTCTCATTAGTTTTAATAATGTTAAGCAGCTTCAGCAGTGCCATAGGTCACAACAAAGTACACTAGATTAAACATTTGCAGATGTGGTAGGATGTGTTTTCCCATGTAAGTTTGCTTATGACTAAGTTGAAGAAATATTTGATTAAGTTAACAGTTTTATACTTTTATTAATTGTTATTTAGTATTTTTAATTAATATATTTTCCGTATCTCAGAAATTATTTCATGTGTCTTCTCTATGCTCTGAAAATCCTAGGATAAATTTATCTTCATTTCCATCTTCACTTTTTAAACTTCAGTGAAAACTGAGCAGTTTTAGAAACACACCAATGGAATTCCAGAGAAAGATTCTTACATGATTGTTTCATGGCCCCATTTTGTCTAACACCTGGATAGATTCTGTTCTGTCACAAAAGTTAAGCTGATAGAGTTGCTATGGTGTTCCTTACGATAAGGCAGAGTTTGATTGCCACAAAGGGAATAGGAGTGCATTCTTGTACTTGTGCAAAATTTTGATCTTACTGACCTGCAAGTTAAGAGAGGAAGAACAGTGAAGTAAACTATAGTTTTAGTGTGAATGTTTCCCAACCATCACCTACATCACAGAACAAATAGTAATGGAAGTGTTTTATTTGCCAGTTTTTCAAATAGGTTTAACTTGCAACTCACAGAAAATAAATGAATGCAAAGTCAAACAAAATTCAGGACTCAAACCTACTCACATCACATCTCAAATATGTAGTAAATAAGAATTTAGAGCAGTACAATTTCTTCAAAATGTGGTTTTCAAAGGTGACTGGAAATGCCTTCATTTCTTTTGAAATACCACAGAAGAATACCATTATTAGTTGCAGGCTTCTTATGTTTAGGTATAAGTTGCTGTTGGGTTTGGTCAATTCATGATTATTCAGGGTAATAGTAAAGAAAAATTCAGATAAAGAAAAACTATTGACAATGCAAAAATGTACAAACTAAATTCTAAACACTTTTAATGTGAGAATGGAAAAAATATTTAACATTGCTGAAGAATTAATATGATAAATTATTATGAAGAGTCTTCATTTAAATGATAATTGGGTCTGTATGTATGGAGTGATCATTTGCCTTGAATGATAGTACCAGATCATACTCAGATCAGGTGCATACCACTTCTGATTTGAGCCTAATTTAATCTGAGCAATCAGAATTAGCAGTAGAATTAACCATATCTAAAGTAATGGAGCTATGACACAAAAATACTGGTTGTTAGTAATTCAAAAATGAGATAAGTTTCTTGAATTTCATAGAATACAGTTTTCTCAATATGGCTTTTCTAGGAATGCTTACAATATATTCACTTGAGGAGATTTTGTTTGTGTTCCCCTATGTGCCTCATGTTCTGAAAAATCTATCCTTTTTATCTGGCCATGACAGAATTTACATCTTTTTAGATGCAGATGTGCCTGTTTTGCATTTAGTAACCCTCACCTACAAGCTGATTTTTTTTTTGTTATAAAATACATTGCATAATTAATTTCTATTCATGCCTATGAACTTCTATCACATTCCTACTCAGCCATCTCTTTTCCAGCCTGAGAAGTCCTGGTTTACTAAGTAATTTCTTGCATGGAAGCACTCATTCTTGAATAGTGTCCAAATGGGATACTGTTGCAGTATTTAATTCCAACTTAAGTGCCATCTGCTAGTAGAATATTCTCTGCCAACATTTCTCTCCACCACTTAATAAGAAAGGTAATACTGTCTAAAAACCAAGAATGGGGTACTTTCTAGTATATGTTTCTTGGCTTCTTCAGCAACTGCTAAATTCAGTTTTACTCAAAGGATCTTCTCTTTGCTTTTATTTGGAGGATTGGCGTGGTGAAGGTTTTTATTTTGCAACATAGAAGATTATCTCTGTGGTGCGTGAACTGTTTTTAGCATTCAACCTATGGTCAAGCAGCATGAGCAGCATTCAATAGAGTGTCGTGTTTTTAGGAGGAATTAAATCATCAAAAGTCTTACGTTGAGAGACAAGAAGAGTTCAGAGAGTATGGATTTTCTTTTTTTTTTTTTTTTTTTGCTTTTTATATATTTCATTATGAGAATATCTGGCAATTCTCACCTGCTAATTCTTCAGAAGTTGTCGAGGTTAAAAAAAAATCCAGCAGGCACCAAGGCAATAGCTGACTGAATAGTGATGCCATTCATTTATTGCTTTTGGCTTTATGGTATGTGGAGGAATGAAGGTTGGAGGTGAACTAAAAAGGGTTTTCTTTCATAATGGCTTCCATCATAGATTTCCTAAGGTTAATTTAAGCTGAAGCATTTGTATAACTACCTACATCAGCCCAGTCCACTGTGCTATTTGCAGTTTATAAATATCTGTACACATGTATACAGTTCTGCAGAACTGAACTTTTTCCCAGACAAAAATGCAAATTACAAAAGTATAGTACCTTTAACTAGTATTTTATAGCAGATTGAGTCTATATTAGATGATACATCTTGCCATGGATTGCTTTAGATACTCAAATTCTGTGTGGCTCAAAAAATCTCCTGTAACTTGCATCTTATAGGATAGTGTTCCAATGGTCTCACCCACAGATCTTCCACTCTTGGAAGCAGGATTCATGATCAGCCTTTCTTAGAAGACTTCTACAAGAGATTTAATACAGTAATGAATGATATTAATTCATTTTTGCAGTGCTGATTTTTCTCCTTCATAGGTACAGCAGTTACTATCAAAATTTCATTTCATGCTTCCCCTTCTTGAAGGAACAGAGAATGCTACTTGTTAGTAAGTAATCTTGCACACTGACATCCTGTTATAAGATGAAATTTGAGGGTGTATAATAGATTACACTTGGAGATTTACTTCTAAAGCTTCTAATGGTACAGATGAAATTTTAGGTCGGTATGCAAAAAAGGGTGGTGAGAACATTGCCAAGCCTATGGGACTCAACTGATGCTTTAGGGAAAGTTTTATCTGGATTGTTCCCTGACCACAGAAGCAATTTTTATCTGAAAGGAGTTATGCAGAAATATTTTCAAAACCGAAATAGTGCTAGGATTTTGGGAAGGTGCAAAATGGACATGTGAATAGATTATATATAAGGAGACCTGGAGAGTGCCAAGTGTTAAATATGTGCTCAGCCAGAAAATGCATGGCATAGTTTTAGTGCTTAATAAGAGGGTTGGGATGCATGAAATAAGTTCACATTTTCAGAATGGCAATGTTACTGCATCCAGTATCACTGGATATTTAAATTGGATTGGAACAGGATATTTAAATTAGATTGAGATAATTGAAAATTTTATTTGTTTCTTTAGAATTCATTAAATAGTTTTATCAAGTTACTCGTATTTTGAGAATCATGTGTTTCAGGAGGAGCTACGTTTGTGCAGTACTTTGCTGTCTTTTTGTTGTCCCTCTAAATCTTTCTCAGAAAACCATAGCAAAAGAGAAAGAAAAATTTAAACAGAGACAGTTTGGCATTTGCTCAAGCTGAAAGAAAGTGGCTGGATGTACCTAGTGCTATACTAGTGTCAGAGATGCCATTCAGAAACATCTGTAATGCACAACTGAAATCCTAGCTTTGAATTTACTGATTGTACTACTGCAATCATATCTAGACTGATGGCCAGGAAAAAGAAAAGCTATAAATATACAAACATAATCTTGTTTACTGCACATCTACTAATTAGTAAATGCAGGGAAAAATCATAAAATTATTATTTATAATTATATTAAAATTAAGATTTTTAAGTAACTAGATCAAACTAAAACTCATTTTTTGACACATAAGACTCCTTGACACTCTTTAAAAAATAAGATTAAAAAATGTGCTGTGAATAGTCAAGGACCTGCAAAATGAATCCTTGAACTACAACCTTTTTTGGTTAAGTTCAAAGAACTGCAGAAGACCATGTAATTTCTCTCAAGACTTCTGGTTTTGAGTAAATTTTGGGTAGAAAATCATTTTGCTTTACTCCAGATAGGAAATTTTATGGGTATGATCCACAGAAGAAAATGATGACCACAGTGTTTATGGAAATGGTAGATGGAAAAAGATATTTCGAGGGTAATATGTTCTTGTGGTTTTGATTCAGCAATTCAGAAGCATAAATCCCTTTTTTAATTGTTTAAGATCAAGATCACCTTTTCAAAATAAAAGTAGTGTACTCATCATCTAGAATTTCTAAAAAACACATAAACATTTTGTCTATTAAACTTTAATAGCTACATTTGTTTTAAAGGGGAACCATATGGGGAACATTCTATTTCTATTCTCAGTAGATGCTACAATCAAAGATTTTAATAAGTATTTGGAGAAGCATTACATTTTAATATATGAAACAATTTCTACAGGGCAAGTGAAAAAAGATTCATGATTTTTTTAATCTACTTTTTTTCCCCCTCTATGCAAATGAAAGATCACCTGGTATTTTCATGTTCAGGAAATTTCAGTTGAATAGTAAAAAAGATCCTCTATGAAACATCTCACTTTTATTTACCAGGTGGAATTTTAAGCTTTTTAGAATATAATGGCCTACCAGTGCTATATCAATGATTTTGTTGCATCAGATCCACAAGACTAGGGAAAAGCTGCAGCTCTTTTTTTATTCTAGTTTGATAACTCTTAGAACCATGAACTATCAATGGCAAGTGCTCTGGAAGTTATTGGCAGACAGTGAAGAACTTCATGCCTTGGTTTGTCTCTAAAAATATGAGTAATTTCTCTGCAGTCATACAGAGTTTTATTTCTTCTTAAGGACATGTTGACTCAACGGAAAAACAGGCAGGTTTTTGTGATCTGCAGAGATAAAGTAATATCAGATAAAACAAAGTGAAAATGTTAAAAATTATTTTTCTGATGCAAGTACATACAAAATTACATTTTGTTGTTAAAAACACATACAAAAAAGTGCAGTGAGGGAGAAGTTGCCTAGCCTATTTAAAAATGAAAAACAGATATAAATTGATGTAAAAATGGTATTTTAAAAATTAAGGGGTTTGGATATGCATTTGTAAACATGTATTATAGTATTATAAAAGAAATACCCATTGAACCTGTACCTGGCTGAAATATTTATTTAGAGTCTTTATTGATGTCCTTTGCAAGCAAGTTTGTGGTTTTGCTTCTTTTGTGAATTATAAGGTAATCAATAGCTTGTAAAAGTAAATAATGTCTCCAGAAAGTGCACTAGATAGCTATTATTTATCCCAGATCTCACTTCAGCTATGAAATTATAAAAGGTGTACTACTGTAAAAACTACAACAATTACTTTAATTATACTGTAAATAAAACAGAAAATGCATTACTACTTTTTCTATCAATCAGATTTCTCTGAGGGCTATAATGATATAAGGAGCTTTTACTGTACTGTAGTGGCAAAGACTATTTTATTAATTTAAAGCCTATACAAAAGACAACCACAGAAGTAAAAAACCACTGTATAAACATCATCATTATAGAATAAGCAGATTTCCATCAACAAACACTATAACGATGTAAATTTTCTTTTCCCCCAAAACCAATTTTTTTTTCAGTGTTTCTTTCTGTTTTGGATTATTAACATATATCTTTCCTAACTTTGTTGGATAAACAGCCTTGGCTTGTATAGCCATTTCTGATACTGTGACTTAGAGCTTTAATTTGATTCTGATCCCTCGACACACATCCTCTGTTCAGGGATGCGTAAATTTGAATTTGGAGGTTGCCTGCTGACTTCTAAGTAAATAGGAATTTATGCAGGCTCCAGCATTCTTATAATTATTTTGTTGGTTATCTTGCTGGATCACATCTAAGAAGCACAAGAATAATCTGAGAAGTAAGTATATGTGCAAATAAATTACTGTAAAAAATTGTATGGCTTTTATCTCTGTAAACTATAGATTATAAAATTGTTTTCATTATTTCAGAGTTTGTGGTAACATCTTTGGCTAGGACATCAAGAGCCTATCAAAGTTTTCTTTGTAAAAGTGTCTAAAAGATCAAAAGACTCTGGAACATTCACCCTGTGTGTGGCATTGCTTTCAGATTCTCCCCTTAGGTAATAAAGATTTTATCTCAATAAAAGATCCTATCTCTGAAATCTGCAGGAGTTAAAACTTCTTGGTTTCTGGTTCCTCCATAGTTTTTCACAGTTCTTTTAGTTCACTTTTGTTCATACCTCTGTTTTCTTCCATAGTAGAATCTGTTTTTCAAGAGTTTGTTTCCCGCTGAAGCTGAGCGTGGCCCAAAAAGGATAGTGGCATTTGGATCCTCCCTTTCCCTGGCATAATCCCATTCTCCCTGCCAACACTGCTTTCTCTTCTGCATCCCAGTTTCTGAGGTTCAAAGAAATATCTTTTTCATGTTATCCTTGTCTCTTCTCTGCATCCTGGCTGTCTCTTAATAGAAACATACATGTTGCATGTTGTACATATGAGCTACTTAAGCAGAATTAAAAATCTTTACAGCCAGCCTCAGGAATCTTTCCGACATTTCCTCCAATGTTCACACATTGCTTTTACTGAATATTTCCAAAGATTACAAGCTCCTGTGCATAAATTTATTACCTGGAAACATAAACCATTTTAGGCAACTATCAAACTGTAATAACAGTAAATTTCTTTACCATTTCTCCACTTCCAGTTATTTTTTGAACCACTTCTTTTTTTTCTTTCCAGCAGAAATCCCCCTTTTCCCATCACAGCTCCTGCACGCAGAGAAGCAAAAACACCAGGCACTATCATAGCTTATTCTACATTACTGTGGTGTTTCCTCTCCTAAAGGGATTTCTTAGCTTTCATTTAGTGAGTTTTAGCTCACTTAGGCATCACAGACTTTATTAAAAATTGCTTTAAGATATGCTTTCTGCCTAAAAATTGAAAATTCCTTAGTGAAATTTAATTTTTTTTAAACAAGCTCAGGGGTCATAATGATTTTGGTATATAAATAGCCCACAAAACTGATATAAGTAGCTTCTGTCATCTTGTCTATGACAATTAAAGACCTGCCACAGCTAATTATACCACATACCGATGATGTACAGCTTCTTTAGTTTTCTTTCATCTTTACCTTGACAGAATTCTTTTAACAGAAACTTAATGATAGTTATATTCTTTTTTTTGAACATGCTACTAGAACATGTATTTTCAGATAAATGAAAACTACTATATAGTTATATATAGTTATATATATAATATATAGTAGAACAAAGTCTTGTTTTATTTTATACAGATTTTGCGCTTTGTGAGGGTAAGAAAGTCTAACATTAATGTGAATCTGTTCAATGTTCAATGTTATCCTTCTCATCCTTTTCCACCTTAAAATTATTTTTTTCAGAGGGCACTTAAAGAAAATAATATGCTTTCTATGTCATAAGATCCTAGCAACATCCTCTCTCATTACTTTAACTATACATGTATATCCCATATGTAAGTGGAAATTTTAATGCACAACAGTTTTATCACAAGAGACATCAACAATCTTTTCATATTAGGACATGAACCAATTAGCCCTGTGCATTCCATATGGATATACCCTGTCAGAGGGTATAAATATAAAACAGACATACCATGATGTATACTGAAATCTTACCAGGCTCAAACAAGTATCCTAATTGTGCAAGTAGAAAGAACAGCTGTAACAAGGGGCATTGGTGCCTGCAGGCAAGTCTTTGATTCTGTACCTTTCGATCTTGTAACATTCTGCACTGAATATCCTTGTAGTCTTTCTCAGCACAACCTGAAAAACCTCAAATAGTTACAAAAAGCAAGAAGAGCATCACCTTAGCTGCCATTGTACAAGATATTCTCCTGTGGTGGATATCCCTTAGCAATTAGGTGGGCAATACTATAGTCATTCTTGAAAAAGTGACTGAACATGCTTGAAGAAAAGAATTTATAATGGCTTCCAAAAAGGTGTTTTGGTAAATAATCCGAGATTTCATAAATTATATACTTTATTTGCAGATTAAATATTTTTAGAGTCAGAATCCTTAATGAGGTATGAGTAAGTGACCTTCTGTTTTCTTGACAGCCAATACAGCCAGAACATGCAATACAAAAACACCTCTGCAGGGTGAGATTTGAATATAAGTAGCACTGTCCAATGTGTTTTTGAACTCTTTCTAAGAGCAATATTATACTCATTGTGCCTTGATATCTTCATGGTATGCAGAGCAAGAAGAGGAACCTGACAGAACTCTGACTTCTGATTAATTTTTAGCCAATTTAACAAGT
Source organism: Serinus canaria (assembly GCF_022539315.1). Lineage (NCBI taxonomy): Eukaryota > Metazoa > Chordata > Aves > Passeriformes > Fringillidae > Serinus > Serinus canaria. The sequence continues at coordinate 38,464,212 of NC_066317.1, forward strand.
TGATTCCAAAGCCTTGAAGTGGTATGTCCATTTTAAAAGTAATATATCAGAATTTGACCATCAAATAGCTCTGAAATCTGCATGATATTCAGTTTTATTCAGTGATGCCAACCAGATGCTGAATGACTTAATAAGTGTATCAGCTCAAGTGGGACCTGACATGTAATGAGTTTGAACTACTTTGACTAGTGATTAAAACCCTGTATGTTTTTGACTGATAAAGCACCACTGCCAGTTCTTAAAAATATTTTAAAAATTCATCTAAATCTCAATTTTTTGTGGGGGGAGTGGGGTTTTTTGGGTTTTTGTTTTTTTTGTTGTTTTTGCTCTTGTGCAGCATCTCAGAACATAGGAAGGGTAGGAGATTTCTACTTTGTTCTTTCTTGTTGCATAGGTTTCATGAGAGCTGGAACATGTAGAACTGTGTACAGAGTCGTCAGCAGAGTGAAAACAGCTACAACAACAAAACTTCAAAGTTCCAAAATCAAGTGATCTGGAGTTGAAAGTACTAGAATTAAATTTGCCCATGTAAATTTCAACTAGGTTATTTTTATATATCAAATGCTAGAGTCTTCAGCTACATGATTCCTTCTTTTTTTCCAAATCATCCCTGGTTCAGACCACAGGAGCAGGCTGGGATGACCAAACATCTTTTTCAATTACCCTGGCACAAAGAGTGGTCCAAGGCATTTTGGACTATATAGTTGTTACCCTCTGAGCTTTTGCGTTATACTCATCACTATTGTAGGAGTTCCACTGATGGCTGTCAATTTAATTTCAAACCCCACCTGTGAGGCAGGAGATTATTATATATAATTGTCACAGGAGCCAGGGCAGATGGATGGGGCTGGGTCAAAGACTCTGAAGAAAAATTAATCAGTTTCAGGGAATCATAATATAGATTATTCACCCTTATTCCAGAAAGTGAAGTACTTAAAAGTTCCCAAGTCCACTATGATTTTATGAATGTGGTCTTTTCACCTCTACTGATTGGTGATTCTGATGGCATTGCACAGGAAACAGCCTCATAAGAGTTTGACACCTCAGTACCTACATCATGCTCTTGTGCTATTTTGTTGGCATTACATACACTCTGTCTTGATCTACAGATCAGTCTTGAGTCTATCCATACAAGTTAGTGAAAAGGTAATGCTTCCCTTTTAGCAACCTCACAGATAGAAATATTTGAGAATTTTGAGTGCCTAGCTTGAAGTTAAACTCTTCAGAAGTCCAGGTAGCCATGCTATTTTAGCACTATTTTAAGGCCTAAAATTCTGTGTCAAGAAGTTATGGGGACTGAAGTAAAAGAATCCAGTGATCTGAGTACACAATTTAGGATGCTGAGCCCTCTTTGTGCAGAAAATCAGAATCATATAGGTCTAAATTCATGACACAGCTTAATATTACAACCATGGAAATGTTTGAAGTTGTGAATCTTCATGATTTATTAAATAGGCAACAAAGTTTCAAGCCAGCTCCACAGGCCTGAAACAGGGAATACACCATTTGGTATATTTTGAGAATATACCAAGCCAACTTTGAGAATACATTTTAGGGAATCTGCAGTACCCTATAGGAAGTCTATGATAGGATCTAGAATCCACTTCTACATAGCAAAAGTTTAATAAATGGAAAAGTGCTTCTGATAGCATCTACTTTCCTTATTTCACATTTTGGTGCTTATGCCAGAAATCTGAGAGGGGTCTAATGACTAAGATCACCCTTCATTAAGTGATCCCTATTCATGTCCAGAGCACATCCTTGCTCAGTGACACAGAAGAGTTTTGGGAAAAGCAGTATAGGATCATGCACATATGGAATTTAACAAAATGCAGATACCCAAGAAAGAAAATCTCGTTTCTCAGAGTTTGCTTTTACAACTTCAGTAATACTTCTTGCAATTATTTTTAGTTTGGTTTGAGCTTTTCCTGTTCCTACAAAAGAAAAAAGAGACTGAAAGTAGTTAGGTGGTGTTGTGAGAAATACTAGGCTTTTTTTTTTTTTCCCTATCCTTATATTATTCTGGTGGAAAGGGGCAGGATGTAAGGAAAAGCTTGGTTTCACTTCTTAGAGTTTCATTAAAAGATACATGATTACATAATGCCATAATCGTGTTTTATTTCAGTCTAGCTGTCAGAAAACAAGCTCTCTGAACTGTTTTGAGATTTGTGCCTTTTTCACCCACTAGTGGGTTTTGGTTGCATTACGAACGATGACCAGTAAATTACCATTGCCATTTTAACCCAACCAAAGACTACAGAAAACAAGCATTTAACCAATACTAGTTAATAATAATTACATAAAATTGATTTTAGTAATGAATTTAGTTTCTGCTGACTTGCTAGATAACCATATGGTTCACTTCAGAATCAATCAAGAATCTCCTTGGACTTTATTTAACAGGGTGACATGCAATTTAAGTACATGAAGTGTGATAAATACAAGCTGTCTTGATGAAGATTTCTCTGTTGACTTAGATAATGATTGAATAAGAGAAGTGTAATAACAAATATGTGCATAGATATTTTAAAGTAGAAATCAAGCCAGCCTGTTAGAATTATCAACATAAAGTTTAGTATGGTTAACACTTTTCCTTAGTTACACACAATAAGCAGAAGCAGTGTCGTGCCCACAGAAAAACATTAGCACACTTGCTACAAGGCATAGGCAATCAGAGATATAGTTTCATTATTTTTCTACTGCTTTACACCTTTAACTGATGCAAATAGAAAGCTGAATATTGTATAACTCTTGTGGTACACAAGGATGCTGCTTTAGTCTGACTGAACACCTTACGAAGTCTATTTTTATTTCAACTTTCTTATAAAACAATTTACTAATTGTGTCTCTAACAATGAGAGGGAGACACGTTTGCAGATCATTACTTGGCTAAAAGGACAGTTTTTCACCATCATTGTTAGATTCCTTTCCTTTAAATCTGAAGAGTAAACTAGATGTTTTACTGCATTGCCTAAACACAGAGGTCCATACAGAAACAGCATACAGGAAAGAAACACTGACATTCTAGTGAATATATTCCATCCACATGATTGCTTTGCAACAGAAATTGTAGTAATGTGCTCCTTAATCATGATTCATAAAGCTGGGGTAGCCTCTGAACCAGAAGTGGGGTACTTGACTGCCAACAACTGGGTTACCACTAAAAAAATTACTGCCGGGTTCAACTTGAACAGTTTTGCAAAGTTAGGTTGATTACAATATTTTTCTACTTTTCCAAGCCTTCAGAAAACTCTTTCCTACTAAGTGCTGATGCTACAAAGACAGAAAGTTAACTTAGTACCAATTTGACTTTGGGCTGTGAACATATTTATCAAAAATAGAAAGCAAACAAAGCATATTTATGATCAGAAGTCATTTGAAAACAAGTTTTTTTAAGCACAAAGTTTGCTACTAGTTTGCCAATGAAATATTACTCCCAAACTTTGTGGCATTTATGTGCACGTATAGAGGATAGTACCAACAACTTTACTCAAATGTTCCAGCTTTCCCCCTAAAGGAATGAGTATTGTTTTGCCACAGGATATTCCTGCAGCCAGAGGAGAACACAGTACTGTGGGAAGGCTGTGTGCCAATGTCTTCAAGTTCCTTCAGTGCTCAGTTCAAGCAGAAAAGGGGAGGAAAAAACACAACATAAACCTAATTCTAGTAAATTATTTCAATTAAGGTATTTTTCCAAAAATCAAAGGGGATTTAATCAGCATTGCATAGACTAATTATAAAGGCAGTACAACTCTACACATGACAAAAATTTATATTTTTTCCTCAGTTTCAATACTCAAGTGAAAATGGAGAAAAAAAATAGAGAAAAGGGGGAGAATTTTCAGAGATTCCAGAAAGAGAGTGCATGAGACAGAGATGTAGCTCAGAAAGGGAGATGGGTATAGGCTCCCATAGATGCAAAGAAACCTGAAACCCTGAATTGCAGTTTGCAACTTAGAAAAAAAGTCTCCTAAGTGCCAGTTCATTTTACATCAAGTTAAATCAGCTGGTGATCATCAGGAAAAGCTGCTCACATCTTCCCCAGCGTCCCAGTGATCCAGAGAGATCATTACATTGGCCCTATTACAAAGTGCGGTGAGTTGTTGAGGTTTTTTTTCTTTTTGCTATGTGTAAACACTCTAAGGGTATCACCCTACCCTGACTTGCTTTTCCTGGTGAAGAAAAGCAACTTTAATGAGGCCTTTCCTTTCCTCCCCTTAAAGTATCAGCCAGCCCAAGAGAGGAAGTGGTAATTTGCTACTCTTCTTTGGTTTACTGTTGTTTAGGCAAAGCTCCAACAGCTGGTGACTTGATTCAGAGTTGCTAAATAGTAGCACAGAAAAGCTGTAGTAACCCTGCTTGATCTTCCTGATTGTAAAGCCAGGAACCTTTCAGGTTTAATATCTTTGGTAAGTTAAGCTGTGCTAAACTGTGTGCTTAAATTTAAGGGGATGAGATGTGTTTATGTTTGAAGATGTCATATTTGTTTTGAAGGTTTGCTTATCTGTTACAAAATGATCTCTGACAAGGTGCTCTTGTCTATGAGGGTCATTGAAGGTAGGCAGCAGCCACTTTTATTTTGTGAAGAACAGGAGAGGCTAGGCTAAAAATTGCAGTCTGATGTTATGTTATTAAGCCCCATATGTTGCAGCCCACAAAAAGATGGTGTTGCAGAGAAACATGCTAAGTTTACTGGGAAAAGAACTGATAGCTATATAAAGAGAAAAAGAGTTACTCTTTTTTAACTTTATGGTTGAGGCTGTGGCAGCCTTATGGTTGTAGACAGAGATGCTGATAGAGGAGCTTTTTGCTGTGAAGTGGACATAATTTGGAGAACAGATAACAGGCAGATTCTTCTCAGAGTACCAAATGTGTTGTGGTCCCTCCTATATATGTAAAGTTGAGGGTATTTTGACTCTGTGAGAAGAGAGGTCATAAGGGAGAAAACAAAGGAACTGGAATTAATTTCAGTTTCATTTGCACACACTCTAGACTAGCATCATGGTACATAATATTTCTCAATCTACTTGTCTACTTTTACCTATCATTTATTTTCCTGTTATGATGTTTAGGGAGCATGCCAAGCATGCACTACATTACAGAGATAGCAGTAGAAAAGTAAGTATAATGATCATTCAGATTTCTGAAAAATATGTCCTTTACCATAGCTTTTGTGTTCTATAGCAGAAAGAGGAGGGTAGGTCAAGGCTGCAGCTCAATCCAGATCCTGTTATTTTAGCTGTAATTAATTTTATCCCATAGGTAATCCCATGATCAGCTGGATTTCCATATATACCCTGAATTGCAAAGCTTGAGTGTATACCTTACTAGCAAGAAAAAGATAGATTTGTTTTTTGGGTTTTGTGAATTTACTACTTGCAGGGTAGATAATTTTTCTTACAATCTGGATTGTTGATATATGATGATGAGACCAACCTCTGTTTTAAATAACTTTTCTAAAATTGAATAAATACACAGACACTGATGTCTGGATCACTGCTTTCAGTACTAGACTGCTGAAGAATATAGCATTTTGAACAGTCATCTGTTTTTCTTTTTTAAACTTGTATCATCACTTATAAATACTTATTACCAAAATGCTCTTAAAATTCTTCCTACAGTTTTTGCCCCCACATTTACCATGATACTGCCTTTAATTATAGGACACAGACTATTCCTTGCAATTCAGTGCTATTTTAAGCACTCTTTCTAACCTTAAATAAATGTGTAACATCTATTCAGTGCAGTATAGAGGACTTCTCCAGCTAGTTTGATCATGACAGATAACCTTATTTATTGTTATGATAGTACAGGGGCAAAGCTGCACCTGTGGTCTCCTCCCCGGTCTGTCTTGCAGGCTTCTATTTCAAGCAAAAAACTTTACCAACACTTTGGCAGGATTGAATATGGCAGTTGACCTAACTTCTGAAGCCATGCTCTGAAATTCTTGCTCCAGTTTCATGTCAATCAATTCATCCTTTATACAACCTTTACAAGTGTTTTTTTCAGATAGACTGTGCTGCCGTTTCTTCTTTTACTTTACCGTTCTTAGTCCTGATACTAGGACATTGCTCCCTTTTCTGATAGGGTGAACCTGGTGAGCCCAACTGTAAATTTTGATTTTGTCTCAGTGACACATTTCTGTAAGGTTCTGTGACAAAGATCAAAGTTACAAAGAGTATCTCCCTAAAAAGACATGTGTTATCCATTCCCGTCAGAACACATCACAAGTACAGGAAAGGTTGATCACAATAGGTTCACTTGCCCAGGTCAGTGGAACATGCAGGTGGCTGAGCTGCAGGAGGTGGTGATAAGGCTATATAACATCAGGGAGGCTGAGAAGGAGTTAAATAGCTGTTTCCAAGTACAGTCTGCAGGGAACCCAAAGCCTGCAGCCAAACAGCTGAAAACTTCCCCCAACAGCACACACACCGCAGGAAGGGGGGCCAGTAATACATAAGAATGAAAGCTTGCAATGGCAAGGACCAGCAGGAGAAAGAGACTTCCTTGAAGCCTGAGGTGCCCTTACAGAACCCATTCACTGCTCTACAAACTGAAGAGGAAAGACCCATCACCTCAGGAGAGCTGCTGGGGCTGAATAATGCAGTCCAACATGCTCCCTGTGCAACAACCAGTGCAGCTAAGAAGAGGCCACAGGTAGGAAACAGTAGGTGACTCTGCCAAAATCTATGGAGGCACCCATTTGGCAGCCTAAAGTGCTCTCTAGAGAGGGGTGCTGCTTGCCTGCAGCTCGTGTCAGGGACAGCACTGAGACTGCAGAGCCGTGCACTGAGTCCTGGCTACTGTCTGCTGCCATTGTTTCATGTGGGCACCAGGGATGCAACCAAAGGAGTCTGAGGGGTATCGAGAAGGATTACAGTCTGGGAAGCAGCAGTAAGGGAATTCTGGAACACAGGTAGGTTTTTCACCAATCCTGCTAGTCAGAGGAAAGGGTTTGAAAGGAATGGCTGACTCCAGTGAATTGCCAAATGGTGGCACAGCCAGGGATTTATCCCTTACACCATGGGACTCACTTTGAGAAACCTGGTCTGCTGAGGGCTGATGGAGCTCATCTATCAGAGGAGGGCAACAGCCTCTTCATTCATAACTTTGACAAGATGATGAAGACTTTAATTGTAACTTTCCAGGGTAAGGGAATTTTAATCCAATCCACTCCTGACAGTTTGATGCTAGTGCCAGCAGTAGATGCCCAAAAGCCTGCAGAGGTATCACAGGCTAGCAGGCCTGAGGAGCACATGAAGAGCACCCTAAAGGAATTCCAGCTGCTTCAGCCAATAAGTCGGCTTAATTGGGGGCCCAGTTTAGATGCCTCTATGGAAGACCAAGTAGCATGAGTAACAGATGAGGATTTAGACGTACCTGCCTGTAGGGATATCCTGCTGATCTTACTGACATCACAGAAATGTGATGGGGTGGCTTCTGTGACTGGAATGTTGGAATGGAAGGTATAGGCTCATTAAGAACAGATATGGGGAGGCCAGGAGGTGGTGGTGTTGCCCTCTCTGTCAATGACCAGCTGGAGTGCATGGAGTTCTGCCTGGGAATGGATAAGGAGTCAGCCAAAAGGATAAAGTGAGTTCAGGGACAGGTAGCATTATAGTGAGGGTCTGCTAGAGGCCACCTGACCATGTGTATGAGGCCCTTTACATACAGATAAGAGCAGTCCTATGTTCAGGAGGCCTGGTTCTCATGGGGCACTTCAACTGCCCCAGTATCTGTAAAAGAGACAGCATAAAAGAGCATTAGCAATCTAGGAGGTTTCTGGAAATACCTTCCAGATCCTAATTTCTGTCTCTAAATGGAAGGGGTGCCAACAAGGTATCCCTGCCCGTGGTTGGAGCTAGGTGATCTTTCACATTCCTTCCCACCTAAACCATTCTATGAGCATGGCAGCATGACTCAGTACAAGCATAATGTTGCTTAAAACATATTATTCTCTCAATTTAGGCAAGCCCAGGTACTTCATATTTAACCTTCATTGTTTCTGCACTGCCATGTTTCATTCTCAGTATCACTCCTGCATAATTTTTCCAGTGCTGCCTTAATCCCCTCCTTCCTGTGAGATTTTTATTAACATTTTAGTGCCTTTTTGTGATCATAAGAAAGAAACCCATTAGTCAAACTGAAATCAGACAGCCAGAAATTTTGCATTTAGTAGTTCTTTTACTCTTATCTTATTAACTCTTGGAATTTCTATATTATATTTTATCTGTGATTTTTTTCTTGCAAATTTTTTTCCAACAAGCTTTAATGATATCAGCCAGCCCAGTTAAAGAACACAAAATATTTTTAAAATGTTGCATCTCGTGTTCCCAAAAATTAATAAACATTTTTGTACTGTTGATGTTCTTAACTTCTTCAATTTTTAAAAATGTAGGAATATAATTTAAACAATCAAAACTTTCCCAATCAATAATGAAGAAAATGAAAATTTTGTGGTCCTGTGAACCAACACAGAAATTGAGATAAGGAAAACATAAGAAAAAGTTAACAAATAAAAAAGTTAATTGTGTACCACAATGAGGCAGCAAAATGCTGAAACCCAAGTTATCGCATACAGGTGTATCTTAATTTAAAACCAACTCTTCTCTTATTCATTAGTCAGCAGTGGTTTTTGTCTTGACAGTAGAAAACATTGTGGTACTGTTGTCTGATTTATCACTTCCATTTGCAATTTGGGTGTTGCTGACTACAATGGAATAGTTTTCAAAGTGACTCCAATGCTGTATGATAAATGGATGGATTTCAGGAAGAGGCCTGGATATGTAGACAGTGCTGGCCATGGAGAAATCTCTCTCTGCTTGTTTTGCTATTTCTAATAAATTTTGCTACTTCTTTTCAGTCAAATATTAATTCATTTTTCTTTATACTTTTCTATTTTCCTGTGCCTTATTACATACTTCTGTATAGTTCTTGCATAAATATTTTTCTGTTGTCACTACGGTTTCAGCAGAAACTACTAAAGATAAGAAATGTTCCATGGGGTTAAAAGCAATATATTATGTTTATTGGCTTATCTACACCCCTTGTGTGAGCACATTGATATTCAGCTTGAATTTCAGATTCTTATTATTTTTCAAGACTAATCAGTTAAAGGTTTCATCAGTTAGCAGAGAATAAGCTGTGGTCCTACAGTTCCAACCCCACTGTCTATTTCTAGTTTGAAAGTTAAGTATGTGTGCTGTAGGCTTCTTGGCTTTGATCAGAAACTGAGGTTTATTTTTTATAGGAGTCTAGAAATTTTCTTAAAATGTTAGTTTAACTGGAGGAAAGAAAATATTTACGGTGATCAATTAAGCAAAATGTTTTCACTGTTCCGGTCTCTTTTTGAGGAAAGAAAAATAAAACTGTTAAAGCAGGATAAGTGATTTTTTTTTTCCTAAAGGCTAAAGTATTACCCATATGGGACAAAAAATACAATTCAGTATAAATAGGAGAATATTAGTACTTTTTTGTGTTATTAATTTTCTGGTAGGGAGGAGGAAAGGCACTGAGCAATAGGAATAAGGACCTCTGCACAGTACTGCCCATCAGATTTTGGCTAGTTTTATAGAAACTTTGAAATCCCTGCCTATATCTCTGACAGCATCTAAATGTCCAGGTAAATTTTCAATGCTGCGCTGAAATTTATTTACTATAAACTGCTGAAAATCAAACTGTAGGATGTAGACTAAGTAAATACAAGTTCTCACCAACATGTCCAAGTCTGTGCTCAACACTCCCACTACAAGTGTAAAGATGGAAGCTCTTTTAAGTCCAGTTTGATATGTAGAAGTGCCTTTCCCTTTCTTTGTTGACCGCAGGGCAAAATTTGGACAAGGCACCCAACTTTCCAATTTCAATGAAGGTTCAAAGTTGGCCAGGAGGGCGCCTGAAGTAATTTTAGTATTATTCCTCTTTTTTATTTTCTGTTCAGTATAATTTAATTGCTATATAACATTCTCCACTATAAGAAACATTTTCTAATTGCTACTCTTTCTTATTCTTTTCCTGTGAATTAATCCAGCTTTAAGTTACTTTCATGACAATACATGATACCATGTGGTTCTCAGCAAGTTTTGTGTTGAATATTTAGTAAAACTGTGTTGACATTCTGCCAGGCTCTTGGCGAGAGCTGCTTGTAAGAAGTCTTGTAGTTGAATCTGATTCAGTTTAAAGGCAGGTCACAAATCTCAGTCACAGTTCAGTAGATCACCCAGATTTTATTGTCTGAGTTAGCCACTTTTATGGCTGGCTTCCAAAATAGCGTATTGGAGTAGGAGTACAGAAGAGGCAAACTTGGAAACATGAAGGACTGAGAAGGCACCATGCTGCTAACATGCAATCTGTACTTTGCTAGTCCTTTGCTTCAGCTCTTGGCATTGTCCCTTATGAATAACAACAAATTAAACCATTATAAAAATTGATATAATCGTACAGAGGAAAAAAGGTTCTATGTCTCCACTGAAGTCTAGTGTATCTATTTTCTCTTGTCTTCTTAATCAAGAGAAGCAGCTGACAAGAATGTGTTAAATGTTACTAGCAGGAAACCCCAGATAGCAAGACTCAGGACTTTTCTTTACTTCAGAGAGTACAAGTGACAAGGACAGGATAAATTCCTTTTTCTTTTCATTTAAAACAACCTACCCATGGTGCCAGCCAGTATTAAGTACGGCCTTTCTTCAAATCTGTTATCCTGTGAAAAATAACTTAGACCTACAGAGAAATAAATGCCAGATTTTGTAGTTCACATACATCCATAGCAGTAGCATATACTCTGTTTTATAGAATGAAAGTTGAACTTTTAAGTAGCAAGTTTCAGCCTTAACATTCTCAAGAGTGTATTGGTGTATTTCAGCCTTAACACTTCTCAAGAGTGTAATATTCCAAGTCACTACATTCTGGAGAGTGTTTCTGTGCCTGTTTTCTAGAAAACAATTCTTGGCTAAAAAAATTTGCAAGAACTATTTCTTTACAAATATTATAAAATTTCATTTATGAATGAAATTTTAAAAATATTTATTAATGGAATTAACATAAATTTTCTGAATGACATCAGCATAAATTGTCCACATTTTTCTGAATGTCTTTAAAAGACTGATTGCTCCCTCACTATAATGTTAATTTCCTCATTCACTGTTATTTAGGATAAAATAATTTAAACTACCTAGCAGCAGTAGCTACTGCTTTTTTTGCTGTTAAATTGGGTGCTGTTTTCCATTACTCCTCAGGTATACTGATTAGACTGGAAATTTATAGTATGTGTTTCTCAAACAAGTGTTTCAGAAAAGTATATGTCTCTTAAATGTATTTACAGATAGTTTAGTAAAAGACCATGAAAGATAAGAGCAATGAAGAAGGTTACACTTGTTCTACTATTCCTGGATGCATAGTAAATCTTATTCTCCTTTTGACATGCTTTCCCTTTCTGCTCTTTTTCTGTGCAATAACCTTTATAATTATTATTCTTATTACTTCTATAATTTTAAGTATATGTTAAATTGTGTCCTTCAAGAAACTACAATATTTGTAGCATTGAATTTTTATGACCGTCTTTATGACTGTTTTTCCTTCTTTATTTTCATACTGGAGCTTGATTTTTTTGTCTTGTCTCATCCTTCCTAGACAAATCTGAGTGCTATTTTGATTTTTTTCTTGATACATTTTATTTCTTATTTCAGCCATAGCCAAACAAGGTTTTTTTCTTGTTCTCTGGAATGTAAACTTATTTTTTCTCTAAGTTTTACCCCTTTTCATGCCTGAATTATTAGCTGACATGTTTATTTCCAGAGCAGCTTTTAAAATTTGTTTTCCTACCATTAATGTATAAATTATATATTAATTATTTACACCTTATTTCCCTAGAGAATCCTAGGCAGAATGTTTGATTGTCCTCAGATAAGTCATGCCAGGAGGCAAGATCTCTTGGGCAGCTGACACCAGTTAGCCTGGCTTGTTTGTAATCTCTCTTGGGCCCTGCCATGTCTCAGGCCAGCCAAAGCTGCCTGTGTGCTGTATCAGTGGTGAATGACCCTGGTGCACTGTGCACACTTCCTTTCCCCCTCAGCTGAGTTTGCCTTGGTTTGCCTCTAACACATGCAGACAGAGATGGTCTGGGCTAGGAGAGGGAAATACAATCCAGCTTCAGCTGTATTACAGCCTTCACTCAACATCAGCCTAGCAGCAGTTTCACAAGGGTCTAATAATCACATTGGCATTCATACAGCCTGGCTGAAATCTGAGTGGCCTGCACAGTATTACAGAACTTGTCCAGTTTTTCCAGGCAGGCTTACAAAGGCAAGAATATTTCTGCCTTCTGAAGGGCATACAGTAGATTTATGCCCTTTGAGTTGTAACAAATCAAGTCCCTTAGCTGTTCATTTTTAACTAAAGAACTAATTTTATAAGTAAATGGCACACTGTCTTCTAGACTCTAATTAAAACTTATTTTTGGTCCTTAGGTGTAATGACTACTCTTCTGAGATGAGTTCTTAATTAATGCACAGATATCCTGAAAGTCCCACCTCTCGACAGTCATGATTGACATCCAAGGATACAAAAATTTCACTAATTGAGCTTTCCATTTATACACTTTTCTGCAGCCAGCTCATCAGAAAAGGTAGGAAAAAAGATGAACATAAGAACAGTTATTTTTTAGCCATCCATATTCTCCTGAGGGTGGGGAGTGGGGGGGAGGGAAATCTTGCAGAACTATGGAAAATTAACTATAGGAGTCAACTCTTCAGATTTGAGATGTAAGATTTGTTTTGCTATGGAAATTGTAGTGGTTTTTTTAATACATATACAGTTGAGTAAGGGTACAGTACTCAATATTAAAAAACAAGGCTACCATATAAGTCATTGGGCAATGCTTTGCATCACAAGTGGTGTTGGACAGCAATATATACTTTCTTAACAGAGGTTGTGTGGTATTAAAATAAGATATTTCCATGGGTAAGTAGCAGCTTATCTGGAAATGTTCTCTTAATTTTGACCCAGAGTTGGTGTCAAAGATTTTATAATATTTCTAAAGCAATTATTTCTTTCTAGATTCAATTTAGTACTTCAGTAATAAAGTTCTCCTTGTGATTAATTTAACTGCATATTTTTCTGGGGTCAGTTAAGATGAATTAATTGAATAAAGTCAAGTACACTTATGTGAGCTGAAGCCCACAAAAGGTACTTAGAAGAGCATGTTAGATGAAAAGGAATAAAGAGTGCTGGAAGGTATCGGAGATACTTGGCAGAACAATTGCATTGCAAATGGTATATCGGAAGTACAAGAAGCAGCCAAGGGGGGAAAAAATGGAAAGAAGGCCAAACATATGCCTACATAGATTTATCTATGTTTTAAAAAGTTATCCAGGGTACAATAAGATACTCAGTCTCAAAAAACTTTTCTGACAATATTTGGTTTTTTTGTTACTGGTTAACTTAGAACACTTTAGCTTATTTATTCCTTATTTACAGCTTTAATTTCTGGTGGCTTATACCAAATGTAAGTGAAAATGAAGCTCATGAAATAGACATCAGATTTACATGAAAGAAATCTGTTCCATTTCCAATGACTATATTTTAGATTTACTTGGTATCTTTGCTTGTTTCTATAAATGGGAAGCATTCAAGGTGTGGGGAAAAAAAATTAACATACTTCAGAATCTTTTAGGATTCTAAAAAGCAGCCAGAATTTTAATCTGGTGGGTTAAGCTTGAGGGCTAGAGGAATTAGACTTTCTTGGGGAATGTCCGTACTGAAGAAGATTAAAGTATAAATGCTCACTGACATATGCTTAAAACTGCAATTGAAATAGATTTAGCTGTTTGTATCTAGATTAAGAGACCCATGGGAAAAAATGTAAACATGCATGTTGCAGGGTCCAGGCTCTCTTTAACATTTTAGATGTTTTCCCCCTCAGCTGCAGCACAAAGGCTTTATAGAAAGAGATAGAAAACTAAAGCAAGGATTACATAAGGGAGGTCCTGGAGAGAGAGCCATCCCATCAAAGCAGCACAATAATTTTGCAACATCCCCTTTGTGCCTAAAAAAGTTCTGAAAATGTGTATTTTCTGTACAAGATTACAGAAGGAGATAAACTGAGAGTATGGGTACAGAACGACTTGAGAGTCCAGGCTTTTATTTCTTTTAATAATAATTTAAGGACAAAGTAAAACTTTAAATTTTGAGTTAAGAGTACAGAGATGTGAAAGGAGGCTAGGGGAAAAAAGTAGGAATTAAAAATAAATAATTAGAAAAGAGTCTATTTTATATGCTCTTCATATCTAGGATCACTTCATACTATTAGGATTAGTGAAAAACTATTACTAGATCTCCTATGAGAATGGAGTTTATTTCACAAGATGAAATTAACCATAGAAACCCACTGCAAATTTTTAAATATACCTATCATTTGTAATGTTACTGTGAATTTCCATATTGCATGCATGAGGAAAAATATCTAGGTTTCAAGTAAATTTTTCTTTTAATTGCTGGACATACAATTTACCTTCCTCAAATAGCCAAATTAGAGTGTGCACTATCTCCTCACTAATTTGGCTACTTAGATAAAGATGAATTGTTTAAAATATTTTGGTAGAAACAAATGATGTTTTAACTTGTTAAGGAGAAGAAAGATGCTTTTGCACAACATAATACAGCTACTAACATGTCAAGGTCTAACTTCATTTTCACACCTCCAGAATTTGTGTATTTTTGTAGTCAAGAAATGGTAAAAGCTCACTGTAAGTTTCCCTAGACTGTATCTAGGTAGAAATAGCTATTAACAGGAAATGTTTGCATACATTCATAGTGCTGGCAGTGGTGTTAAAGTGTAGTTAAAATTTATTTTGTGTTAATTCAAAATGATAGTTCTAGATACAGCATCAGCTTTAAAGATCATAGATGTCAGATCAACTGAGGCCAATGTATGCCTCTTGCTTTTGGTAATCAATTAGACATTAATGATAGGTATTTCATTTTGTATAGCTGCAGCAATAAATTATTCTCAGGGCAGCATGGTGGAGCCTAGTCTCCTTTGGCTTTTGGAACCAGTAAAATAACAGAACATCAGTCAAGTTAATAAAGTGTGGCCTTATTACACATTCTGCATCTGTACATACAGCCAGCATATGATCAAAGACTGCAGCTGTTTCAGTTATATCACAGTCACATCATAGACATTTTATAGTTATTGCAGAGAGTGTTCCAGGGACAACACAGTCACCTTGAAGACATACAGAGTTCAGTGGAACCTCATTAAATTGCACCTTGATATTATATGAAACTGGTAGGACATCTCTTAGATATGGTATATGTAATTCCCATGCTAAAATTGTTTTGTATGCATGTTTTAGGCATTGCCTATATGTCTTCTCAAGAGATCCAGGGTTTTGTTCACACAAATCTTCAGAGTTCCATGTTTACACATTTTAATTTTGAACTTGTGGTTGCCAAAATCAAAGGATTATTCATAGCCAAATGGCTGTGTTGCATTGCACATATGAAGGCATTAATAAAATATGAATTAGTAATTAAAATATTTTGAATGCAAGCTGGAATATTAAAGTGTGTTTTCACAGCTGTTGACATATTTTTCCATTTCATCTCAGGGAACAGTGTTTTGCTAAAGTCAATAGGTTTTGTAATTGACTTTTTGCAAAAGAATTTCACCTAGTCAATTTTTAGTTATAATGAGATGTGTTTTAATAACAGTAGAATAGCTTTTCTATATTATACCAAGTTTCAGTCTGAGAAACACAAAGAGGGAGAGACCTTAGTAAGAAAGTGATTCAAAGAGTTATTTCTGAAAAATATGTTTTACATATTACATAATGTTCTACACAGAGTAGCTAACTGCTATATTGCAACAAAACTAAACTGGCAACTTCCTTGTCTGGAAAGATGCTGTAACATCAGCCACATTGTTGCTTCAGTAGCACATTAGAATTCACCAAAATAATATAACTTTATAATTTAGGTAGCTAAGCTCAATAATTAAATATAGGCAGCCACCTGATCTGAGAACTTGAATCTTTATAGTTTTACAAAGTGTTGTGGGATTTTTTTCCTAAAACAAAATAATAAAAATTAAAAAAAAAAGTTCCTAAGTTTAATCAAGCAATAGTTCCAATTAAAAAATCCAACCTCATGTTATTAGCTATTCTTCCTAAACCTATTCACCTTTACAGGTAAAGACACATCTGTGTAATTGTTCTGGTAATTCTCAGTGCACGTACAAAGGAAAAAAGAAGAATGGTTTGTAAAACTAAAATAAGTTATGTGGGATAATAATCTGTTATGGTAACAGTCAA
This sequence comes from Serinus canaria, assembly GCF_022539315.1. Lineage (NCBI taxonomy): Eukaryota > Metazoa > Chordata > Aves > Passeriformes > Fringillidae > Serinus > Serinus canaria. The sequence continues at coordinate 38,480,519 of NC_066317.1, forward strand.
ATTGCTTGTCATGTTATGAAGGGTTATGCTTTAATTAAGCAATAAGGCGTGACAGGGTGTGAATTACAATGTAATAATTCTTGTCTGGTGTATTGTTAGGCAAGAGGCCAAAGGCCTAGTGCCACTGAATGCTGCAGGAATGAATTATTATGCTGAAATTTAAACAATTCAATCTCATATTCCAATAACTGTAAAATACTACTTTCTAAATTTAAAAAAGCGTATTATGATTTTCTTATACCTAATTGCTCCTCCAGTAAACTACTTAGTTGCAAAGGCTAGAACAGAAAAAGAGGCATTTTCTATTTAATATATTATATTTAGATTTCTGTTGCAAATCAACTTTGAACACAGTTGTTTCTGAAGGATTTGAAAGATGCCATTTTGATATCATTCCATCCTAACATAAACAGAAAACATACAGTTCTGAGAAACAAATGCTTCCTAAATTCTTACATTGAATTGTAGTCTAGTTCTGTCCAATGAAAAGAAAGGGCTTTGTGAAATTACCCTTGACTGGGAGCCTTGCATTTAGTGTAGGCTTTGTTATCACCTTTACTTTTCAAAAAAACATATTTTCTTCTTCCCATTCTTCCCTATTGAGACCTTTTCAGAAGACACATCATTTACAGAGCCCTTCAAATTCATCTTTTGGACTAATTTTTTTAAAAAGTTATATTTTATTTTATTTTTTCCTCCATCTTCAAAAGCAAAGTCAATAAGAAGATAAAAATACAGGATTGTGAAAGATTTCCCATTATACTCACTGCTACAAAGCCCAAAATCAAAGATACTGTAAGTAGTTGGAAATGTTAAAAAAAGTGATGAATATTAATACTTTTCTGCTTTTCCTCTGTCATATAAGTAGAAAACCCCACATAGTTAAAATTTACAATGCAAAATATTTCCCACTGAAATATTATGCTAAGAAATCATACCTTATGGGCCATGTTGTAAGATTCTTTCAGTTTACATGCCTGACTGGAAAAAGTTCAGCAGGTTCCGTCCCTTAACTGGGAGAAGTTAGAAGCCTCATCTGTTGATACATTTCTTTGTAGCCGAGTGACATCAGTCATTTTAGTGGTATCAAAAAAAATCCCAAAAGTATTTCTTCACATTTGTTAGTTTCAATAGAACTGAACTAAAATATAGGGGCTTTTCTCATTCATTTACATTGCTTTTGCAGCAGTAATGTAAATCAATACATCTTCCAGATGTCACAGGTCTGGTGTGCAGCATCACTCCAATCTAAATCTCTGTGTGTTCTTCTTTTCTTTTTTTTTTTCTCAATTGCGTTTTCCTGTTTAATCTCAGGCTGACTGTTGCCTGATGCACTGCTGAAAGCCAGATACAGAGAAATTTGCTAGTTGCAAGATTGACTCCTTAGCTGATTGAAGTTTGTTGTCCTTAAGTAAAACCAGAATTTGCTAGTTGACCCAGTCACATTACAGCTAATATACTTCCTTTCAGTGTTGCAATATTTGCTATGATAATACTTGCAAACCATATTTAATGCTCTTTTTTTTTGTCATCACTTCTGTACTGTAGTGTAGATGTAGCAGTAATAGACCTCATGTAAGAAAAGGGTGGGTGTTTCTGTTAGTAATATGAACAAAGAGACAATTTTTTTCCATAACACTTGAATTACAAGCAAATTTGCCTTCAAACGATTCTTTGTACACTGAGAAAATCTGTCACTATGACACAATTCACAGGAGGAAACAATTGGTTTAATTTTCTCAACAGTTGAGTAGCTTCCTATTCTTCCTAAGTACAGTTCATCAAAAAATAAAGTATGTTTCTTTTCAGATATGCTTTACCCCAGACAGTCAAGGCATTTGCTTTTGTTTTCATAGTTATTAGGCCATTTCTACTTGTTAGCTTTCAGCAAACAGTTGCTTAAATCTTAGACTGCAGTCTAGATAAAGATTCACAGCAATTGTTCATCACTAAAATAATTTTAAAGCTTGTAAGCCCTATCAACTGATGTTTTGACTTACTTACTTCATTTTTTAGTACACAAATCTGTATAAATACTGCATAATTTTGGAAGAAAAATCAAGCAACAACAAAAATGTTCAGGGCAAAGAATAATAAACTACCACTTCAAGCTTCTATTTTCAAAATAGTAATGCTTCTGAGGTGTGATTAGCAATGAAATATTATATGACAAAAGAAGAAAAAGGATTTAGAAATGGAAACTAAAAATAGTTGTGTAGAAATTTAATAACCTGGCAGATTTTATTCCATCTGTTAGGAAGAGTTTGAAAGCCATTTCCTGCTGCCATTCACTCTGCAGAGGCTTCAGAGTTCAGAGATGGAATCAAATACCTGATGTGAAAATCTGCTATTATGATTCATATCCAAAGATTCGTATCGATATCTTTGCATAGAATTTTTTTTTGCTTATTTATAAAATGAAAACTTGGATCTAAAGGTTTAGGATTATTATTTATCTGTCTCATTGTCAATGCCACACGTTGAGGCAGAAGAATTACCAAAAACATTTATTCCTTTCAAATTATAAAGATTGTTGAAACTATTCTATGTGAGTGGGCAATTCAATAAACCTGCTTTCTCAGAAAGGTGGCCCAGGATTCAAATTTCATGAACTTACTTTCAGGGTGAAAGTTCTGTACAGAAAGAAAGTCCTGTCCTTTATTGTCATTCAGAACTGATAAGCAAATTGGGGGAACACCAGTGAAATTAGTGGACAGAAGGTAGAAAGGAGAGCATGTGTAGTGCAAACCTGTAGCTGATGAACTGGCATTGCAACCAACCATAAAGTATGGACATGCAGCTTTCTGATGATGGTTTAGCTGAGCAACCCACATCTATCTGTATACAGTTAGATAGGTGCTATCATTGGTTATTTCTAGGTGCTACTTCACAGGTGTTTGACAGATATAAGAAAACATAAATTACTCTTAGTCTTTAATAATGGAAAAATCTGTAAGACTCGTGGTGGTGTTAGTCTAATTGACAGTGTCAAACTAGGGGAGTGAGAACATAGGTTAGAAATGTACATGGGTGAGTGGCACAAGCTGCCGTCAGCACTATAAACTCATTTCACACAGAAAAGGGTCTTCTGCATTTAGGCATTCAGGAAAAGAATCGAGGGAACACTGAAATGTCATTGGCAGCTGGACTTTGGTTTTTTTCCCCTAAGGTGGCCAGAAGAAGCATAGATAAATGTGTTTATATTTAAAAAAAAAAAATTCACCTTCCTGTTAGAATTTTCATGAAAAATTAAAACCCTTATGTAATGCACTTTCCACCCATTTCCACATTCTCATGCTCTTTGCAAGTTTTAAAATGCTCAGGCCCAAGATTATTTTTATTTCACCTGAAATACTAGTTAGAAATGAAAATTCATTTTAATCACAATAAAAAGGAGTACTGACATCTCTACCTGACAGTGAGGGGTTTTTTTTATGTTTGTTCTTTAGCAAATTTTATTTCTAGAAGGAACCTTTGCAGAATGATGATGAATGCAGAATGAATATTTATTCTGATTCTGCAGGATGCCCACTTGCTCATTTATTTTCAGAACTGGGCTAAAGCAGGGATGTAAGGGTTATCCCTGCTATATGTAACTCCTGATGCTAGATTATTGACCCACCAAGTTATCTGCTCTGTCAGATAATTTGTTTCCTGCCCAGCCTCTGCAAAACAAATGTGATCAGTACAAATACATGTTAATTGAAATAACACCTGTGTTAACGGTGATCTCAAGCATAAGAATCTCCCATTGTAAAGACTCACACTAGCATCATTTAGGCCTAAGGTTAACCTGATGGAGTACTTAGAAGTTCATAATACTAGATTACCTCTCTAAAGCCAAATTTACAATGGGTTTAGGTGTTTTCTTATTGCAACATTTTTCTTTTGTCCCAGTAAATAAACTTTGGATATAATGAGACCAGCTCAAGCAAACAGATTTGTTGTTGTGCAAAGATGTGCTTGGTGTATGTAACCTGGGCTTCTGAATAACCAGCTGTAAGCAGAAGGACCAGAAGAGTTATTAGCACCATGCTGTAACCAGCTGAGCTCGTCTCAATTGCAGATCCACGTGTCCTTCAGGCTTTAAGTATAAATAAGATGAACTGCAGTCTCAAAAAGGACATTCTTAAAACTAGCTTGAAGATACAGTTTTCCATGTAGAACAACAACCAAGTTGTTTCCTTAGATAGATCAGGCATATATGAAGTTTTAATTAATTAATGCTAATTTGGTATGAGGAAAACTGAAGTTCAACTTTTCCTTTGTACAAAGCCTATTCTAAGCATTGCTCTCCTTGTCCTTTGACTCAGCATTAACATTTGGACAGGTATGCCTTATTATAATATTTACTTTTGTCACCTAATTTTTGCATAAAATTAAGTGACAAATCAATCCCAAATATGACACTCTTGTTTATATGTCCACATTCTAGCTATGATTCCTAGAAAGAAATGACTTTCAGAATTTGAATATCTGGAGTCCATTAAAAAAATAATCATGAAGTAAAATAAATAGTTGAGTATTCCTAATGATGTGAAAATAAAAAAAATATATCTTGAGCATTGATTACATTAATATTATTTATCTAATGCTTCTACTTCCTTTCAATGGTGTGTTAGAAGATTGATCGGCTCAGACCAGATTTTAGCCTTTCCATTTATAAAGCAAGGATTTTTGAGATCTATAACTGTGTGATGCACACCCCAAGGTGGCTTGAACAGCCAATAGGAGTAATAGGGGTGATTAAACCTTGTCACAGGGGGTTAGATGCGGTGCTTTCTTCCTACATGACAGGCTGTGACAGTCAAACAGCACTGAAGCAGAACAAACGACAGTGGCAGTTTGCTGCAAGCCGTGCTACTGTCACAACTCCCACTAGAAAGCTAAGAGCTAGGTATTCAGCTCAGGGAAGTTTCAAATAGACCATGCAAATTCTGGTTTCAAAAATTTCCCTGCAAATGAGTAGTGACATGCATTAACTGCAGAGTGATTGTGTTATTGCGTGAGTGATTGTCCACTGTCGGACGCTGGCCATGATCATCGTTTATGAGTGACACCGCTGATCCATTTATATCTGTGCTGAGCTGTTCCTGTTATGGGAAATCTTCCTTCATTGGAGAGAGCTGCTCTGCTAATGCAATTAGAATGAAGGTTATCATCACTCTTTAATGGTTGCACGTGTTTGTCACTCTGAGTAACCGTGTACAGGAGGTGACAAACACCATGCACCAGACTGAGCCCAGGATAAAATCACATATTCAAATATAAAAGCTTTCATTCCTGACTAAAACAGGCTGACCTTAAGAAAACTAAAGAAGAAAAACTTTGAATTTTTAAGATTCCTTATATGGCAAAAGTTAGCCAAGAAAATGCATCTCAAACTTCTATCTTTTCAAGTGAAGCATTCGAGACTTTGGTAACACAACAGGAGAGGAAAATTTTGTAAGAGAAGGAAGCTAAGTATCTTAGTAGGCTGCATAAGAGAGAGGCATACTATGAATATTTTGTTTCTCATTTTAAGCTGAATTAAGACTATATTCTAGACCCAGAAGAGTAGTACTATATGTCCACATATATATGTATTTAATTATCTAAAGGGTAGAAGGGGGTTGGGAAAAATTCAAGAGAACCTCTACAAAATTCTTAGCAAGATAATATAGGTAAGAACATTTTCATTATTTCAAGAAACATCTTTTCTGCATCTTTTTCGAGAAATGTTATTCTTTGATTTCTAACTGCTCTCACAGAATCTTAAGTAATTTTGAACAAATTCTGATGTAAAATTTTCAAGTTAACTGTTTGTTGCTTTTAGCAATAAGATTAAATTGTCTCACTTTAATTGAAGGTTGCAGCGGTGCAGTTGACATTGGACTGAAAATGTCCCTTCTAAAAGGACTAAACCCCTCCTTTTTGTATCTATTTATTCAAAATTAATCCAAAATTTTGCCATTTCTATTTAGAAAATGTTTTTGTCTTTAAATATTTTTTTCATTTTTACTAATCTTTTCTAAAAGGTGGTTATCAATTAGTTTTTCAACATTTATTTTTCAGCATAGCATTTCTTTTATTTCATGTAGCTGTAGATATTAAACAAGTAAAGCTTTTCATGTGTTTTCTCATGTTCTCATAAATTCATGTCCTGACTGCCAAACCTAGCATCTTTTTCAGTTCTAAAATCAGTTAAGGAAAATCCTATCTTATTAAGGCAAGAATGCCAAAGCTTATCTTTGATCAGGTCATGTGCTTCCATCTTCAGTGAGCTACCCTTGCACTGCCAGATGTTGCTTCTTGCAACTCCTGAGCTCTGCTTCTCTGCTATACCCAAAGCAGTAACAGCTGAGATAACATTTCCTGATTGAAATACTGATATGGCACTCCACTCTTTCATTCCAGATCATTTCATTCTGTTCTTTCTCTGGAAAAGTATATAGGATTTTTCATGGAAGAGATCTATTCTGAAACACAAGTTCAGTTCCTCCTGTCAGCATACCTGTCCTCTCCTTAGCCCTTTTATGCCCTTGTCCCTGATAGGATTTGAGACGTGCTGGGAGGGAAGGATTTGTAGGCAAAAATGCCTGAGAAACTAAATAGGGAGCATTGTTTCCATCTGGTGAACATTGTGTGGTTCGCCAGAGAAAAACTGATATCCATCTGTCTTTTCTGAGTACATAAGAGATTGCTCTTTAATAAATATTATGAGTGTTGTGGACAGCAGCAAGAGTAGTTATGAGATGAAGCAGGACTTTGACCATGCAGTAGTAAATAAGTAGTTTCCTTTTGGAACACCTTTTCAGCTGCTAGTGTCTTTTTTCTCACTTCTTTTCCCAGATTGTTTGCAGATCTTTAGAATGTTGGCTGGGGGGTGTCATAATCCAGTTAAAATGTGTTGCTGAGACAGGACTTCAGCCTTTTAAATCAGGACATGAGCTTACAAGAGAGAAGGATGATAATGGCTGCCTGAAAATCTGCACCCAAATAAAAAAACAAAAAAGAAATTAATGCCAACTTCAACAGCATTAATTTGTTTGCTTTATAATTTCAGCCCATGAAATTATTTTAAAAAAAAAATTTTAGGATTTGAGAGTCATCCTGAAAAAGCAGACAGAAACATTTGGTTAAGAAGCCTCTTATATTCAAATACTAATCCAGAGTATTTTCACAGAGAAGTGTAATTTCTTTGAAAAGATGCAATTTTTAATCAAAAACAGCTAGAGGAGGTGATGCCAATATCAATATGAAATGGTTTTTAATTGGTGAAATTACATTAATAAAAATGACAGCAGCTGAGAGTGATCATTTTCAGAAAGCTACTCAGCGGTTTGTTAAAAATAAGTCGTTAAATTCATGTCTTGCTTAAAAAATAAGTTTGTTAAAAATAAGTCGTTAAAGTCTGTCTTGCTTATCCACCATATAAGCAGATAATACAAAACATTCCATTTTACTGTTATGAAAGAAAAAATGTGGATTTTTTAAAAGAGCTGTAAATTAGGTTGTGCTGGAAGCATCCATTTTCATGCCTCCATCACTGCCAACTCCCACTGTTTTCTTTGATAAATGATTTGCAGACTACTATTATTATTTATGTGTTTTACAATTACTACGAATGACACCTCCCCTTCCTAAGCCCTAAGCCACAAATCTGAAATGAATAAATGCTGTTTATTGTGACAGTCTGCCTTTTGTCTGTGGAACAATGACAAACTACACCACTGACAGCCAGTTGCCGTTTTTAACTACTGCTCTCGAGCTCAGTCTTTGAGTGTTCTTCAGAACATGACAACAGTCAGTGTGGAATAAAATGAGTGAGATTGCATTGTGTTTGTTTAGCATGCCGTGACACCATTGTCCAATACACTGAGTAAACAGGAAGAATAAATTACATAACCACAATAGCTTTCAGTTGTCTGTATTTCACTGAGATTTGTTCAACTGTGGTCATATAAAAATTAATATATTCTTGCTTTTTAGCGTCAATCATTTTGATATTCATATAGAGAATTGCCTTTTCACTGGAATTGAGAGGGAGAAGAAACTAAGGGAGTGCTTTTAAATTATTTGTGAAATCTAAGAACATTTCTAGTTTCTGTTGAAGATCTTCAGCAGATCTAAAGGCAGCATGAAATGAGTTTATTTGTATGAATTTTATAAATGTCTTCTTACCTGCAGCTAGTCAGTTTTTAAGTGTTAGAATGACCTGTTTAATATCTAATTCTGCCTGGCAGAGCAGAGTTATTAGGTAAATCAGTTCTTATATTTTCACTAGACCTTGACTTTAATCTAAATGCAAACTTGCAAATATGTCAGAGTATTTATTTAATGTAATTTTCTCTCAGAGTTTGAACATTAATCTAGCACTTCTTGAAACCAGATGTTATCCTTTTGTTGACACTCCTCCTCCCTTTACACACACCTGGTGCACTTTTGTGCTTGTGAATGCACACATAAGCATACAGCAATGCTAGTTTATAATCCTTTTTCTCAGTATTTATGTGTATTTGTGTGCATAGATGAGTACTGCACTGATGTTTTACTTACCTGCCTAAACACCACAGCATCAAAAAGGATCTTCTGGCATTTGTAGTACTTTATTAGAATCTTGTGCTATTAGTAGTGGAATAGAGATGTCCAGTGATGAACTTAAATTTTTGTTCAGTGTAAATATTGTGTCCAGTATCTGACCAAGAAGGACTCTTTTCCTGAATTGCATACAGTATTCTGACCAATATAGGGGTTTATTTAAAATTCCTCAGTTTACATATGATGTTCAATCTTTTAATTTTTTTTCACTGAGTGAAGATAATGGAGAGAATGTGAGCAAATTCCAAGCCTACATTGGTGCTGCCAGTTTGTAAAAAAACTGTTTCTACAAACTGGCAGCACCAGTTGCGAGTTTGTAGAAATATTTCTAATTGAAATGACAAAATCTGCAGTCTTGCTTAGAATTTACCATCATTTCATCCATTAAAAACTGCATTTAATTTCTTTTTGCATTTCCAGTAAAAAAATTTGCTTTCTTCTCTTAACTATCTGTACTTCTTTCTTATTGTCTTTTATAAATTTTTTTATTTCCCTTTGAAGTCTCCTTTTATTTTTTAGACTTCCTATCTTCCTCCTTGCAGAAGTACCTAGATTTGTTCTCACTGCAGTTTTCTGCCTGCTGTATAGTAGGATGTCTTATTTTCATTTTTAAAAACAATTAAAAGCCGTTAAGTAGGGAGCAGGGTAGCTTCAGATTGCACAAATTCTTGTCCTTGCAACAGTCATTCCTCCAGGATTGCAATTGCTGTTCTTATACCTAAGAAAACCCTTCCAAAAATTCCGTGAAGTAATGGAGGGTATTGTATGTCTTTGTATACTGCTTAATAGATAACATAAATTCATACTCTGTTAATCTATGAGACCATTAAAGACAAATTGTATTCTTGGTTATTTGAAAGAACTATTTTTTACAAACTTTTTTGTTGGGAAAAATATGGTCAAGTATGTTAGAAATAGTGTGGCAATATAAGCATCAAAATGCTCATCTAACTAGGTAGGAAGGGAATGTGTGTTTTCTGTGGGCAGGAAGTCAGAGCTGCAATTAGCTTCTCTTACCAAGGTTTCATCCACACTGAACCCAAAAAAAATTTTTTTCTAATGCAGCCTTTTTAGCTTAGCAGTTTTTTATGGTATTGGACAACAGAAAATTAATGAGTGAATCACATAGCATAGCAATATACAAAATGAAGAACAGACATATATATTGAGGAAAGAAAGCAATTTGGACATTCTCATCTAGGTGTTCTAATCCAATAGAGAACACTTCATCCTCTTGCATTGCTTCCTGGCTGCTGAACATATTCCCATTTGAATAAACAATGTTGGCTCATTCATGGAGCTGAAGAGCTCCATCCTTCCTAAAGACATAAAGTGTGGTTTAACTATTTCAGATAATATCTAGGTTATAGCCATTATCTAGCTATAATAAGCTACTTGCCATCCATCAGTAGAGCTATACAAACATTAATGAGTTCCTTTCGAATCTGGAGAGTACTTAAGCTTTCATGATAGTTTTTCACAGCTGTATATTGATTTGTGTTTTTTTCACTTTCACCATGTATTTTACTGAGATGATTTAAGAAAGTCACCTTATTAGTAATTTCCTGTTTATTGTAATTATAAGTTATTGATAGTTTAAAATAACATTTTTACACAAGGACAATGGATCCTCTCTCATAACCTTAATAAAAAGCATGTGGCACTGCTGATATTTAAGATGAAAAATCTAACAAACACATGTTAAAATTAAATTGGTGCTTATTGTCATTTGAATGTATGCACTTAGAGAGATAGCTAAGTACTAATAAAAATGTCAGTAAAATATATGCAAAATGTGCTTCACTAGTTTAACATACAGAGGAGGCTTCATACATACTTCCTGGAAACTTCTGTTATCAATTACCAAAACTCCAGAACAGAAATCATTTGACATGCAATATGAACTGCCCAAAGTTAAACTTTCATCAGGAGTGTAACAGTGAATTTTAATTTTCCCAGTTTAGTTTCCTAATGTGATTTTAAACGTTATAATCTATGTAGATAGGAAGTCTTACATGAACATAAACATTTACTTGAATTATAGGGATCTGATTAACTTTACTTTTCTCAAACCTGTAGAGAAATTTCCTTTACTCATAAATGGAACAGCTTTATAGTAACTTGAAACAAGCTGCAATAGTGATGTTACTATTGAGCAGAAATCTTTCTCATAATTGTGAAACTTTATTCAGAGTTGATGTAGTCACTAGCAGAATAACAATCAATGGGATCTTTCTTCAAAAGCAGAAAGGTTGAGGTGCCTTCATTAAGAGTGCTCTGTCTCTTCATCACTACTCTTGCCCAGTCATTGCAGCTGCAAAAGCCAGCGCTGTATGTATTCAGGTTCTCTTTTCCCCTCTCTGGTTTCATTCACTGCAGAGCTGGACACCGTGGGATCAGCAAATATCTCTTATTTCAAATGACAATAAATAAATTTAAAAATAAGAATATACAGCCACTTTGACAATCTTGACCAATTTTGTTTTGGTATTCTAATCTAATAGAAAAGCTTTCATGCACTAACATTGCCTCTTGGCAGCCTCAACAAATCTTCATCTGTGAGAATATTACCATGCCAATCGTAAGACTGTGCTATTCACACTTCAATTTGGATTGATAAAACAGGTTTTCAGTTACAAAGGTATTTCTCTTCCTTGGGCCGTGTGGCCACTAGTGATATAAGCCAGGAGTAGCAACAAGGATAATGTAAAATGACCAAAAAATTGGGCCGTTAATTCAGACCTATGGTGGTAATGCATCAGAGATCATTTTCCTAAACTGCTCCTTTGAAGCACCCAGACAGGTAGCCTATTTTTTTTTTCTGCTACCATGAGCATTCTCTGAATGCTGCTGTGTCTCACATTCGTGGATTTTACTCGAACTTTGGCATGCCAATCAACAATGAACATTAGCAGAAAAATGCAGACATTGAATTTGACTTGTGACTACAAGACAGTCTAATTTTCCTGCAAGGTTGCCTTAGGTGTCACATCATGAGCTTGCAAAAAATTGTGGAAACGCTTTCAGAACTGAATGTCACCAAAATTACAAAAATAGAAATATCTCTGAGACTGTTGCCAGTGTCAGTTTAATTCCTGATCTTAATCTCTAAACAAGTTACTATTTCAAGTATGAGCTAACAGAGCAAAGCAAACCTCAGACACGCTGCCACATGACTAAGAGTGAAACAAAAATCTTGGAAGGTTTATAAAGTTTGCAAGAGATTTCATTTTACCAGTTAATTTTCTATAGGGAACATCAGAAACCATTGTGAAAAGCATCCATTGTTCTGGTTAAATTATTCTCTGTATTGATAACATATTGAGCATAAGCAATTTGCATTTACTTCAACTATGAGAGGGTGCTAAAGTCAGTTGGTTTCCAAAAGGATATCTTACAGCTAAACATCTGCAGTCTATTGATGTCAGCAGAAATTACTCAATATTCCATCATTTACAAATTATTCTTCTGTTGTCAAGTCTATGTTTCCTTCATTACTAAGGAAAATTGCAAAACCTATGTCCATATGTAGCTATTAGAACACCAGAAAATTCAATTTAAAGAAATGTAATAAAAAATTGAAGGGTTTTAATAAAGATGCTCTTTCTTTGATTAGTTTTTCATCAGCATGAAAGTTGACAAAATATTTAAAACTTGTTTTTAAATTCCAGTACGGTCTTCAGGACACTAGGGTGTTCTCCAAGCACCAGAGCAGTGTAGAATTCCCAATGCAAAGAGATTTACTTAATAAAAAATAAGGGATTAAAAGTTTAGAACTAAAATATATGCCATTTTTTGTATACTATATAATGAAATCCCTATTAACATGTAGTCTTGACTATGAAGTTTCAACATGGATCCCTCATACTTTGCAAAGTATTTTAAAAATCTTTTTGGAGTAATTATGTAAATATGCAAAGAAATCTCTTTGTTTCCTCATGTCATCTGGCAGAAGCTTACTGCAAATAACAAAAGAAAGTAATGTCTGGAAGGATGCTAATAATTGGTTTTCTCCAGAATATGCACTGCACCTGGTGCTGCTAAAAACCTGGAAGTGGGGAGCAGTTTACCAAGGAGAAAGTATCAGGCAGTGGTGAAAGTTTATACAGATTATTGAAGACTAAGGAGAATTATGAAGAACACCATAAGAACCTGACACATCAAATGAAAATAAATTCAACAGAGACTGATGAAATTCCCTCCTAAGAGGGAAACAGCACACAGTGCAGTGTGTGAATTGCAGTATCTTTTATGTACTCAAGGACCCTGAATTAGACGTAGCCTCTCAGGAAAAAGATCTAGACATCACTGTGGACAGCTCAATGAAGAAATCTGCTTAAAATGTATCAGAGGTCAAAAAACTGAATAATATTTGGGCTGTGTAGGGAATAATATGAAAACTATTACAATGTTACATAAATTGATGTACTTCCTTACCTTGACTGTTAAAGTCCATTTTGGTCAACTCTTCTGTGAAAATTGTGTGAAGAGGAAAAAGGAAGGTTACTCAAGGGCACCTGGAGTTTCCTTCTGCTTAGAAGGAAGAAAAGTAAAAAGAAATATGAAATTCTGAATAGTAGTCAAAGTCTCAAATAGACGTTTCCTTTTTTCAATTTTAATGAAGAGATTAGCTAGAGGCATGTTCTTTTATGAAATTTACTATTGTCTTTAGCACTTAGCACCATATATTTCTTTCAATTTTCAGTTTGTGGAAGTATTTATTTAAATGCTATGAATGGGTTTTTTCTATTTGTAACAAATGTTTTTTTAAGAACAGGAAGGTAGAGGAGATCACTGTTGAGGTTACTTCTCTAGACTTCTATCTGTATGTTTTGCAGGAATACTTTTCAGATTGTGATGACAGAGTGGCAATTCAGAATGCCCTAAAAAAAACCCAGTAGCCAAATGCTCCTGTAGGGAACTTGCATAAATATATTTTCAAATATATTTAAATACCCTTAGCTGACTACAGTGATCAGAGCTGTTTTAGACAGTGTGCACACTTCTCACTTGTGTATGTTGTAGACTTTAAGTGGATAGAAATATAGGTTAATTATGGTAATGGCTGTTGGAAAAGAATAAAGTTATCAAATGGTTTATTATTATTTGATAGAAGGACATTATAGTGGAAGATCCTGTCACAATTATCTGCTCAATTAAACATCAGAACAAAAAGAAGTAAAATGAAGAAAAGGCTCAGGAGCCTTCTTTCTACCTTCCTTGCTTTCCTTTATTTTCCTATTTTTCCTCCTCAGTATTTCTCTTACCTATTTTCTTGAGTTAGAAATGCTATTTTATGAAGGTGAGGACCTCTTAATAAACTCTGATTTTTTTACACTGTCAATTTATTACTTCTACAATCTGTAGAATAATATGCTCTCAATTTTCAGTTTTCCTTGTCCTTTGCTCCTGGAAGAATTAATGGACTTCCTTCTAATCTTCATTCTGGGAAAACTAGGACCCAGCCATACAGCAATATTTAAAAAAAACAAAATCTAAGTAAAATATGCCTTATGTTTACATTTAAAATTTCTAACAAACATGTTCTATAATCACATGCAAATGCAAATAAGAAGGATCATCAAGGATGGATAGACCTGAGGTCTATCTATCTTTAAACTGTAAAATGAAAACATTTGTCCAAGCTACTTCCTTTGAAAAATATCATTATGAACTGAGTTAGCTAAATTTAACTGAACTTCAAAAAAGTGTTGAAGGGGAAGAAATGAGCTGCATGCTGAAATCTAGGTAGAAAACAGTCATAGGTTTCTGTGCATAAGAAGCATGAGAAAAATGTTGGAGAACTGCTCTCAGTTACCTGGCAAGATTTCATCTGATATATAATGAATTAAGTTGGTGTCATGGGTTGATCATTAGACAGTTTTTGATTGCTACACTTTCAGTAGTTCTTAAATATCACGAGTACAAGTAGTACAACAAATCCATTGAGAGCCAAAGACTAAATGATTGTAGTCTCATTTCTAATGTCTTTTATGGCTATTGTATAAAAATTGGTAGAGTAATATTAGATTAGTCAGATAACTGATGTTTGAATACATCTCTCTTTCCATTGTATACTGCCATAAAGTAATAAATTAAGGGGGAATGTAAAAATTTAGACACTATCTGCATGGTAATGACTCCCTTTTTTTGTAGTTCTAAAATATAATATTTAACCAGTGCTTTCTGTGTTAATTATGTGTAAAAATGGTAGTATAGAGTGCTTTATCAAGTCATATATATCACTGAAGTCAAAACCTCCTATGTTCACAGAAAAATTCTTATCAATCAAATGTGTAAATACATGAAAAATTTATAGTTTTGTTTTGATGAAAGCTATTCTTCAAAAACCGATCTTAACTAACATTATATTCCTTTTTGTCTTTTATAATACCTTTAAATATTCAGTGTTTTACCTGGCATTATTGACAGGCCATCAGCCCATACTTACAAGGACTTCCCAAGAGATTATTTCACAGACATGTTACTGCTTTGACTGTGCACTCTTAAAATTTCAGCCCAATTATTGCCCACACATACTGCAAAAAAAAAAATTTGCTAACTCATCAATTAATTTTTTTAAAACTCTTCTACCTCATCTGACATTCTGATTTTAAAATTATAGGTTTAAGAATGGTGTTAAACATTATTTCTAGTTACTATCAACAAGGAACTGATTTCATTACTGTGATCATGTATACAAGAATGTATACTTCTGCCTAAGTACAGAATGAAATTATTTTTTGATAACTCTGAGAGTTTTGTTTGTGCTGGCCATAGTATTTTCATTTGTACATATTCTTCTTAACTTTTTTTGTATTACGTGTTTCTTCTAATTGTCAGTTTTTCCTAATTATCATGGACAGTTTCAGTTTCATTTCAACTGCCTAATATGTTGTACTTGTGACTGGTTTTGATTTCATTAGTGTTTCTTAAGTGTTTATTCTTAAGAAACCTAGGCATGTATATTTCTCTTTCAGACTTCACATTTAGTGCCTGAAAATTAAATAATCTACCAATCTTTAGTCATGCAGTCTGTGCTTTATGATTTATATGACATGGTGAATGATCATCAACCTACCTATGCGGTCATTTTTTGAAGACTAATTTATATTTAGAGCTTTTATTGTTTTAGAAAGAATTTCAAAGTGCAGGCAAGCAGAGAAATATCTTCAAAGTAATAAGATTTTTCTCAAAGGAGTAGAGTAGACTTTAGTGAAGATCAAAAAAATTCAAATCTATTAAAAGTGACTCTATGTGTGAGAAATCTACTAGAGAATTACATGAAAGTGGTAGGAGCAACTTCTGAAACGTGTAAGATAACGCTGAAAAATAAGCTGAACCTCAAGCTGCCATTTATTTTCCAGTTCAGTGATGTCACTGCGGCTGTCACAAGCTGTGTTGCCTTGCACATGGGGCTGGAAGCCTCATACAGTAAATCCTTGTTCTCCCTTTGATTCCTCTGTGCCTTATCAGAAGAGAAATGCACACATACAACTATGCATAATACAAGGCAGTATTATTTAACAGAGTGTTCCTGTGACCTATGCAAACCACTCATTTCTTGTTAATATGGCAACAGCAGAAAGTCTCCAGAGGTTTGTCCAGCCTTATAATGAGAGGCCTGTGTTATGTGCAGTTCTGTAGACTCAGAAGTGGCCATGGATTCATCCCCTGCTGTGAAATTTGGCTGCTGCCTGAGGCCCTGTGGAAATCATGTTTCTTGCTATGCTCAACCACGTGCAAGCCTCCCTGCTGAGAAAAGCACGGAAATTTGCTGAACTGCGTTCATCTATTTCTCTCCCTCACCATCTGAGACAGAGAGAAAAGGATCTGCAGGGCAATATTTCCATCCTGTTTTTAATTTCTGAGAGGCAAGTAGGATGGTCACCAACACATTCCTTAGGATGTTTTGGTGACTGATGAAGTCATTAAGTGACTTGATTTTTGGAGGACAGTCAGACAGACTAGGCAGATGGAGCAGAAAATCTCAGTAACTATGACCAAAAAAAGACAATGGAAGAAACCTTGAATATTCCTTTCTCCTCAAGAAGTTCCAAGAACACGGTGTAGGAGAAAAATGAAAGATGCAATGTGAATCATCCCTGCTTTTTTTCAAGTGCCAAATCAATGAAACAGTAAGACTCACATGCCTCTTTTTATAGTTTATGTATCTAACCTCATGTAGTTAATGTCTACCCCTTCATTTTTCATCTGGGAGATGAGTTCCAAGGGCCAGTGAAATGTAAGGGACCAAATGCTGAAGAAAACTCTGTCAAATTAGGTATTTAAAACAAAAAAAAAAATTCCATACAAAAAATACTGTGCAGAAAAGGATATTTTTTATGCTACAGTGCTGAAGTGTTTAGTAAATGACAAATCAGAAAACTTTCTATATTCCCCCCAGAATGTACAAGGATTTGATCTCAGAGAAGGTGTGTTTAGTATTTGTTGGGAGCAGTCTGAAGAACTGTAAACCTGGAATGAAAGAAACAGGATGTTAGATGAGTATAAATGGAAACTGCTTTTGAGAATGCAACTGATGTGAGGGGGGGAAGTAAAGAAAATTTTATTTGCTTTGTGTTCTTCTTTATCAGTATAATGTTTCCTATTAAAAACCTGCAAAGAGCTCGTCTGGCATAAATAGCAAGTGTATTGAAGTTAATAGAGCTGTCATATTATATAATGACTTGAACTGGTCAAAGGAGAGATAAAATGTTGCTGATAATGCTAATAGCAAAGTTTTAATAGGCAGGCAAAAGGCATGGGTTTTTTTGCTTGTTTATTTAGTCGTGCCACAAAATTAGGGAATAGTAGGTACCCAGACAAGACTGGGGAGAGCATTAGGTCTGGGATTAGGAGGTCTCCTGCTACAGACCTCCTCTCACTGGGGAGGTCTGTAGCAGGAGAGAGATCCTTCACACATGAGAAAATATAACTTGTTATGGTGAGAGAAAAGAAGGAACTATATAAATACACATTGAAGAGTTGTGTGCTGAGAATGATTTCAGATGGACTGGAGGGAGGAGATCTCAAAAAGCCAGTGCAAAAGTCAATGGTTCCTTTCTCAGTGGTTCAGAAAGGTGTGTCTCTTACAAAATAACATATTCAACCAAGAACAAAAAAAAATTTGAAATGTAGCTCCTACCAAAAACTAGAAGGTAGAAGAGGAATAATAAGGAAAATCATGTAAAGGAAAGATTTCAGTTTTTAAATATCTTTTTTACATCTATACATTCAGACATATTTTTAACATAAAGAAATAGCTACTAGGGTTTGTATGTGTGTATATATATATGCATGCAGGGGCTATTAAGTGTAAATCCTTTGTTTCTTTTGAGAAATAATAATGAAGCATAATAAATCTTGTAACCCATAAAGTACTTCATTTGCAGGTTTTTCTGTCACAGGACACATACATATGCTACTATGGATCTTTTAAGTGGAATAGTATGTTTTCAATATACTTTTGAAATATGTCTTATGACCTAGTTTCAGACTGATGAGTGGAAACATTTTTGGAAATCCTATAGGGTTCTGTTATTATGTCTTTTTTGCAATAAGGAACTACTAAGAATTCTTTTTCAAGACTGCTGAGTGCACCAAAAAATACAAAACCCAAATCACCCCCGGCCTCAAAAAACCCCACAGTAATTAGTTTCATCAATTATCCTCATACTAGTTTGGATATAGAATATGTAGAATTATTTGGATATATAATCAAACTGCTTTTGAAAACCATTCTATATCCTGGTTCACATGACATGCAAAAATATTTGGTTTAATATTTTTCCCTTTTAATTTTTTTTTATTCAGTTGGTTATATGAAATAATTCCTTAAAGTCAAGAAATTTTCAGTAAAAAATTCATTTTTGTTCTGAGGCAGGAAAAGAAATCTAGTGTAGTTGAATTAAAAGATTTTATATGGTGATTTGGAATTTGTTAGTCAAACAGGAGGTATGGATACTGCAACTAATGTAGAATAGTCAAGTGCCTTAAAATTGAACTATGCATAGAAAGGGAAAAAAAGCCTACTCTTTTAGGCATGAAAGTGAGGAAAAAACCTTCAAACATTGCTATAATCCAGTAATTCTAGAGTATGATAATACAGCTGATATACAGAATTCTTTTTACCTCCCTAGACTCTACTTCCTTTAGACCGCATGAAAGAAAAAACCCAAAACCTTCCTCATTAGGACTTAAAAGAACATTTTTCATCACACCAATTGTCATCTTGGCTACATTTTCTGGAATTTATTTTACTTTATTTTTTTAATTGTTATAGATGACTATTCGAACACTACTTAACATTTCCAAATCCAGTAAGCTGTTTTTGTTGGTTTTTAATATCTATTATTATAATGCTTGCAATTCTTTGTCCACTTTTAAATTACTTTTTAAAATAATTCTATACAGTCTCCCTCAGAGAATTTTTGCTGTCTCTGGTGAATAATCTATAGGACAGTTCAGTTCAACTGAATAAAACAAGTAAAGAGTGTCATGTCGTTCTGTTCTGAGCCCCACTTTTTTGTAGTATTTGAGTTTAAATGTTAGAAAGAATTAAAGTACTTTTTAGGTAACAGTATAGTCTGTATAACAGCTTTTATTTGTGACTTTGGGAATAAATTGCAGTGTGGGAAAAGCAGCTGAAAACATGGATAAAAGTCGAATGTAGGATTATTGTAGACCCTGTCAAAATAAATGGTGGAATATTTTTTAGTATGTAATTAAATGTCAAGATTTGTGAGTTAATGGAATTTCTGTAGTCACATCAAGGTCAGACGAGCAATTACTGTTTATGAATTATCTGAAATCTTGTATAGCCTTTTCTAGCTAGTCTTATAGCATCTATTTATATTAGACATCTTTGCCATTTCTGATGTTTCTCCCCCATAGTTTCTGTTAACAGCAATGTGGTGCATTTTGTCAATTCTGTAGTTGTTAGCAAAACCTTCCTTTATTTCACTGAAGTGCTTGCAATTAGCCCACTTCTCCCCATTGAGAAGCATCTTTGTAATAACAGCTTTCCTGGCAGAGCTTTTGTTAGGGAGATTTTAAAATCAAGAGTCTGCAAAGGTTGGGAAAAATCCAATCA
The DNA here is from genome assembly GCF_022539315.1 of Serinus canaria. Taxonomy (NCBI): domain Eukaryota; kingdom Metazoa; phylum Chordata; class Aves; order Passeriformes; family Fringillidae; genus Serinus; species Serinus canaria. The sequence goes on from NC_066317.1 coordinate 38,500,194, forward strand.
TACAAAAGTTCAGCAAATCCCTTTCAAGGTCATATCAGTTAAGATTACATAGATTTTCCACTTCAGCAAACAGTAGAGTTTTTCATTTTTAAGGATGAATTCAGAATGAAAGAATTAATAAAATAAACCAATTCTAAAAGAAATTGTTTGCTAAACTCAAAGAAAAGCCTGGATGCATCCCCCTACCCCCACCCCCATGGTCTTTAGTGGGGTTACCTTTCTCCCCCATGTAGCCTCTTGTATCACTTCCTTTGAAGTCATTCACAGCGTTTGCTTTGACAGCCACTGGGTGTGGGAAGTATAAGGCTATAGCAAGTATCTCCATAGCATAATCCTCCCAGTCACTGTTGGTCACTGATCCAGCTGCATGCAGCAGCTTAGTAGTCAAAGGGCATGGTAATTCCCTCCTTCTCTCTTTTCTTTCTTCCAAGGCAAAATCTTCACCTGGTGTTTTTGATTCATGCATTCTAATTATGATGGCTGCCATCATCAGCCCTGTGGGTGACACTAGAAATTCTCTGAGCCAGCAGCTAATACCACAGCTTGTTAAGCGACCATGTCAGCCTGATTTTAGGGCCCATTTTGCAGTTCACCGCAGGCCTATCTAAAAGCATCAGGAGTCTCCGTCTAGCAGGACAGGCTCATTGTCTTTCTAAATGTCTCCTTCTGATAAGCAGATCCAAATATGGTTCATTCACTATGGATTTGAAGGCACAGTGGGGAACTTGGCTCACATAGTGGTTGCAACAAAATGCTTAATATTTTCACTTGGTATAGAGCTAAAGAACCCAATTTTCAATTTCAGGATACAAACATTTGCTCCCTGACTATGATCAAGAGTTTGAAATTTAAATCAGAAGTCTTCGAAAGCTATTCTAATTCTCAAAGGAGCAGGCTTTCCCATACTTAGTACAAAGAAGAAAATCCTTGGTTTGTATCAGAGTTTGAGCACACAGAATTCACACGATGACCAGAAGTATCCTTTGTTGCCTAAAGATATTGTAGGAATTTTTTCTTTGAATAATTTTGTGTGAAGTCTATGATTCTGGTGAGGTTACTAACAGTGCTATGAATGCTGCAGTCTGATCTGCCTTGCAAACTTTATTTGTTTTTAAATAATTGCTTCAAATACATATTTGTCTATGCTGCTCCATGTATTTCTTTTTAATGTTTTGTCTAGCCCAAGCTCTGGTAGTAGAAGGCAATGAATATCTTTCAATTGCAGGAAATGAGAATTTTTTCAAAAAGTATGCTATTGTGACACTGTATATTTAACTGAGTCTCTGATCTGCAAACTACTCTTTTTTATAGTTAGAAACAGGGCTAAGATTTCTCTGACTTCATAGGCATATTTTTAACCAGAAAACAAATAGGTGGCCTTTCCTGCCACATAAATCCACAATTATAATATTAATGCAACAGTTTTTGTTCTCTAAGAAGAAAATCAGTTACTTACCAATGAGGTATGCAAAAGTGCTTATCTTGCAGAACTATCAGTGTGAACCAGTATGCATATGGGAAGAGCTAATTTAAGAACTCCACAGGAAATTAAAGTGGCTCTTTTATTATCAGCATCCATTTCCTAAATACTGTGCTGTTTTTGGCTTATATTCCATTGACCTATAATAATGAAGCTGTGGACTTATTTCATCTCTTTGAAAGTTGTCAAACTGCCAGCCATGCCAATCTGTGAGCTTCCTTACAGAGATAACTAAGAAATCCATTTTTTTTACAGGAAAATCTAAAATTTTGTAGCTCGTGTTCTCTTTAGTGATTGTGGTTTTGCGTAAAATCACTAAATCACTTTAGTGATTGTGGGTATTGGAAAACTTCTTCCCTCTTATCCTTCTCAAAGGATTTATAATAAGAGGGCATTTCCAATGTACACTGTGATTGTATTTTGGCTGTTGTAACCAAGTATCCGAGGCAAATCTTTGTGGCTGCACAAGTCAATAAAAAAAGACAAAGATTTGATTGTAATAGATAGGGGTTAGATCTCACAAAATTTATGTATCTCTCTAAATAATAAATTTAACTAAATAGGCAGAATTTAAACTCTTAATATTTTCTATCCACTTTTTCTCTAGTGTGTCTAGAAGGCTTTTTAACATTGTATAAAATTGTGACAGAAACCTGAGTACAAAGTGGAGCAAAATACTGTTCTTGTAGAACAACACCAGACTACACGGACTTAAAATAATAGAGGTAGGGATAGATATCTAAAATTAGACAAAAAGAATTGGATCATTCAGAAGGAATAAAATTAGTTCCATTGTGTGGAACTTAGAGAAAAACCAGGTGATCAGGGTCAGCCAGCATGGATTTATGAAAGGTAGGACCTGCTTGACCAGCCTGATCTCCTTCTAAGACAAGGTGATCAAAGTAGTGGATGAGAGACAAACTGTGGATGTTGTCTACCTGAGCTTCAGTAAAGCCTTTGTCATTAATTGTCACAACACTCTCCTGGAGAAGCTGGATATTCATGGCTTAGTTGTTTGTTGGGTTAAGAGCTGGCTGGATGGCTGGACCCAGAGTGTGGTGGTGAATGGAGTGAAATCCAGCTGGCTGCTGGTCACAAGTGATGTTTCCCAGGGTGCAGTACTGGGGCCAGTCCTGTTTAATATCTTTATCCTTGTCTTGGACAAGGGGGTTGAGTGCATGCTCAGTAAGTTCTCGGAGCACACCAATTTAGGTGTGAGTGTTGGTCTGTTGGAGGGTAAGAATGCTCTGCAGAGTGATCTGGACAGGCTGGATCGATGGGCTGAGGCCAATTGTATGAGGTCCAACAAAGCCAAGTGCCAGGTCCTGTATGTGGCTCTCAACAAACCCATGTGGCACCACAGGCTAGAACAGAGTGACTGGAAAGCTATGTGGTGTAAAAGAACCTGGAGGTGCTGGTCAACAGCTGGCTGAACATGAACCAGCAGTGTGCCCAGGTGGCCAAGAAGGCCAGTGGCATCCTGGTTTGGATCAGAAATAGCATGGCCAGCAGGACATGATAGGCACTGGTGAAGCTGCGCCTTAAATACTGTATTCAGTTTTGGGGCCCTTGCTTCCTTAAAGACATTGAGGTGCTGGAGCATATCCAGAGAAGGGCGACAAAGCTGAAGAAGTCTTCTGAGGAGTGGCTGAGGAAGCTAGGGTTGTTTAAAGGAAAAAAAGGAGTCTCAGGGAAGACCCAATTGGTCTCTGCACTACCTGTAAGGACACTGCAGAGAGGTGCGGGTTGGTCTCTTCTCCCAAGTAAGCGAGAGAATCAAATGAAACAGCCTCAAATTGTACCCAAGGAGGTTTAGATGTTCCATATTAAGAAAAATTTCTTCACCATAAGGGTTGTCAAGCTTTGGAACAGTCTGATCGGGGAAGATGCTGAGTCACCACCCTGAAAGTATTTCAGAGATATGTAGATGTAGCTCTTAGGAATATGGTATTGTGTCAGACTTGGCAGTGCTTGGTTAATGGTTGTTGGACTGAACGATCTAAAAGGTCTTTTCCAACCTAAATGATTTTTTAATATGAGATATTTTGTGGAAGTAAAAAGACTGCAGTAGGCTGAGGATTCATTCCCACTGCTGTGGATAGAGCTACTTATAGAGAATTGCATTACATGAATCTACTAATGTGGTTTGTCAGCCTTAAGCTTATTTTATTGAGTATAGTCTACAAAAGGTCATAACAGACCTTAAACTTGAGTCCAGCTCCATTTTCTCTTCTTCATTATCCTAAAAGATATAACATCTTTTCCACTTATCTTTCGTCACTGTAAATATTTTTAGATTGCAGTAAAGAGTTAACACAGTTAATTACAGAATGAACCAGCAAAAGAATTCTAGCATTGTTATAAAGGGATGAGCAAATGGATTTCACAAAAGAGTCCTTCAACTCCAGCCAGGATGCCATTAAGAAGACCAAAACCCTACAATTATTATAAATCACATTTGTTTTTAATTTGTTCTTATATGCAAACTCATTAAACTTGTGTTAGCAAGCTTGTATTTTTCCATATGACTTTGTTTGAGAGAAATGCTGGTTACAATTGTGGTACTCATGGACCAGTCTGCATGCTGTCAATCAAAGTATCCTGTCTGGACTTTGTTATCTCCCTCCATTCTTTGCAGCAGGCTGCAGGCTGCTCTCAGGTCTCAGAAGATATAAGCCTTTCCTTTAAAAATAACCAAGAGCTTAGCAATGAATAGTACTGCTGCCTCAATTCCTTCCATTATAGCATCCTGCCTAATGCTTTTCACTTTACTTTTCATTTCTTTTGTAGTGCTGAGATCTGGGAAAATTAAGATCTGTGGTACTCCATATTCAAGCATAGATTTGAGACTTGCAGCTTGCAGCATTCTCACATGGTCTCTGCTGTTAGTGAATGTAAAAACAGTTTCTACCCATCTCCCTCTTCCTATTTCCTGAACTAATAGATCAGTAGGAGAAATTTTCCATGCATAATGTGAAGAAAGAGCAGCTTAGCTCAAAGATTTTTTTGGTTTACCATTGATCGGAGGAGATGAGAAGAATCCAGAAATTCTTTTTTTTTTTTTTTTTTTAATGACTTTCTGCCTGGACTTACATCTCTAAGAAAAACATTATCCTGTTTCTGGTGGTAATGCTGACAAAGAGCTGTTAATGTCTTCTATAAACTTATTCTAATGAGCTAGCAAAATGCCTGGATGATTGTTGAAGAGTAATGTAAGCATTATATAGGAAAACTTGGTGGGGGAAAAAACAACTATCAAGCATTTGTTTGGGTACTGGTCAGCCATAGAGAGCTCATTATTACATTAGACTGTTACCATTAAGGCTAATGAGCAGGTATCAAAGTTGAAACTAGAGATCACCACAATACATGCAAGTACTATTCTTTGTAGAACTTCAGGATCAGAGGGCATGACGGGTCTTTGCAATGCATCCTTCTTTCTTGTAAAATACATAGCTAGCACTGAAGAATCAATTTTAGTAAAATGACTTCTTTTTCAATATGTGCATGAGCTTAGTCTTCATCTACTTCTGTCTGGGACTCCTAAATTATCTAATTCCTGCCACTCATAAAATGCTTTTCTTCTTGTTGCAGAGCAATCTCACAGCACAAGAACTATGTATCTCTTGGTTAAAACAAAGTTAGGAGATGTTCTGGATATGCATTATCTGCTCCAATTCCTAAATATTCAATCTGTGGGGTCGAGACAAAAGATGCAGATAGTTCATAACAGAGCCTGAAAGATGTATAATGTGTGATGGGGTTTCAGTATCCATTGCTGAAATGTACAAATCCACTCTTATGGAATCACACTAGTATGAAGATGTAGACATAGTTTCTTCTGTTTTGTGTAGGTTTCAGTAATTTGGTAACTGTTTTATGAATTGCAGGAAATCTGGGAGAAATTGGAAGTGTCCTTGAGGGGTGTCTCAGCACCCAACACTACTGGGAACAGAAGTCTAAGGAAATATGTCTTAGCTCATTTCTATTCTTTGTATTAATAAACATTCTTCCCTGCTGAGAGGAAATTGTTGTAACTCTGATGTCTATGTCAGAGATGCTTTAAGAACTTCCCTGAACAATTTAACCTTTGAATGTTTTGTCATTAATTCTTAAACCTGATATTTCATTTTTACACTGAGTATGTATTTAACAAATAACATTTCAAAAGGATTTAGAATACTGTAAGATATATTATATGCAGTGAGAAAGGACAAAAAAAAATCTATTCTTTCCAAATATAATGAGGTATGTAAAAAAGCAGCTCATCAAAAATGTAAATGTAACTGAATTACTAAGTTCTCATTTTCTGAGTAGCAGCAATTAAATAAACTTGAAACTGGTGGCTATAATCCTCAAGGTAGGATTTGATTAATAAAGTAAATGACAGCCTGCTGATTTTAAAGTAAAAAGCCGAATAAACACAAGTTGCCATTTTCAGCAATAAAGTAATGACGCGATTTAGAGTAATTGTAATTGTCATAAAAGAATGTCAGAAAAAATGTTGAATACACTTTCAAAAAGGATGTTAGGATGGATTTTCATCAAATATATGCAGAGGTTTGGGATGACAGAAATAGTAACAAATTATTCATGGCATAAATTAGGCCTTACCTAGTGCTGCAATAGCAGTATTTATTTAATCAGAACATAATTGTTGTTTGACAATTACTTTTTAAAACTTCCCTAAAATCAAATAGATAATATTTGTACAATTTTAATAGCTCAGCTATGCAAGCAATTGGAAGACATACACAGCTGTCTAAGGGAGTAAGCACCTAAAAGAATTTGGCATATCAAATCCTTGCAATACAGTAACTAACAAAATAAGACACTTCCTGTTAATGGAATTACTTGAATATTAAAGAAAGCAGAGATTACTATTTGATATCTCAGAACCTGAGAATTAGCCTGCAAGAAACAAAGAAGCTGGTAGCCATGTAAATTGCATGGGATAATAAGGTTGTTTCCTTTCCAATATGGCATGTTTCTGGAAGTGCTTTAACTCTTCAGAATATAACAGCCACAGCAGATCAGGCAGTAGTTCTGTCTAACCTCTGAGTCTGTCACTAGGAGTGGCCAAGGATGGATACTCAAGGGAGGAGAGCTATGCCAGGCATGTCATTCATTCCCTAATATTCTTCCAATTACCAATTATTTTATGCTTAGAACTGTACAGAGATAGATGTTGTTGTATGTGTGTGTCTTCTTATTCGTGGGTCTTTCTTTTGTCTCTTTTTTCCAGTCTCCCCTCAAGTCTGTGAAGGCTTTGCAGATGTATAGCCTTTCTTAGCAGTGCCTTTTATAAGTACCCTCTCCTTTTCTTTCAAGTGTGTCTTCTAGTTTCATTATTGGTCCCTAGTTTTTGTAAGAGATGACCAGTCTCTATCCACTATCTCGAAAAGACTTTTGATGCAAACTTCTGAAATCCACATAAATACATCTTTTAACAGATAAATGGACCTTAATCTATGTTGTTCTTCTTCAAAAAACCATGCTTCCACTATTTTGATAGCTACTGAACTCCCATCTGAACCTTTCTGAAATTTCTGAGATGGGGAGACACATGGTGTTCAAGGCATGGGAGAACAATTATTTTGGGTGCAATGAAATTAGTAAGGTGATGTTCGTTGTGTTTCATCATGATCTGTTCCTAATACCTGGGGCACTTTCTAATTAAGAAAACCTTAACTTGCCCTTTGTGTTAGAAGTCATTTAGAGATTAATATTATCTCAACTGGACCACTCTGTTCTTCAAGTGGATCACACACATGCTCCATGATTCTTCAAAAGAGCTTCAGGGATTGCCGAAGTTGTGCTTTCCAAGTAGAAATCTTCTGTTCATGTGACCATTAATCAGAATATTCATTTACTTGGCACAAACATCAGGATTATATATAGGTATGCAGTTCTCAGATTTCTCCTCCCTTCCCACACTATCTTTGTAACCAAGGAAGATTTAAGGAAGAGATTTTATTAGTACACACAATTCACCTCTGGGTTCTCTTAGAAAATCTGAGTGAATACCATCTGGCCCAAGGTGTTTACTGTCTTTCATTTTTTGTCACTGTATTCTCTAAACTCTACAATTTATGTAATGTCAGATCCTCTGATGATTCTCTGTCAGACAGTTGCTAGCAAGAGATTGTTCTGGGTTTCTTCCACGATGAATGCAGGGAATTAACTTCATTTTCCTGGAATTACCTTAGGTTGTCTGACAATTCTTTTATACCATCCTCATAAACAGGCACTACAGAATCCCCAGAATGTGTCTTTCTCCTGGTACATTTTAAGAAAGGTTTATTATTATTATTATTATTGCATATCTTTTCTACTAGTTGCTCCTCAAATTCCATTTTTAGACTGTTTGGTTTTGCTTTCACATTTTATCTGCTAGAGTTCACTGTTCTTTTATTTTATTCATTCTAATAAGATCTCAAGTATTTGAAGTATAATTCCTTCTTTGTTATAACCTCTTTAACCCTTTTTTTGATTGGCAATATGCACCTGGGATTTTTTTTCCAATGTGGTATCTTTAAATAATTTCCACGCTGTAATTCCCACAGTGTCTGTAGAGATTTACTTCTCTTAGTTGCCCTCTGTAGCTTCTTTTCAATAAGTGTCCTTAAATTTATTCTTGAAAAGCCTGAAAAACATGATTCCTGAAATCTTCATGAGGAAGGATACTATTTCACAGTGAGAAGCTTATACCAGACATATTTCAGCATAATTTTCCATAATGTGTGCTGACTGGGGTTATAATAACAGTGGTTTTTTTATTTTTCAATTCTCTAACAGAAGAATTATATCAGCATGTACCAGAAGGATATTATTAAACACTTCCTACAAAAATACACTGCCGGTTTTCTGACCTTCATTAGAAAGTTTTAAAGTTTGATCTGGTACTTCCATAAAAGATCCCTGATAACAGGAAAATATCAGAGTTGTTAGTGCAGCCTGATGTCTAACAAAGAAAGCAATTCAGTTTTCCAGGTGAGATGTTTTAGTTTTAATAGTGTATACATGCTGTCTTGACACCAGGGCAGCCATTCCTTCCTTGGCTTTTAAATTGTGGCACAAACATTTCTCATCGATTGCAATTTCAGAGCCATTTGAAAGCTCGGATTTGGCCCCATGGTTTCACTGTGGCTGTACAATTGAGGAGAATAACCTCTGTGATGGGTACTATTATGGTCATTGTGTTCCTGTGAGGTGGACCTACGTCTCTGCTGAAGCTGAGACAAGTATCTGCACTCTTGAGTATTGCTGAGGGATTTCTGTGAACTCTCAAGATGTAAAGTGCGCTGTTTTCTCTGTTCCATGCAGGCTATGAAAATATACCAATTTTTCAAAGATTGCCTATTTGTACTGCTACTCTATAGTTAATACTTAATTTCAAGAACTAGGCTGTGTAAAGAGGGGCTTTGCATCAGACTTTCTGAGTGAAGGCTTTGCGTCAGGCTTTCTGATTATTTACTTTATGGAAGTAAATAATCATCCTCTGATGGTTTGAAATCAAGAGTTTAAGTGCCTTTTCCATAATTATAGTTTTTTAAGTGTGATTCTTTACTTGGGTACTTTTTGCCTGCAAAATTGAAATTCACAGAGTGTACTTTTATGTTTACAGGATATTTATTTTGTGTGATTTAAATATTTTATATTTAACATATTGTCCATACTTTGACTGTATATTAATACACAAAAAAGTTCATGGAACTGAAAGTTTCAGAAATCCATTTCACAGCAACTACTCTTACTACTTCATGTAGTATTAGCATAGCAATATTAAAATCATATTTATTGATATCTTTTTCAGGATTTTATAAGCTACTTTTTTTCTCCTAACATTTTCAATTTTGTTGTTAATTATTATCTGTTTATCTGTTTGGAGGTATTTGACTTAGACATTGGTATTAACAGAACTCAGGATGTAACCCAAGAGAAATGGAGTGGCTTATCATGAAAATGGCAGCCCTTACTAGTGATTCACCATATCATCATGAAACCATAGTTTTCTAGTAAATCTGTTCTTATACCTTTACAATCTGCATACACCTTTGGCCACAGTAAAAGACAAAATCATTGGCTGGAAGAACTTGTGGTGTGGCCTTGCTCATGAAATTAAATTTGGTAAAATTTCCAAATACCTAATGGCAGTAGCTGGATACTCAGGTCTGTTGACTATACTGATGACCTATATTTTTATTTTTCCTAGTACTTCAAGCACAAATTACTTCTTGGCCAAGAAGAATATCATTGTTCAACAAGCTTGAAACTTTCTGGAAAGAAGCTTTTATTGTTCTGTGTGTATGTTTCACTTTTACTTCCCCAGTCCTGTGTAGTAGAATAGGAGCACTCTCAATTACTTCTGCCAGAGCAGATTATATATTCTGCCTGGTTTAGCTTTGCTTAATACTTTCTGGAAAGTGTAGAATTGAATTCTGGTCAAAATGGGAAATAATTAACCCAGAAACATAGAATGGTTTAAAAACCATTAGAAAGACTTTAAAAATCCTTTAGTTGCAGACCCCCCAAACACCACCATGGGCAGGCAGGGACACCACCCACTATTTTGGGGCTCCATCCAACTTGGTCTTGAATACAGATGGGGTGTTCAAAACTTGTCTGGGCAGCCTGTTCCAGTGCCTCACTAGCTTCTGAGTAAAGGATTGCTTCCTAACATCTAGTATTAATCTCTCTTCTTTCACTCTAAAATCATTCCCCCTTGGCCTATAGCCATCTTGCCTTGTAAAACCTCTAGCGGACATACTCCTGTTGGAGAAAAAGCTAGTTGCTACTATTTGTGTGTATTCAGTGTACTGAGTGGAGCTCAAATCCTGCTTGAAGTTTGTTTTTGAGCTTGTTTGGATCTACAGTTTGCTTTCCTAGATCTGGCAAGGGATCTTCAACCTTCTTCCCAGACAATTTAATAAAGCTCTTTATCTTCTCATTCTTCTTTATTCTTTAAGTAAAACTCATCTCTACCTGTAAAAGCAGATGAAATTAATATTCTGAACTGTAATTATTCTTCATAAATTCTCAGAAGTTTTGCTGTTGATAACCTCTTCTATTTGGTAGAAACAGTAAGATGTCTGCTGTGTTCAGTTTTTCATGTATATATATTTTGTTCAAAGGAGTCTGTTATATTGTTGCCTACTTGGTCTCTATTGCATAGATTAAAAAAATTCTCCCTTTTACCCATTCCTTCAAGATCTGAATGTAGTGATCTCATTCTCTTTCAAGGAAATATTTAATCTATTCTTTTATTTAGCCTATTCATGCATTATGACTGATTTAATGAAATGGTGTGTTTATTTCCAGTTTAAGTATTTTCCTCTCAAATATTACTTTGCTAAACATATTACTGCACTAAAAATAATTATGTCAGCCAAAAAAAGTCAAGGAAACCTAATAACTCATAAATAACTTCTCAAATTTGGACATTAAATTGCTTTCTTTCCACACTTAATTCAGATATTTTTTCCAACTGTTAGGCAATTCACTATTTACATAAACTAACCTACTTGATCTAGATAACTATTTCTAGAAAAAAAATTAACAGTCTTAATACAGAAAAACAAATAGAAAAAAATATGCAGTTTCTCATTTGGGAATGCTGAACAGTTTTCTGTTCAAACTGTATTAATAGAAAAATGTATGTGGCTAAAAAGAATTTGTGCAACATTTAAAAATGAATCTCAATTGGTCTTATGATCTGAGAGCTTTGCACTGCATTACTACACATTTTCTCAGATTACACATTATTACACATTTTCACATGCAGTCACCTTGATCTTTAGGCCACATTTACCCAAGGCCTGTCTGCAGGCATTCATACAGATATGCCCTCAGCTCGTCTCGTTCCTCTGCCTTCTACTTTCCTTCTTTCCCTCTTTTTGAAGATCCAGCTATGCACTTTTTTTTATTGAAGCATGAAGCTCTCTCTTAGTCACTCAGAAAAGAGTACTGGGAATTCACAAATATAAAAACTATGGTGAGACTCAGTTTCTCAATTTGCTTTCCTAATTCCTATCGACTCAATGTTAATTGAAAGAGTGGGTATTTCATTCTTTCACACAGACAAATACACCCATATTATCATTCTGTGAAAGTGGTTGTTTGCTGCTCTCTGAAGAGACCTCACTATTTCAAGCTGCTTTCCACACACTGCATTTTCTAGGTCACTGAGAACTCATTAGGTATTTCAGAGCTGTGTTTGCAGATTCCTAATACTTGTAAGCCTGAAGTAAGTATTCTGTCCAAATGCTGAGAAACAATCTTTAAGCTTCATTCAAATGGCATGTAGTTTGCTGTTATTTTTCATTAGACATTATTATATCTGTAAATCTGGAATTAGAAAGTCTAGCCAGAATGTTTATGGCTTTAATAAAAAATGAAATCCCCAGATTATGACATTTTAGGAATATTCAAACCAGAATAGTGCAATTCAAAATAAATATACTCTTACATTGGAAATTGCAATTAATCTTGGGGTTTTTTTAAATCATTTATAATACCTCTTCTAAAGTTAATTTCAGTAAATTGCATTAATGCTCAGGGCACATTAGGAAGTCAGCTTTCAGCCAAAGAGATTATAAATCCAAGTTATAAACATTTTTCAGAATACATAACAAATTTCTGGTTCTTTGGTCACCAAAAATACACTGAATATGCTTTAGTTTATGGGGGAAATTCCTCCATGATTGCAATTACTGAACATTAAATTAAGAATTCATATTATCTTCTGAATTTATATTGTCCCTATAGAATTGAAACTGCACAGTGTAAAAAATTTCTGTATTCAGACTTTAATCAAAGATGAAAAGGATGAAGCAAGCAATCAGCATAGCCATTCAACAGAACTTGGTATTGTACACTCAAGAATGGCACCAGGAACCCCCATGGGGAAGTGACAGGATGAGACTAGGAAATGTTTGTGACTAACAGGATACAAAAAGTTCTTTCACTTTCTAATGTAAACAGGTTCATATTAGCCACAGTAGAGCATTTCCCCTGGGAGTCACCTGAATATTTTAACGAGAGAGTTTTAGAAAGAGGACTGAAAATCTAGCATGTCTTCTAGTGCCCAACCACAGGTAAAATAAATTGATTACACTTCTCTTGGTTTCATAGATTTGTAGATAACAATTTATATTTCTGAATTTCAGCATGACATTGAAAATGTAAGCTGTTGCAACAGCAACTTGGATTTTAGAGGCTGTTGAAACTGAAGTCAAGGTATCTCTTCATAGCACTGACTTTCAAATCATAAAGTATAGAAAAGATTATTTGTACTACCTGCAATCATCAAAGAACATAACTTAAACATAATGTCATTGTCAGTTGCTCTCTATCCATTTTAAAGCATAATTGGTTTTTTCATCATATTATGTCATGTTGTTTTGGAAAGCATACAGTGCTAATTCACAGCAGTATTTAAAGTATAATGCAATATCATCAACTTTAATTGAACTCATCAGACTGCTAACTAACTTAATTCAAAATTTCACATTCAATTATATGAACAGAAATATATATTAAGTTCTATCTATAGAAAATACTTCAATTATAAATATGGACAAGGAAATTACTATGATTCAGATTTTTTTAATGCAATCTTGCATTTGAAAATATATTGACTGTTAAAAGCAGGTGTTCACCTGGTGTCAATTTGTAGCAAAGGACTTTGTGAAAAGTAATTGAAAATTCATCTACGTCTTTGGAAGAAATGTTGCATATTCTGGAGGTGGTGGAAGGTAGCCATAACTATGAGTGCACAGGTCTTTGAGCTTAAGAGAAGCTGGAATCATACCCAAGCTCTCGGTCTGTGAGTCTTGTATGAATATATAAAGCACAGATTCTATACTAAAGAAACAATGCTCTTGTAAACACAAATGGAAATCTCTATGAATCTCATCTTGGTTACACACAAGGGGGGTGTATTCTCCACTGAAGTCTAATGGGATGTGCATCGAGGGGAGAATAATATGCACCATTGCCTTGTTCACTAACAGGTGAAGGGTAATATAGATGAAATTGGAGAACTAATGGGCAAGACAGTTCCATTAGCATATACACGGCGGTTTCACATTTTGCAGCAAAGTAAAGACAAAGTAGGAGCATAAACCAAAGAAAGATTAAGTCTAAGACCTGCTGTCGATGTGATGAAAACAACTTGACATTTGAGTGTTTCAAGTGCTGGTTTATCACATGAGTGGCTCAAATGATTACTTTCTCTGTAGAATCTCACAATGAGAGAACCTGAAGGACCTGCACACCATATCAGATATGGTGCAAAAGAAATGTTCAACTGTATGAATTTGGAGATACAGCATGGAGTTGTCATTATTTTGCACTTTTACAGTAAATGACTGAAGGGAGCCACCTGTCTAAAGGAGTAGAGGATTTTTTTGCTAAAAACTAAACCAGTCAATCAACTGATCAATCAATATTTCAGAACCTGAATCAATTCAAGGTTCATATAGATGGTGTTTTAGCATTGTAAAATTCAAAGGTTCACAGTACATACAGATGCACTTGCTTTTCTTCCAGTTCAGATGTAAAGCATTTTTTTCGTTCCTCCACAGATATCCAAGGATTAATTGCTCTTAAATAAGACAATCCAAATGCATACCATATGATGTTTTAAATGTGTTTTCAAAACTTTTTAATATTGTGAATGGATCTTTGATATCTTCCATCTGGAGGACATATTTTTTCAGTGTTCTCAGTTAAAAAAAAAAAGGTCTTGCAAAACTGCTGATCAAAGATAATTATGTTCTGAAATAAAAACATCCCAAAATAGCAATATTAACAAAAATATTATATGTAGTCTAAATATGAAACTAACATATATAGGACCTGTTATATCACTATTGAATAGCTCCAGAAGAGCTTTAATCTCATTTTAACTGATTTACAATGCATCCATGAAAAATCAGATGTCTTTCCATTGTTTTGGAAATAACAGGAAAACACTTGCATAGGAATCTTAGTGTTCAGTGATATCAATCAAAAGCTGTATATTCTTTTCTCCTACAAGAGAATTTGCACACAATCATCTTTTTTATTTTTGCCTTCTAGTAATCCATTATGTTTTGTAGTAATGTTTTCTAGAGGTAACAAGAGGAAATTAAAAGTCCCTTGGTTGGACCAAAAGTTTATTGCATTCAGTATACTGTCATTGTAGCAGTACTCAGTAGTTCTCTTTCACTGTGGGCATGAATAACAGCAGTGTACAGTAAAATATCTGTCAGGGCCTACATAGTGCATAATCATAATTAATACAATTCCTCCAAGTTGAATAGTCAGCATAATACAAGGAATATAGTCCTTTAAGATTGAATCTTTTGACTATAGGAGATCTGTTCTATAATTATGTCTCTGATTGCTTTGAGAGAATGATGATGAAGTAAATTATTTTACAAAGTGAGTTTTCAAAAAAGAGGTACTGATCTCATGTAAATAGGTCTTACTAGGTTCCAAAAAAATATTTTTCGTTAATATGAAAGATATTTTTTTAAAAAGCAAATATCAGTCCTGATTAACACAATCAATTTTCATTAAGCTTTTTAGCAACAGTTTGAAAAGCCTCTGTTTTTTAAGCTGTAGTAAACAAATTCTTGAAACAAAAACATTTAAAATTTATTTTTTATATTTTTAATTCCTATTTATGTTCTTATTTCTTTGCTAGAGAAAAACTGATTGTTATGCACATTGCACAGAGCTGTATGGGGGTGTTTTAATTGTATGGGGTTATTTTTGTGCTCTCTTAAAATTTTTGCCAGTGAAAGATATATTTTACTAGATTTATGTTAACAGGAAATACTGTAATCTATATTCTACCTTCTTGTTAGCAGCCAGAATTATTACTGGGATGTAATGCTGCAGAGGGAAGCTTGAACAATTGCTTTGCTCTATAACATAAAAAAATCAGTGTTCCAGGGTAAGATTTCAGAGGCTCTAAAACTCTCAAACTGTATTTTATTTTTGCTAAGCATTGTGGCAGTCCAGTTATTCCTGTGCTTTTGAAGGACAGACAATATGTTCATAGCTTTGAAAATCTGTTCTTTTACTCTCTGCTCATGTAGCCAAACCATTTTCTTCCCAGAAACTAAGAAGGGTGCAGGTATGACACATCCTGATTATCATTTCATGCTGAGAAGGAGTAGTAGATCTTTTAGACCTATTTGATTTGGACTTTCCCTGCAGCACCTGTCTGCCTTTGCTAGCAGTATTACAAAATCTTAGTAAGCCTTCTGTGCCTAAAGGCAAATTGAACTTGCACACAACAGGAACAGGTTTTAGTCACCATACATCATGAAGGCTGAGCTGGGGAGGTTCCACTTAACTCAAGAGAAAGTTTTACAATATTGCCAGGCTGACACCACTACTAAGCTGACTCCAGTATACAAATTTTCTGCTATTTGCATGCTCTTTTACTGATAGAAAAATAGTGGGTTTTGTCATGGGGAGCAGAGTGGGGCTCTGATGGTGGGCACTGAGCAGATGCAGCTGGTTGGGGCCATCTAACAGGTCCCTTGGTGTCAGGGCACGATCAGGGAGGTGGCAATGAATGAGGTGCAGGGTAATGTCCATTCCTGGGGCAGTAGTATTTCTTCTCAGTCATGAGACCATGTCCTCCATCAGCAGAATAAACTGCCTCTAAATGTAGTTTTCTTTCCAAATTATTCTGCTCCAAACTGGAAGCCCTGGGGTTTATTTTTCAAAGAAAATACAAGAACGTAAAGAAAAAATAAAGAAAATGTACATGTAATTGTTAAAAGAAATAGTGTTTTGAACCTGCTTCCTTTCTATATGAAGTGTTCCAGGCTGTAAAATTATATCAAAAGTATTTGTGTTTCTTGTGCTTCTATGCCAATGGCACTATGAACATTTAACCACATGACCCATATTTTCTGTGGTTTTTTTTTTTTTTTTTGTTTGTTTGGTTGGTTGATTTTGGGTTTTTTTTGTTTCTTAAAAACGCTGTCACTCTTGATGTCTTCAATGTGTGCATGGTATGAAATATAATCCTTTCTGCAGTCAGAGAAGTTGTATCCAGAGATAAATTAGACCACAGGTTTTCACGGTATGTTATTAAAAGAGCACAAATCCTCTTTAACAAAGGTAAACACAGTACACTCATTGTAGTGGAAATAACTATTAAGATACCTAATAAATTACTTTTAAAATGCTCTGAAGATGGCATTATCAGAATTTTGTGAACTTAGGCCTGCATTTTAAAGTGGCATTGATAGACAAGACAGCTCTTTTTGAGCAAAAATTTCTGAGAGACCAATGCATAACCTTGTAGGACAGTAGCTATAATCATCTTTAAATCATAATCATACTGTACATGTACAAAATATTTTCACTTGTTTTCTTTACATATCATCTCTTGCAGCCTAGAGAGAGACAGGCACAGGCCCAATTGAGTGGCTGGATTTTTATCTTCCTGCCATTAACCACAGTCCCCTGCTATCATGAGCATCCATGTCACATAATCCCTTTCATCAGTACAGAAAGCTAGTCACAGTTCCCTAATTCTGAGGTCAGTTCTGCACCAGCACCATCCTCGATTAGAACAGCTGGGGGTAGAAGTGGTCTAATTTGTACCTTCTTATCCCAGCTCCAGAGAGGTTAGCCAGTGCAGCCCACTGTGGCCACCCCCTGCAGAAGCGCTTCCAGCAACCCCACACGCTATACTGTGCGTATTGAAATGTGTTTCATAAAAAGAAAACTTCCTCTTTGCTCTCATTGCTCACCCAGTTTTCCCAAGCCAAACTGTGATTCTAGTAAAGTGAATGGAAGGTATTCTATGACTTGTGCTTTTATTTACTGGAATATCTCAAGCTAATATGAAACCTGTAGACCTCCTGATATTTCAGGTGTAACAATCACCTGCATTTCATCTGGAGGAAGACAGTTGGTTTTGCTGCCGAATTACCTGTAATGTGGCATCGTATTTGTTTTCTTTTATCATTTTTAAAAATGAGCATGAGGTATGCCTATTCTATGAAACTGAACTTAGGGAAATACTTGTCAGAAAAAATTCTGACTGCAGGCATTCTGCCAGTCCTCTCTTCTGAGACCAGGGGGCTTATTCATTCCTGCCCTTGCACTGCTGACAGTCATCCATTCACATAGTGTGAAGAGTGCCCTCTGTTAAAAAATTCAACATATGTGGTTTGCTAAAATACACCCTATTTCCATTTGCTCTGTGCAAAGTTGAATGATTAAGGAATGTCAAAGGCTTTGGAGACTTGCACTTCGTGTTTTCCAACATGTATTTCTGCTGGCAATTTCAGATCAGGTAGTGTGGAAATTCACTAAAACAAAGCAGAGTGTGAACTTACATAAACCTGTGGTGATGCTAAACAGAAAGGGTTTTCTTGACATCAGTATATAATCCGTAAATAAAATATGGCATATTTATGTCTGATTTTTTTTTTTCAAATAGCTGTTTTAAAAATTCTTGCATTTGTTGTTCCTGAGAAAGGGGGCTTATAAAAAAGTGATTTGCAAGAGACACATAATACTTATTTTGTTTGATAGTCATATACAAAATACTATTCTAATTGAAAAGTTAGAGAATTAGCTAGGTTGGAAAAGAGTGAATATTTCAGCTAGCTCTCTCAGTACCCTTGTGTGGTACCCTCTAGTCCTACAGACTTGAGTGTGTCAAAGTGGTGCAGCAGATCTCTATCATTGCACCTTGAATTATGTGGTCTTCACTCTGCCCATTTTCCCTGTTTTCCGGCTCGGGGGGCTGGGGACCCTAAGATCAGCTGGTCTTACTATTAAATACTGAGGCAAAGACACAGAAGTCCCTCTGCCTTTTCCTCTTTCTTTGTTACTGTGTTTCCCTCCCCATCCAATAAAGATGGAGATTCTCCTTTACTCTTCTTTTGTTGTTAATTGATTTATAGTATCGTGTTGTTTACGGACATAGCCAGATTAAGTTCTAGCTGGGCTTTGGCCGTTGCCCTCTTTTCCCTGCTTAACTTCATGACATCCTTGTAGTCCTCCTGAGTTACCCACCCCATTTTCCTGAAGTCACAAACATTTCTTTTTTCCCAAGTTCTAGCCAAAGCCCTCTGTTCAGTCAAAACTGTCATCTTCCCCACTGGCTTGTCTTTTGCTACATGGAGACAGTCTGCTCCTGCACCTTTAAATTTCCTTCCAGCCAGCTCTCTCTTGTTTTATTAATCCTTTGGCAAATAAATGGAATAGTTTCATTTTTTTGTGTTACTTATAGATCATCACTAAAATAGAATATAATGGAAAGTGGGAAAGGGAAGAAAAAGAATATGCAAATCCTAAAGACCCTTCTTTAAATTATTACTCAATGTGTTTTCCTTCAATCAATGTAAATGTTAAATAATGTTGTATAATGTCACAGAAAAAATACAACAGCAATAACAGAATCAGAGATTAATGTCTTGAATGTGTGAAAACTTTAGGAAAGCTGATAAAGAGAAAAAGAGAAAACAGTTATCACAAATTAAAAATACAAGACAGAAACTTAAACAAGATTCAAAGGTCAATTTAAAGCATATTTTTAAGGAGCTCTTTATCATATTCCTCATCCCCCACAAAAAGAATTCAGTTACAGGTTCTTTTTGGAATACTTTACACATAATCCTGATTTCTAGTAGAAATGTCACAATCTGGTTATGCTTTTATAAGCAAGAAAGTTGGCCAGAAATGTGTGGGACAATAAAAAGAGTTTTTCAAATAATGACAATAGGCAGTATAAAAATAAATGTTACAAGATGAGGATGGTCACCTCCCAAATGGGGACAGGGACCAGGCAGAGGCTTTTAATACATTCTTTGCCTCTGTCTTCAACACAGATGAGGGAACAAGGGGGTTTTAGTGTCCTGAGGTGACAGGAGTGTCCAAAGGAGGTCAACAAATATGTTGGAGGGCCTTAAGGGGAAGCCATATGGAGAGAGCTGAGGTCACTTGGTCTGTTCAGCCTGGAGAATAGGAGGCTGACAGGAGACCTCAGTGCATTCTATAGTTTCCTTGTGAGGGGAAGAAGAGGGGCAGGCAGGCACTGATCTCTGTGGTGACCAGTGACAGGACCCAAGGGAATGGCCTGGAGCTGTGTCAGGGGAGGTTGAGGTTGAATATTAGAAGGTTCTTCACCCACAGGGTGGTTGGGCCCAGGAATAGGCTCCCCAGGGAAGTGGTCACAGCACCAACCTGACAGAGTTCAAGCAGAATTTGGACAATATTTTCAGGCATAGTGTGATTCTTGGGGTTGTTCTGCTCAGGATCAGGAGTGTGACTCAATGATACTTGTGTGCCCCTTCCACCTCAATCATTCTGTGATTCTGTGAAAAGGATAGCAAGGAGGAAAAAAGATAAAATAGAAAGACATGGTATAAGCAAATCAAAGCTCTGATGTAGTACTTACCATGGTCCAGGAGGAGGCAGATAATTCAGACAGAGAAGTTATTCACCCTGCCTATGTGGAAGTACTTGTTGTATGTGTTTTACTTTCTCACCATTGTGTCACTCTTTTATACAATGGAATGCACTTGCTGTGCACTTGCTGTGTTTTCAGCTAATTGTTGGTTGCATGGTGATGTTATATGATTCTGAGAAGTTGCTGCTTTCATTAATAATAGCACTGCTCATTATGAAATATTTGAAGGTGGTGGATTTGTCTTGTGCTACTTCTCTTTTTTATAGACATAAATGTCTGAACTTCTAAGACAATTTTTTCACCATCCCTGCCCTTGTCTACCCAGAACTAAAATTGGAACAACTTTCTTCCTCTGTGGTGATAGCTCAGGAACACGGTAAAACTACACTAATTAGAATGAAATTGGTGCTTAAGTGTTTGTTGAGTATAACTATCCTTACTCTCCATAATACCTTTGAGTAATTTTTCTACAATTTCCATTTTGTAAGAACTCTCATCAGCACAGGAGTGCTTAGCAGAAGGAAGAGATCAGCTGCATCTGAATGTCTGTTTACATCCTAGCAGGCTGGAGTCCAGCCATCTTAAGGTCACACAGCCTTTATCATTA